>NC_135288.1:5535000-6988750 GCF_051311805.1 Agelaius phoeniceus
GATGGATGGATGGATGGATGGATGATGGATGGATGGATGGATGCATAACAATTCCACTGCAGGGGTTTGGAACAAGATGATCTTTAAGATCCCTTCCTACCCAAACCACATCCCAAAACCCAAATTTTCCCAACAGTGAGCTGATGAATTCAATAAAAGTTAAACTAATTTAAAAAGCCACTCATATTATATTTGAACAGTGACCTGAGCTGAAATTAATAAACATTTAAAAAATTAAATAAGCCCATTATATTTGACCTTTATATTGAACCATCACTGAATAAAGACTGCAGGCTGATCTCCAGTGCCATGAGATGTTCTCTGTGCTGATATTTTATCATTTCTCCTCACTTTCAGCTTGCTCAGCTCCCCAAGCAGGCCCTGCACAGAGGGAGGAGTGAGATTGAGTGAGCAGGGCACGGACGCTGTGGGGTTCTCAGAGCCACAGACCTGTGTGTGACCACAGCCAAGTTCCTTCTCTCTCCACCACTGTTCCTTTTTTTCACCTCTTTCTCCTTAGGTTAAGCTCATGACAAGATTTGTGACCTCCTGGTTTGGCAGATCGCACCCATCTAAGGTCTTTTCAAAGCAGTGCTCATTTCCCAGAGCATCTCCACAGCACCTGCCTGCTGGGGCAGTGATTTCAGCTGGCACAAGCCCCAAAATGCACATTTTAAATTCATCTAATTAAGAAATCTCCTTAAAATAATTATTTGCCTTTCATTTCTGTGTCATCACTAGAAAAGCAACACAGTAACCTGATTTAAAATGCCGATTACAAAACCAACACAGAAGTGTGCAGCAACCCCAGGAAGAAAAAATTCCTCTGTCCAAAATTTAAATTTAAAAAAAAATTATTTTTTTTTACCAGAGTTTGCCCTGGTAAAGCTGCAACTTTTCCCTCTGAAGTTTGTAAAACTTCATCCCCAAATGGATTGACTTCTACATTATCTGACATTTCCTCATTAGCTTCTTTGCTTTCTCCCCTTTCCCTGCAAAAAGGCCCTTGAGTCTAACGATGTCAGAAGTCTCTGAAATTTGACAGATCTTACATTTCCAGCTCATTTTCTAATGAGTTTGTACATCAGGACTGATTAGTGTAATAAAGAATTCATGAAGCAAATAAATGTAACATGAAGACACCTTGAAGAGAGGAAAGAAAGAGCAAGTCAAACATGTTGAGAAAAGGTCTGGCCTTTTTAACCTTCATTTAATCGTTCTGACAAAGACACTTCATCAAAGAGCCTTGGCAGGTATTTGGACTTTGTGCACGGCAAAACCAGGCTTTGAACTTCTGCTCTGCATTACCCAGGAGAAGCCATCATTAGCCTCATTTAGGCACGAGGAGTCTTTGCTTCTTTTCTGTCAGGGTCAGGATTAAATCGTGAGATGGTATTTCTTGTGGCGACTCAGATGTGTGTTGGTTCTTATCTATGTTGGAGTCTCACAAACCCTGAGTTTTACAGCATTTCACTCTAGTAAACTAAAAATGGAGCTGTAGCTCTCTCTACAAGGCCTTTTAAGAATCAACTGTCCAATTAAGAAATGACACCTGAATTATTTGTACTTTTACCCCAATAACCAACCACTCCACTGTAATGCGGAGTTTTTTGTTCAATTACACTATGGAATATTACTCCCAATATTTCCTGGTGGGACGTGCCTGGCCTCGTCTGACCCTTGCTGCTGGGCCAAAGGCAGCAGCTGTGGTGTTTCACCTCAGAGACACCTTTGGCCGGCTGGGTGCTGCAGCTGGGCACTCAGAACAAATCCAGGCACAGCAGGAACTCAGTTTACCTCTGGTGGAAAAGGTTCAGAGGACCGTGAAGAGAAAAAGGAGAGGATTCTGCCGTAGAGTTTCAATCCAGAGTTTTATTCCAGGGTGACAGAACTCTGAATGTTGTAACAGCTCCCAACAGAATCCAGACCTCATGGTCCCGTCTCCTTTTAAACCCAGGGACAGGGGAAGGGGAAAGGAGAGGTTGGCACACCTGGGGGGTTGGGATGGGTGAAACTGGAAATGGCATCACACTGCAACAAGACACAAAACCACCCAAATCCGTGGAGAAGGAGGTAGAGGAGGAGAAGAAGGAGAAGGAGAAGGAGAAGGAGAAGGAGAAGGAGAAGAGGGAGAAGAGGGAGAAGAGGGAGAAGAGGGAGAAGAGGGAGAAGGAGAAGGTGAAGAAGAAGGAGAAAAAGGAGGAGAAGAAGAAAGTGAAGAAGGAGGAAGAAGTGAAGAAGAAGCAGCAGCCTCCACCCTAAAACCTCCATCTTGCTCTATATATATCACTATATTCTAAACCCCAAACTCTAAGTTTCCCACCCTGTGATATCACACACTTCTATTCAAACTCCACACCCACCATCCCAGTTCTGCCATTCCATTTTGGAAGCTTCTCCACAGCCTGAGGTTAATGCAGTGTTCTCTTGGGGGTCAGTGCCTGGCAGCACAGAGAGTCTGAAATGCTCAGCACCCAGGGTTCCAACAAGTTCTTATCAAGGCAGGGCTTTGCCGAGCATCCCTGAGCAGGGCAGGGGGAGAAGCAGCCCCGGGCAGGGCTGGCCCCGACCCCTCCTCACCCTGCGGGATCGAATTTCCCAGCCAGGACTGCGGGCACCTCCGCTGTGTTTGGGAATCCACGGGAAATCTTCCTCCCGTTTTCCTGTGGCAGCCCCTTCCCTCCCTAACCCTCGGGTAATTTGGGTGCTCTCGCTGGGGGAGAGCTCCGAGCTGAAGTTTTTCCCCCCGTTTCCCCAGGTAAAAATGAATTTTACAGAAAGAAGCACGGCGTGTTCATTCCTGATACCCCATTCCTGGATTCACCCACGTTTTATTTGCACTGTGGTCACTCTGCCACCTTTTCCTCAGCTTCCCACAGAGCTAAATCAGTTTTGTGCTCCTTCCACACACGTGGTTTTTTTCCAGGGGAGAACTGGCAAAGCACAATCCCCCAGATGTCCAGATCCTATGGGAAGGAAATGGCAGCACGTTGTATTTTTATTTATTTTCATCCTCAGCATTAAAAATAGGCTTTGTTTAAAATAGGAGCAGACTTAATATCTTCGCTGAGGAAACCATACATTGGAGATGTTTATGTGGAAAACGTGCCAGGGGCTTCTGACCAGCTTTAACTTGGGATCTTTCCCACTCTGGACATGACTTTTGGCATCAGGGGCCTCAGGCTGAGCAGGAATTGCACATTCCCTGATGACACAAAGCACAACAAAGACCACTAATAAGGAAGAATAATTCTATTCCACACATGCAGCCGAATGAACGCGAGGAGGATTTCAGTGTTCAGCTCTGTTTCACCACTGGGCAGGGAGCAGAGCAGGATTTCCCTCAGGAATGCCTCAGTGTGCTCTGCCCAGTTGTAATCCTGTTCTCCCCATGTCTTTCCCCAAATGGAACATTGTCAGGGCTCCTCAGGAAGCTGCAAGAAGATTCTTTTGAATAGGGACAGTATGGAAAACAGTTCAAAAGAGTCCTTGTCCCACACAGGCCAGATCTGCATGGGAAGTTACTTTTTTGTTCTTCAGAAGAAAGCAAAAACCCACAAGGAGAAAAAAAAAAAAAAAAAAAAGAAAAAAAGGGGAAAAAGAAAGGAACCAAAGAAACCTCAAAGAGTTCAAAGAGTGTTTCAGCAGCAGCTCAGGCCTCGAGAGCAAGGCCCCCTTTGTCATCTCTGGGTGAGTGACTTCTCCCCTCAGCTGCGTGTGCAGGGAGCATCTGATGGGGGCTACAGCCAGACCCTTGTGCCTGAGCTGCTCTGAGGGTGCCTGAGCCTCTTGAGGGTCCCTGAGCCACGCTGAGGGTCCCTGAGCCACCCTGAGGATCCTTGAGCCATTCTGAAGGTCCCTGAGCTGCTCTGAGGGTCCCTGAGCTCCTCTGAGGGTCCCTGAGCTCCTCTGAGGATCCTGAGCTCCTCTGAGGGTCCCTGAGCTGCTCTGAGGGTCCCTAAGCTCCTCTGAGGGTCCCTGAGCCACCCTGAGGGTCCCTGAGCCACTTGAGCATCCCTGAGCCACCCTGAGGGTCCCTGAGCTCCTCTGAGGGTCCCTGAGCTGCTCTGAGGGTCCCTGAGCCACCCTGAGGGTCGCTGAGCCACCCTGAGGATCCTTGAGCCATTCTGAGGGTCCCTGAGCTCCTCTGAGGGTCCCTGAGCCACTTTGAGGGTCCCTGAGGTTCTCTGAGGGTCCCCTGCCCTTGGCATCTCCCCCAGCTCCTTCCTGCCCCCCTGAGCTGTGGGTGCAGCAGGATTGATGCCCAGAGCCCCTTCAGACCAAGCATCCTCTGCCTCTGCAATTCTATTCAAGTGCTCAAGGGGAAAAGTTTCACTAAATGTAAAAAAAAAAAAATTCAATCTGGATCACTTTGTTCTCAGAATTATAAAAATGTTATCATTTCTGAGCTTTTTTCCTGGTAGTGTTTTAAACTGATCTCTGTCTTTATCTCACAAAAACTGCAGCATGGAAACTCTCCCCCCCCTCTGCTCCACTTCTTATTTTCTGTGCCCTTTTGACCCCTTTTGTCCCAGCTACCTTTTTCCCCTTATTCTCCTTTTGCATCTGAGCACCCTCTGCATCCTCTTTATTCTTATCTCCCATCGCTGCAGCTCTTCTCCCTCCCAGTTCTGCAAACCCCAAAGCCCCTCCTTTGCCTCCAGCACCTCTTCACTGAACATCCCAGCAGAAAATCCCTTTTTCCTTCATGGTGCAGCTGCTCTTTGGAAGGATTTCCAGGCACAGAAACCCTCATGAAAACCTCCTGAAAGGGCAAACACCTCCTGCACATCCACAGGGATGCACAGTGGAGTTTGCTGGCATCATGGTGCACTTTAATCACCTTTTTTTCCCCCTTTTCCCCCCATTTTTAGGGAATTTGCCCAAGCAGAATTGCTGTGGCACAAGGTCACGACTGAGATTTTTTTTTTTTTTCCAGAAAGTGAAAAACTGAAGGAAAAATGAGAAGATGGACAAAAACCCTAAAGTGGGAACGGGATACTGGGAGAGAAGCTGAGTCCAGACATTTTGGCACGAGAAATCGTTTGTAACGCAGATGATAAAAACAAGATACAATATAATTAGCACAGCCTTGGCGAAGCTCCAGAGTGCTGAGCTAAATAAATGATTCTGTATTTGTTTTAAAGCATCCAGAGCTATTTATACTGTCAGCCCAGTGCCTGAGGGATCGCTCCTTCCTGGAGTCCCTCTCCTCACCACGCTGCTGCAATATTGGCCCTCAGTTTCTCACTCAGCCCTGAATTCTGCTCCTTCCCTGCCTCTGCACCTCTCACTTGTGCAAAAACCCAGAAATCTTCCCCCAAAAAATGCCCAGGTGAGCTGGCAGCTCCTGTCCCAGCTGCCATCCCACAGATTTAGGGCTCAGCCTGGCAGAGCTGGACAGAGGCTTCGAGCAAGGGCTCTGCTGGGAAAAGAAACTTCCCAAAATTGGCCAGGGAAAAACGTTGAAGCTTTTTCCATCTTTCCCCCCTCCCCACCTTTCCAGGAGCCAAGTGGAAAAGGGAAACTCCTCAATGTTCATTGAAACAAAAGTTTCCAGAAGTTTTCCTGAAGAGCGTCCAACTCCTCACCCGCCTCAGAGGCAGAAAAACTTATTTTCGAGACTTTTTTTATTTTTTAACCTTCCAAACAGCTCAGTTTTGGGGGGGAAAAACCAACTTTTAGGACTGATTCCAAGCCCCTGGATCTCCATCACCCACCTGCCTCAAAGACAAAATTTTATTTTCAAGAAATTTTTATTTTTTAACCTTCCAAACTGCTCAGATTTGGGGGTGAAAAAAAAAAAAACTTCCCAGGCTGATTCCAAGCACCCCCTGGATCTCCATCACCAAATCCTCACCTGCCTCAAAGACAGAAATTTCTTTTCAATAATTTTTATTTCTTAACCTTCCAAACTGCTCAGTTTTGGGGGGAGAAAAATAACTTTTAGTGCTGATTCCAAGCAGCCCCTGGATCTCCATCACCAAATCCTCACCTGCCTCAAAGACAGAAAAACTTCTTATCAAAACCTGATTTTTTAACCTTCAAAATTGCTCAGTTTTGGGAGGAAAAAAAAATATTTTAGGGCTGATTCTAAGCACCCCCTGGATCTCCATCACCAACTCCTCATCTGCCTCAAAGACAGAAAAACTTCTTTTCAAGACTTAATTTTTTTAACCTTCAGAACTGATGTGTTTTGGGGGGGAAAAAAACTTCTAGGGCTGATTTCAAGCACCCCCTGGATCTCCATGACCCACCTTCACCTGCCTCTTTTTCAATACTTAATTTCAATACTTAATTTTTTTAACCTTAAAAACTGCTCAGTTTGGTGCAAAAATAAAAAATACTTTTAGGGCTTACTCTAAGCACCCCCTGGGTCTCCATCACCAAATCCTCACCTGCCTCAAAGACAGAAAAAAATATTTTCAAAACCTGATTTTTTTAACCTGCAAAACTGCTGTGTTTTGGGTAAAAAAAATAATATTTTAGTGCTGATTTCAAGCATCCCCTGGATCTCCATCAGGGTTGTTCATGCCTCTCTCTGGGCTCTGGCAGCTCCTGCAGTCCCCAAGTGTGCAACACCAAGCCAGGAAAGCTTCCAGGTAATTCCACCAGCTCGCCACTTCTGTTAACAAACTTCTTGATTCGGACTGACCACACAAAACAGCTTCACCACAGCAGCAGAAACTTTCCTTATCACCCAGCAGAGGGGCTGGGGACACCTTTTTCCCATGATGGGGAGAGTTGGTGTGAAAATGTCACTTTTTTTGAGGCAGAGCTGGCTGTGGAATCACCCAAAAGTTGTCACCCACAGAGATTGAAACCTCATCATCCTCATCATCCTCATCATCCTCATCATCCTCATCATCCTCATCATCTTCATCATCCTCGCTGTGACCTCGACGTGCTCACGGATCCTATTTAAATCCCAGCAGAACCAAGGCTGCCAGGTGGGTTTAAATCCAGGGTTTGGAACAGTTATGGATGAAACAAAGCCAGGATTTTTCATGAAATTTGCTGCAATGAGGTGGAAAATAGAAATGCTCGCGCTGCTTTAATTAGCTCTGATTTCAGCAGGGGCAAAAGGACACTTGTGCCTTCTAAAACGCGAAATATTTACGAAAACTAATTCCAGTTGGAGCTTGAAATCCAAGGTGGCTGTGCCAGTGGCCTCAGCAGGGGCTAGGTGAGATCTCCAGGGTGAGCTCCTGCTCAGCAAGACTTCCCCAAATGAATTTTCCTGCTTGGGGCACACAGAGCTGTCAGGAGGCTCCAAGCTCAGAGCTCGAATTCTCAGCCGTGAACTTGGAGTCTCTGCAGAATCCTCAGAGCAGGGAAATGTTGTAGCTTTGAACAACGTTTGAACAACACGCTCCTGGCAGGCCCAGCGAGGTGAGGTTTCCCTTGGTGTTTGTGGCGTGTGGGAGCTGCTCTTCCAACCCCTTTTTTTCCTCAGTTCCTACATTTTTCTCGTTTTTTTAATAAAGGTTGTTGCACCTTTTACGCCGTTGTCTCCAATTTTTCCTTTTTTTTAATAAAGGTTGTTGCACCTCTACGCCATTGTCTCCAGTTTTGCTGTAGGTATGTGCTCCAAGGTGGCATTTCTGTCACCTTTCCACTTTCTCCTCATTAAACTAAGCAGATTAAGCTTCTGGGATAGCAAGAAAACTGTTGATTTTGAGGTTTATAGCTGCATTTTTTCATTAGAAATTATTCATGACCCTACCCCAAACACATTTTGTGTCTTTCTTCTTTTAAAATCCCATTTCACAAAGAAATCCAAGGGAGAATCACAAACCAAAATCTACTCTAATCCTTTTTTTTTTTTTTTTAATGTTATAATGAAATTAAATTTGGAGATACTACAGTAGGGCCTTCCCCAGTGCTCCCAGCTGAAAGAGGGAAGGAATTAACTGACTTTAAAATGAAACAGGTTTCTCCTGTGTCTGACTGAAAGTTACAGGATGTTGGTAGTGAACCAATTAAAACACATCTTAAAACGATAAATACAAACCAAATGTACATTATCAGCATGTTCAGCCTTTTGTTTCTTGGTTCTATTTTGTATCAGCTTATTGCAATCAGATGTGTGGGGAAGGAGAGGGGAAAATCAAATCATTTTAGGAAATAATAAATAAAGAATTCAGCGGAGGAAACAAAGGAGGGCTGCGTTTGTTCAAACATAAAATAAACCACGTTTCAGAGAGAACGCTCACGGAGAAGCCACAACATCCACGGATCAGTGGAGCTCAGAAATACCTAGAAAATGTCCAAAAACACTCAAAATCTGTCTCAGCTGAAGATGGGGATGAGGCTGTGCAGGATCAGGGTGTTCCCACTTTGCTTTTTCCCCAAACATTGATTTCCTCAGACACTCCTTGTCCATCTCGGCTGTTTTGTTACCTGAAACACCCCGTGACCCACACAATGTCCTTGTCCGAGCCAGGATTCAGCTTCTACTGCACCAACAATCCTGGAACCACCTGGAAAATCCATCCATCCAAGGCCATCCAGTCCAACCTGTGCTCAATCCACCTGGAACCACCAGGAAAATCCATCCAAGGCCACCCAGTCCAACCTGTGCTCAATCCACCTGGAACCACCAGGAAAATCCATCCAAGGCCACCCAGTCCAACCTGTGCCCAATCCCCACCTTGTCCCCAAATCTGGGCGCTGAGTGCCACCTCCAATCCCTCCTGAGGGACTCCAAACCTCCCTGTGCAATTCCCTTTCCATGAAGAAATTCTTTCCCTGACAGCCCTTTCCATGAAGAAATTCTTCCTGAATTTATTCTTTCAATTATTTTCGCTCACAAACAGTTACAGATTGGTTCTGGATGAAAATTGCCATTTCTCTCATCCAAGGCCACCCAGTCCAACCTGCGCTCAATCCCCACCTTGTCCCCAACTCTGGGCACTGAGTGCCACCTCCAGTCCTTCCTTGGGGCCTCCAAACCTCCTTGTGCAATTCCCTTTCCACGAAGAAATTCTTCCTGAATTTATTCTTTCAATTATTTTTTGCTCACAAACAGTTACAGATTGGTTCTGGATGAAAATTGCCATTTTTCTCAAGCAGAAGAGTTTTCTGCAGTTGCAATGAGTGGAATTAAGTCTCTATATAATCTAAATAGAGAGAGTATAAATAGATATAAAAATACACCCACTACAGGCATTCCCTCTTTTCACAGTAAAATAAATGTAAACTTTAAAAGTGAAAATATTTCACTTTTTACAAGCCCTAGAAAAACTGATCTATTTTTTTTCCCCTTACATTTCTCCTCCCAGCTTTTACTTTCCCAAGACAGGATTTTTTCCTCTATTGATCTGTTCCCAACCCCACACATCGAGTGGATTCTTCTTAATGAAAGACTGCAGCAAGTTTGCACAATTTTGCCATTCTTTGGGGCTGCAGGTAAGTAGCTGTGCTTAGGGGAAGGAAGTATTGAAAATCTCCTTTGCTATTCCTCATTTCACGCTTTATAACGTGATACTTACAAATACTTTGGTAGCAGATTAAGCTCCAGAGAAATGAAAACATTTCAGAAAGAGCACAAAGCCTGCAAGTGTCCAAATGAGGGAGCAGAAACTCGGGTTTAAGCTGCAGGAGGGGGTTTATGGGATGTAGTGCCATGTGCCATACAATACAAGATAAACATCTGTTGTTATTTCAGCAAACCTAAATCAGATGTTCAGCTTTTTCTTCAGGGGGAGAGTGGCACAAAGAGAGATTTTATGATTTTATTATTTTTTTTTTCCCCCCCTCTCTCTCTTTACCAAGGTGGCTGTTCCTGCGCCAGGAAGAGCAGGAGAAGATTCTGGAGGGGACTTCAACAGCCTTAAAGTAATCCAGTGGTGATAAGGGGACATTTTGTAACCTCCATTGTGCCAGAGACCTTCAACCTTGGATCTCTGCCCAGGGAGATATTTATTAATAAGGCCAATAGTGCCAGGGAGGAGTTGTTCCACTCACACACTGAGCAACAAACGCAAAACTGGGTGAATCAAAGTTCTCAGGCTGAGAACATTGGGGTTGTTCATCCTGTTGTGGGGAGACCTCAGAGAACCTTCCAGGACCTTCTGAAGGGGCCACAGGGAAGCCAGAAAGGGGCTCTGGAGAGCCAAGAAAAGGAGGAATGGATTCAAGCTGAAAGAGGGGAGGTTTAGGTGGATATTGGGAAGGAATTCTTCCCTGTGAGAAGCTGTGGCTGCCCTTGATCCATGGAAGTGTCCAAGGCCAGGCTGGACAGGGCTTGGAGCAGCCTGGGACAGTGGAAGGTGTCCCTGCCCATGGCAGGGGGGGAATGGGATGAGCTTTAACATCCCTTCCAGCCCAAACCAGCCTGTGATTCTCTGATTCCATGAATCCAATGGAAAAATCTTCACAGTTCCTGATGGACTTTGGATTAAACCTTCCAAAGATGCCAAGAGCTGCTCTGGGAGGCTGAGCAGACAAAGGGAAACACTCAGAACCCCGTGGTCACCTCAAGGCATCACAGATTCCCTGCCCAAGGAGCAGCTTCTGCTTTGCTCCCAACTCCAGCCTGCTCCCATCCTGGTTCTCCCTGAGAAACCATCCTTCCATTTTCCAGGGGGAAATTCCTAAACTGCAGCCCCAGGCTGTGCCCCGTGCAGGGAACCTGTTCTGGCAGAGGTTTCAGAGCTGAATTTCAGAGAATTCAGCGCTGGGAATTGCTGGAAGCATTCCAGATGTGTTCCAGGTCTGGGAACACCCCAGATGTGGGACACCTCCTGCAGCCCTGGAGGGGACAGTCCCACTGTCCCACTGAAAGGTCACACACTAAATTCAAAACCCTCTTTTGCTGATTTACCTCGGTGGTTCCCTGTCAGCATCACCCCTGGATGAAAGAACACCAAATAACCCAGGTTTAAATGTGATATTCCACATTTTAAACTGCACAGGATCGGTCTGAACTGCTTGACAGCTCATCCCCTTCCCTCATTACACAGCCCAGTTCATTTTCCAGGCTGGCTCAGGTTTGGAGTGGTTAAAAGGGCTCCGATGCCCCAGGCAGCAGCAGCAGCATCTGGAGCTGAGCTCCAGCCTTGGGCTAAAGCTGCCAGGGCTGGTGCTGGCCACAGGAGGGGCTGGAAAAGGAGGGGTTGGGAGGTGGGGTTCCAGGAGCTCTCCCCACACAGAATTCCTGGCAAGTAAAGCTCTGACCCAACACAGAACTCGGGATTTCATGCCCCACTCCAGATGTGTTTCTGTTCAGTTTTTAATTTGGAAATTTTGGGGCACACAGCAGTTTAACAATGCACTTTTAATGCCCTAACATGCACAGACATATATATATACACGCCTTTTGTTTCATTTTTATTTACCTTAGCAGCACACCCAGACCTGCTGCAGGTTTTTACATTATATTTTAATTAGTGTTTTTATAGATGAAAGACAAAGACAGCACTCAGCACAAACACACACATCTACTGTGCTGCATTTCCCAAGGCACACACTTTAATACCCAGAACACCAAGGCTCTCTCCATCAAAATTTATATTCCCTTGCTGGGTCCTGGGTCCATCTGGTAGCTGGGTTTGGGAGCTGTGTGGGGAGGGAACAATGTTTGTTGTTCTTGTTGGAGTAGTTAATGTTTTATAAACTCGTGAAACTCCACAGAATTAGGATCACTGGGAAAGGAACCCAAGGCAAGCAGATGTGCCCCTCAATTAATTCATTTTTGGTGGGGTGGGGTTTTTTTTATTTTGTTGTTTTCTTTCTTTTTAATAGTCTGGTGTTCAACAGGGAAAATATGAGAGAGGAGAGCAGGACTGTCCCCAAAATGAGCAGGGAGTCCTGCCCTCCTCCGCATTCTGTGTTGCTCATCTCCACCTCTGAATTTTCCTGTGGATTTTTGGGATGGAAACCTTTCCATCACCAGAGGGACCATCCCTGACTCTAAGTGAGGATGACCATATCCCAAACCCTGGCGCTGAAGGTGTTCAGAACCATTTTTGGGGTGCAGTACCTGGAAAAGCTGCTGGAGACAGGGGTGGGGTTCAACACGGAAACAACCAAGTCAAAAACCCCCACATCCACCCAAAATACCCCATTAATGTCTCAGGAGGAAGGAGAATGAAGGGAAATGAAGGAGAATGGAGGAGAAGGAAGGAGAAGGAAGGAGAAGGAAGGAGAAGGAAGGAGAAGGAGGGAGAAGGAGGGAGAAGGAAGGAGAATGAAGGAGAAGAAAGGAGAAGGAAAGAGAAGGAAGGAGAAGGAAGGAGAAAGAAGGAAAATGAAGGAGAAGGAAGGAGAACGAAGGAAAATGAAGGAGAAGGAAAGAGAAGGAAGAAGAAGGAAGGAGAAGGAAGCACAGACACTTCTCAAAGGCAAACTGTGGTTGGTGTTTCCTCCAGGCTCCGAGTCTCCATCCTTTAATCCCGTGCAACATTTATGGAACATTCCTTCCCTCCTGCTCTGGAGCAAGTGCAAATAGGAGTTTGGCAAAGAGGAGCTGCCCACAAGGAAGGAGCTGCTCGGAGCAGTTGCACCAGAATTTGAGCTAAACCATAACATCACACGTCTGAATAATGCCGTGAAAAATATATAAAACCTGTTATGGCATTAAAAGTTTAAACCCCATAAATCTTCAGCATGCTATTTACTGGGCTGAGAAGGTGACAGAAACAACATTCTGAAGTGGAATAGGAGAAGAAAAGAAAATGGAGTGCGGGGAGCAGGGGAAACCCCCGGGACATGGCCAAAAACGCTGGAAACAGGCAGGGCTGGGGCTGGCAGAGTGACCCTGAGCTCTGTGCACACACACCCCCCCAGCAAACTGCTTCATTAATGCTCTGGAAAAAGGGATTTACCAAAATAGACAGGAATTTAGAAGGGGGAAAAAAGTCAGGGCAGGATTAGCAGGGAAGGAAACATGGAGCAAGTAAAATTCACTTCTCAGAAGGTGCCATTGAGAGCCCTCATTCATTTTGTCCTCCTGATGCTCCCACTGGCTGGGGAGGGGATGGTTCTACAGACAACAAGGATTAAACTTGCCAGCTACAAGGTTTGCTCCAGCATTTGCCAGATTTCAATACAAACTGGAAGTTCAAGTTGAAATTGAAATAAACCCCCACGTTTTGTCAGCTTTCAAGCTGGAGCTTTGCTGTAGCATCAGTCTGGTCTGAGCTCCTTCCCACAGGCACAATCCCTGAGTTGTGGCTCTCAGCTCTGTGTTACAGCACAAAAAATAGAATTTTTCAGTAGTTACTGTGAGAAAGATTTAAACAACCCACTGCAAATTCTGCAACCTGTCAGCCCAAACCGTGGGGAAGTTATCTGGGGGTTCCAGCTGGAGCCTATCCCTCATTCAAACCAACTTTCTTTCACTTCTAATTGAGAACAAATTCCATTTTCATCTGTGACTGAACTTTTTGAGCCCTTGTAGCTTCAAGTCAGCTCATTAACATTACTTAGACATCGGTTTTATAGTTGAATTATACCATGTTTATACTGTGGAATTCCATTACTTAATTGCTTCACTACTGGAAATTTCAGTGGGGTTCTCATTTTTCGCATAAATCTCAAGAATAAACATGTTTCTGTATTTCTCTTACTTAATTAAGTGCATGTTTCATAAAAAAAAAAAAATAGCCAACATAGACAAATTAGGCAAAGAATCATTTGTTTAATCAAAGGGGAAACTCTCACTGCAAGTGAAGGGGGAAACTCCTGAAGCTTTGGCTCTTGCTTCTGGTGAGTGCTGAGGGCTCAAACTCCTCCAAATTATCCAAATGTGTTCATCCTACAGAAAATCTGTGCTGGGACTCACCCCCACAGTGCTCTTGCAGCAAAGGAGAAAATTGGGAAATATTCCCTGTGGAACAACAAGGTTGGGCTGAGCCCAGGGTGGCTGCAGGGATGGAGGGGAGGGAGCTGTGCCAGCCCCTCCACCCAACACCAATTAAATCATGGCATCATTAAGGCTGGAAAAGGCCTCCAAGGTCATAAAACCTGACCTCTGACCAAACACCAGCCCACCAACCCACAGAACATCCCACCCCATCATCCTGGCATGGAAACAGGGCCCAAAATGAGAGACACGCTGAAAAATCCTCCAAATCACCGCAAAAATCGTCTGTGTTCTTCCTCTGCACCCCAAAATCAGCCCCAGCAGCTTTAGAGAGCTCTGTTAACCATCGTGTCCAAGCGTGCTCTTGTGGCTTCCCATTGCCACAAGCAGCACTTCCTCTCCCCTCTCGCAGGAAATCTGCCCTGCCTTCACCTGGCTTCAGTTTTCCTAAGTTTTTTAATGCAGGTGAAGTGTAGAGGATCCCTTTGGATCATGGCAGTGGTGGGTTTTGAGGTGGTTTGTGGGGTTTTTTTCCAAGGTTTTAATAAAAATCCCTCAGCAGCACTTCCAGCTCCTTCCCTCTCCCAGTGTGGGAACACCAAAGTTGTTCCTGCTCCTTGCTTGAAGGAGAGAAACAAGAAATTAAACCAAGAAATAGCAGCAATAAATGTCTGAATTTTAGGTCCTTAGCAGGATTATTTTGTCTTTTCACAAATTTGCTTCCCCCTCCGTACAAAAGTTTGCACAGCTGAATAGGTTTGGAGTTCAACAAGGGATAAAATAATGCCTCAAAATTAATGAGAGTTAGAATTAAAGTAATTAATGTTTTAACAGCTATTTTCTATGATATGAGCTGAGCAAAGAATACTCTTAAAAAAAAATCAAACTAATTTCACTAAATTGTGAAAGGTCTATTTTAGCTACTCATTCATTTTAATTCTAATTTCTGTTATTATGGATCTTTACAGTGTTTAGGTCAACAGAGATAGAAACTGGGCTTTTCCTACAACTGCTAAACCACTCTCAGAGTTCATTTCCCTTGCTGGAACCTCTTTCCTGCAAAACCAGCCAGACACTTGCTATTTACCCCATGGTGCAAAATTCCAGCACTTGGCTCCCAACAACTCCTTTTGCCAGAAGCTGCTCCTACAATAATTGTGGAGATAAAATTCATTCAGAAAAAAAAAAACCAACAATTTAAGATATTCTCTCCTGTTGCCCTTTAGAGGTGGCATCATCTGCCCCCTCTGCCCTTTCCTCCCATGAGTTTGCTCTGGGACACAGCTCTGTGGGATTAAGACCCAAAAATACTGAAAGATCCTATGTGGGACAACATTTTACTTAAATATTTTAGGAATTATTACCTGGCAGCAGCAGCAAAAATCCATGGGAGCATCAGGAATCTGTGTCAGCACCTGACAGCTGAAACACAGCCAGGCCTGTACTTCCCAAATGAAATCTGCCTGCACAGCCACATGAAATCCCACCCCACAGCACTCAGGGCATTTACAGCCACCAGTCCATCACATCTGAAGGATGGGCTAAATGCTAATCAATAATTTATCCATATTTTTAATATGACATTATGGGCTCCGATGTAATAATTTTATAATTTATATTATATTATATTATATTATATTATATTATATTATATTATATTATATTATATTATATTATATTATCTATATATTATATTGTATTGTATTATAATATAATATATATATATTATATTATAATAATTTTTCCTTCCATTGAGGCACGTGGGGTGGCATAAATGATGGCCCTGTGACAAAAGGGGAAGGTTTATCCACAGGAGTGACCTCTGGCAGAGCCATCTATGCCACCTGCCCCTGGGAGCTGCAGCCCCTCTGTGTGCTCACAGCACTGCAAAAGCTGCAGTGAGGAAAAGGTTTTCCACTGGGCAGGTCCAGGAAAAATTAGAGGTATCATTTTTGAGGAAAAATTAGGTTTCAGAAAGGAAAAATTTATCATTAGGTATCATAGAGGAAAAATTTAGGGATCATTTTTGAACCAAAAAAGAGGAAATTTATGTTAGATATACAGAAGGAATCGTTCCCTAGGAGGGTGGTGGGGTCCTGGCACAGGGGGCCCAGAGAAGCTGTGGCTGCCTCTGGATCCCTGGAAGTGCCCAAGGATGGAACTTGGAGCAGCCTGGGACAGTAGAAAGTGTCCCTGCCCTTGTCAGAGATTTGGAAATAGAAGATCTTTAAGGTCTCTTCGAACCCAAACCATTCTGCTTTTATGATTTTTGACCTTTGCTTTGATCCGAATGCCCCAACTCCCACACTTCAAACAAGTTTGGGCTTTAGGTGTGTAGGTGCTTCCAAACTTAGCTCAAAATTGGTGTCTACAATACAAAACCTTCTCTTACACCCAAAACCAATCAGGATCCCCCTGCCCATGGAGTTCTGGGCAGCTGGAAGGGTTTTGGGGCAGGTGACATAAAAGATAAAGGACATCCAGGAAGTTCTCTGCAGCTGGAAGGGTTTTGGGGCAGATCACCTAAAAGATAAAGGACATCCCAGGGTGGAAGGGTTTTGGAGCAGGTCACCTAAGAAATAAAGGACATCCCAGGGAGTTCTTTGCACCTGGAAGGCTTTTAGGACAGATCACCTAAGAAAGAAAGGATGTCACTTGGCTGCCCAGGGAGTTCTGTGCAGCTGGAAGGGTTTGGGGGCAGGTGACCTAAAAGATAAAGGACATCCCAGGGAATTCTTTGCAGCTGGAAGGGTTTTGGGGCAGATCACCTAAGAAATAAAGGACGCCACTTGGCTGCCCAGGAATGGCTCCTCCCTGAAGAACCTGGAGCAGCCCCTAACCCCGGTGCCCTCCTGGCATGGAGGAAGGGCTGGGTTCCCAGCAGCTGGCTTCTCTGCCCATCCCTGCAGCACAGGGGGGTTATCCCAGCCTTTGATTCTTGTGGCAAGGCCCAAAATCTTCCAGGTGTTGGCACAGAGAGGCCTTTTAATCTCATTTCGCTGCAAACTCCTCTCCCCTGGCAGCCAGCTCTGCCCCAGGCCCGAGCCCTCAGGGCGTGAAGCTGCCGGTGGCTTTGGGAGCAAACCCAGCAGCATTATTCCATTTCCCCCCGCTAAACAAAAGTATTGAGGTCTCTTTGTGAGGGAAAAGCCAAGCTGGATTCCTTTATCCCCCTGCCCTTTGCGCTCACAATGCCACACTCTGTCTGCCGGGCCCAGGAGGGGAGTGTCCCCAAGGTCCCCACAGGATTCAGGCCTCTGGTAATGGAGTCCTGGGCCTGAGGGGAAGCAGCAGCCTCCTCCAGGCTTGCCTTTGAACGAGGCTAGTCTGTCAGGGCTGGGGAGCAATTTAAAACCACGGGGAAAGGGGGAGCTTAGGTGGAGAAGAATGATTTCTTATCAAAGCTGCCAATAGAGGAGACCCAGGTGGTCGGGCTGAGGGGGATCCCAAAGGCTGCAGATGAGGTTGAGGAATAAACGGGGGCTTTCAGCAGCTCAGGCCAGCCTTGGGAGGGGACAACCAACACTGGTGTCCTCCTGGGGGTGGCAATGCTGACATTTCCTCCTGGGGGTGGCAATTCTGAAATTTCCTCCTAGGAAACATCAGACTCACAGGTAGGAGCATTGCAGAGGGGACTGGGATCCAGGGGAGGATCAGAAATTCCCTGAAATGCTTTATACACCCAGACATGAGAGAGATCCCAAAGGCTGCGATGAGCAGATGAGGTTGAGGAATAAATGGGGGTTTTCAGCAGCTCAGGCCAGCCTTGGGAGGGGACAACCAACACTGGTGTCCTCCTGGGGGTGGCAATGCTGACATTTCCTCCTGGGGGTGGCAATGCTGAAATTTCCTCCCAGAAAACACCAGACCCACAGGTAGGAGCATTCCAGAGGAGGCTGGTATCCAGGGGAGGATCAGAAATTCCATTAAATTCCAATAAATTTGTACACATCCACACATGAGAGAGGTGGGCACTGGGAAGCCACAAGAACACGCTTGGACACGATGGTTAACAGAGCTCTCTAAAGCTGCTGGGGCTGATTTTGGGGTGAAGAGGAAGAGCACAGATGATTTTTGCAGTGATTTGGGGGATTTTTCAGTGTGTCTCTCATTTTGGGCCCTGTCACTCCCACCCTCCCAGACCTATCCCATTCTGTTCCGTTCCTCATCTCAAGTGAAACAGAATTTTCATTTCTCTCTGGTTTCTGGGAATAATAAAAGCAGTTTGTGCAAGAAACAAGCCAAGTTGCAGGAATAAAGTTGTTCTCAGGCAAGAAAACTCAGCAACTGCTGTCACCAAACAATTGGGGCTTAAAAACATTTTGAAAACCTGTTTTAAAGCACTGTCTGTGCACAGGAAACATCCCAGACTTCACTAAAGACATTGAGAATCCTTCTAATACCTTGAAGTGTGTGGGGGGAAGTGTAATCTGTTTTGATAACTCCTGACATTAAACAGTGATAAATAATTAAATCTGTTTAACTGTTTCATTAACTAAAGATAGATGGGGAGAGCTCCACAGATAGAATATAGATCAAAAAGATTGAGGCTGGCTCTAAATTCCCCTGATGTTTTATGACACCATTTGTATTCTGTCACTCACTAGCTTTATGTATAGTCCAAGCTGTGAACTGAATACCCCATTCAGAAAGCCACTCACTCTGCATGTTATTGCAATTTAATATTTTCACACACAGACACATCATTATCTTGGAACCCGACACTGCAAGGAGAATTCAGTAATTTTTCAAGAGTGCTGGTTGTTGGGGTTTTTTTTTTTGTTCTAATGGAAGCATTGAGGCACAAGGATCTAAATGGCCACTCTGCCAATATTTAACCTCTACATAGATACATCAGCAGGTTGGTACTGGGCTGTTTTGGAGGCTTTTTCTCATTTTAAATGTGTCATGCCAAAAGAATGAAAAAGGAAAATTAAGAATCTGCCTGTGTAAACAAGAATAAAACTCCTTGCAGAATTATAACTTGTGATTCTGAACTAGAAGTAAAGATACAAAATACATATATTGACATGGAAGTCCTCCAGGCTGTCTCTTCAGTCTTCAATTACCAAAACATTGCCTTGGAATGGGATCATCACACTTATTCTGGGATTCTGAGGGGGCAGAAATGCACATTACTCTGGGATATTTGAGAAGAATCAGGCACAGAACTCTACAAATTGCAGATTAAAAAAAAAAAAAAACCCAAAACCAAGCACATTTACAAATATTTAAAAGCCAAATCACACTAGAAGAACTTTAGAAGTGGAGATAAAGGCAGGGCTGATTTTTTTCCATGGAGATAAATCCTTCTTACCCCAGCCCCTCGGTGGTTAATCATTAACCAGAGCTGCACAGGGACCCAGACAGAAGGAAAAACTCTTTATTTGGAGTTTTTTATTTGGATATCCCAAAGATTCCAGGGCCTTCAGGACCTGCTCCAAAGTCCTGCAAAGTCCATGGGAAGCCCACCAGGAGCCACCAAGGCCTTCAGCAGGTTTGGGGCTCCCAGCTGTGAGATTTTGCTGCTGCTCAGCCGTGGGGAAGGTTCCCTCAAGGCCCCTGAGGAGCTGCACAGGAGGAAAGACAAAATTCCACCCTGGGAAATGCAAAATTTCATCCCAGAATTCCCAGTTCCTGCTGCTGAGTTGGACACAAAACTCAATTTGCCCTGTTACACCCTCG
Organism: Agelaius phoeniceus; assembly: GCF_051311805.1. Taxonomy (NCBI): domain Eukaryota; kingdom Metazoa; phylum Chordata; class Aves; order Passeriformes; family Icteridae; genus Agelaius; species Agelaius phoeniceus. The sequence goes on from NC_135288.1 coordinate 5,554,496, forward strand.
GGATTTTCACAGGGCGAGAAAAGAGAGCTCAGAGCAAAGGAATCTGCCACTATTCCACTTTGCCCCCACCTCATTTCCCAAAGCTCTGGATTCTGCAGTAAATAACCAGGAATTCTCAGGCAGGGAAGGTGGGCAGGGCCATTTCTCTGTGCTTTTTCTCCAGGTTTGGGATTGGGGCTGAGCCCCTGACCCACCAGAATTCTGCTCAGCTCCCCCAGCCCAGCCTGCAGGTCCTTATTGCTGGCCTGAAAAGCCAAATTCTCCAATACAACACAAATATCACACAAATATCACACAAATATAACACAAATCTCCTGGATATCACAGCCACAGGAACACCAAGGAGGTCCTGAGTGGAATTAATTCTGCAGCAGGGTTTTTTTCTGGTTAATGCCTCCGGACTTGTTTCCCAAACTGCTAAACCACGATATTTAATAATAATAATAATAAAAAAAACTGTTACTGTCCATTGGGTAAAAATAGATTTAGAGATGGGTATGAAACTCAGGCTCCTTTTCCTGATCTACTGCAACAGATACTGCAGCTCCAAAAATCAATATTTAGCTGGCAATTGGCTCCTGGTCATGGGAAAAACTCTCTGCCTGTGGCTGGAGATGATGTTGGTGCCACCAACCTTGGGGACTCCAGAGCCGCCCAAAAATGCTTCTTTATCTGAAATGGGACTCAAAAAGCCAAGAGTTAAGAGAGGAAATGAAAAACACACTTGGAAACGTGGAACATCTGCATCACCCACCTGCTGCTGGAGCAGCTGTGGGGTCCAGCAGGGATCCTCTGGGGGTTTTCACAGGTTGGTGTCTCTTTGCTTCACAGGTGCACCCATTTTTTATACCAATAATCATAAAGCCCTGAAATAAATCATTTCAGGAAGTACTAGAATCACCTAAAAGGTCTCAACTGAGCAAATACTGTGTCCGTGTGGAAAAGCAGGAATGTCTGAATGTTCCAGGGAGCATCAGTAGCTCCTCAGGCATTTCCTTCAGGACACCAGTGAAGATAACCTGGATTTCCTGCAGGCTCACCTGAGAAAATCCCTCCCTAATAAACACTATCAGGAACAGAGGACAAAGGACCAAATTCTGCCCTGGACTTTACTGGGTAAAGACTTGCAGGGAATTCTAGCAGGAAACATTTAAGAACTCCCAAAGTAACCAAGATCTGGTTTTATTCTCCTATATGGGATACATGAGCAGAACTGTTGCTGAGCAAAAGGCTTTTCAAAGTTCTCCACGAGGTATCAACTCCTTTTAAATCTGCCTATTGTGCCATGTAGGGATTGAAATTTATTTTATCCCTATGTGATAATTCTGAAATAAAATATATGATCGCTTGCAAGTGGTGCAGGTTCTTTATTTCACATTGAGGCAATAAAATATAAAATGAAACCAGTCCTTTTCTATAAACAGAAAAAATAAATGGTGGAGTGATTTTATACTACATGAACTCACAGCACAGCCATTTAAAAATTCATTTACATGATTGAGCCCAAAAGGTCCATTTGCCATGAAATAAAAAACACTAAACACTGTCCTGAAAGCAAAGAAAATGCCAGACTACAAGCAAACAAAAGCTTTTTTTTTTATTAGTGTCTGAGATGGAATGAAAGATTTTAAGCCAAATATGAAACTTGTAAAAAAAGAAAAAGAAGGAAAAAATCAGCTGCAGCAAATTCAACAAAATCATCCCAAGGAGCTCGGTGGGAGCTGGACCAACACAAAGGTGATTAATGAGACATTGCTGGTCCAGAAATCACAGAGTGCATCCCTCCCATGTCACAGATGGAGCAGCTGAGGGTGAATTATTTTTTTAAGCTGGGAAAGTTACTTTGTCAGCTCAGTGAAATGCCAAATTCCTGCTTTTCCTGCATCCTGGAGCAGGTAATGTTGTTTCAGCGTGCTCCAAGTTGGCTTTGGTGTAATAACAGGGCACAGGAGCTGCCCTCATTCCACCACTGCTCCATTCTGCAACTTTTCCATGTTCAGAGCAAAACTTTGGGTCAAACTTCCTGCATTTCTTTCCAGCCAGCAAATTCTGACCCCAGAGAAAGAGAAGAAACTCCTCAGCTAACACAGGCCTGGAGCTGGGAGCCAGTCCTTGCCTGGAGCTGGTCCCAGCCTAATCCTGAGCCTAAACTCAGGTAAAGCTGCTCGTGGCAATGATGGAAAAGTCTCTTTTTTCCACCCTTATCCTGCAGTTTTCCTGACACCCCACAGAGCCCAGGCCACCAAGAGAGAGCTGTGATCCCAGTCCCAACCCTCCAGTGCTGGAGCTCTGGCTGCTGAGAGTTTCAGACTTTCTGTGCTGATAAGAGAACACTGCATTGACCTGAGAAAGCTTCAAAAGAACTGGGATTATGGGTGTGACTAATTCTAAAAATTAATTCTAGAACTGGGATTGTGGGCTGAATAAAAGTGTGTAATATCACAACTTAGAGTTGAAGGGTTTAGAATACAGTAATATATATAAAACAAGATAGAGGTTTTAAGGCAGAAGCTGGTCCTTCTTCTTCACCTTCCTCTTCATAGGTTTAAGTGATATTTTATAAGAATCAACCCTCTACAGGCACTGGCACCACTCTGTGCCTTCCAAACCCAGGAGAAAAACTGCCCCAAGCTTCTTTAGTCCCCCTGAAGTGATTTCATCCCGAGTAGGAAACAAAGCTGATTTTTCTCTTGCCCTGCCACGCCAATAAAACAATAAATTGGTATCACTAACACCAAGGTGCCGCTGCTGTAAAGTTAAAGATAGGGAAAGAAAATGAACTACTGGTTATGACAGCAGGGGAAGGGAGAAGAAATAAATAAAGCTGAGTGCGTGCAAGGGAGCAGATGGCTCATGTCCAGTGTGGCCCATCCTCTGTGGATTACTCCCCTGGAAAGGAAGTCCTTGCCACTTCAGAAAATAGCAATCTGTCTAAAAAATGCTGAGGTTATAGAATTGATCATTCCTTAAGTTAAGGAGAAAAACCAAGCTGAGCCAAACTGCATTTCTGCAGCAGATATTGATCTGCAGAGGCTGGAAGTGAAGCCCCTTAAAGCAGTTCTAGACCCATATTTGTACATTTTTATTATGCACATGCACACAAATCTCTGGGGCCGTGTCCTCAGCTGGTGAAAATTAGGTTCATTGATGTTGATGCTGATTTACATGAGTCAGGGATCTGGCCTTGCATTTAAAAAAGAAATCCTGAGTTTCAGCAGAAATCCTGAGTTTCAGCAGGAATCCTGAGTTTCAGCAGAAATCCTGAGTGAGTTTCAGCAGAAATCCTGAGTTTCAGCAGGAATCCTGAGTTTCAGCAGTTTCAGCTCAGATCAGGCACAAGTGCTGTGCCCAGCCTTCCTCATGGGTTACACATCTCTTAAACCAGCCCTGGGTGCTCTTGCACAGGGAACAGATTCATTTTAAAATCAAAAAGAGCAGTTTTGTGGCCAAATTGTGGCATCTGAAAAATACCCAGGGTGGATTGAGGGGGTGCAGTGTGAACCAAAGTGCCAGGATCTGTGTGGTTTGAGGATTTGGGTTCAGATGGGCTGGGTTGGGCTGAACCTCACAGAATCAGGGCTGATTTTGGGAACTCAGAGTGGGATGGGCACAGCTTCAGTTTTTCCCTCTCACCTCAGAGCCCAAAGGAACGCTCAGAGCTGGTTTGGGATGTTCCTCACTGGGTTTTCATGGGAAAAAAAAAAAAAGCTGAATTTTTGAATATTCCTCATCTGCACTGCTGATGAAACTGCTCCTTGCATTTGCCCTCCCAAAATTGGAATTATAACTGGAGCAACACAAATTTGGTTCAAAAGAAACCAACCCTGAGTGCTGAGAGTCCATCTCCAAAGCAGGGAGCTTCAGGCAGGATCTGTGTGTGTTGAGGATTTGGATTCAGATGGGTTGGGCTGGGCTGATTTCAGAATCAGGGCTGATTTTGGGAACTCTTCCCTCTCACCCCAGAGCCCAAGGGAACACTCAGAGCTGGTTTAAGATGTTCCCCTCTGGAGCTCATGGGAAGAAAATCTGAATTTTTGAATATAGCTGAAGAAGAATATTTCAAAGAATAGCTGAATTTTCCTCATCTGCACTGCTAATGAAACTTGCCCTCCCAAAACTGGAATTACAACTGGAGCAACACAAATTTGGTTCAAAAAAAAAACAAACCCTGAGTGCTGAGAGTCCATCTCCAAAGCAGGGAGCTTCAGGCAGACAGGAGGGGATTTTCTGCTGGGGAAGCAACCCATGAATCATTCAATAAAGCCTCCTTTTGATAATGAATAGCCAACCTTCTCTGGTGGTGATAAGATATTTTAACTGAAAACATCAGGCCATGTTTAAAAAATGATTACAAATTATTTTAACAGTGTATTTGCAGAGGGTTATAAAAACAGCTATAATATTTTTGTCTTGGATTCTAGAATTACCAGGGTGACAGCTAATGCAGTAATGATTTGTTTCAAATGCCAGTGTTTAAGCTGTATAAAGCTGATTTTATACATTTTTCCAGTAGGCCGCATTGTAGTTAATGAAATTAAACACACCAATCGCATTTGTCCCCAGGGGATGAGGAACTGAACACGCCACTGGTTTATTTTTTTATTAAAATAAATTGCAGCCAGCAAGATGGACTAATTGCCTACAGAATTGAAAAAGAAACATTCCATTGATATAATTAAGCCAATTTTCATGGACAAAAATAGTTATAGTGGATATAAAATAAGCAGAGCATTCAGGGCAGTTTGACTTCTCCCCAGCCCCTCTGTATTTTGTCCAGAACATTAACTATTAAACAAATATGGATCTCAACCGGGCTGACAGTGTTATCTGGTAATGATGGCTAAATTGATCCCAATAGCTGAGGCCAGGGCATTGTGTCTCAGGGCTCTGTTGGGAGAGTTCCCAAGCCAAGAACAACAGAGCAGCAAAAAAAAACCAAAAAACAAAAAACCAACCCAAAAAAACCCAAAAACCCACCTCCCAAACTGGACCTTAAAGCAAAACACCTGAAAGATGTAAAACTATGGAGGCATAAATTAATCAGCGCCTGGTTTCTCTTGGGCTGACGCTTCGCCCCTGGTGCCTGTGCAGCTCTGCTGTGGGGAGGGCTGTGGTGCAGCCAGCCCCACTCTTGTCCCCAATATAATCCCAAAAAGGGGATGGTGAAGAGAGGACAGAGTCTTTCCACAAAGTCTTCCCACAAAGTCTTCCCACAAAGTCTTTCCACACCAGCTCAGTGCAGACCAAGATTTACCGTGATGGGAGCATTATTCTGTGGCCTACTGGAAATAATTTGGCTGTCTCAGTCCATTTTCACCTGGCAAATGTCTCCCCAAGAGGACCAGTGGCCTCGTTTGCAGCACAAAAGTGGGTTCAGTGGTATAGAAAACCCCACCTTATTAGCTATTTTTTATAAATTTGGGTAAAACACCTCTGTTAGGGAACATGATGAAAGTTCAGTCACCCTCTGAACAGAAACTTTCCTTCCTCCCACTGTCCTGCACAGAGAAGCACTTAAATCCATGGAAAAGGAGTTCATTTTCCAAACCTATCCACCAAGACATCCCTTGCTGCAGGGAAATTTCTTCCCAATTACAGAAAAAAAAAAAAAACCCAAAGATAAAAAAAAATCTCCTTATTCAGGGCATGAACATTCAGAAGCATGATGCACACTTAGTGCAGGGATGAAAGTCATATTTCATTTTTATGAGCAAAGAAGGTGCCATCACTCAGGGAGGGAAGAGGAGGAAGAAATCCTCCACGGGACAGGGACACTCTGTTACAGATTTGGACGGTGCACGAGGCAAACCCAACTGCAATAAAAATGAAAATAAACAGCCGTGAGGAGGTAGCGCTGATGCATGAAAATCCATTAGGAAAAGAAAAGAAATAATAAGGTCGTAGATCTTTTCCACTCCAACATCCCTGAACTGAAATTTCTCCAGAAAAAAAAAAAAAAAAAAGAAAGAAAGAAAAAAGAGAAGGAAAAAAAATAAAATAAAAAGGTGTATTTAAGATGAGAAAGGCCAGCAGGAATTTTGGAGGGGGATGCCATATCAACAGGCTGTTACCCAGAGTGGAACAAATGTGTTTTTTGCACATCCCCTTGTTCGGCTGTGTCCATCCCCAGCTGCAGACAGACGCTGTGCATGTGCATTTATTGATGTGCTGGGCTCTCACCCCCCTGGGACGAACGCTATCTTTTGGGAAATAGGCACGAGAAAATCATTATCAGCCAAGGTTTGGATGTTTCCCCTTAGCGCTAAATCGGAGTTTGCCATTTAAATAATCCCTAAGTGGGGGGAAAATAAACACGTCCAGTAATAGGAGAGAGCCAGCAAGTTGTGGAAACAAAGCCTGAGCTTGTCCTGGCCCACGGAGGGCACAAATAATCCCAGGTGCCATCAGCTCTGTGCCACAGGAAGGGTCTGGGTTGGGAATGCAGCTTTTTCTTCCACTAAACAATTTCACCCAGCTGAAGTTTTAATGCATCAAGACGGAGGGGGGGAAATAATAATAACCAGAGAAAATGGAAATTTTACAGGTACATTTTTCCCTGCAAAAGCAGCTCTGAAAAATGTGGATTCTCCTCCTGATCCTGCCAGCAGGAGCGGGCAGGGATCCTGCACAAATCGCTGCACTCACCTCCTCCCTTCCCCAGCCCTGCCAGAGGATCACGACTCATTCCCCACCATCCAGGTGGCTCCTGAGCCTCACCTCCTTCATGTTTGCAAACTTCTCAGGCCTTTGTCTTTAAAGCACCGTATTAACCAGCACCGAGCTTTTTATAAACCACGTAAGCCGTAATAATCATAGCCATAATCACAATAATAACACTTCTTACTCAACGGGGCCTTTCCTTGCGACAATCTCCGGCTGCTTTGCAGACACGAAGGAGCTCAGCCGTGCCTGGAGAGGCGATTTCCCTGCGGCACAGGAGATTCCCGTGCCATTCCCTCTGGCACAGGACATTCCCGTGCCATTCCCTGCAAGGACCGGAGCCCGCAGCCCGGCGGGCAGGTGGGACCCGGAGCAGCGGGGCCGGAGAATCCCGGCAGAATTCCCCGCTCGTGGAACGCTCCCAGCCGCCCGAGGAGCCGGGATATCACAGCAGCGAGCGGTAGCGATGAATTACAGCGCTGCCGTGGGGTGAAATCCAAGCTCCTGCCTCGCTTTTTGCCTGGAAAGGAGCGGGGATCGTGCGCGCTTCAGGTGCGCTGCTCTCCATCCCGGCCGGCTCTTGCCAACCCTGCTGCCCTCGGGGCTCTCTGACCCCGCTAATGCGTGGCTAAAATCGGGCAAAAGGGCAGTTCTGGGCTTTCCCGACATCGGTGTCTTCCCCAGGTATTTTTAATAGCAGCCCTCAGGAAAATGTTGGGTTTATTTTTATGCCCCCAGCTCATTAAAGACCTCCTCTGCCATCCCTGAAGCCACACAGCAGTCCCAGTGCAAAGCCTAAAAATAAAGCAGGTTTAGGTGGCCGAGTTAAAAAACTAAACATAAAGTAGAGATTCAGTCCGATTTCTGCACGGAACATTCTGGGTCGTGACCGTACAGTAGCTGTGATTTTAATGCGTGTTTTAAGAGCTTTGTATGTGCGCTGCCAGCCCGACAGACAAACGCCTCTGCACAGACAGACGCGCCTTGCACCGGCACGGAGGTTTCGCAGGGAACGGGAATTCCGTGAAATCGGGAATTCGGCGGATTTGGGATAGCGTGCCTTTCTCTGACGCACTTGATAAACTTGGATTTGTGCGCGGAGCCGCCGGTGCTGCCCCGTGATGGGAGCGCACGTGGATGGGCATCACACGCACCTCATGCGAGCTGCTCGGACACCCAGGAGCACTGGCCCGACCCCAATCCCGATCCCTTTGGCACCTCGGAGCTGCCCTGCGGGTGAGAGCAGCCTGTGCCCCTCTTCCAAACCCCAGCTCGGTGCCCCCGTTTGCCAAATTCCTGCCCAGGCCAAGGAGAGGACGTGCCCTGCAGTTGTTCCCTCTGTGCTTTTCCCCAGATAACCCACGCGGGACGAGTGGGGGAATTGATACATTATATTTGTAGAATTTGGTGGGGGGGGGAATGAAAAAAAAATAAATTAAGAGTAAAGTGATCTCAAATGCTCGGCGATTTTTGTTGAAGCGCTAATTACGCATCACCTTAATTAGCGGATCAACCCCCCCCTCTTCCCTGCCCCGCATCCCTAATTGCCTAATTGAACAGATCCGGGGCAGGACAGGGGGGGACCCAGCCACGGTGGGGACCCGGCGGCGGCTCCGCACCTGCGCTGGGCTCCGCACCCGCGGCTGCTGCTCGGGAGAGCTTTGGGGACATCCCGGTCACCGAGGGCAGGGAACCGAGCCGGGCACAGCGGGGCCGCTCGCTCCTCTCCCCGGTGACCGGGGCTCTGGGTAGGGACAGGGCAGAGGGAGAGCTTCGGAGATGGGGAAAAAAATCTCAACGCCCCAAAGCGCCATAAATTTTCCTCCTCGGTGCGTGGCAGCTTTGGAAGCGTCTGTGGGAGCACAAACGGAGCCATGCGCCTGGAAGTGGCGCTTGGGCTCCAGCTCTCCTCGCTCCTCTCCCTCTCCCTTTCCCCTTCGCTGTCTCTTCAGCCTTAATTAAAATAAAATTAATAAACTATCAGTAAACGGGAAGCCTGCTCTCTCCTCGAAGGCGAAGCCTGAAACCGAGGAACCGGTGCCGGGCACGGCAGGGTTGGGTTCACAACCATTTTCCTGCCAATCCAGCCTGCCCGGAGGATGCACCGGCGCTGCCTGAAAACTCCGGCCCCAAAGTGTGCCTCGGTCCTATTCCTAACAGTGAAAAACAAACGGGGCTGCAGAAGTATCAGCCACCGGTTGCCAGCGTTTATTTAAGAGCCTGCGATCCTGCCCTGCCGTGTGTGGCTCGGTGTCGCGGTTGTTCTCTGAAATTCACGGATTTCGAAAGGAAACGAATTCGCTGTAAGCGTGCAGCGCCCAACTCCTGTGTCCCTCGCCTCCTCCGCATCCTCTCCCTGCCAGCAGCAGCGAGACCCCCGGCTGCTGCAGAGCCTTCTCCCCGCTCCCCAGATTTGGTTTTCTCGCCGAAGGACGAGGCCCTTGGAGCGGGACGGATGCGGCTTGGCCTTCTACCTGCCCGTCCCGCTGATCCCTGCGGGGCTGCGGGCGGCCGAGCCCCGGAGCCGCGGGGCACAGCCCGGCCCTGCGGGGGATGCGGGGGCAGCGCTCACCTGGGCGCCGGCACCCCCGGGGCTGCTGCTCCTCCCTGCACCCTGAGCGAGCCTCGTGTTTTTGATTTACAGCCCTTTCTAAAGGCTCCCAGCCCGGCTGGAAGGCGCGGAGCGAGCGAGAACCATTCCCGGCTCCGGTTCAGCTCCGCTGCCCCCGGTACCTGCCGCTCTCCCGGTGTCAGCGGCACTGAAACCGCCGAGAATTCCTCTCCCACCCCAGCGCACACGCGTTCTCCCCTTTTGCCGGGCAGGTAATATTGTGGAATTCCCAGCGGAGCCTCACATCTGCTTAAAATATTGTCCAATGGAATGAAATTCTGCGGCACACGGCGTGTTTTTAAAGCCCCGTGCGCCGCTGCCTCGCACGGCTCGGCGGCCGCGCACCGGGGCCGTGCGGGCTCTCCCAGCACCCGCAGCCGCTCCCGGGGCTGGAGCAGGCAGAAAAACGAGCTGGGAAGGGACCTGATGGATCCCATGCGGTGAAAGAAGTTGTGGCTACCTCGTCGGGGAAAATACAGCGAGATCCCACACTCGTGTCCGTGTTTAATCTGTTTGGCAAATAAATACTCCTGGGATATTGAAACCTTAGCTCTGGACTACTGTTTTGAACTGTGATCCCTAAAAAATCCTCGGCTGAAACCCCATAAACCGTTGGGCCTTGTATTGTATTAAACACCTGATTTTAATCAGGGCTCAGCCTCCGAGCAGGCGCTTCCAGGCGCGTTCGCGGCCGCCGGGAAGGGCTCGCTCCCGGCCGCGGAGCTCCCAGCCCTTCCCTGAGCTCTCGAGATATCCAGGCACCGAAAATCTTTGAGTCCTTCAGCTACAGGAGCTCGGTGAGAGCTCACGGAGGGAGCGTGGAGGGTCCCAGCCGCGCTCAAACGCGGCCGGATCCGCATGGCACCCACCAGGGACACATCTGGAAAAACCCGCGCTGAACCCACCGGGACACATCTGCAAAAAAAACCCGGGGCCTTTTCAAGAAGTAAAGAGAAATGGAAGGAGAGGCGAGGGAAAAAAAAAAAAAAGAAATAAAATAAAAGTAAAAGTGAAATATTCCGCCTTATTTAACCATTGAACTTCGCTTTTCCAGCCAAGAGAGCTCTGAAAATCATTCCTCACTTTAACAACCTAAAACAATCAGTGACGACTTTTTAAAAAGTTCTTGTTTGAACGGGGACGCTTAAAACGAGTGTTTATTGTGAAAAATATAAATTAAAGTAAAATAAAATCTCTGGATTAATTCAATGAACTTCCCGTACAACGATGGGGTGACAATGTTGACCACGCACAGAGTCACCCATGCCGCCCTGAGCAGCGCTGGTGCCCGCAGAGCCGAGGGAGGTGTTCGGGGGACACACGGACACGCTTTGGGGACAGGGGGGACCTTCCTGGATCGCGATGGAAAATGTCGCGACACCAAGGTGAACCGCGGGGCCTGGGGCCGCCAAACACCAACGGCGGCCGGAGCTCGGGGCCGGCGACAAACGCGGCGACAAAAGCGACTTTGTGAGGAAAAGTGGCCCCGGGAGCCGCGCTGGCTTTGGGAAGGGTCCCCCCTGGAAGCGGGGCGGCCTCCCCGGGAAGGGGCGAGCGCGGCTCATCCCGAGGGGCGGCACCGGCCCTCGCTGACCTTGGCGGCCTGGGAAGGCTCCGAAATGACGAACTTGAATGCCAAAATCAAGCTCGGAGCCCACGTGTGGGAGCGCTGGAGCGCCCGTGACCCCTCGGCAGCCGCGGGGAGAGGCTGAAGCCCGAAGGGGTTTGCAGAGGGGGATGTTCTCCATCACCTGGGGGGATCCCCCCCGCCTCACCCCCCAGATCCCGCGGGGGATCCCGTGGAAACCCACGCGAGGAACCGGAGCGGGCACCGCTGCTCGCCCGAGCCTTTTCCGAGAGCTACGAGCGGAGTTTCCAGCGGGGCACAGACTGAGCTGGAACTTCTGCAGCGCCCGATACTTCGCACCGAGGCAGAGCGAAACAGAAACTAAATAATAGTAGTAGTAGTAATAACAATAATTATAATGAGAATAATAATAATAAAAGGACAGACTGGCTGCCCAGCTCCGGGATCCTGCGCTGCCACCGGAACCTAACAGGGAATCACCGAGGAACCATCCCGAGCCTTTGCAGCGGGGCTCTGCGGGAGCGGGGGCAGAGAGGACCCGCTCTTCCCTACAAAAGCCACACTCTCCTTCCTCCTCGGAAAATCCAGGCTAAAAACCACTCGAAAGAAAGATCGAACGGGGAGAAGGTTCGCTGGAAGACGGAGGGGGGGAAAAAGCTGCGCGGCGAGACTTACGAGCTGCAATTCCACCCCCAAGTAAATTTTAAAAAATTAAAAATTAAAGACACTCCCCCACACTCCCCTCCCCCAGACCTTCTTAACCCCCAGCTGGGACACCCGAGCTGCCTTCAGGATCTTCCCTCTGGACCTGTGACTCCAAAGCCCCTCACTGAGAGCGGATCCATTTTTGCTACAAATTCTCTTCCTTCCCTCTCCTCGATAATTGTTCCCGAGACCAGAAGGGTTTCTCCCACTCCCCCCCTGCCTGTCTCTCTCTCTCTCTCTCTCTCTCTCTCTCTCTCCCCCTCTCTCCAGCGCTCCGTCTCTCGGCTCCCGCCGGCAGATGCCAAACGCAGACCTCTAGCGCCCACTATTTCAGGAGCCGGGAATATTATTTCACAAGACTTGGAACGACTCAATAAAAAAAAAAAAAAAAAAAAAAAAAAAAAAAAAAAAAAAAAAAAAAAGTTGCTCGCTATCCCCTTTCGTCAACTTCCAGCTCTAACTTTCGCTTTTCTCCCCCGGCCCCGCACCGCCCGCCCGCCGCGGTAGCGCGGAGCGGAGCGCGGGGCAGCGCGGAGCGCGGAGCGCGGAGCGGAGCGCGGGGGGATCCGCGCCCAGGGGCGGGCGGGCGGTGCGGGGCTGCGGCCGCCGCGGGGAGGGAGGGAGGGAGGGAGGGCGAGAGGGGCTCAGCCCCGCGCAGCCCCCGGCCCGGCTCCGTGCCCCCGGCCCCGCCGCCGGTACGCGGAAGAAGGGAGAGAAAGGACCTACTTTTGGGCAGTTTTCTCGCCCTCGCCTTGGATCTCATCGTGTCGGCGTGTGGATTCCTCTCCTCCTCCTTGAGCCCAGAAGCAGCTACACACTATCTTCATCTCCCCAGCATTGTCAGTTTGGACACCTTCGCACATGCGCACAGAGCATTCAATCTGACACCCTCACCAGGGCCAAAAAAACTTTCCAATGTATTCATCATCATCGGGCTGGTTTGGTCTTTTTTTTTTTTTTTTCCCTTCTTTTTTTTTTTTTTTTTTTTTTTTTTTTTTTTTTTTGTCCTATCCTCTTCCTCAGACCACTTATCTCTGCCCCCTCCGCTCTGCCGGCACCATCACAGCCTTCCCTGATCTGCCCCTTTAAGAAAAATCAGCCCTCTCCGCTCCTAACCCTCCGCACACTGACCTTACACACTGGACAATATTTAAGGATCAAGGTGCCATCCTATAAAGAGGTGATTATTATTATTATTATTCTATTATTATTGTTACTACTAAATAGCAATGCTGTAGAGAAAGTTTGTTAGTAGTTGTCATCTTGTAAACGTTCCTAGTTTGGACATGCTTTTGTTTTTAATCTGAAAAATGTTTATTTACGTAACTTTTCAACCAGTGTCTGTCTTTATTTTCTTCCTTTTTATTTTTTTTTTACCCTTTTATTTCTTTCGCCTTCCTCTCCCCCTTCGGCTCAGGGGCGGGAGGGGGGGGGATGCGGTTGCCTAACTCTTTAAAAATAATAACTTTTAAAAATACCAGAACTCGCGCTGTTGTGTTTTGTCGGTACTTCTCGCGTTTCTACCCGAATTTTTCCAGCCTTTCGGCAGCTTCGCTCCTTTATCCCCGGCTCGGGTTCGCCGATGCTCGCGGGGATTTCAGCCCCGGTTTGTCGCGGGAGGGCCCCGGGCCCCGCACCCCGCGGGCAGCCGGGAGGGGTCGGGGAGGGAAGGAGGGAGCGAGGGCGGCCGCTCTGCTCTGCCTTTCAGGTGGAAGGCAGCGCGCTGGGGCAGCGCTCCCCAGGGACGGGGGAAGCCGCCAGACACCCGAGGAAAGGGGGGAGAGCAAGGACAGACACCCCCGGAGCCCCCCAGGACCTGGCCGGGCCCCCTCCGAGCGGAGGTAGCGAGCGCTGGGCCAGAGGCGCTTTGAAGAGAGGAGCGAAGTGTAAATAGCCGGTGATTGATGTGCTGGCTTTGACTGCGGAGAAAGCACTATTTTAATTCAAGTGGCCAGGTCAGATGGTCACGGAAGAAGGTTGAAAGGTAGGATTTAATGAGATTAATATGGAGAGAGGGAGAAAACGCGCGTCGCCTTGAAACATTCCGTAAAATAATGGGGTGAGGGCAGCGCGGCGCTCCGCGCTGGAGGTGCGCACCCATCCCGGGGAGCCCTCGCACCGAAGGGCACCGCAAAAAAAAAACCCAAAAAAAAAAGCAAAAAAACAAAGCAAAACTTGTGTGGGTGCGTCAGGTCCCTGCTGGAAGCCATTCCGCCAGCTGCACTCCTGCCCTGCAGGTGGAACTGGGGAAGGGGGGGAATATTCCTGCTAATTACCGGTTTTCCCCTCCTCAATAAACTCTTTAATTGCAAATGGGAGCAGAGGCCTTTCAGATGCTACCGAGGAGCCGGCGTTCGAGGGAAGGGTGGGGGGGGGAGCGGGAGGCCAAATAAAATAAATCCGTTTGAAGGGAACCCGGAGCCACGTGTCGCCTAAAATGCCGAAGCGGTGCCTGTGAATTCCTGCCTCGAGGACGCCGTTCCACGGCGCGCCGGGCACCCCGAGGTTGGAAAAACAAGCTCTTCCCAGCCTCACCGGTGAAACAGGAGCTCGAGTGTTCCCAACTCATTGAAATATTTCTTCCAGCCATCCCGGACTCTCGCTGTCCCCGCGTCCCCCACACCGAGCCGCTCCCGGGACGGGCGGGTTTCGCTTTGAAAACGTCGTGCTGGGTTATTTCTCGCTGTTCTTGCAGAAAACCGGGTAGAGCCGCGGCCGGCCAGGGGAGGATGCCCCGCTCGCCGGGGAACGCAGGGCACGGAGGGCTCGGAGCACCGGGCGGGCACCGCGGCCGTGCCCCCCCGCAGCCCCAGCCCCGCACGACCCCGGCTTTTGTTTTCTGGCCAAATCCCCCCCATCTCCATCACCCAGACTCCCCCAGGAATCAGCTCCTGTGGGGAACAGCCCCGCTCCAGCGGAGCCGCTCTCGGGGATATTCGGGGAGAGGCAAAACGCTTTTGGGGAGGGTGCACGGTTTGGGTGGCTCAGGGGGTACCACGGTTTGGGGGATGCTTCTGCAAACGAAGCCAGCGAGAGGCGATCGAAAGGCGCCGTGCTGGGGCTGCCCCGCTTGTCCTCGGCTCCCCGGCTCTGCCCGTGCGGCTTCCCCGGCTCCGGCCGCGTTCCTGCCGGGCCGAGGCGGCAGCGGCCGGGCTGGAGCGGGGAGCGGAGCTCCCGCAGCCTCCGGCGGGCACTGAGAGGGGCGGCAAGGCCGGGATGCGGCGCTTTGCCTGCCCAGGAAAGGGGGGAAAAGGGGAGAAACCCCCCTCCCCTAAAATAAATTATAAAAGGGTGAAAAAGGTGGGGAAAAAAAAAAAAAAGAGAGAGAGAACGAATTTGGAAGGGCCGGTGCAGGAGTGTGCTGGCCGTGGGCTGCGGTGCGTGTGGGGAAGGACACGCTGCCATCCCCGACACGAGTGGGATCCCTTCCCGCAGCGGTTCTGCCCCCGGGAACGGGCCGGCTTTGCCCCGCTCGCTGCCAGCCCCAGCGGCTCGGGGCTGCTGCCGAGGGCACGGCCCGGGCGCTCGGGGCTCAGCGCGTCCAGGACGCGCTCCTGCTCCCACCGGGGCTCCACGGGGCCGGTTCTGAGCCCCCCGCCCCGTGGAAGGAGAGGAGTCCTGGGGCTCCCCAAGGAGGTGCGCGGCCGGGCAGGGAGAGCCTCGCAGCCCCCCCGGGATCCCCGAAGCGCCCCCCGAGTCCCGGCGGGCGAGCATCCCGCGGTGGGCACCGGCTTCTCCAGCCTGCACCTGTTTGAGTGCGTGGCTCTTCCACGGGGAACCACAAACTAAACGCCCGTGCAGGAGGAAGGGAGAAGCGCCCGGAAGGTTCTGGGTGCTGCCGGGTCAAGCAGGGCGGCTGCCAAGGCGCAGGGAGCCCGGGCCCTGCCCGGCCTGGAGCCGCTCCGTGCTCCGCCGCTTCCCCAGGAACTCTGCCCACGGCCACCCTGGGGACGGCTGGAGGGGAAAACCACTCCAGCGGAGGCGGCCGATTTTCTACCGAGAGTTAATAACCATCTCCTGCAGGGAAAGAAGCGGCCAAGATCCTCTGTGCGGCACACGCTGCCAGGGGACCCGCGGGGCTGCATGGCCGGGCCGAGGGGCGTCTGGGGGGTCTGGGGGCACAGGGGAGCGGGCGGTCCCGAAATGAGCCTGCTTGGGGTTGATCCCCCCCGTGCTCGCCCCTTTTTGCGCCTCCACCCTGGTCTCTAACAGAGATTTCAGCGCGGCGTGGGGCGGGGAGGGTCCCCGCAGCTCTGGGGAGGGGGCGCTGGAGCGGCAGGGATTTACGGGTGGGTTCCTTGGCACCTCCAGGACAGCCCAGGTGTTCCCAGGTGTTCTACAGGGCGGGGTTGGGAATTCACCACGCTCCAGGGTGAAGCGCTGCGTGGCAACTTCGCCCGGCCCCGCTCCCCGCGTGGGACCCCGGGCTCGGGTGGGCACCCACGGGGGCACGGCAGGAGGCGCGGGGGGCTCTGCGAGCTGTTTCGCACAAGCGTTTTCAAGCAGTAAAGAAGATTAAAACGCTCGAGCCCGTCCAGCTCGCCCGGGCGCTGCCGCACGCCCCGAGTCACCCCTTCTTCCCTGGGAGGATTTTCGCATCAATCACTCCTTGTTCCTGCGCGCGGCATTCAACCGGGAATTCATATTTCGAACTGCGCAAGAACCCGGTGGCACAGGACGGGGCTGCGCTCCGCAGGGGTGGCGGATCAAGGCGCTGAGAATGTCACACGCTTCCCTGGGGATTTTCCCCGCTAATCTGCCGCTAATGAGCGGCGGGAGCGCACCCAGGGCGGGACGCGGAGCTGCTGCCTCGCACCCACGCCGCTGCTCGCATCCCTCCTGCCGAGCCATTCCGACACCTCCCGAGCCCCGGTCCCTGCGAGCAGCCGGCACAAGGGGGCGGTTAAGGACAGCCGGGAGCCCCGGGGACAACGGGGACAAGGCGGGGAGCCCCCGCCGAGCATCCCGGGCCAGGCGGCGGGGACAGCTCGCCTTGCCAGCGGCGGCTCTGGGAGAGGCAAAAAAAACCCCCATAAAAATAACAAAAATTAAACTCTGCAAAGGTGGATGCGCCCCCTCCCCGCTCCGAGGAGGTGGCGAGGCACCAAGCCGGGTCCTCCCCCCCGTGTCGGGGCCACCCGGAGCCTCAGGGGTGGCTCAGGTGATGGAGCTCAGGGCGGGTGTCACATCCTGCACCCGCCAGAGCCTTTCCTGAAGTGACCTATTTACACTCTCATTGGTTTAAATTAATTTTTTTTTTTTTTTTTTTTACCCGAAAACCTTTGAGAAGCGGCGGAACAAGCGCCAGTGAGAAAGGGAGAAATGGATGCGTTTTGTACAGGGAGGGGAAAAAAAAAAAATGAAATTAAGTCGGTCTTGTTGGTCCCCTCAGCGATGAAATACAGAGGGGAAGATTAATACTGCAGCATAACCTGTGCCTGCATCCACTGTCCTGCACCTCTTCCCTGATATTCCAGCTGCACTGAAACCCGTCTGTGCATCAAAATGAGGCGATCAGACTATTTTTTTTTTTTATTGTTATTTCTAGAAGAAAACACTGGCTCCTCTGGCCATGAAAAAACACCGTGTCAATTGCCATTTCAGATTTTTCAAAAAACATGTTCAGCTCTAAGAATTCCTCCGAATTCGTTACACTCCGCCGCGCGAGGCTGCTCCTTGCTGGTCCCGGCGAAGGTAAAAAATTCACGTCCTAAAATAAGAAGTCGTAAAAAAAAAAAAAAAAAAAAAAAAAAAAAGGGGGGAAAAGAAAAAGAAAAGCACCATTTACATTTGAATATCTAACTTGAACATGATTATAATTACAATCGTCAGACATCGAGCAGTGTTGTCTCCCATGAACAGACAGTTTTGAGGATGTAAACACAATTTTAATCGTGACGGTCTCTGGGAATGAAGGGAAATTAAGGACTTTTATAGCAATTTTTTTTCGACGTTTGATCAAAATATTTTTGCCCGGAGATTGCTTGCCAAATGAAAGCAGAATGGAAACGATGTGCGCTGTAATTCAGCAGAGTTTTGCCACGGGTAGAGCCCAAACCCCCGGTCTGTCAGGGCTGTGGTCTCTCCTTTCCCCCGAGGCATTTTGGGGAGCGGCGAGTGGCCCTGGCCGACAGGTACCGCTGGGGCAATTTTCCATCAAGCATTTTTCAGCCCAAACGCCCAATTCTGAAGCCACTACAACGACCTGAGCCGCCTTTTCCCTCGGAACTGGCAGAACTGCCCCCGATTTGAGGCTGGCAGGGAGATGCAGCCGCTGGCGGGGCCGGGGCGCGTTCCCCTCCCCGGATTTGGGGTTCCCCTGCCCGGGGCACCCCCTGGTCCTGATCAGCCCCGAGCCAGGCCCGCAACCCCGCAGGGCTCCGGCCAAGGGAGGGGGATTTGCGTTGATTAAATATTGTGGGGGTGGCGATTTGAACCCCAAATCTCCATTTGCTCCCACATTTGGAGCTTCCTGCGCTCGTCCCCGCGGAGCAGCGCCCGCTCTGGGGGTGCCCCCAAGCCCTGCGGACCCCGATGGAGCCCTCGGGGGGTGTCCCCTCAGTGTCCCCTCCTTCCTCTGCCCCTGGGGGTGCGGCACCGCAGCTCAGCCCCTAAAACGCAGCGAAATTCCCCAAGGGGACACCCAAGGAGGCGCCCGGGTGTCCCCGCAGGGTCCGCGCCTCGTTCACTTGCGCTGCCCCCTCTAAGGACGGCTGCGGCGGGGCCGGCTGGCTAATTATTAGCTATTAATTGAGTTCAAGACCTTTTCCGGCGTTGGGAAATGAGGAGCCCGAGCAGCGATCCCGAGGAAGGGGCTGAGCACAGCCCAGAGCCGCGGCCGCGCCGTCCGGGCCTGCCCCAGAGCCCCAGGGGCGGGGGAAAGGAAGGGGTGGGGTGGGGGGGGGGAAAAAAGGGGCGACAAAAATTCATGAGGTGAAAATTACAGAAACTTCAGAGGCAGGGATTGATTTCCGAGACACCTCGGGGAGAGGGGGGAGAGGGGCGATGCCCGACGGGGCGGGCCGGGGGCTGCGCTGGGGTCCCCGGGCAAGGTGAGGAGCGGGGCCCGGGGTCCCCCTGGAGCCCCAGCGAGCTCCTGCCGATGTCGCTTTCTTATCTTTGCACGCTTCCACCTTCCAATTAAACTTCCCCAAATTGCCAAAAGGCTGATTTGCATGCAAGGGACCCCGCTCAAAGATGCTAACTTATTGTCTCCTCCCAGAACTTAACATTTCTCTCTTCAGTTCTCACTTGAAAGAAGTTTTAGAACAGTATTCAAAGACTGTCCAAACGAACAAAACCTTCCCCTTCGCTCGGGAGAGAAATCCGGTGTATTCAATACCAGGGCATATTCTCAGAAGTTTGCAGATTTGGGTTTAAAGGCGGTATTGTTCGTGCCTTTTTCCTGAAACTTCTTTATTTTGTTTTTTTTTTCTCCCTCAGACCACGGCTCACATGCCTGCAAAGGATTATTAAAATAAAACATCATAGAGCATTTTTCCTCCTTTTTTCCCCCCTCCTTCTTTACTGTTTAGAATTACTTTTCTGGAGGAGCTTTCCAAGCATCCCCCCCCAACCCCGCAAGTCATAATTAAGAACACTTTTTTCTTTTTCCCCCCCCTAACAAACAGGAAAAAGACTCAAACCCTTCTCCGAATGTTCCTTTTTCTTTAAACACCAACAGCGTTC
This sequence comes from Agelaius phoeniceus, assembly GCF_051311805.1. Lineage (NCBI taxonomy): Eukaryota > Metazoa > Chordata > Aves > Passeriformes > Icteridae > Agelaius > Agelaius phoeniceus. Next base: position 5,573,749 of record NC_135288.1, read on the forward strand.
TAAAATCGGAAACATTTATCTGTTCCCAGAACACCTGAAAACATTCTCGGGGCTGGACGGACGCTGTTCTTCTACAGCTGAACAAATGAAAGCGGCGAGATTTTGATACCAGAAGCATCTGTGAGAGCAGAAAATAAACGCAAACCTAAATTCTTATTGGGTTTGGGGGAAAAAGAAAAAACCACAAACCAAAAACCTGTTTACAAGGCGCCGGGATCTCTGCGTTCAGACACCCCATACAGCGAGTTTTCTTTTTAGGATTAAAAGATGATGATCCAATGGGCTGAGGATGTAAAACTCCTTTGGGGAACGCGATAAACTGCAAAAAGCCAGTGGCAACTCATTCCTGATTAACTCCTTTTTTATAAAGGGGCGGAATGGAAGCGAACAGGGACCCCGACGGGACACGAACATATTTTATTCATTTAATACAAAGCAGCTCCTTAAAAAAAAAAAAAAAAAAAAAAAAATCTTAAAAAAAAAGCCGGTTCAGAGCATAACTCACGGGCCAGGGGGGGGGAAAGCAAAAAAAACCAAACCCTGATGGGGTGTGAGGTGATGTCGCCGTCATCCCTCGCTCGTCCCGGGGGAACGCGGCGGGCACGGGCGGGATGCGGGACCAACCCGGCCCCCCGGGACCCCCCGATGCTGGGGGACCCCCCTGGCTCTCCCCGCTGACCTGAAGGGCGGAATCAGCGCAACGGTGTAAGGGCAGAGAGCACAAAGAGCCGCTGTGCTCGGCTCTGCGGATCATCAGCGGAGATGGGGAAGTATTTACGGGGCTCTCTCGGAGTGACTGGGTCCATCGGCAGCGAAAAAGAAATCATATTTTTAACCGCAGGGAAGCAAGAGTTCATGTAGATTTACAAACGAGGGGAAAGTAACTGTAAGAACATGTGTTAAAAAGGCAGCAGAAAGAATTCCATCGATTTCCATGAGAGGTGGATCGCGTCCAGGAAGAATGAGTCAACTTCATTCCTCGGGCAGAGCCGGCCAAGCTGAGAGAATTACACCAGAAATGCCTCGGGATCACCTCGTGTCCCCCTCTTCGAGCACTGCCGTCCCACTGAGAGCCTCTTCAGCGTGGTTATGGCTGAGAAAACGAGCTGGGAATTCTTTTAAAAACGGCTTTTAATCCCCCGGAAAATAATAATAATGCTTTGGGAGATAGACTCTGCTGTGCTGAAGAGCCTCTCACACACCGGCAGCACCCATGGCAGGACAGGGCAGCTCAGAGCTCGGGGGAAGGTGAAAGACAAAATTTGCACATCCCAGGGATCCATCCATCTGTCCTGGCTGCTAAACCCTGCTTCTCCTCTCCCCACAATTTCGGTGTTGAACCCTGCAAGGTTTTGGGTTTATTTGCGCAGGAGAGGTGAAAATTCTTGCGAAATTTCCTCCCCACTCCCTTCTCCCAGGGCAGGGGGGACTCTGCTCAGCCCCCAGGAATGAGCAGAAGGAAGAATGGAGAGAGAAACCTTTCTCCACTCACAAATGCACATTTATTGTGGCTTTTTTTTTGTTTACAGGTGGAAGAACAACCTACTCAAACAGCAATGGGCAAACACTGTCAGAATTCTGCTCTTTGCTTCGGACACCCCAAGTTTCACACAGACCCCTCCCCATTCTTCACTAACACAAAAATAACACTTGGAACATCTAGCAGGGAGCTCATCAGGCTTCTCCACCTTGCTGGTGGCTTTTTAGCCCAGAAATCATCCGAATGAGAGCTTGTGGATGCCAGAATTTTGCTGTGAGGCGCAGCCCGTGATAAGCTCATCAGTGAATAGTTAAAAAAACCAAGCTCCAGAAGTGTGGTTAGAAAATGAAATGCAAATATATACAAAATAGCCAATGGTTCCTGTGGACAGAAATGCCTGCCTACCTCATGAGTGCTATTTTCCAGCCAGCTTTCCAAGCAGAGCAGCCCTTGCACTCCTGTATCTACAATTGTGCCATTTATAAGCCAGGAGCCCACCTCGCCCAGGCCCTGGCTCCTGCAGTGACTCATGTTCCACTGGCTTATTCCTGGGAAGATCTGTGCTAAAACACAGCAGAGAGCAGAATTTTGGGCAAGGAATGGCCCAGTTGGGAAAGCACCAAACACTCTATTCCCTGTCAGAAGCCCTGAAATCATTGCTTTGCATCCTGTGTGAGAAGTGGCATTAAAACAAAACATTGCACTGACACCTGAGCCAAACAATAATCCTGGCTCAGAATTATTCATCAGGCTCAGGCTGGGGATGCTCCATCCCCAAGGCCAGGCTGGATGGAGCTCTGAGCAGCCTGGAATGGTGGAAGGTGTCCCTGCCCCTTGGGATGAGCTTTAAGGACCCTTCCAACCCAAACCGTGCTGGAATCTTGTCATTTCCAAGAAAATGAAGCTTCTGAATGAAGGATGAAGGGATTTATAAAAAAGCAGCGCAGCAAGCTACAAACTTGAAGGCAATTTGATAAGAAACTTGTTGTATCAGGCCTTCCCTTCAAAATCCTTTTAAATCCATTTTCTGTGCCCAAGTTGGCCACTCTGCTGCTGGAAAAGCAACTTCCAGCCTCCCTGGTGGAAGAATACAGGAGTAAAACACATCACAGGTGTAAGCAGGTGGTTTTTATCCTCCCTGCAGCAACAAAGCTGTGCAGGATGCTTGGGCAGAGCTCCTGCAAAAACAGCAAAAAAAAAAGCCCAAAAACAGCAGAGAGAGAGGCCAGGCAGGCACAAACTCACCCCCAGACCTCCTCCTGTTCTCATTTTGCTCCTTCCAGTGCCCTGACACACATCAGGAGCTGTTTCACTGCCACTCAGCTGTGGTTCTTCTCCCTTGGTAGGGACGAGATGGGGAAATGGTTTCATTTCTCTGAATTATAAAGTTAAATAGAGTGAACTGAGAAGCTCTGTGAGAAATAATGGAGCGAGATCATCCATACAGTGGCTTAAACACCCTCAGGGAACTTCTCTGTGTGACCTGGAGCCCCCCTGGCAGTCACACCCTCAGCACAGGGGCTGTCACTGCTGTCTCCCTGTTCCAGGGGTGCCCTCAGTGCCCCCCATGTCACAGATTTTATGAAAAATCCTTTTGGGATTTTTCCTCCTGAGAAGCCTCAGAGGAAAAGAAAAACAATGATTATCTGCTGCTGTGGAATGCAACAGGTGAATCTGTGATTGGTCTCGTGTGGTTGTTTTTAATTAATGGCCAATCACAGCCCAGCTGGGTCGGACTCTCTGGTCAGTCACAAGATTTTATTATCTTTTTCCTTTTTCCTTTCTCCTTTCCTTTCCTTTCCTTTCCTTTCCTTTCCTTTCCTTTCCTTTCCTTTCCTTTCCTTTCCTTTCCTTTCCTTTCCTTTCCTTTCCTTTCCTTTCCTTTCCTTTCCCCTTTTCCTTTCCCTTTCCCCTTTTCCTTTCCCTTTTCCTTTCCTTCCTTCTGATAAAATCCTTTCTTCTATTTTTTTAGCATAGTTTTAATCTATCATTTTCTTTCAATCTAATACATATCATAAAATAATAAATCAGCCTCCTGAAACATGGAGTCAAGGTTCCCATCTCTTCCCTTGTCCTGTGAACGCCCCCACACCCCCACATTCCCCATTTCCCACCCATTTTCCTGCCCAGCCCCACCCCAGATTTCCCACACCAATCTCTGGCCTCCTCATCCCATAAACCCACAAGAAATTCCTCAACAATTCCGAAAATAATTCCACAATAGATTCCTCAACAAATGGCTCAAATAAGAGGAGCACTCAGCACCTGCCCATCCACAGAGCCCCACACTGGTTTGGCTTGGAAGGGACCTTAAATCCCAACTCCATCCCAGCCCTGCCATGGCCAGGACACCTCCCACCACCCCAGGTGGCTCCAAACCCTCACCTTGGACACCTCCAGATGCTCTGGGGGATTTTAAGTGACAGCACTGCTTCATATGGGAACATATTTTCTATAAAATTATCACTAAAAACTTTAATTCCTCTCTTAAGCTGCCCAGAATGTAGATTTGATAACTTTGTTATCAGTTACAGATAACAGAGATGTTTGGAAGGGAAGTTGAGTCATAATCAGTGATTTTGTCACAAAGCTCAGCAGAGGGAACCATCCAGGCAGTGAAACCTTTAATTCTGAAGTGTGCCAGGCACTAAAAATGGGCTGGGAGGGCACAGCAAGGGTTAAAGAACGACTGGGAAACAGTAAAATGGAAAAAATTCAAATTTTCAGCAAGGGAATAAGCTGCCACTGTCCCCAGATTAATTTTTAACCAGTTAAGAGCTGCAGCACTGTCCAATAACCACCTTACCCTTGAATTTTTTAATGGATGGACCTGGTTATCACCACCACCTCCACCAGGAAAGGGAAAAACATCACTTCAAAGAAAGACACCCCAAATTCTGCATTTTACTATGAATTAATAGAAATCAAGATGTGTTGGCAGCATTGTCATCCACCAAACGAACAAATTTAATATTTTGCCCTCCCGTTAAACACAAACTGATATGAAATTGTTGATTTTTATCACTCAGGTTGTTGGAAAGGCCCCAATTCTGGCCATTTCTCCATTTAGCCATTTTCTCACTGCTCCTCCAAGCAGACATTCCACAAGGAACTTCTGGATGCTTCTATGGTAATAAAATCTAGCATTAAAAAAAATAAATATATAAAATAATAAAAAAAAAAAAAGAAAAAAAAAATAAAACTCCCAAATTTATCATACATCTGGTACAGATCTCTGGGAAATACAACCTTAGGTTTATAAACTGTCCCAAAGCCACAGAAGTAAGAGATGATCTATTGAAGAATAACCAAAACCCAGCTCACGTCACCCAAGAACAGAATCACAACTCACTAAATTATCCAGTGGATAAATCCAGTATTTTTTTTTGTCATTCATTCAAGTGGCTGCATTTTAGCAAGGGGGGGAAAAAAAAATCTCAATAAAATAATTTTATTCTGGTAGGATGAGAAAAATGCTAAACATGTTTTTATGGGAGAAACAGAGATAGAGCACTGGCTCGAACACTGAAAATCTCTCATGCCCTGATCTATAAATAAAACTGGTTGGGCTTTTCTTTTGTGCTAAATTTAAAGGAAAGCCTTTTCCATGGAGGGTTTTCTTTAAAGCAAACTCTGCCCCAGAAGGACTTTAAGGATGGTGTTTCCAGCGAGCAGCATGAATGAATTAAGCAATAAATGCAGGCCCAGAGCAGCTGGGTGTTTCTTTAGCAGGAGCAGAGGAATGTGCAGCTCAAACACTGCTGGCTTCTCCAGAAAGGACAATTCCTGATGCTTCTCACCCAGTTTTCCTCCACCCTGTTCTCCAGGACCTTGCTCAGGTGCCATTTCTCCTCCAGCACCATAAAAAGCTCCCAGGTTGGTGCCTGTGGCCGTCAAGCAGAAATTCCGAATTTTGTTGCACGCACAGTTTGAAATGATTCAGTTTTTCTGTTGTGGGAACCCAGGGCACAGGGAATATTTCTGTGTGCCTGCCCCGAGGGGTCCTGACCAGGAATTTCCAGGAATTCATTCAGGATGGACTGGAAGACACAAAAGTGTGAAATAGATTAGAGAGAGCAGTGTAGGATGTCGCTTGGGTGAGAAATTTAGGTTTTGGGATAGTTAGTATCCCAAATGTATAGGTTTTAGTATTTTTAGTATCCCATATTTATAGGTTTTAGTATTTTTAGAATTTTGTTGTAGATGGGAGCAAGATGGAGGGCATAGGGTGTTGTCCTGAGCTCCTTCTTCCTCCTTCTTCTTCCTTCCTCCTTCCTTGTTCTTGTTCTTGTTCTTGTTCTCGTTCTTGTTCTTCTTGTTCTTCCTCTTCTTCTTCTTCTTCTTCTTCTTCTTCTTCCTCCTCCTCCTTTTTTCTATTCTTCCTTCTTCCTCCTCCTTCTTCTTCCTTTTTCTTCTTCTTCTTCTTCTTCTTCTTCTTCTTCTTCCTCTTCCTCTCCTCTTCCTGCACCCCAAACCACCTCAAGATCTCAGAGAGGATGGGGAGCCCCCAGCTCAGAGAGGAGTCCACAGGCAGAAAACTTCCCCTGAAAAGTTCAAGAAAAAGAAAAAGATCAAGAAAAATATCAAAGAAAATATCAAGAAAAAAAAAAATCCCCTCACTGTCCAGGGCAGCATCACCCGTGGCTGTTGCTCCTTTGTCCATGCAGGGAATTTCTCCACGGATTTGTCAGGAGAGAAAAATTCTGCCTGAGAGACCCGGGAGAGTGAAAGCTGTCCCTGCCCACAGCAGGGGGGTGGAATGAGGGGGTTTTAAGCTCCTTTCCCACCCAAACCATTCCACAATTCCATGATTCTTCCAGTCCCTGACTGACTGGAGAGGTCCCCGCCGCGTGTCCTGAGAAACTGAGATTTACTCCACAGCAGAGAGACAAAACCCCACATGCTGGAACAGCTCACTGGGACTAAAGGCAGACAATAAATGGATTTTAGCTGAGCTGCCAATGATCCCAAAAGCTCATCCTGGCTCGCTCAAATCACGGCTCCTCCTCCTCCTCTGTGCGCTTGTGAGGAATTGGGAAAGGGATTTGTGGCAGCTCTGGGGGCTCTGGGACAGCTGAGTTAACAGTTATGGATCCCAAAGGGTCTTTATTTCATACTCATTAATGCTCATTACGTTTCCAATGCTCAGAATGTTCTGCGAGCACAAAGGCTGAACTTCCTCCTACCTACCCTGGAAATAAATAAACAAACCCTCAGGTCATTCAACTTGCTGGGGTTTGTATTTCCAGGAGAGAGCAGGAACACTGAAAAGAAATTAAAAAAAAAAAAAACAAAACCCAAAACAACAAAACCAAGCCTTTCCCAGCAAATTCTGATGTATAGGATGTGACATAATGGTGCAAAAACTTTTGGGAAAAACCCCAGGGGTTTTAAATTGCTGTGCTGGGAGCTCACCTGGGGCTCAGCTGATGCCTTTTGGGGCTACCTAAAAACAGAGGCCAGACAAATTGGAGAGAATAAAAAGTGTATTTGTTATATTTATTGAAGGGCCTTCAGGTACATTTAGGGCAGACAGAGCCCCCCCCCCCCCAAAATGGACCACAAGTCACAGATTTTTATATTTTTATAAGTTTCGTCCATTTGCACATTTGGGTTCAATCTTCCAATTGCAGCTTCAGGTAATGAAGGAATTTACCCCAAATTTGCTGCCCCCAAACTCATTTTTATTTACTTTTTTGGGTCCTGAGGCAGTGAGGTGTCCTTGATTGCCAGGCCTGGAGAGGAATTGTTGTGTCTGCCCAAAATGGGGAAGCAGCAGCTCCCACTGCACATGGAGTTTAGAGCTCTAGACTAAAGAACTGCAGGATTACAAATACATGGAAAATAGAAAACCTAAAATCCTGAGGCATTTTAGATTTTCTATTTTCCATGTATTTGTAATCAGGCTCACCCTGCACAGAGGGATTTTGGGGTTGGCTCCTTCACTGAGAGGCCACGGGGAGCTGTGGGCTGGGAAGGGGCAGAAGAAGAGAGGGAAGAATTGAAGATGAAACTCTCTTAAACAAAGCTCCTTATTCTGGGGGCTGCACCCCTGCAAGGTGCTCCTCAGCAGAGGGCAGAACGGGATTTTCCACCAGAAAAAAAAAATAAAAAAAATCCTTTTTTAGGTAACCACAGTGTCCTTAACAAACTTAATTTTCTTTATTTCCAGGCTGTGGTGCAGGGGAGCTGCCCCTGACCTGGTTTGGGTTTGGAGCATCTCCCCTGGGCACTTCCAGCCCCATTTTCAGACCCCATGGGCCACCTCCAGCAGGAATTTCCCCATGGAAAGGGGGCTCAGGCCTTGGCAGGGGCTGCCCAGGGAGGTTTGGAGCGCCCATCCCTGGAGGTGTCCCAGGAATTCCTGGATGTGACACTCAGTGCTCTGGGCTGGGGACTGGCCAAAGGTTGGACTTGGAGAGCTTTTCCAGCTTTAAATGATTTGGTGAATCTTTAATTCCACGATTCGTGACAAGAAGTGCGGGGTTTGATGCAGATTTTTTATCCCATGCTCCTCCTTGCACTTCCTTTCCTCTCCTCTTCTCTCTAATGAAATCTTTCCACATTATTAGTGGCCAGGGTGGATCTCCAGAGTGTGCTCCTTCCAGGATTTTCTTGTTTGCTGTAGTCTTCACATTTTTCCACTTCATTTCCTATTTTCCTGCCCTAAACCCCACTGCCAAAAACAATCCCCGAAGCAGGCTGTGCTAGTGGAACAGAAAATCCCAATTTTTGAGAGCGGACATTTGACCCAAACTCTTTGTAATCAGCTGCAATTCACCCCTCAAATGTGAGCCACGTCCAGCAGTGCCTGACAGCTCCTCCAGGTGAGTTTTTACCTCAGCAGAAGCGTTTCAGTCACTGAAACGGGGAGTTTCAGTGGAATTTATGTGGAATTAGTAATCCAAGGGCATTCAGCCAAAATTACAGAGATTGGATTTACCACGGGCTGTTCCATCAGCTTCCTTTAGGAACTGAATGATTAGGAATGAAATTAATGGAATGGAATTTAGGAATGCCATTAATGGAATGGATTTACGCCTCGATAAGATAAATGTCATCACCAAGGGAGGGACAGACACCCAAGAAAAATCTCCTCATCCTGGATGGGAATGTTTGAAACCAGAGTGGCTCTGAAATCCCCTGTGGAAAGAATTATTTGGATTTCACGTAATCCCTCAGCAGAAAAATTGGAACCATCACAGACTCCACTGACCCTGGAGCTCAAGTGCAGGATGGTGCCAGTTGGAATGGATCTGGAGCTGGGGAATTCCTCGGGACATGAGAGGAGAAAAAAAATTTTTTTTTCATTCATCCTGATGTAATTTCATGGATTATTGTTGGATTTAAACACTTCTGAGGCTTCTGAAGGAACAACCTCGCACACATTCAGCTGCTCCTGGCACCTCCTGGTAAACACAAACTGGGATTAAAACCCTCAGGAGGGGGTCAGGCTGATGGAACTGCTGGTAAATTACTGTGATGGTGAGACTGGAGATCCCAAATTTATAGGTTTTAGTATTTTTAGTATCCCATGTATATAGGTTTTAGTATCCCATGTTTATAGGTTTTAGTATTTTTAGAATTCTGTTGTAGATGGGAACAAGATGGAGGGCATAGGGTGTTGTCCTGAGCTCCTTCTTCCTCCTTCTTTTTCCATCTTCTTCTTCCTCCTTCTTCCTCCTTTTTCTTCCTTTTTCTTCCTTCTTCTTCCTCCTTCTTATTCTTCTTCCTTCTTCTTCTTCTTCCTTCTTCTCCCTTTCTCTTCCTCCTTCTCCTTCTTCTTCCTTCTTTCTTCTTTTGGGGGTCTGGCACTGGGAGTTAGGGCTGAGTTAATTCTGTTCACTGCTGGGATCTTTGACCACGTTGATTTTCACTTTTAAATGTCCTCAGTAATATTTTGTTTGTTCACTTCTTCCAACTTTCAGGTACAACCGTCTCATAACAAAAAACCATCTCAGCCTGAAAGTGGATTTCATCTTTTCTGCAGTGTTTCAGCACCATCAATTCTACTGAAGAAGAGAAAAGGAATTTAATTTAATTTTTCATTTTCAATTTTTAATTTTTCATTAAATTAAATTTAATTTTTTTAATTTTATTTTAAAAGGAATTTAATTTTCTAATTAATTTTCTAATTAATTTTCTAAAGAAAGAATCAAATTAGGAGCCCAGTCCCAAAAGCTTTTATTTCCAGTAAAAGGAGATGACAGAAGCTCAGCAGCTCCTGTGCAGGTGAATTCTGTCTCTCTCCCTTATCTGAATCAGGGTTTAAAGTTTTTGGTTTAGTCACAGATGTCAGATGGGATGAACCCAGATGTTGGTGGCTTCCCTGGAGAGGCTGTGATGGGTCTGGAAATGTGAATTCTGAGCCTTCAAGCTGGAGGTCACCCAGGCATCCTGGGTGTGCAGGGATCCATCCCTCCCCTCCTGAAGGAACGGTGACCTCAGCAGTGAAACCCAGAGCTCTGCATCCCCCCACTGAAGGCAGCAGCAGAGCTGGGATCAGCATCTGGGCTGTTGCCTTGGATACCTCCAAAATCCATGGTCTCTCCCTCTGAGGGGATGTGCTTCCAGGAAATCCATATTATTTTGGCTGCAAGTCCTTCAGAGGGTGTCACCAGCCCACCAGCACAGCTCCCCTGCTGCGCTGTGCTGAAAATCCTGGTTTTTTCCAAAGAAATCTGGGAATGAAACAGCTTTGGCAGGGCCTGTGTTTCCACTTGGATCTGTCAGGGGAGCACAGAATCCGAGGGGCTGAGCCTTTCCACGTCTCCTCTGCATTCCAGGGGCTCCTGGGGTGGGGCAGGCTCTGACCCCAGCAGGGCCACACTGATCTGAGCTGGCTGGGGAACCCCAGCAGGAGAAATTCCCAACAGCACCGAGCTCCCCCCTCTGCTCCCAGGCAGGGATTCCTGGGAAAAGCAGCAGGAAATTCCCAGAGGCTGCAGGAGCACTGAGGGACAGGGGACGGATGGACTGAGCTGGGGTGGGGAGGCTGGGATGTTACTCAGAGCCACTGAGGGCACTTCATCCTCCCAGTTCCTTCCTTTCATCCTCCCAGTTCCTTCATTTCATCCTCCCAGTTCCTTCATTTCATCCTCCCAGTTCCTTCATTTCATCCTCCCAATTTTCATTTCATCCTCCCAGTTCCCTTCATTTCATCCTCCCAGTTCCTTCATTTCATCCTCCCAATTTTCTTCATTTAATCCTCCCAGTTCCTTCACTTCATCTTCCCAGTTCCCTTCCATTCATTTTACCAATTTCGTTCACTTCATCCTCCCAATTTCCTTTATTTCATTCCCCCAGTTCCCATCATTTCATCCTCCCAATTTTCTTCCCTTCATCCTCCCAGTTCCCTTCCCTTCCCTTCATCCTCCCAATTCCTACATTTTATGCTCCCAATTTCCTTCATTTTGTCCCCCCCAGTTCCTTAATTTCATCCTCCCAGTTCCTTCACTTCATTCTCCCAGTTCCCTTCCCTTCATCCTCCCGTTTTCCTTCCCTTCATCCTCCCAATTTCCTTCCCTTCACCCTCCCAGTTCCCTTCAAGGCATCCCAGTGCTGTGGCTCAAATCTGACCCCAACAGAACTGAGAAAGAACAATCTCAGCTCTTTTTCTCCCACCAAAAATCTCAGCCATGACTGACAGCTGTCTGATCGTGGCATTTAACTATTATTAAAAATAATAATTTTTATCATTTCCATACTGTCACTTGTGGTCACAGCTTTCCCAGCTTCTGATTTTTTTTTTTTTAATTTTCTTCCTCTCCTTCCTTTTCCTTATTTATAAATATCAGACTGGGGACCCAGAACAAATCACCTTGCTGGGAAAGGTCCTTAAAGACTGATAATATCTGTGCTTTGTGTCCCACATGCTTTTCCATTTAAAATATTTGGCTTGAGAACGTGGGAGGTAAAGAAATTATATTTGGAGGCCTTTTTAAAACATCTCTTCCATCCCCTGATTTATGCTCTTTGGGACCCATTCTGTGTAAAATGTTGAACTGGTTGTACTTTAGATAAAAGAAACATCTCAGGCATTGTTTTTTTGGAGTTTCTCATTCTTTTCTCCCATATATCTTCGTAAAATTGAAGTGCCAGAGCCCTTCCTCCTGTTCCCGAGTTATTTTTTTTATTTTTAAGCAATGTTCATAATAACACTTTAATATTCCCCTCCAGTGCTGGGCTCCTGGGTCCCACTTAGTGATTTTTTAATGCCATAAAAGCAGCTCAGGGCACCTGTTGAGGGTCTGGTGTTCAATTCCAGTCCCAGGTGAGGCTGCTCAGCCTGTGCTGTGCTCCTGCGTCACCCCCTGGGACACACACGGCTCCAGCAGGAGCTGGGGATGCACGAAAATCTGAATTAAATCACAGCAGGGAAATGGAATCATCCCAAGAGGGAAATGAGATGATCCCAGCAGGGAAATGGAATGATCCCAACAGGGAATGGAATGATCTCAAGAGGGAAATTAAATGATCCCAATGGGGAAATGGAATGATCCCAACAGGGAATGGAATGATCCCAACAGGGAAATGAGATGATCCCAGCAGGGAAATGGAATGATCCCAAGAGGGAAATGGAATGATCTCAAGAGGGAAATGGAATGATCCCAACAAGGATGGAATGATCCCAAGAGGGAAATTAAATGATCCCAAGAGGGAATGGAATGATCCCAACAGGGAAATGAGATGATCCCAATAGGGAAATTAAATGATCCCATCAGGAAATGGAATGATCCCAACAAGGAAAAGGAATGATCCCAGCAGGGAATGGAATGATCCCAGCAGGGAATGGAATGATCCCAACAGGGAATGGAATTATCCCAACAAGGAATGAAATGATCCCAACAGGGAATGGAATGATCCCAACAGGGAAATGGAATGATCCCAACAGGGAATGGAATGATCCCAAGAGGGAATGGAATGATCCCAACAGGGAATGGAATGATCCCAACAGGACCATTTCATTCCTTCTTCCCCGTGAGAGCTCCAAGGGAGATTCTGCAGGGCAAGGAGGGATGGGGACAGGTGGGAAATGGATTTGTAGAGAATTCTTAATAGATTTTTTGGGGTTTTTAGCACGGGGGTTCAGGGGGCAAGATGGAGGAATCTGGGTGTGTCCAGCCTTTCTCCTTCTTCTTGGCCTCCATCTCCTGCTGTGATGGTGGCACTTTGGGATTGGTTTAGAGTAGAAGCTCAGTGTCTAACACAGGTGATGGGTATTGGGAAGGAATTGTAAATATTGTACAGGTAGTTTTTAGTATAAAAAGATAACACCAGAGTGCCTCTGTCTGCCCTGCTGAACAGACCTTGGCTGGACAGGAGCAAGAATTTTATAGATGAGAAACAATAAACAACCTTGAGAGTGAGAAATGAAGAGCTCTGACTCCTTCTTTGACCACCAGGCTGGGAAAAGAGACTTTGTGACACATCTTGGGGTCCCTGTGAGCAGCAGCAGCCCCCAGAGGTGCCCAGCTGTGCCACCAGCATGGGGACAGCCCTGCCACTCAGCCCTGGGTGCTGTGAGCAGCCCCAGCTGCTGCCAGCCCTTCCTGCAGTGCCCTCAGAGAAAAGCAGAATCAACCCAGGCACCTCATCCTGGCACGTCTGGGGTGAACTGGTTTGGAATTAATTGAGTCCAACCAGGCAGTGAAAACCCCAGGAAGGTGGGGGCTGCAGCCCTGGGGATGGGAGGACAATGCATATTTTACACTGTGAATTTTTTATTAAGGACTGGGTTGGTTTTTTTTTTTTTTATATTTTTTTATTATTGAATATGAATATTTTACACGTCCGAGTTCAGAACAATGCTTTTTTTGGCTGGCTCTGCACTTTTCATGGTTGTGTACCCTTTGCATTGCATAACTGAGAGAGATCCATTTACACACAGGGGGAAAAGGGGGACTAATGAATCTCAGCAAAGCTAACTTTACTGTGTGCGAAAAAAACAGCACTCTGAAGTTTTCCAAATAAAAAATAAAAAAATAAAAAAATTACGCATACATAAAATCCTTGCATGGAACGGCTCAATAAAATCTGTGTGTGTGTGTGTGTGAGCCTGGGGTGAGGACTGCAAAACCTCTGTCACCCTGAGGAGCTGCAGCCTGCTCCAGGCAGGGACATCTCCAGCTGGAAAAGCTCTGGAATGTTCTCCCATTCTTCATCCCCGCACTGAGGGACTCACCTGGATGTTTCCAAGGTGGGGGAAAAGGAGCCGGGCCTGCGAATTGCTCAATCGTGGAGGTGCTCACGCTCAGGGCTGGGCTGGTGTTTTCCTGCCCCTTGTCCTTCCAGGTGTTCCAGATGTTGTTTCACAGCAGATGTGCAGGACAGCCCTGCTCTGCTGCCCTCTCCCTGCATCCCTGGGAGCATCCCAGCCTTGCACTGTTTCACATCCCTTCCAACCAAACCATTCCCTGATTTTTGATGGTCCTTAGGCTTTTGGGACAGCTCCTGCTGCATTTCCAAGGAGCTCTGACCACTGCCCTGCTGTTCTTATTGACTCCTCTTTGCCAGGATTTTTTTTAAAATAATTCTTCCCGATTTCAAAGAACATTTAATTGACCAGCAGGGGAAACAAGTTTCAAAGGATGGCCTTGCACATCAGACTGGACACTTTGGAGAAATAGAACTGTGAAAGATGCATTGTAGTGGGAGGGGTATTATTATCCCATAATATCACCCATGAGAGGCAATTTTAGATTATTCACTTTAAGGCATTTACAGCATGGTGTGGCCAAAGCTGATGGGCTAAAAAACACTTATAATATATTGCAATTAAGAAATAGTTGACTTCTGATTGTGGCGATGTGAATTACAACATCTGTTTTGTCTCACCTTTCACAGGAGAGTGAAAATGGAATAAAAGTTTTTAAAATATCTCTCAGTTACCCCATCTCTCAAAAGGTCAAAAACAAAAAGGCTTAATCTGACAAATTGGTTTAATCTGACTGGGGAGAAGGAGGAAAAGGGGGACATTTGGGGTGATGGTGTTTGTCTCCCACTCTTTAATCCTCACCACCAGGCCGGTGATGCCTTCCTGGGATCAGGAGGACCCCAGGAGTTAAAGAATCCCAGGATGGTTGGGGTTGGAGATCATCCAAGGCTGGAGCAGGGACTCACCCGGGTGGGTTTGGAATGTTTCCAGAGAGGGACACTGCACACCCTGCCCGGACAAATTCACCACTTAAATCCTCCCTGTGCCCACAGCACAGCTGGGAGTGCATCAGAGGAAGGACTCCTGCAACTCCCTCCCTGTTCTGCTGGGGGAACTGAGCCCCAAAATGACTGAGACCTCAGCCTGTTCCAACCAAAACTGAAATAAAAGCGAGGGGAGGAATTCCCAGTGCCCTGGGGAGCCCTGGCAGCACAAGGAGGCTGAAATGGAGTTCAGGGAGTGCGTGCCAAGTTCTGCTATCTCGTGGTGTGCCCTTGAGCAAAGTCGTGCCTGAGAGGGGAATGGAAAGGGCCAGGCCAGGCCTGCAGAGCAGTAATGATGGGCTGCTGAAGGATTTTCTGCTGGGAGGAGCTGACCTGGGTCCCTGCATGCAAAATGAGTTTGGCATCAATGGACCCATCTCGGATTGCATCAGCAATGCTCTGTGAGGGTGAAATCTCAATAAAAGCACTCACAGAGCTCTCTGTGAGCACAGGTGAACATCCCTTCCCTTCCCTTCCCTTCCCTTCCCTTCCCTTCCCTTCCCTTCCCTTCCCTTCCCTTCCCTTCCCTTCCCTTCCCTTCCCTTCCCTTCCCTTCCCTTCCCTTCCCTTCCCTTCCCTTCCCTTCCCTTCCCTTCCCTTCCCTTCCCTCCCCTCCCCTCCCCTCCCCTCCCCTTCCCTTTTCAGGTCCCCTCTGTTTTCCAGCAATTTTTTTTTTATTATTTTTATTTCACATCAGATTTTTTTTTTAGTACTTTTAAAAAAACATTTTATTTGCCTTAAATTAAACATTTCAGCCACCATGAATCCCTCCCCACACAAAACTCAGGGAGCTGTGAAATATTTAAACTGTCCCCAGCTCTTCCTCATTTGTTCAGCCTTTTCCCAGCAGGTTGCTCAAAGGTGACACCCCGGGCTGCAGGAGAGATCCAAGATCCTGGTTCCAGAACATTCCAGAGTGCTCTGAATTCTTGCATGAACTCAGTGGTGCGGGGGCATGAATTTCTGGAAAATTCTTAAAGCTTGACAAAAGGCCAAGAAATGCTTATAGTGCGTTGTCATTAAGAAATAGTTAGCTTCTGATTATAATAGCATTAATTATAACATCTGCATTGTCTCACCCTCCACATGAGACTAAAAACAAAAGTTTTGAAAATGCCTCTCAGTCACCCCATCTCTGGCTCAAAAAAAGGCATAAAAGCATCAAATAGTCAACCTAGGACACCAAACAAGTGGGGTCACTTGGATCTCAGCTTTGGGAAGCCTCTGGAACAGGAGAGCCTCGTGGTTTTAAGTCCTTTATTCTTGATCAGGGGGAAAAGGCTTGGTGGGGTTTGGGGAGTTGTCCTGAATCCCTGCCCACGTCCTCCCAGCCCATGGAATTTGATTTTCCTTCATCCCCTGAGCCCTGGGGCGGCCGTGCCTCCTTCAGAGCCCTGGAAAAGTCCTGCAGGAAAGGGAAAGAGCTCTGCAGGAAAAGTTCTGAAGGAAAGGAAAAGAGCTCTGCAGGAAAGGAAAAATCCTGCAGGAAAGGAAAGGAAAAGAATTCTGCAGGAAAAGAGCCCTGCAGGAAAGGGAAATTCCTCCAGGGAAGGAAAAGAGCCCAGGAGGAAAGGGAAAGATCCCTGTAGGAAAGGAAAATTCCTGCAGGAAAGGGGAAAAGTCCTGCATGAAAGGAAAAGAGCCCTGCAGGAGAGGAAAAGAACCCTGAAGGAAAGGGAAAGAGCCCTGAAGGAAAGGGAAAGAGCCCTGAAGGAAAAGAAAAGAGCCCTGAAGGAAAGGAAAGGAAAGGAAAGGAAAAATCCTGCAGGAGAGGAAAAGAGCCCTGGGGAAAGGGAAAGAGCCCTGGAGGAAAGGGAAAGAGCCCGGAATGAAAGGAAAGAGCCCTGAAGGAAAGGAAAAATCCTGCAGGAGAGGAAAAGAATCCTGCAGGAAAAGAGCCCTGCAGGGAAGGGAAATTCCTCCAGGGAAGGGAAAAAGTCCTGCATGAAAGGAAAAGAGCCCTGCAGGAGAGGAAAAGAACCCTGAAGTAAAAGAGCCTTGAAGGAAAGGGAAAGAGCCCTGAAGGAAAGGGAAAGAGTCCTGAAGGAAAGGAAAAATCCTGCAGGAGAGGAAAAGAATCCGGCAGGAAAAGAGCCCTGCAGGGAAGGGAAATTCCTCCAGGGAAGGGAAAAAGTCCTGCATGAAAGGAAAAGAGCCCTGCAGGAGAGGAAAAGAACTCTGAAGGAAAAGGAAAAGAGCCTTGAAGGAAAGGGAAAGAGCCCTGAAGGAAAGGGAAAGAGCCCTGAAGGAAAGGGAAAATCCTGTAGGAGAGGAAAAGAATCCTGCAGGAAAAGAGCCCTGCAGGGAAGGGAAATTCCTCCAGGGAAGGGAAAAAGTCTTGCATGAAAGGAAAAGAGCCCTGCAGGAGAGGAAAAGAACCCTGGAGGAAAAGGAAAAGAGCCTTGAAGGAAAGGGAAAGAGCCCTGGAGGAAAGAGTCCTGAAGGAAAGGAAAAATCCTGCAGGAGAGGAAAAGTCCTGTAGGAGAGGAAAAGTCCTGCAGGGAAGGAAAAGAAAAATCCAGCAGGAGAGGAAAAGAGCTCTCCAGGAAAGGAAAAGAGCCCCGAGACGGCTGGCAGGGCTTCAGGAGGAGGTGCCAGGTGATGCTCGGTCCCAAGGCAGCAGAGGGCATCCCTGAGTTTGGAGATTCATCCCCGCAGCTGCAGGAGCACAGGCAGGAGCTGAGTGAGGAACAAGGCAGATTTCAGCTCTGTGCTTGCTAGGCCTGGGCAGATCCTCCAAGAAGGGAATTTCCCCCACTTATTTCCGGACAATTTATGAATAATTTGTTAACAATTCATAATCATTTATAGGGGCCAAGCAGAAATTCAGGTGTGATTTCTCTTGCCTGCCTGGAAGCAGCGCACAGATGTGGCAGGCGTGCGGATAAATATCTCCGTGAACACATATCTTTCAAATTATTTAATTGAATTGCAATTTAATTGCTGAAAATTCCCTCCTTTCCTTGGAATTCCTTAGTTCACTTAGCCAGGATTGTTTACACCACTGGAATTACTTATAAACACTGAGCACGGCGGTGTTGATAAATACAGATTTGTTTAATAATTTCAGTAAAACCTTCCAGGACCATCACTTTCCCCAGCACTTGGGGACAAGGCAGTGGAGAAGGTGCTGCTCCCACAGGGCTCAGGTCCTGCATCCCTGCACACCTGGGAACACTGGGCAGGGAAGAGAGATGAAAACCATTGAGATTTTTCACTTGTGCCTCTGGCTTAGCTGAGGTTCTTCAGATATTTCCAAGAGTTGGTGAAGTTTAGGACCGTTTTTTCCTCCTTCTAAATATTAACTGAGTCACTAGTTTGCTTGTATTGTCCATGCTGGAATCAGACCTTTTCCAACTGATCCTTTACAGGAAACTCCTAAAAATTATTTTTAAATAGTTAGAAGTGACTTTGGCACTGATTATGGCATTCTAGAAGATTTTTCCTTTCCTTCTTACCTCATTTAACCACTAATTTTTGATTAAATCATGAAATTGTGAAATAATTTCATTTTGCTTCAAGAGAAGCAAAACCCCCAAAGAAGGAAATCTCTACAGCTTTAAAACCCAATCAGATCTGACAATCCAAATCCGTTTACTGAGGAAATTTCCTTTAAGAAAATAAATAAATTACTCTCTACCTTCAGCTTAAATCCGTGGCTGCTGGAGTTTAATTGCTTCTCCTTGTGGCCCTAAAACCAGGGCGGCTTCAAAGCAAGGGTGGCTTCTATTAAATTTAATTACCCTTTCCTGCAGCTCTCATGCAAA
Organism: Agelaius phoeniceus; assembly: GCF_051311805.1. Taxonomy (NCBI): domain Eukaryota; kingdom Metazoa; phylum Chordata; class Aves; order Passeriformes; family Icteridae; genus Agelaius; species Agelaius phoeniceus. The sequence goes on from NC_135288.1 coordinate 5,592,196, forward strand.
GGTGCCACAGTAACTCCAGGAAGGTGCTGATGAATCAGGGGCAGATTCCAAACCAAAATACGGATTAAACATCGTTTTCAGCTCAAGCAAAAGCTGCCTGCGTGCAGAGGTGTTTGCACCCCGGGTGAATTCCTACAACGTGGAACCAGGGGTTGTCTCTGTGGGTTTTATTTCCATTTTTTCCTCCCACCCCAACACGTGTGAAGTGTCAGCAATGTCCCCTGTCCCCTCCACTTGTGTACACCCAGCCTGGATTTTCCCCCCTGCTCCCACACACGCTGCTCTATTAATGCCAACAGGTGCCCTCAGCATTTAAAGGTTGTTCCAAACATCCCCCAGGAAGCCCCATTTTAATCCTGCCTGGCCTGAACACGGAGCTGTCAACACGAGGGTCAGGATTAAAACAAGGGAATCTTGGCTGGGATGATTAAACCTGGACATGGGAATGCTCATCTGTTCCCTCAGATTGGTTCTGTCACCTTAAAAAAGGACATGTGTGAATTAATTTGGGCCCTGCGATAAGGGGGACGGATGTTTCTGCGCAGCTCAAGTGCAGTAAATTGAATTTGTGGATGAGACAATGTGAGACATCAAAGCCACCCTGTGCTCACCTGGTGCTCGTGCTGATGTGACAGGATCTCCTTTGGGAATGGAGAGATGCCTCATTCTCTGAGGGCTCTGGAGAGTCCCAAGAGGACACAGACTTAAGCTGGGAAATTTAGGTCAGATGTTAGGAAAAAGTTTTTTTACAGAAAGAGTGATGAAGTGCGGGAATGGTCTGCCTGGGGAGGTGGTGGTGGCTTTAAAACACATCCCTGGAGGGTGTGTTTAAAAAATGATTGGATGTGGCACTGGATGCCAGGGTTTAGATCTTAAAGATTGGGTTGGACTCGATGATCTTGAAGGTCTCTTCCAACCTAGAAGTTCTGTGATTCTGTGATTCTGTGATCTCCTCTGACCTGGTAATTCTGTGAATTCTGTGAGACACCAGAGGAACAGGAGTGAGAGGAGCAAATCCACCCCACACGAGCACTGACACCTCCCCAGCTCCTCCTGAGGGATAATCCCTGCTCCCTGAGACAGGGACAGCACCCAGGGAATGGTGGAGCTTGGCCAGGAGGGATCAGGTTGGATTTTGGGAAAGGTTCTTCCCCCAGAGGGTGCTGGGCACTGCCCAGGCCCCCCAAAGAATGAGCACAGCCCCAGGAGCTCCAGGAGCCTTTGGACACCACCTCCAGGGGATGCCCAGGGTGGGGTTGTTGGGGTGTCTGTGCAGGGCCAGCAGCTGGACTGGATACCCTGTGGGTCCCTCCCAGCTCAGGATATTCCATGATCCCATCATCATGGGTGGTTCCTGCTGGTTCGGGGTGGACCATGAGCTCAGGGCTGAGAGGCACCTTGGAAATGCAGGAATTACACAATTCCCACAACATCCCGCACGTGGATGAGCTCTGTCCCCAGTCAGCCCACGGGGACAACCCTCAGGTGCGCCACCTGCTCCAGGTACACCCCAAAGTTGTGATTCCTGCTGGGACAGGGCTGGGAATCAGTCAGGCTGCCTGGAGAAACTGTCTTGGGCTGGGCTGGGTGTGTTCCATCCCCATCTCTCAGAGCTGGGGCAGTTCTCTGCTGTTCTTGGGGCAGTTTTTTCTTTATCTCTCCCACAGCCAACCCTCCCTCCAGGAGATCTCTGCTGTCCATGGGTCGTTAATTATTAATTATCTTCTGTCCATGGCCAGTGAGTGTCCCTGCAGGGCTGATCCAATCCCATCATCCCATGGGGAGATGCTCCGCCCAGGGGAGGAGCCAAGCATTCCTACCTGGGTACAATCTGAGGGTTGGGACAGCCCAGCAGCCTTTGCCCAGTGCATTGCCAGAGGAGCAGCTTCTGCTGCCCTGCATGGCCAGAGGGAGCCCAGGCCCATCTCCAGCAGCCCTGGAGCTGCAGAGGAAAACTCCCCCCTTGTGCAGGATCCCTGCTCCAGCAGAGCCACAGCTGGCACTGCAGGAGGGCTGAGCCCCCATGGGATGGGGCTGTGCCACCCCCTGACACACAGGGGGCAGGGCCTGGTCTGACTCTGTCAGTGGTTTGTTTTTGTTTATACTATTACATTGGTATTTTCATTTAATTTTCCTAGTAAAGAACTTTTTATCCTATTCCCATATCTTTGCCTGAGAGCCCCTTAATTTCATAATTACATTAATCTGGAGGGAGGAAATTTACATTTTCCATTTCAGGGGAGGCTCCTGCCTGCCTTAGCAGACACCTGTCTGTCCAAACCAAGACAGAAACAAACCCTGCTCCAAAGGGCAGTGAGACCCAGCAGGTGGGAGAGGCAAAGCAGCAGGTCAGGCTGGGAGGGGAGGCAGACAAAAGAGAAATCAGGAGCTGGGAGCTCTTGGAGCTGTCCACAGCAATAATCACCCTCACAGATGCTTAGCTCTAACAGCCTGACAAGATCCCTTTCTTCACAGAGGAGCTGTTTGATTGCTCCCATGCTTGTTTCCATCCCAAATCCCCGGGTTGCAATGTCTTTGTGACACTCCAAACATCCCCAGAGCTCTTTGAAGTCGAGTTTTAATGTGTTTATTGACACCAGTTATGATATTTCAGAACACATGGGCTACAAATTGTTACCATGCACTGCAAGTGTTTACAGTAATCCCTGTATTAAAACAAACTCAGCCTTTCCTGATGATTTTATATCTTCTTACTGACTCGCTTGCCTGTGTTTATTTAAACTCCTGTTGAGGGTTTTTTTAAAAAATATTCAACAGTTTTGAAACATTAAAAAAACCCAAAAAAACATGACCCTATCTGCAGATCTCAGATACTTTTTAAAGGTTTTGCCTTTATTTTATGGGTGCCACATGGCCCAAATCTCCCTTTTGAAATTTCACTGCATGGAATGGTTTAAAACTCTCTGGTTTTAGTGTCTGCTGCTAAGGGGGATGTCAGAAGAATTCCTACAGAGCACAAGGCTCCTCGTCCTGCTCCAAGTTCCTCGGAGGGAGCAGGACCCACTCCCATCACTGCTCCCAGACATTCCCTCTGCAAAACAAAACCAGAAAAAAACCATAAATTGTAGCAGGAACAACAGCACTGGGAAAATGAGCAAAATCAATGTTTGCTCAATGAAAAAAAAAATGTAAATTAGGGGAAATATATTTCCTTAATAACTCCTAAAAGATAGGGACATGGATTTGCAAACAAATTATAAAATAGAAATAATGTTACATAATGTATTATGTATTATGTATAATATATAATATATAATATATCATATATTATATATTATATTATATATTATGTATTATATATTATATATTATTATGTAATTTGTAATTAATATAATATAATATAATATAATATAATATAATATAATATAATATAATATAATATAATATAGACACAAGAATGTAAAACTGTGGTGGAAAGTCTGGAGGAGCAGCTCCATGCCTTGAGAAGTCCTGGCTGTTTGTACATCCCAACAATTCTGGGGACCAGGGGAGTTTTCTGCCTGCTCTGAAGGTCCTTCCACTGCATTTCCAAAAATTTAATGACATTAAAAGCAACTTGTGCTGCTCCTCAGTGATTTTGTTCACTTCTATTTGTGGAACCAGCCCTTCTCTTGTCAATAAGAATTTAATCCAGCAAAGGGCTGGGAGAGCGCTGAGCAGCCAGGGATCCTCAGCACACAACTTTGCTGACCCTCTAACTCATCTTAGCAAATTTCTGTTGGGAAAAATAACACCTTATTTTAATTTCTGCATAAGAATCACCTGCAAACAACATTTCTTGGGACTGGGACCAGTTCAACCCCAAACTCCAGGTCCCAAGGGAATCTTCCTGCTCGTTGTTCTGTTGGGAGCAATTCCAGGCAGCTCTGCCAGGGCTGGATCCTCTCTGGGAGCCAATATTTGGGTGCAGCAGAAGAGCAGGGCACTGTTTGTCTGTCTCCCAGTGCTATCCATCACTGTGTTTACCATATTTTTCCTTTTCTTTCCATAACTCCTGGCTTCACTCATGTCTGGGTGTTTTCTAACCAGCCTTGAGGTAATAAATCAAAGCTGTCAGCGTTGGAAGAAAATTAATGTGAGAAGTTGTTCCAAAGGCCACCAACCTTTTCCCTACTCCCTGCGAGCCGTGTTAATCCAGGATTCCTCAACAGCTTTCAAAGTTTTCCTATTTTCACAAAGTTTTGAAGCTCCAGATGCCTTTTTTTTTCTTTTTTTTTTTTTTTTTGAAGGGTGGCTTTGTACCCTCCAACAGCCCAAATTCCTGGAGTTTCTTCAGGTTTCAGAGAGAAATGAGGGTGCTCAGCACAGCTCCAGAGCTGACCCTGGGCTATCTCCAGCCAAGCCACAAGCAAAACCCAGACCCTGAGCTGGAACACGTCAGGGGCTGAAGCTGGGTTGAACTTTTACAGAGGAAAAGGCCAAATAATTAGAAAGCAATCCTGCTCCTGTGCCCTGTAGTGATGACGCCGGCTGAATTATTCATCGAGAGTTATTTATCCCAGGAATGCGGCTGGCATTTCTGCTGAATACATTTACTTGCAAGTTTTGATTTCTGGTTTCATTACTCACCCTGCTCCAACCCCAAGCTCCTCATTTCTGCAAGTCTCTTTTCCAAGGCTGGGAAAAGGAACACTTGGGACACAACCTTCAGCTGATGCGATCCAGCAAAACGCCTCCCTGGGAACGGGCAGCCTGGCAGCTCCAGCATTTCCCTGGAACTCTGGAAAAAAAGCAATGTTCCTACCCCATTCAGCTGCAGATGAACTCTGCAACCCCAGGCAAATCACTTTGTTCCCCCCCTCACCTCTGGCTGCAGATTTATAAAACGGCCGGAGGATTTCACTGTAAGGTACTGTAAGGCCAGATATGTTAAATTGTTCGGTTACTATGGAAACTGGGAATGCTCCTAATGCAGATGGATGAGTGCAGGAGCAGGCGTACCTGACTGAAAAATCATGAGCAGTTGGGAACTTCATTAGGTAAAATCATGGTGTAATCAGAGGGATTGTGGGAGCCACCAAAAATTCCTTTTTTAGGAAGTGCCTGCTTATTAATTATTCAGTTTGGCTCTGGGCAGACGCTGAAGGTTTTCCCTCGAACATTTTCGAACTCTGATGTTGAATTGTTCTGTTGAAATTTCTTCTGAGATGTTTAGGTAGCAGCTAAAATTCTGCCCTCCCAAACAAAGATCATTAAAACCAGAAGAGCAATTGCAAAATCAGCCCAGAAGTCTGACACATATTGAGAAAGAAGTTTAATTCCAAAACTAAAAACCTCATGAGCCACTTAAAGAGAAAGTACCAAGCAACTGCTGAAGGCAACTGTGGCAGCTTTCCCTCCACTGAGAGACTGCTGTTTTAATTAAATATCCACAAAACATTGCTGCTCCCTGCTTTTGGATCAGAATTCAGCTGTCAGCTGCCCAGCTGGACATCTAAAAGGTAGCTCAGAGTTTTTTTCCAAGCAAAAATGGAGCAAGGACTTCAACACCCAGGCCAGTGTGTGCCCTGCAGCAGGACCAGCAGAGAGAGGCCACTTGTTTCCTCTGCTAATATCCTAAATAAACACAGGATTTGCTTTCTCGTCCCTCAAAAATCTAAGTGGTGGGTTTGGTTTCCAAAAAGGTGTTCCAGATATGGAGGTTCCCTTCCTCTTTCAACACATCCAATTACAACATCATCATCATCATAATCGTCACCATTATTATTATTATTATTATTATTCTCTTATTTATTTATTTATTTATTTATTTATTGGGGTTTTTTCTCCATCATGATGGGAGTCAATCCCCATTTAATTCCCCCACTGTGGCTGGAGCAAGGCAAACCCAGCCATGCCCCAGTGCCAGCAGCAGCCACAACAATGGGCAGGATTTTCCAGCTCCCTGTGTGATTTGATCTCTGTAAAAACCTCCCCTAACACCGACTGTAAATCATTCCCCACATTATTCTCCACCTGTCTGGGAGCAGAGTGCAAGCACCAAGACAACCTGAGGATCCCAGGCTCCTTTCAGCGCCCACCTCAAAATTCACAGACAGATGCACACTGCGTAACTCTTCTGTCAAGATTTGAGAATTTTCTAAAAAATCCATTTCCCACAGTCCCCTGCCCACCCTGTCTGTGTTCTGCCAGTTGATGGGGGAGATTTAAAAATCACAGACACCAATGGAAAGAGTTGTCTTATTTAACTGTGAATATAAAGGCAACACAAAAATTTTAAAATCAAAGACACCAATGGACAGAATGGTTTCATTTTACTGTGAATATAAAGACAACACAAAAAAAAATAAAATGATACATCCAATAAAAACTGCTTGTTTGGCTTTAGCAACAAGCAAAAATAAGCAAGGTAATGAACCTAATGATTCTTATAGGAGAGAAAGGATAGGACTGAGAAAAATCCATCACCAATTGTTTAAATACTTTAAATACCACCATCCAGAGTCTGCAGTTTCACAGCAAGGACCTGGAGAACCCTTCCCAGCAACTGGGGAAATCCTAGACAGTTTCTCCACCTGTAGCTGAGGTTGCCAAATTGTCGCCAAATTCACCCCAAAAGTGGCTCCGGCTTTTACAGGCCCAAATCAGCAGGTCAGGCCTGGCCTGGAGAGGAATTGCTGTGGCTGCCCCAAATGGGAAAGCAGCAGCTCCCATTCCCCATGGAATTTAGAGTTCTACGTGAAAGAGTTGCAGGATTACAAAGAGATGAAAAATAGAAAAGCTCAAGCCCCAGGGCACCGTCCCAGCCCTCATTGCCATTGTCCCTGGGCCATCCCCACATCCTCAGCTGTGCCTCCCCCAGGCACCCCAGAGCACACCCCAGTGCCCTAAAGCCTCTTCATTCTCTTGCAAAGCTTCAATGAGAGCAAATTCTCCAAATAAAAGCCAACATGAGCCCACAGGTTTGAAAACAGGCCCAGAACCATCTCCTGTTCTTTTTTTTGGCCTGCAATTCCTCTTGATTTTGACTGAAACAGCATCTAATCCCTGCAGACACCCTCAAATATCTGTCTATACACATAAATATAAATATATAAATATTTTCCAATTCCAAGTAGCAGCTACTGAGGGAATATTTGCCTACCCAGACCAATAAACTAATCCTGAGTGCCAGGTGTGCCATAATAAATTTCTCTCTGCTCTGAGTGGTTTTGATATTCTTGCTGCTATCAAATAGCTCACACATCCTTAAAACAAAACCGATTTGTTCCAGAAAAATCACACTGCAGTTTTATTCTTAGCATAAAAAGCATTGTGTTCTTTATATCTCTGACTTCCCCAGGCCACAAAAATAAAAATAAAAAAAAAAGCCCATGGCTGGGAATGGCTGAGTCCTGCTAGAGCAGGTTCCAAAAGCAAGCAAATCCCTGTCTCACACACACATACTTAGCAGGATTGGGGGATTTATTTGTCCTAATCTAACCTGAATGCCTGTTTGTAATGTGAGTGAATATCTAAACAGATTATTACATGTAACAGCAACAGCTTTCTCCAAAAATCACCGGGATTATTCAAAGCCTAGAAGGGAAGAAAGTAGAGAGGAGTGTTTGAGTAACGTGATCTGCCAAAACAGGACGGAAACTCTTTAACAGCACCTTGCCAGAAACAATGCAGGGCTGAGTCTGCTTTAAACAAGATGATTTTTCAGAATATTGTTACTGACTTTTTGTATAGTGTTAGCGAGGTTTGTGTACACTAATAAAAAATGAAAGCTGCTATTAAAAACAAATCAATGGGCTGGGCCTGGTTTTGATCACACCAGAGCTGGCCATTTGCATTGGTATTTGCAGCATCTGTTCCAATTAAGACTTGTTTTCTAGTTTAAAGATATTAGTGCAATCACTAGAGTTCTGTTGAGAACATGAATGGAGCATTGTTCTGGCAGAATGCAGTTAAACAGACTCCACAGACTCTATTAAACAGCTTTGCTGCCCAATTAGAATGGGAAGGAGTCAGGCAGACAGGGCTGCACTGGGTACCCTCTGTTCCACATGGATTTTTATGGATTCATAGTCAATGAAAAGGGCTAACGTGGAACATGTGTGGGGAGAGCAGGGGCTGCAGGCTGGCTTGGGGCAGGGCTAGGGGAGCATCCAGCCCTTTATCTGCATTTAATGGCCACCAAATTTAATAATTGTGGCCACTGGGTGCAAAACAAGGCCCAGGGATGGCACTGTCTGCAGGAAGGGAAAATGGGTCAATGTGGGAGTGATGCACCAGGGGCAGGAATCACTCCAGAGGCTGAGTCTGAATCCCAAGAAATGAATCCATCACCATCCCAAACCACCCAGTGTTCCAAAGATTATCCCAGTTAAGAAGTCAGAGCCGGGCGAGGGCAATGCCATGGGCACTGCCCACAACATTTTGGGTTCAACCTCCAACCCCACAGCTGCTTTCCCACCCACAGGAGGGCTCACCCACCCTGGTGTGCCAGCAGGGATCCCCTCAGGGATCCTGCGGATCAGAATTGCCCAAACCAGCAGGTTTGGGCAGCTTTTGGGGGAAATATTCCCTGAATCCCTGCTGCAGCTTCCTAAAGTATTCCACACCCCAGCCCGCATCCCAGCCCAGCTGCCCTGACTCCAGCTAATTAGCTCTTGGAGCTTTGATGGATGGATTGATTCCGCAGTTAAACAGAGATAAATTAACTGTCTGTCCAAACAGAGTTTGAGGGAGGAGGGAATTCTGATTAGAAAGTTATTTCATGCAGTGCTGCTCTTCCTTCTCGGCCAGTGCTGAAAACCTCTCACTTCCCTTGAGAGGGGAAAGCTCATGGAGCCAACCCAGACCTGCAGAGCTCCCCCAAAATTCTGCACACTCAGACCTGCAGAGCTCCCTGGGAATTCAGCAAATTCAGTCCTCCAGAGACCCCCCAAAAATTCAGCAAAATCAGACCTTTAGAATTGCCCCAAAATTCTGCACACTCAGACCTGCAGAGCTCCCCAAAAATTCAGCATATTGGACCTTCAGAATTCCCCCAAAATTCAGCACACCCAGAGCTGCAGAGCTGGCCAGGAATTCAGAATTTGCTCATCAAACCCACAGGGGACACCCTTGGCTTGGGCTGTGCATTGGTAAAACCCCTGATTCTGCATTGATCTCTGCAGGTTGAAGACCTCACCTCTGGAATTTAATTTCCCCACACTTCCAGGAGCATCTGAAATGTGTTTTGTTGTGAAACTCATCAAAACACCTAAAATTCAGCAAAAAAAAGTTTGATTTTCTCCGTACTCTAAAGGACTTTTATGTTAAAATGTTGCTTTTTTTTGTCCTGAAATGAGAAATACCCAAACATGTTTTTAAGAGGTGCAATTATAGAACCAATGAAAAAATCTTTAACAACTCTGATAAGGGCTTGGAGAAAGATGGGGTTTGTTAGAATTTAAGTACCTTAACGTGCAAATAGTTTAAAAAAACAAATGCAGCCATCACCTAAATATGTTAAACAAACAGGCATCGAGCAAGATGGATTGGAGATCATTTCATGTAAATATTAACTTTTAAAGCTTTCCAACTGACACAATTTAAGCAACAGAGAATGTCCCTTTACTTGCATCCTCGTACACTCAGCAGTCCTGGAAGGGAACCAGGAGGGGAAAAGAAACAAAAACAAGCAAATGCAAGGTGAAAAATAGAATTTAAGGTTTCTGCAGACATGGCCAAGGAAAGCTGGCACGGGGCTGGACTTCCCTGGATGCCTCACCTCCTCAGAAAGGCTCCAGCAATGTTGGCAAAGCCCTAAACTCTGCCAGCCCTGTTGTCTCTTCTCTCAAGTGTTAGAACACATGGCCCCAGAAAGCAGAGAAAAGTGCCTTGTTTCATGTGAAAAAAAACCTTAAAAAGATTGACAAAACTCAACAGCTCCACGAGTTTTTCTCCCTTTTATTGCCCCAGCTCCACAAGGCTTTTTGTCCACCTTTTCCCCCAATTCCACAAGGCTTTTTGTCCACCTTTTCCCCCAGCTCCACAAGGCTTTTTGTCCACTTTTTCCCCCAACTCCACAAGGCTTTTTGTCCACCTTTTCCCCCAATTCCACAAGGCTTTTTGTCCATCTTTTTCCCCCAGTTCCACAAGGCTTTTTGTCCATCTTTTTCCCCCAACTCCACAAGGCTTTTTGTCCATCTTTTTCCCCAGCTCCACAAGGCTTTTTGTCCACCTTTTCCCCCAGCTCCACAAGGCTTTTTGTCCACTTTTTCCCCCAACTCCACAAGGCTTTTTGTCCACCTTTTCCCCCAGTTCCACAAGGCTTTTTGTCCATCTTTTTCCCCCAATTCCACAAGGCCTTTTGTCCATCTTTTCCCCCACCTCCACAAGGCTTTTTGTCCATCTTTTTCCCCAACTCCACAAGGGTTTTTATCCACTTTTTCCCCCAACTCCACAAGGCTTTTTGTCCATCTTTTCCCCCTCAAACCTTTCCTCCACCATCTCCCAGGACAAATCCCTGGCACTCAGTCACTGCTGTGATGTCTCTGCTCTGCAAATCACCCCCAGCTTTACTCTGCACTCTGAAGGGAGGACACTCAGAGGGACCAAAATGCCCCCTAAAAAGAGAAAAAATGAGAAAAACAGGTAAAAATAAAGCAGAAAAGGGACTCTCACCCTCATAAAAATCGCATTTCTTTTTCTCTAGGTTTTTTTTTCAACTTTCAAGGACCTTAATGAGGCTTAGTCCCACCAAGGAGAACCAAGGATATGAGATTTTTTCTTCTCTGTTGAAGAGGCTTTAGATACATTAAGACTAATTACTGCTTGTTTTATGCTCCAGTAGGATGAGAAATTCCCTTGAAGCTGGGATGGGAATTAATGCCAGTGGGCAAATTTTTACTATGTGAGAAGAAAGGAGCAGGCAGCATCCAGTGGAGAGCTCTCTCCACACATTTTTTGAGCAATCCCAAATGGGATGGTGACTCCAGCACTTCCCTGGGGAGGCTTTTCCAGTGTTTAACCACTCTTAAAGTGAAGATTTTTTTTCCTAAAATCCAACCTGAACCAAACTCAAGGTTGTTTTTCCTTGTCCCATCAGCCCCTTGGGCAGCACAGACAGGGCTGAGCATCAGCCAGAGGGAATCACTTTCATTCCTAGGGAGCCTTGAAAGAGAGATTTTGGCTTTGCCAAGTATTTCCAAGGTCTGAATGCAAATTATTATTATTAATAGGATATTTTAGACTGTCTGGGTAAACTGTGCAAACAGCAGCAACATTACCCAGGGCTTCTCAAGTTTGTGCACTTCAAGCAGATCACCTTTCTCTCTGTAAGCAAGGAACTCTGTCTTTAGATCACATTTAGCTTTTTTTTTTGGTCTTTCCAAAGCTGTTTAGCCTTTTGTTATTATTTTAACTGTTTATTTCTTTAACAGCTCATTATTTTCAGTGGGCTCCTGTGTCTCATTACACACAGTTCAGCTTTAAGGGGAAATGTGTCCTTTATACAGGTTTTATTCTGCCTAAAAACATAATCAGAAGTGTTTCCTCCTCTGATAGTCATCTCTGTAAAGACTGCTCTGGGCTTTATGTTGGATTCCTTTTGTAAGAAGTGTTTTACTTGCTTGAAGAGACCCAGAGAAAGTCACAAAATCCTTCAGAAGACATCCTCGATCTGTTCTTATTGAAACTATGGGCAAGAATTTTCAGTTAAGGCTGGTTTTGGGGGGGAAAAATAATTCTAATAATTCTTTTTTGCTTACATTACTGCTGATATTTCTACAGGATAGAACTCAGATGAAAGGATGTGATTCCATCAGCTCCCTGACTGCAGGCAGGGGTAAGGCAGGGAATTTGGGCTGCCATGGAGCACCTTGGGCACTTCAAAAAAATCAGGAAAAAAGGGAGAGGATGCAAATAAAGCTGGGAGAGGGGATCCTGGCTTCTTCCTGATGCTCTGTTTGCTTTCTTCCAGGTGCCCAAAGATGTTTGTCCCACCTGCACGGCCCCTCCAGTGAGAGCAGCTCAGCTCCCAGCACGTCCCCTAGCCAAGAACAGAATTCAAAATCCTTCTGCCCCATGAGGCAATGATCAAACCTCAGATTCCTTCATAAATAATTGGGATGAGACATCACTGAGGAGCAGCCCCGGGGTGAGGCCAGCACTGACCTAACAGGGATGGGAGAGAGGATCCATTCACAGGGAGGTTCAACCTCCATCCTCATCCTCTGGTGACCTCACAGTGCCCAAAACTGTCCAGGACTCTGCCACCTCCTCTGGTCTGGGTTAGGGACAGCCCTAAAGACCTCCACTAAAGCAGAGTGGGAGCATCTGACAAATTCCTGTCCTGTGTCACGGGTGTTTCTTTTCAGAAGAAAATCTCAAAATAAAATTCTGGGTTTCCTTCCGCTCACTGGGACAAAGCTCAGCACCTTGGGGTTTCACTCAGCTTGGGGTTTTGTTGGGGTAGGGCCTCACATTTGGGGTTTCTGAGCCAGATGTGCACCAGCAGGTACCAAATAATCCGTGAACTCCTATGAAGCTGAGGGTTTGAGGGCTTGAGAGGACAAGATGCCTCTGCAGTGCTCTCACCTGCAGAAATCATGCTGAGTCAGAATTGAGGTTCCATTTATCAAGGCCCTTGGACTGAGTGAAAGGCTGGGTGATAATTCCAATTTTAGGGTACTCCCAAAATAAAAATCCAGAATGTTTTTGGAGGGGAGGGTGGGATTTGCTTTGCAAAAGAACAGATTTGATTATTTAATGGGTGACAGCAACGCTCTCAGAAGGCACAGGATCTTCTCCACTCGTGTCTGTCCCCCAGCAGGGTCTCTGAGCATCCCCACAAAGCAGAGGTGTCCTCAAAGTCACCGCCAGTGTCACACAGCATCATCAGGGACAAGTCCCAAATCCTCTCCCTTCCCAAACAGCTCCCACAGACATGGGGTGCTTGGCACAGGCCCCAGCTCAGCCAAGACACTCCTGCAAAAGCAAACTGGTCAAAAAATAAAAGAAAAAACAGCCCTCAACGAATTTGGGATGCTGACTTTCAGCCCAAACAAATTACAGGGAGAAAGAGGGGCTGGGCAGGGCACGAAGGAGAAAAAGAAGCCAAGCTCTGGAACCACAGAGTTCCCCTCAATCCTCGGAGCGCGGCCAGCGCAGCATACGAAGGATTGCCCAGACAGTTCCAAAAATGACACATCACCCTCTTCCTTTCCTGCCTCACTCGTGGCAAACCCACAGCAACAAGCTCTTTTTTTTTTTTTTCTTTTTTTTCTTTTTTTTTCTTTCCTTGTAATGCCCCAGAACTGCCATGAAAGCAGCGAAAGGAGCCAAAGCAAGAGGAGCTGAGGTGCTCCAACATCGCAGCAGCGCCCCGTATTTAAACACCTCTGCTCCCAGACCTGATCCCAGCCAGACACAGCCCTTTGCCCAATGCCTTCTTTCAAAATACAAGCCCAGCAAAGGCTCTGACCTGTCAGCCTCGCTAAGCATTAATTTATTTATTTTTTTGTTTTTAATCTCTGCCATACTCAGCCCCTCACAAAGGGGGTAAGTCTCTGCCTGGCGTTTTTTTGGAAGGAAAATGTGGCATGCACCTATTTTGTTTCATTCCGTGCCAGGACCTATAAAGTTACTGTGGGCTGCAGCTCCTGCCAAGTTCTAAAGGTGACAGGGCAATGGGCACCCAAAGGACGCTTCTATCAATGCCCTTTTATTTCCCTCTCTTTCCCCTTCCACCAACCCTTTTTTTTCTAATAGAATTACTCTTATCTGCAAGTGATTTAAACTCTAAGGTTTACAGAAGATTTAAAGAGTGCGAACACAGTTGGAATGTTTTAAACTAACAGTACAAGTTGCATTTTAAGAAAATAATTAACTCCCAGGGGAGGTGTGGTTCTTGGAGTAATGACAGATTCAAGGCTGGCTTTCCCTATATGGAGTTTCCAAATAATAAAATATCTTTGGTTCCCTACTGGTGTCAGATGAGAACCTGTTAGTGTGCTAGTTGCTGGTGGACTGTCATGGGTTTGTCAGGGGTTTTTTTGGTGTTTTTGCTTTTTTTCAGTGGGCCCATTAGTGTTTTAAAGACACAGTGCACAGTAGGTAACCTCCCGTGCAAAGCTGCAGCACAAAGCGTTGTAAATGCAGAGTTTGTGTGTTTACAGCCTTTCCCCATCCCTTCTTCTGGCTAAAAAAAAAAAATAATTTAAAATACAATATTTTCTTCTTGTTTTGCAGCTTTATTGTGTCTGTTCTTGCTGGGGGCTTCTCACAGCCCAGTGTAAGTCCCAGTCTCCCCCCTGCCCACTGGGAGGGGTGGCAGGGCACAGCCACCTGCCAGGGCACAAGAAGGGATGCAAACTCTCCTATTTTTAAAAGGTGAGTGCTCACTGTTGGAGGAGGGAGTGCTAAGAAGATCCAACAATGAATTCAATAATTCCTACTCAAAGCACTGCTCAGGTAATTCAGCAGAGCCTCAGACAGCAAAGATCCCTTGCAGGACTCTGCCAGCAGCTGAGATGTTGGGCAGAACTTAAAATTGATTTTATTTTATCTCTTTTTGAACTGTGGTCACAATAATGGAAGGGAAATGCTGTGGCCTCTCAGGTTCCTAAAGCATGGCACAAAAGCTTGGATAGAGAGGAGAATAATTTCACAAAAAGCAGAATGGTTGCAGGACAACAAGATTCTCTATGACTTGTGCACAGATCCTAAAATGATGCACATATTCAGATTTTAGGAGTGACCTACAATATACACATGGTCCATGTCTTCTCTTTGTAAAGTGTGAGTAACTTAATGGATAATTTACATGAGGTTCCCAACCTGAAATTTAAACCTGAAAATGAAACCATTTTCTGCGATGTGAGCTACATATCATCTCATCTGTACTCATGTCATTTATTTTGCCCAAAGGAAAAAAAAAACCAGAGAGTTTTATTCATAATTTCATAACATTTTGTTACCAAATTCATCAGACAACCTCAGCAGTGTGTGTAACTCATGCTGTAGGGTAAAGAAGCCACCTGGACTGATGAGTCTCAGCCCCATCCCTGTTCCTCACAGCTCTCCTGTTCAAGTTTAAGACTCCAGCACCACACAGGCACCAGCCTGTTCTCAGGAACACTCCCAGCCTCTCAGGGACAGCTCTTGCCACAAATTTAATTACTTGCAAAACCTTTGGTCATTAACACCCAACCTAAATTCTATTGCAGGTCACAGGCTATTAAAAAAATGAAGTGTCCATGCTCCCCAAACAATGATTTGTTTAACTGGAGCTTGGATTAAACCTGAAGCCACAACAGCACAGGAATCCCATTGCCAATGTCCTCAGCTTGTTCCAAAACCTTCTGGGAAGCTTGGGAGGGAATTATTTCTTCCTGAATCTTTCCTTGATGCTCCACAATTCCTTCTCCAAGGGCAGGTTGGGCTTGGGGCAACCTGGGGTAGTGGGAGGTGTCCCTGCCCGTGGCAGAAGGGGGGAACAGATGAGCTTTAAGGCCCCTTTCAACCCAAACCATCCCAGCATTTCATGATTCCAGGCTGTTTTCCATCCCCCAGGCTACTGAGTGTCTGTCTTGGTGGATAAATGGGCCAAAATGTCTAATTCCCAGGAGGAAACCACGTGAGCCACGTGGCCGTTGGTAATGATGAGCATCACAGAGCTCAGGGAACACCCCTGCCCCCTGAATGTTCATTCACCACCCTGGCACGAAGCTCCCCAGGGCTGGAACAGCTGTGGAAGCCCAGGACAAGCTGCATGGATGGAGGGAGGTGTTTGTCACCTCCCCTGGGGTGGCACAGGCTCCATCAGGGACGGCCAGCCCAGGTTCTCCTGGAGTGGGGCTGGAGAGTGACACGTAACCAAATCCGAGTGTGTGTACTCACAGAGGCACGGCCCCTGCAGCAGGGATGGTTTATTGCTTTCATAATATTTTCCGGGTTTTGAAACACAAACCACATGTTTAATATTTTCTTTTTTCTTTTTTTTTTTTTTTTCTTTCAAAATTTACACATTGCACTTGCTGGAGAGTTTTTATTCCAGCACCCACAGCAGCAGACCCTTCCCAAAAAAAATGAGGAGAGGGAGGAGAAAGAGACTTCAAAACCTGCTGCCAGAGCTCTGGAACAGCCCAAAATCCCTGGGTGTGCTCCTCCCCTACCTTGATTTTACAGGGCAATAAAGAGGTCATTTGGATTATCTTGTCATCAAGGAAATCACTGACATCCAAACAAAGGGGAGAAATTTGACAGCTTGGAGCACATGGAAGGGGAGAGAGCAAAGAGTCAGGAAATGCTCTCGGCCAAGTCCACCTGGGGTGTAAAACCCTTAAAATTCCTTCAGTTCCACCACCACAGATCAGCTTGACCACGGGCAGAACATGCCCCTCTTAGTGGGAGTAGTTGAGTGCTTGAATCAATCCCTAAACTTCTGAATAATGTTCCAGAAGGCAATGGGAGGATTCCCAAATTTTTGAAGGTCTCCATTAAAAATTAATGCAAGAATTTTTCAAATTCCCTTGGACCATCCCTTCAGCAAAATTGAGTTTGCTGATGTTGTGGGTGTTGTGAAAACAAATGAATGATCAAGAATCATGTCCTGGAAGTGGAAGCCAATTCCCTCGTGTAAAATCAATGGGAATTAGACACACAAGTGCTTTGGAAAATCCTGTTAAGTAGCTGTGGCATCAGTGGGTTCCCTTTAAAATCTATCACTCTCCACTTGAGTGGAAGGGGTGTGGAATCAAGCTCTGGGTGTGAGAGTGAGGGAAAAGCCCCAGAGCATCTCATGAACACCCACACAAACAGCATCCATGCTTCAGAGTCCAGAGGGAGCACAGATCATGGGGTAACATGGGGTGTTCTATGCAGGAACAGGCTGGGAACGCTCCTGGAACACTTTGTGAGGGTCACTGACCCCCTCCCTGATGCCTCTTTATTGGTGCCAAACAAATCCCTAAAGACAGCCACCTATTCATGGTAGAAAATGGTGATATTGGACATGCAATGGTCAATCAAAGGACCAGGGAGCTTTTGGGACACATTTTAAAGAGCAGGAGCTCTATGTTCCCCAGGCACACACCCTGCTCTGTGTTGCCTTCATTAGGACTCATTTTAATGGGATAAAAGGTTAAAAATGCACATAAAACTCCCTCAAAGGGCCTATATTTGTGTGTCGGGGCCACTCCAACGTGGCACTTTCACAGCCGCCTCTCTTCACTCTCATTTCCTCGCAGGACAAAATGTAATTGGTGGTTTTGACTGCACTCCTGCCACGCTGCAGCATCCCCAAAACACTGCAGTTGTTGTCAGAGGCACTCTCGGATCCTGACAGATGAACAGCATCATCTAGGGGCCAGAGATCAGCACTGGGAATCACACACAGCCAGGGAACCCAGGGGATGTGCTCCTCAGCAGGCAGGGCACTCATCAAGGAGAGGCCACTGCTTTATTCCTATTTAAAACAACACCCTGTGCAACACCACAAAGCCCAAATGCAGCTGGGCTGGTTTAGTGTTACAAATCATCTTTGTTTTGGTGGGTTTCCAGCTGGGTGAAATCACCCTGGGCCTAAGGAAGCAGCCTAGAGCTCTGCCCTTAGAACTGGAGGGATGCACAACACCTTTTTCAGGTTGCAAAATCACAGTAACATCACTGAAATCACTGAAAAAGCCTATAGAAATGAGGCCACCATGAGCATGAGAAATCCAAATTGGAGCTGGCACATCCTGTGTGACTCAGTCTCTGGGCCACCAGCTTTGTCCCTAAAGGAGACATCGAAATCACCAAACAAGGCTGGGGCTAAAGGCATCTACAGACATAAATATGACATAAATGTCATTTATTTGTGGCCAGGGTGAGTATAAGACACACAAATTGGAGTTGGCACATCCTGTGGGGCTCAGTCCCTTTGCCACCAATTTTGTCCCTCACGGGGACACCGAAATCACCAAGCAAGGCTGGGCCTAAAGGCATCTGCAGACATAAATATGGCATAAATATGACATAAATATGACATAAATATAAATTTATATGTGGCCAGGGTGAGTATAAGACACCCAAATTGGAGCTGGCACATCCTGTGTGGCTCAGTCCCTGTGCCACCAACTTTGTCCTTCAAGGGGACACCAAAATCACCGAGCAAGGCCCAGTCTGGGCCTAAAGGCATCTACAGGTATAAATATGGCATAAATATAAATATAATTTAGATAAATTTAAATATCAGGCACAGAAACCAGCACAAATTTCCCCTCCTGGGGTGAGCAGGGCCCAGGGTGGCTCTAAATGAGGCAGAGCAGGTTATGGGCACCAACCCTCAGTGGCCCTTTGAAATCCTCACTTCTTGCAGGGTGGAATTGGACTTTCAAACCAACAGGTTCCTGTAAAAAAGCAAAATACCCTTAAAAATGGTGATTCTGAACCACATTGTGGCCAGAGGGGAGCGATGTTCAATGAAAATTGCAAAAACAAATAAATTGATGAGCCCATCTCCGGTGGGAAATTCCAGTTTCTTGCTCTTGTACTCAGCCCGTTCTCTGCCAAGGAATTTGGGCTCTCAGGAA
This sequence comes from Agelaius phoeniceus, assembly GCF_051311805.1. Lineage (NCBI taxonomy): Eukaryota > Metazoa > Chordata > Aves > Passeriformes > Icteridae > Agelaius > Agelaius phoeniceus. Next base: position 5,610,708 of record NC_135288.1, read on the forward strand.
TTATGAGTGGAATAATCCCTGTGAGGCAGGGATGTCCTGAATAATGGCCAATTTTATTGTATGAAATTGTGATTTGGAGCTGAAATTCTCACCCTGAGACCAGGAACTCATGCAAACTTCTGCTGACAGGGATCCCATTGTCACAAGTGTGAACTGTGCCACTTGTCTGCCATCACCAATTTGAGATATTTTATGAGTGAGCTCTTTTATCACAATAACACGATGAAAAATGTGATTTCCTTGTCTTGTCACAGCAGGGACAAAAGATTTTTCTGGGTAGATAATCACACTTTTGGAGAACAAAAGCCTCTCAAACATGGTTAATTGACATGTCATGAAATGTGGTGTCCAAGAAGCACGGAAACAGAACAAGTCAATGTCAAAATTACTTCTAGAGCCTTAAAAATGAGCATTTTCTGTGAAGTGCTCTCAGCTAGAAGCAAAAAAGGTGAGAAACCACACAAAGGAGGGACCTGGGCTTGTGTAAAACCCATCCTGACTGTAAATGCCCTGCTAAACTTGGGGTTAACAGAAAAGAAGCTGCTAGAAAGCGACCCCACTCCCCCCCCAAAATAAAATGGATGGGCAAACTTTGGCAAGGCTCCTCCCTTCAGATTCCCAGCCTGGCCATGGAGAGGCTGAAGGGGGCACTTGAGCTGCTCCAGACTACAAAGACACCCTGGGCACAAAGGAAACTGCACCAGGAGAGTGTTTAATGTCCCTAAAACCCACCCCAATAGAAAACAAATGAATGATGAAATAACAGAGGGCCCGACAGGCCCTGCTCCCAAACGTGGAGTTTGGGGCAATCCCTGGCTATTATTTTCACAATACCTTGCATTCATTACTTTATTTAAAAATGGTGTACTGTGTCTGGAAAACAGGAAGTAAGCCATAAATCTCTAGTTTAAAAGCCATCTGAAGCCTGTGGACCAGATATGTTCTCAATCAGTAGTCAGGCAGTAAATAAACATTTATATACAGCAACTGCTCTCAAGCAGCCTGACCTCCGGCTATTACAGGGCACATAAAGAGGAAATTTGTTTAGTCCCATAAAAGCCCAGGCAATATATCAATAGATTATTAAAAATGGAAACAAAGTAGGCTAATGGATTATATTGATTTTAATAAACATAAGTATATGGGATTCAAAGATAAGAGTCAGATATGACATCCTTCCAAGCTCACCTTTCGGGATATCTCCTAAAATCAGCCAAACTACAGCTGTCAAGGATAGCAGGGGCTGCTATTTTTTGCTTTGCAAATCGACATATTTTTGGCTGAAGGACTTAAATTGGAGGGTTTGCATTTTTATTTCTGTTTGTGAACGATGAGTGCAGTCAAAAAATAAAACTTGCACATCTTTTAATGCCGTCACCATGCAGAAGAAAAAAAAAAATTAAAGCAATTGCAGGCTCTCCTCAGGCATCTTGGCTGGGAGTGCACAGATGCTGCTGGACTGGGATTTTTAGGTTTTGCTACACTTTTGCTACAGTAAATATTGGTGCAGACACTGAAGGCAGAATTTCTGATGCTCTGGGAGCCTCCAGGGTGCTCAGGTGGCCCCAGTTCATCCCTCTGACTTCTTCTAAGCCTGAAACTTGTCTTTTTGTTTTAAATAGTTGTTGTGTGCCCTGAACACCTGGCTGGTGGTCACAATCCCAGTATTTGTCCACTGCTAGAGCCTCTTTTCCTTCCTCTCTTCTCCTCTGGCTTCGGGAAGTTCCTTCATTCCCCATGAGTTCAGCATTGCTGTGAAAAACTAACTCTTGTTTTTAACTTGAGGAGAAGGTTTGTGGGAGGGTCAAACTCTCCAGCCAGGAGTTCTCAGGGATGAGGGGACAGAGAGGAAAATCCAGGCCAGGGCAGATCAAATGGCGTCAGTGACTGTGACAGCACTGTCACAACTGGAGGGAGCTGTGAAGTCACAAGTTCCCAGCCTCAGAGGAGGGGAACAGAATGTTCTGGATGATAATTGGGTCAATGTGATTAGGAGTTTAATTTACCTCAGCAATCAGGCTGCGTTAAAGCAGCTCTTGGAGCTGAAGAATGGAACAACAGTTAAAAATCCAAGCTGGTTTTCCATCATTTTTTCCCTTTGTTTCCCATCAGCAGCAAGGCCTAAGGGCACACCCCCCAGTTCTTTACCTAAACTCACCCCTCTCAAAAATCTTATGAAGTAAATTTAAATCCCTAATTATGAACTTCCTTAAAACTTGGACCAATTCAGCTGTAATCTCTGTGGAAGGTTAGGGCACTTCCCTGGTTTAGGGTAAGAACCTGTGCCCTGCCTTTTATCCTACCAGGCAAATGCTGCTCGAAAGCAAACGAGCTCAGGGCTGAGCTCAGACACTCCTGAGTTTGGATGCACCCCCAGGAACAACAAAAAAATGGTTATAAGAAATTATTTATTAAGAAATTATTTATTAAGAAATTATTTATTGAGAAAGTATTTATTATGTAAAAAAAAAAAAAGGAAAATCAAGGAACCAAATGAGTTCCTTTCACTAAAGAGATGAGCAGGAAGTTCTGATCCAAAGGACAGACCTGTCTTCCTCTGGGCATCACCTGCCTTTGTGATTTATATAAATATAAATATCAGGCACTGAAATCAGTACAAAAATTCCCTGAAACTTGTCTTTATGTTTTAAATAGTTGCTGTGTGCCCTGAACACGTGGCTGGTGGTCACAATCCCAATATTTGTCCACTGCTAGAGCCTCTTTTCCTTCCTCTCTTCTCCTTCTCCAGGCATTACCTGAAAACCCTGTAGGAAGATGCCTCATTCTTATCCTCCACGTGTTTTTGATTAAAACAAGCAAATCCTCAGGAAGGGTTTGGAGCACAAGTCTTTGAGGAGCAGCTGAGGGAGCTGGGAAGGGGCTCAGCCTGGAGAAAAGGAGGCTCAGGAGGGACCCTGTGGCTCTGCACAAGTCCCTGACAGAGGGGACAGCCCCAGTCAGGCTCTGCTCCAGGGAAAAGGGACAGGAGGAGAGGGAACAGCCTCAGGCTGGGCCAGGGGAGGCTCAGGGTGGATTTTAGGACAGATTTTCTCATGGAAAGGGGTATAAAGCCCTGGCACAGGCTGCCCAGGGCAGTGGTGCAGTCACCATCCCCGAAGTGTTCAAACAATGTATGGATGTGGCAGCTGGGGACATGGTTCTGTGGTGGCATTGGTTTGACCATCTTACAGGTCTTTTCCAACCTTAATGATTCCATGATCCTCTGATTCCTTTCCTTGCAAGAGGAGGGGCTAAAAACAGGACCTAGAAAGGCCTAAGTTCCCCCCAGGCCAAATTTAGTGCAATATTTATTGGGGTGCTTCTTCTGATCCCAAACCAAAAGCTGAAGTCTTCATTTGGTGCCAACTGGTTGCTAAAGAAGAAGAAATGCCTAAACTTACAGAAATTTCTCCCACCACTCATTAGCCCCCAGCGGCAGAAATAACACCCTTGCTAAATCCCCAATCCGCCACAAATTACAGCAATCTGCAATTATAAACTCCAGCGTTAATGAGGTTTGATTGCCCCTTCTTTGTGATGCCACCTCTAAATGCCACTTACACTTTACAGCACCTTGGGGTTAACAATCTGCCTGGGGAAGAGAACTCAAATGGACTTTTAGGAACCCCTTTGGCGGTGGCAATTTGTAACCTGGAAACCAAGCACAGCCACGAGGGCCTCACCCTGCCCAGGATCCACATCCCCTCCATCCTCCCACCCCGGATTTGGGGCTGATACTGAGTTTTATGCAGGAGTTTCGTGCTCTCTTTATTTAGGAGAGCAGCATCTCAATTTTTCTGCTTGACCTTTAATCAGCTGTGTTTTTGGGAAGTCTCTGAGAGGCCTAATTGTGGCGTTTGTGCCCTCGCAGAGCAGCACTGAGAGCAATAAACAGCTTTTACAAGAGATTAAACGCCCAAGCAGAGCCAAAGCATTTAGATAACTGCAAAAGCCATTTATTGACACTGCCCTGATGCCCAAACCCACCTGTCTCAGACAGAAAAAAGCAGCAAACCCCTCTCACAACCATTCCTTGTCTCCTTTCCTAAGAGTTCTCTCTGCTTTTGCCCCAGTTTTATTTCTTCAGCAAATCCAAATAATTTTTTGGTGTGGATTGCTGAAGAAAGAAATGTTGTTGGCTGAGAAATGCTATTTTCAGACAGTGGATTCAATTGCCATAACATGGGAAATATTTCACCAAAATCAAAGCTGGATTTGTTCTCCCTTGCTCAGCAGCAGCAGCACTGATCCAATCCATCAGAACAGACCTGGGATATCCAAACCAAGAAGTGGCAGCAATATTTGGGGTGCTTGGGGAGCCAATGAATCCAATTATCCATGGATTTGAGGAGAAGTGTCAAAAAAATTGGTGGGAAAACACGAAGAGAAGCTGCTGTAGAAATGAGGGAATGAAAGAGCAGGAAAATCTGAAGTTTGATTTAATTTCTGTATTTTGCCAGGCTGGACTCCCAGCAGTTGTAGGCAGCAGTTGGGGACCCCTCAGACTCCACATTCCCTTGGGAGCAGAGGTCAGGGAAGTCCCTCAAAAAGCTTCAGCTCCTGCAGTGTCACACCCACAGATGGTGTCCCAACAAGATCTGGGTCCAGCTCCTTTGGGTGTCATGAATCAAGTCTAAAACAGATGGAAAAACTGAATTTCCTCCCTCCCGCAAAAGCTCTAGAAAAAAAAAAGGGTTTTTCCTTTTCCCTCCTTTTCTTTCTTTTTTCTCCTATTTTTTATCCTCTTTTTTTTTTTTTTTTTTCCTCTTTTTTCTTTTCATTTTTCTTTTTTTTTTTTCATCCAGACTTTAAAACTGACAACTAAAATGTCTGGGCAGCCATGAGAGTTCAGCATAAAATGTTCCCAGTGTCATCTCTCCAGGAGTTTTTCTCTAAATAAAAGAGAACCTTTCAGGTTTCTCTAAATAAAAGAGAACCTTTCAGGAGTTTTTCTCTAAATAAAAGAGAACCTTTCCTGGTTGGAAGTAGGAGACCCAAGGCAGGCAAAGATGTTGAGGGTGTTTGAAGTTCAGAGGGAAGAATGAAAAATAAACCATTTGTGCTGTGTGTTATTGTCTCTGCCATGACAGATAATTCCCAATAAACACCAACACAGGGAATTTAAACCCAGCCCCGCCCCTAGGAACAGAGAATTCCCAGAGATGTCCGGAGCAGAAAGTCTGGAGAAGAGTCAGGAGTCACCTGAATCGAGATGTTTCCTGTGCTGCTGAAAAAAAGAACTCAGGAACAAGAGGAAAGGCTTTGACACTTCAATTTTATGAAGATATTTGTGAGAAAAGAATGAGAAACTCCAAAAAAACCAACACCTGAGGTGTTTCTTTTATCTCAAGTGCAACCAGTTAACCCCAGGGTGGGATTGTTGGGGTGTCTGTGCAGGGCCAGGATTTGGTCTGGAGGATCTTTGTGGGTCCCTTCCAGCTCAGGATATTCCATAATTTCTTCTCCACCAACACCTGATGTCCCTCCAGCTACCACTGTGCTGGGAAAACCAGGATATTGCTGAGTTCCACAGAGGAAAATATCTCCTGTATGTGGCAGAGGGAATGAGATGCTCAAGTAAATTAATTTCTTAATTTTCCTCCCACAAACCCCATCTACATTTACCCTCCAGGCCTCTGGGAAATTTGTCTTCCTCTCACAGGTTCCTGCCAGTCCATCACAGCCAGGAGAGGAGAATTAATGTGTCTCCCACACGAGTTAAGTACATAAACTGTCACGAAATATTAACACAGATATGAAGCTATTAGAACAAACCCCACTCCATAAACGGACTCCAGATAGGGGCAACCAAGATAACAGCAGAATAAAAGGACGCATTAAAGTTATATCCCTTTAAAAAATTAAACAAATCACTTTGATAGTGATAGGCACTTCAGAAAGCTTAGCTGGGCAGTCTGAGGGCAGTCAATAAGGCAGAGCTAATTGGAGAACAAATTGACATTCATAAGCTGGCATTGAACAAACAAGGTAATAGAGAGTTAATGCAGGGAACAAGGGCGGGGAGCAGGAGCCACCCAGCCTCAATAATGGAAAGGGCCCAATTGAGCAAATTCGAAGTGCAAACACTCTGATCTCAGCCTGCTTAGCAGGGCTGGCCCAGCAGCTCCCAGCCCTAATAGACTCATTTGGGATGTTGTCTTTAGAGAATGAGTGTGTCAACTGAGAACAGCCCCCAAATCTCCATAATGGCCAAGGGATCCGGGTTACAGAGAGCGGGCGCTGATAAGGCTCAGGTGGGTAAATACTGAGGGCTGCTTGGCACTGAGGGGTGCCTGAAATGACAGCAAGCAACCAGCCACTGCTGGAATAATGGGGCATGGGCTTCAGACCAGAATTGCAAGGAGTCAAACCCAAAAGGAGTCGCTGGAGCTCAGCTCTTCCTTCCACAGAGGCCTCTCGCTCCCCAAAAGGAGCTGCTCTCTGCAGGACAAAGTCAATCTGGGGGGGTTTGGGATCTCTTCCTCAGCTAGATATGAACACTGAAAGGTTTAGAAAAATTGTGTGATTTAATATTTCACCACGTCCTGAGCTCCCCTAATGCTTCCCACCAAGATCATTCCCTCTGGATGCATCAATGCCTAAATCTCAGCATCACAACTGAACTCCTGAAAAGTTGTTTCGTGGGCCAGGGGCTCACCTCAAGCTATTGTGACACTGCTGTTGCACAAAAATGGCATAATCTGACCCTTAGGAGTTCTTTGGAGCCTTTTCTTTCAAGTGCTGGGAGGATTTGAGAAAATTGAATGGAACAAGCAGAGAATTTTTTCACTTTTCACCTGTCTGGTGGCACAGCTTTATGTCTAGGATGGGATAGGAGACAGAGAATAGGGAAAGCCAAGGCTGGAGCTCCAGAGATGAGTTTAATTCTCTGTCTACAGACCTGCAGATACACAGACTGTGTTCATCCTAATCAGTTATGAATAAAAAATAATTTGGTAATTTGGTAATAATTTAGTTCTTGATGTCTCAGCAAGGATCATCTCTCCCACATCTCACCCAACAGTTAAGACCTGATTTGAGAAGTAGAAATGAAATATTTTCTGTTAAAGTTTCCATCAGTTTTTGTGCTCAAGAAGACTCAACCAGCTTTGAGAGTGGTTCCAAAAGAGGCTCATTACCTGCTTGTGTACAGCCAATTTTGGGCACTTTTATGAACTGCACATCAATCCAACATCTTCCTTCCAGCATTATTCAGACAAGAGCTGGGAATTCCTCTGCCCTCCTCCCCAGGGGTGCTGGGGTGCCCCTAAATTCCTCACCCAGCCCACCTGGGAGGAGCAGGCCCCCACCCAGGCTGGGTGTGCAAGGATTTACCCCCCAGCAGCTACTATTGGGTTAATCCTCAGCCACCCCTGCAATAATCAGCAGTGACATTTCCACGGTGTCCCAGGCACTCGGGCTAAAATTAATGAAGCCCGGCCATCACCACTTGTGCTTTTTTACTCCTTTTTAATCCATCAGTGTTTCCCCAGAGTTTAAAGCCTCCCTTGGCACAGGAGTGGTTCCCTGTGCCATCCCAGTCTGGATCAAAAGCACAGCTGATCCTGGCTCTGCAGTTTCCAGGGCTTTTTCTGGGTTTTCTGGGGGCTTGCAGAGTGAGGACACTTTGCAGGCGTTGGTGATGATCCCTTTCTCTCCAATTCCCTTTGATGCATCAGCTCCTCTCAAAATCAGGAGAGCCTTGGAGCCCCTCAAGGAGGGATTTCTTTGGATTTGTTTCGTCCAGAAGTGCCAATATTGGCCTGCACAGGATTTTCTGCAGTTACCTCCTGCTTTCTCCCACAGAATTATCCTTGTGGAGCTTCTCTTGATTTCCTCTCAACTCTGAATTCTACGCCCAGAATTCAAAGCAACTATGACACAAATAAGCACCTCTGCTGCTAAAAGTAATCCATTTTTAGCATCTTCCTATGCTTCAGATATTAAACCTGTTTTTTATTCCCATTACTCTGATTTCAATCACCATCTTCAGTAGCATTTTCCGCGTTTCCACCCCATTTTTTTTTTGCTGTTGTTTGATTTTTTGGGTTTTTTTCCAACCTGACATATTTCCTCCTTGCCCTCCCTGCTACACATTGTACAAACTGTCTTCCCCAATGCCTTGCTCTGCACAATCCTGGCTCCCATCCAATCCCAATTTAGCCCTTGAAGACTCTCAAATATACCAACAAGCCACTTTGTTGTCATCAACGAAATATTTATGCTCAGACAGCCCTCAAAATAGATCTGGGAAGATTTTTAGCTATGTCTATATTAGGGGCACCAAACCAGAAGGGATATAATAAGCAGCAGCTTTTTGCAAGTGAATAGGAAGCTTTTTTATTTTTTTTTCCCTTCAAGCAATTCAGAGCTGGATTTGGGATATGGGATGAGCCCAATGGGATATGAGGCACATCCCTGGTAAAAATAAAGATTTTTCCAGTGCTGAAGATGCATTTCCTCAGTGTGAGGAGACTCCACTGTATATCCATGATAACCTCATTTATTTTTGCTGCCATCCAAGATGCTTGCAAGGCTGATATTGGTCATTGTGTGAGTCTCTTAAAGGCTCAAATGATGGTTCCTCCAGATAATAATAATAATAATAATAATAATAATAATAATAATAATAATAATAATAATAATAATAATAATAATAATAATAATAATAATATCTATTATTATTGTTATTTTTATTATTATTATTAAAAATAGTATTAGTATTAGTATTAGTATACTTTTTATTTATACTTTAACTATACTTTAATATATATACTTTTATACTTTTATTTGTACTATATTAAGTATACTTTATTACTTTATTTATTTATACTTTATTATTTATGATAATACTTTTTATTTACACTTTATTTTATTTATACTTAATAATAATAATACTTTATAAGAGATATCTAATATATATAATACATTAGACATTGTATGTAATAACAATAATAATAATAATAATAATAATAATAATAATAATTTATTATATTATATTATATAAAATAGTATTAGTATTATTATACTTCTTATTTATATTTTAAGTATACTTTAATATATATACTTTTATACTTTTATTTATACTATATTAAGTATACTTTATTACTTTATTTATTTATACTTTAATAATAATACTTTATAAGAGATATCTAATATATATAATATATTAGACATTGTATGTACTAACAACAACAACTATTATTATTATTATTATTATTATTATTATTATTATTATTATTATTATTATTATTATTATTATTATTGTTATTCCTCCTCACATAATTGATGGCAAGAGTTTCCCTTTTCACCTGGCTGCTGTTCCATGGAGAGGGAGCAGCAGGAATTGTGTGTCCTCCATCGCTAAGTGACAGCCAAGCCTCAGCAGATGCTCGCTGGGGTTTGATCCCTTCTGCAAACAAAGATCATTTCCTTTAGAGGTGACCTGACTTGGAAGGAATTGTGTGGGCCTGTTGGACTGAGCCTTTTCCTGACCCAGAGATGGGGCTACTCAGAGGTGTTTTAGAAACTTTTATTCCATTTTCAGTCCCATGCGAAGGGTGAGACAGTACAGATGTTATAACTCACACCATCACTATCAGAAGCCAATTATTTCCTAATTACAATACATTATAAGTGGGTTTTGGCATATCAGCTTTAGCCACACCATGCTATAGATGTTCACCATTAAACAATGTCCCCAAGTGTCACATCCATATGTTTTTTGGACACTTAGAATCTCCTGAGCTGGAAGGATCATTCTGATGCCTCAGGATTTTAGATTTTCTATTTTCCATGTATTTGTAATCCTGCAGTTCTTCAGTGTAGAGCTCTAAACTCCATGTGCAGTGGGAGCTGCTGCTTCCCCATTTTGGGCAGGCACTACAATTCCTCTCCAGGCCTGGCAATCAAGGACACCTCACTGCCTCAGGCACCAGAGATGGAAACAAAAGTGACTTGGAGGAGCAAACTTGGGGAAAATTCCTTCATTACCTGGAGCTGTGATTGGAAGATTGAACTGCAATACGCGAGTGGACCACACTTATAAAAATATAAAAACCTGTGACCTGTGGTCCATTTTTGGGTGTGACCAATGAGGGGCTTTGTCTGCCCTTTCTGTTCAAACTTTTTTCTTAATATCTCCTCAAAACCTCCTCATCACAAGCTGGTTGATCAGCCCCAGCTTTGTAAGACAGCTTCTCTCTCCCCCAAAACCCGAGGAACAAAATCCTCCCAGTGGTCACCCTCAGCCCATTGCAACCATGGGACCAACCCAGCTCCTGCCATCTGCGCCATTCCTTCCTCAGCACCTTCAAATGAGGGGGAAAAAAACCCCCAATATTGTCAATGTGAGCAGGGAGCCTCTTCCCTCAGACCCTGGGCTGAGACAAAAGGCTTTTTACCCCAAATCATTTTTAATTTAGCAGACTTCCAGATGGGCTTGTGCCTAGGCACAGACACCCTGCCCCAGCTCGAGGCATTAACGAGTTTTTCAAGACAGTTGCACACAACAGACCTGGCACTTAATGAGCCTGTTTGCTCCGGGGGGCTGGGGGGGAGCAGAGAGGCAACTGTTGGGAAAGAAAGAAAGAAATACACGGGGATATAAAAGATGTCGAGGTTTATTTTAGCCAGAGTTGGAGTCGGGGCTGCATAGGGGCAGCTCATTGTTCTGTTTTCATAAAGTCATTTAAGTAGCAAATGGCCCCTGAAACTGATACTCTGATTTGAGTCATGTTGGAAGACATATTGAATTAATGATGCAGGTGTGGGTTGTTGTTCCAAAAAACTTTTTTATAGCAACGGTGGGAGAGGAGAAGGTGGAGGAGGAGGGGTGGGGGGAGAAGTTAAATGAAAAGATTTGGTCTATGTTATGTTTTTCTAATATTTGAATTTTAGCTAAGATTACTCTTTCTCCTCTCTTTAATATATTGTTTTAAATAAAAAATGCTAATAAATCTTGAGAGAAATATGTCATAGCAGAGTTTAAAAACTGTAGTGCAATATATAACAGTTCATAAAATATTCTATTCAAATAGCCAAAATTGTAGTGCATTTGGACCAGAAGTAGTTAACTGCAGGAACAGCATTTTATTAGCTACTAAAATTAAGAAAGAGTACTGCTGTTTCACAGCCAGATAATTAAGTACCGTTTTCTCTTTTTTAATACTATAAAATTAAACTTCCTGTTTAAATGGCCTGGTGGGGACTGTAGGCAAAGGGTCGTCTGATGAGCCCTCGGGGCAAATCCAGAAACACAACATAGCACTTATTCACACAAGACTTTAACAGGGTGGAAAACACTGATTGAGGGGGGAAAAAAATGCTGCAGTAAGCGAAAAATTGCAGGTCATAAATCAGAGATCCATTTTTTCACATCATTTTGGCTAATCCATTAAATCTCAGTGCAAAGGAATCTATCAGAAACAGAAGCCACAGCCTTGGGTTCCCTGTCTCCAGATGTTATTAAAAGTGTATGAGCAGTGAAAGAACTCAATTAAAGCCAGAGCATTGATGAGATGTTCCAGCCACACCAGGCCCACCAACCTTTCTTTGCTGGCTCCTCTTTTGTCAGGGACAGCGGTGCTAAAACCCTTTTTTTCCCAAAGGGATTGCATTCCCAGCTCCACCAGGGCACAAGGATTGCTCCATGTTAATCTAAAATAATTTTTTTTGTACTCAGAGTCTGAAGTTCTGCATCAAATTGTTCTCAGTAGCAGAATAACACACAGGGTAACAACCTGGAGTTGCTGCACCTCTTATATTCATCTTATCCTGCTGTGGATGTGTAGACTGCAAAATTATTGCTGTTTTGGCTGAGGGGCACAAATACTGCAGAGAATAATCCCAATTCTGCAATTTTTAAACCAACTCCTGCCCATCAGGTTGTAAATGAAGGATTTCTGGACAAAGCAGGTGAGACTTTGCCCATGGCTTGGGTTCCCTCCCTTCAGATGTTATTAAAAGTGAAAGAACTCAATTAAAGCCAGAGCATTGATGAGATGCTCCAGCCACACCAGGCTCATCAACATTTGCTGGCTCCTCTTTTCCCAAAGGGATTTCACTCCCTACTCCATCAGGGGACAAGAATTGCTCCAGGTTAATCTAAAATAATTTTTTTTTGTGCTCAGAGTCTGAAGTTCTACACCAAATTAGTGTCAGTAGCAGAATAACACACAGGGTAACAACCTGGAGTAGCTGCACCTTTTATATTCATCTTATCTTCTTGTGGATCTCTAGGCTGCAAAATTCTTCTTGTTTTGGCTGAGGAGCACAAATACTGCAGAAAATCACCCCAGCTCTGCAAATATTAACCCAAATCCTGCCCATCAGGGAATTTACAGGGTGTAAATGAAGGATTTGTGGACAAAGCAGGTGAGACTTTGCCCATGAGCCCCCTAGCCTCTGTTTCTGGAGGTTATAGGGTGGGGTTGATTGGTCAGACCTGATGTGAAACCTCCCAAGGAGCAGAGGAGCTTCAATCCCTAGAGTCACTTTTCTGTCCCTCACACCAGGAATCTCCGTGTTCCAACACACAAAAAAATCCAGCACACTGTCAGATACCTTGTTCCCACTGTAGGTTCCTTTTTATTTAAGGCTTGAGGTTGAAATCACCTGTGAAGTCTTCTTAAATCAGAAAATATTGTCTTTGGTTCCAGCAAACACAAGTGCAGCCGCTGCTGCTCCGCTCAGTTCATCATTAATTGCAATAAAGCCATTCCAAACACCACCAAAATGAATAAAAATGTTGTGGTTGAGGCAGTTAATTGGGATTTGGGAGATTCGGGATCATCCTTTCCTTTGCAGGTGAGTTCTTTGGACCTGACAAAAAATACTTGGTGGGAATTCATCCCCCACCACAGGTGAGCAGGTACCAGGTGTAAAATACTCACTGAACTACTCATGGACTTCTGCACCACCTCACAGGAAGGGAAAATCAGGTCTGTGCAGAAAAGGGGGTTGTAATTCATAAAGAATTCTAGGATTTTTAAATTTTGTGGGGTTTTAGGCAAGAGCAAAATTCCAAAATCAATTTGGTAATTTAAAACCTGAATGGATGGAAATATTCTATTGCATCCAAACTTTACTCCAGTTTCAAATTTCTAATGGTGTTATGTTCATTCTACAGAAAAATTTTTAGAAGAAATCCCTGAAAATCCAGAGTGACACTTGATAACAGCATGACCAGGATTTATTTTATTCTGCTGCAGCTTTTTTTTTTTTTTCCTTCTGAAATGAAAATTCAGGAAAATCTGACTGAGCTCTGTGAAGCATTTGGATTCAGTGTGGTTTTGGCAACATTTCTGTGTCACGCCAGAACATCACATTTGGGAGGCAAAAAAAAAAAATTCTGAGCAGAATGTGGGATTTGTTTTGCTCAGATTCCCTCACTGGAGGGAATTTAGGATCCACTGGCTTCTGGAATCCTGGCAGTGCAGAAACCTCCAGAGCCTGGAGGAATGGGTTAATTTGGGTGGTTTTTTTCTCCCAAGGCAGAAGAGAACAGGACATAATTACATAATTTGTGTCAATTTTGTTGTTTCCCTGTGGATCCCTGAGATTTAAGTAGAGCTCACCTGTCCAAGCATCACTTAACTCCCTCAAGAGACCCAACTGAAAATTTTCATGGCATTTTTCTTCAGAGAAAGTAAAAATTAAGAAAGACGCGCAGCATCTACCAGCTCTGCCACAAGCAAAACAACATTTAGATCCCAGGGAATGTGTCCCGTTGGCAAGCAGCAATTCCTGCTGGAAGGAACCAATTTTCAGTTTCCCAAACAGAAAAAGCAGAGACAAAACAAAACCTCCTCCTTGCAGAGCCTCATCCCACACACTGAGCACATCGAGCGCCGGGGATGCCCAGAGAGCTCAGCCAAGTGTCATTGCCAGGGAAGCTTCAGCACTACCCAAACTTCTTTCCCTGCTTTTTAGATGGGTGTTTTTGGCCCTTCTCAAGCATCCCAATTCCTCAACCCCAACAGGAGCTGTGGAACTTTATTGGGGGCTTTGCTTGCAAAAAATCCTCTCGGTGCATTCCGGTAACACAACACCGCATCTTCGTGGGGAAATCCATCTCAGCCCTTAAAGGGGAAAATCAAGTCTTTTATGTTGCTATTAAGTCTGAGCAAAGCCCAGCTCTAGGGTTTCACCCCTCAGTTCTGCTGGGGCCGTGCATCAGATTGTTCTGGAGATAAGCCCTGAAATTCCGGGATCCCCTCGGAGCATCCCGAGCGCTGCTCCCGGGGAAAGACTAAACACAGCAAGGCCTCTCCAGCAGAGCAGTGCTTTGCATTAGGGCAATAATAAACCTCTGGGAGAAGGGAAAATCACCCTCTGTAGTGTTTAGTCTCATTTAATCTAATATTGGTGGCTAATGGGCTCTGATCTCCTGTGTGTACAAGGAATTCCTTCCATTTGGCGTTTCATGTGGAGCACTCAGCACTTGATACCCGAGGAGCTCACTGAGAGCTGCTTTTAAATCCAATATCCAGAGCTGGAAATACACAGGTTATAAACTGTTGGATTGGGCCCTTTTCTGACCCAGAGATGGGGCAACTGAGAGGTGTTTTAAAAACTTTTATTCCATTTTCAGTCTCATGTGAAGAGACTGACTCTCTCTTTTATTCCATTTTCAGTCTCATTGTCTCTTGAAACAAACAGAGATGTTATAATTCACACCATCACAATCAGAAGCCAACTATTTCCTAATTACAATAGATTATAAGTGTTTCTTGGCCTATCAACCATGCTGTAAATGTCTTAAAGTTAATAATCTAAAATTACCCCTCGTGGCTCCTACAATGCATCTTTCACAGTTCTATTTCTCCAAAGTACCCAGTCTTTTTTACAAAACCATCCTTTGAGACTTGTTTCCAGTTCCATTTCTCTCTCAGCAATGTCTGTCCCATTCCATGGCATTTCTAAGTCAGCATTTCTTATTCCAAAATTTGCACACAGATGCACACTGTGTGAGCCTTCTGTCAGGGTTGGAGAATTCTCTACAAATCCATTTCCCACAATAAACCAACAGCCTGAGATTTTATTTATTTCTATTGACCTTAAAAATTATAGGAATCATAAAAAGATGGACACACCATGGAAGGGGTAAATGTTTGGGAAAAGGCAGCTTTAAGTTTTCCTGGACTTTCTATTTATTTATTTTTAGAAAATCTCTGGACACAGCATAAATATAAACCCTGTGTTAAGGAGGTCTGTGAGAATTAATAAGTTGCAGATTTTTTTGCTGAATTTCAAGAGTTTTAGACAACACTAAAAAACACTGACTTAAGTAAAAATAAATTATTTAGGCACCTTACTAAAGGCCATAACTGCTTTTATCCACAGGAGCATCCTCCCATCAAAAGTTCAAATGAGACCAATGAATGAAAATATCTCAGATTTTCCTCTCCCACAATTTCACACATTTATTTCACTCTGCACTCAGATAATTTCCCCCCAGTTTAATTCCCACAGACCTCAGCTGTATTTAACTTGGTCAAATTGCAGTTGCAATGCTGCACAGAGTGTTGAAAATCCAAGCTGGTGATATTCATCATGTTTGTAGTACTTAGAGCAGCCTCGTGGATGTAACAGGTCACGTGG
Source organism: Agelaius phoeniceus (assembly GCF_051311805.1). Classification (NCBI taxonomy): domain Eukaryota; kingdom Metazoa; phylum Chordata; class Aves; order Passeriformes; family Icteridae; genus Agelaius; species Agelaius phoeniceus. The sequence continues at coordinate 5,626,311 of NC_135288.1, forward strand.
AGCACTGGAAATGCAGTACTGGGAAATTATTGCTGAAATTGCCACAAAGATGACAGACCAAAAATGTAACAGAAGTAGTAGAAAGGGATTCAAGGAATCCTGTTTGATATCACCCTAATTTTGAATGAGATTATCTAGAATTGTGGCCAATTTGATTTAAACGATGGATTAACAGCAGGAGGAAACATCTAACCTGAGGCTGGCTGTGCTTTACAGCACTGGAAATGTTTGTATCTCTTCCTCTCCTGTCTCCACAGTTGTCAGTGCTGCTGTTTTCATCCAAGAATTCCCTGAAAATCATTTTCTCTCACCATTCCCCAAATGGTTTCAGAAACCAAACCCTCCCAGGGCTGCTCCCCCAGGCCAGAGAGGCTCAGCTGAGGTTTGGGGGCTGCTGAAAACTCAAAGTTTCTTTTCAATACAGGAGAGCTCAGACAAACTTCCAGCGAACCCCAGACAAATTTCAAACCCCCCCAAACCACACAGGCTAGGGAAGAGTTTCAGTGTGGAATTTTAGGGTTCATTAGCACAGCGAAAAACCCAAAAAAATGCACTGAAATCCCTGAAATCTGGTCCAACCTCCTCCCACACTGCTGCAGCCCATACCTGCCCAGGTGAAACCCATTTCCCACCTTTTTCTACTCCATTTTTATGGCACTCCCCTCATCCCTGCTCTCCCCAGTGCCAGGCAAACAGAGCAGGAATCTCTGCATGAGACGCCCTAATTGGCAGCAGAGCCCTGGCCCGGCCAACATCTGCAGCTGGTTTTGGTGATAATAAATCAGGCCTGGGGGGTTTCAGTGTGGCAAACTGCCAGGGAGCTTTCCTTCCCCCAGTTAGCCAAGAAATGGGAAGACAGCAGCAAGGAATGGGACGGCTCTGGGTGGTTGGAAAGGGGGGGAAAAAAAACCAATTTCATATTATCCATAAGCAGCAGTGAGCCTCCGCTCTGAGCTTTCCAAGAAGGACCAGATAACAAATGCCTTTCCAGGAAACCTCAAAACCATCATTAAAACAAGGGCACAAATGCTGCAGCCTGCAGGAATGAAGGTTCCTGCCCCAGGCCTGGGAGGATCTGGGCTCTGTGTGTGCTGTGATCACCCAACACTCACTGCAAACACCTCCACAGGTACGTTTGCAATCAGCAGGTTGGATGCTGGAGCACTGGCTCTCTCCAGATGCCTGCAGCACTGACAGCTCAGCCCCTCACTGGAAATCTGGGGCAGACAGAAACCCTGGAGGTGAGGTAATCCCCGTTCTGAACGGGGAAATTCAGACTGGGAAAGAAATCAGAATCAAAGGCTGGAGGAGCTGACTGAAACCACAAAGAGAGCAAAGTTTGTAGCTGACAGAACTGTTAATTTAAGTGTTGCTGAGTCTTTCCTGCTGAGCCTGGCAGCACAGTTCAGTGCTGAGCTTTGAGGGGAGCTTTTTTTGAAATCAGATTGCTGTGGCATTGAGGATGGAGCAGAGGCCAAGGCACTGAGCTCTGCTTGTGGCACATCCACAGCAAGCAAGGAGCAGAAAGTGCAGGCGCTGCCCTCCGAGCTGCCTGGTGCTCAGTGTGGCAGATGATTCCCAACCTGATCAGTTCAGTTTGGCTGATGATTTCCCAACGTGATCAATTCAGTTTGGCAGATGATTCCCAACCTGATCAGTTCAATTTGGCAGATGATTTCCCAACGTGATCAATTCAGTTTGGCAGATGATTCCCAACCTGATCAGTTCAGTTTGGCAGATGATTCCCAACCTGATCAGTTCAATTTGGCAGATGATTTCCCAACGTGATCAATTCAGTTTGGCAGATGATTTCCCAACTGATCAGTTCAGTGAGGCAGTTGATTTCCAACCTGATCAGTTCAGTTTGGCAGATGATTTCCCAATGGATCAATTCAGTCTGGCAGTTGATTTCCAACCTGATCAGTTCAGTTTGGCAGTTGATTTCCCAACCAGATCAGTTCAGTCTGGCAGATGATTTCCAACCTGATCATTTCAGTTTGGCAGATGATTTCCCAACCTGATCAGTTCAGTTTGGCAGATGATTTCCCAATGGATCAATTCAGTTTGGCAGATGATTTCCCAACCTGATCAGTTCAGTTTGGCAGATGATTCCCAACCTGATCAGTTCAGTTTGGCAGATGATTTCCCAATGGATCAATTCAGTCTGGCAGATGATTTCCAACCTGATCAGTTCAGTTTGGCAGATGATTTCCAACCTGATCAGTTCAGTCTGGCAGATGATTCCCTATATTTCCATCCCCAGAGTGAGCCAAAGCCCTGCCTCTCCAGGCTGCCTCCACTCCAACCCTCTCTTTGCACTGGAGCATCTCTGCACCCTCAGATATTTAAATCATGTTTGGATCTCCATTCACCCATCACATCCAGGTCCCCTCCCGGTCCTTCCTTCAGCCTTTCCCACTTCCCAGTGCTGTCTCCTGTTGTTAAAAATTCCCTTTCCATCCACAGCTCCCTCCCACAGCCTCCACTGCTCCAAGAGTTGTCTGCCCTAGGAAACATCCACCTCATTTACAAGGTCACAGTTATTTTAGCCTGAATCCAGTTATGCAAGAAACCACCTCCTCTCCAGAGCCAAATCCCCAAAGAACAGTGACAAGTGATTATCTTGTGTGAGGCTTCAGTCCTTTAAAGGCAACAATAATAATTAGCACAATTAAGAACCTCTCTAATGCCACTTTCAGCAACCACAGGCAGGTATTGCGCTCTCAGGAAGTGGTGATCCACATTTGCCAACAGAATTATCTGGCAGCAAGGATTTCTGGAGCTTATTTAAGCTTTAAAGCCTATGGAGGGAGCACAATATCCTGTTTGAAGGCATTTCTAATTTAAATTAATGACCTGAAGGCTATCTCGAGGTAATAAATGATCTTATTGTACCAAATCCCACCATAGCTGAGGTGAATTATAAATTCCTCAGGCTGATTCTGTGGTTAACATTCCAAATCCCAGCCATCCAACGTGCTGGTGGCAGTTCCAGGAGCAGATTAGATGAAACCACACAGGCTGTCTTCAGCCTGGCTTGGAACAAGGGGGGGGAAAAAAAATGTGTTCTCCTCAATCAGTGGGAAGCAGAGAAGCCCTGGGGGTGATGAGTTTGGAGTTCTCGTTTTCTCCAGGTGTTTCATTCCTAAAATTTTGCTTGGAAGAGATGCCAGAGCATGCAGGTACCAGGTGGGAAGGTGAACCCACCACCAAGCTGAGAGCTGCTTCCCCCAAAGGCACCTGGGGGGTTGGCACTGGCTTTAGAAAAAGCACAATTGGGATAAAGGAGAAAAATGCCCGTTTTCCTCCTGAAATTCCTGAAAATTCCTGTTTTCTCCCAAAATCCACCAAAAGTGCCCATTTTTCTGCTGAAACTCCCCCGAAATGCTGATTTTTCTCATGAAATTCACAAAAATGCTCATTTTCCTCCTGAAATTCCCCAAAATTACCATTTTTCTCCCAAAATCCACCAAAATGCCTGTTTTTCTCCTGAAATTCCCCAGAAATCCCCATTTTCCTCCTGAAATTCCTGAAAATTCCTGTTTTCTCCCAAAATCCACCAAAAGTGCCCATTTTTCTGCTGAAACTCCCCCGAAATGCTGATTTTTCTCATGAAATTCCCAAAAATGCTCATTTCCCTCATGAAAATCCTCAAAATGGTCATTTTCCTCCTGAAATTCCCCAAAATGACCATTTTCCTCCCGAAATCCACCAAAATGCCTGTTTTTCTCCTGAAACTCCCCAGAAATCCCCATTTTCCTCCTGAAATTCCCAAAAACGCCCGTTTTTCTCATGAAACTCCCCAAAAATGCCCATTTTCCTTGTGAAACTACCCCAAACGCCCATTTTCTCCTGAAATTCCCCCAAAATGCCCATTTTTCTCCCAAAATCCACCAGAACGCCCGATTTTCTTCCGAAATTCAAAAAACGCCTGTTCTTCTCCTGAAACTCCCCAAAACCACCCATTTTTCTCCTGAAATTCCCCCCAAAAAAGCCTGTTTTTCTCATGAACTTCCCCCCAAATCCCATTTTTTTCTCCCGAAATTCCCAAAAAATGCCCATTTTTTTCTCCTGAAATTCCCCAAAAAATGCCCATTTTTTTCTCCTGAAATTCCCAAAAAATGCCCATTTTTTTCTCCTGAAATTCCCCAAAAAATGCCATTTTTTTCTCCTGAAATTCCCAAAAAAATGCCCATTTTTCCTCCTGGATCTCCCCACAGCACACCTTGCACACAGCACTGCTGAGGGGCAGGGTCACTGTGGCCCTGTTGACGAGTTGCACATTTCCAAGCCCATCTGTCACCCGCAAACAGAACCCAGGGAAAAAATCAGGTGGATGAAATCTCCCTTTGGAAAGGCAGGGAACCAAATTGCCCCTAGAAAGGGGCTTTCAGCAGCTGAGAAAATCAGGCTGTTATTGCACTCACGGGCCCAAGAGCAGGGCAGAATTTGCATTTCAGGCACAGATCTTCTCCACTGAACGGTGCAAGGGATTTCTGTGCAGAGATTTTTATCCTTCATCTGCATTTTCCCTGATTTTGGTGTTTTTTAGTTCATCCGGGATGCCATAAACAAAGCTTTCAGTCTAAACACAGCTCAGTTTTAAGCTCTAAATATATTATTAGCTGTAAGTTTTGTGCTCTGCTGGGATGTTAAATGACATGGCAAGCTGTAAAAGGGACTCAGTAAAAGTATTAGTAAATCCACAATCCATTTCCAAGTGAAATCTCCTCAGGTTTATTGTTGGGATACCTGAGTGGGAGGAAGTCATGGTTTCCTTTTGATTTGTTTGAACCCCTAATTCAAACCACAGCCTGAACTTTCTCAGTCTGTGAGGCAAAAAAACCAAAAGATGAAAACAAACAAAACAAAACCGTAACAAAAACCCCAAAGAAACAAACAAAACACGCAAAAAACCAAACAAGATTTAAAAAATCACCAAACACACAACAAAAAACCCAACCCCACTGGTCCAAGTGTAAGTAAATCACCAGATTTTGATTATTAATTATTAAAAATGACCTTGAATTGAGCTGTAGTGATCCTGGGTATCATCATCCTACAGGACATTCCAAAATTAAGCAGAAACCTCGTGCCCAATGTGCTCCAGCATGAAATAAAGTCAATATTTGGGGACACTGGTCCCTGCTGCTAATGGGCAATTTATTCCCCTCACCCCTCTCCTTCCCAGGGCGCACTTTATTATTTTAAGTCCCTTTTCTCAGGGACAGGCTTTGCCTCCCATTATTTCTAACTAACACGGCGTTGAAAGCCCGAAAAAAAAAATGATAAATTAAATGAGAAGGAAATGTTTAAGGGTTCCTATTCATAACAAAAATACTTAAAGGCAGCCCAGGCCATGAATCTTCCCCCAGCAAGTTGAGATGTTCATAAAGGCCCTGATTCAGAGGAGAAGCTGGTGGATGTCTGCTGCTCAGGGGATTTATGGGCTAGGAGCTGGGATGGGGGAAGGCCCAGGTGAATAATTAGTTCCTTGCAGAGCTCAGGATGGACTTGGCTTTTCCCTCACTTGTTCAAAGGCTTTTCCCCCAAATTGGAGAGCACCAGGCAGGGCTGCTCCACTCTGCACCCCTTGCCTCTGGTGTGTGAAGATTAATGAGGGCCCAAGCCCCCATTTCTGTCAGCACAGACACGTGCATCCAATTAAAGGATCCAGAAACCTGGCACACAAGTCCCAAGGTGTTTTCCAAAGCCACCCAAAGGTTTTTTTGTTTGGTTTCATTTCCCAGTTCTGCCCAGTTAATAAGGATTACCGTGCAAAACTCATTTGCCTTTTGCTCTGTGAGTGTGTGTGTGTGTCAGCTCTGGGGTGAACGTGGTGGGGAAAGCTCTGGGTTCATAAATCCTGAGGGTTTGAATCCTGTGTTTACCCAGGGAACAGGAACAGGCCTGGACTGTGGCACAGAGGTGCCCCTGTCATCGTGTCTCAGTGACACACAGGACCTCCTTTGGGGTTAAATCCCCATCCCTGCCCTGCCGGCTGTGGGAATTCTCAATAAATATTAATTCCTGCCCACAAACTGAGCTTCTGGGGCTTTTTTTAGCCATGAACTGGACCAGGATCATCCATTTTTTGCAATAACAAAAAAAACCAAACAAAAATTCATCAACAGCTGGTGGGATGTGGACATAAATGTCTAAACTTGGTTTTCCAGGCTGGTAAGGATCCAGCAGCTTCTTTCCACAGGTGCATCTCCAAAGATCAGAAAGGTTCTGCTCCCACAAGAGGGAAGCTCCCTTCCCTTGGCACAATTCCTTCCACGGCAATGGAATAACATTTTCATGGATTATTTACCCTGAACTGCAGCAAAATTAAGCCTGAGAAGCCCAAGTGCAGCTCAGGAGAGCAGAGCTGTGGGTGACAGCCTGGGAGCGCTGCAGAACCAGAACTGGAAATGAATTAAGCACAAGTTAATCAGCCACGTCTGCAGAATAAAACAAACCTCCAAGCCTTGCATTAAATGCTGAAATATATTCATATATTCTTCCTCAATTTGAGCCACCTCAACACTTGGGAGCTCCAAGACCTTCTTGTGCGGTGTCTCCCCAGCATCCAAATTTGCCTGGACTTTCAATTATCCAGACAATAATGAAAACATGTTGGCCAGGCGAGCACTCGGGTTACAATCACAAATTCTTACTTCAATAACAGCCATAAAACAGAGACCTAAAGCATGTTTTTTGCTTTTTTTCCAAACATTAGCAACTCATCTGATACTTAGGCCAAGGATCCAGTTTCCTGCAAGCTGATGACATGTGAGACCACAACCCTGAGGCTGATATTAAATTATACATATATACATATATAAATATACAGAGAGAAAACCTGTGAAATTACAGACACAGATGTGTTATTGGTGTCATAATTTTTTCCCATTAAACACCATATTAGGTTTATCCCCTCTCTATACTCGAAAATCTTCACATATAAAAGATGAATGGCAACTTCTCCAGGGGATCCTTGTGGTTTAACCTTGTTACAGGAGGTCAGACACGACACACAGACTCTGTTGGTACAAAAATGGCTGGAAAATGGGATTATTGCTTGGCTCTGCCTTCCAATGGAGAGCAAGGCAACTCTCCCAGCACACCAAAAAGGACCTGTGGCACTCAGAGAAGCTTGAGGAGCACATTTGGTAGAGGAAGAACCAAGCAGAGCCTGCCTGGCAGCACAGACACTGCTGAAATGCTGTCCCATGATGATTTGGGGTGAATTAGCCCAGATCCTCCCCCGTTTTCACTGCTGAGCCCCAGTTTAAATCCCTCCCTGCTCCTCTCCCACAGCCAGACTGAGCTGCTGGACTGCTGGGGGTACCAGCCCTGCTGACAGCTCTCTGCTCTTCTGAATGGAAAAAGAGAAGTCCTTTAAACCTGAAAATAAACAAATAAATCACCATAATCAGCAGAGGTGGTCAGAAAAGGTGTTAGAAAAAATAACTCAACTCTCTGCACTTCTTGGCCACTCTGGCAGCCCTGTTTTCTCCCCAAATACAGCCCAGGGTGGAGAATCTCTCTTTTTACCCACCCCATTTTCTAAAAGTCCTGCTCTAAACCTGTGTTCCAGCCCTTGCATCTCTACCATGAGCCCATGAATTCACACAACACACAAGAACAGCTGAGGTTCTTTGGCTCCCAGAGCAGCCCATCTGTCTGGTAGAACCTTTTGGGATGTGATTTTTGAGGCTCTGGAAATAAACTGGTGGAAAAGGAGCATTTCCAGGAGGGTTCAGGGTTGATTTTCCAGGTGTACAGCTCTGCAGCTCATCCCACACCATCAGGATCAATCCAAAAATCCAGCTTTCCTTGAAAGCGCTGGAAATTGTTGGTACCCATCAGCCCTGGATCCCATCCTGGCGTTTCTGAGCAGTGTGAATCCCTCTAAATCCCACATGAAATGAGAAGAAATGAGAATTTTACTTAAACTTTCACCCTCCTCATGGATCCACATCTTCATTCCCATCCTTCTCTCCCTGCTGGGTGCAAACCTGAAGCTGCAGAAGGGAAGTTCCAGGATTCCCAGGGGGATCTCCCTGGTTTTCCTCCCTTTGCTCATCAGGATCTGTTGGATTGTGATTCCATGTGGTGCCATCGACCCTTGGAAACATTTAGGAATCAAAATCCAGCTCAATCACCTTCAAACCCAAAGGCTGAGGTTGTTTGGTCACCATCCTTAAAAACCTTTCCCATGCCAGTTCAAGCAAACAGCGCATGATTCCAGACACGTGGAATTCTGCAAACTCAGTGTTTACCTGCACATATTCCATGGTTTGCTTTTCCATTCCTACCAGAAAATGTATGGAATATGACTTTTGAGCATTCTGGATGCTCCTGCCTGGCTCTGCCTCCTGCTCTGCAGTTTCCAGTGGGTTATTTGCAGGGCTGTGGGCATTTGCAGTTATTTTGGAACTGCATCTCCTAATATGGGGTGGTGGGAACAGAAAATCCCACACAGAACAGTCCAGCTTGGGATGTATTTATTAATCTGATGCCAGGCCACTCCTAAAAATACTCATGTGCCCATCAAGGCACCCCTTAAAGAGAAGAAAACCAAAGCAAAATCCCCACAGAGGGATGTTCACTCTGCTGAGCCCAGGAGCTGCTGCAGCCTCAAGGGTTCCCAGGTCACCCTGGCTCACAGGGACCAAAGGAAGGAGCATTCCCCTGCCCCTGTGGTGACTGTGCCCAGCACCTGAGGGCCAGGCTGGGCTTTTTCTGCCTCACACATCATCACCCCGGGCCTGAATGGACTGGCAAGGCTGGTGATGATGCGTGAGGCCAAACGGAATCCAGCCCGAGCTGCCAGGGATGCCTTGGCTGAGGGTGCTGACAGGGCTGGAAAAAAACTGCAGGACAAAGCTGGGAGAGCTGGATCTGAGTCCCTGCAGCCAGTCTGAGCTGCAGGAGCTGACCCAGGGCAGGACAGACCCAGGGCAGGACCAGGGCAGGACCAGGATCAGACCCAGGGCAGGACCAGAGATGGGGCAGGAGCAAGATCAGACCCAGAGCAGGACCAGACTCAGGACAGGACCAGGCCCAGGCCCAGGGCAGGACCAGGACCAGGCCCAGGGCAAGATCAGGACCAGGACCAGACCCAGGGCAGGATCAGGATCAGACCCAGACCAGGACCAGGACCAGGACCAGGATCAGACCCAGACCAGGACCAGGACCAGGACCAGGACCAGGACCAGGACCAGGACCAGGACCAGACCCAGGGCAGGATCAGACCCAGACCAGGAGCAAATCCAGAGCAGGACCAGACCCAGGGCAGGACCAGGATCAGACCCAGGGCAGGAGCAGGCCCAGGGCAGGATCACATCCAGGGCAGGACCAGAATCAGACCCAGGGCAGGATCAGGGCAGGACCAGGACAAGAACCAGGATCAGACCCAGGGCAGGCCCAGGGTCAGAGCCAGGGCAGGATTAGAATCAGACCCAGGGCAGCACCAGTGCTGCACAGGAGGTGCTGGAGCCCAGGGGATGCACCAGCCATGTCCTGGCAGTGTCAGTCATTGGAGGGGCTTTTCCTACAGCTTTCCCCAGTGTGAGGGGACAGGAGTGTCCCTCATCTGCCTGGACACCCCTTTCTCAGCCCCTTTCTCAGCCCCTTTCCCTGCCATGCTCATGGCAGGCTGTGTTTGTGCTCAGTCCTGCCAGGCAAACCCTGCTCAGTTCTCCCTGAGCCTGGCTCATGTGGGGATGCACATGGACATGGAGGAGACAGGGCCTGCCATGATGCAGGAGGAGGAGAAGGCTCCCAGCCTCTCCTCAGTGCTCCTCAGCCAGACCACGGTGCTGGAGCAGCATCCATGCAAAGGAGGGACATTCCCCTGCCATGCCCAGTGCCACCAGGTTGTCCCTGAGCACTCCAGAGTGGGTAATTTTATCCCAAATGTGCCTGTCTAAAAATATCTCACTTCTGTGTTTTTTGACCATATGCCCAGGACCATGAAAATTTTTCCGTAGGAAAAAAAGCTGAAAAAAACCCTTAAACCCATAACATCTTGGAATGATTTGACCACTTTCTTCTCAGGACATTCTCTCCTTTTTTGTGCCATGATGGGGTTTCTCCTGAATTTAAAACATCAATTTGGCCTAACATGAGGAGAATGTTCATTCTTCCAAACCATGAAGATCAGAGACTATAAACTGTTGTTCCTTAAATGTCTCATGGCAAAAGGCATTCAAAGCGTAACATTAACACAAAGTTTTCCTGTAAAACAATCTGGGAAGTGTAATCTCTGTAAGAGGTTTTTTATGCACCATGGCTAATTGTTCCTGACAGTATGATTTTACATCAGGCATTTTTTTGTAAATTCAACACCATTCAAACTTTATGGCAGGTAATATTCCTTACAACTCCTCAAATCCTGCCCATGTCTAAATTATTGTTGCAGAGTGATGTCTGGGGGGCTTTTTTTTTTTTTTTTTTTTTTGCTGCCAAATATTGGGAGAAAATTCTCTCTTGTCTTACAGTTGTGGCACTGGGAACAACTTTATGGAATTCTTCCACTCCTGTCTGTGGTGTCAGAAGGGGTTTTCACACCTTTAGCACAAATCAAAGTGCAAAGGGTTTGTGCCTGGGGGCACAGCAGGATTGTGGTCACCTCTGGATGGAGGAGGATGGAGATGTTCCCAGCCTGGGAGGCTGAGCCTGTCACTCCTTAAAATTCAGACCCTAAATCTGTTTGAAATGGCAGGGTTTTACAGAGCCTGGCTTGAGGGTTTTGCCTCACCTGGTGTTTACCTGAGGGTGAGCAGGAGCCAGGTGCTCCTGGAATGTTTGGGGGGGTCACAAAGGCTTTATAGACCAACCCAACCATGGGCAGGACACCTTCCACCACCCCAGCTTGCTCCAAGCCCTGTCCAGTGTGGCTTTGGACACTCCTGATGCCTCTCCAAGCAGTGCTTGTGCCATTTCCAAGAGTTTTTCCCCTCTCATCCACACCTTTGGGTGATATTTCCACATCCACTGGGCCTGTGGTCCAGCTTTCTTTGACCTGTGCATGAGTCTGATCCATGTGCACACACGCACACATGAAAAAACTCCTTTTGACCAACTCATTCTACCTTATAAAAGATGGGTTATAAAAATTTTATGGGGCCTGTTGCTGCGAGGGGCTCATTCCAAAGCTCACTACGCAAAACCCCGCTCTCTTTTATGGCATGGCAGAAAAGGGGCTCAGTCTGTGCCCCCCCCCAGCATCCAGGGATGGGGTTGGCCTTCCAAATGGACCACACAGCCTTGCCAGGGTTGCTCTGAGGGCAGCAAGTGAATTTGTGCCTGGGGTTCATTGACAAGTGAGGAAACACTGGTTCTTTCTGCTGGAAATTCCCCCTCGCCCCAGCCATGAGGAGCTCCACAAGAAAAGCTCCACAAGAAAAGCTCCACAAGAAAAATCAAAAAGGAGGTGATGGAGTCGAGTGTGAGCCTTCAGCAGGTACCAAAGAGGCACGGAAATCCCAGAAAAACCAACCTGGAGCTGCTTTTGCCAGGGATAAAGGTCCTCCCCGAGGTGGCTTCACCCAGTTTGGGTCACTCAGAGGAGGGAAGGAAGCTCCAGAGGGTTGGTAGGAACACATGGACTCATCTCCTCCTCAAAATGGGAATTTGACTCCTGGCGCTTCCTGTACCTGAGGGCAATAATAAATGCGCAGAGTGTGACATTTATGAAAGTTAGAGAGTAAATCAGATTCAGTGCTGTGAATACATAAAACACTTCATGTGGAGGCTCAGACCAAACCAAAATAGCTTTCAGTCCACCCATCCCCTCACACTTGAACTGGGGTTCCATCTCCTGCCCTGCTCTTTGTTCTCCCTGGAACTCCTCCACCTCCTGCCCTTTGATCCTGCCCAAGGATGACCTTGACCTGCTGGAGAGACCCTGCTGCCCTCCCTGCTTTCAAGTTTTCCCTCAGCCATTGAACTCCACTCCTGGTTTGAAGATCTAACAAGGAGCTGTTTCTGCTGGTGCAGCTGCTTCCAAAATGCCCCTGATTGATTCTGGAATAATTGATTGAATTAAATTTTATTTCATTCACAGTATTATCTGCTCAGTGTAACAGAGACTCACTCCTGGCTCGTGTCTTGGGGTTATTCTGGGATAACTGAGGCATTTCTTTCTGAAGAGAACAAATTGGGGCCCTGTCCTATGGCACAGCAGCAGCAAAGCTCTCCTGGCAGAGGATTTAATCTCCACTTTTCATGGGGCTGCAGCTCACACTTGGCTTTGCTGAGGAAGGCTGCAGCAGGCACTGGGGGAAGAATTTCTGACTCTGAACTGTGACAGAAAGAAAAGAGCACCAGCCTCTTCTCCAGGGCTACCTGACTGTGCTCTCTACAAAGATTAAATAATCCTGTGGAAAATTCTTTAGGCTAATAGGGACAGAATCCCAAAATCTGATGAATTCTGGGGCTGTTCTGGTGATTTTTGTTTATCTTTTTAATTGAAAGCTGATGTAAACCTGCCTGTCTGACCATGTCCCACCACCTCAGAGCTGCCAGCCCATGGGGTGATGCTCCCTCCTGCCCCATCTCCTGAGGCACAGAAATGTTAAAAACTTTCCTCTGCTTTCCCACAATTAGCAGCATCCTGTGGCACCATGATCCTAAATAACATTAGTGATGACAAACAACACCACTCACAACAGTATTCCAGACATCCTCATGCTTTGCTCCCATCATTCCTGCTCCAAACTCTTTAATTCAGGTGATCTGGACCAGTTCACCCCCAGATTTATTCCACGTGTTCAGCAAATCAGTTTCCTCAGCACAAGGCTGAATTATTCATTATACTTTTTCTTCCTAGGATGCAGAAGTTACTAAAAGGTTCCTTTCTTCTATAAAGCATTTTCATGTTTGAGTATTAATTTTTAAAATCTCCTACAAACCCTGAGTACTTTGCAGTTGTTTGCTTTAGCCCTTTCCAAATTTGTCATTAAGGCTGGTGAGTGTGCACACACAGATGAACTTACCCAAGCAGATGGGCACAAATTTAATGCTGTTTTTTTCTACTTTACCTCCCTTGCAACCTGGGTTTGGGTCTGTGCTTGATGAGAAACCCAAAGGCTGCTTTGGGTTTGAGAAACCCAAAGGTTTCTGAGCTGAAGGTGGACAAGAACTCTGTATTTTAAGTGGTGTACAAATGTTTGATGGAGGAAAAAGCCCTTTACAAGCCCCAAAGTCCGTGCCTCACCATCAGAGGAACACATCCACCCATCCCACCAGGGCAGCATCCCTGGCACCTCATTTCTGAAGGACACAGCCCTGGTTTTGGTGGTGCAATTCCAAACCCCATCAAATATAGCATTGTGTGTAGTGTGATTTTCATGCTTCTATCTGCTCCTTCTGCTTTGTGTGCCCACTTCTGCTGGGAAATGGAGTATTTTAAAAGCTTCAGCAGCTCCATGAGGTCACTGCAGCTACAGAAAGCTGTAAAAACTGCCTGGGTTGATGGCTCAAGCAGCCACAGGTCTTTTTCATTACAGAACAGATATAACTCTATGAAATTATTATAATAATAACATCATTTATTTCAACAGGACTGAAGCAAAAAAGCTTTATGATAGTGTTTTATATGCAACATGTGCACCATAAATATTTCCATAAAAACATGCATTAAAATATAAAGTTGGCAGAAAGAAATCAAAAGTCAGGAGGAAAAAAAAAAATCCAGTTAAAGAAGCATTAAACCATAAGGCAGGGAGCAGGGAGCCCCTGCCAGTCAGGGCAACAGGCTGCTCCTTCTCTGGTTTCAGCTACTTCCCAGCACAAAGGAGAGAGCCAAGTGGTGCTGGAGAAAGTCCCTGACAAACTCCCTGTCACTGCTCCCTCCTGGGAAGCTCAGCACAGCATCCCAGAATCCCAGATTTGGGATTGGTTTGGGTTGGAAGGGACTTAAAGATCACCCAGTGCCACCCCTGCCATGGCAGGGCCACCTCCCTGTGTGCCAGGCTGCTCCATGCCCTGTCCAGCCTGGCCTGGGGCACTTCAGGGGTTCTTGGGCAGGGGCAGGAGGCTGAGGTTGTACCCAGAGCTCAGAGAGCCCAAAAAACCCTGCAGGGCTGGGTTTGCACCCCCCTGGCCTGGGGCTCTGGGGCTGGGCCCAGCCTCTGTTCCTCACCCAGGACTGCAGCCCCACATTGCTCCTCACAGAGAAAAGCAAGGCACAATTCTTCCCAAAGATATTTCTGGGATTCACATTCTCTGAACCTCAGAGAAAGAAAAAACAATTCTTATCCTTTGCTGTGCCTGTGTTTGTGCAAAAGTAGAATGCAATATTGAGATTTTTTACCCACAGTGACGGGGTTTTTTCTCCCTGGCCTATCAGGGCCAAGTGTGCAGCCTCACATTTCTCTCCACAGAGAAAATCAAGGCACAATTCTTCCCAAGGATATTCTTATCTCATTTGCTGTGCCTGTGTTTGTGCCAAAGTAGAATTCAATATGGAGATTGTTTGCCCAAAGTGATGGAGTTTTGTTTCCTTGGCCTATCAGGGCCTGCTCTGTGTGTGTGTGTCAGGACAGTGGGGTGACAGTCACCAGATTCAGTTGTGTGCAGGGTTGAGTGCTTGGCAGGTTCAGTTTTAAATGTCTAGAATAATAGAGTATAATAAAGTAATTAATTAGCCTTCTGATATCGATGGAGATATCAATCCTGATATCAATCCTCATCATTCCTCCTTCACTGGGGCCCTCACAGCAGCCATACCTGACCTGAGGGGGTTCCTGTCATCTCTGAGGGGGATGATGAGGGGATTTTATGTTCCTGAGCAGGCAGAGGGGCTGCACCAGGGCTCCCCCAGCCTCTCTTCAATCACCGATTTAAGGGGCCACAGTCACTGGCTTCAAATTTACAATCACAGAATGTCCTGAGCTGGAAGGGACCCTCAGGATCATTGATCAGCTCCTGGCCCTGCTCAGACACCCCAAAATCCCACCCTGGGCACCCCTGACAGCTCCTGGGACCCTCAGGATCATTGCTCACCCCAAAATCCCACCCTGGGCACCCCTGACAGCTCCTGGGACCCTCAGGATCATTGCTCACCCCAAAATCCCACCCTGAGCACCCCTGACAGCTCCTGGGACCCTCAGGATCATTGATCACCCCAAAATCCCACCCTGGGCACCCCTGACAGCTCCTGGGACCCTCAGGATCATTGATCACCCCAAAATCCCATCCAGGTCACCTCTGAGAGCTCCTGGGACCCCCAGGATTATTGATCACCCCAAAATCCCATCCAGGGCACCCCTGAGAGCTCCTGGGACCCTCAGGATCATTGATCACCCCAAAATCCCACCCTGAGCACCCCTGACAGCTCCTGCAGCCTCTGTGCCCATTCCTGGGCAGCCTGGGCAGGGCCCAGCACCCTCTGGGGGATGAACCTTTCCCAAAATCCAACCTGAACCCCCCTGGCCCAGCTCCAGGGGTTCCCTGGGGATGTCCCTGTCCCAGAGCAGGGATCTGAGCTGTCCCTGTCTCAGTCTCCTCCTGGATCCCCAAACTCCAGGACACAAATAACCCAAATAAATCCACCAAAGGGCTGAAAAGCATCCCTGGATCCTCTGAGCAAACCCAGGAGCTCTCAGGTGCCAGCCCAGCCCCAGCTCCCAGCCCTGCTGCCAGCCCCAGGCACTGTTTACACCACGAGCACCCACACGACAAAATTCTGCTTCTGAGGCCAATTCTGCTGTAATCCATCATCCCCCAGCAGACTTGTCAGATTGGTTTGTCTACAAATATGTTCACACTTGGAAATATCTCCCTTCTGTGAGCAGCAAGCCATTAAACATGCATTTCTCTGGTTTTCCCATCTTGCTCTCTGTAAAATCAGTTCTCTGCTTTTGTCCCCAGTAAATGCCTATTCCACATTTTTGCATGTTTTAAATATTCACGCATACGAAAGAAGCTGTAAAAACATTGCATGGCTTATTTATTATTTAGTGCACACACTTTTTGCTGCAGAATACCAAAATAAAAAGACATTTTACTCATTTTTTTTCCTTCTCTCATTCCCTTTGTATTTCATTTCCATTACTCTGCTCTTTAAAGTTTAAAAACTACTTTGTTTCCTGACAGGGGGGATTTACTGAGTGGGGGAATTCATTTGTACCTGAGTGGGGGGAGATCTCAGGGAGATTTTGGCTCCTCACCTCAGAGCCAAAAGGTACCAGGGAAGCTCCAGAAGTGGAGAATTCACCCCATCCCTCAGGACACAATCCCAGTTTTAAATTTCCTCCATCCTTAGGCACCTGCACTTCAGTTTCTTTTATTTTTGAGACTGCTCCAAACTGCCCAGATCCCTCATTCACTGCAGAAATCCCTGGGGCTGACTCTGGCACAGGGGGTGGATGTGGCTTTTCCAAGCGTCCCAAACTTCTCTTTCTCTGCAAGGAGCTGCATCTTGTAGCTGGTGCTGTAAAAACTGATTTTTTTAGAGAATTTCAGAGATTCCCTGATGCTGGATCAGGTGCCGGCTCCCAGGACCATGCTGCATCTTGTAGCTGTAAAAACTGATTTTTTTAGAGAATTTTAGAGATTCCTTGATGCTGGATCAGGTGCCTGCTGCCAGGGCCAGGCTTCAGCACTGCAGTGAGACATGGGGAAAGGCAGACAGGCAATACAAGAAGTTTTTAGCATATTTATGTGCTATTTTACAACACAGAAGTTCGACAGCACATTGTAAAACCCCTTAAACATGCTACACAAACATTATTGTGTTTGGTGGGATATAATCTTGTCTTGCCAGGGAGCTGCACTGGGGAACTTAAAATACACTTTATGTTGGTGTTTTCCTGGGTTTTTTTCACCATTTTTTCCAAATATTTTGAATATCTTTTCTATTTCTGCCTTTGAGGTGGGCACACATCCCTCTAGAGCTGTAAATATTCAATCCTTGCCCCTTTTCTCAGAAAGAAGTGAGTGAATTTTCCTTCCTGCTCCAACAGCATCATGTCAGGCAATTCAGGTGGGCTGAGAGGAGAGAATTCCCTGCAGTCCCCAGGCTGGAGAGGACAAAATCAGCTCTGTTGCATTTGTGAGGGTCCCCAGGAAGAGGTGAGAGATGAGAATCTGACTCCATGTTCTCAGAAGGCTGGTTTATTATGATATATATTATATTATATTATATTATATTATATTATATTATATTATATTATATTATATTATATTATATTATATTATATTATATTATATTATGCTATACTAGAGAATAGAAATGAGAGGAACAGTGGATTTGTCTTTCCAAACAAGCTGTGGGGCTGCTGGTGGATAAAACCAGCACTGGGAGATAAAAGAAACAATGGGAAGGATTCCACTGATTGATGAATGGAAAAAGATATTTGCTTTTACAAATAAACTTTAGGTTTGCTGATAAATGAAATTAGACATTGAAAGATGAAATAAACAATGGGGAAGAAAAACCCCTAAATTCCATAAGAATTAAAAATGAAAAGGGAGGGTTGTACAATAAAGGGAAATCTCTGGTATCAGATGTTTTGGGAAGTCTGAACCTCTCAAGTACCTCAGAAATGGGGAAAGAGAGAAGGGAAATGTGGCTGGGAAATTGGGATAAAAAGGAGGCTGCATCCTCCAAAAATCTGAGAGATCCCAAGGGAATGCCCCATGGCCTCTGCCTTTATTCCAATAAAGCCAAAAAGGGGCTCCTCTGTCTCCTTTTTGGACATAAACCTCTAATGTTTGTGGATTAATTTTCCTAACAGAAATATACTAGAAATAAAACTATACTAACAAAAAAAAAAACAATAAAGGACACAGACAGAAGGTTCAACAAGAATGAGTAATAAAAACTCGTGACTGACTCCTCAGAGTCCAACACAGCTGATGGTGATTGGTCATTAATTAAAAACAATTCACATAAAACCAATCAAACATGCCCCTGTTGGTAAACAATCTCCAGACCACATCCCAAAGCAGCAAACACAGGAGAAGCAATCAGATAATTGTTGTTTTCGTTTCTCTCTGAGGCTTCTCAACTTCCCAGGAGAAGAAATCCTGGTGAAGGGATTTTTCAGAAAATCTGACAGTGACACAGCTCCACTGATTTCAGGGAAATTGTGAATTTATTGTGGAACCCAGGGAGCTGAGCCTGGAATGAGGAGAGATTTCCACATCCCCTGCTCAGAGCAGAACAGGAATATTCTGGGGATATCCCTCACTTCTGACTTTGGAATTCACTGCCCAGTTCAGGACTCCTCACGCTGTTGTCCCCAAAGTGTGGGGACAGAATCCTGCACAGGGCTAACTGCTAATGGTAATCACATCCCTGATTACCCTGGGATGGTAATTACATCTTAATTAATGCTCTGGGGTGTTCAGAAGGTGGGATGTCAGGGATTCTGGGCATTGCTGCTGCCAGACAGTGGAAAGAGACCCTTCCTTCAACACCCTTGTAACTCAGGGGTTACTCTGAGGTTACTACAGATCAAAGCAGGAGGGAACGACTGTCCCTGAGCCTGGCAGCCCCCTCAGCCCTTGTTCAGCAGCTCAGAAGCACACACAGACCTTGCTGCCCACTCTGGGGTGCACAATTCAGGGATTTGAGGCAGCACTTGCTGCTATTTATGGGTTTGTGTTGATCAAGGCAGTGCAAAAATCATCATAAAACTAAAATTTAAAAAAAAAGAAATAAAGGTAAAATATTGTTGTGAGTGTGTGTGAGTGTGCTTGGAGCCCTAAAGGATCCTAGAAGACAGAAGGACTGGAACAACACACCAGGACTCTGGAAGATTTCAGTGTCCTGGTGACTCACAAGATTGGAGCAGACACTCTGCTTCCTGCTCTGGGGTGCACAATTCAGGGCTTTGAGGCAGGGATTGTTCCTAATTATGGGTTTGTGGTGGTCAAAGCATTGCTAAAACCATCATTAAAAAAATTTTAAAAGGCTAAAATATTGTTATGAGTGTGTGTGAGTGTGCTTGGAGCAGCTCAGAAGCACACACAGACCTTGCTGCCCACTCTGGGGTGCACAATTCAAGGATTTGAGGCGGGGCTTGCTCCTAATTATGTGTTTGTGGTGGTCAAGGCAGTGCAAAAACCATCATTAAAAAAAATAAAGCTAAAATATTGTTGTGAGTGTGCTTGGAGCCCTAAAGGATCAGGTAATCCTGGAAGACAGAAGGAATAGAACAACACACCAGGACTCTGGAACATTTCAGTGTCCTGTTGACTCACAAGATTGGAGCAGACAGGTACAGCCCAAAGACAGCATGATCTAAATGTGGGCCAGGCTCTAACACACAGCAGGAATGTCTAATTTTAGTCTGTCCAGTTCTGGCAATGTCACCTTTAATTGCATGGCTCATTTGAATTGTAAAACACCTTTAAAAGCTAACTAGTAAAAGGAAATAGGCCATATTTTCTAGACTAACGGTCATATTCAATTTTAACTGCAAGCAAAATTGGGTTTAAACAGTTAATGCAGGTTAGGACTTGAGTTAGCAAAGGGAGACCATGGCCTGCAAAAGGCAGAAGTTGCAGAGTTTGACTGGGACTGCAGTGGGATCCCTGCTCTGCAAACTTTGTCTGACACACAATTCCCTGGGATGGATTTTTCCTGGCTAAAAAGGTGCAGATTTCCACGCTGTGTGTGCTGGGCTGAGCTGCATTTCAGGTTTTCTCACACAGGGCTAAAATCATCCTCAGGTGCTGAGGAGCAGGAGAGCCAGGCCAGTTCCACCCCTTGCCAAGGCCACACAGCACTGAGCAGTGTCCTGGAGGAGTCTAATATTCAATAAATTGTTTTTAATCATGCACAAGGCCTCAACAGGCATGCTAGTACATTTTTAAAATTGGACATTAATTAAAATCTATTTACTAACTGGGTTGTTGTGCCAGTTTAAAAATAATACAACCAAAAAATGTTGCAGAAGAGAAAATTTCCTCAAGTTTGGGCTGAAGCTCATCAGCTCCAGCAAAGCTGGATTTTATCTCACACTGAACACAGGGTGCAAGTCCCAAAAATTGTGAATTTGAAGCCCAAGAAAGCACCTGGTGGAATCACTGAGTCCATGTGGGGAGGCACTCCCAGCAAACTGCTCCTGGTCAGGAGAGAAAGGAGAAATATTGAGGAGTGCATTTAAAGAGATAGATATAGATATAGATGATATAGATATAGATAGATATAGAGATAGAGATATAGAATAGATATAGAAATAGATATAGATATAGATATATTAGAGATATAGATTATATAGATATAGATTAGATACAGATGTAGATTAGATAGATATAGATATATATTAGATATAGAGATATATATATTAGATATAGATACAGATATAGATATATAG
Organism: Agelaius phoeniceus; assembly: GCF_051311805.1. Classification (NCBI taxonomy): domain Eukaryota; kingdom Metazoa; phylum Chordata; class Aves; order Passeriformes; family Icteridae; genus Agelaius; species Agelaius phoeniceus. The sequence continues at coordinate 5,646,638 of NC_135288.1, forward strand.
ATGATATATAGATACAGATTAGATTTAGATATAGATGATATAGATAGATATAGATGATATATATAGATAGATATAGATTAGAAAGATAGATATAGATATAGATATAGATATAGATATAGATATAGATATAGATATAGACGATATAGATATTGACATATAGATATATATATATACATATATATTTATATATATTGACATATAGATATAGATATAGATATAGATATAGATATAGTAGATGATATAGATATAGATATAGATACAGATATAGATACATCACAGGTTTGATATAATTACTCCCCATCCTGGGAGCCCAGCTGTGACCCCTGGCACCGCTTTGTTCTGACTTCCACTCCTGATTAGCCCCAAATTCACCTCCAGCTCCCCCAAGCACCCCCTGCTCCTGCCCTGCACGGGCTGCAATCCAGGGAAAGCGCTGCCCAGCAAAACCCTGCCGAGCCAGCGATGGAGCTGAATATTTCAGCGCTTTGCCACCGGCATAACCCGTGCTGCCACCTGAAACACACTCGACAAAGAGCATTTTGATGGGGTTTTTGGGGTTTTTTTTTCCGTGCTGCTGATTGTGCTGCTCACACAGCCCGGGGATGGCTCCTGGAGCAGCGGCGCTCTGCCTCCCTCTAGAGCGGCTGCGATGGTACTCGCCGTGCAAACTCCTTTTTCTGCTCCGTGCCCTGCAGCCAGGCGGATCTCATCGCTCTTTGGGGCTTCCTGAAAATCCTAAAGCGGTGCGGGGTTGGTAGTGCAGCGGCTGAGCTCTGCCAGGACATGCAGGGACAAACTTGGCGTCCTCAGAGAATGCCCAGCACAGCCAAATCACTGTCCCCAAACTAATAAAAATAAATATAAATATTAACATTTATAATATATGTAATAATGAAATATAATCCGTTATTATATTGGTTTATATATCACATATATTAATAATATTATTTATTATAAATATAAATACAAATATAATTATAACATAGATAGATATAGATATAGATATAGATATAGATATAGATATAGATGTAGATATAAATATAAGTATAAATATAAACTTATATACATATAAATATACATAAATATATAAATATATTATAGATATAATATAAATATAAAATATAAAAAATAAAAATAAAAATAAAAATAAAAATAAAATATTAAATATAAAATTAAATATAAATGTAAATAAATGTAAATGTAAATGTAAATGTAAATGTAAATATAAATATAAATATAAATATAAATATAAATATAAATATAAATATAAATATAAATATAAATATATTTAACCGTGTATCCCCAGCAGATTTCCTACTTTCTTAAATATTCTGACACTTATTCTGCACTGTATTTGTGGGTTTTTATCAGTTTTTGTTATGCACAGTTTTCCACCTGAAATCTGCTCCTCCAGCCCCAGTCACTCGTGGTGTCTTGGATTATCTGTCACTCCTGGGATCAGCAGCACACTGGGATTATATTATTAAGGAAACCCCAAATGTGCAATGGGTTCAGCAAATGCCCAAAATGTGTAATGGGCTCAGGAAATCCCAAATGTCCAGTGGGTTCAGCAAACCCCAAATGTGCTGTGGGTTCCGGAAACCTAAAATGAGCAGTGAGTTCAGCAAACCTGAAATCCCCAAAATGTGCAGTGGGTTCAGGAAATCCCAAATTTGCAGTGGGTACAGCAAATCCCCAAAATGAGCAGTGGGTTCAGGAAATCCCAAATTTGCAGTGGGCACAGCAAACCCCCAAAATGAGCAGTGGGTTCAGGAGGCCCCAATGTGCAGCTCTCCCTTTGATTCCAGAGCAGAGACCAGCAGGTGCCCTCACCTGCCCCAGCACAGAGCCCACAAAAGGAATTTGTCACCAAAAAACGTCACCTTTTGTTCCCCCCAGCCCTGATTTCACCAGGTTTTTAAGGACATGTCTAAATTTAATCTTCAGAACTCTGAAATGATCCCAGGAGGTCCATTTACACATTAAAGGTCATGCATGCATCTACATCCTACAAAAAGCAAAAAGACATCTTGACTGCATTTCTCATTAGAGATAATTGTTCAAATAATTAATAAACAATATTTGTTCAAACAATTAAACAATAAAAAAATAATTGTTCAAATAATTAATAATTCCTGACCTGCAGCTTTCTTTAATTTTTTTTTGTTTGTTTTGCTTTGAATATCCTCAACCTTTGAAATCTGAAGTCTCCTCTCAGATTTTTCCTCTCTTAATGTATCACTCCACTTCTGAAGTGTCCAAAATTCAATGCAAGATCTTTCTTGGACTAAATTCTGTTCTTTCCCCTTAAGCCTAATGAGTCATTAAAAAAGGCAAGTGGGAAATGGCCTGGCAATTAAAAACAGAATATGGAGGGAAAAATTAAAGTAATGCATCCTTGGACTGTAATTTAGAGAATTTATTAGTCATAAAACCTTGATGAGTTATTCTCATGGCAAAACCTGTAATAAGAAGAAGAAGAAAAAAAAATAATGATAAAAATAATGAACACATTTGTATGACAGAAATTGTGGCAAGTGTGGGGAATGACAGAAGCCTCCTTGGGCAGGGTTTAGTCCCATTATTGCAATCGTATGGATATATCTTCATGCCATTATTTCAGCAACATATTGTCAATTTTACCTTGGAAATCTTTTCCACTCGATTTTATCTTTTAAAAGTAAACACAGGTCTTGTCTTGAAGCAAACTGCTGGGAGCTGTGCAGGAAAGGAACTGAGGGAACTGGGGAGTGCTGGGATTTGCTCTGGGGAGATCCCTGCCTCTGGATGGCTCTGGCAGACACCTGCAAACGTGGTTTTTAAATTCGGCTGCAAAATCAGGGTGGGGAGGGTCTCAACGAAAGCAGGAGGTGGAATTCACTGGGAAATTCAAATGCCACCAAATGCCACCAAATGCCACCAAATGCCACCTGTCACAGCCCCCCAGGAGCAGCAGGGGCTGCAGGATCAGACCCTGCCCTGCCCAGGACACCTCTGCACATCAGCAAAGCCACAGGATTAAGGATTAATTAAGGATTAAGCACAAAACTCCCTCAATTAAGGGTAATTAAGGGAAGTGTTGAGTTACAGCAGCACGTGTTTGATAAGGGAGCACTGACTGCAGATCCTAAAGGAACAAACTCAGGTCTGGTGTCCACAGTGACACCTCCCACTGAAAACTGGTAAATGAATACAAACCTGGGGCAGTTTGCAGTGGAAATGAGAGGGGCAAACCCCCAAACTGGGCTCACCAAGCACGGCCTGAGCCTGATTTCCATGTTCTGGTGCCCTTCCCCACCTGGGCTCAGGTGTTGTCCTGCACAAAGGGACCTGGCTGAGCCTGGGACGCCCCTGGGGAGAACCTGCCCATGGTTCCCGTGGTCCCTTCACTTCAAACACTGCAAGAGGCAGGGAAAGAAAGATTTGGATTGAGCCCAAAACCCAAACCCGAATTTCCAAATTTTCCCACCTGCAAACCAGCCCTGAGCTGTGGGGCTCAGATTTAACGTGGGGCCTCCCCCCAGAGTCCTCCCTCCCCACAACATCTCTTTGTGCATCTCCTCAGGAATCAGGCTCAGAGCCTGAGCTGCTCCAACAGGGAAAAAAAAAAAAAAAAATCCATGAGCCAACAAAAAATAGCTGGCAATAAAGAGAGGGAGCCAACAACAGAGGCAGTGTCTGTGTCAAGGCTCATTTCATTCCCCACACAGGCAGTGTCCTGACAGGAGGCTGAGTAACACCTATGAGGTGCTTGATGTGTTTAATGGGAGCCTCTGAGCTGTGGGGTCCTCCCCTCAGCATGTGATCTCTTCCAGAAATAACCATCCCTTGGAATGGAGGGGCTTGTGATAGGCACAATCTGTTAGCAGCAAATTGAGCTGTCACCCTTGTATGTCATGTTCATTTGGCTGATTAAGGAGATATTAATCTACTGCCATTGTTACAGTATCTGTCATCTCAGGGAGGGGGAAAAAAAAACCCAACAAGGATATGCAGGCAGCTTTTCTGGAGGGATATTTATACAGCCAGGGAGAGAGGAGAAAGCAGAGGTGTGCAGAATACAAATGGGACTCTGATCTGCTACAAATATTGAACCAACTGCAATTGATTACAGAGCCAACAGCAGATGCTGCTTCAGGTGATGCTCAGCCTGGCTTTGGGCTGGTTCTGGATCCCCTGCAGGGCAGTGACACCAACCCTGAGTGCTCAGGCTGTGGCTCCTCGGGACACAAACCACTTTGGAATGGGTGCAGGGTGTGGTGGTGAGGAGTTTCTGACGCCACAGTTCCTTATTTCAGGAGGCAACATCAAATTGCTGGGTTTGGAAAGGAGTGGAGACTCCCCTGTTAACATTGTTGAGTGGTTTCAAGGCAGGAAGTTCCTGAAATACTGAATAAACTTTGGGTTAAGGTCCAAACCTGATGGTTGGACTTGATGATCTTCGAGGTCTTTCCCAATCTTAATAATTCCATGGGCCTGTGACCAAAGCCCTTTTTGCTCCCCAAACACCAGGATCTGTTTCTGGAATCCACAGCACTGCATGCCCACTGAACACCCCCAGAGTGAATTCACCTGAGATTCAGCCACTCTGCAAAACCAATCCCAGCTCCTCTGCCAGACAATCCCTTCCTTCCTGGAATCCTTGCTGGAATTCTTCCTTCCTTCCTTCCTTCCTTCCTTCCTTCCTTCCTTCCTTCCTTCCTTCCTTCCTTCCTTCCTTCCTTCCATCTCCCCTCTCGTTGTGCCCCCTCCCCTGTTTGCATTTCCCCACTGCAGCAGCTCCTTCAGGCTGCTCTCAGCACCATCCCTGTCCCCAAAAGTTCCTTTTTTTTTATTTGGGAATCCGAGGTGGGGCTGTGGGAGATTTGAAGGTGCTGTGGAATAACAGAGCACTGGATGTGGCCTGAGGATTAAGCACCAAACACCCTCAATTAAGGGTAATTAAGGGAAGTATTGACTTAATTAGTAAGTGAACACTAACTACAGATTCTAAAGGATCCTAAAAAATCCTAAACTCAGCTCTGGTGTCCACAGTGACACCTCTCACTGCCTTTCACCTGAAAACTCTGGTAAATAAATAAAACTTGGGGCAGTTTCCAGTGGAGATGGCTCCTGGTGCCCCTGGCAGTGCTGGTTACAGAACTTTAACCAAACCAGGCTGACCCAGAGCCCAGCTGTCCTTAAACCAGGATTTAAGAATTTATTTCAGAGCCCAGCTGTCCTTACACCCGGGTTTTAATGAATATGCACATGAGAAATCTTGTCTGCGTAGGGTCTTTCTCATTTTTGTACTGGGAGCTTTAATACAACCTGAAAAGCCCCAGAATCCATCATTAAAAATAAGCTGTTGGCCTCACATTTTCCTGGATGAGGAAATGTATGCCAAGCCCCTCCAGCCCCCCCCTGACTTTTGCCAGAGTCTCCATAGTTTATGTTTGAATCAATAACTATTTTAATACAGGGACTTTAGAAAAGTTTGATTCAAATTCCTTTGACACAGTTCCATCAACATCCAGTTATAGAGCCATTCTGCATATGACTCATTAAATATTTAAAAGATTCCTATTATTGAATTAACTATTTATTGATTTATAATTTAAAAGATTTATGCTCGGCCATTAAAAAAAATTCCGAGCTGACTTTCACTTAAAGAGATGTCAGGTGCCATTTGCTGCTGGTGAATGTCTAATGTACCCTTTTCACCCCTGGAGTGAAGAAAGGACAATTACTCAAGGACCTCTGGTTCAATATTCGGGCTGCCTGGATGCTGAGGTCGGTGCTTGCTGATTTTTCCTGAGGCATTAGGTCATGCTCAGCAGCCTCCATCCATCCCCCAGAACCTCCCTGCAAATGCACAGCTTGTGGTTTCTCCTTCTGCACTGATTGATTTGCATTTTGTCCTGCTTTCTCATATTCCTCTGGTTTTCCTGGGGCTGAGGTGCAGAGGGATGGACACACAGACACTCACAGATCATCCTCCTCCTCCTCCTCCTCTTCCTCTTCCTCTGCTCTTCCAGGGCCTGGCTCAAGCAGCTCCCTCTTGCAGCTGCCCAAAAATGGGCATTGCAAAATTAAAAATGGATTTCAGAGCTCAGCTGAATTGGGAGCATGGAAATTAAAATACACTACAAGGCTCACACCAACTCCCAGCTTTAAAGCAATGCTTCCCAGGCTGATGCTTTGCTTTTCCTGGAGTAAAAAATATGAATTTAATGCCTTTATTTAGCACCTCTAATCTGAGGCTCACCAACTGCTTTAGCCCCATTAATTATTGAAACCTGGGAGAGCCCCTAGGGGTGTCTATTATTATAATATTCCTTTTACAAATGACTAAGCTGATGCACAGGAAGGTTAAGTGACTCTTTGAAGGCCACACAAAGTCCAGCTACAGCTTTCCAAAGAGCAGGAAAATGGGCTGGAGCAGGATGAATGCACTGTCTGCCCCAGCTGTACAAAAATCAATTTTTATTTATAAAAACATTTTTACAAGTTTTTTTTTTTAATAAATACGGACAGAAATACTACTTGGATCTAAAGGAGGAGAAATAAAAAGAAGCACAAAACATGGGAATGGATTTTTTTCTTTGTACACAGCAAGCAAGGCTCTGCCTCAGATAAAGATCTCTCCCTACTTGTTTTACTTTTGACTTCAGGGACCTGAGTTTTAGTGATTCACATTTTTCTACTACAGCCCTTTCTTGGCTCTCCATCAAACCCACACAGAGTAATTAGCACAGCTCTGTCAGACACAACTACAGCAGAGTCGTGCATTACACCCAAAAATTGCTGCTCCAGCTTCTCCAATCCCTGAATTATAAATAAAGACTGGAAAAGGCTGCTTGCTCCAAGTAGTAACTATTTCAAACCTGCCATGCAGCTCTCCCAGTGGTATTGCTGGGGGTTAGGGATTAACCCTAGAAAAATAATTTTTGGAAACTCAGACAGAAAACTGTAATAAACTGAGTTGGAATTGATATAGGAAGGGAAAAAGGGGTTATTATGGAGCCAGAGACAGGGAAGCTCACAGCAGTGAGATATGGGAGAATAATTAAACATAGAGAGATACACACATATGGATGTTTTTGTTTGTTTTGCCTTTATTCTTCATAAATGGGCATTGGGAAGCAGCACTGGGGCTGTGGCAAAGGTGCAGGAGGTCAAAGTGGGAAGTGAAAAGGTGGGGGTGTGAACAGCACACACGTTCATTAGCACACACGTTCATTAGCAGTGAAATCCAAATGTTATTGCTGCTGCCATTGTTCACATCCATGCCTGGGGATGCCAACCCTCCCCAGCCCATCCCTGTGGCCACCCCCAGGTCACTTTGTCACCCAGATCCCTTCGGATCAGGCTCCAGGTGCCACTGTGGGCACCCCAAGGTCACTTTTGTCCCCAGATCCCCTTGGATTATGCTCCAGGTGCCACTGTGGTCACTCCCAGGCCACTTTGTCCCCAGATCCCCTCCAGGTGCCACTGTGGGCACCCCAAGGTCACTTTTGTCCCCAGATCCCCTTGGATTATGCTCCAGGTGCCACTGTGGTCACTCCCAGGCCACTTTGTCCCCAGATCCCCTCCAGGTGCCACTGTGGCCACTCCCAGGTCACTTTGTCACCCAGATCCCCTCCAGGGGCCACTGTGGTCACCCCCAGGTCACTTTGTCCCCAGATCCCCTCAGATCGTGCTCCAGGTGCCACTGTGGTCACCCCAAAGTCACTTTGTCACCCAGATCCCCTCCAGGGGCCACTGTGGTCACTCCCAGGTCACTTTGTCACTTTGTCCCCAGATCCCCTCGGATCATGCTCCAGGTGCCCCCTGACTGCAGCCACCTCCCGTGCAGGGCTCCCTTCCCTCCTCTGCTGCAAGGTGGGAGCAGCAGCTCCCCCAGCAGCGCAGCCTGGCCCTGGCTGGGCTCTAAATGTGCATTTCTGTCAATTCAAGAGCTGGAGATGCCCCTGCACAGGTAACTCCCCACTGGCCCAGCTGCCAGGGCGTTGTTCCCATTTTCCTGCCCGGAAAAATTCAGGGTGATGTTTGCTGGGGTGCTGGGGATCCTTCCCCCAGCAGTGGGGCTGAGCTGCTCACACCACAAACCTTCTTTGGGTCTGCTCAGAAAAGGACGGGCAGGGGTTTATTTGGAGCTCCAAGCACTTGGGAAAAGGTTTGTGCCAAAGCAGGGCCAGGAGGGGGATGTGGGGCAGGGATTGGCAGGGGTGGGAAGCTGTGATCCAGCTGTGATCCAGCTGTGATCCAGCTGTGATCCAGCTGTGATCCAGCTCCCAGGAGAGCCCCCCCTGCCCTGGTGCACAGCCTGAGAAGATGAGCAGGGGCTGGGAGTGAGGATAAGGAGGGATGAGGATTCTCCCCCTGGGGACAGAGGTGACAGACAGGCTCCTCATCGGCTCTGTCACCTGTAATGGACTGGAAAGAGGAAAAAAGGAGCCCAAAGGAGCATCAGGCTCTTTCTGCAGAGCAGGAACTCCCAGGCAGACAAAGAGAAGCCCCTGCCCTGCCAGCCCTCATTAGCAGCTGCATCCTCACAGCCTGCTGGCCGTGGGAGGCAGGAGAATGCTCTGAGAGCAGATTCCCACTGGAATTTCCATAAAAACCTCCCCATTCAGCCACTTGCACAGTGCCCTGTCCTACAGAGCCACAAACTGAGCAATGAATCCAACACCCAGTGTCAGAGCCCAGGACATTGCTCTGGCTGCCCTGGAGGAATCAAGGCCCTGGCAGGGGGCTCAGAGACCCTGGCACAGAGTCACAGACACCTGTGCCTTTGATTTTAGCCCATGGAAACAATCCCCAACCTTGTGTGAGGATTTACAAGACACAGGAGTTTGAGTAGAATGATAGGGAATTTGTCACAGGGTGAAAAAGTAGAATTTTGGGGATTTTAGAATTGGGGTTCAGGAGGCAAGATGGAGGGATCTGGGCATGTCCAGCCTTTCTCCTTCTTCTTCTTGGCCTCCATCTCCTGCTGTGATGGTGGCACTTTTAGATTGGTTTAGAGTAGAAGCTGAGTGTCTAACACAGGTGATGGGTATTGGGAAGGAATTGTAAATATTGTACAGGTAGTTTTTAGTATAAAAAGATAACACCAGAGTGCCTCTGTCTGTCCTGCTAAGCAGACCTTGGCAGGTCAGGAGAAAGAATTTTATAGGTAAGGAAATTCACAAATTGAGGTTCACAAATTGAAATTCACAGATTCAGGTTCAGAAATTGAGGTTCACAAATTGAGGTTCACAAACTGAGGTTCACATTTTGAGGTTCACAAATTGAGGTTCACAAATTGAAATTCACAGATTCAGGTTCACAAATTGAGGTTCACAAACTGAGGTTCACAGATTCAGGTTCACAGATTCAGGTTCACAAATTGAGGTTCACAAATTGAAATTCACAAATTGAGGTTCACAGATTCAGGTTCAGAAATTGAGGTTCAGAAATTGAGGTTCACAGATTGAAATTCACAAATTGAGGTTCACATTTTGAGATGCACAAATTGAGGTTCACAAATTGAGATTCACAAATTGAGGTTCACAGATTCAGATTAACAGATTGAGGTTCACAAACTGAGGTTCACAAATTGAGGTTCACAGATTGAGATTAACAGATTGAGGTTCACAAATTGAAATTCACAGATTCAGGTTCAGAAACTGAGGTTCACAAATTGAGGTTCACAGATTGAGGTTCACAAATAGAGGTTCACAACTTGAGGTTCACAGATTCAGGTTCAGAAATTGAGGTTCACATTTTGAGGTTCACAAATTGAGATTCACAAATTGAGGTTCACAAATTGAAATTCACAAACTGAAGTTCACAAATTGAGGTTCACAAATTGAGGTTCACAAATTGAGGTTCACAGATTGAGGTTCACAAATTGGGGTTCACAAACTGAGGTTCACAGATTGAGGTTCACAAACTGAGGTTCACAAACTGAGGTTCACAGATTGAAATTCACAAATTGAGGTTCACATTTTGAGATGCACAAATTGAGATTCACAAAGTGAGGTTCACAAATTGAGGTTCACAAATCGAGATTCACAAAGTGAGGTTCACAAATTGAGGTTCACAAATCGAGGTTCACAAATCGAGGTTCACAAATTGAGGTTCGCAGATGGAGGCTGAGCCCAGCCCTGAGTTCAGCAGGAATCACTGCACACCCAGATTAACAGAACATCGCTCAGTGTCTGAGAGAGCCAGCTATGATGAAGAAGCTGTTGAAACAGGAAACAGTTGATTTCCCAGGAGCCCCCTAAATCCACCTCTGATGTCCTTTCAAATTCTCTGTTGCTGCTGCAAAAATTTTAAACACCAGCAAGGGGGCGAAGCAGCTGCCACACTCATTAACTGGGAGAGGAATTGCGGGCCTGCTCCTGCAAACTGGTTCAGAAACATAAAACCCAGTGACCTCCTCCTCCTCCTCCTCCTCTTCCTCGTCCTCACCCTCAGGATTGCACAATTCAGCATCTCCCTGCCTTTGTTTTACCCTCCTGCTGCCTCTTGCTCTCCCTTCAGCATTTTTTCCCCTCAATATCTTATTTTTGGGGTCTCCAAACTCTCTCCAAACACTCCAGCAACATGGGAGAATGCTGCTAAACCCTGGTAAATCTTATTTTTGGGATCTCCAAACTCCTGAAAATGCGTTTGCAACATGGGAGAATCTTGCTAAATCCTGCTAAATCTTATTTTTGGGGTCTCCAAACATGCTTGCAGCATGGGGGAATCCTGCTCTAACTGGGCTGGACATTCCTTCTGACACCCATGCCATAAATCTTGGTGAGGCATGGACTGATCCAGCCAAAAGGACTTTAATGCCACAGGATTTATTTTATTTCATTCTGTTTATTTGAAGCTGACTCATTTTCTTCTAAATTGGGGCCGTTCTGGGTGTTCTGCCAAGTTTTAAATGGAGCCACCCAAGGAGAGGAGGGCAGGTACCATCCCACATGAGCTTCCCTGAGGTGTCAGTGGGTGAAGGCAGCTCCACAAGCAGGAGACAACACCAGAATTGTCACTTTTGTCACAAAATCCACCGATTTTCCCCTATTTTGTGATGCATAATTAACACCACAGCAGCTGCCAGCAGCACTGTGACCCATCAAAACCCTCCCAAAACCAGGATTTTCCCATTTCAGACCCTCAGAGCGGGGATCTGGGTTCAGTTTCCAGCTGTAGCTCCTCTCTGTGACTCTGCTGCTGGTGGGAGCTGGCCACAAACCCCACCCAGGCTTCCAGGCAACCCCACGGGAAGGATTTTCCACCCTCGGGATCCCTGGACAGAAATTCCTCAGCAGGGCATTAAAAATGACAGTGTTGAGAAGCTGATGAACAGCATGAGGAGCTGCAGAGAGTGGTGTCCACACATGAATTTTGTTTCCTGTTGTGCTGAGAAACCAATTTTTCAATATCAAAAAATCCCCCTATATGTGCTGAAGTGTTATTAATTTCTGACTGCCTTCTTTAACTTTTTAAATTAAATATTTTTAATTGATTTTTAATTATTTTTTAAATTAATTTAATTATTTTTGCCTAATTTTTAAATTAAATATTTTAGTTTTTAAATTAAAATTTTAAAATTAATTTATAAATTAAAATTTCAAAAATAACTTAAATTGATTTTTAATTATTTTTAAATTAATTTAAAATTTTACTTACTTTTTAAATTAAATATTTTAGTTTTTAAATTAAAAATTTAAAATTAATTTCTAAATTAAATTTTCAAAAATAATTTTTAATTGGTTTTAATTATTTTTTAAATTTATTTAATTTTTTACTTAATTTTTAACTTAAATATTTAAAATTTTAAATTAAAATTTTAACATTAATTTATAAATTAAATTTTCAAAAATAATTTTAAATTGATTTTTAATTATTTTTTAAATTAATTTAATTTTTTTTGCCTAATTTTTAAATTAAATATTTTAGTTTTTAAATTAACATTTTAAAATTAATTTATAAATTAAATGTTCGAAAATAATTTTAAATTACTGTCAATTTTTTTCATTAATTGTCGTAATTAAATTTTTTAAAGTTTGAAATCCACCAATTTTCTCACCAAATTTTTTTTCTCTGTGCTTTCTTCCCTGTTTGCCACCCTTAAAAATTATTGCTTGCATTAAAAAGTGCTGCTTCAGAACAGGATCAGCGAGTCAAAACCTCTGCTTCTCCAGGAATAAACTCCCTTTCCAAGCATCCCATTCATTTTCTTCCCAGCAGGATGAATTTTGGCACCTACAATAATTCTGGTTCCATTTCTCTCCCAGCAACGTCTGCCCCATTCCCATGGCATTTCTAAATCAGCATTTCTTATCTCAAGGTTTGCACACAGATGTGAGCCTTCTGTCAGGTTTGGAGAATTCCTTACACATTGAGAATTTCCTATACCTTTGGTGAATTTCCCATAAATTGAGAATTCCCCTATACATCTTGAGAATTTCCTATAAATTGAGAATTCCCTATACATTTTGAGAATTTCCTATACATTTTGAGAATTTCTATCTTGAGAATTTCCTATACATTTTGAGAATTTCTATCTTGAGAATTCCCTACAAATTGAGAATTTCCTGTACATTTTGAGAATTTCTAGTTTTATTTTTGGATTCTATTATTTTTATTTTTTGGATTATATATATATATATATATATTTTTTTTTTTTTTTTTTTAATTTTTATTTCTAGAAATCCATTTCCCAGCGGAGCCCAGTCCCTGGCAGGCCCTGGTGGCACTGGTGAGCTCAGGAAGGCAGAAATGTGGAAGCAATTACTTTAAGAGCCGTTTTTTTGGGCAATTCCCAGAGAGACATCAGACCCTGTATTTATGAAACCTATTGCATCAGGCCCTAATGAAGCAATTAAGCAAAGGGTCCTCTGTGTTTGATCTAAATGTGGTAATTTTTACAAAAACATCACCCAGTGATAGATACCCATAACTCAGAGTCCTTAATTGTACTTAATTTGTTTGGAATACGAATGTGCATTTAATTAAGCCAGGGCTTTGCCCACATGTTTAAAGAAGGGCTGTCAAGGAAAATTAAGGCCCAGTTTGTTTTCAAAGTTACTGGTTTTTATCAGGCCAGGACAGGGATCTTCGAACAGAAGGTTACAGATAATTAGGCAGAGAGCTCAAGCCAAAAAAGAAAATAAAATTAAAAAAAAAATTTTAAAAAAATCCAAAGACACTGTACAGCTGAGAAAGCAGGAAGAAAAACTCCTTGATGAAGAAACATAAGATTCAGCTGCTCACACAGAGAAGTCATGCATGGCTGGGATTTGGGAAATGGGACCTGCTGGTTAAAATGTGGTTTGTGTTCCTAAAAATGGAACAGGAAAAAATGGTCCTAAAAAATGGAGGTGTGGGGTGCCAGGAGCTCTGGGTGCAGGGATGGCATCACCAGAAGCACCAGGGACGTGGAAAGAGCAGGAAAAATTTAATTTTTTTATTTTTTTGTCCTTGGGATTCCTAAATCTGGGAAAAAATGTGTTTTAATTACCTCTGTCCCGTTTTTATAGGGAATTCTCCAAGCCTGCCAGAAGGCTCACACAGTATAGGAAATTCTCAAAATGCATAGGAAATTCTCAAAATGTATAGGAAATTCTCAATTTATGGGAAATTCTCAAAATGTATAGGAAATTCTCAAAATTTATAGGAAATTCTCAATCTATGGGAAATTCTCAAAATTTATGGGAAATTCTCAAAATTTATAGGAAATTCTCAATTTATGGGAAATTCTCAAAATGTATAGAAAATTCTCAATTTATGGGAAATTCTCAAAATGCATAGAAAATTCTCAAAATTTATAGGAAATTCCCAATTTATGGGAAATTCTCCAACCCTGACAGAAGGCTCGCATCTGTGTGCAAACCTTGAGGTAAGAAATGCTGATTTAGAAATGCCATGGGATGGGGCAGACGTTGCTGAGACAAATAGAACTAGAGACAAGTTTTAAAGGACGGCCTTGCAAATAAAGTTAAATACTTTGGAGAAATGGAACCATGAAAAGATGCATTGTAGGACCCACAAGGGGTAATTTTAGATTCTTAACTTTTTAAGGCATTTACAGTATGGTGTGGCTAAAGCTGATAGGCCAAGAAACACTTAAAATGTATTATAATTAGGAAATAGTTGGCTTTTGATTGTGGTGGTGTGAATTCACAGAATCACAGAATTCACAGAACTCACAGAATTCACAGAATGACCAGGTTGGAAGAGACCTTCAAGATCATCAAGTCCAACCCAGCCCCAACAATAAATGAAATTAGACATTGAAAGGTGAAAGAAACAACGGGGAAGAAAAACCCCTAAATTCCATAAGAATGAAAAATGAAAAGGGAGGGTTGTACATTAGAGGGGAATCTTTGGGATCAGGTGTTTTGGGAAGTCTGTAACTCTCAGGTACCTCAGAAATGGGGAAAACCCCCTAAATTCCATAAGAATTAAAAATTAAAAGGGAGGGTTGTATATTACAGGGGAATCTTTGGTATCAGGTGTTTTGGGAAGTCTGTAACTCTCAGGTACCTCAGAAATGGGGAAAACCCCCTAAATTCCATAAGAATTAAAAATGAAAAGGGAGGGTTATACATTAGAGGGAAATCTCTGGTATCAGGTGTATCTGGAAGTCTGAACCTCTCAGGTACCTCAGAAATGGGGAAAGAGAGAAGGGAAATTGGATAAAAAGGAGGCTGCATCCTCCAAAAATTGGAGAGACCCCAGGGGATGCCCCATGGCCTCTCCCTTTATAAAAATAAAGTAAAAAGGGACTCCTCTGTCTCCTTTTTGGACATAAACCTCTGGTGTTTGTGGGTTAATTTTCCTGACAGGAACAAAACCTGAGCCTCCTGTGGCAGGCTCAGGAGCTCTGCTTTTTCCCTGTGGAAGCCAAAACAACCTGAGTGCCCCCAGAAGCAACAAAAGTGATTTCAGCAGAGCTCAGAGGGGTGGGAGCTGCCAGGACAGGGCGGTGAGAAATGGCATGTCGCTCTCAAATGAAAGCTTTGCAGCATTTCTGAGTGGCTGTTCAAATATTCCTGTTCCTTACCAAGGGGAAAAAGTGGAACTAAAATGTTTTCAATGCTTTCTCTTCCAACATCCTTTTTATCTTTTCTATTTTTTTTTCTTGCCCTTGAAAACAGATATAAAAAGGAAAAAAAATAAAAAGAAAAAAATATATATAAAAAGGAAAAAAATATATATAAAGGAAAAAATATATATGAAAAGGAAATATATATATATATATATATATATATATATAAGATATAAAAATATATTAAAAATTTTAAAAAGGAAAAGGAAATTTGTCCATCTTCTCCAAAAAAAATGCTTCCAAGTTTGCTGCTTCTAACTTCACCTACAAAGAGCTGACACTAAAAATACCCAGAAATTTTTTGCTTATTTGAGTGAAATATTTGAGTGTCCTGAAAAGTGCAGTTTTCCCATGGAGATCATCACTGGTTGCAGAGAACTTTTAGCAATTTAAACCCGTGCTGGTGTAATTTGTACAGAGGCTGAGCTGTTTCATTTATGAATAATGTTGTTTCAACGTGTAAAGGGAAATCCATCCTGACATGATCAGCGCTGACAAATCCAGAGACAGATGCAGCAGAAAAAAAAGCAGAAAAAAGGTGACAAAATTATTGTGAGTGCTGCTGTGGGGACAGGAGATGCCCAAACCTCAAGGCAAGGTGAGGAACATCCCTTGCACTGATGGAAAATCCTCCAGGGCTGAATTTTCCATGCCTCAATTCTCCCCTTTCTGCCTTTCCATGGGGCACCCAGGGCTCGGTTCTGCCAGCACCCAACCCAACCCACCAAGATTTGGGGATTTGGGTGATTTCCCCTGCAGATTTGCAGGTTTACCCTGCAGATTGAACAGGAGGATGCAGAATTTAGCAGCCAAAGAAGGTGCTGAAGGCACACAAACAGATTTCCAGTGGCCACAGAAACAGAGCTGCTTATTTTCCAGCTGCTTTATTCTCCAGACCAATTTTCCTCACTGCAAAAGCAAAAAAAATAAAAGAAGAAAAGAAAAAAAAAAAAGCACAGCAGATTGTCCAGTTCATGACTGGATGGCTGGCAACAGAAATCCTATTTCCAAACTGACCCCTGCTTTCCTGCATGGCATTCATTAATTCCACAGGCTCACATTTCTAGGAAGATGTCAGTCATGTCTGTGATTTTTCTATCAGCTATTAATGCCAGATCACAAGGTGAGAAAGCAGGGGTTTTAATCTCAGGACCCTCAGGAGATGGAGCTGCATACATTTGGTGTGAGCCATGTGTCTGGAAATGTCAAGGACAAGTATTTTTAAAGTAAGGAGTGAGTGTTCATATCCACGAGCAGTCTGAAGTCCTACACAAGTGATCCAAAGCCAGGAATTGAGTTTAGATGCCCTAACTGGGCACCTCAGCATTTAAAAATTTGCATTTTTACGCTGAGCGACTTTTTCAGCATCTCCTAAGGCGTTGCCCATGGAACTGTTCACTGTTCTACTCAGAGAAAAGTTTCTCTGTAGGAACAGCAAAAAGTTCCCTATCTCCAGAAATTTTCTGTCCATTTAAATATGAGGTTGGTTCCTCACCTCTCATTATTTTTTTTATTACCCATCAGATTATTTGCCTAAAATTTCCCCTGATTGTGCCAAATCAGGCACTGAATTTGTTACAAAACCCATCATTCTAGACCTAATGACACATCCCACCTGAGAAATGCACAAAATCTCCTTTTCTTCCCATCTTAGCCCAGTTAAATGATAACTTTGAGTCCCATCATGTTCCAGGTGTCACCACATGAATCCACTGGGTCAGAAGTAACTGCATTACTGAGAAACACACAGAAACCCCACTAAAATTCCATTTAGGCACATTTATTTCTAACTTCACATGCAAAGAACTGACACTGGGCTTTTCTTTTTCTCCTACAACTTCCACAAAACAAAAACTCAACACTGTGAAAGGTTCCCTTAAACCTCTGCTCTCAGAAAAGTGGGGAAAAAGAGATGAAATTTCTCTTTTTTTTTTGGTAAATAATGGATTTGCTCAAGCCATGCCACAGTGGAGGGTGGGGACAGAACAGATGCTCATCCCTGAGAGGGCTCTTAGCCCTGAATCACTGGGAATTTTATTGGGAACACGAGTGGAGTGGGAGAAACAGGAATTACATCCAAGCCCTGCCTGCCCAGCTGGGGAAAACCCTGGCATGACTTTTATTTCACAGCCCAGTGCCCGCTGCTGCCACCCAGGAATGTTATTTAACTCCCAAAGAGTCTCAAATAGTTACTCATTTGCCCTTCACACCCATTTTCTTTCCCTGGGCCCTCAAGTTCGAGCCTAAAGGGTGTAAAAAGTCTCAATGGGAACCAGGAGAGGGGGGAAAAAATAAAAGGAATCTGAAGGGACACGGATTGTTCTCATCCTTTGCTTGAAGCATGGATCTGCTCCTCTTTTCAGCTGCTCACTGCCACCTAACATAGATATTATCCTAAGATATTTTCCTTTTTATTGCAAATATTTGCCCTTCACATACTTCCACCCATTTTCTTTCTGTGGGCCCTCAAGTTTGAGCCTAAAGAGTGTAAAAAGTCTCGATGGGAACCCTTTAGTTGGAGCCTAAAGGGCCTAAAAGTCTTGATTCCAGGAGAAAGTTCAAGCCTAAAGGGTGAAAAAGTCTCAGTGATGTGAACCAGGAGAGAGGGGGAAAAAAAGAGGGATCTCTGAAGGAACATGGATTATTCTCATCCTTTGCTTGAAGCCTGGATTTGCCCCTCCTTTCAGCTGCTCACTGCCACCTAATATAGATATTATCCTAAGATATTTTCCTTTTTATTGCAAATATTTGCCCTTCACATGCTGCCACCGATTTTCTTTCCGTGGCCCCTCAAGTTTGAGCCTAAAGAGTGTAAAAAGTCTCAGTGCCAGGAGAAAGTTCAAGCCTAACCTAACATATTATCCTAGGATATTATCCTAACATATTATTCTGAGATATTATCCTAAGATATTTTCCTTTTTATTGCAAATATTTGCCCTTCACATGCTGCCACCGATTTTCTTTCTGTGGCCCCTCAAGTTGGAGCCTAAAGGGTGTAAAAAGTCTCAATGGGAACCAGGAAAGGGGGGGAAGAAAAAAAAGAGGAATCTCTGAAGGAACACGGATTGTTCTCATCCTTTGCTTGAAGCATGGATCTGCCCCTCCTTTCAGCTGCTCGCTGCCACCCAAGATATTATCCTGACATATTATCCTAACCTATTATCCTCCTTATTGCACCCAGCTCCAAACATCTTGGATCTGCGAGCCACAAAAGGAGAAGGCTCCTTTATCAAGTCGATCTCCAGGCCCCATTATGTTCCCCTACAACAGTTTCCGTAAACATTCAGCAATTTTCGGTGTCTGGGCTGAAGAGGTGCATAAACAGGCTCCACTGAAATGTGAAGATGACTGATAATGTACTAACATTGAGACCCCTTGCTGGGATTATTACCCCCTGAGTGCTCCTTACAGAATGTGCCTCTTATCTCACACTGACAACGCTAATAGAATATGCATAGCCCTATTAGCATACAAGATAATAGCACCCTGGAGGGGACAGAGCCATAAAACTTTAAGTAGAAATCAAAACAGAAGGAGGAAGAAAAAGGGAACATTGTCACAAGCCAAAAAGGAGGGGGAAAAAAGAAAAAAAAAAAGAAAAAAAAAAAGAGCCCGAGGGCAAATTTTGCTGCGGAAAACACACATAGTCATAATTCTTGTGCTAGTCACCATGCAAATGGTAATGGTCTTTAGTCCCATGAATACTATCAGTGCTGTGTTTGCCTGAAACATTAATTGAGATAATGTGCCCCTTTCGGATGCAGCGGGGAGCCGCGTGTCAAATTGTACCACAACAAAATTACGGCAACATCTGCAAGAAACACACAGCAGCCATTGGGGTAGCTGGCCTTGGATGAGTCCAACTGGGGCTTCTCCCGTGCAGCTGGAGCCTGGGGAGGAGCAGGAGGGGAGGGAGGGAGGGAGGGAGCAGATGGGACCTGTGGCTTGGGATGCAATCCCTGCAGGTCGGGTGTGTTATCTTGTGGTATCTCCCAACCCTTCTCCAGCCACTGGACCTCGGGGTTTCACCTGCTCACAGTGACCCTGAGATGTGTTAGAAAGTCTCTTTTCCCAGCCCAGTGGTCAAAGAAGGAGTCAGAATTCTTCTGTTCTCAGTCTCAAGGTTGTTTATTGTTTCTTATCTATAAAATTCTTGCTCCTGTCCAACCAAGGTCCGTTCAGCAGGTCAGACAGAGGCACTCTGGTGTTATCTTTTTATACTAAAAACTACATGTACAATATTTACCATAACTTCCCAATACCCATCACCTGTGTTAGACACTGAGCTTCTACTCTAAACCAATCTAAAAGTGCCACCATCACAGCAGAAGATGGAGGCCAAGAAGAAGAAGGAGAAAGGCTGGACATGCCCAGATCCCTCCATCTTGCCCCCTGAACCCCCATGCTAAAAACCCCAAAAATCGATTTTTTCACCCTGTAATAAATTCACTATCATTCTACTTAAACTTTCATGGCTTGTAATTCTTCATGTAAAGGTTGGTGATTGTTTTTTTCCAAGGTCTAAATCAAAGGCACAGGGGTCTGGGGCTCTGTGCCAGGGTCTCTGAGCCCCCTGGGCAGGGTCTCAAGCCCTCCAGGGCAGCCAGAGGAATGTCCTGGGTTCAGACACTGGATGGAAGCTCCAGCAGCTCTCTGAGTGCCAAAGCCCCTCTCTAGGGGCTCTGCATTCACGTTTTGGTGCCTGTAACCCTCATTGTCCTGGGCCTGCCAGAGCTCACCCACAGCTGGCAGCCAGCCATGCATTCACATGCTTCCCATCTTCCTGCAACAGCCAAAGTAAATCTTTCAGTGCTCAGCACCAGAGCGTGAATTCAATAAAAAAAGGGGCTTCAAACAAGTCTAAGATGGCTTGTCTCGAAACAAACAGAGAGTTCTCTGAATGCTCTTCGTGGTGCAGCTCTGCCTGCAGGTAAATGCAGATAACAGCGGCTGAGAGCCCCATCTGAGGAGCAGTCACCTGCAAAGAGGGCATGGAAATGCTTCCACAGGCTGGGACCTGCCAAGAAGGCAAGGAAATAACTCCACAGCCCTGCTCCAGGGGGCTGGGACCTGTCAAGAGGGCATGGAAATGCTTCCACAGGCTGGGACCTGCCAAGAGGGCATGGAAATGCCTCCACAGCCCTGCTCTGAGGGGCTGGGACATGCAAGAGGGTATGGAAATGCTTCCACAGGCTGGCACCTGCCAGGAGGGCATGGAAATGCCTCCACAGCCCTGCTCTGAGGGGCTGGGACATGCAAGAGGGTATGGAAATAGCCCCACAGGTTCTGACCTGCCAAGAGGGCATGGAAATGCCTCCACAGGCTGGGACCTGCTGCTTTTCCAGCAGCTTCCACCAGGCACTCAAAGCTCCTCATGGTGCTGCTTGTGGGATGTGGAATCCTCGATGTTCTGTGTCGCTGTTGTGTTGAGTGTGGAAAGCACGTTCACTCCATTGTGAAAATTCTAAACAATTAATAAAGGACAATAGGAGATGAGGAGCATAGAGCAAAAATGTAAGAAGTTTAATAAAGGACAATAGGAGATAAGGACCAGAGAGCAAAAATGTAAGTTTAATAAAGGACAATAGGAGATAAGGACCATAGAGCAAAAATGTAAGAAGTTTAAAAAAGGACAATATGAGACAAGGAGCACAAAGCAAAGGTTATTGGGTCAACCAAGACCACACTTATCTTCAGGGATAACCCTTAAACACCTTTTTCCTTCCATCAGCCTGTTGCATATTCATAAACAATTATGCATAGTAAACTTTTCCCCAAGCTAGTTTACGTATTTTTACATGGCCCCTCCTTGGGTCTGCCTTTTTAGAGCATGGGTATTCCTTGCTTGTTATCACAGGGAAAACAGCTCATCTCAAAAATACAGGGTTTTTAGAGACTGCTGAAGCGTTTTGTTTAATGTTCTTCAGTGGCTGGTTCAAACTCTAGGATAATTTCTCCTTTCTTCCTGGAAAGATAACAAAACCTTTGTGTGCCTGTGGCAGGAACTGAAGTCACCACAAGAAAAAAAAATATTAAAACTGCTAAAAAATTGGAAAAAACTTTAGGAATGTTGAACTGTGAGAACAGAGAAAGGTTTGTGCACTTCAGGTGAGCCTGAGATGCCTCCATGGTAGGAGGATCTGCCTGAACCTGGGATCTCTCCTTCCATCTGTGCCTTTTTTTTTTTGCTCTCTCCCTGTGGCCACAGAGAGCAGCAGGCACGAGTTTTTAAGGATTTTTCTTGGGAAAGGTAGTGAGAAGTCCAGAGAAGAAGAGAAAACAATTCTTATCTCTTATTCACTGCTCCTGTTGTTTTGCACATGTAGAAGGTGATGGAGATTGTTAACCCAAAATGATTTGTCAATTAGATTCTGCTAAAAGTTGTTTTGAGTGATAAGCCAATCACTCAAAGCTGTGTCCTAGCTGTCTCAGACAGCCACAAGTTTTTCTTTAGTATCTTTTCAGTATGTAATTTAGTATAATATTATTATATATTGTAATTATATATATTATATATGTATAATATATATATTATATATATTAGTATCCTTTTAGTATGTAATTTAGTATAATATTAGTGTAATATTATTATATATTATAATTATACATATTATATATGTATAATATATATAATATCTATTAGTATCTTTTTAGTATGTAATTTAGTATAATAGTGTAATATTATTATATATTATAATTATACATATTATATATGTATAATATATATATATCTATAATGTATATATATATATATTATATAGTATAAGTATTATAATCTTAATACTCTCCCCTTCCATGACTCTCCTTAGTGAGGCCCAACCCCTGGATTTATTCTGTATTCACTGAATGCCCTCAGTTCAGTGGGCACCTGACACTGACTTCTCTCCAAAGTCTGGCTAAATAAATCTGAAATAAGTGTGGACAGCAGCAGACAACAGCAGACAAATGAAAAAATAAATTATTAGTTGTATATTCCTTACATATTCATCCTGAGGAGTTCTTTGCTCCAACACAGCCACGCTCAGGGAGGAGGAAACAGCAAAAAAGGAGAGGCAGGATTATCAACCAGCTCATTCCATGCCATTAATTATGGCAGGATAAATATCTGTTTTCCTTACAGGAAGGCTTAACTTTCATTTAGCAGCCATTATCTCCAAGGATCCCAAGGAGCCCAGCCCCGTGCAGCCTGGATGTTGTTATGTATTTATTAAGTTGTATCAGGGCCCATTTAGCAGCAGCTCTGCAGTTTATCACGTAAATATCGAGTGCCAAATACAAAAGAGAAGAAAATAGCAACATAAAAAATTTATCTTTGGGGGGGCAGGAGAGGGAGAAAGGGAGAGAGAATGGTGCTGATAATGTGATTGTGCCTTCAGCAATAGTGGCTAATATCCTTCTGCGAGGGGTGGTGTGAAAATATTCCTGGGCTGGGGGAGGAGGAGGAGGAGGAGGAGGAGGAGGAGGAGGAGGAGGAGGAGGAGGAGAGGGGAGCTGGCTGGTGTTTGTTTGTTTTAAAGTGTATTCTGGTTGCAGGCTAGGTCAGCGGGTGGCCAGACTGAGAAAATGAGTCCCCCGGGCTGTAATAATTGTAACTGTCAGGGAAAAAAAGTCAAGGTCTTAGATAGCACTGGTCTGCTCTGACTTCTGACCATGGAGAAATATAGATGAAAACTATTGCCTGGGGCACTCAGCAAAGAAACCAAAAGGTTTTTAACTCGCGGTGCCTTGTGCTTATGAATTGGAAAGCCCATTCTGCACCTCGGTGCTTTGTGTTTTTAGGATTATTTTCATTTGCAGTATAAATGAAGCTCGGGGTGTTTCCTTCTCCTGATGCCCAGGTTTGGGATGCAGTGAATTTCTATTGCCTGAGCAGCTTTGCATTTCTGCAAACAGCACCAAGGTTTATCTGTGATCTTTTAGCAGTGGTTATTCACAAGGAAAGCCTGAATTTGATTCTCTCTTGCACTCTCCATTTATCTGAGTGGTCCCGAGCTGCCTGGCCTGGGTTGTTCCAGAATTACACACAGGTAACTCCACAAAAATATTCCAAGGATAAAAGCAGTGGAAGAGAGGGGTTGAAAAATTTAAACCACAAAAGATTAAACCTTGCAAAAAGGGAGAGGAGGGGGAAAAAACCCATAAACCTTGTTCCTCCTTTTTTTTTTAATTACACAGCCAAAGATCAGTAAGTAACAGGTCAGGGTTTTGTGAATCATCCATTTGGCCTTCATTTAAGGCAGAGTGGGAGCTCTGCTGAAAACTTGCTCAAAACCTGAGCCCAAAAAGTACAATTTTTGTTGTCTTTTGGGCAATATCAGGCACATTCCCTGCTCCATCTGGGAGGGAGGTGCCAATTCAGCCCAGCCACTTTCCCCTCTTTAGGCAGGGCTCAGCAAAGCTCTGAGCCAGCACTGCAAGGTTTGCAGACCTTGGGCTTGTTCCTATTTGCATGGGGTGAAAACAAAATCATCCTTGCAGTGGCAAAGCTCACTCGTGTCCGGTCACCTCTTCCTTCAGTGTCCCTTTGTCTTTGGCTGCAGAAAAAACTCTGATGCCCAGAAGCTTCCTCATCAAAATCTGTGTCCTTCTGCAAAATGTTCTGGCTCCGGTGAAATATTATTTATTTTTCGCTGCAAAAGGCTTTGTTCAAGCACCCCCAGCCTTCTAATAGAAATTAATTAGTAAATGTAATGCCTTTGATTTTAATTAATAAGAGGAAATAGAAACATTTCTATAGAGAGAGCCAAATAAGCTACACAAACATCAAACAGCAACTTGAGGGTGACAGCAGCAGGTAAGGCTTTGCTGGTAAAGGTGGATAATTATTGCTGGGATGTGATTTGCTTGTTGAAAGTCACTGTAACACTCAATTGGGTAATGTTTATAGGCCCCATCTTTATTTTCCTTACCTTCCTCACACCTTGTGTGTGTCCTGTGAAGAAAGCAGAGCATGGGGAAGGGGAAATGCTGGTTGGTTGTTGGATTAAGGAGCCAGGCCATGGAGCAAACAGGAACACATCTGAGGAAATAACACAACAGAGGTGTTTGTGTTCCATCATCACACAAAGAGCTGCCCTGCCCTGCCTCCCAGCAGCCCCAAATCTCAGGAATTCCCATTATTTGCTGCACTTTGTGGAGAGGCAGCAGAAAAGAAGAGGCAGAGACTGTGGCACTGCTTTGGGACCCTCTTTGCCTGTGGCTCCAGGGAATGCTGACAGGAGCAGAGGCTCAAAACCCAGGAGGAAGCACCAGCTCCTCTGGCCTGGCTGAAACAACAGGGCCCAGACATTTCCCTGCACCAGACCTGCTGGGTTTTGCTTGGAGAAAGGTTCTTTTCCATAATGGCACAATCTCCATGGCACAGGAAACCTCTTCCATGTGAGAGCTGCTCCAGCAGCTCAGGACATCCAGTGAAAACCGTAATTCACCTCAGTTAAATTGGCCTTCTCACCACCAATGGGTTTTTTGGCTGATGTGAGGACTTCTACAAGGATTCCATGCCCATGGAGATCCTGATATACATGGTACCAGTATTAGCTCATAATCTTTGTTTTAGCCACTAATTTTGGGCCCATCCCAAAGCCCTGGAATGAGGAATGCGCTCACTGGGTAAGCAAAATTCTCCTGAAACACCTGCAAGCCCTAAAGCTCCCAGCTTTGGCAACAGGAGAGGGAAACCAGAGTGGAAATCTCAGCTCTAAGGGACTTCCACGACTTTGAACCTCACTGAGCCTTTGTTTATGGGTTAGCTCAGCCTGGAGCCAGGCACAGCAACCCACAGGGCTCCCTCTTCCCAGGTTTTCAGCAATTCCAGCTGCCTGCACTGTCACCTGTGCAGAAAGGGGACAAGAAGTGCAGGTCTATGTGCCCAGGGCTCACAGCAGGTACCTGTGGCTCACCAGAGCAGCAGTCCCAGGGATTTTCTGTTTTAAGGTGAAGGTGGAGCACACAGAAGATCTCAATGTCACAGCAGAGCTGGGAGGGAGGGCTGCAAGGAGGAGGAGGAGGAGGAGGAGGAGGAAGGCAGGAACCTTCACAACTAATGTCAATTTTCTGCATCAAATATTTTGATAATTAAACAAAGCTGATCAAGAGAAGAAAACAGCATGTCTCCAGAGCTCCGGAAGCAGAGGCCCATTAAATAGAAGAGTCAGAAAGTGCCAGAGGCGGCAGCCTCAGATTAATGGCACTCCAGTAATAGATTTTTCCCAGGCACAGTCACACAGGAGACAACTCCTGTGCAGCCAGAGCAGCGATGAGGCCGTTAAAGCAACAGTAACATTAAATCACCTGGTTCCAGGGGGCTGCAATGGGTGGGAGCGCACCAGCCCCGCCAAGGTGCAGAGTTGAAATGTAGAACCCAGGAAATTCCTCTGGCTGCCCTGGAGGGCTCCAGCCCCTGCCCAGGGGGCTCAGAGACCTTGGCACAGAGCCCCAGACCCCTGTGCTTTGATTTAGACCTTGGAAAAAACAATCACCAACCTTTATATGAAGAATTACAAGCCACGAAAGTTTAAGTAGAATGATAGTGAATTTATCACAGGGTGAAAAATCGATTTTTGGGGTTTTTAGAATGGGGGTTCAGGGGGCAAGATGGAGGAATCTGGGCATGTCCAGCCTTTCTCCTTCTTTTTCTTGGCCTCCATCTTCTGCTGTGATGGTGGCACTTTTGGGTTGGTTTAGAGTAGAAGCTCAGTGTCTAACACAGGTGATGGGTATTGGGAAGTTATGGTAAATATTGTACAGGTAGTTTTTACTATAAAAAGATAACACCAGTGTGCCTCAACCCAACCTTCCAGACAGACCTCAGTGAGAGAAAGAATTTTATAGATAAGAAACAATAAACAACCTTGAGACTGAGAACAGAAGAATTCTGACTCCTTCTTTGATTGCCAGGCTGGGAAAAGAGCTTGTACATATCTCAGAGTCACTCTGACCAGCAGAAATCCCAAGACTCAGGCACAGGGGCTGCATCCTAGAGTCATTCCCAGCAGGGGAAGCTGGCAGCTGGGATGGAGGGTGCATGTAAAAGCAGCAGTGGTTGCAGAAGGAGCACAAAGATCTCTTCGTGGGATGGAGAACTGGGGATTAAACATCATTGTGGTGGTGGTCACAGGTGTCCCAGGATGACGGAAGAGATGAGAATCTTGACTCCATGTTTCAGAAGGCTGATTTATTATTTTATGATATATATTATATTAAAAGAAAATGATATATTAAAACTGTACTAAAAGAATAGAAGAAAGGATTTCATCAGAAGGAAAGGAATGGAATGATAATAAAATCTTGTGACTGCTCACAGCCTCGACACAACTGGCTGTCATTGGTCATCAAGTAAAAACAACTTCACATGCTGGGGAAACAATTTTCCAAATCACATTCCAAAGTATGGAGAAGCTGAAGCTTCCCAACTTCTCAGGAGAAAAGATCCTAATGAAAGGGTTTTTCAGAAAATATGTCCGTGACACGTCATGGCACATTTGGGTTTGCGGGGACTGAGCGCCGGTTGTTTTGCTCTTCTCAGGGAATTCTCAAGTACAGGTTTTAGCTGCAGTGTTCCTCTCCTGACTTTCAGGGTGTGAAAATACCATTTTGAACTTGTCTAGATGCAGCCAAAGTCCAGGAAGGGGATGGGAGGGCAGGAAATCAGCCCTGTGCTCTTATTTGCGAGTCAGTTTTATCTCAGCAGTGCCTGAGCTGATCTTCCTTGAAAAGTCCATCCTGTCTAAAGCATTTCTATCCATTTTTATAATACAATAACAGCAGAAACAAGGGGTTCTCCCAAGCCCAGGCTGGCATGGATTAGAGTCCACCACAAAAGGACTTTGCTCCCAGCTGGGGTGGATGGAAACCAGATGAAGTGGCTGAAAATCGGAAACAACTTTGAGACGTTCTTGAATCCTGATACGATCACATCACTGGGATGGGTTAAATTTATGATCTTATCTGGGATTTCTGTTTGTAATCAATCCCAGACCCACTGGCTATCACTCACTATAAGCTTATGATTTCCTGGTGCTAACAAGGAAAAGTTGGGACATCAAACTCCGAGGGAGTGAAGCCAAGCTAGGATATTAACAGATAGGATCAGAACTGGAATGCAGCAACAACAGCAAGAAAAACCCCAAAAAACAAACCCCACACTACAAAAGGAAAGTGCCAGCCTCCTGCATTTCAGCCTTTGTATCTTTTGGCCTGTGTTTCAGGTGTGTGCATAAACCCCATTTCCCAGGCTGAAAGATTTGGGGATAAAAGCTAAAACCACCAGAAATTTAACAGGAATACCCTGAGATCAAAGCAGAGCTTCAGTGTGGAGTACAATTCATCTTTCATGCTGGATAGGCAGTGGGAAATGCAGCAAGATGCACTGATTTCCTAAGTTTTCTCTGGATTAATATGGATAGGGAAATTGCAGGAGTTTCTGGCATCTTCTCTTATTTGGATTCAAAGCCTGTTTGGATAAAATAACAGGGCCAGTCTAAGGACCTTTCCCTGATCACTGTTTCACTGCTGAACAAGGATTGGGGCTCGTGCACATTTACCCACTGCACATCAAACTTTGGGGGTCTTCAGCTGTGCCAAAAAAACAGCAGAATTTGGACATTTCAGCCCAATTCTGTCACCCAGAATTGGGTGAAATATCCTCAGGCATGGAAAGGCACAGACCCACCTGCACCTGCACTGTTTCCACTGTTCCCCTTTCTTAGGCTCTCCCCACAGCTTTTCCTGGGGTACAGCCAGGTCCTCCATGTATTTGTGATGAAGAAAAATGTATTTACATGTCCAAGTTAATGTGCTCCACAACGATTTTGTTACATATATATTTTTTTTGCAGTGAATTCCCCTTGCCAGGTGATTTCCAGGTGCAAATCAGGATCTGGGGTGTTTAGGAGGCTTTAGTCCCTGCCCTGCACTCTGGACAGCCCTTCCCACAGCCAGGAGCTCCCAAATCCACCCCGAATTGCTTTCTTCCCAACTTTGCACGGATTAGCTGGGACTAACAGTGTGACAAATCTGTTAATGTTCCAACAGGCAAGCCCTAATTTCATCCATACCCTTCAGTCATTTTCCATATGGACATGGAAACTTGGGGGATTTTTTTCTTTCACAAGCAGGCTGTTAATATTTTCAATATAGGCATGAAAAGATGGTTCAGAGTGAAAAAAGTTTCAATAGGAGGCATTCAGTGCGTTTCAAAAAGTAGAATTCTTCGCAGTACCTAAGGGTTTTGTACAAAAAACCAAAGAAATGTGCAGAATAGAATATAGTTATACTATAATTATATAGAATATAAGTAGAATATATAAGCTCAGAGAAGAGATTTAGCTGAGGATGAACTGTAACTTATGGATCTCAAGCTCCAAACCCAATCCAAAGGGTTTTTTTCATAATTACTTGAGCATATCCAAACCTGCATTTGGTTCAGGAGCTCACAGCCAGCCCCCAAAGAAACAGAAATAATTCATCCCCCAAAGAAACAGAACTGTCCCAGGGAAACCAGCAGGGCCAGGCTCTTTATCATGGATAAATCAGCTCCATAAATCAGAACTGGCTCAGCTGGAGCCACTGGTGCTGCTCTCCTTGGGAAGGAATGGATCAGAACCGCCCATTCCAGGCAGTTCTCAAAATCAAAGTGTGGGACTGCATCAGTAGCCTGGAATTTCTCCTAATTAGCCCCAAATGTGGAACAGCTAATTACCTGGGCAAGGCAATGAGGGAGAGATGGCAGAAATTGAGTGTAAAGCACGTGGAGAAACATGAATAGCAAGTCCACACACAGATAGGGATTGAGGTGTAACAGGCATTAAATAATAGCTATAAACTTTTATGCCTGGACATGAATCACAATATTATTTCTTCTCAGTTGATGCTCACAGTAGAGGTGTGTGATGTTTTTCACTCTCAGTGATGTAAAAATGGCTCCTAAAATTAGCATGGAACAGGGTTTGTGTGGAGAAAATATCCTGCAAATTTGTGCTGGTGCAAATTAGGGACACAGATTTATTAATCTTTTGAACCTAGTTGACTGCAACTGAAACTTTTTGCAATTTTAACTTTTTTTAACTGGCTTTAAAACCAGATGGACAAACAATTTGAAACCCATGAGCTGAGGAGCTCACTAATACAGATGCTCACTTCAGGGTCAATGTCCCTCCTGCCACCTAAAAAAAGATAAAATTTGAGATCTGTGAATGCATTTGAGTATAAAAACATCCATAAAATCCTGAAATCGCAGTGTCAGGCAACCAGGTTCCTTGTTAATCCTCAGAAGAGAAAGTGCTTGAGGATTCTTCTGTTTATTCAAGCAAACAAACTTAATAAATCCTGTTAAAGTGTTACCAAGAGTTTTGCTGCTCTACTTGAGCTTCATCCCCTCCAGTCAGAACGCTTGCTGAGGAGAGGAAGTGCCATTAACTAATGCAGAAAATAAATCCTGCTTTATTCCCAACAAATGGGGCTCCTTGATACTCCCAACAACAAAAAAAACCATAAGTTTGAATGATGCCATAACAACGAGGCCAACACAGAGACATTTCACTCCTTGGGAGTCCTCTCCAGCTCAGGATATTCATGATATTCCATTAAACTTTCAACTGGCAAAATGCAGCAATTAAATGGTAATAACTACCTGGATAGATCTTCCTTCCTGAATTAATCTAGAGGCTTTTGAAAAGCACATCCTGAGGTTAATTATGTGGCTAATTAACAGGTCTGACACACAGGTCAGGCACTGGCACAGGGTGCCCAGAGCAGCTCTGGCTGCCCCTGAATTCCTGGAAATGTCCAAGGCCAGGTTGGACAGGGCTTGGAGCATCCTGGGATAGTAGAAGTTGTCCCTGCCCATGGCAGAGGAAGGAATGAGATATCTTTAATGTCATCACTCTGATAAGAGGGAAACTCCCAACACTTGTAACCATTTGAGTGTCCCTAATTTGAAATTACGCTGAAATATTTCAATTATCACCGCTGAAAAGGGTCAATTTGTGCTCCCAGAGGTGCTGTTCTATTTTCCATCCCAGTTTTATCAGTGCTTCAGGAACTCACTTGTTGAGGTAATTCTTAGTCCAAATTCACAGCACAGCCTGAGCCTGGAAGCTTCCTGTGCTGCGAGAAAACACCTCTGCAGTGCCTCAGGTTTTTCCTATGTCAGAAACTGGCTGTGCACACTGAACATTCCTGTTGTACCCCAAAAAAGTCCCTACCCACCCTCCAGTGAGGCTGGGACCAGCCAAAACCCCACACACTGTGTTTTATCCCTCAGCAGGGAGAGCTGGCCACAGCCTGGCCCCAGCTGGCCCCCATTCCCCAGGCCCTGGCAGGAATTTGAGCTGCCACACAAAATCCTGGCCTTTCCCTTCCCTTTCTGTGCTTTTTGGAGTCTCTGTTTCCACAGGGGTGGCTGGACCTGCCTTTCCCTGCCCTGAACAGGAGCAGCTGCCTGCAGCTCCCACCTGAGCAATTCCTTGGGGTCACCTCCCTTCCCAGTCCAATTCCCTTCCCAGGAAAGGAATTCCTGAGCTCCAGATACCCTGCTGGCCTCTCACATCACCTGGAGCTGTGTCAGGGGGGGTTTTGGCTCAATTTTAGGAAAAGATTCTTCCCTCAGAGGGGCTGAGCACTGCCCAGGCTCCCCAAGGAATGGGCAAGGCCCTGAGCAGCTCCAGGACATTTGGACAATGTTCCCAGAGTGGGATTTTGGGGTCTCTGTGCAGGGCCAGGGGTTGGATGGATGATCCCTGTGGTTCCCTTCCCATTCAGGACAATCTGAGGGACATTCTGAGTCTGTTCTTGTCACTGTCCCTTCATCCCAGGCTGAAGGAATGGATTCTGAAAGCCAGGCCTGCCCCTGCTAACACAGCCACCTCCAGAGCTCCTGCAGGTGGGCAAAGGAGGCACAAAAAGAGCAGAATCTCCTTTTCCCTGAGACAATTCCCAAAAAGAGACCAGACAGGGGGGTTCCAAGAGCTCACAATTCCCAGTTTGCTCCCCTCAGGTCCGCAATTGACAATTCCCACTTTGCTCCCCTCAGGATTTCCAGGCCTGTGTGTGGGTGGGAGGCTCCACAGGAACAAACTGAGCCCAGGGAGAATCACAACTTCAAGGCAGGAAAATCCTCTAAGCAGCCACTTTGCCTTTGGAGATGGGCAGCCCTGCTTCAGGGGGAAAAACTACTGTGTGAATTGGCCCTAAAATTTCATTTTCCCTTTAAAACAAATCCCTGTGCTGGCATTTGAAGCAGGCCCTGTAGTGATTTACAACACAGAGTGACATTTCAGAAAAAAAGATAATGTGGGTAATGAATTATTTGCTGATCCAAACGAACAATTGGACATACCTACTTTTGGTGGATTTAATCTTCACCAAAGCCTTAGCTGGCAAGCATGAAATATCACTTTTCAGGGGCATTTTGGTGCATTTATGCAGGGTACAATTACATGAGGCAGCTTTATGACACATTGACTCGGCTGGGTTGATGCAATGTAATACAACCAAAGTAATACGAGCTTTTAAATGCAACATGATGGCCAAAAAAAAAAAAAAATCCATCTCAGATTTGATCTTTGTTTCATTTCAGATGCCAACTGTCATAATTCACAGGGTTGTGTCTGTCAAAGCCAGGGGGATGTGCCCTTATGGAGGAGGAAATATCAAAGAGGAGTGAAAACAAGGGACTGAATTAGTTTTAATAACCAGGGTGAATCCTCTGGGAGACAAAGAAATGAGCTGCAGTTCACAGGGGGGTAAAAAGTGCCATATTCAGAGCTGGCACAAAGGGTGCCACCCTTCTGAGTTGTGTTTCAAAGCCAGGAGCTTGCTCCTTTTGCTGTCTTTTGCTGCACTGAGGAGGGATTTGGGATGTGCTGGATTTCCCTGATCTGGCTGGGTGTGATGCAATGCAATACAAGCAAAGCAATACAAGCTTTTAAATGCAACATGATGGCCAAAAGAAAATCCATCTCAGATCTGATCTTTGTTTCATTTCAGATGCTAACTGTCATAATTGACAGGTTTGTGCTCTGTCACAAAGGGTGCCACACTTCTGAGTTCTGTTTCAAAGAATTTTGCTCCTCTCACTGTGTTTTGCTGCACTGAGGAGGGATTTGGGATGTGCTGGATTTCCCTGATCTGGCTGGGTGTGATGCAATGTATTACAACCAAAGCAATACAAGCTTTTTAATGCTTTTAAAACTCATGCTTTTAAATGAAGGAGTTTGCTCCTCTCGCTGTCTTTTGCCTGCACTGAGGAGGGATTTGGGATGTGCTGAATCTCCCTGATCTATTCCTGCTCAACAAGCTCATAAGAGAAGATTTCACCCCACCCCTGATAACAAGCAACACCTGATAACACATTTCAGCACTGAGTGGGAATGGTCAGAGCCAAGGCAGATGCAGGCAGAGGAGATGAATTTGTTCCTTTTTCCGTCTCCCTGCATTTGTTTCCCCTCCTGTGAGGTATTTCAGCTCTGCACTCCTGCCCATCAGGGCCGGACAGTAGACAGAAATGTGTCCCTTCCAATTCCAGCCCTGATCCTGGGATATTTCCAAGCCTTTTCCATATCCTTGATAGATAATGGTTTAATAAGCGATCTGGTTTTTATTTAAAGGGTCGGTAGTAAAACCCAGATCACATTTCTCACTTGGTGGGTTAAAAAACCGCTTACGCTCATTTCTGCAATGTAAAACGACACTATATCAAATCAAACATTTCCAGATGTGGCCAGCTTGTGGATGCAAGTGCGAGAGAAGCCAGCAGGCTTTCCCAGGTTTTTTTAAACAGGATTGGAACCCCACCTACTGGCAGAGAGGGTTATTGTGATGGCAAGGCAGGAACTCGCACTAAAAACCACACACTTGCAGTTAGATCCTAAATATTTATTGATTTCCACGCAGGCTGAGCATCACTCGGGTCAATTCGGGCACCTCAGTGCTTGAAACTTATAGAAATCCTATCTTAAGGATGTCCTAAATACGGACATCTTAATGCTTGAAATTTATAGAAATCATATCTTAAGGATGTCCTAAATACGGGCACCTCAGTGCTTGAAATTTATAGAAATCATATATTAAGGATGTCCTAAATTCCAGTTGCAGTGACAGACACAAGGAAAAGCACAAATGTCACTTTGAAGCTGATAGGTGTTGTCAACACTTATGGTACTTCAGAAGAATTCAGTGTGAGTAAATAATTTCGGTTTTAATTTGGATAATGTGGGCCAAATCAGCTTTGTTTAGCAGATTTGCTAAACAGATTTAACAGATCTTGTTTAGTTAATGATCCCCAAAGTCTGTAGGTTTATATTTTAGTTTTATATTCTAGGAAGGCAGAAGGATGAAATAAGTTATATCCCTCTATGTTATGTCCCTCATGGCAGATCAAAAATTACGACAGAAATTAGACAGGATGGAAAAATCTCATTCTAAGTGCCCATTCCTGAATTAGACAACTTAGAAAGGAAAAGTTCTTGTATTTCATTTAGAATTAACTAAAAAACACCCCATCACTTCCTGTGCTACAGCTTTCTATAGAAACAAAAATGAACAAACCCATTCCTGGAGAGCCTTTCTGCAATCTTAGCTCTTGTTAAAACAGCTCAATTAGCAGCCTGAAAATTTACATTTTAACACATTTCAAAGCCATGTAAGTTTACAGAGAAGAAGAAATTCACAGAAAGCAATTTTCTAGCACTAGAAAGCAACGTTTTAGCATTCCCAAATGAGACAATTTCCACTTGCAGCCAGAGCAGCAGAGCCCATTCCAAAGGCAGAAAGTCTGCACCTCATGTTGCTCTGTGGTTGTTGTTTTATTTGCATCAATCCCAAATGTCCCAGCTTTGATTTCACCACACAAAGTGTTGCAACAATTTCTCTCTGGAAATCCCAAGCAAAGACAGAAGAGAGAGCAAGGAGAGGGTGGGCACAGGGAAAAAAAAATCACCCATTTCCAAAGGGACTCATGGAAAAACCACTCTGGCTCTACAGGGTGTAATCAAACCATTCCATTTTCCTGGGGGAGCAGAACAGTAAAAAGCTTTTTTAAAGTTCCAGGTGTGCTTGGAGATGTGCACTTTTATTCTTGGTATGGGTTCAAGTGTGTAAAGGAGGATTTTCTGCAAGGTTTGCCCCTAAATCCCCATTGAAAACACACAAAGGTGCCCAGTTCTGAGCAAATGATGGATTGGGAGCAGCTCCCTGACAGCTCCTTCTGTCACTGTTGTCCCTTCTGCAGAGAGAATCCAGACCTGTCTGCCCCTGGAATGGCACAGAAGGAAAAAGTCCTGATGAAAGAAGAGAAATTGAGCTATTTGTGGCAGCTGGAATATGAGCCAGGCATGTCCAAATATGAAGAAAAGCAATTTTCTGTCCTGGGACAAAGTGCTGAGAAGGAGAGGATGTTTCCACAAATCAGAAGGACCTGGAAAGGTTTTCCTTGCTGAATTGATAACAAAAGGATAATTTAAAGTTGTTTAAGGATAAATTAAAGCTGTTTAAGGATAAATTAAAGCTGTTTGGATGGGGCTGAGGTAGAGCCACCCCTCCATCCATGAGCAGGGAAAGATGTTCAAGCTCAGAGGGAAGAGTTTCTGCTGCATTTGGAGAAAACAATCCTTTTAAAAGTTGCATTTCCAGCACATTTGGAGTGGGATGGCAAACAGGGGGTAGCTGTACCTGGCCAGAGAGAGGACACAGCAGGTACCATCTGTACCAGCCCTCCCCTGCCCCTGCAGCTGGACTGAGCTTGTTCTGAATAAAAAAAAAAGGAGTTTGCAGCAGCACTGGCTCTGCTTGTCCTCTATCTCCCGTGATCAAAGAATGCAAACAGCTGCATGTCTCAGCTCCCTGGCAATGAAAGCTGCAGCAGATCTGCTGTGTCCCCAGGCACAGAGCAAAAAAGAGGAAAGAGAAAGGGAAAGAGCAGCAGAGACCGGGAGAGGGAAAAGCCAGCGAACACCCAGGCTGTGTTTAGCCACACTCCACGTCCTCCTAAACTGCAATCTCTTAAGTGCCACTTACTCAATTAATCCAAGCTCTTCTAGTTTAAAAGCCAAGCTGTAACGTATTTAAACAGCTCAGAAACCCTACCCACCAAGCCCTGCTCTGTATCGGATCCATCAGCTGCAGCAGTGACTGTGCATTAACTAAGAAAGCCCAAGGTCTGATTAACACTTCCTCTGCCACTTTGCTGCTGCTCATTCCTGCTGGAATCCTGCTAAGGCTGCAATTTCTCAGCTTTTTTTAGCAGGGTGGATCTCATCCCAGCAGGGACTGTCTTTTGGACCAGCTCCTAGAACATCCTTGCAGCAGCTATAGTAACTATTTTTATAGGCAAGTTTTATTAGGAAAGTATTTTAAATGGCCTTTGAATGCAATTTAGCAGCTGGAAATGAGGCAGTTTGCCAGCATCATGTGAGCAGACAAGCTGTGGAGCACCAACAAGTGCTACCAGAGGTCCTCAATCCCCTCCAGGCTGGGCATGAAAACCCACAAGAGTTCAATGAGCCAGAAGGTGCCATTAAACTGCAAATGCCTGCAAGGCTGAGCTCTGCTGTTCCCAGGTCCCTCACTAGAAAAGACCCTAATGTTGGAGGCCTAAAGGACATATTTAGAGTTAAAATTGGTCTGGAAGGGGTGGTTTGTTACACAGAGGATGTCAGCTCACCATAAATCCATGTAAGGACATCAGCAGCACCACTTGGATGTCTTGGGAGTGTGAGTTCAGTGCTTGGTCCTCAACAAACAATCCAGGGAATAAAATGAAGTGGCCCAAACACACAGGCCCCCAACACATTCACCTTCTGCCACATGGAGAAGCAGGAAAAGGATTTAGAAAATTGCTGAGCAGACACGAGGTCCTGGTGCTGCAGCCAGGCTCCTGCACGTGGCCACGGCGAGGAACCAGATTGGCATCACTGGGAGCAAGGGGATGGCTGAGAGAGCAAAAAACAAACCATGAAGGAGCTGGAGACCCAGTTCCAGTCTCAAACCACGCTGGCACAGTCCTGGTGGGGGTTACTGCGGTTCCAGCTCATGCAAATAGGAGTGGAAAGTGGCCTCCAGTGGGAGCACACGCTGAGGGAAAAGGCAGCTTTGCTTTTAGACATGACTCCAGTTGTACAGTCTGAGAGTCAATTAAGCTTTGCTTTCTCGATATCTCCTTCCAAATAAAGGCTCAGCTTGTGTGCTAGGCATTTTTAAAAATAAAATCAAACAAAATCATGCATTTGGCAGGTCCTGGGCATTCCTGCTACTAAATTGTTCTGTGCTTCATGCAAAATCTGAGTGTATTAAATAAAGAGAAGTGGAGTAACCCCTTTGACCAGTGTCCAAGTGTTTAGAACTGTTGAATGTGAGTTTCACCCGTGTTTACATGTGGAATGGAACACAGCCACTCAACCACAAAATGTTCCCAAAGCAAACATCCAAAACCTGGTTGCTGGCAGGGGACACTGACAGCCTCGCCTGAAACCAGTCATTCACAGGATGCCAAAAAACAACAGATTACCAAGGCAAGGAGAGAGCCAGGTTATTTTCTTACCTCCAGGGAAGAGGCCATGGCAAGTGACAGCAAACAGGGACTGGCAAAGCAGAGTGTGGGCTCAGGGGGGTTCAGCTGGATGGAGAAGGGAGGCTGGTGTTACTCCAGATGTGCAGAAGAGACACGGACACAGCAAAATCCTCGTGTGCCAAGGGTGTGTGTGAACCTCCTGAAGTGGAGGGGGGATATTCTGCCAAGTCAAGGCTGGCTAAGCAAGAGAATCACAGAATTCATTGGGCTGGATGGAACCTAAAACCTCATCCAGGAGCGCCTTCCACTGTCCCAGGGTGCTGCCAGCCCCATCCAGCCTGGCCTTGGGCACTTCCAGGGATCCAGGGGCAGCCACAGCTTCTCTGGGCACCTGTGCCAGGTGTCCTCTCACTCTAACTCCTGGTGAACAGCCCCTCTCCATCCTCCCTGCAGCCCTTTCAGGTCCTGGAAGGTTCAAAGAGGTCTCCACACAACCTCATTTTCTCCAGGCTGAGCAGCCCCAACAACCCCAGCCTGGATAAGGAGGGAAAAGTGAACAGAAAGAGACTCCAGCAGGACACAGCAGCTCAGAGGGGAAGGTGGGATCAGGAGGTGACCTGTGCTCCCTCACACACAGGCCCAGGTTTTTGTGACAGCCCATGTTTGTGTCACTGTGAGTCTGTGCTCGTTCAGAGAAATGGAAATGCACCCTCGGAGCTGGCACACGATGGAAAGAACAAAACAACGTGCTGAGAGCACCCTCTGGGTGTTGCAAGAAGGGAGAAATCCATGAAATAGGGCAAGAAACTACAAAAAAAAAAAAATGTAAGCAATAGCTTGGGACACAGCTGGGAAGGATCCTTCAAAATTCCTTCCAGGATCCTTCCGTGGTCCTTCCATGGTCTTTCCAAGGTCCTTCAAAGGTTTTTCCAAGGTCTTTCTGAGGTCTTTCCGAGGTCCTTCCAGGATCTTTCCAAGGTCCTTCCAGGATCTTTCCAAGGTCTTTCCATGGTCCTTCCAGGATCCTTTCATGGTCCTTCCAGGATCTTTCCAAGGTCCTTCCATGGTCTTTCCAAGGTCTTTCCGAGGTCCTTCCAGGATCTTTCTAGGATTCTTCCAAGGTCCTTCCAGGATCCTTCCAAGGTCCTTCCAAAGTTCTTCCAGGACCCTTCAAAGAACATTTAGGGTGACTTCAGGAGACTGCTCTGTGCTGAGGGATCCACCTGCCCCCCTTGCATGTTCCAAGCTTTTCCCAGACCTGCACAACCCACGTTCCCCTTAAAACAAGGTCAAGGCCAATTTCTGCCACCTCCAGCTCCAAGCCCTGCTCCCGCCTGTGGTGGTGATCTCAGGGGTCCCGGGACGAGGGAAGAGATGAAAATCTTGACTCCATATTTCAGAAGGCTGATTGATTATTTTATGATAGATATGATATTAAAAGAAAATGATAGATTAAAACTATACTAAAAGAATAGAGGAAAGGGAAGGGAAGGGAAGGGAAGGGAAGGGAAGGGAAGGGAAGGGAAGGGAAGGGATGCTAATAGAATCTTGTGACTGACCAGAGAGTCTGGACAGCTGGACTGTGATTGGCCATTAATTAGAAACAACTACAGAGACCAATCAAAGATTCACCTGTTGCATTCCACAGCAGCAGATAACCATTGGTTACATTTCGTTCCTGAGGCCTCTCAGCTTCTCAGGAGAAAAAATCTTGGCAAAAGGGATTTTTCAGAAAATATCATGGCTACACCACCCACCCATGTGAGCCTTTCAGCAGCCCAGGCTGTTCCCTGTGCCCCATCCCACCCCTCACCCTCCCTCTCTCCCCTCTTTTTAAAAATAAAATCAAACAAAATCAATTTTTTTTTATTTTATTTTATTTTTAAAAATGCCTGGCACACAAGCTGAGCCATTGCTACCAAAGCCCCAAACACCAGCCAGGTTTCCTCTCCTCCTGCATGTTAACACCTCCCCACGAGCTGAGTGATCCCTGCACACTC
The DNA here is from genome assembly GCF_051311805.1 of Agelaius phoeniceus. Taxonomy (NCBI): domain Eukaryota; kingdom Metazoa; phylum Chordata; class Aves; order Passeriformes; family Icteridae; genus Agelaius; species Agelaius phoeniceus. Next base: position 5,685,222 of record NC_135288.1, read on the forward strand.
CAAATTCGTGTTTTTATTCTGCCTGTGCATTGACACCTTGTTGCCTGAGCCGTGTTGATGGGTTGCAGGTGCCCCTCACCATGAAACTGGCCAACAACCCACTCACAAATTTGCTCCACTTGTTAATATTAAAATCAGATGGCCAATGCCTCCCCTAAATTGGTTCAGGCTTGAGGTACTGCTGCTTCACAGTAGGAAGAGTGTTCCAACAGGCTTTCTGCAGGACCTGCTATTTATGGTAAACACTCCACTTTGTTGAAATAACATAAAATTTTGAGATAAACCCATTCTAGACAGGGAAATGTTAAAGTGCCACTGTCTCTGCTTTGCAGCTTTGCAATAACTCGTGTTTGCAGCTGCCTCGTGGGGCTGGGGAAGACCTGAGCACCACATGTTCTCTGCTTAGCACTTGCAATCCAAGGAAATTTCTTTATTTTCTGGCTCTGCTGGGTTATGAGGCTGTCTGGGCAATGTCAGGCAGGGCTCTGCCTCTGATGTTTGGGACAATGTCAACTCTGTGGGACCAGGCCTGCAGAGAGTGGTGGAAATTTTGCGAGGTTCTGAAGATTCACTGCTTGCTGAGCCTGGAAAGTGGAGGGGAATATTTGCTGGTGCCCTTTCTTTTATTTAACAGAGGAGAGAGGGGAAACTCTCTTCAAACTGTAATTTTGGACTGCATTTTTATATGGATTGGCTAAAGAAAGAGTGATTGTTCCATTCTCCAGCATTCATTTACAGATCCCGGTTATGATCTCTGGGGAGTTCAGCCACCATCAAAATAAAACCAAAGAAGCCCTCATGGACAAAACATTATCCCAAACACTCCTGACAAGCTTCCACTCCTTTCCTACTTTGTTGTCTGCAAGCTGTTTTAACAGGTGGACTGGCAACGGTGTGGAAAGTGATTTGAACCCAGAATTTTTTAGGTGTTTCAGGAGATAAGCACCAAGCTGGGCTCCATTACCCAGCAGTGACACAGAGGGCTGGAGCTGTTACAGAAACTGAGCCCCTTGCCAGAGATGCAGGCAGGAAACATGGTCACTGTGAGAGCCAGAGCACCCAGCCAGAGCTGAGGAATTTGTCCATTTTCTGCCAACTCCTCGCATGGAACAGAAAAATAAAGTAACATGAAACATGGCCCTCGGTGCTGGCACAGACCTAGAAAGGAGACTCTGCCAGCCAAGGCTGTTTCCTTCCTCTAAAAAAAAGTGACCACCCTATTTTTTGATCATTAAAATATGTGCCTTTGTTGGACAGACTGATCTGCAGGTTTGTGGCCGTCCCAGTTATGCTCAGAGAAGCAAATAAAAATGATGGAATTGCCCCTTTTGTTCTCTAACAATGATTCCAATGAGCAAAGGTCTAGGGAAATAACCTGTGGAGCAGAGCTCAGCTGGCCCCAGAAGATCATTTATGATGTGCCATGGCTACTGTAAATCCAACTGGAGCCGTGCTGTGGTTGTGAGTGTCGGTGAAAGGCATCTGAAATCTGTGAGATTTTCCTAGAAATCCTATTTACATGTCAAAAATGAGCAAAAAAAAAAAAAAAAAAATAGGAAGCGTGTGTGATTCTGTAATTAATAGATAATTTAAAAGGAGAAGTTTACATGGCGTCTTTGCCTGCTTATTAAAAGAATTCCTTGGAATGTGCTCCAAAGAATGAGTGACACTGACTGCTCCAGGATATCCCCTTAATCCCTCACAGAAGAACCTGTGGCTTCCCTCCACGAGCACATTCCTCAAAGCTTCGCCTGAGATTCCTTCCATCCACATTTTACATGTTCAGGGTTAGGAGCAGACACGTTTAAAGGTCACAAATTTACTCTTTGCTGGCAGCGGGGCTGGGGATCTCATTTGGGATGAGTTCAGCCCTGGATCCAGGGGGTTGTTTGAACTCTAAATGCCAGGCAGGAAAGCAAAGGGAAAATGTGAGGAGCAGAATCATTATCAGAACAAATCAGCTCAATGCTGAGCTGCTAATAACATCATAAACCAAATGTGAGCATCTTCCAGGGGCATTTTCCCAGAATAATGGCACTGCTCATGAAGGCCACCCCAGAAGTTGGTGGTTTACGGTAGTTGAAGTGGGATTAGCCCTCATGAAAGACTCAGGAATACTTTTTCTCAGTGAAAGTTTACAATAATATTTTAAAGACTCTCAACCAACACCCACACTTAAGCTTTGAAAACAGATAATGCATTTTTAATGGGATTGCACATCTGACAAGGAATTTGACTAATTCCTCTGATAGCAGACAGCTTCCTCCCCATAATTCATCTCAAAAGGATCAAAAACCCAAACACTCCCTGCCATCTTTGGAATGGCCCCCTCCACCCCTGGCCTCCTGGAAAGGATCAGATCAATTCCAGCAATTCAATGGCAGGAGAATGGAGCCACACATCCCTGACCTCCCTTTGGTCTGTCCCTACCAAAATAAGGGCTGGAGCTGAGCAGGGAAAGAGGGAAAAGCCTGGAGGACCAGGGGATGTTGGGCTGCTGACACTGAGCCCATTCTTCCCATTTGGCCACCAGTGATTTGGCTCTCCCTGAGCTTCCGAAACCTCCAGAGCTGTTTGAATCCCACCACGGCTTTGTCTGGGAACTACCAGGGGTGAGGCACTGGGAGGTGGCTGAATTGGAGGCGTTTTAGAAGGGAAAGCATGAGGAGCTTTCTTCAGCTTTGTTATGATTTGCCCAAATGAGGATTTCCTACTGGAAACCTTCTCCAGAGGAGGGGAGCCTCCAGTGCTGGCCACAAGCACAGGGCTGTGCCTTTAACACCACTCACAGCATAAATCCCTTGTAGATGCTCCACAGCACAAACCCCAGCCAGGTCTGTCAAGGCATTTTTAGCATTTGTTCTGTTAAAAAAAAAAAAAAAAAAAACAAGGAAAAAAAAAAAAACCCTGAGGTATTAGGGTGCACTAATCTTTAGAAAGGTTAATTTATTCATAGGGATTTTGACAGAGATGTATGGCTAGGCTGGAGTCCCAGGCACTTCTTCCCAAGGGGAGCTGCTTGTGCAGAGCCTGACAGAAGGAGAGAGAGGCTTCAGAACAGCCCCAAACCACATCAGAGAGCGGCTCCCAAGGGTTCTGAGCACTGCACTCGCGGTGAGCAGCCCCTGCTGCTCCCCCTGCTCCCACCAAACCTCAGAGACACCCTGCAGACCACGGCCACAGGAGCTCCAGGCAGCAAAAGCAGCTCTGTCCCTCCCAAAAATCATGGATGTTGGAGGTCTTTGCCCTGTTAGAGCAGGTGAAAAGGCTACAAGATCTCCAGACAGCAAAAGCAGCTCTACCCCTCCCAAAAATCATGGATGTTGGAGGTCTTTGCCCTTTTAGAGCAGGGGAAAAGGCCACAGGAGCCCCAGACAGCAAAAGGAGCTCTATCTCTCCCAAAAATCGTGGATATTGAAGGTCTTTGCCCTTTTAGAGCAGGGGAAAAGACCACAGGAGCTCCAGGCAGCAAAAGCAGCTCTACCCCTCCCAAAAATCGTGGATGCTGAAGCTCTTTCCCCTCTTTCCCCTTTTAGAGCAGGTAAAAAGGCCACAGGAGCTCCAGGCAGCAAAAGCAGCTCTACCCCTCCCAAAAATCATGGGTTCTGAAGCTCTTTGCCCTTTTAGAACAGGGGAAAAGACCACAGGAGCTTCAGGAAGCAAAAGCAGCTCTATCCCTCCCAAAAATCGTGGGTGCTGAAGCTTTCTCCTTTTAGAGCAAGGGAAAACCCTTTAGAGCATGTGAAAAAGCCACAGGAGCTCCAGGCAGCAAAAGCAGCTCTGTCCCTCCCAAAAATCATGGATGTTGGAGGTCTTTGTCCTTTTAGAGCAGGGGAAAAGGCCACAGGAGCTCCAGACAGCAAAACAGCTCTATCTCTCCCAAAAATCCTGGGTGCTGAAGCTCTTTGCCCTTTTAGAGCAGGGGAAAAGACCACAAGAGCTTCAGGCAGCAAAAGCAGCTCTATCCCTCCCAAAAATCGTGGATATTGAAGCTCTTTGCCCTTTCAGAGCAGGGGAAAAGGCAGCTCAGGGTGGTGTGAGCTGTGTCAGCACACAGGGCTGCCTCAGGACAAAGAGCTCTTCTGTCAGACATCCCAGCCCAGGCGCTTTTTGATGCTCCACAATAACATTTTGGATTTCCAGGCGATATCTTGGATGCCTGTTCTCAGATTGATGTTAGCAAGGGCAAATGAAATGTGGTTTTCCTGAATATTTGGGGATCTCCAAAAACACCAGAATATAAATCTGTGGGTGCTCCAAGAGGAGACATGCTAAAATAAACTTGAAATAAACACATTATAAAGGCAGGGGGGCATCACTCTAAGGTATCTGATCATGTCCTATTTTTTCCCCCTGGGAACAGAGTCTACACCATAATAAGATTTAAATCTTTTTACCATTCTATATTTAGAGAGGATGTGGCAGAAAGCAGCCAGACCTTGTCTCTGCAGAGGCCTCTGGGACCTGTCAGGACACTGCAGGAAGCCAGCCTGATAACTCATTTGGCTGCTTCTTTTTTAATTTGCTCGGAGTCTGTGCAATTAAAACTAAAGTTTCCATGGGCTGTGGAAGGACAGAGCCAATTTGTGGCTGCCCTCCCCTTCCTGCAGCAATTCTTCAACATCAAGAACACCTGAGCTGATTCTTTCAGGCTCTTGACCCCCAAAGCAACTTAATCCTGGATGCAGCCAGCAGAGCCAGGAAAATGAGATTTTCCCTCTTTTCCCATTGGGTTTGGGGCCCAGTTTGGGGTTATCAGAGGACTACAGGACCAAAGGACAGGGGCTGGAGTGGGATTTAGAGGAGCACTGGACAGAGGTGACTCAAAATTTTGGGCATAGGGAGAAGGCAAAGGGGACCAGAGGTCTGAGCTGGGATCCTCTGAGCTGAGGATGCAGAGATGGGACCAGGCTCGGAGGAGAGCAGTGATGGTGTGGGGGCACTGCACGCCAGCTGGAAGGTGGAATTTCCAAATGCACGTCAGGACAGCGATCAAACACCAGAACAAGCTGCCCAGAGGGGTTCTGCAGGCTCTGCCCATGGGGGTGTTCAGCCCAGAGCTGCCTGACCTCAGTGGAGCTGCTTGGCCTTTGGAGCAGGGGATCTCCAGAGCTCCATTCCAACCAGGGCTCTGGGATTCCATGATTTCTCTCAGTGGCTGCCCCTGACGCGTGAAATGCCTCCCCACACAAAGCCAAGCACCACTGGGAACTGGGAACTGTGCTGCAGCAAAGCAACCTCTTATTCCCACCAAAAAAACAAAGAGATTTTTGCCTGAGCTGCCTGTGCAGGACCAGGACCTCAACCCAGCAGAGCACAAACCAGCTCTGAGCGAAGAGCTCACCCCAGAGCTCCCACCTCCCTCCTCTCTCAAAGTTTTTCCATCAGTCTCTTATTTCCACTTCCCAACGTCTCCCCCAGCACCAAAATCAGAAATTATCCTCTGCAGCTCACCTGGTTTGGTCTCCACCTGCATTTCTGGCACTGCAAAGGACAAGGGACCAGCTCAGCCTGCCTGAGCCAAAAGCAATAATGCTCTGCTGACCAGAGCTAGTTAACTGCTAGTTTAGATTATTAACCTCTTGCACTTAATGAGAGTCCTGAGGCTGCTTAAGCCACAAGACTGAATTTCCCCTAACCACAAACATGGAATCCTCATTAATACAAATCCAAGACACTTTCCCAGGAAGAAATAATTTGTAGAATGTAGAATCTACCCAGAAGCAAACGATGCTGGATTTAGAAGTATGCTTGAAACTTCTGCAGTTCAGTTTAATTTGTCCCCAAGGACAAGGAGGAAGGTCTGGATCATGAAATGGATTTTTATTTTTAATTGCCAGGTGTCACCAGACTTTAGCAAGAAAGATTTCTGATGTTTTCCCCAACACCCCCAAATACTTGTAATTATTTTCTGGGGAATATTACTTGAAAAATGATCCATTTCTAACTGAATTTAAGCCTGTGTTATGCAAACAGTAAACCAGCTTGTTTGAAAGTAATCTGTACCCAAGGGCTAGCAGAGGAATAAAAATAAATAAAGTATGAGAGGTTTTACAAAACCACAGACACCACCAGGTTTTCCAGGTCTAGGGGAAGAAAATCTCGTTCTGCAGGCTCCCTTTTACATCTTGGCAAGTGGGGGTTTTTCAGATGCCTCACAATCGATCCCTGGGTCAGGTTTCACAGCCATCAGCACCTGCTCCCTCTGAAGTGGAACATGGCCGTGTCCAGCAGCAAAGCAGCCGGGACAGGAAGCCAAATTTATGGCATTTATTTGAAACTACAGCAGGGAAGGGCTTGGCAGCACAGGGCCACTCACAGAATTCACAGAATCCTCAGGTTGGGAGAGACTTTCAAGACCATCAAGTCCAACCCAGCCCCAACACCTCCACTCAACCCTGGCACCCAGTGCCACACCCAGGGATGGTGACTCCACCTCACACCTCGAAATCTTCCTCTCTCAATCCAATATTTTATCACTCTTTCCGTGAGAAACCTTTTCCCAATATCCAACCTGTATTTCCCTTGGTGCAACTCGAGGCTGTGTCCTCTGGTTCTGGCAGTGCCTGGAGAAAGAGCCCAGCCCCAGCTGAGCACAGGCACCTTTCAGGAGCTGTAGAGAGTGCCAAGGTCACTCCTGAGTCTCCTTTTCTCCTTTTTTCTGGAAGGGATTGGCACTCTGCAGTGCTGGATGGGTGGTTCTAAGAGCCTGATTTTCCCTGGGATTTGTGTGGATCTCAAAGGTCTTTTTTCACAGAATCTACAGAACTCTCAGAATCCCCAAGCTCCTCCTGGAACCTCAAAGGGCAGCAGGGCTGGGGCAAACCTGAGCAGGGCAGGAAGGTGGGGGAATTTCTTTGGACCAAGGCTGCATCTTTAACCTGCACTGCCAGGGAGGGGGGAAGCTGTGGCTGGGGAACACATCCTCCCGATGGAAACCAGCAGCACAACAGCCCTGGAATCTGCTGGAAATCCACATCCTGGAAAGCATCAGTGTGTAATGCATTATCCCCTGGTGTCTGAGCTACTGTGCTGGCAGCAGCTTTGCCTAATGACAGTCACATCCCCCCAGCCCCTCGCACACCCTGGTTTGCATTACACAGAACATGCAGCAACACAAAGGCAATTTCTCCAGGCTGCAACTGGGTTTGGATTCACTCCAGGCTGTCCCTATCTCACAGCCTCCTTCCAGGGGGTTCCCACTCGCTCCTCCCATATCAGTCGAGTTTTATGTTTTTATCTTGTTTTAATCTTTTCTGTCACACGGGTGCAAGTGCAGCAGCAGACGGGGCTCAGTTCTGGGCATCTCTGGCTGGGCCATCATGCACTTAGAGAGTTCTCTCAGGTGTGATTGGCTCCATGCACAGCGCTTCTCACCACATCTATTTCTGATTTGGTTGGTTGAAATCTGAAGGATCAGTGGGGCAATTCTTCCTCTCTCTAATTTAACATCATTTTATTTCAGATTTAGTAGCAAAGAGGTGCCTGTCAGATGTACAACATTCACCTTTTTTTTGCTGTAAGAAATGCCTATTGGAAAAAACACAGATATTTTAATTCACAAAGTAATAATTTCATTGTTGGTTGGGATGGGGATGTGTTGAATTCCCCAAAACATAGGAACACCAAATTTTTGCCAGCTCTATTGGATAAAAACACAGGTATTTGGATAAAAACACAGATATTTGGATAAAACACAGATATTTTACCTCACAAAATAATCATTTCATTGTTGGTTGGGATGGGGACATGTCGAATTCCCCAAAACATAGGAACACCAAATTTTTGCCAGCTCTATTGGATAAAAACACAGGTATTTGGATAAAAACACAGATATTTGGATAAAACACAGATATTTTACTTCACAAAATAGTAATTTAATTATTGGTTGGGATGGGGATGTGTTGTATTCCCCAAAATGTAGGAACGCCAAATTCCTGCCAGCTCTATTGGATAAAAACACAGATATTTGGATAAAACACAGGTATTTGGACAAAACACAGGTATTTGGACAAAACACAGATATTTTACCTCACAAAATAGTAATTTAATTATTGGTTGGGATGGGGATGTGTTGAATTCCCCAAAATGTAGGAACGCCAAATTCCTGCCAGCTCTATTGGATAAAAACACAGATATTTGGATAAAAACACAGATATTTGGATAAAACACAGGTATTTGGACAAAACACAGATATTTTACTTCACAAAATAGTAATTTTATTATTGGTTGGGATGGGGATGTGTTGAATTCCCCAAAATGTAGGAACACCAGATTTTTGCCAGCTCTATTGGATAAAAACACAGATATTTGGATAAAACACAGGTATTTGGACAAAACACAGGTATTTGGATAAAACACAGATATTTTACTTCACAAAATAGTAATTTAATTATTGGTTGGGATGGGGATGTGTTGTATTCCCCAAGCCAGCTCTATTGGATAAAAACACAGATATTTGGATAAAACACAGATATTTTACCTCACAAAATAATCATTTCATTGTTGGTTGGGATAGGGATGTGTCGAATTCCCCAAAACGTAGGAACACCAAATTGCTGCCACCTCTATTGGATAAAACTCAGATATTTGGATAAAACACTTCACAAAATAATAATTTCATTGTTGGTTGGGAGGGGGATGTGTCGAATTCCCCAAAATGTAGGAACACCAAATTTCTGCCATGGGGTTTGTTCTTATGGGTAGGTCAGACCCGAGCCAAGGAAGGGCTGCTGCCATCCCTGGTGTACAGCCCCTTCTGTGCATAAAAATAAACATAATTCCAATATTATCCCATAAACTGTGAACAGGAGAATTCATGTCAAACCGCACGTGGTGCAGCAGGGAGCTCAAACACAACAGCAAGGAATAATTGTAATTGACTCTGCAGGTTTCATTCCTGGTGGTCATCCCCAGCTCAAGTGACAAATAAATTCCTCAGGCTTCCACCTCTTCCTGAAACCCAAGAGCTTCCAGGGCTCAGCAGGGATCAGGAGAAGCCGAGCGCTGCCCAGGCATCCCAGCAATCTCAGCTTTCCCTCCCTGCTGGGGACACAAAGTGGTGTCACCCTGGCTGTTCCCTCCCTCGCCCTCCCTCACATGTTTGAAATGTCATTTTGGGGTGAGTTCACCTCCCAGAGTGGAATTCTGACACGCTTCCCCTCGTTTGAAATGTCATTTTGGGGTGAGTTCACCTCCCAGAGTGGAATTCTGACACACTTCCCCTCGTTTATTGGATGGCAAAAGCGACTTCCCAGCATCATTTCACATCAGCAGTCTTCACCAGCAAGGTGTAAAATCCCTTTAGTGCCACTCAGAACCTACAAGAGCTTAATATGCAAATAATCACAATAATCACAATAATCACAATAACCACAATAATCACAACCCCTTTTCTGCCTGTTCGGCTATCATGGGCCCAAAACCTGATTTTTTACAGTATTTTCCCTTCCTTTTAACCTTCTCCTGCTGATGTATCTGATCAGTTACATCAGGAAAAAAAATTGTCTTTATTTTCTTAGAAACAAACCCCTTTTATAAGCATGAAACAACTGTTTCCTCCCCAGGTTCCTCTACCTGGGCACAGCATTCCTGGGATCATGGATAATCAAAGTCCAACTGCTGGCCCTGCACAGACACCCCAAAATCCCACCCTGTGTGTGAGAGCATTGCCCAAACACCTCTGGAGCTGCCCCTACTCCCAGCACATCCCAAATTCCATGGAACACTCCATGGCCTGACACAGGGACATAGACCCTCACCCACAGCTCTGACACCTCCTTCTAACCTTTTTTCTTCTCTGAATAATGCAGAAAAGAATTTTAGAGGCTCATTTTGCCACATGTTGAATAACGAAGCTGATACCTCTATGATTTTCACCAAGTTTTCTTTTTTTTCCCCCTTTTTTTTTTTTTTTTTGACATTTTACACAGGACAGATGTTGTCACCACAGCTGCTCTTGTAAACAAGATATGGAGATGGTCTGGATTGGGTTACCTTGCTAAAATAGGCTAAAATAAATAAAAGGATGGTTGGTCTCTCTCGCATGAATTAGCTTGATTGGAAATGTCAGATTAAAAAGGCCTAAATAAACAGAGTTGGGCATCCACCCTTAATGGAGCCAAGAGCCCAGGAGAAGCAGTAAAGATACAGAAAATGAAAGGCTGGATCCCAGAATTATCCCTGCACAGACCCAGCTGATAGGAAGGGAAGCATCTCCTAAAGCCCGGGCTGAGGAGGGCCCTGGATTTACAGACACTTGGATTTAGCTAAAAGCTGTGCTGGTTCTTCTTCCCTGCTGATAAAGAATTTCACAGCAACGTAAAAACAGGAGCCAAGGGCACCTGGATGGTGACACAGACTGTCACTGCCTGCAGGGTGAGGTGGAATCTTCTTCCACCAACTCTGCTTTGAGTGAGTTAATTCTTTAAAAACCAAAGTTAGTGCACTGATGTCTCCTTCCACAGGATTATCCATGTTCGAGGATGCTTACAGGGTTTTTGTGCTCATTTCTGTGCCATGACAAATCCTTCTGGCTGCTCTGAACTGCTGGGCCATCTTTGATATCAAACAATCCACGATCCTGCAGCTCTCATTTAATACATTTAAAAGGCCCATGGCAACTCTTCATGTGGTGCAATGGCAAAACATTGATAACTAAAAATTGGTTCTTGTTACACCATTGCCCTTTTCCACATTTAACACCTTGACCTGTTCACACTGAGACTTTCAAAGTCTGTGCCAGACCAAGTTTTTCCCCCCAAAAAACCAAAATCTTGGTGTGTACACAAATAAAACACAAAGAAAAGCAAATTGTTTTGCCATGCTAAATATCTTCTATAAATGGCACGGCCTGAAACATCCAGGAGGTTTAGATTTCAAGCTATTAGAAATCCCTGGATCCTACAACACCCCCCCAAAGTTAACAACTCTGAACACAGCCCTACCTACACAAAGAATTTGGCCCACAGCAAACATATATTATTGTAAAGTTGTCCAGAAAACAGATGCCGTTCAGACCAGAAATTACCTTAAATGACTGTTGAGTTGACTGGGTTACAATATTTTAAGGATCATAAAAATAAATATAGTTGTCCAAACAGCGAGGAGCAGGGGTTTGCCAAGGAAAACACGAGGCACGGAGGGCGCTCGCCCCGCGCCGCCTCGACACCGCGAGGCCCGGGATGAAGTGGCTCTTTGTTCAGGGCCGTGTGTTTAAAAATTGACGAGCGCTCCGCGGTATCAATCACGCCTGTCAGGCAGCACAAGTGCAGATCTGTTACACTTAAAGGCTTGTCAAACCAGACATGATTTAATTTGTCATTTTTCTCTCCCTCTCTCCGCGCGCAGCGCGCACGTGCTCTTCATTACTCTTCATCATCAGCAAAATGAATGCATTTTTTGTATGGTGGGGTTTTTTTTGGTCTTTTTTTTCCTTCTTTTCCTCCCTTCTCTCTGAGAGGGTGGAGGGATGGTTGTTTACCAATGACCCAGCACTTGTGAAGAGATCATAAGCAGCTGTTCCCTACATGCCCTCACGATCTGAGAATTTAGCTGAAGCCGTGGGAGGAGTGGGAGACAAGAAGGGGCTTTTGGGGCCATTTTTTTTTTTCAATAGACAAAGGCCCCAGTCCCACACAGCTCTCTGGAGTTTGTCCTGCTTTCTATTCCTCCTTTAAATTTTCCCCTTCAAACTTCTCTAAAAAAATCAAATTTATGGCAGTGATGTCTCTAAAATAATGTTTAAATGTGGTGCCTTCACAGTGTGGTTTTGGGAGCACAATTGTCAGATTTTTTGAAATTTAAGAACTTTCTGCTTTCTCTGGGAGCGTGGCTTATTTTGTTCTTGCAAAAACCTTTACCTGTTGCCATAATCCAGAGAGAAAAGCAGATATATACAAAATTTCAGAATGTTTTTAGGGAAAAGATTAACTCCTTTGTTTCACAGTTCATGTGGGATTTTTTTTTTCCATTTAAAGAATGAGTGATAAAGGAGAAAACAAATAACATAAAGCAAAATATATCACAATTGGCGAAAGACACATTACCTATTGATAAATATAGCTTTGCAATTGATGAGAAACCTGAAGTTACAGCCTCTAAAAAACTTTGAGATACCTTCAGTGCTGTTACACCCTTTCCCTCCAAAACAAGACTAAACCAATAGAAAAGTGTTTAAATCTGGGCAGAATTCCAGATATATTTTGAAACAGGTAAATCCCCTCTGCTGTCAGGGAGATGATACGCCAGATTTGTCCAAGGATGCAACAGTTTGGCATAACAACATTATTTTGAAATAATAATAATGATAATGATGATAATGATAATGATAATGATGATAATGATAATGATGATAATGATGATAATAATAATAATTTTTTGACAGAATAAAGCTTTCAGCTGAGACCCTTCTAAAGAGCTCTCAGCACAGCCAAGGCTGTGTGGAGCTTGTCTTCAGCACTTCATAGAAATGGGTGTTTCCTTTGTTTACAGAGAAAACCAGAACATCTCTAGAAGGAAGGAATGTCACAGATCACCCATCTGTAAGAAAAAAGCACTGAAATCTCTGGAACAACACTGCAGGAAAAACAAATCTGCTCCAAATGGGACTAGAACACCCAGATGCTGGGCCAAAGCCACAGTCTGAGCTCAGGAGTGCAGGAATTTTGGTGCATCTTTCAATGAACATTTCATTCCCTGAGAGATGTTGGATAGAAAAGCCTAAACCCCAGGGGGTTTTTTTAATTTTTTTTTTCCAACACCCATCTTTCTGTGCCATAAAGAAACTCTGCCTTCTGCAAACACCTTCCCCCTGCAGCCAGGAGCAGGAGATGTCATGAGAAATTCCTTCCAAGCACAACAGTGACAGTCCTGTCTCCCATGAAGGAGAGCCAAGGCCAAGCCTCACTTATTCCCACATTTCCTATGGAAAGATTTCACAGGTCCTCGCTGCAAGGGAGCTTGAATTAGGCTCAGTGTAAAGAGGAAGCTCTGCTGTGGTCCAGCAAGGTCAGATCAGCAAGGCCCAGCAATGAAGTGCGAAGTTTTTAAGGACAGGCACCTCAATAACTGGGGTGAAATGTGATTTATTCTGGCCCTCCGTGGCCCAGAGGGATCTCTGTGCTCTGAGCAGGAGGAATCCTTTCTGCAGAGCACACAGTTCTGTTTCAGGCCTTTTCAGTCTCCAGATAACTCCTGTGTCAGAGCACAGATTCACCAAGGGTTAAGTTCCGTAAGTGTTGCCCAGTTAGGCTGAATTTCTCTTGGTGGTGCATTAAGAATCTCAATTTCCCAATATCTAAGAAAGAGAAGGGACCAACAAGGAAAATTTTGCCCCTCACTGAAAAGTAATTTCTACCACCTACACTAAGAGCAAGCAAGTCAAATGACAGTGATCCCAAGTGGTTTTTCCATGTTTTGCCATGGCACAAGGCACAGCCAGCCCCCAGTGTCCAGGGACCATCCCATCCTCATCCTCATCCTCCAGGACCAGCTCTGAGAGAGCAGGAAACCCCCAGGAACTCTGTGAATTCCCTTCCAAAGAGCAGGGAATTCTCCTGGGGATTGTCCCCAGCTATTGATCACTGATCATGGAGATAAAAACCAAACCAGGGGCAAGCACTGAGCTGGAACTTGGGCTTGGCCTGGAGCCCCTTTCCAAGCATCCCATCCATCCACAGGAGAGCAGATGCAGGGCCCCAGGAAGCTCCAGCCTCATAAAGCATCTCAGGAGTGATTCCTGGGGCAGCCAAGAGCAGCAGTGGGGAGCCCAAAGGCCACTGAGCCCCCAGCTCATGCTCCAGGGGCTCTCTGAACCCAGTCCCAAATCCTGCTTTCCCTATTAGTGTCAATGGCCCTATTGAATTCACTTGGACTGCTTGTGGGAATATGGATAGAAGAGTTTGGCTCTGCTTTGGTAAACTAAACTTCAGGAAGTCTGAGTATACCATAACAAAGCCCCTAAAGCCAGCAAGCATCATGAAAGGAGCTTATTTCATTACTAAATCAATTTATGAGTATAAACATGGAGTTATCTGACTAAAATATGGATATTGCCCACTTGAAATACTGCACCTCAAGCCCACTAAATGTCACCAACAGGCATCCCTGAAGGAAGCAGGCAGCATGCTGCCTTTGGATGCCCCAACTATAAATCAAGAGATTTCCTGAAGTCTGCCTGGAATAGTGGAGAGAAGCCAAAATTGCATGAAGTGCTATTTGTGTGCTATTAGTTGTGGGGTGGGAGCAGGGAGGAGTGTGGGAAGGAAAAAGGGGAAGAAGGAAAACCACTTTCTTAATAGTTCCTACAATGTTTGGAAAACATTCATTCACAGCATCCATTTATCAGGCTTTCATGTAATAACTCCAGACCAAAAAAAAAAAAAAAACCCCTAAAAAAAGAGGTTGGAGGGAGGCAGAGGGGGGAGAGGCAAACAGGGATAGTGGGTTTTAACAGGGAAACTTTGGAATGTTGTCAATGTTTCCATGTAAGAGAAATGCTGGGATTACAAAGTGCTGTTTGTGTCCAGGTGCCACTCAGAGGTAGGGGATGATGTCAATTGGTTCTGCTCAGTTCTGCTCTCACATCTCTACAATAGCCCCCTCTTAAACCAACTCCATTTTTTACACCCCTCAGCCAACTGCAGCCTCTCATGCCCCAGATGAGTCCAAACCCACTTCAGGAATATCCATGGTGTCATTTCCACAGCTGGAAAAACGGGTCAGGTCCTGGGCTCTCAGAGAGCCCCCTGAGCTGCAGCTGGAGCTGTGCTCAGCTCAGCTCTTCTGGGTTCTGTGCTCACAAAGGGATTCTGTGACACCTTTGGGGCTGCCTAGAACAGAGGCTGGACAAAACTCACAGAATAAAGTGGGTGTTTTTTATTAAAAGTCTTCAACAGATTCACCTTGGGCAATGAAAAGCCTCTGAGAGGCTACACCCAACATGGACAATGGCCATGAGATTTTCATACACTGATAAATTTGGTCCATTTACCCAGCCAGGGTTAAACCTCCAATTAAATGTTCAGGTAATTAAGTAATTTATTCCAAGTTTGTCCCCCCCAACTCATTGTTGTTTACATCTCTCAGGGCCTGAGACAATAAGGTGTCCTTGAGTTTCAGGCCTAGAGAGGGATTTTTATTTTTTTGATAAAATGGGAGAACAGCAGCTGACAGGCCATGGAGTTTTAGAGTTATACATTAAAGCAGTACAGGATCTGAAAAATATAAAAGTTAAATCCTAAGGCATCACCTTGAGGTGATGTGTGCATTGAAAAGGGATGTTTATGGAAGAACACATCCCCAGTGCACACCCAAGGGTGTGAGCCCTGCAGTTTGTCCTTTTCCCTGGCTGGAACATCCCACAGCCAGGTGGGATCCTACAGGGAGAGCTGCCCTTTCCCAGGATGAAAAATGAAAAAGCAGCAAAAAAATCAGCTCTGGGATCTGATTTCATTGTGAATCTGAAAAATGCAGCAGGAACCAGGACACAGGTTTGTGTGTGGAGCTGAGGACAGGGATGGGAGCAAGGTGTGAGCAGACCCCAGGGCTGCCAGGAGGGACCTCCCTTGCTGAGCTCAGACACAAAAATCCTGCAGCAGCTGAGAAGGAGAGATCCCCCTGCAGCTCCAGCTCCCATTCTTGTCCTCATATTTTAGCTGAACATGCTCGTGGTTGCCTTTTTGATGTTTCTAGCTGAGAGAACATTTTCAAAAAGCACAACAAAACAGAAAAATCTCTTTGGGAATCCCTGTCGGTGCGATGGTTTTGATTAGTGCTAATGTTTTTCTGGCTGGCTGTGAAAATGCATTTAAGGCTAATTGACTGGGCATTGTAATTCCAAAGCTTTCTGCAACAAAAACCCACCGAGTGACAATCTGATACAGAAATCTGGCAAAAGATGATGTCTCCTGCTCCTCAGAGACGAGTTTAATGGAATAAAAATATTGATCTAATATAGAAAGATTGGATGTACATTTTCCTATAACTTTCAGTATTGTCAAGGGGCTAAGGGAGAAAATTCTTAACATGGAAACCTTTTCATATTTGGAATAGTTTCCTCTTCAAGGAAATGGTGTAATTGTAATTTCATCACTGCAAACCAGACAAAGCACTGAGGGCTGTGCCAGAGAGAGGCTCTGCACCAGCTGACTCCAGCCCATCTTCCCCACTTCCAATTCCTGTGATTCCATTATTTCCTTTTTCACTGGAACTATGAAAAGCAGTGGGGAGGGAGGCAGGAGGAGGAAAGCAGCAGAATTTCCTCCCTGGGATCACAGTTACACCAGCACTGGATTCAGCCAGGCAGGGATGGACTCAAACACCATTTCCCATTTCCTGAAGAGCTCCTTTTCATGGGAGCCATGAGGAAACCACGTGTTTGCCCAGCTCAGCCTCAGAACTGGAAAAAAACACAAGCCTGGGTGATTCTCACACTGTAAATTTCAGCGGGGACTTTTAAATAATGCCCTAAATTGGATCTTCGTGTGGGAAAAACAAATCTGTCAAGAGAAGAGGCTTTTTAATTTGTGAAACCAGGAGCTCAGCTGTGCAGCAGCAACAGTGACAGCATCAATTTGGTTCTGGTAGTTGATGCTAAACTGGGAGGGGTTCAGGGATGGAAACAGCACTGACTGGATGGCACCATGGACTGTCCCCTGCTCTCCCTTCAGCTCAAGGGGTGGGGTGTTCACAACTTCATTTGAACCACAGCAAAAGTTGGGGATGGTTTTGAAAGGGAAAAGAGAAAAAAAAAAAAAAAAAGAAAAATAAAAAGACAGAAAAAAAAAGAACAACCCAAAAGAACACTGAGGATAAGGAGGGGAAAAAAAATTGCAGCATCGAATCAATTAATGCAAGTTCTTCCGAACTTCCATGCAAGCTTTGCCTTCAATTAGCATGATCTCACTGAACCCTCTTGTGTAGGCCTGGAGCAAAAGCAATGGAAACTTTCTCCCTTCTTGTTTTAATCTTTCACCAAGTCCTGACTTTCGCCTCCAGCCCGTCTAATTGAAACTAATCTTCGCGGGCGAGGCCTGTCTCTTTCCCTTAATCCCTCTCTAAGGAAGCTCACATGGTCCCAATTACAGCCACACCGGCCCCTTTTATTCCCCTCCTCGGCTCCTTCTGCCAGTTTCATTTTTTGAAAGTTTGCATTATTAACTCCATGCTTGCGAGTTCCTGTCTGTCACGGGGGCCTCGAGATGTTATCACCGCTCGCCGCTGTCTAAGGTTACCATGAAAGCATTTTATGGATTACATTCTGTGAGGAGGCAAAGGAGGCCACCATCGCCCAGCACAGTGGCCAGCTTCAGAGCAGCCCAGGGCTGCAATAAATGGGAGGCCAGGGAAGTGTTTATCTTGGATTTAAGTGTATACCTGCTCAGCTATCTGCGGGCAAGGACAATAAGAGCTAAGAAGGGAGCGCCGGCGCTCACAGAGATGCTTTTGAGATGGGTGCTCCTGGCCTGGGAGGAAGGCAGGACACGGAGAGGAGGCTGGCTGGAGAATGTGTTTAACATTACAGAGTTAATGAGGTTAGAGGAAGGCAAAGATAGCCCTCACTGGTTCCCAACCTGGCTCTTAATCCCAAGGCAAAGCCCGGGCCGCTAATACCGAAGCTCAAGCAATTTATTAAAAATAGACAATTTTCTTTTTCTTCCTTTTTTTTTTTTCCTTCTACACTTCCTTCTCATAACTTGCAGAATCCCAGAGAATAGCTCCTGTGTACCAGGATTTCTAGCACGGCTTCAAAGTGATGAATCCATGGTGGTGGCTGCCCCACTGAACACATTTGAACTCCTCGGCACCACCACAGTGACCTCCCTCCTTCCCATCCCCAAAGGCCGCTCTGGATTCCTTGCAGCTTTCCAAGAATGACCCTCCCAGCCTCACGCTCCTTTCCACGAAGTCACACAAGAGAGGAAAGTTTTCCACCACAGCAGAGCAGATGAGTCAGTGCTGAGCCAAGCGGTGACAGGAAAATGAAGGGAGGACACGTGCGGTCACATTAAATTGTAGGCGTGGTCTTCATAATCACCAGTGGTTCTACAATTTGGGCTGCAAGCAACCAAAACCACTGAACCACTGCCAGGAGCCAGATGTTACTGCCAGGGACAGATGTTCCCATCACCAAAACAAACACAGCTCAAATCTGCCCATTTTTTGTTCAGTGGAAGTCTCACTTTTTTCTGGCCACAACCACCAAGGATGTTTAGTTGCCTAAAGAAAGCAGTTTTGTGTTTTCTCATATTGTTTTCTCATATTGTTTCCTTTCACTTTGGAGAAATATTCATTTTTGAACATTTTTAAGTGTCTTTACTTCAGTGCAATAAAGTTCAAAAGCAAAAAGTCATTTAAACCAGGAAGATGACAACTGCACCCTCTAAAATTTCAAAACGACACACCTTGACAAATTCAAGGTGTTTGTGCAAAACACAGTTCAAGTCAAGAATTTCTGAGAAACCATTCTAAAGAGGAAAAATGGCACTTTTAGGAAAAATATTAACTTGCACATCTGGATACTGAATTTTTGTCCAAGGCTAACTCATGGGCTGGGGTTAGTGAGCAGCAGCTCCACCTGTAGCAGAGTCATAGCTGGATCCTCAAGGAATCAACCATGAGTAGGACTGGGGCTGTTTCAGCTACTCCTGGGTGAAGTCTGCTCACAGGTTGGCTTTTACTCCTCCTGACCTTCCCTTATAATGGAAATACAACGTGAGCTTTTCTCCATTGGTTTTTTTCAGTATGGAAATCCTCATGACTCATTATTTCCTTCTCTTTTGGAAGACGTTTTCAATAAATGCCTGAAAATGTCTCCCTTCAAGAACAAAAGTGGTTTTGACTTCTGCAGTTGAGAGTCAACCTTGAAAACCCCTCCTACCTTCACATTTTGAATGAAAAAAAATCATTAAATAATGAAATAATTGAGCTTTTTTGAAGCCTAGCCAGTAGAGGTGCTGCAGTAGTTTGGAGCAGTATTTGCTTAAGTTTGCACCACTAATATAGATTTTAAAAAGAGAAAACACATCAATGCACACCTACACGTGATCCTGGCTGTCTCTATTCTCTCTCCTGGGAGATTTTGTGGTTTCTGAACACATTTATTCCACCTCCTTTTGGCCTAGAAAGCAGAGTCAGCAAGAAACCCCCACACTGCAACCTCTGGTTTGCTGCTGAATTTCTCACCTGTGAGCTGAGGAGTAAAAACCCATAGCACAACACCACCCATTTATGGCACAGCAAGAATAGGTCGTTCTTTTCCTTTGCCCAGGATATTTATGAGGACTTGGAGAATGATTAACTGAGGGGGAGGGTGGAAATGAATCCTTCTAAACAGCAAAGCTTTGGATTCTCCAACCAAACAAATGGCTCTTGTTCCAGATTTACAACCTTCCCACAGCCTGGCTGGGATGAGGGATAGCCTATCTTCGTCCTATTAAGGAATTTATGGTGACTATTTATCAGCAAAGTAACATCACAGGGCTTGAGGAGGTTGGGAATAATGGGAGGAGAGCAGCCAACATTGTCCCAGTGCTCATTTGCCCAAATACTGCAGAGCTGAAGTGGGAGTGGCACCTGCTCCAAGGGGAAAGTGTCCCAGCAGGTGGGAGAAAGTCCAAAGGTGGGCATAGGAAGGGAACAGCTCCAAGGGAAAGAGAAACAGAGAATATACCTGTGTGCACCTGCAGCTCTGGTGTTCCCTCTTTATCCCCAGGCTTGATGTTAAGGAGGGAAATAGATTTGCAAGAGGGTATTTAGGTGGAATAATGAGGTTATTCCCCGTGCAGAACAAATCCCTGTGATGGTAACCAAGTGTAACTAAGTCAGACCCTGCAGATGCCCCATCCCAGGCCAGGCTGGACAGGGCTTGGAGCAGCTTGGGACAGGGGAAGGTGTCCCTGCCCATGGCAAGGGGATGGAAAGAGATGAGCCTTAAGGTCCCTTCCAACCCAAACCATTCCATGATCCCGTGCTGCCCACAGCAGAAGGAGCTCTGAGAAAATGAACAGCAATGCTGAGTGAGCAGTGAGTGCTCTGGATCTAGGGGAGCTCCCCAGGGATGCCCTAGGAGCCGTACAATATTCCACACGCTGCTGGCTGGGTTTTCTCCAGTTTTCAGCTGTGGAACTGTCTGAATTACAGCTGCCTTTGGGACTTTTCAGGTTGAGAACAAGGCTTGAGCCTAGGGCATGAGGAGTTTCAAAATTCACTCCATCACTTGAGCTGAAAATATCCCTCCTGAAAGAAACCTCCCCATCTCCTTACAAGAGGCTGCTGCTAGATGAGTTTTCCTCTTTGCAGAGGTTCCATCCTGATGGCAGCTCCAGTCCAGGGAACCAGGAGCAACCATGGATTGGCTCCAGAGCCTCCATGTGTAACTGAGATCAGCCCGTTCCACTTTGGAAGCAGCCTGTCAGTAAATGTCATATTTTATTTCATTTCTGAAGGAAAAATATGGCAACACACGCTCTGCTAGCAGGCCAAAAAGAATTCTAACTGCATTTTGCTGAAAGCAATGTTGATTTGGATTTAGCCTAGCACCGCTTGTAAAACTGAATTAGACTGAATTTGTTCTAAGCAGCTGCGACACAAAGATCTTTACACACACACACATTTTCTGCTGGTTGGAGGGAAACTGCAGCTGATGCTCAGGGGAAAAGCAGCTCCTCTCAAAAGCACAGGAAGGCTCTATCCACTCTCTCCAAGCCTCAGGAGCCAGTGAAGTGGGAAGAGAGGATTCCTGGGCAGTTGTGGGTGATCCAGTACCAGGCTGGTCTCGGGGAGGAGAAGCTCCATGGGTACCTGAAATCTCAGTCAGTCTCCAGCCAACAAAGAACCAAATAGAAAACTGAGAACCAGAGCACTGAGTTTCACAGCATTTCCACTCCCTGCACAAGCACCTGCTGCTCCAGCCCACAGGCTGAGGCACCAGGCAAATTCAAGGTGAGAAGTTTGTCAGAGGGGGAAAAGCCCCAAAGACAGTGGGCAGCAAATGCAAGGGCTGGAACTGAAAGAGGAAATCAGCAGGGCTGGGCTCAAACATCTGGCACAGCTGCAGAGGCACGCAGGGCCTCAAGGCCCCCACACCTTCCCAGTGGGCTGTGGCTGAGCAGAATGGCAGCAGGCAAGTGTGGGATGTGCGTGAGGGCCATGCAAACCACTCGAGCTGTCCTGGGTTTCCACTGCTCTGCACAGACCTGACAGTGGGGAAAAGGAATGGGAGGACTTCCCGAGCAAAGGAGAAGGCTGTTCCCTTCCTCATGGGCAGGACTGGAGAAAGAGACCTTCCCTGGACTTCCAGGTTTGGATGGGAATTCCTCCCGCCACGGAGAGCTCTGCCACGGAGCAGTTGTGTTTTAAGGGCTCAGCTCAAACACTGTTACAGCTCACAACATTCTGCTGGGGTTTAGGTCAGGTCTAACATCTCTGGGGCAGCAGCTCCTCTCTTTCCACAACGTATTTTTGTTCCATATTCAAAGAGTTCCAGGAAACTTCACGGGGTCGTGCCCCAGTCTGAGCCAGAGTCTGCTCCCAGAATAGGATCCCAGGTCTGCCAGCTGTGCTGTGCCCACTGCTCCCACTGAGCTGCTCTGTTGATCCCTGACACCTTTTCCTTCAGGAAAAACTTCCTACAAGTCACCGCCCAGAGCCTGCCTGTGGCAGTTGTTCTGGTTTAGGCACAAGGGTGGATGAGAGGGGTCACAAATACGACAGGGATGGTTTCTGTGTTCCCAGAACACAATCTCCAGCCCAACGCACCAATGCCAGGGCTCTGAGTTCCCAAACCCCATCTGCAGCAATCATTAAATCAACTCTTAACTGTGTCTTCTGTAGCTTTTAATAGACTGGAGTACTTATACTGTCAGTTTTTACTGGGCAAGATGTAATTTTCCAATAAACACGACCTCTTCCAAAAAGCAGCACTTTCTGAACTTTTTCCAGAACCCAAAGGTTTTGGCTGCAGCTGCAGCAATGGGAATCAAATTAGAAAAACAAAAATCCCTCCTTTCACTCCCTCCATGCTTCCAAATGTTTTTCCAGGGCTGAGACGAGAGGAGCACTCAGTGTTTGTCTCTGCTTCTGTTGGCTTTTAAAAGCACAGGAGGGCGAAGGGGCTGGGTGGCTGGGACTGGAACTTTCACAGCTTGCTTATGTACACAGAGCCATAACCTTTGTGTCTGGCTGGGAGCAGCTGTGCTGCCATTGTGCTCCTCTGCCTGACTGTAAACTGTGGGTGAATATGGAAAACAGATTGTGAGTGATGGTGACTAATTGGAGAACATCTTGGGGGGACACCCTGAACGTGTGGGAAATGTCAGCCAGCTGGAGGCTGCCTCGGAGCTCTCTGGGTTAGCAGGGCTCATCAGGAACTTCACAGATAAATGGCATGAGGAGCACCCCTTGTTTCAGCCTCTTCCACCTTTAGTAACTGATAATGAATCAGTTATTTAGTTGTTAAAGTTATCAGTTAGCTGAGAAGTTACTGATCGGTTATTCTGATAATTAATCAGAAATTTAGGAATAAACCTCTGATTTCTTCCAGGTAATTCAGAGCATCCCTGCCTAGAGGAACCTCTGGCAGTGGTGAACTTGGATAAATCAGCTGCCCTTCAAAAAAAAAAAAAAAATCAAAACCCTAAGTAATAAAAAACATTAACACACACAGAAAAAAAATCCTAAAAACACCCCCTTCATATTTTTCTCTCCTAGAAAACCATGGTACTCCTGGCTTGGCATCACTGCCAGTGCCAGAGATACAGGGTGGGAGCAGATCCTAAATCCCAAAAGGAAAATTTACCCATTGGAAGGGGGGTTCCTGTTGCAGGAACCAAGACTTGCACTGGATAAATGATTCTATTTAATTGTCAGACCACTGGCCAGTCATGCTGGGGTTCCTGACAGATTCTCTTCCAGCTAATGTGGATGGGATGGTGCTCCCACCTCAGAAAGCAACTCAGGATTTATCTGTCAAAGCCTTCCACTGCAGGTGATAAAGCCAAATAAATTCTGCAGGGGTCTTCAAATGAAATCTCTAAAACTTCTTTAAAATTACAGCTCTGCTGCATAAAAGACGAATGGGTCTGTAGCAGTAAAATGGACACAGAAAGTGGATCAGCTCTTTTCTTAAATACCATTACACAGTGTATTTTAAAGAAGATCTTACACTTAAAAATAACAGATTAATAAGAGTGGCCCAGAATCACAACAACCAGTTTTAATAAAAAAAATATATGTATAAATATAATGCTAATACTGCTGGCTTGTGGAATGTGCCCACAGCAACTGCCATGCCACACACCCACTGGGGTCCACAGCAGGTGTGAAATATTGCAAATTGTGATCATGAAAGGGTTGCAGCTTTTGTATAGAGAAGCCCTTAGAGCTGAGAACATGCAGAATTCCAGAGGGAATGGGAAGGCCTGGTTGAAACGGGGATTTGTGTGAAGGAGCCTCCTCAGGCCTGTGCAGGAACATCTCCACAGTCGCTGTGCAGATGCTCTGAGCCCTCAGAGCACAAGACACGTTGAAAACCCTCCAGCAGCAGAGCCCACAGTGTCCCCCATTGTTCCCTGCAGCTCCCCTGGCCCACAGCAATGGCCTGGCTGTTGTCCCAAGGAGCTGGGAGATACCTGTGAGCAGGGAGGGGAGCTGGGGGAAGCCCTGCTGTCCTCCCTGGTGCTGAAAAACCTTTCATTCTCTCTGTCTGGGGCCCTCGATGAACCAGGGAGCATCCCTGAGCACAGGCTGGGATGGGATTTCACCTGAAAAACGGCCTGAAGTGCCTGTTCTGAATTTAAACAGCACCAGCATGACTGGGAGGAGACCAGGGCTCAGAACCAGCCCCTCCACCAGCTCCTGGGGACAATCAGCAGCAGGGTTGGGGTTTGCAGCCCAGAATGTCATGGAGGTGTTTGCAGGGGTCCCAGGACGAGGGAAGAGATGAGAATCTTGACTCCATGTTTCAGAAGGCTGATTTATTATTTTATGATATATATTATATATTAAAAGAAAATGATGTATTAAAACTATACTAAAAGAATCGAGAGAAGATTTCATCAGAAGGCTCGAAAGGAATAGAAGAGAATGATAATAAAACCTTGTGACTGCTCACAGCCTCGACACAGGTGGCTGTCATTGGCCATCAAGTAAAAATAATTTCACATGCTGGGTAAACAATTCTCCAAATCACATTCCAAAGCAAAAAAAAACATGGGGAAGCTGAAGCTTCCCAACTTCTCAGGAGAAAAGATCCTAATGCAAAGATTTTTCATAAAGTATGTCTGTGACACCAGGGGCTCAGCGGGGAGCTCTGAGGATGACTGGGCGGTGACCAGGGCTCAGAAGCAGCCCCTCCATGGAGCTCCTGGAGATAATCAGCAGCAGGGTTGGGGTTTGCAGCCCAGGGTGTCATGAAGGTGTTTGCAGGGGTCTCAGGACAAGGGAAGAGATGAGAATCTTGACTCCATGTTTCAGAAGGCTGATTTATTATGATATATATTATATTAAAAGAAAATGATGTATTAAAACTATACTAAAAGAATCAAGAGAAGATTTCATCAGAAAGCTTGAAAGGAATAGAAGAGAACGATAATAAAACCTTGTGACTCCTCACAGCCTCGACACAGGTTGGCTGTCATTGGCCATCAAGTAAAAATAATTTCACATGCTGGGTAAACAATTCTCCAAATCACATTCCAAAGCAGCAAAACATGGGGAAGCTGAAGCTTCCCAGCTTCTCAAGAGAAAAGATCCTAATGCAAAGATTTTTCATAAAGTATGTCTGTGACACCAGGGGCTCAGCGGGGAGCTCTGAGGATGACTGGGCGGTGACCAGGGCTCAGAAGCAGCCCCTCCATGGAGCTCCTGGAGATAATCAGCAGCAGGGCTGGGGTCTGTATCCCAGCCCAGGGGCTCGGCAGGGCCTGGGGAGCCCTGCAGGAGCTCCGTGTGCTGCTCAGGTGGGGCGCAGGGGCCTGGCTGTGCCCGTGACCGGGGCTTCACCCCCAGCGCTCCAACAGAGCCGTTTTGTTCCCCTGGCATGGAGGGCGTCCAAACACCGAGCGTTCAGCGAGGGCAGGAAGAGCTGTTTGAAGCAAATTCCTGCAGAAATAAATGTGAATTTACTTAACTTACCATGTCTCCTGCTTTTCCCTTCAGCCCCCCCCCTTTTCCTTCCTACTGCTGTTCCTCAATAGCATCCCTCTCCTTTCCAAGTCATCCCTCACACTCACCGCTGTGTCCCCCGCTCCCTTTTGCCACCCACTGCCTGCTGCTTTATTTTCTTTTTCCAATTTCTTTCCCCTCCCTCCACCTCAGCACAGACTTCTTTCCAGGTGAGAATATTTTACCTAGCGGCTCTGTTAAAACAGGCTGTAAAAAAAAGCCCTGACTCTCACCATTTTTTAGCCCCTCACAAAGCCACTCCTGCAGAAAAGGGACCCACAGAACCAAACCTGCATGGAAATGTTTGTTTCCCGTTTTCTTTCCTCTAAGTGGATCTGAGGTTTTATGGCTTTGTCAGCCACAGAGATTTTTTTTGTCCTGACTTTCAGCACTTTGCATCAAGCCAGAGCTTTTGCCTGGCTGTGTTTACAAGTAAATTGAATTTTCCTTTACAGCAAGTTGTGGGCCACAGGTTGAACACTAGAAATACAAACCTTCAAAACCCCAAATTTTAAAACAATCTTTCAACAGTAATTTGTGGGTTGAAGCCAATCTCATCAACTGGGGGCTGATTCCCTTTTTAGGGCTCCTTGGTGAGGCTGGGCCATCTCCAGGAAGTGCAAAGCACAGGATTTTGAGACTCTGCTCCCTGCAGAAACACAGGGAGAAAGGAAACGAGGAGAAAGGACACAGGGAAAAAGGACACGAGGAGAAAGGTGAAAAAGATCTTTTTTTTCCAAGCTTCAGAGTCCTGCATGGAGCCCCCACTTCCCCAGCCACAGCCCAGGGGCTGTGGGGACAGGTAACAGCCAAACTGCTGTGTGGGACAGTAAAATTTCCTTTTCTATTCCTCAGTTATTTCCTTTTAGGGATGTCCAAACTTCTCCGTCCTCCACCCTGCCATGACTGAGCACAGACACCTCAGTAACAGCCTCCACAACAGCTGCACCCTCCCTCTCATCTAAATTCCCTACAAATATGGGCTCACAAGGAACATTTTCCAGAACAGAAACGACCCCAGCAGACAAAATAAGAGGACACATTCCCTGCTTGCCATTTTTGCCACCTGCCAACAAAATTCTCAGCAACAAAAACACCTTTGCCACCCCCATGAGCCTGGGAAGAGTTAAATCCTCTCCTGTTCAAGCTCCTGGAGCTTTTGGAGTGCAGATATGTCCAGAATAATATTCAGGTTGCCATTAAGTATGTTATATTAATACTCTGTATTAAATTTTAATATAGTGATTACAGAGGAGAAAAATTGTCCTTCAGATTAGGAAGGTATTAAAGAGTTTGGAGGGGAAAAAAATCTTTCTTTTGAAAGAAGCATTTATCAGGCAGTTCACAGGACATTGGCTATTCCTCAGAGCGCTTCACTGGGATGTTCAGAACCACATTAATAAAAATGGGAGATTCAGCAGCATCACTTCACTTCAGTTCCTCTAATATGGACTGGAAGTGTGCTCCCAAACCTAAAAAACCACCTAATTCCAAGGGCCTGGTGATGGTTCCTCCCAGCTTTAATTATCAGTAAAGCACAGTGAGCCCATTGATTGGAGATTTTTCTTTACCTGACCCCATCCTTTCAGATACTGAGGAAAAATAAACAAACAAAAAAAAAAAAACCCAAACCCAACTTCTGGCAAGTCCTCTGCAAATCAGACTCAAGCCAGAGTTCAGCTGGATCTCAAAATCCCAGCTCCTTTGCCTCCATGGGGATTTTTATGGTGTCCAGTTCTCCTCCAGACTACCTGGAAGGCTTCATATTTTCCAAAGGGAGGGAAATGCTTGAGCAGGGACAGCCCTGGAACCATTGATCCCAGAGGCCCAGATCCTCCAGCAGCAGAGGGAAACAATGGAGGCTGTGTTTTCTGGGAATGAAATGGAAGAAAAATAATTTTGGCTGAAGCAGCACTTAGCAATGAAAACCCTTTTTGTCAGAAAATTCCCAGCTAAATCTGCTGGTGGGAAAAATATAAATATCATGTCCCGTTGCTGTGAATCATCCTGATCCAAGACACAGATGATCACAGGTACCACAGGGAAGGCCTTTCCCTTGGAAAGCCTCATGGCATCAGCAGCAGAAGAGTTTGTAAGGAAAAGCTCAATTACAAACACCAGCAGAAGATTTTGTAAGGAAAAGCTCTTCTCAATTACAAACACCCATTCCTTAGAAATATTTCAGGAGAGGAAGAAGAGCAGATTCCAGTTTTCCTCTGAAATTACTTCTTGAGTTTTGTATGACCAGCATGAAGATGGAGCTGGAATGAAACAGATTTTTCAGCCTCACAGGAAGATACAGGAGGCATCTGGACACTGAGCTTTGTTTCATGGAGAGTTTCACTTTTTCTTTGTCCTATTTTCAAACAGAAAAGACTGAACATTTCCCAAAGTGACAACTCCAAGCACTGCTCTGGCTTCCTTATATGCACAGGCACTGATAAAAGGCAGAAAATAATGGTCAGTGCTAATTGCCAAGAGTTGCCTTAACTTCTTGTTTCCTTCAGGTGCACCTTGAAGACACATCAAACACACCCAGAGCCAGCAGAGAGCCTGAATGAGTTCAGTGTCTCTGCACTTTCATTAGCAGAAAAGCCACAGTTCATTTCCTAAAGAAAAAAAAAAAAAAAAAGGAAATTGAAGGGTTGGTTTTAATCTTGTCCCGGCCTGAGTGAATCCAAGAGCTGGAGCAAATGGGATCCCCGTAAATCTAACGGCAGCCCCGGTGAAACCTTATCCCAGGCCTTCTTTAGGAAGTACTTAGTGTAAGAAGTAGCAGAACTGGTTAGTGGAAACAGACCCTCTCCTCCTGCTGCTGTGACCCTGCCAGATGTGGCACCAGGGCCAGAGAGGGACCCTTGCCATGGAATTAATCAGTTCCCATTTATTTAACCCCTCCCGTGCCCGTGCTGGGCGACTCCCCACGAGCCTGGAGGTTTCTGGGGCCACTCAAAGCTGAGAAAGGCACAGAAAAACCTTTGCTGGCCACTGAGAGAGCAGAAATCTGAGCAAGCCATGAGATTCTGAGGAATCCCAGGCGCCCCTTGGAGCCCAGAGCTGATGCCTGGAGCTGAGGAAAGGAGGAGGAGGAGAAGGAGAAGGAGAAAGAAGGAGATCCTGGGCTGTGCCTTCACCTGGGCAGTGTTTGCAGAGCCTTGTTGCAGTTCCCAGCCCCAGGACCCCTCTTAGATGTCCTTCACACCCTGGAACTCATCCTTACATGCACCCACCTCCCGCTCTGCCCCTGGAATGACTCCTGGAGTGGCTCTAATTCCCTCTCCAAGCTGAATTCCCTACCTGGCTTCTCCCAGACTCACACATGGGGATTTCAGGGCTTGGGCAGCACTGCCCTGCCCTGTCCTGGGCTGTTCCCACATCCTCTGCTGACATCCCAGCTGTGCCTGCTGATCCCAGAGATCCCAGTGATCCCAGAGATCCAAGTGGCCCCAGAGATCCCAGTGATCCCAGTGATCCCAGTGATCCCAGTGATCCCAGTGATCCCAGAGATCCCAGTTATCCCAGTGATCCCAGTGATCCCAGAGATCCAAGTGATCCCAGAGATCCCAGTTATCCCAGTGGTCCCAGTGGTCTCAGAGATCCCAGTGATCCCAGTGATCCCAGTGATCCCAGTGATCCCAGTGCCTGAACTGGCCAGGAATCTCAGAGATACAGGCAAAAACTGCTGCCATGGATGGGGGCAGAGGGGAAATCTAACCCTGCAAAAAGGGCTGAGCTTACATGGTCAGCGTGGTGGATGGGAAACTGGAAAACAAAGGGAAGTCCTGGAAATGGGAAGTTGAAAGGAAAGCTTAGGAAGCAAAAATGCACTTTTTGGGTGTAAGAGGAAGCTCTAGTATCTGCACTAATAGCAAGCAGGAAAACTGCTGTGCTGCCTCTTCCCACCTGTGCCTGAGCAGCATTATTTCAAGCTTCCTCATGTTGTGTTTTTTATTTAATTTTCCAGCGAACGCACTCTTTTATCATCCAGAACCGTGAAAGTAAATTAAGAAGAAATGGTTTTCTTTCAATTAGACTCACAGTTGCTTTGAGTAACTGCCTATAATTCTATTTAATGAAAAAATAAAATCATTATTCCAGCTCTCCCTGTGCCCTGACAAGCACACAGACGGGCCCCATTAGCAAGCACTGTAGATTTACTTAATTAGAAAAATATTTTGTTTTCTCCAATTTTTAAAAAAGGAGAAAGAAAGGGAAAAAAAAAAAAAAAAGAAAAGCAAAAAAGAAACCTCCAGGCACAATATTAATCTAACCTGTTACCTGGTGCTTAATAACTTATAAACTAAAGGCATCTATCAATCTATAATTTAGTTTTGCCTTTGATCTGCTCCAGCCCTTGGCTCCCAGTCTGGCAGCTGCTGCTGCGTTATCCTTCCTGCTTTGCTTCCAAGCACGAGGTCCCACACCCTGCCTGGGCTTTAATGGGATTTTTGGACACAGAACCCTGAGGCTGGAGGGTGCAGAAGAGCAGAACTTACACCTTGAGCTTGAGGAAATAACAGAACAACAGGAGGGAACCCAGTGCCCGCCCTGGACCAACCACCCACCCTCTGTGCCCTTCCCTTGGGGTGATGCTCTCATCCCGCTCTTGGCTGAGGGGTGGGAGATTTTCAGGACATTATCTGCAGCTGTCAGTGACTGCCTGGACTGGTTTCAACACTTTGAGAACAAATATTCTGCTTTTGGTGAGCATTTCCACAGCAGAAGAGCCAAATATCAACAGGAAAATGAAATTACACAACCATGACTTGGGCCTGGCTGTGCCCAGCCCTGGTGCCCCCCAGGCAGTGACAGTGCAAACAAGGGCACTCTCCAGGAGAAAAAGACCCAACCCCACATTTCTGACAACAAATCTCATGGAGCTTCCACTGCACTGCTGGTAAAACCCAACAGAAAGTCCAGTGGGGATCCCTGAGCTGAGCACTGAGTGCCGGAGTTTCCCTGGCATTTCTCCTGGGAACAATCCCCTCTCATTTTATCTGCATCTCCCTTTCTTTCCTGATGATTATTATTCCTCTGGAGCAGAATGAATGCCTCCAAGAAGAGGAAGTTTCAATTAGGACGCCGAAACCCTAAGCTGTAGTTTTATGGCTTTAAATTAACATATAGAGATTCGCTCCAGGTACCGTAACAAAATCAACATCCAGCCACGCTCTCTGATTACAGAGCTGATAAAGAATTTATGGAACATAGCACAGGAAGCTCTGTCTTTGCTGCCTGCCATTCCAGGGGCAGTGCCCCTCGCTAGGAAATGATGGGGGCAGTGGCAGAGCAGATAAAACACACGGGGCTGCCCCTCAGCTGCTGTAAATCACCCCCTTCACCCCCTTCCCGAGCCATGCAGGGCTCTGGAGCTGCCTGGAGCACTCCACCCTTGTCTCATGCAACAATTCCTTCCCCTTTCAGAGTTCACTGTCTTTTCCTTGCTAAAATTACACATTAACCTCCAAGGATTGCAGTTTTTCACTGTACCCTTCGTAGCCCCTCTCTGCCTGCCTGAGCTGGGGGCTTTCAGATTTTCCCCCATCCTTACAAACTCTCTTGAATTAATAAAGGCCAGTGATGTACCAGTGATGAATTTACCAGTGATGAATTTACCAGCAGGTAAATTCAAATGTCAAAAATCAAAATCTTTCTGTCTGAGGGAAAAAAAAAATTAAAAAGGAAGAAGCAAAGACACGTAAGGCATTCGAGCCCCCAAAATTAACTCCTTCATTCTGGATTGAAAAGCCAGGATTTTGCAAGCAGCCTTTTGAGGCGAGTTCCGTGCGCTGAACCCACACGGCAGCGGCAGCTTTCCTGCTTGTGTGTTAATAAAAAATAAAAATAAATAATAATTGAGGGCCTATTCCCAAACGGGCCCGTCGCTGCCCTTTGCGGCGGTGCGCTGGCCCCCCCTGCTGGCCAGGGCTCGGCGTGGCAGCGGTGGCGCTGCGGGACCGGCGGTGACAATCGAGGCTGCGCCACCTCCTCAGCACAATTTGGGCACAAGCCCCTGTTTCTTTAGGCGTCATGACCACGGGAATCTTCATCTTGCTGTAAAGAGGCTCTGGATTCCCGTGGAATGGGGGAATTCAGCCCTGGTTTGGGGTGAAAGCTGCGGTGAAAGGGGTTTTGTGGGATGCCAAATGTCCCGGTGGAACAGCAGGGATGCTCTGCGGCCGCATCCCAGGGAGTGTCTGCTGCCAGGCTCTAGGGCCGCCCTGCTGCCAAGAATCAGCATCAAAAATGCCCAAACCTTCTCTTGCAGATGTTTATCTGACCCATTCCCAAAATCCCTGGTGAGAGACCTCAGAACCTCCTTGGATAATGTGTTCCCATCTTAGGACAAAATTCCTGCTGCTTTCCATCAGATTCTTGACTCCTGACCCAGTGAGAAGTGCTCTTGGCAGGGAAACGTGGGATAATTCCCAGAATGACATTTTATCCAAGGGATAAGAACAGGGTGAGCCTCATCTGGAGATTTTACCCATCCAGGATCTTGGAAAAATCTCCTAAATCCAAATCCACACAGGTCACTGCACCTGCCATCAGACAGAGTGGGCAGCACTACCTACAAACCACAGCTTGCATTTCTCCTTCTTATCTTCCTTTAATTATTATGTTCTTAAGACCAAATTCCAGCTCTCTGTTTAACTTTTGAGTGTAATTTTAAAAAATCCTTAAAAAGAAAAAAAAATTCTTTGAAATGC
Source organism: Agelaius phoeniceus (assembly GCF_051311805.1). Classification (NCBI taxonomy): domain Eukaryota; kingdom Metazoa; phylum Chordata; class Aves; order Passeriformes; family Icteridae; genus Agelaius; species Agelaius phoeniceus. Next base: position 5,717,096 of record NC_135288.1, read on the forward strand.
ATGTGAGCTAGCTATTATTTATATTGGAATATAAATAAAATAATTATTATTTATAGTGTAGTTGTGGGATGAAAGTATAACCACCTGCAAAAAATCCCCAAACAAATGAACAAAAAAATACAACCAAATAATCAAATTATATGTCAATAATCAAGCTACATTTAAATTTTCCATTAAATCAACAGAAAATTTCTGACAAAAAGGAAACAAAATTGGGGTAAAACTAAAGTAAATTAGTTTTTCTTAGGAAGTTCAGGATTTCTTAAGTAGATACCAATCAGGAAGGCTGAGAGAGCCTTGTGCAAGGGTGCCCAGAGCCTAAGTGTGCACAGGAGTGTGTAAGGGCGCATCTGGGAACCCCAAATTACCCAAAACAAACCCAAAACAAGCCCAGCACTGCAGCAGGACCAGCACAGGGAAAACTCCCTCGTCTGACTTCATTAATCCAACTCTTGCTCGTGTATCAAAGTGCAGCACGTTTCCTTGTAAAAATGATTAAGCTGCTAATTAAGCTGTTTATAACTTGTTTCCCTGGTTGCTAATGATAATTAACATGCAAATTAGCTGAGGGAAGAGAGGCACAGGGGTCCTCAGTTCATTACCAAGTTAATTACTGTTTGCATACTTAAACATAACAGTTATAAATGGTGGCATTTAATGTAATGGCCAGGATGATAATTATACCAACGACATTTTGAAAAGTCATTTCACTCTGTGCTATTTTTCTGGGTGATTGATGTTGCCATGGCTGCTTGATAAACTTACTGCAGGCCCAGATGACTTGGAAACAGCAGAACCAAACAAGTTGTCCCTTAACAACATCCCCTTATCCCTGTTTGTTTGGAAAGCAGAGAAGGAATGAGGGGAAATAAGAGCAGAAAGCTTCAATATTAACAGAGGAGGGATAAAGTGGGATGGTTGACGGTGTTTAATTTCAGCTGGCAACATTAACAGCTTCCCATCTTTATCCCTCACGGTTATTCCAAGTTTTAGCAGTGCTGGGAGTCCCTTCTGAGGCTCAGCCCATCAAACTCTTCACTGTCCTCAGCCTCAAATAAACATGGAAAATCACACATCACACCAAAAATGTGGTGAGTTTGTCACTTTGCACTGGGAAGAACAGAAGCAGAGGGCACAGCTATTCTTTGGGAATGCCCCTCGCTTGGCACATTGAGGAATTTGTTCAAACAAACTTGTTTCAATGTCCCTCACTGGCCACAGAGGTGCTGAGCCAGCTGGAAAATCAGGCTAACTATGAGGGTGGGAAGTCTGGGATTTTGGAGTGTTTGGATATCCAGAGGTGGGTCTTGGTCCCCAGTCACACATGGCCCAACTGCTCCTGATTTCAGCATTTTCCATCTAGAAAAGCCTGGGCTTGCAAAGCCAGGCTGGGAAATTCCAGTGGAATAATTCAGAGCAGGAAAGGACAAGATTGCAGAATTTTGTAATACTCAGCCAGATCCTGACTGACTGGCTCAGATTAGAAAATGACCAGGATAAAACTTCTCTGGCCTGGGCCACCTTCCACCCACATGTTTGAGAGCTCTCTTAAACACCACTTTTAATGACTGGACAAGGACTCAGAGCTCTGGTCTGGGTGACAAGGTGGTGATTGGTCACAGGTTGGATTTGATGATCTTGGAAGCCTTTTCCAACCTCATAATTTTGTGATTTCAGCTGGAAATTTCTACCCTTGAGCCTCTGTATCAGAGGATGCAGCATCAGAGGGGGAGGCAGGTGCGTGACCATCCTAAGGGAGCACCATGAACATCACAGGGGAACCTCCTTCATTCACCCCACAGATTTTTACTCCTGGTCTAGCACAACCTTTGTGCCTGTGGAATAGGCAGAGCCAATTCTCTGCCTCACGTGGAGCCACTGCAGAGCTCCCAGCACAAGGAGAACAAATCAAATTCTGCAACTGCACAGCTGAATCCCAGAGCCACAGCCCAGCCAGGCACTGAGACAGCAAAGTCTGTGTGTGGTGACCTCTGGGTGCTTTCTGCTGTCACTGCTTTAATCTCCAGAACATAAACAAAGGGATTATTCCTTTTTCTAATGGAACAACCATGCTTTTCTTGTAATCTCACTCAAGTGCATCTTAATCCTGCTCCTTAAGGAGGATCCCTGCAGTCCTCTGCCTTGTCATTCTTATTGGGTGAGCAGAGATGAAAATAATCCAGTGCATGGAGAGATCACCTTGGCCTTCTGTGCCCACACACCTTCGTGCACCCAGGAGGTTGTGATTACCTGGTGAGCAAAAAACTTTGACTGAGGAGCTGTCTAACATATTCTATAACAGGATTTTAAGTCTTATTATAGAATATAGGACTGGAGTAAAGGACTGGAATATAGAATATAAGTCCTGGAGGAAAGGAGGCTCAGAGGGGACCTTCTTTCTCCACAACTGACAGGAGGTATGTCAGGGAAAAAGGGACAGGAGGAGGGTAAATGGCCCCAAGGTGGACAGAGGAGGTTCAGCTTGGACATCAGCAGGAATTTCCCCATGGAAAGGGTGCTCAGGCCTTGGCAGGGGCTGCCCAGAGAGGTTTGGAGTGCCCATCCCTGGAGGTATCCAAGGAAGGGCTGGATGTGGCACTCAGTGCTCTGGACTGGTGATGAGGTGGGGATCAAGCACAGGATGGGCTCTGATCCTGGAGAACTTTTCCAATCTCAATGATTCCGTGATAAAAACCACCCTTAAAAGACTGAAAACATCCTGAAAATTAATATTTCCCACCAGACTGCATTGGGAAGTAGATCTGTCACCGAGAATCCTTAGAGATCTCCATCAGAACTCTGCTGGGACCCAAAGGAGCAGCAGCAGCTGTGGGGACAGGGGGACACGGTGCCAGGGCTGCAAATTCCCTTCACAGGAGAAGGAAATCCTGCCTCAGGCTCACAGCAGAGCTCCCAGCCCTCTCCCAACAGACTGGGGACGTGGAACTAAAGATGCCTCAGGATGAAATTTCATCCTGTGGCTCCACACACCAGCAGAGCTCCTCTGGCTTCACTGGGGAGGGCACCCAGCCTGGATCATTTAGAAGAAACATCTTCATTCCCCAGCCTGAATGTTCACACCAGCCCTAAGAGAGCAGAATTTGGTGTCACTCACACCAGCCTTAAGAGAGCAGAATTTGGTGTCTGCTCCCCAGCCCAGGTAAAGCTCAGAGTCATAAAATAAATATGAAAAACAGTCATAAAATAAATCCAAGATTTTTTTTAACTTTGTTAATAACCCACCCCATTATGTTCCTTTCTGTCAAAGAAAGGTCATCCTCCTTTTAAGCTGAATTTTCAACCCCAAAATGCTGGTTTCTCAGCCTCAGCCAGAGCTACACGTGGCATTTAACAGCTGTAAGAAAAGGGACTTGTTACCCTGCAGGAATTGAGAGCATTTAAAAGAAAGAAGTGTAGGATTTCTCAGCCCTGACTCTGAGCAGGGCTGTTGCACGTGTGTTTGTGCACCTCCTGCTCTGCAAAGCAGGAAAAACAAAGTTTGCAAACTTGTTCTGTATTTACTCCCTCCCCACCCACCTCCCTTTAAAAATTCATCAGTAATCAGAGACATCCTGAGGAGCTGTTGTAGTAGAGTTACTATTTAATGCATGTGTAGCAGACTTAATATTTAATGTTTAGATAAACATCTCCACAATTTCCCTCCCCTGCCCTGTGTTTTTATGACCCTTTTAGGAAAGGAGCTGGTCTTACCTGCCCCACAGGACACACAGCAAATTGTCTGGGAGCTTGAGAAGAACCTCTAAGTCTTTAAGAGACTTTTCTGGTTCCACCTCTTACAACAACAGGTTTAAACACTCACACTCTCAGGGATCACACCAGGGCAGAATACAGAAATATTCTCGTTTTCCACTGAGCTCCTTAGATGTTGCTCCTCTTATTCCTTCAAGCTCCAGAGTTAAGAACCTAAATTGATTTAAGTTTGATACACAACATGAAATTGGTTGTGTTTTCCTCACCTAAAGTCAACAAAACAACATTTCATGAGGCTGCTGCCTTTTTTGGCCAAGCACAGCATCCCCTAAACCATCCATGTACAGCAGGGAGCACACGGGATCCTTACCCAAACCAGCCTTTTCCAGCTGGAAATGATGGATGGAGGACAATGCCATCCTCACATGCTCTGTATCTACGGGGCAAAACGTGGCTGGAAGCAACTTCCAGCCCACTCAGTCATGCAGCAAAGTCAGATGATGGGTAATGATTTTTGCAGCCTGGACCAGGCTCTGTTGGAGGCTCCAGTCCCAATTTTATTCCCACAAGCTCTGCCTGAGCCTCCAAGGAGGGGCAGAGGCATTTGATCAAGCCAGCTCCCCTTAATGTGATTTCTATTTCAGAACTGCTTCTGTCGTGCCCTTGAGTCTTTTCCTGGCAATATCACCTGTGGCCCGATGTGACAGCAATGCTAAATTATATCTTGATGGCTAATTAGGGTAATTAAAGTGAAAGTAATCAAATCAACGTAATGGGCAAACTCTTAATAAAATGTCAAAAAATCTCTATTCATCATAAAGAGGGTTTTTTTTACTCTTTCAAATGTCAAAGAATGTGGAGAAAGAAAGAGTTGGACTTCAGAGTGGCCCTGGCTTAAAGGGACATCATCAGGCTGAACACTCCCAAAACCAGAGTTGATTTATTGCTAAAAACACTCTAATTGTTAAAAAATAAGGGCTATGATTTAAAAATAAGGGTTATTATTTAAAACATAAGGGTTATTATTTAAAAAGTAGGAGTAGCTATTTAAAAATGAGGTTTACTATTAAAAATAATGTTTATGATTAAAATTCAAGGCTTATTAATAAAAAATAATGTTAAAAGTTTAGGTTGCCTCACAGAGTTTGCTGTTTTGTGTAAATAATTTCCTGTATCTTGTCCTGCTGAGGGTCATGACCTGGGTTAGTTTCCTGAAGATGATGGGGAACATTTCTCCAAGGTGAGGGGGATCTTTTCCCCAAGGTGATGGGGATCTTTTCCCCAAAGTGATGGGGATCCTATCCCAAAAGTGAGGAGGATCCTTTCCCAAAAGTGATGGGGATGCTTTCCCCAAGGTGAGGAGAATCCTTTCCCTGATGTGATAGGGATCCTTTCCCCAAAATGAGGGGGATCCTTTCCCCAGGGTGAAGAGGATCCTTTCCCTAAAGTGAGTGGAATCCTTTCCCTGAGATGAGGAGGATCCTATCCCAAAAGTGAGGAAGATCCTTTCCCTGAGGTGAGTGGGATCCTTTCCCCAAAGCAGTGGAGATTTTTTCCCCGAGGTGAGTGGGATCATTTCTGTCAGATGAGGAGGATCATGCCCTGGCCATGCCCTGAGCATCCCTGCCGGTCCCTCGGGATAAGGAGGGAGAAGCTCAGGCACGGTTCCCGTGCCCGTCCCCGCCCCGCGGGACACCGGGACCGGGCAGTGTTTGCGGTCTCCAGGCAACACAGCGCCCGCTCCTGCCCTGTTCTCCCTCCCTCCTTTTCTCCTTCCTTTCCTCCATCCCCCCCGTCCCAGCCCCGTCTCGTCCCCTCTCAGGTATCGGCAGTGTCTGGCTCAGGTGTGCGGGATGAGGGGCAGGAGCCTCGTCCTGTCTGCTGGGTGGAAAAAAACCGATTTTATCCTCCTTCCTCCAGGCCAAGAGAAAAGGTAAGGGGTGGGTGAAGCATCGAGGTGTGGTGGCTCTGTGTCCTCCGTGTCCCCACCAGCGGTGACATTGATGATTAAAAATTTATCAAATGGTTGTCCCAGCCTCGTCCATGGGCAGGGAACACTGACCAAGGGGGTGGGTGCTTTCTCTGTGAACCTCTGTGATGTTTCTCATCATGGCTTTACTCCCTCAGAAACCTGGCAGTGACCAAACCCTGGCTTTTCACAGTGCCTGGGTTTTCTGGCATCTGGCATTTGAAAAACTGCTCCCTGCAAATGGGAAAACTTGTGTTCCAGAGCCCCTCATGGCTGATTTTCTGCTAAAATTCTGCTCCATGGTCCCCCATTGCTGATTTGCTCTCAAACCTGTGCTCCACAGCCCCTCACTGATGATTTTCTGTCAAAACTCAGCTCCACAGCACCTCATTGCTGTTTTTCTGCTAAAACTCTGCTTCACAGCCCCTCATTGATTATTTTCTGTTGAAACTCTGCTCCACAGCTCACCATTACTGATTTTCTATCAAACCTCTGCTCCATAGCCCTTCACTGCTGATTTTCTGCTACAATTCTACTCCACAGCCCCTCATGGTTGATTTTCTGCTAAAACCCAGCTCCACAGCCCCTCTCTGATGATTTTCTGCTAAAATTCTGCACCACAGCCCACCATTACTGATTTTCTGCTCAAACCCTGCTCCACAGCCCCTCACTGATGATTTTTCAGCCAAAATTCTGCTCCACAGCCCCTCAATGCTGATTTTCTGCCCAAACCCTGCTCCTCACCCCCTCACTGCTGATTTCCTGCTCCGGCCCTGTTCCACAGCCCCTCATTTCTGATTTCCTGCTCCAACCCTGCCCCACAGCCCCTGGTTTCTGATTTTCTGCTTAAACCCTGTTCCACAGCCCCTCATTTCTGATTTTCTGCTCAAACCCTGCTTCACAGCCCTTCACTGCTGATTCTCTGACTCCACAGCCCCTCACGGCTGATTTTTGCCTCAAACCCTGCTCCAGAGCCCCTCACTGCTGATTTTCTACCCCACAGCCCCTGGTTTCTGATTTTCTGCTCAAACCCTGCTCCACATCCCCGCATTTCTGATTTTCTGCCCAAACCCTGTTCCACAGGCCCTCATTTCTGTTTTCCAGGCCCCGGCCATGTCCTGCCCGTGACGCCGCTCGGTGAAGGCCCAAGGCCCGGCCATGTCCCCTGAGGAGCTCGCCGCCCTGCTCTGTGGGGAAGGGGACGAGCGCCTCTCCCTGCAGGAATTTCCAGCAGCCACGGCTTTTTACCTGGCTGCCTTCAGCTGCTGCGCCCCCACAGCAGTGCAGAGAGTGAACTCCATGGCCCACGGGCTCTGGGAGAGAGTGGTGGCCACCTTGGAGGCCTGGTGCCAAGGCAAGGCTCAGATCCCCAAAATCCAGAGCAGGAACTTGGCCGTGGTGTCCCTCAGCGTGGGAATAGCTGCGATTTTCCTCTCCACCCTCATCCCCAACAACGTGGTGGCCTCAGTGTACGAGCTGGAGGCCCTGCTGAGGCGAGGGTGCTCGGAGGAGGTGGTGAGGAAATGCAATCTCCTGCTGGAGGGTAACCCAAGGGGTTCCATGGAGCTGCTGCTGCTGAGGGCGCTGGCACGGGTGCTCTCAGGGACACAGGCTGGGAAGGGAATCCTGGATTATGTCCAAGCCTTTGTGCTGCACCAAACTGAGGCAGCAGCCTACGTGTGCAGCAGGCAAAGGGAGCACCTGCCCCAGGTCATCCAAGCTTTCTCTGATCATCTTTCCACATGCCAGGAGAAAAGCCCAGGCTGCAGCTCCTCGGAGCAGTGGCTGGGTGAGTGCTACAGATTCCTGGCTGCAGTGGCACCGGGGCACGCCTGGGTGTGCAGGGCACGGGCAGCCCACCTCCGAAAAACAGGAGAGTTTCAGGAGTGTGTGGCTGTTTGCACCAAGGCCCTTGAGGGATTCTCAGCTGATAATCTCGGAGGTGAGGACGTTCTGGCTCTGCTCCTGGAACGAGCTGCTGGGTATTTCTTCCTGGGAGGATGCACGCAGGAAATGATGCAGGATTTAGCAGCAGCTTTTGCAGCAGACCCTGCCCGGGCAATGAAAGGCTTTGAAGAGCTTTTCTCACCCTGTGATGCTGAGAAGATCGAGGAGCAGGCCAGAGCTGCCCTGGAGGGGAGGTTTGCATCCTACAGGGAGGCTGTGCGTGCTCGGGCTGAGCTCAGGGGCACCTGTGGCACTGAGCTGCTCCCTCCTGTCATCCAGACAATCCAGCTGCTCCTGCACATCTGCCCAGGGTCCAGCCGGGAGCTCAGGGTCCGGCTGGCAGACTGTCACCTCCTGCAGGGACACCCCGGGGCTGCCCTGGACATGTGTGAGCAGCTGCTGGCAGCAGAGCAGAGCACGTACCACAACACCCTGCTGGCACTGCGAGGCTTCTGCTCCCTCCATGCCCAGGACCACCACGGAGCCCTGCAGGACTTCCAGAGGGTCATCGAGCACGAGTCCCCACATCCCAGCAGCTGCATCAAAGCCCTGTGTGGGCGTGGGCTGATCCGTATTTCTGGTGGCAGCAATTACTTGACAGCCCTGGATTATATCACAGCTTGCCAGTTAAAGCTGGATGAAACCATCTTCACCATCAAGTCCTATGTGCCATGGAACCAGAGGGGATTGCTGCTGAAGGTCCTCCAGGAGGAAGGACAGATGATGCTCCAGAAGAAGAGGTACCCAGGAGGCAGCTCATTTTCCTTTCAGAAAAAGCAAACAGGGCTGTGCACATCCCTAACCTTGAAGGTGTTTTGTTTTGTTGGCTTTTTTTTTTTTTTCCCCACTCCAGAGATGCCCCTGGGGTTTTCCAGCTGGCTTCTCTCTTGGTGGAGCTGGACAGCTCTGACGAGGCATCCCGGATCCTGTGTGCTGATGCCCTGTACCAGATGGGCCGTGGGGAAGAAGCCCACGAGATGCTGTCACTGGCCCTCTCCAGAAACCCCCAGAGGGCTCCTGTGCTGGCCAGGCTGGCCCTGCTGCAGCTCAAGAGAGGCTCTGTGTACGATGGCAACCAGGTAAGGAGCACTTGGAAAGCCTCATCCTCAGGGTCGTTCCCTCCTCAACAGCTGATTTGCCAAATTTGCCCCAGACAGCAGTGAAATTACAGATTAATCCCTGTGTTCAGTGGTTTGGGTGCATTTCCCCTTTATAACTAAACTTTGCTGTTAGGAGCTCCCTGAATGGCAGCAGGGAGAGAGCTGTGACACAGTGAATCTTGGAGCCCACATACAGAACCTCTAGCAGAACTTAAAGGTGTAAATAGAGGGCTGATGTTGCCATCAAATCATAGAATCACAGGAATTTGTGTCCAAAAAGGCCACACAAGGACTCCCAGTTAAATCCAGCTCGTTCCTGACGTGATTTTTAATGGCATTTCTCAGCACTTTAACCAGGCAGTCCCTAGGGACAACATTATGGGATTGGGAATGTTCCCTTAGAGAAAAGAAGGCACCTCCCCAATTATCCTAACAAAGTCTTGGAGAAGAAAGACACAAATTCAGAAACTCCCATATCAGTCTGCAGTTTTCTTTCTCCAATGCTGATAAATTGTGCTGGAAACCCTAAAAGCCATTCCAGCAAAGTTAGTTCTCCTACCCAGGATTACAAAGCTGAATTCCCAGGGTCTGCCATCAGAGGGAACTATTGTATTCTTTTTAAAATGCCATATAAATTCTGCTAACCCATAAGGAGAAAGGTTTTATTGTCAGCACTTCACTACTGCCTATGAAAAATAAAAGTTTGCTGTAATTTGCTGCTTTTAGGATGGCTGTTAATGAAGGATGTGGCTTTATTACAGTGCTCTCTTTGGAAGTTGGATTTCCATCTGCAGCTTCTGCTGCAATTTCTGCATGGAACATCTGAAATTTCTCTTCAAAATACTTTTAGCCCACCTGCCTGTCAGATGCCAATCACTTTTATCTATCAATAAAATAGAGAAAGTTATGAGTTCAAGGGATGTGTCTGGTACATCAGGATAACTTTGTTCTTGTCCAGACTTCTCTGGCTCAGATTTGAATATCCAGTCCCTGCTGAGCACTGTAAAAACCATCTTTTGATTCATTTTCATTGGAAATTATGTTTAAAAAGTGCTTGTTGAGGCAAAGATACCAAAGGTCAGACAGGATTCTTTTCCAGAAGGACAGTACTTTGTGAGTGCTTTTCCCAGATTACCAATAACAATACTAAAAATAACTTACAGCACTTCCCTAATTTTCCATTAATCCAATGGTTTTGATTTTGCAGTCAAAAGGGTCACTGGAATCCTTGTGTTCCACAGGAACATTCTCTTTTTTGGGCAGTCGTCCTGTATTTATAAAAACACTCCACTGGGCCAATGTGGATGCTGCCCAAAACAAAGCAGGCAGCACCAGGTATTTGCCCAGGATTATTTCCACAGCTGCAGTGGTGGTGAGGAAAGATAAGAATTCCGGTTTTCTCCAACCTGCATTCACAGCAGGGCCAGCTGAGGGGATAAATCAGGGAGATTTGTGATCCTGGGCTGGCTGAAGCTCCAGGGAGAGGTGGGGAAGCTGGGGAAGGACACAAATCTCTCACACACAACCTCACATCCCATTCAACTCTTTCTCTGCTGCCTTTTCCTCTCTCATCCTTAAGCTGCTGAGGAGACTGATCAGAATTGGAGATTCCTCCTGCCTCCTGCCAGTGCTGGACATTTTCCAGGACGAGGACAGAAAGCTGCTGCAGAGGCACTGCCGCTGGCGAGCCCTGGCCATCCTGAAGGGCAAACAGGAGGCTGCTGCCATCAAAGAGGCCATTGCCCACCTGTCCTTTGCCATCCTTGCTGCAGGTAGGGCACCAGGATGCCCGTGGGGATTTGCTCCTAAGGGAAATCATGTGGGTGGGACAGGATGTCCAGATGTCCTCTGTCACCTCCCCGGTGAGGGCTGACACAGCAGGTTCACCTGGGCCAGGAATTTTAAATTTTAAATTTCAAAAATTTTAAATTTCAAAAATTTTAAATTTCAAATTTCAAGGAATTTTATTGGGTTCAGCTCAATTCTACAGGGACATCATCCCCTCTTCTTCACCCAGTGCAAAGGAGTGAATGCAGCCCCTCACACATTTCACCATCCCAGCTTTCCCTCAAGAGAGAGACCAGGCTGACATGGAAATTCTTCTGGCGTGTTCCAAGTAAAACCATGTTTGTATGGAAATCTGCCTTTCACTCTGAGCAAATGTTATGACAGCAGCACTGAAAAGAAGAGAGGCTGGCTGGTGGAAATGGAATAAAAACCCTGTTAATTGCTTGGAGATGGTTCCATTTCACAGCCCGTGCATTCCAGCTTATCAGCTCCCCACCTGCTAGAACAGATGCTTGTTAAGAAATAGATATTGTCTTTAGAGGAGCCAACTGGTAGAGCTCCAGAGTGATAATAACCTTTGGTACAGAAGTTTTGGAGCAAATCAGGAGGGAGAAAAAGCCTCATTACTGCAGAGGAATTGCTTGGAGCCTGTCTGCTGGCTGATCCCTGCAGGCAGCTGCATTTGCTGACCTCCCTATGAAAACATATTTCCAGTGGCACTGATGATTTATCATCCAATATTGGATGCCACAGTTATTGATTGCAACCCTGAGCATATTAAGATCCTTATCAAAATTGCCTTGGAAGGAAGGGATATGTGGATGGCAGGCAGAGAAATGCTCTGCAGGCAGGGAATGGAGGGACCAGGATTTTCTCTGACAACTCTATGTGTTTATTTGGGCAGCACTTGTGTGAAAGCAGAAGAAAAAAAAGAAAAAAAGAAAAAGCAGCTCAGTATCACAAATCCCAGTGCATATTAATTCTGGCAGGGAATTAGTCAGTCCCATCTGGATAACTCATTTATCCAAAACAATGTGTACCTTCCCTGCCCGTGGGAGGGGGCTGGGGACTCTTTAAGGTCCCTTCCAACCCAAACTATTCTGTGATTCTGACCCCACTTTATTAAAACAGCCAAATGGCTTCGTGCCTCCACTCTCACGCAGTCCCAGATCTCCCTCTTAGGGCTTTCTCCTCTCATTCCTGCTGCTCCCACTCCTGCCTGACACAGATTCTTCTTTCCTTTCAACACGTAGCAGGAATTCCACTTGCAACAACAATAAAGGAAACTTCCACTTAAGCAAACTCTCATTGTACTTCATCCTGAGGTATCCTCAGGCCAAGTGGAGCTTTTTTGGAGCTTCCTGTGGGTATCCTTGCAGTAACCATGGCTGCATCCCTGTCCTCCAGGTGGTTATGCTGAGGATTGCCTTCTCACCAGGGCACGATGCTATGGGCGCCTTGGGCAGATGAAAACTGCAATTTTTGATTTTAATGCTGTCCTGAAGGAGGATCCCAGGAATGTGCAAGCTCTGAGTGGCCGAGGGTTTGTTCACCTCGCTCTGAGGCAGCAGAAGGTACTGTCCATGTGGGGCTTTGCTGGTTTTTCTGAGGGTACTGAACAAAATGAGTGTAAAGCATCACAGAATTCGTTGTGGAATCGCTGGAATCAGGAGTTTCTCACAGAATTTGGGCAGTGAAAGGCTCTGGCTTTGGCTGGGTGTATGAACAGCTCATCTGGCTTTGCTGATTTTCTTTCCAAGCCTAGGGAAAGGAGGGGTAAACCTTGGTCATGATTTTCTGTGATAACCCAAGGAGTTTAAAGCACTTTGCAAACACTGATTCAAACCTGCCTTTATGACCTCCTATCAGCTGTGCAAATGGAAAAGCTGCAGCACAAGGACAGGGAAGAGCAGAGTTTCTCTGTGGCTCAGCAGAGAACAGAAAGCAGCTGAAAGAACAAATGATCAATACTTAATTATTGCTTCCACTTCTTTCCTTGGTGCTGTTTTTCCACAGGAGGCAGTGCAAGATCTGATCTCAGCACTGAAGCTGGAGGCAGGAGCAGTGATCCCAGCAATCCTGTCCTTGAAGCCTGAGGCCCAAGGGTTGGTCACTGGGTGGCTCCTCCAGCATGGCAGGGCCACTCTCAGCGAGCTCATGGCCACCAAAGATGTCCCAGCAGAAGAAACCCTTGGGGACCTACTCACGATGGCAAAAGCACTGACCAAGATCTGCAGGGCTGCACAACATCACATCTTCTATACTGACGTTCTGATGGCAAATGGTGAGTTCCAGTCCTTCAGCACAGCTGGTCAGGCCTCGTGAGGGAGCAGAAAATGGATAGATGTAAATATTAAATGTCAAGGGTGTTGCTGGATGGTTCTAGATGGTGCTGGACGGTGCTGAATAATGCTGGATGGTGCTGGGTAATGGTGGATGGTGCTGGATGGTACTTCTGAAGAGAAGTTTGAAAACATTCTGGGACAGGGTATTCTTGGGACTTTAACTGGTCAAAGTGACCCCAAGATGTGTTAGAAAGTCTCTTTTCCCAGCCTGGCAGTCAAAGAAGGAGCCAGAGCTCTTCAGTTCTTGGTCTCAAAGTTGTTTATTGCTTCTTATCTATAAAATTCTTTCTCCTGACCTGCCAAGCTCCACTCAGCAGGTCAGACAGAGGTACGCTGGCAGCCCTCAGGGCAGTGTTATCTTTTATACTGAAAACTACATGTACAATATTTACAATTCCTTCCCAATACCCATCACCTATGTTAGACAGTGAGCTTCTACTCTAAACCAACCCAAAAGTGCCAACATCATAGCAGAACACGGAGGCCAAGAAGAAGAAGGAGAAAGGCTGGACACACCCAGATTCCTCCATCTTGCCCCCTGAACCCCCATTCCAAAAACCCCAAAAAATCTATTTTTCACCCCGTGACAAACTGATTATTATTCTGCTTAGACTTTTGTGGCTTGCAGATCCTCATATAAGGTTGGCAACTTGCTCCATGGGTCATAATCAAAACCACAGGCATCTTGGGCTCTGTGCCCCCTGGCAGAGGTCCTGGCAATCCAGGACAGCCAGAGAGATGCCCTGAATTCTGACAGGGTGTGACATAATTAACGCCTTCAGACGTGGACTGGCTGCCTGACCCCTGCCTCGCTGTGGTTTCTCGGTACCTTTCTCCCCATGGGATGGATTATGGAGTTTGTGCTGGTGTTCCCCAACAGGAAGGCACCAAGAGGCCCTCAAGCACCTGCAGGAAGCCTTTGGCCACTGTCCTGCTGAGGACACAGCCAGGGCTCGCTTGGCTGTGCTGCAGCTGCAGGGCAGGAACGTGGCAGGAGCAGCTGCCCCTCTCAGCGTCCTGGCCAGGAGAGATGAGAAGGACTTGGCCTTTCTCCTGAACTTTGTAGACACCAAGAAACAGCAGCACCTTGCTCAGGTACAGCCCTTTTATTTGGATCCCACATCTGTGGATTCAGTGGGGAAATAATTGAGAAGCAAAACTGGGATTCTGCAGGAATTTCTCCCTGCCTTGAGAAGTGCGTGGGGAGAGTTTCAGCAGATGGATAGGGCACAAATTGGCTTTTCAGCCAGGGAGTTGGAGCCAAACTTCTTCCACTGCAGTGACCCTGATCAGTCTCTAGTAATCCATCAACTGCCACATCTGAGCACTTGGGATTCCTTTTTGGTCTCCCTAGCACAAGAGCTGGTGATGCCCACACTGAAATTCAGGGGGTGTGAGGGCAGCAGGTAGAGATTTAACAGATCATTGCTAATTGTTGTACTCTGGGGGATACACGGGGCTCATGGATGGCTCCTGGTGAAGGGGGATTCGTGTTTTGTTCATTTTCATGATGAAAAGAGCTGAGTATTTCAATTCAGTGACATTAAATACTTCCACCCTTCTTTTGTGCAACATTTAGGATTTCTAATATGATCTCATTTTTTACAAAATAAAGGCTTTGAGGCTGGTTTTCTTAGCTAAAACTGACACAACAATGCCACAAAGTTCTGATCCCCCCCTCCCAAGTATTTATTATTCAGCATTTTTTCTTGTTTCTCCCCCAAAGTACACCCAGAAAGTATCTCCAATAATAAGACAAGAGAAGGTCAGATTGATAGTGAAGAGTTTTAACACTCAGCCAAGCATCTGCAGTTCTGATTACCCAGAAGCTCTGGATTCTGAGAATCAGTTTGCTTCCTTTTATTCAATTTGTTGCTGGTGTGCACCCTGGTGAGAAGCTATATTGTTATGCTCTCTCCCAGGTTATAAAACAAATAACATGCTGATATCCTTAATGCAGCAAGGGGAGTCCTTGGAATGTATTTGAACAGAACAGCAGGAGGATATAAGTAAACAAGTATTAATTTACCAGTCCCCAGACATGACCCATTACAGAGAAAAGAGCCCCTCTCTTCTAAATAATGTAAAAAGTTCAGTCTTAGGGGGAAGAGTTGGAAGATTTCAGAGGCAATTTGCAATCTTCCACTTTAGAAAGCTGATAAAGGAACAATTGGGACTGTGACTAGGGAGGCCCTAAGGAGGTGTCTGTAAATGAAGACACATTTTAGAGCTGAATTTCCCCTGCTGCCACATCACTCCTTCTGTGGGGGTCTCACAGCCCAGTCCATCCATGCTGCTTCCCTTCTGAGGCAACACAGGAGGAAGAAAAAAACTTGTCAGGAAGAAAAGAAAAATGAAAAGAAAAAAATCAAACTAACATTTGTATCGCTTATACTGCACTGACAAGTGAGAACCCACTGGTGCCACACGTGAGTGAAGCCTTTAAAATGGGAGAGAAACTTACTTCTGTCTCTTTTTGGCAGCTGTGTTTGAAATAAAACCCCTCACTGTGGCTCATTTATCATGAGAGATTGAGACAAGAGGTGTGACCAGGCTGATTCCAAAACTGGAGCCCAATACCAGGGTTGGGAGTTTAAAAAGAAAACATTGCTCCCTTTCATCTCATGCTTTTCAATGTTTGAACTCAAGCACCTGGGAGTCTTTAGATTTATTTTGTGACCAGGGGATGAGTGTGTGCTCTCTGGGGTGTGGAAGGAATTGTTTCATCCACCTGCCCAGTGTCTCAAAGGATTTCCCAGCAGCACTTCCTTTTGCCTGTCAGCTTATTCTGGTTTGTGAAAGGAAGATCTCAATAAAAGCAAAGTTTTAAAAGCTTTCATACAGAATTAATGCTAAAATTCCCAATGATGGCCTGGCTTTGCTGAGGTTCCTACCCTGGGAGAGGGAGCTTGCTCTGTTCCTGAATTTCCCAGGTAGGAAAAGAAGAGTTCAGAGTTCACACCCAGTCTCAGCACTCCAGCACAAAAGCATTTCTGCCACATTGTTTTTTGAGAATTTGGAATTACAGGCATTTTTAAAACGTGTCATCATTATCCTGGAGCCAGGTCTGAAGAGCTAAAAATAGTTCTCCATAAGCTGAATAGGAAAGGGTGGAGGAAGGAGAGAGCTCCTTGATGTACTCTTTCCCATTTCATAGAAAACAAAGCCATAAAATTCTCCCATTATTTATAGTGAAAGGGGTCCCATGCTGAGAAGTTTGTAAACAACTGGGAGAGCCCCATGGGAATAGGAATCTGAAAGATTTATTAAGCTGCAAAAGGTCAGAGGAAGGGAGTTTGCTTTGCTGCTCGTGCAGCTTCAACCCTTGGCTTTCCTAAGTCAGGGGTAAATGCACGACTGATTCTCAACCCCTCACACAGATCCTTGGGGCTGCAGCTGCTGTGGAGATCCAGATACCTACAAAAAAAGTCTCCAAAACTGCATGGTCTGTGCCAGAATTAGGTGAAGTTGCCATTCCACATGGCCTTCATGGCATGTGCAGGTGGAGAAGGAAAGACTTGCTCCAAACTCTCCTGGAAACACCCAACCCTCTCCCGAAGCTCAGAGTTTATCATTCCATCTGCTGGGATTTGCTGCTCAGGGAATGACCCTTGGCCATAAATTCCATGCCCAGTAAACTCCTCACTCTTTTTCTTTCTAAGGAATTAAGCCTTGGTCATATCATAAGATTGGTCCCTAGGGGCAGGAACCAAAAAATGCTACAAAAATATGTGTATGTTCAGTCTTTTACACCCAGTGAGGTGAATAGATGGAAAAAAGGGACACAGAAACCTAATCCAGGGATCCACTCATGGCCCTTTCCAGGTGGCACCTGAATTATTTCAGTCTGGAAGCCAAAATCAAACTTTTAATGACAAGTTGGACTCCAGTTTCCCTGGAATGCACTCCAAGGATTTTCCTGCCCTTCCAGGTCACCTGCAATGAGGCTGATGACAAAAATGCTTCCCAAAGGCCACATGCAGGGAGCAGCTGAACTCAGCCGTGCCATCCTTCTGGCTTCCCTTGCCTTCTCTCCCTGGGCCTGGTTTTCATCTTTATCTCTGTTAGGAGATAACGTGCAAGCTGCTGATTAATCCTTCCCTGTTACACCCCAAAAACATCCCAGCTCAGGTCCCTTAAATCAGGCAGAGCCAAAAGAGAATCCAGAATCCAACTGTCCAGCCTTGCTCCATCTGCAAGGGTGAAAGGGAATCCTTTCTTTTCAGATGGGATTTTTCCTCCAAGTGTGGCAGGAAAGGCAGAATCTCGTGGCTTGATGTGGGGACTCTCAGGGAAATGGGAAGAAATGCCACATTGCAATATTGCTCAGTGAATAAATGCAATATTGTGGTGCAATAACCCCAAATGCCCCGGGTTAGAGCACTGAAACCTCCAGCATCAGATTCAGCATTCAGCACAACAACAACAACAACCATTGTGTTTTCTTCTGCCTCTGAGACAACAAATTCACCTTAGAGGCTGAAAATGACAATTTAACTACACAAACACAAGCTATCTTGAGGAACTGCACTGAGTTCCTTGGAACAATGTGATCCAGAACTCTGGAATTTCTAGGGGGGAACAAAAAACACCTTCTCTTGCCAAGATGCTCCTCAGGCAGCTGCAATTCCACCTTGATCCCTTGTTAAATTCCTGCCACTGAGGGGACACTTGGGTCGAGGAGTTGTTTTAAAAACATTTCAAAGGACAAAGCAAATGTGCTGCTCTTTAAATGTACACAGACATCTGAGATGTGTTTGGACAAGCTGCCTGAAAATTTATGGCCAGAATTGTTAAAGCCAGGGGTTGACACTATTTGGGGAGAAGTCCTATTGCTATTTCTCTGCATGGAAGCTGAGAGACTCCTTAATAAATATTATGTCAAGAAAAATAGCAATAGACATATATTTTATATATTTTTATATGTATATAATATTTATTTAGCAATATATATTATATAGAGATATATATTGCTATATATATCTGTTGATATATATATACACACATATATATATAGCAAAATATATATATAATGTGCATTATAATGAAATAACTGGGGCAGAATTCCTCCTAAACCACGAGAATAAACTAAATTATTTCATGCCACTGCTCTCAGATGAGGTGCTGGGACTTGCCCTGCAGTATTGATTCCTTTCCTGCAGAACCTGTTCTCAGTCCTGGCCAACAGAAATCAATCCTAACCCCAGTCAGCCAAAATAAAAGGGGCACACAAAGAAACTGGAGGACCTGACCTGGCTGTCAGGTGTGGCTACTAAACCAGTGGCTGGGCTAACTGGATTTCTGCATCCACAAGCAGGAGTTACCCCTGAAATGAGGAGGATGCAAATATTTATCCTTTGCTTGAGCCTCAGCTTGTTTGGCCCAGCCTTTTGCAAGCCCTCAGCTGCTGATGGCAGCCTTTATAACCTGAATATTCACTCTGCTGCAGCGCATTAAAAGCTTTATTTATTACCAATAAAAGGGAATAATGAGAAATCCATTTGAGGCAAATACTTCTAATGGACTTTTCTTCATTGACCTCCATGAACCTAAAAATTATGTGGCTCTTTCAGCCTTCTTTATTTTCTTGTTGTTGTTTTTGCCTTCAGATGAGGGCAGAGAGTTCAAATTGCACTCAAGATTAACAATTAGCAAAGCCACCAGTTGGCCTTTTTTTTTTTTTAATTAATCTTAGGTAAGCTCCAGTAGAGACAAAAATTTCATTTTTAGCTCTTGCATTTGTGGGACAGCACCTGGGGATGTTGGTCCAGGCACCTTTTTGTTCATAATTCCTAAGAAATCTAAACAAATTCAGAAGAAACTCTGTGCAGAAAAAAAGGACTTTAGAAGCTCCTGAGATAGCAGCAAGTTCCCAGTGGGCCAAGAGTTTTATATCCTGGTCATATCATAAGATTTGCCTTGGTCATATCATAAGATTGAATAGACGGAAAAAAGGGACACAGGGACACAATCCAGGGATCCACTCATGGCCCTTTCCAGGTGGCACCTGAATTATTTCAGTCTGGAAGCCAAAATCAAGATTTTAGTGACAAGTTGGACTCCAGTTTCCCTGGAATGCACTCCAAGGATTTTCCTGCCCTTCCAGGTCACCTGCAATGAGGCTGATGACACAAATGCTTCCCAAAGGCCACATGCAGGGAGCAGCTGAACTCTTATCTGTATGCAAAAATTATTATTTCTCCAGCTAGATGTAATTCCAATATTTGATAAAACAACTAATTAGTGTCTGTGTGTATGACCAGTCCAGACTAGATTTTTTTTCCCCTAATTTTTTCCCCTTTATGTCACTATAGGACATGAAATAACACGAGCGCACATAGCACTGCTCTCAAGGTGAAAAAAGGGAAGTTTATTTTTTAACTCTAACATTTACAGTTTTCTAAAAAAGTGACAGTGGATTGAAGGGTGACAGTGCCACCTCTCCAATGACACTTGGCAAACTAACAATCTATCAAATTTCTTTTCTTCCACAAAAGAATGCAAAACAACCAGTTATTTACAGAAGGTGTGTGAGAAAGTTTGTTACAAGAATGTAAACATCAGAAAGCTTCAAAAATCTTAAAAAATCAGGGCAACACGTTTATTAACTAACATGGATTACTCTGTCCCCACAGGCAGCAGCCCAGGAAGGGAAGGTGCTGATGAAAGGCCACAACCACCAGCAGGCTCTGGGCTACCACAGCCTGGCTGTGCTGGCCAGCAGGGCCAACCCCAGGTACCTGAGGCACAGAGCTGCCTGCCTGGTGCACCTGAAAAAATATGAAAAAGCTCTGAAAGACATGGAAAAAGTGATCCAAGGGCATGGCTGTAACAGCCCAAAAACACAGGCTGGGGATCACTGCTGCCAGGGCTTCCTGCTGCTGGCCCTGGCTCGGGAGGAGGCAGCAGTGCAGCACTACATGCAAGCCCTGCAGCTGGATGAGCCCCTGGCCCTGGGCACCATCTCTGAGTGCCCTGGCAGGGAATCTTTAACCCAAACTTTTCACAAAATTGCACAATATAACTTTGAAAAGCAGCGTTATGAAGAGGCCTGGAAAATCACAGACTATGGGCTTAAAATTGGTAAAAGTTCTGAGCTCCAGAAGCTGAAAGCAAGACTGAAAAGAGAGGCATCAAGCTGTAGCATACATTGATTTCTCTGTTTGGGGATTTTCCAGTCTGATTGCTTTCTGGGAGGCTGCAAGAATGAAGGAAAGATGAGGAAGATAAGAAAGATAAGAAGCTGATGATAAATATGCAACAAACACTGAACATGGAGCAGCAAAACAAAACTGACCAAGACAGCAATGAGGAAAAAAAGAAAATTGCAGCATTCAGGATTCCTTAAAATTATTGTGGATTATGTAAACTCCCCATTGTGAAAAAAAGCCTTTTTTCTGGCTAAACAACAAATTCTAACACACAGGTTCCAGTCCTACTGAAGGAAAACATTCAAATCAATTGCAGCTCATGAATAATAATCATGTATTGATGAGCTTTAACACTGTTCAATCAATTGGCCTTATTTTTATGGGCCAGTCAAAAGGATCAGTCAGAAGTAACTCCTGTAAGGTGTTTGTGAAGGCCCTGTCTGTTGGTTATTGGTTACTACTGGAAGGAAAACATGATCCAGATTTTTTTTTTCAGCTTGCAAATGGAGCCGACAGTTGTTTAAGGATATAATTTAATGCTTGGAAAGAAGCTCTCCCACAGCATCTTGATGCACATTATGGGGAAAAAGCCTCATCAGTGTCACTAGGAATAAAATATAGGAATAAAATATAATTTGAAAGGGTGTGTTACACCCTTCTCCTGCTGCCACACCAAAAACCTCCTTGGGCTAACCCAGAGTGAGGGACCTGACTGGATTTAAACTTGTGTGTGTGACTTTTGCTTTTCAGGTTTTTTAACTCATTTTTAAATTTAGAATAAAAAATCCCCAGCCGGGTTTTTTTTTTTTCCCTCGGTCCTGGTCAGTCTGCGAGGCAACGTTAATCACCAAAGTTTGGGTGCAGACCATCCAGGGACTGGGGTTTTTGTCAGGCAGGAGGATCTTTTGGAGGCTACCAGGAACTACGTTCCCGAGGACCAATGGCTGCTGGGGTGTAATTTAGCAGTTGTGATGAGAGGGATGGTGAGTTTGTGTGTCATCTGAAGGGGGTGTTAAGGGTAGATGAGTGTTGTTTTTTGTGTGCTTTTGTTGGTTTGGGTTTCCTGTAACAATAAATCAACATGTAATGAAAACAGAAAAAGGTTATCATCTTGTGTTAATGTGTATTGCTCTGTATTGCAGGCTGAGCACAGGGTGAACTCTCTCCTCCTTGCTGTGACACCTGGGCTGGCAGGGATGACACAGTGACCTCGCCAGCCAATGTTGCCTGTGCCATCACCTGGCACTGACGTGCTTGATGGAAATCATTTTGCTGGGATTTTTCTCCTGAGAAGCCTCAGAACAGAAATGGAACCAATAACAATCTGCTGGCTGTGGAGTGTGGGCTGGAGATGGTTTAGCAACAGGGGCATCTTGGATTAGTCTCCTGTGCATTGTTTCTACTTGATGACCAATCATGGTCCAGCGGTGTCGGGGCTGTGAGCAGTCCCAGGTTTTTATTATTCATTCCTTTCCAGCTTTCTGATGTCTCCTTGCTCTTTTAGTATAGTTCTAATATCTCATTTTCTTTTAATATAATAGAGATCATAAAATAATATTTCAGCCTTCTGAAAGGTGGAGTCAAGATTCTCATCTCTTCCCTTGTCCTGGGGACCTTCAAACACCACCACAATCAGCGGCTGAGTGGGTTTGTGCGAGCCCCTCAGTAACCCTCGGCCGGTCCCGAGTCGGCAGACACCGGGGGGCAGCCTCAACATGGCCGAGAGCGGGGAGACACTCTCTGTGTGTGCCCCGAGGGTGCTGAGGGCACCTGGGCTGGGGGGAGACACTCTGTGTGTGTGCCTCGAGGGTGCTGAGGGCACCTGGGCTGGCAGGGAGACACTCTCTGTGTGTGCCCCGAGGGTGCTGAGGGCACCTGGGCTGGCAGGGAGACACTCTCTGTGTGTGCCCCGAGGGCACTGAGGGCACCTGGGCTGGGGGCAGACACTCTCTGTGCCCCGAGGGTACTGAGGGCACCTGGGCTGGGGGGGAGACACTCTCAGTGCCCCGAGGGTACTGAGGGCACCTGGGCTGGGGGGCAGACACTCTCTGTGTGTGCCCCGAGGGTGCTGAGGGCACCTGGGCTGGGGGGGAGACACTCTCAGTGCCCCGAGGGTACTGAGGGCAGCTGGGCTGGGCACCCGTGCAGCACAAGAGACACCAGAGACCACGGTAGAAGATAAAGGGCCGACTCTTAGCAGGGGTTAATCCAAGGTTTTATTAGGATCCCAAAGGAGCTCCTGCACCTCAGGGGCCTCCTGCCGAGAGCCCCGGGGAGATGTGCCAAGGTTACATTTAAAGGGAGGTGGAAACCGACAGTAGAGAACACCCTACCAACCATTAAGTGACCCTAAGGGATGGGCACTGGGGGATGGACATTTAGGACAGTGTATGGGGCAAGGCTTGGGGGGCTGACCCCTGGCCTCTGGACAATCACTCGACGACTTGGACCAAAACTTCTGCATGGAGGGGATGGGATCTGAGTGATTGACAGAGAGCCAGGGTGGGCGTTTGGGGATGATCTCATCCCGGGAGAGGGAAAACACAGGTTAAGGGAGGGGGGTACAGTTTGGGATAAACCATGTGGGAAAAATATGGAGATACCAAATAAAATTACTTCGAAGTATTACAAAGTATAAATTGCACTACAGCAGGTCTGGGCAGAACAAAATAAAATAAAATAAGATGCTTTAAAAATAGAAAAATTAAAAATAAAAATTAAATAAAATTAAAATAACAAAATAAATTTAAAATAAAGGAACAAGAAAATAAAAACTGTAAAGTGCCATAAAAGTTCCATAAAAGGTAGTGCTGTAATGCAAGACCCTCAAACACCACCAAAATCACCAGCTTGAGTTGGTCTAGGCAGCACCAAACTTAAAAAAAAAAAAAAAAAAAGCTTTAAAAATGGAAAAATTAAAAATAAAAATTAAATAAAAATAAAATTAAAAAATTAAATAAAAAACTTTAAAAATAGAATAATTTTTTAAAAAATTAAATAAAAAAATAAAATTTAAAAATTAAAATAAAAACCTCGAAAAATAGAATAATTTTAAAAAATTAAATGAAAAATAATATTAAAAAAAAAAATAAAAAGCTTTAAAAATAGAATAATTAAAACTAAAAATTAAATACAAAAAATAAAATTAAAAAATAAAATAAAAAGCTTTGAAAATAGAAAAATTAAAAATGAAAATTAAATAAAAAATAAAATTAAAAAATAAAAAAGCTTTAAAATATAAAAATCAAAAATAAAAATTAAATAAAAAATAAAATTAAAAAATAAAAAAAACTTTAAAAATAAAATAATAAAAAATAAAAATTAAATAAAAAATAAAATTTAAAAAATCAAGTAAAAAACTTAAAAAAAGAAAAACTAAAAATAAAAAATAAATAAAAAACAAAATAAAAAGCTTTAAAAATAGAGTAATTTAAAAAACTTAAATGAAAAATAAAATTAAAAAATAAATAAAAAGCTTTAAAAATAGAATAATTAAAAATAAAAATTAAATAAAAAATAAAATTAGAAAAAAATAAAAACGTTAAAAATATAAAAATTAAAGAAAAAATGAAATAAAAAATAAAATTAAAAAAATAAAAAACATTAAAAACAGAATAAAAAACTAAAAATTAAACAAAAAATAAAATTAAAAAAAACAAATAAAAACCTTAAAAAAAGAAAAATTAAAAAGAAAAAATAAATAAAAAATAAAATTTAAAAAATAAAAACCTTGAAAAATAGAATAATTCAAAAAATTAAATGAAAAATAATATTAAAAAATAAAATAAAAAGCTTTAAAAATAGAATAAAAATTAAATTAAAAAATTAAAAAATTAATAAAAAGATTTAAAAATAGAATTAAAAATAAAAAATAAAAAATAAAATTAGAAAAAAATAAACTTGAAAAATTAAAAATAAAAATTAAATAAATTAAATAAAAAATATAATTATAAAAAAGATAAAAAGCTGTAAAATATAAAAATTAAAAATAAAAATTAAATAAAAAATAAAAAAATAAAAAACTTTTAAAAAAGGAAAAATTAAAAATAAAAATTAATTAAAAAATAAAATTAAAAAATAAAATAAAAAGCTATAAATTAGAATAATTTTTTAAAAAATTAAATAAAAAATAAAATTAAAAAAATTAAATAAAAAAAACTTAAAAAAGAAAAATTAGAAATAAAAATTGAATAAAAAATAAAATTTAAAAAATAAAATAAAAAGCTTTAAAAATAATAAAAAATAAAAATTAAATAAAAATTAAATAAAAAATAAAATAAAAAGCTTTAAAAATTAAAAAATAAAAAAATAATTACATTTAAAAAATTAATTAAAAAACTTAAAAATGAGAAAAATTAAAAATGAGAAAATTAAATCAAAAAAATAATTAAATTAAATGAAAAACAAAATAAAAACTGTAAAGTGCTGTAAAGTACTGTAAAAGTTCCATAAAGGGTAGTGCCGTAAAGCGGGACTGATGTAAAAATGCCGTAAAAGCGCGACTGTCGTAAAAGGTGCCGTAAAGCGCGACTGCCGCAAAGTGTCGTAAAGGTACCGTAAAGCACGACTGTCGTAAAAGGTGCCGTAAAGCACGGCTGTCGTAAAAGGTGCCGTAAAGCACGGCTGTCGCAAACCTGCCGTAAAGCAAAACTGTCGTAAAAGGTGCCGTAAAGCACGACTGTCGTAAAAGGTGCCGTAAAGCACGGCTGCCGCAAAGTGTCGTAAAAGGTGCCGTAAAGCACGACCGTCGTAAACCTGCCGTAAAGCACGACTGTCGTAAAAGGTGCCGTAAAGCACGGCTGTCGTAAAAGGTGCCGTAAAGCGCGACTGTCGCAAAAGGTGCCGTAAAGCACGGCTGCCGCAAAGTGTCGTAAAAGGTGCCGTAAAGCACGACTGTCGTAAAAGGTGCCGTAAAGCGCGACTGTCGCAAAATGTGCCGTAAAGCGCGACTGCCGCAAACTGTCGTAAAAGGTGCCGTAAAGCACGACTGTCGCAAACCTGCCGTAAAGCAACACTGTCGTAAAAGGTGCCGTAAAGCACGACTGTCGTAAAAGGTGCCGTAAAGCGCGACTGTCGCAAACCTGCCGTAAAGCAACGCTGTCGTAAAAGGTGCCGTAAAGCACGACTGTCGCAAACCTGCCGTAAAGCAACACTGTCGTAAAAGGTGCCGTAAAGCGCGACTGTCGTAAAAGGTGCCGTAAAGCGCGACTGTCGTAAAAGGTGCCGTAAAGCGCGACTGTCGCAAAAGGTGCCGTAAAGCGCGACTGCCGCAAACTGTCGTAAAAGGTGCCGTAAAGCAACACTGTCGCAAACCTGCCGTAAAGCGCGACTGTCGTAAAAGGTGCCGTAAAGCGCGACTGTCGCAAAAGGTGCCGTAAAGCGCGACTGTCGTAAAAGGTGCCGTAAAGCAACACTGTCGCAAACCTGCCGTAAAGCAACACTGTCGTAAAAGGTGCCGTAAAGCACGACTGTCGTAAAAGGTGCCGTAAAGCGCGACTGTCGCAAAAGGTGCCGTAAAGCGCGACTGCCGCAAACTGTCGTAAAAGGTGCCGTAAAGCACGACTGTCGCAAAGGTGCCGTAAAGCGCGACTGTCGCAAACCTGCCGTAAAGCGCGACTGTCGTAAAAGGTGCCGTAAAGCGCGACTGTCGTAAACCTGCCGTAAAGCGCGACTGTCGTAAAAGGTGCCGTAAAGCACGACTGTCGCAAACCTGCCGTAAAGCGCGACTGTCGCAAAAGGTGCAGTAAAGCGCGACTGCCGCAAACTGTCGTAAAAGGTGCCGTAAAGCAACACTGTCGTAAAAGGTGCCGTAAAGCGCTACTGTCGCAAAGGTGCCGTAAAGCGCGACTGTCGCAAACCTGCCGTAAAGCGCGACTGTCGCAAAAGGTGCCGTGATGCGCGACTGTCGTAAAAGGCGCCGTGAAGCACGACTGTCGTAAAAGGCGCCGTAAAGCACGACTGCCGTAATGGGTGTCGTGGAGCGCCATTGTCGTAAAGTGCCGTAAAGCGCGACTGTCGCAAAATTGCCATTCTGCCGTTTTTCCCAGAAATTTTGGACACAGGTGTTTTAAGCACTTTTTAATAGTATTTCCCGCCGGGCCATGACTGCCGCAGCGCTGGCCCCAGCTTGCAGGGCGCTGCTTTGAGCTGTGTTTGCCGCACGGGGGGTGCCCGCAGCAGTCGCCCCGCCCCTCCTGCGGGCCCGCCCCTTGCCGCCGCGTGTCTCCAACGGGACCCGCCCCTCACCTCCCCGTCGGACCCCGCAGTCCTGTCTGCCCCTGCCGCCCCGCCCCCTGCTCTCGCGGTCCCGACACCCGCCCCCCCCCCCGGCGCCTCCCGCCGCTCCCGCCAGCCCCGCCTTTGCCATCCCGTTGGTCCCTGCCGTCCCCGGTACCGCGGGCCCTGTCCCTCAACTCCGCTTTTACGGGCCCGCCCACCAGCGTTACCGCGGCCCCGCCCCCTCCGATTCCGCCGCTTCCCGCCCGTTATCCGCGAGTGCGGCCGCTCCTGCCGCCCCCCCAGGTCCCCCTCGCCCCCTTTACCGACACAGCGGGGCCGGTGCTGGCCCAAGTCCCGCCGCTGCTGCCGCGGCTTTGCAGTTCCCTGCCGCTCCCGGCTCTGCAGTGCCGTGCGCGCCTGGCGCGGCCGCGCGGCGTCCGCAGCGCCCCCTGTGCGCGTTGCCGCGGGAAGCTCTGCCCCCCCCCCCCCCCCCCCCGAACCTGCCGTTCAAGCGCGCGCCGCACGCCCCGAGCTGCCCACGGGCCCCGCCGCAGCTCAGACGCCCACGCTGGCCCCGCCCCTGCCGGCGTTTGGGCGCGATCCCCCGGTCCCGGCACGGCACCGCTTGCGCTGGCACCGGGGCGCCCCAGCCACCCCGTGCCGGCGCCGCGCCGCTCCAGCGCAGCGTCCCCTCAGCGCCGCCCCTGCCCGCCGGGCCAGCGGGGACCCCGGCTCCCAGCGGCTGCACGCCGCAGTCCAGCCGCCGACAAACCCCCCCCAGCAGAATCCCGCCGCCTCCACGCTGCTCCTCCCGCCGCCCCGGGATCATCTCCCGCCTCCCGCCGCCCCGGGATCATCTCCCGCTGACGAGGCTGCCCCGCCGCCGCCCGTGGTCGCCTTCCCGCTCCTGCCGCCGCCGCTCCATGGCGCGCCGAGCCGCGCCTTCCCCCCCGCGGCCCCCCGCCTCCACGCTGCTCCTCCCGCCGCCCCGGGATCATCTCCCGCTGACGAGGCTGCCCCGCCGCCGCCCGTGGTCGCCTTCCCGCTCCTGCCGCCGCCGCTCCACGGCGCGCCGAGCCGCGCCTTCCCCCCCGCGGCCCCCCGCCTCCACGCTGCTCCTCCCGCCGCCCCGGGATCATCTCCCGCCTCCCGCCGCCCCGGCATCATCTCCCGCTGACGAGGCTGCCCCGCCGCCGCCCGTGGTCGCCTTCCCGCTCCTGCCGCCGCCGCTCCACGGCGCGCCGAGCCGCGCCTTCCCCCCCGCGGCCCCCCTCTTCAGAGCTGCCGGATGGCGCCGCTCCGCCGCCTCCTGCGACCACGACCGCGGCCGCAGCCGCGTCTCCCATTTCCGCAGCTCCGCCACCGCCCCCCCCACGCTGACGGTAGGGACGTAACCCACGCACGCACATTGCTACAACCCCCCCGCACCCCCACAACCCCGCGATATCACTCCGCGCCGCCTCATCCAACCACAGCGCTGCTTCCGGGATCAGCCGCACCCATGCGCAGTTCTATCTCCACGGCCCCGCCGCCACCCCCCACTGCTCTGGCCGCAGCTGACCGGGACAGCCCGGTCCCGGTTCCGAGCCACTGCGCGCCGCTGTCCGGCCACAGCCGGCATCCCTGTGCCGGGGCACGCCGCTTCCGCCGCCACCGGGTCGATACACGGCACCACAGCAGGCGAAAACTGCATCGCCTTGCATGTATCCTTCCGCGTCTCCCCCTCTGCCGGATCTCTCTCGGCCGCATCACCGAGAGATCCCTCCGCAGCGCGGGGGGGACCCTGCACCAGCCACACCTGGTGTGCCTCCGCGTTTTCGCTCTCCGCAACCCTAGCACCGAGTGGGACTGCTTTGTGTCACGATTCGTCCGCCACATCCCCGCACACAAACCGTGCGACGAGGAGGGGGAGGCTGGAATATGACAGCTGCTTTAATAAATACAGGACAGACAGAATTATTTTGCCCCTGCAAATTCCAACCCCCTGATCCCAACACAAAAGAATTTCGAAAAAGAACTGTTCCCAAATAGCTCCAAAGTCCCCCCCAGTGTTTGGGACTGGTTTCTCAACCCAAAATTAAACACTAAACCCTGAAAATTCGATGGCATTAATCCTAAAATTAGAAAACTCACAATAATCTTTTGATAATTTTCACCTAACAGACTGGGATGAAGTCAGAAGCCAGATTTGCAAAGAAGAAAGTTTAAATCCTTTAGCTATGCCTGTGCTATTCAGCCAGCAAGCCGCTGGTCCTAGAACACAGGTTGCCTCATGAGATAAAAGAATTGCAAAAAGCAATAAGGGACAGTGGTATCTACTCCCCATATTTTAAACAAATGCTGAAAAGTACCCTGGAAGGACACACACCCACACCAAATGACTGTAAAAATCTTGCTGCTATAATTCTCACAGCCTCACAATATGTGCTATGGGAACTCAAATGGAAAAGACTGCTTACAGGGGTACTAGCCACTTAGAGTAGTGATGCAGACCTTCGTACCCTTGTCATGTCTAAGCTGACTGGTGACCCTCCTGATGATCAGAATGATAATCAAGTGAATTTACCCAGAACAGCATTAGATGACATTAAAAAGATGGCTCGCAGAGCCTTTTTGCAAATTCAGCCTGCAGGAAGTTTTGAAAAAGCCTAAAATCTGATTAGCCAGGACTTGTCTGAACCATTCACCACATTTGTGGACCGGGTAATGCAAGCAGCAGAAAGACAATGTGGCAATGATGTAGCTCTTTCCCACTGCTTTGAGACCCTTCCCTCACCCTGTGCAAGAAACCCAAGGGTGAATACACAGAAAAGGAACTTTATTGCTGCTTGCACAATGTGCTGTAGGACATATCCTCAGGGAATTCTGCTGGAAATGTCACACAGCTGTGAAGAATTCAAGTAGATTTATATTAATCAAGATTAATGTAATCAAGGAGGAAATACTGCCTAATAAAAGATGAAACTGGACACCTGTTTGTAATCCAACTTGCAGTCATTAATTAATTACAGCTTAAATATCTGTTGTTTCATCAGCACTGAGCTCTGTACAGACACTAACTATTTCTTTGCTCTCCATAAATTTTGTTCCTCTAAAATATTCTGCACCCTCAGTAACCGTGTTGTACATCATCACCAGGTAATGAATGCTGAAAGAAAATGTGAAATCATGGTTGAGAATGTTCCTGCACAAACAGCACCCTGCCAGGGTTGCCCCTCTGAAGTATTCAACATTCCCTCCAAGCATGTGAAAGGAAAATCAGATGTGAGAATATTTGCATCACAGAGTTAGACAAGTGTCCTGACCTCTGTGTTCTACAGTCCAGCAGGCAAAGAACAGCTTAGAAATGATGGCAAAGTGTTTGGAATTAAATATTCCACTGGAAGCTTTTCCTCAGAGTTCAGGCAGAGCTGAACTTTGAGCTTTTGTGATCTCAGAAGGTTTCATTTCCTTTTAAACCCCATCACTCCCATTAATATTTCCCATTTCACTTCGCTGTGCGCTCCCAGGTACTGAGGGAACCTAAACACAGGAACCAACTTCTGCAGCTGCTCTGGAAGCTGACACATCTCCAGGGAATTATTTTTCCTGCCTTTGAGCCCAGGTCATTGTCCTTCCCAGCTCCAGAGCTGGTGGAAGTGTGGCTCTGGCCCAAAGCCATCAAACCCAGGAATTTAATGAGTTATCCTTGTGCCCAAGTGAGGACAGTCCCCTTGGCTTGCAGGGGCAGATGTTCCACTCTAATGACAGCTAATCTAAAAGCCATTTCTTTCACCATCATGCCCCTGCAGAAGATTAACTGTTATCATTGTGCTGCTGCTGCATCCAGCAGTTTCCAATTTGCCAGGGCTCCGAGGAGCTGCTGTCACCAGAAATTGGATGTGGTACATGAAATGATCCCTGGCTCTGGAGCCTGCCTTTGGAGCCTTGGCTGCTTCCCTTGGATTTCAGCCATGCTGCTCTGGGCTGGGATCTGCTGCTTCACTCAGCCATTACTCAGGGGCACCTTAAGAAAAGCAGGTCATTATTTACAACCCAAAGCTGTGGTATTCAGGAGACTCCTTCCCCTCCTGCTCCTGCTGTGCATTTCAGGAATGACTTTTCCAGATACTGCACCTGCCCACAGGTGTGTACACACAACCCTGAGCTCAGGAGCAGTGGTTTCTTGGCTCCCAGAAGTGCCTGGAGGGCAGAAAACAAACACTGCTGATATTGCTGGTTGTAGCTCTCAGCAGCTGAGGATATCTGAGGGTGGGTGGGGGACAAATTTCCACCCCAAATGGGAGGCTGGAGAACATGAGCCAGTCCCAAAGATGTCAGCAGAGAGTGGAAACCACTCATGATCACAGTGATGCTGTTTTTAGTGCCTTACTCATGAACCAGCAATTGAGAAAAGTGAGAAAGCAGCTCCTGTCCTGGCCCTCCCTGAAGTCACAGCCTGGTGCCACTGACCCTCTGGGTCCCACACCTCAATACAGGTGTGGAACCTTCACCTCTGAGGTGTGCAACCAGGTAATTTTCAATTAATTCACTTCCAAAGTCTACCTTGGGCACAACAGGCATGGCCCCAAGACCTCCTGGGAACCTTGGCAAGCCTCCCTTGTGTCCCTGAGAGCCACTGGGGACATGTTCTGTGCCAGAGCAGCTGTGGTTTACGTGTGTCACCAGCCAAGTGATCATTTCTGTGTTTCTGTGTTCCCTGCACAGCCCCAAAGAGTCAGGAGTTGCAGAGAATGAACGAGAATAAGAATTTCCCCCTGGACTCTAAAGGAAATTAAGAGCAGTAGCTCATAATCAGTTTGCATGCCTCATTCCTGAACTGCATCAGTAAATGAGAAAATTTAGCTGTAACGCTGGGGGGGATTGTAGGAGGGAGCAGGAGGATGCTAATGATTCCATTCCCCCCTGGTTTGCATTTTGTTATCCCCCTCATTTGTGCTCTCATCTCCAGGTGGGTGCTGCCACACCAAAAACCTCCTTGGGCTGGCCCAGAGTGAGGGATCTGGAGTCCCCACAGAGCCCCAGCCTCAGATCCAGATCAGTAGTGGATGAAATGGAAAACTGACAGGGATTAGCATTTCCCCCCTTGAAATGACCACCTGAGAGAGCTCCTTGATTGCTTGGAATGCTCAGGTGTGCTGTTAGAAGGCATCCCAGCACTGGTAATGTGCTCCATCTGTTCTCTGCGAGTCACATTCAAATCTGAAATTATTGGGAACACCTCTGAGTGCCTGTCACGGTGTAGGGTTTGTTCTCCCACTGTAGATTTGAACAATGGGAACAATTATACCTTGCCATGTGCTAATTTTTGCAGCCTTGCCAAGAGGATCTTTTGCAATGTTGTTTCTTTTCTTCTTGTGCATCATTTGGCCATTCTTGATCAGCTTCCTGAAGTAAACAGGTAATTAATTAGCCATCTACAGAAATTGCCCTGTGTCCACAGCATTGATGTGCTTGGATGTTTTAATTGATTGCATTCTCAAATGGCTTGGATGGCTTAAATGCCAGCTAATGCAATCCAATTAAGACTCCTAATAAACCTGCCTGATGAACTGCAGGATAATCACACATCAAGCACAGATGTAGAGGAAAATGCCACGGAAGTGACAGTTGAGAATAGACTGTGTCGTTTGGAAAGATCCAAACCATTCTCAGCAGGGAAACTGGGAACATTCCCTCTGACTGGTGCTGGATTTGGGCCCCGGGACCTGATCCAACACAACTTTTAAGCACACACTTACAGCAGTTCCTATGCACAAAACCTTTTACACAGAGTCATGGAACAGCCCCAGGCTGGAAGGGACACCAAAAGGTCACTTGAGCCAACCTCAGTGGGAAGGGGTCCTGGATAAGATTATCCATCACCCTGCCCAGCCTGGGAAATCTTATAAAATTCCAGTGAGCTGGACCTTATCAGGTCCCTGGCCAGGCTCTTCCAGTGATTGATTATTCTCACTGGCAAAAAAAAAAAAAAAAATTCTTTTATCAATATTAAATCAAGATTAAACTTTTCCCACTCCAACATCCTTTTGGCCCTCATCTCCCACATGAAAAGAACAACTCAATAACCACCCTGAGGGAGCACAAATGTAAGGGAGATTTCAGGTGATATGGAGGGGGGAGGCTCTTAAAAATATTATTCAAAGAAAATTATCTGAGGCAGCAGGAATTTAAGTCAACTCCTGCTGGGATAGGACGTGAACTTCCAGTAGTGCCCCACAAGTAACTCACTGGAAGATGGTGCAGTGTCTTTGTGGCAGCTCTGGAGGTCTTTCCTCAGCCCAAACAGAGATTAGGGATTTAATGGAGCAATCTGTGTGAAATCCTCTGCTCTGTTCTGCCAGACAAGACATAATAGCTCCTGTGGCATCAATGTCTATTAATCTAATCTTGACTTTGATTCTCTGTGTGACTCCCTTTCATCTGTAAAATGGGGATAATTCTCTCTTTCAGATGCCTGTCAGTACCTCTTCGTTCCGAGTACACGGTGCTTTGAAGATGACATTATTTGTACATTTTCTATTATGGTCAAAGAGCTGCAAGTTGTCCCTGTCCCCAGCCCCTGTCCCCAGCCCCTGTCCCTTGGAAACAGGAATCATCTCCTTGTCATTTTTAAAAGCAGTACATTTAATGGAACAGCTGAAACTTGCATGTGCTCTGTAACTGAAAATAATTTAAGGTAAAATATCTTATTTTGTTTATTTTATTTATGAGATTTATTTATTTTTATTTTATTTATTTTTATTTTATTTATGAGATTTATTTTGTTTGGAATCTGTCTTCCTATACAGCA
Source organism: Agelaius phoeniceus (assembly GCF_051311805.1). Lineage (NCBI taxonomy): Eukaryota > Metazoa > Chordata > Aves > Passeriformes > Icteridae > Agelaius > Agelaius phoeniceus. The sequence goes on from NC_135288.1 coordinate 5,750,119, forward strand.
AAACAAGACAAAAAAACCCAAACCTTTATGCCTTTCAAGTCATGTGCATGTAATTTTGAAGTGGTTTTTTCATTAAGAATATAATTGCAATACTGAAATAATTTCAGTAGTGAAATGGGGTGTGAAAATGAGACACCTGCACTCCAGAAGTCTTGAAAAACCTCTTGGGGAAAAAGGTAAAGCACCTCATGGAAAACGAGAACTTTCCTAAGGATTAATTACTGGAATAGAAGAGAATTCTCCACATGCTGAGAAGCCAGGAAATCACCTTGTCCTCTTAAAGGCAGCCCTGCTACACAACCTAATTTCCAGTCTAGACATCAAACCAAGTGATTTCAGACGTGTTGGAAGGGGTTAAATCCCTGAGAAGTCTCAGAGCATTTAATTCATTGGGCACTGGGAGCCACCTGCGCGTGAGTGAGGGGGAGAGAGGGAGATTTGGGCTCAGCACTTTGCAAGGACCATTCCTGGGGAGAGCCTCAGTGCTGGCAACATGAACAAACGTTTCTTTCCGACTGCCAGGGAACACAAACAGCCCAGTTCCACCCCACAAACCGCTCGAGGCACCTCTGCAGCTGAAAAACCTCCTCCACAACAGCCAGGTAAGGCACCTTCACCTTTTTACCTGCTTGTCTCTGCAGTGAGTGCATCCAGAAACTCAGGGCAGGAGCTGCTGGACCTTTCCTGCATAACAACACTGATACCTGATCGTTTTTAATTCTGGGGGATGCTCCAAGGATGCTCATCTCTAAAGGGAGAGTTTTGAAACATCACCCAAACTTCGAGGTTTTCCCAATTCTAAACTGTTTGGGCTGTGCCTCTACCTGGACTTATTTCCACCCCTTGCAGCTGGCAGCCAAGCTGCCTCAAGGAGATATTTCAATGCTGGGCTTTATTTCTTTTCTGCTGGCTGACAGATGACAGGGTTCCGCTGGCTCTCAGAGACAAACCCGTTCTTTCTGAGCACAATGAGTTCCCCTCTGTGGGCAGCATCCCTGCCACAATAAATCACAGGCTACATCCAGCCATTGTCCTGGAGCCAGGCATCTGCTGATTCACCAGGGAGAGGCTGCTGGGTTGGGCTTTTTTTTGTTTTAATGTCACCCCTATAGCTTCAGATTTCCTTCTGGATTTAAGTGAAAAGTGTATCATAATCTCATTTGCTGGCATTTTGACTGGAATAATGGACACTGTTCTGGTTACTAAACTGACCATTTTACACATGCATTATAAATCTTGGTGCAGGTCAGTTTTCCTGTTTAGATTAATTTATGCACACAGAAGAAATAGATCTTTGTGTATGTTTAAGCTGAACGTTGAAACTCAGATGACAGCAGGTAACAGCTCTCTCTCCAGACTCATGGTTCTTTATTGTACTAAAACCAAAAAAGGTAAAAAATAAAAGGGATTTTAAGCAGTCTTGGAGGAGTTTTGGAGCTGCTCCTCACACAGAGGAGCTGATAATTTCTAACCTGCACTTCACACACTACAGGTGATTCCAGATCTGGAATTGCACTTCCACTGGCACAGAACTGCCTCAAATAATTTTTTTTTTTTTTATGCATAGGCAAAGGATACAGGGCAAACTACCAACCCTGACAGCCAGAGGGAAGAGAATTTCCCTCACATCTCAGGTAGATGTGGACATAGAAATATATATATTTATATAGATATCTATAAGGATGTACCAGATAGAGATGGAGACCTTGTTTCCATGGCAACAACTCTTAAGACAAATCCCACTAAAGATGCTGCCACGTCCTGCTTGGCTCAGATTGCTTTAGGACATGGAGTTGTTTTCACATTTCACATTTGGTGGAGCTGTTTAATTCCTGCAGGAGAGCCCCAGAGCTCCAGCTGGGAAATCACTGCTCTACTGCACATCCACTCCCTGGATTTCTGGGAGCAGCAACCACGGGATCATCTATTCAGGTGACCCAGAGCATTCAATCTCATTAATATTAACAATAAAAACGGTACAAAAATTGGGCAGGCAACTAAAGCAGGTAATATATTCTCATATAATACTATCGGTGCATATATATATATATAATTTTAGGTTATATATTCTCATGTATTCTTATAAGCACAAAGTTTTTGAGGTTTACATCACTGGTGGCAAAACAAACACAGGCAGAGGGGGGGAAAAATACACAACTCATGACATTTTCCATCTTCAGAATCAATTCCTTCAGAAGGAGGAGTTGAAGGTCAACTTGACATTGTGGCAGCTATGACACAGCAACCAAACTTCTGAGCAAGGTAAAAATATCCTTGAAGAGCCTCATGCCAGCTCAGTGTCCCAGGTACAGCTGTAATTATTCCAGATTCTCCAGGGGAAATATGAAGACAAAAATATTCAAGTGCTGTCTCCCAGACAGGTGAAGCACCAGCTCAAATATTTGCTGTCCAGGGCTGGAATCTCTTCCCTAAATTCCCCCCAGACTTGAGAATTTTTCCCAAGGAGAAAAGCACTGCATAAAGCCCCAGAGCTGCTCCCTCTCTGTGTTCAGGAGTTCTGTGCAGTTTGGGATGCCTCGTGCCTGAGGAGACACTTTTGGAGTAAATATTCACATGTGGGGTCTCTGAGTTCCCGCTAAACACACCCCACAAAGAGGCTTGGCTGCTCAAGCCCCATCCCTGCAGGATCCAAGGGTAAAAATCCCTGATTTGAGGCTTTTTCCAAGCTGTAACCCTGCCCCACTTCGAGCTCTTTACACTTCCAATTTCCAGTAACAGGAGAACCTCCTCTGCAAAGTTCCAAAGTAAGCAAAAAGGGAAAAATCCTTTCAAAGTGGCCCAACCCAAACAGCAAATGCCTCATTGCTTCATCTGGTTTGTGTCTACATTGCTGTGGGGAGAGAGGATGTTTTCCAGGAACCAAAAACCCCCACAGTTCCTCAATCTCTGGAAGGAGAAACCCCCAGAGCAGTGTTCACCTTCCCAGGATTGCAAAGAGGGGATTAAGCTTTTTTAAAAAAGCTCTTTTGTAAAATGAAGGGCTGATAGATGGTGGGGTGGACCAGCAGGTGAGAATTTCTGCAGGCGCTGATTAAATGATGAATAATTTAATTGAATGTGAGATTTAGGGGGAAATAAAATAACAGAGCAACCCCATTCCGCTTCCCAGCGTGGAGCTGCCTTTGCCACAGAGGCTCCAAGGTGAGGGTGAGACTGTCAGAAATCAAAGCAGCTCTGTCCCCTCTGAAGCAGTGGCCAGAACAGGGACCCTGCTGCACTGCCAGGATGATGGATTGCTCCATCCCTGTGACCGCTCACGGTTGCTCAAGATAATCAAAATTAACGATGCTGCAAATAAGTCCTTTACAGTTGCTGGTGCTGCTCACGCAGAAAACAAGGGGTTTCTTGAGTTTTGTTGGGTTGGTTGTTTCAGTTGGGTTGGGTTTTTTTTATTTTTTACTTAGCACAGCAGAAGGAATAAAGGTCTTAGATTCTTGGCATCTTGGCATCTCCAAAATGGGCAAAATAATACCCTGCAGTGTCTTATGGCCATGGTGTAAGAATAAATGCATTACATCAATGAGAAAATCTACATTAAATCTATGGGAATAACTACATAAAATGTACCAAAAAATAGCTACATTAAATCTATGAGGAAAAACTACATTAAATCTATGAGAATAGCCACATTAAATCTACAAAATTAACGACATTAAATCTACAAAAATGCCACATTAAATCTATGAGAAAAAACACATTAAATCTACAAAAATAACTACATTAAATCTATGAGAATAACCACATTAAATCTACAAAATTAATGACATTAAATCTACAAAAATGCCACATTAAATCTATGAAAAATAACCACATTAAATCTACAAAAAATGCCAATTAAATCTATGAGAATAGCCACATTAAATCTACAAAATTAGCTATGTTAAATCTACAAAAAATGCCAATTAAATCTATGAGAATAGCCACATTAAATCTACAAAATTAACTATGTTAAATCTACAAAAATTGCCGCATTAAGTCCTGTGAGGCACCTGCCTGTTGCACTTTTATGTCAACCAGGTAGATCCTACTCAGAGCCAGCTTAGTTGTAAAGTAAGAGTAAAGCTACTCAACAACAAGGAAGATTCCCATAAACTAATCTTTGTTAGCTGCAGAAATTTCTGCAAACAGAAACAAGAGATCACTTAAATCCTAATTAAAGATATAGATTTGTCCTTAGCAGTGCCCCTGCCTTCTGCAGCTCTGTTTGCCATATGGACACCCAGGAGCATTTCCCATCCCTGGGTTCTCCCACTCCTCCTCAGCTGCTGGGATCAGAATTGCTGCCTTCACACTTGCCAGGAGCCCGAGTTAACCTGACTCTGGAGAGAAAAAAAATATGAAAGGGAAGTTCTCCCAGGGGTTTTGAGGCAGAATGGTGACTGGGAGAAGGAATTGGTGTTTATTGTTCCCCATTCTTGGGACACTGGGTGTCCCAGCAAACAGCCTCAAAGGAGCCCCTGCTCTGCCCCCAGCACCTCCTCCTGAGCTCACACACAAAACTCGGAGTGCAGAGGCACAGGCTGGCATTTCTGCCACGTGAAATCCCGCAGTGAGAGGAAAACACCCCCAGCCCCAGCCCCAGCCCCAGCCTGCTCCTCCCTCCTCCCGGGGTGAAACAAAACCCATGGGAAACCCACCCTGCCCTTGCTTTTAGTCAGTTTTTTTTTTTGTCCCAGCTGTTCCCAGCCGTATTTCCATGCAGGAATTGTGTGCACTGCCTGCAACAGCCCATAAATCAGCCCGTTTGTTCGCGCTTCTCCGTTCATCCCACCCCAAAGCTGCCGGCGCTCGGGGAAGCCGGAGAGCCCCAGCGGGTTCCCATGGAGGGCAGCGGCCAAAAAAAAAAAACGGGGTAACAGAATCCCGGGTGGAATTCAGGCATAACAGAACAACGGGTGGCACTTCAGGGACAACAGAATCCGGGTGGCATCCCGGGGGTAACAGGATCCCGGGTGGAATCGCAGGGATAACAGAATCCCGGGTGGAAATCCAGGGGTAACAGAATCCCGGGTGGAAATCCAGGGGTAACAGAATCCTGGGTGGCATCCCGGGGAGAACAGAATAATGGGGTGGCTGCAGGGGTGACAGGATCCCGGGTGGCATTCCGGGGATAACAGAATCCAGGGTGGCATTGAGGGATTCCAGAACCCCGGGTGGAATTCCAGGGGTAACAGAACCCCGGGTGGCATTTAAGGGGTAACAGAACCCCGGGTGGCATTCAGGAATAACAGAATCCTGGGTGGCATTCCAAGGATAACAGGATCCTGGGTGGGATTCCAGAGTAACAGAACCCTGGGTTGCATTCAGGGATAACAGAACCCCGGGGCTAACACAATCCCGGGTGTCATCCCGGGATAACAGAACCCCGGGGATAACACAATCCCGAGTGGATTCAGGGATAACACAATCCCGTGTGGATTCCGGGCTAACAGAGCCCCGGGGATAACAGAATCCCGGGCTAACCGAGCCCCGGGGCTAAGACAATCCCGTGTGCATTCCGGGCTAACAGAGCCCCGGGCAGCTCGGGAGCCGCCGCCGCGCTCGGAGCGCCTCCAGCCCATCCCACTCCCTCCTCCCCTCCGGAGCATCTTCCTGGAGCTGGGAAGGGCTCGGGGCTGAGCTCCCAAGCCTGAGCATGGCTCGGAGCAGCCTGGCAGAGCCGCAGCCTCCCGGAGCCGCCCGCCGTACCCGGAGCCGCCCGCTGTGCCCGTCCTGCGCCCCCGGAGCCGCTCCCGGGCACCGGCGAGGGTCCCAGCCCGGCTGCCCTGAGTGGTGACAGAGCCTGCGAGGGTCCCAGCCCGGATTCCTTGAGTGGTGACAGAGCCCTGCGAGGGTCCCAGCCCGGCTGCCCTGAGAGGTGACAGAGGTGACAGAGCCTGCGAGGGTCGCAGCCCGGATTCCTTGAATGGTGACAGAGGTGACAGAGCCTGCGAGGATCCCAGCCCGGCTGCCCTGAATGGTGACAGAGGTGACAGAGCCCTGCGAGGGTCCCAGCGCAGCTCCCCCGGCTGCTGACAGAGCCCTGCGGAGCTGCCCAGCGCCACGGAGGGATTATTCCGATTATTCAGGGAATACTTTGGAAGCGGGCGGTGAAAGCGGCTCTTTGCCCCCCTCCTTCCCTGCCTGCGAGAAAGGAGTTGCCCAACCTGGTCATGAGACTTTTCCAGACTTCCCAAAGAGGCTCCTGAAGTTGTGACACTGCCAGACACCCCCCAGAGCAGACACGCAGGCACGGGAGATGGAGAATGATCTTGGCAAATCTGTGGACAATCAGATGGACAAATACATGTAATAACTTGGACTTTTTCTTTTTCTCTTTGTTTTTATCCTGCTTCCTTTTTTTTTTTTTTTTCCTTCTCCCTGTCCTGATGTAGCCGTGCTGTTAACCCTTTCTCGCCCTCCCCTCCCCGATTTAGAGTTACAATAATGGGGAAATCAGAAAGTCAAATGGATATTGTGGAAAAATCGACCAAATCTGGGAAGAAGCCCTGGAGCTTTGTGGCCATCGGGCTGGCTGTCCTGCTGCTCCTCATGACTTGTGCTGCCGTCGCCCTGGTGATCCTCTATGCCAGCAGCAGAGGTAAGAACCTGGGAATAATCTGAATAATCTCTTCCCCTTCCCTCTGCAAACAGCAGAAAAGCAGAAAAGCAGAAAAAGTCTTTTTTTTTTCTTTTTTTTTTTTGTTTTTTTTTTCCCCGTCAGAGCTAAATGAAAACAAAAATAAAGGGAGACCATGAGGTCACCTCTGTGGGGGACTGAGCTCTCTCTGCCTTGCTTCCAGCTTGTGTTGGCTTTCACTTAAATTTTGAATTATGCTCCGCGAGATTCCATGCTTTTATTTAATTCCGTGCAGTTTGTTGGATTCAGAGCTGTTTTGACAAAGCTGGTGTGCTGTTTCAGAGGGAAGGTGTGTGTCTGTGTGTGAGGACTGACATTTCCTTATTTTATCCGAGCACAAGCCAAGATTCATCATTGCCAGGGTTTTTAAAGCAACAGCTGCTTTAAAACACTTCTAAAAACAATCTCCCTGAAGGGGAAATTGCTTATTACAATGTGAAAGCCTAAAAAAAAAAAAAAAAAAAAAAAAAAGCCACTTGCTGCTGAGGAAAAGGAGACTTTTAAAATATTCCAACAGGCAGTTGGATCTCTAAGTGTGATTTGCTTTTTGCTTCAGTGACTTGAATGCAAATACCTTGCCAGAAACCTGACATTGAGGCACGTTATTTTGAAGTGTTTTGCCTAAATATTTTAACTGCAGAGCACACTTGGTAAAACCCAAGTTTTCCCCGCTGGCACGGCAAGCGCAAAGTCCCACTTTAAAACCCCGTGAAGCATCAAATGCTTGGGAGCAGCTCTGCCTCGTGTTTGTCACTTCCATCAAAGCCTCCTGGACCGGGAGCTTCGTTAAAACGCTGGAGAGCGAAATTAAAGTGGGAGCAGCAAAACTGGAGCAAAGCACAGCAGCAAAACACTGTCTCTGCCTCCCCTGCTGCAGGGAGCTGCATTTTCAGCACTTGTGAGTGAAACACTGCACAATCCTGAGCAATAATTCATTAAAAAAGCCTTGTTACTGTTCACTCCTTTTGCCACCAGCAAAACACCAGGCAAAATCTGAGTGTTTAGAATTGATAGAGTTCATCTGAAAGTTTATTCTATTAGCTCGGGAGAGGAGAGGAAAGAAATTCCCCAGAGCCAGGTCCTGGAGGAGGAGTTTCTGTGTCAAACATTGGGCTTGGCTGGGTTTTGCTGCCTGCATGCAGAAAGGACTTGGGAAATCTGCCCCACATCCTTTGCTGGCTCCAGACAATGCACAATTCAGGTATTAATAACATTTGCCCAGGTGCTGGTCTCACCCAAACCCAGAGGCAGAGTCTGTGCTCACTGCGTGTGTTTAAGGAAGGCTTATCTGTGAGAAAACAGGTCTAAAACCTAAATATTCTTTCCTCAGGCTCATATCTGCAATTAAATTTTCCCTGGAAATGTTTCCCAGGCTGAGCCCTGAGTGCGGGGCTGATGTTCTGCTGCCCCGTGCCCCTCACACCCCACACCAGATGTGTCCAGCTGTGCCCTGGAGCCACTTTGTGCCTCTGTCCCCATCCCAGCTCACAGCTGGAGCAGCCTCCGGCTTTAGGTGATTCCAGGCAGGAGATGAAATTCCAGGTGGGAAATGAGATTACAGGTGGGAAAGGAAATTCCAGGTGGGAAAGGAAATTTCAGATGGGAAAGGAAATTCCAGATGGGAAAGGAGATTCCAGGTGGGAAAGGAAATTCCAGATGGGAAATGAAATTTCAGATGGGAAAGGAAATTCCAGATGGGAAATGAAATTCCAGGTGGGAAAGAAAATTCCAGATGGGAAAGCAGATTCAAGGTGGGAAAGGAAATTCCAAGTGGGAGATGAAATTCCAAGTGGGAAAGGAAATTCCAGGTGGGAAAGGAAAATTCAGGTGGGAGATGAAATTCCTGGTGGGAAATGAGATTCCAGGTGGGAAAGGAAAATTCCAGGTGGGAAATGAAATTCCTGGTGGGAGATGAGCAGCAGGAGCTGCATCCTCACAGAGCACTGTCCACATGCATTGCCTGGGCCAAGAGCTGAGGCAGTAAGAGCTCTGCACACTCTTCCTGCAGCAGAAATATCTTTTATTTGGCTTGGAAAGTTTTGTCCCAGCGCCCTCCCCTTAGCTCTGTTTTGCTGTCACACTTCAGCCCATTCCCAATGCTCAGGCAAAAGCCTCAAATCCCTTTTTCCCCGTGGGAAAAGCACCTCTGGCTCAGAGCTGTGCCACAGAAATCCCACAGAACAACAGGAAAAGGCCAATGTGGCTGAGCACCCTTCATGTGATGCAACCACCAGTGTTGTCCTGGGAACCTCCTAATTGCTAATCCCACTGAAATGTTAATTTTGGAATGTGCATGGGACACTGGATTGCTCACCAAGAGCACATCTGGATTTCTCACTTCACCTTGATGCACCCTTGGTCAGAATGACACTACCCAGGCTTCTAAAAATAATTTTGTTTCGCTTGTAATTAGGAATTAAATTAGAAAATTAAAGCACTGCCTGTCCTGCTTTGCATTCACTTTTATTTTTTTTTAATTTCTAAAGGCATGTTTAGGCTCTGTGCTTCAGGGAGAATAATTTTCTGCTTGTATCTATCTTGCAGAAGAGCACTGTGGTGCATGAAATAGGCCTGTGGGCACAGCAATAATGCCTGGAGTTCTGTTAATGCTGACTGGGATTTTTATCTCTATTCCTGGCCAACAAAAACACTCAAGCTCTCACAGCAGTGCAGTTACAGAGGTCTGGACACAATTTGGGGATTTTTGACATCCAAGGAACTTTTCAGACCCAAAAAAAACACCCTCATCTGAGGGTGTTTCTGTGTTTCTGCTGAAAACTCGGGCTGTTGTTCTAGAAAAGTAATTCCGATAAATAGAGAAATACCTGTGTTTATACAGAAAACTTGGGCTGTTGTTCTAGAAAATCAATTCAGATAAATAGATAAATATCTGTGTTTATACAGAAAACTTGGGCTGTTGTTCTAGAAAAGTAATTGAGATAAATAGAGAAATATCTGTGTTTCTGCTGGAAACTCGGGCTGTTGTTCTAGAAAATTAATTCAGATAAATAGAGAAATACCTGTGTTTCTACTGAAAACTCAGGCTGTTGTTCCAGAAAATTAATTCAGATAAATAGAGAAATACCTGTGTTTCTGCTGAAAACCTGGGCTGTTGTTCTAGAAAATTAATTCAGATAAATAAATAGAGAAATACCTGTGTTTCTACTGAGAACCTGGGCTGTTGTTCTAGAAAATTAATTCAGATAAATAAGCTGAAAGAAAACATAAGAAGAATAAAGTAATATTTGGGTGACAGGTTCTCAATCCTTCCCTCACCCCATCTCAGCAGCTGTTTCACAGCTCCCTCTCAGCATTTCCTGAACCCAAACCTCCTCCCTTGCTGGAAAGTCACAGCCTGGGGAACATCTCAAACCTCTCTGTAGCTGACACATCAAATCACTCAGCAGCTCCTCAAACGACTTCCAGCCTCACCCAATTGCTGCTCCTGTAATTCTGGTTATTTCCTTGAATTTCTGCCTCTGAGGAGGAAGGTTCACTGATGTTTTTGTGTCTGCATCCCCAGGATTGTCCCTGCTGGCTGTCAGGAAGGTCCCAGCCCTCTGCTCTCTCCAAACAAACAAACACAAACCAAGCAGCACCTTGTTCTGGAGGTGGTTTTGAACAAAAAAAAAACACTTTTTTTTTTTTTTTTTTTTTTTTTTACTGCATTTCCTGTGCTGAATGTGATTGTTGTGCACTTCAAATAACAGATTTACACCAGCCTGCTGAGCAGGAGCAATATCTAACCTAAAAACTGAGGGGAGCTGGTGGCAGAGCCCTGGCTCCTCTCCTTCAGTGCTGCTCGAATGGAGCCTTCCCTAACGAGCCAGCAATGGAGGGGAGATGCAGGATTTCACCAAGTGGCAGCTAACACACTGGGCATGATGAAATTTTGGGTGGCATGATGACATTTTGGGTGGCAGGGCTCTGCTCAGTCCCTGTCAGATGGAGCCACATGAATGCAGAGCAGTAATGGGGAGTGACAGGCCAGGCAGGCCTGCAAAACAGTCAAATGAACACAATAAACACAAAATTTACTGATTCTCACACCAAATTCTGGCTCAGCCGTGGTTCTAGGCAAGAAATCCTAGGAAAGGTGGAATAAAACCAAACATTTGTGTTCTGCATGATGACATTTTGGGTGGCAGGGCTCTGCTCAGTCCCTGTCAGATGGAGCCACACGAATGTAGAGCAGTAATGGGGGCTGACAGGCCAGGCAGGCCTGCAAAATGGGCAAATAAATACAAAATTTGCTGGTTCTTACACCAAATTCTGGCTCAGCCGTGGTTCTAGGCAAGAAATCCTAGGAAAGGTGGAATAAAACCAAACATTTGTGTTCTGCTCTCCTTGTGAAGGCGCTGCCACCTGGCACAGGCAGCCCTCCCTGAGACAGAAAACCTGAATTTGGCAATTCCCTTGTTTGCTGAGAGCAAATTTCTGTTCTTACAGCAACAAGGGCAGCTTGCAGTGCCAGAGGAGATCTGAGAAAAGGGAAGGTGCTGAGAGGTAAAAGCTCCCACATGAGCGAGCGCCTGGTGACAACTGTGGCTCTAATTGTCACCATGTGTGCCATCCCCAGCCATCTGTGCTCCTCCAAAGGCACCAAACACAAGCTGTGTCCTCCAGAGCCCTGCAGGAGCCTTGGCTTGGCTTTTGTTCTCTTTAAAATGAGCTGCACTAAGGCTCTGGAAAAGCAATTTAGGTTTGAAAAGCACCATCACCCTAAAAGTGAGCCGCTCATGGGGCTGCAGCCACCCAGAGGTGCCACAAGTTGTGGTCAGGAAATGGGGAGACACCAAGCACAAGCTGTGTCCTCCAGAGCCCTGGAGAAGGTTGGCTTGGCTTTTGTTCTCTTTAAAAGGAGCTGCAGTAAAGCTCTGGAAAAGCAATTTGGGTTTGAAAAGCACCATCACCCCAAAATGAGCTGCTGAAGGAGCTGCAGCCACCCAGAGATGCCACAAGTTGATTTTCTGTTCCTGCTGCTGGTCAGGAAATGGGGAGACACCAAGCACAAGCTGTGTCCTCCAGAGCCCTGCTGAAGGCTTGGCTTTTATTCTCTTTAAAATGAGCTGCAGCAAGGCTCTGGAAAAGCAGTTTGGGTTTGCAAAGCACCATCACCCTAAAAGTGAGCTGCTCATGGGGCTGCAGCCACCCAGACGTGCCACAAGTTGTGGTCAGGAAATGGGGAGACACCAAGCACAAGCTGTGTCCTCCAGAGCCCTGGAGAAGGTTGGCTTGGCTTTTATTCTCTTTAAAAGGAGCTGCAGCAAGGCTCTGGAAAAGCAATTTAGGTTTGAAAAGCACCATCACCCCAAAATGAGCTGCTGAAGGAGCTGCAGCCACCCAGAGGTGCCACAAGTTGTGGTCAGGAAATGGGGAGACACCAAACACAAGCTGTGTCCTCCAGAGCCCTGCTGAAGGCTTGGCTTTTATTCTCTTTAAAAGGAGCTGCAGTAAGGCTCTGGAAAAGCAATTTGGGTTTGAAAAGCACCATCACCCCAAAGCTGAGCTGCTCGTGGGGCTGCAGAGATGCCACAAGTTGATTTTCTGCCCCTGCTGCTGGCCAGGACAGGGCTCAGTGGCTCCTTGTGGGGCCAAATTAAGACAATAAAATCCTCTAGAGTGCCCCCAGGGTGCTGAAGCATCTCCCAGCTCTCAGGTGAGCAGTTCACCTCTGGAGCGCTTCATTTCCCTCATTTTCCTCCGTTTGGAGCAGTCCCTCAGCTCAGGGCATTGCATTTATCTCCATTAAAGCTCCTCTTGCCTGATCAATTCTCTGCTGCTGCTGTGTCAGGCTGAAATGGATGCCAAAGCAGGAGCCCCTCCATCACTGCAACTCAGCCTGTCAGCAAGGCTTGACCAGGGAGGAAAATAAAGAGAGAAATACCTGGGTGTCTGCTGAAAACTTGGGCTGTTGTCCTAGAAAAGTAATTGAGATAAATGGAGAAATATCTGTGCTTCTACTGAAAACTTGGGCTGTTGTTCCAGAAAATCAATTCAGATAAATAGAGAAATATCTGTGTGTCTGCTGAAAACTTGGGCTGTTGTTCTAGAAGACTAATGAGAGAAATAGAGAAATACCTGTGTTTCTGCTGAAAACTTGGGCTGTTCTAGAAAATTGAGATAAATATATAAATACCTGTGATAAATATATAAATACCTATTGAAAATAAATAAATATATGAATTAACTATAAATAAATAAATATATAAATAAATATATAAATAAATACAAATATATAAATAAATATAAATATAAATATATAAATACAAGTGATAAATATATAAATAACTATTGAAAATAAATAAATATATAGATTAGCTATAAATAAATATATAAATATAAATATAAATATAAATATATAAATACCAGTGATAAATACATAAACACCTATTGAAAACTTGGGCTGTTGTTCTAGAAAATTAATTCTGATAAAAAGAGAAATACCTGTGTCTCTACTGAAAACTCAGGTTGTTGTTCTAGAAAATTAATGGAGAAAACAAAAGGCAGTTGAGAATTCAGAAGGTGCATTTTAAGTTCGTTTCTAGTTTTTGGGAGGTGAAAAGCTCCAGCTGAGTGAGCAAAGATCTGAGACCGCAAAGCCAAAGAGGGCAGAGCTGGTCATGACCAGAGGCTGTGGCAGGAAAGGTCCTGAGGAATGAAAGATCAGAATTGACAGAGAAACAAAGGAGACACTTTTCCAGGTAAACCGAGCTCTCCTCCCCAGCCATTTCCCATGGCCTGGGTTTGGGGCAGAGTTTCAGAGCCCTGGAATTCCAAACTCTGGCTCCCCTGCTCATCCTGCTCAGTTACAGCATCACAGCCACGAGGCCCTGGGGAAGGGAGGGGAGCTCAAACCTCACTCAAAGCAGAAAATGAAGAGAGACATTGTCAGGTTATAGTACAGAGAGAAGCTTTGATTTTTGAATTAAATAAATAAATAAATCATTTCAGTCCTGCCTGGGAAACAATGAGAAATTGTCTCCACAAAATTTAACAGATCCTGCTACAAAATTCTTGTAGTACAATTTTTTCTTCCTCACTTTGCTCTTTGCTATTGCTCCTTTCCTTTTTGTCCTTGAACTACTCGTTTCTTTTCCTCCAAGTATTTTGTTTCCCCCTTGGAGATTCCCTGAGCTTTTAGGTTTGATTTTTGCCCATTGGTTAATTATGAGAGGGTTTAAGAAACTCCAAAAATTTGGCACGGAAAAAAAAAATCCCAACAAATGCTGAAACAAACACCAAAAAAAAAAAAAAGAAAAAAAAGAAATAAGAAAAAAAAAAAAAAGAAAAAGAAAAATATAGCTAACTCTATGACTCTTCCCATTGTTCCAGGTATTTTGTTCCTCCCCTGTTCAGGTTGCCAGACACAGAATTTGGGCAGGACATCCCAAATTCAGGGCAGGACACAGAATACACAGAATTTGTCTCTTGCAGATGTGCTCCCACCCAGCACAGCCACGCTCAGCTGAACCCTGGACATTCCCCAGCACAGTGGGGGCTTTTTATGGCACTTCCAGTGATGAACTTCAAAGCCCTCTTTTCTCCCCCACTGTTTCATTTCCCTCTGAATTACTGTAATCTTGTTTGCTCTCATGTAAAGCACTTACTTGCATTGAAAGTGATTTTTTTTGGTAACCCTTTTCTGCAAACAAGGATCAAAAACAAAGCTTAAAAATGGCTAAATCTGCTGGAAAGGACCGAGATTTTGTTTTTCAGAGTGGAACCACATCGTTGCCTGTTTGATATAAGTGGGTAGTAAAGCAAGACATCCAGTTTCTTAAATGGGAAATTAAAGCAGCAAAATTAATTTCCTTCCCAGGGCCAAGGAGATCCCTCAGATCCCTCCCAGTGCAGCTCATGGAGGGACCTGACACCTGCCCAGCATCACCAGAACCTTCACTTGAATACTCAGCACCAAAAATGATGTGTGTGCATGGCTTTTTTGGGTGTCTTCTGCACTGGGAGAACTTCACAAAGCAAGCACTCAGGAATAGAAAATGAACAGTCAAGGGCAGGACTTCAGTGGCCTTTTCCATGCTGAACTCAAATTTGAGCACAGGTCCACACAGTCTCCTTGTTCCTGCACTGAAAATTCCAGATCCTCATGAAACTGTGGCCAAAGGAGGCTGTGACAGGCTGGCCCTCCCCAGCACACAAATACCTGGAGAAATTAATGCCATTTAATTTCCTAAATTGGATCCTGGTGGCTCAGAGCAGCACCAACCCAGCTCTGGGCTTTTTGCCCCCTGTTTAAACCTCTCAGTGTCATTGACTTCAAAGACGCTCAGAGCATTTTAATGGATTATCTAAAAAAGGGTCCCACACTTTGGGTAGGCTGTGGAGGCAGTTAGCAGGTAGAAAAGATGGTCTTATTCTCCTTCCAGGAGAGATAAAACTCACTGTCAAGGTTGTTGTAGTGCTGCTGCCAATAAATTTTCCTCAAAAATCCCCAGATTTCTTCACAGTTGTCATCTGATGTCTTTGACAGGCACCAACATTCACTCTCCTGCTCTCAAACCACTGAGCTGTCACTGGGATTGGGCTCTGGTGAGTGACTTTGGGAGGAATTCCCTTCCAAAACAAGTAATTCCATCTGTTCTCCTCCTCTCCCTGCAGGTTCCCGCTATGGCACCAACTCGGGCGACATCTGTACCACCCCTGGGTGTGTGACAGCAGGTAATGGGGCGTTGGGAATTCCTGCTGCACAGGGGAGGCTTTGTGGGCTGGTCCTGAACCTGAAAAAGAGATAATTCACAGTTTAGGATGAGAAGGAATGAGATTTCCCCTGGGGTAAGGAATATCATTCATAAGAGGCACAGGGAAATTGCCAGTGTGGCAAAGGCCGTGGACTGACCAACACAATCTGTCTATAAGCAGAATAAAATTCCCTTTAGACTGAATTTTCTCTCTCATGGGGCATTCATCTTTTTATTGGTGGTATCTACACCTCAAGAGAGGTGAGGGTCCAGCACAGATGTTCCCAACACCCCCATGGGAACACTGGGTTTTTTTGGGCAGTGCCTAAACTGGAGCCCAGGGAAGCACTGGGCACTCTTCCCTGCAAGGTCTTGTGCTCTGGGACAACTCTTCTGCCATCCAGATGTGCTGTTCTACATCTGCCATTCCACATCTGCCATTCCACACCTGCCATTCCACATCTGCCATCCTACATCTGCCATTCACATCTGCCATTCCACACCTGCAATTCTACATCTGCCATTCCACATCTGCCATTCCACACCTGCAGTTCTTCATCTGCCATTCCACATCTGCCATTCTCCATCTGAAATTCTACATCTGCCATTCCACACCTGCCATTCCACACCTGCCATTCTCCATCTGCCATTCCACACCTGCAATTCTACATCTGCTATTCCACACCTTCCCTTCACATCTGCAATTCTTCATCTGCCATTCCACATCTGCCATTCACATCTGCCATTCCACAACTGCCATTCTACATCTGCAATTCTACATCTGCCATTCCACATCTGCCCTTCTCCATCTGCCATTCAGATCTTCCCTTCCTCACCTGCCCTTCAGATCCATTTCTAAGCAGAAAATAGGATTCCTCAAGTCATAATGTGCGGGAATGAGTTTTGCCAAGCAGCTCCCTGAGTGTCTTCAGCAGTCCCAGAGGTTCCTGGGCAGTCTGTAGAATTCAGCTCTCCATTTTCGCTGCCCAGCCGCCAGAATCATCCAGAACATGGACCCCACAGCTGACCCATGCCAGGATTTCTACCAGTATGCCTGTGGGGGCTGGCTGAACAGGCATGTGATCCCAGAGACCAGCTCCAGATACAGCATCTTTGACATCCTGAGGGACGAGCTGGAGATCATCCTCAAAGGTAGGGATGAAGCTGCTCCATCCCCAGAAACCTCTGCTTATTTCAGAGGCTCCTCACTGCACATCAGACAGAGAATTCATCTTGTGCAAAAGTGTTCATTGGGATTTTTTTTCTCTCTGGTCCTTGTATCTCTACATCACTACACCCATTTTGTGGGGACATCCTGTTCCCACTAAAAATTATCCAGAGGTGGTTGGGTGCTGATTCCAAAAGGAGCAGGGCAAGCTGTCTGCAGGTCCTTCCTCCTGACACTTTATTTCATTAATAGTGTGAAGAGCTTTCCAGTTTGACAGTAATTGCAGCCTACAATTCACAGCCCTGAATCCTCAGGGGTTTCTGTAAAATGATCAAAGGTCTCCAGGGCACGAATCTCACTGCAATGGTTCCTTCCCCAGGTGTGCTGGAGACTTCAGACCAAGGGGACAGAGAAGCATTTCAGAAAGCTAAAATCCTTTACAAGTCCTGCATGAATGAGAGTGAGTGTCTTCTTGTTCCATCAATTGCCCTGTTCAAAACCAGCTGTACAGAAAAAACAAAGCATTTTGAGCAAAATCCAGTCAATATCTGTCTAATTCCTGGAAAATTCCTCTTCAGATGGATGAAGATGCCTTGGTATTTTATTAAACCTCAAAATACCCATTTGGGATGTGGAAAGGGTGGATGTTGGGTACCCACCCCTGGTGTGGATGCAAAGCCTTTCCTTCAGAAGGCACAAACCTGGCCCAGCTCGTCTTTCCCCAACCAACCCAATCCAAACCAGCCCTGGAAATATCACAGAAGTTATAATTATTATGTATAATTATTATTATACAAAAATATTTTCATTCCTTTTCTGAAGACTTACATAGGATGGTTTCGGGACATCTCTTATTTTTTGCTATGACACATTCAGTTGCAAATTTAAGCTGTTAGGCCTGTTACCTATTTTTCCTAATTTTATTTTTGGATGGAAAAAATACAGAATTTGTCTTTGCTCCCTCAGGTCTTATAGAGCAAATGAAAACAATTATTTTTGGATGAAAACAATGAAGAATTTGTCTTTGCTCCCTCAGGTCTTATAGAGCAACGAGATTCCCTGCCCCTGCTGCAGGCCTTGAGGATGGTTGGAGATTGGCCAGTGGCTTCTGCAGACTGGAGTAAGACCAGAGGTAATGCTGGGCCTGGGAGGGCTCAGTCAGAATTATTTACTGAAGCAGAGAGGCCATTGTCACCAAAATAAATCCTTCCATTTTCAGTTCCTCTTCCCAAACACAAGTCAGAGTATCACACATTTAATACTCATTGATCCATTTAAATAGATCTCCAAAAATTCAGCTTGTGAACTGCACAACTACAATCAGTCTGACACAGATTGACAAATTGACTGAATTTTTTTTCCCCTTTTCTCTCCCAGAGCCAAGCTGGAGCATGGAGGAAACCCTTTCCATCATGAACTCCAGGTTTAACAAACGTGTCCTCATCGACATGTTCGTGTGGAATGACGACAGGGATTCCAGCAGGCACATCATTTATGTAAGGGAAAAAAAAAAAAGGACAGGGGATTATTTACATGCCAGAAAATCACAATGGATTGTTATTTACACTGCAGACAGAGGAGCTTCTCATTGAACAATAATGGCAAAATGTAGATAATGGCTCTGTACCCCCAGTGTCAGATCTGTCTCAAAGACATATTGGGAAATGGTTTATGGCAGCATAATTTTTTGTTTCAGCAAAAGAAATAAGGATCAATGGAACTTTTGCTGGTTTACAGCATTTAAGGGCTGTAAATTCTTGTGACTTACAAAAATGAGGATGAGGTTTAATATATAGCAGGAAACCATGGGTTTAAAGCACATAAAGAGTATTTCAGAGTTTGTTGATGGATGGTTGTGCAAGAACCCTCAGCCCTAAAGTCAAGCAACATAGAAAAGTTACTTAAATTAGTTCTTGGGTCTCCGTGACTTCTGAAAAAATTTGCTTTATAACCCACACTAAGACCCACCCTGTTCTTATCTGGAAACCCAGAGATAAGAGCTGTACCCTCCACCTCCCCCAGACCCAGGAGAGCCCAAATTCTCTGGGTGTGTGGAGTGGGGTCACCCCAACGCCGAGTGCTAAATTCTCTTTATAGAGAATTTATCCCTCACAGCATCTCCTGCTGCCCTTCAAGGATTCCTTTGGGCAGCCCCAGCTCCTGTTCACCACTAACCAGAGAAATGCATTTCCCCTAGATTGACCAGCCAAGTTTGGGAATGCCATCCAGGGACTACTACTTTAATGGGGGCAACTATCAGAGAGTAAGTATCCCTTGTTTTGTGCCACTAAAACAACTTTATTCCTTATCCCTGTGCTTTCAAAAACCCCAGCACGTGAATTTTCACACTATGCAACAATCACAACTAGGCTGTGACATTCATTGCTATGTTTTTTCCTAATTAAACCAACATTTTGTAAAGTTTACAAAAGGACTGAACAACGGTAAAAATACCAGGCCTGCCCAGAGCTGGGCAACTCATGAGGAAGGTTATGAGAAAATAAAATTGTGTTTTGTAGCTTACAGAGTCTCATTTTGAAGGACAGCTTCACATTTTGAGTGCAGGGGATTTGCTTGTATCTTCCTCTGAATCCCTGGTGCACAGCAAGTAGGAATCTGCTGCCACTTACCCTCCCCTTCCCCCAAAATTACATGAAATTGTGAGAGATTATTTTCTAGCTGCTTTCCTCTGCCAATGCTCAGGGCAAAACCACTGATTCTGCAAAAACACTGTTTCTGTAAATACACAGAAAGCTGCTGCAAACAGAGCCAGATAATTTGTCTGTTTCCAAGATGAAAATACTGCTTTAGTACATTTTATTTTCCTCAATTATGCCTTGCTAACAAAGAGCATTTGCAGCCCAACATCAAACCAATTTTCCTAACAAGAATGGAAGGGAATACAGAGGGACAACAATCAGCATTTGAGACTCTTTTGTCTCGTGGTTGTAAAGGCAGATGAAAACATCAGTGGGAAGAGTTTTCTTCTCACTTCAGTGTGTTTGGCTACACTTTATATAGAATTTAGCTAAAATATAGCCCTGTCAGGTTTATAGGGGATCGTCCCCACACCTTCTGGGCACCTTTAGGTGCTCCCAGGTTCTGGGACAAAACAATCTGGAAATGGAAAAGTGTGGAAAGCTGCTGACCTGGGAATCTCCCCTGCAAGTGTCACCTCCACAGCAGCACCCAGAGCAGAAAAGAGAGATATTTATGCATTGGGGCATGAAGGTCAGACACAGATTGACTTGGAGGAGGTAGGAAATCAGGTAGAGTGCAGAGACAATCCTAAATTAGAGAAAGAAAACCAGTTCTGGCCAATACAGCTTTAATTTGAAGGCACAAAGCAGGGGGGCTGAGGCTGTGCTTTTAATCCTAATGACCAAGGAGGAGACACAACCCCTTTTTATTTGTATTTACCAGCTCGCTGCCCCCAGACAATGAGCCCAGCTCTGATGACCCAAACTCCCCCTGTGCTTAGTCCAGCATCTTTTGGCAAAACTCCTCCTGAGGCCTGGGGGAGTCTGGCCTGATTAAGGCTCAGCATTCAGCCTAAAACCACAAATCATCATCTGTAAGTGCCCAGACTCGATTTCACCACAGCCACTGTGTTTATCTGGCTTCCAGGCTCTAGAGAGGGAGAAAAATATGTGAGGAGAAGAGCAGGTAGCATCAAGTTTTCCTGCATCAGGGATCAGCACTTCCTCAGCAGCCAAATGTCTTTTCAAGGCCCTTTCTGAGGCATAAATCAGTCAGAGCCTCCCATCAGGAATAAAGCAAAGGTGCCACTGGGAACTGTCTGAAACAGAGCTTTCCTTTCAGGCACTAAAACCAGACCTGAGAGGATTTATGGTATTGCTTTCAGAGGACTCAAACCTTCCCTGTTCACCCTGGAATTTTGGATCGCTGTTCCCATAGTGTAACGCAAAGCACAGAGCCTCCTCTTTGCCCAAGCAGTAATTCTAACTCAGAATGCCAGGCTTGCATGGCACAGAGGAGGAGAATTTTTGTTTTGAGGCTGGCAAGTGCCCTGTAAGGTATTCATGACAAAGAGAATGCTTTGCTGGATGAGAAATGTGAAGATGAACCCCAGAAATGGTGAAGAGAGATTGTTTACAAGGGCCTGGAGTGACAGGACGAGGAGGGAATGGGTTCAAACTGACAGAGGGCAGGGTTAGAGGGGATATTGGGATGAAATTCTTCCCTGTGAGGGTGGTGAGGCCCTGGCACAGGGTGCCCAGAGAAGCTGTGGCTGCTCCACCCCTGGAAGTGCCCCAGGTTGGGTTGGACAAGGCTTGGAGCCACCTGGGACAGTGGAAAGTGTCCCTGCCATGACAGGAGTGGCACTGGATGGGCTTTAAGGTCCTTCCCAGCCCAACCATTCTGGGATTCCATGAAATGATGGACAGCAAACCTTTTCTGCCCGTTCTGTGTCCGAGTGCAGGTGAGGGAAGCTTACCTGCAGTTCATGATCACCATCGCCAAAATGATCCGGGAGGACAAGAACGTGTCCAGGGATGATTCCTTTGTCCAAGAGGAGATGGCAAAGGTCATGGAGCTCGAAACAGAGATTGCAAACGTGAGTAGAGAGGTCAAGGACTCCTCAGGAAGCTGTGGGGAGCAAGGGGTGAGGGGGGGAGAGTCTCTTGCTGGTTTGTGCAGCAGTTTTCAATGCAGCAGAAAAGCCACAGAGCAGAACAAGCGGGGGAAGAAGACTTTCTGTGCCATGAGCAGCCCAAAAATCAGAGCCCCTGTGTCTCTAATTCTGCCTGCTGTGCTGCTCCAGTCCCAGCCTTATTTCTATTTGGAACTCTTCTAAAGCAGGATAATTCACCTTCTGCTAACCATGCACTGGGATAACACCAGGGCAGGCTCCCTTGCATCCTTAATAACCTACAGCACCCTAAAAATCCCCCAGAAATCCTCCCACTCTAAAGAGAACAGAAGGAACCACTTGGCTCAACACACCCTTGAAACATTATTGAACAGGGGGGACCCAGGCTCCTGTACTGAATTTTTGGAAGCAGCACTGGGCAAAACCAAATGATTTTTCTTTTCCCAAAACAAACTGGTTAATCTGAATATTATTGGAGTGTGTGTGTGTGTGCACCTGCATGTGATTTCAGCCATTGATATTTCTGTCAGTTGATTCCAGTAATAACCTTGTGAATGTCTCCAGGCCACCACCCCAGCAGAGGAAAGGCACGATGTGACCTTGTTGTACAACAAAATGACCTTAGCAGAGCTGCAGGAAAAGTTTGCATTCAATGTAAGTGTTTCATGAGCAGTCTCATACTTCAGGGTCTCTTAATTACTTGCCAGTTGGAAATGGCTTTGTGAATTGATCAGTGCTTCAACAAAGAGGTACAAAATCATTCCCATTCCTGATTTTGCCTCCAGAATCTCTTTAAAAGCTGCATTCAAGGTCATAAGACTGTCAAAAGTCCAGTTACTGAGGCATTTAATCATCCAGCACTGCAATGTCTCTCTGTCTGCCTAGGAATTTAACTGGACCTTCTTCATCCAACGTGTCATGTCCTCAGTGAGTGTTCAGGTGGACCCAGAGGAAGAGGTGGTTGTGTATGGGATGCCTTATCTGCAAGAGCTGAAAGCAATTATCTCCAAGTACTCAGCCAGGTAAAGAAACTGCAGGATAGGTAGGACAAAAGTCAGAGAAGGATTGCTGAAATGTCAATTATTGGACCCCCTTTGCTAGTTCTGAGCTACTGAGGGAAAATGAGACCCCTGTAAAATACAGGAAATGCCCTTGGAGGTTTCAAATTCCAAATACTGCAGTACAAGGTGTCTCATTTTGCTGCTTGCTTAGAAAAGGTTAAATGGGAAGAAAAAAACACATGACAGGCTTAGCTCTTGTTACACTCTAGAAGGAAGAAAAATAAGAAATGAATCCCAGAACAGACATGACAGCCCAACCCTCAGGCTGGATGACTCTGCAGTTGAATGAGATGCTGTGACACCCAGGACTGGCAGCAATGATTTCCTTCCTTGTCTCCATCCAAAACTGAGATTCCTCTCTGACTGCCTGCCCTAGTGCTGGTTTTTACGGGGGGTTAAGCTCAGCTCTGCTTTCCCACACAGCACCATCCAGAACTACCTCATCTGGCGGCTGGTGATCGACCGGGTCAGCAGCTTGAGCCGGCGCTTCAAGGACGCTCGGGCCAGCTACAGGAAGGTATTTCCTCTCTTCATCAAGAGGAGAGCGCCACTGCCACCAAACCCAGCCTGCTCGGCACAAAAACCCTGCCAGGGCTTTGGAAAGAGATGAAACTTTGAGCTCCCTCCCAGCCCAAACCATTCTAGATTCTGTGATTACATCACGGAATCCTCAAACGAGCCCAGTCGCAGCAGTGGGAACCTTTGGGTTAATTTAGGCAGCGGTTTGGAACCTTTGGGTTAATTTAGGCAGTGGTTTGGAACCTTTGGGTTAATTTGGGTGGGTTATTTTAGGTGGTGGTTTGAAAGCTTTTGGTTTATTTAGGTGGTGGTTTGAAACCTTTGGGTTCATTTAGGCAGTGTTTGAGTTAATTTAGGTGGTGCTTTGAAACCTTTGGATTAATTTAGGTGGCGGTTTGAAACCTTTGGGTTAATTTAGGTGGCGGTTTGAAACCTTTGGGTTAATTTAGGCGGTGCTTTGAAAGCTTTGGGTTAATTTATGCAGCATTTGGGTTAATTTAGGCGGTGCTTTTAAAGCTTTGGGTTAATTTAGGGAGTGTTTGGGTTAATTTAGGCAGCGGTTTGAAACCTTTTGGTTAATTTAGGCAGTGCTTTGAAAGCTTTGGATTAATTTAGGTGGTGGTTTGAAACCTTTGGGTTAATTTAGGTGGTGCTTTGAAACCTTTGGGTTAATTTATGCAGCATTTGGGTTAATTCAGGCAGTGGTTTGAAACCTTTGGGTTAATTCAAGCAGTGCTTGGAAGAGCTTTGGGTTAATGTGGGCTCTGGTGCTGCAGGCCCTGTACGGGACGACGCTGGAGGAGGCGCGCTGGAGGGAGTGCGTGAGCTACGTCAACAACAACCTGGAGAACGCGGTGGGAGCCATGTATGTCCGGGAGACTTTTGCTGGTGAGAGCAAGAGGATGGTATGTAGTTTACCCTTCATACTACTGTACATCCACTCTGGTGGCAGCTCTCTGGTCAGAGAGAGGGAGAGAGCTAGATAAGCTTTGCCATGAGTCGGCCTGGGAGGCTTTAGGGAGCTGGAGAGAAAGAATTCTGAACAATCTGCGCCTGGTGTTTTGTAATAAGCTGTTTACAGCCCATAAGGTTGTTTGCAAGTGGGTGTCTTCTTAATTAGCCAATGGTGATGGTTTTTTGATTAAGGGACCAATGGTGATGGTTTTTTGATTAAGGGACCAATCAGGTCCACCTGAGGAATATAAAAAGGAATGGGTTTTCTGATAAAGTGAGTTAGCCTTCTGAATGCCTTGGGAGGCTGTGGTTGCTCCTGACTCAACAGCAACACATCCACAATGGCCTCAGTGCCCATTCCCTCTGGTGCCTGGGAGAGTTATCCAGCAGTCAGGAAGGTGCAAGGACTCATTTGTGATGCTCTTTTATGTCATTGTTGTATTAGGAACAGCGAGAAGCAAATGACATTTCACTCCAAAATCTCAGAAGGCATAAAGCAAAATTTTATTACCAAACTCCCCATATTTATGGGCAGGATCGTTCTCCCAGAACCTGATTGGTCCTCAAACAACATTTCTCATGCCATTGGATAGTTAGGAACAACGCTTTCTTGTACATCTCTCTCTATAAAAATCACGTACAACATTCCACACGTTCATAAATACCAGGTGCACAGACCAAGATAAGAATTGTTTTAATTCTTTTCTCTGAGCTTCTCACAGCTTTTCCCAGAGCGATGCCTGGGAGAGTTATCTGTTCCACTCCCGGACCATGCTGCCACATCCACGCTTTCAGGTGCTCAGTACCATGGTTTAGAGCACAGAATTTGGAGACATGGCCTTCCAGCAGGAAGCTTTTCATCCCTCCTTAGCTGGGAATAGGGCATGGCAATGATGAGTGTCTCCCTGGCTCTCTTTCAGGTCAGAGATTTAATAGAGAAGATCCGTGAAGTGTTCGTGGAGACCTTGGATGAGTTACAGTGGATGGATGAGGCATCCAAGGAGAAAGCTCGTGAGAAGGTCAGACACAACAAAGAACTTCAGTTTTCCCTCATAAACATGAAATATTTGGAATTTTGTAGTACCACCATATCCAGTTTCTCCACAAACAAGAGGAAAAGAGGACATTATGATCCTGTTACATTGTCCTTTCCTTTCAATCCTTTGTTAGCCCACATCAATAAAAATGCCAACTGGATGTGACACAATTCCCAAAAAAAAAAAAACCATTTCCAACTTTTAATTGACCTCAGGACCATCAGCACCATTCCAAAGCCAAGAAAAAAACCCAAACATTTAACTGTTCTTTGTATTGAAACTTTAGTAAAAACAACCCAACAACAGCACACTGACAAAAACCACAATTAAGAGGAAACATTCAACTCTTTTCTTCCAGGCAATGGCAATCAAAGAACAAATTGGCTACCCAGATTACATTTTGGAAGATCACAATGAGAAACTGGACCTGGAATATGCCAATGTAAGTGTTTTGTGCATATCTCACTAAATCCCTCAAAATAAACCCCTGCCTTTGCTTTCTTCACGCTGGAATATTTGTACCTGTGCAACTGCCCTTTCCAAGGACATCAAAATAAACACATTAATAAACAATTGGTGCAAAGAACCAACTATTCAGTGAAACCATGCAACCAAAACGTCCTTTAGAGGACATTCAGTGGGACGAGGAGTTCCTCTTCCTGCTCAGCTGACCAATGTGCTTGGATCCCTGTTTGTGCAGTTAAACTTCAGTGAACACAGCTACTTCGAGAACATCCTGGAAAACCTGAGAGCTGGAGCCCAGAAGAGCCTGAAAAAGCTGAGAGAGAGAGTTGACCAAGATATGTGAGTTTCCAGACAGAGCCGCAGACACAGCCTAAATTCTGGGTTAATGGTGGGGGTGTTCAGCTCATGCTGTGGGCACCTGGGGATGCCTGTGGCTGAGATAGTCAAGGAATTAAACTATTCTAAGGTAAAGTGAAAAATGCTCTGCCCCTTGAATGTTGTGTGTTTGGGATGAAAGCTGCACATAAAGAAGCCATCAGGTATTTCCTGGTATCAGCTGTGATCAATGCACCCTTTTTCCTACATTAATTTTTGCCTTATATATATAATCCCTTTATAAGGGTTTTCCTTCTTGTTACAAGGTTCTTCCTTCCTAACAAGGAAATTATATTTCTTTATATATCCATATCTACATTCCTGAGAATATATATATTACATATATATATAGATATATAGTACATATATGTGTATGTATATATGTATACATATATACACATACATTTATACATATATAGAGATATATAAATATAGATATATAGATATAGATATAGATTAGATATAGATGTAGATATAGATATAGGTATAGATATATATAAAAATTAGATATAGATATAGATGATATAGATATAGATATAGATATAGATATAGATATAGATATAGATATAGATATAGATATAGATATAGATATGAATAAATAATCCCTGAAAGGATTATATTCCTTAAAATCCTTTCCTATATACCTTGCACTTTTTAACCAGAATTAAATTTCAAAAATGTCTGGGGGAAAAAACCCATCATGACTAACTGTGTGCAACATTTATTTTCAGATGGATAATTGGAGCTGCAGTGGTCAATGCATTCTATTCCCCCAACAGGAACCAGATAGGTAGGTTTATACCCTTTTAACCAGCTGCTTTTATCCACACAACAGCTCAGGTCTGCATCCAGAGGCAAACCTGCCTGTGCCCATCCAGGGATTGTGGGCAAGGCTGCCTGGCCATTCAGCTCGAGCACTTTGCTGGTGAATATTCATCTCCCCAGTTTTATCCCCCGTCACTGAGCAGCCTTGGGTTTGAAGGCCTGGCACAGCCCCAGTGCCAGCACCCAGAGAATGCCCCCAGTGTGTCCCAGGCTGCTCCTCATGCCCATGGGGCAGCCCTGCAGTTTGCTCTGTGCAATGGCACTGCTGAGAGCCATCCAGACTGCAGAAAGTAAGCTAAGCTTAATGTAAATGCTGCTTGGGTCTCAAACAGGGAGGTACTGCAGCTGCAGATGTGCTAAATTAAACCTTTATTAACTTGTCATTTTCCATTTATCAAGAGAGAAACAATTTCACATGAGGCATGAGCTTGTTTCTAATCATTTTATATTTTCTGTTCCTTCCTGACCCTTACACCAAGCAAACAATCTGCCTGCCAGTGATGCAAAATTAAGCCACCTTACAGCATTTCCCTCTTTCTCCCTGCATTTGCAGTTTTTCCTGCTGGGATTCTCCAGCCCCCCTTCTTCAGCAAGCACCAGCCCCAGGCCCTGAACTTTGGAGGGATTGGGATGGTTATTGGGCACGAGATCACTCATGGCTTCGATGACAACGGTGAGGAGATGACTGAAAAAAATGTTTTTATTTCAGCCAAAACTCGTGGCAGGAATGGCAGGGATTAAAGTGCACTGGGACTGAAATCCCTGCACAGCCACATCCAGCTCAGCAGCAATAGGAGCACACTGAGAACACTCTGGGGAAAGTTTTGCAGGGAGTGTTTCCTGAACAGAGCACAAGAAATGAGCAGGTGTTAAAAAAAAAAATTGAGGAAATGACAATTCTCAGGAAAAAAAATTTTATTTTTACAGCATCATCAGATCAGAAACACAAAACAAGCAGATCTGTGGGCTCCTGAATACAGTGAAATCTGTGAACAATGTTTTTGGGTTAGAACAACTGTCAGTAGTGTCTTGAAATCCCAGGAGACTTTGTTTTTTGACCCAAATGCTTGAAATAAATTGACTTTTTAGAATTTCTCAAATGCCATGTAAAAGAATTTGGGGGAAAAGCTCACTTCTGACTCTACCAGTCAGGAGTTTCTTCCATGTGGTTTTTTTATGCTCAATAAGTTTGTGCAGATGAGAGAAACTGCCTCAGAAACTGAGTTCCAGAGCAAAGAAAAGCCTTGTTCTAGCCAGAGAGCCAAGAACACAAACTCCAGAACTGCAATTCCAGCTTTTAATTCTCTATAAACCTCAGTTCTGTCATGTGGTCACACAGAACCAGCACCTCAGAGCTGAGGGAAGGTTTTTGTTACACAATATCTGCAAAATCCGCATGGAAATAAAACCAGGCCTTGGAGCTATACCTGGGCTGCAGATTTTACAGGAAATCAGGGAATAACAGAGACCACAATTCCACTCCTTTGTGACAAAGAGAATAAACTGTGCCCAAAATATTTCTGAACATCTAAATTCAAGGAGGAAAGTGCAGCTCCAACATCCCAGCTGCTACACTGCAAGAGCAGCAGCTTTAAAATCTTGCTCAAAACTTTCCTTTTATCCCTGGGCTTTCCTGCAGGTAGGAATTTTGACAAGGATGGGAACATGCTGGACTGGTGGAGCAACTTCTCAGCACTGCATTTCAAGGAGCAGTCCCTGTGCATGGTGCACCAGTATGGGAATTACACCTGGGAGCTGGCAGGGGGACAGAACGTGAGTGACAACAGCCACAGCTCTGGCTTTGCACAAATACTGAATTTCACAGGGGATCCCCATGGGGGATAAGCACAAACCCCATCTGCTACAGGGCTGGGATGAACTGGGGACGCTGGTGTGGCCCAGAAAGGCCAGGGTCTGTGTGCAGTGATGTTCTGTCCATGTTATATTTGTGTGTGTTCTGTTCCAACCTACAGCTCTTACACTGTGACTTCTCTAATTTCATTCTCTCCTTTCTTGTGCCAGCACAAAGTCACATCTTCCCTCTGCTCCAGGCATGTCAGGCTGTTGTATGACTGTCATTCTTTTTTTATTTTATTTTAATTATTATTTTCACAGGTCAGTGGCATAAGCACATTAGGAGAAAACATTGCAGATAACGGAGGAGTCCGACAGGCTTATAAGGTAATCCTCAACTTTAAAACCTTAACTTTACCTGTTCTGTGAACTATTCTATGCTAAATTAATTTGACAATTAACATGTTATTAGCATATTCTAAAAGCTAAAACCTCAGGTGCACACCTGGAAGCTCATGAGCCCATGGCTTGCTGCCATTCTTGCACCCAGGAGCAGCCCAAAGGTGGAGCTCAGGTGTGAGCAGGGAAAGTCCTTCCCTACAAAGAACCCTAACAGATGGCACAGTAAAACCTTTTATCTTTGGTGTTTTGAGTATGGTGTTTGTAGAATTTTTGGAAATTTAAATTCCAGCCCTAAGGGACACCATTCCAATTAATTACTTCATTAGGATTGTTCTAAAAGCCGTGACAGGTGTGGAGGGAATGTGTGGGGTGACACAAAGTGCCTGCACATGGAATCCATGGATGTTCCCTGGTGCTGGATCTCTTTTTACCCTTATTCTCCCTTTTGTTTCATGCTCTGGGCCTGCCTCAGCACCTGAGAGGCTGCAGAAACAGAATGTTGGGAATTAACCAGCATGAGGGCACATTAACTTGTCTCCATCACGTCAATATACCTAAAAAAAGCAAATTGGCCAAATAACGTGCAACAATAACAGGTAATGGATTTAACATTGAGCAAGGTTGTTATCTGCTATTTAATGAGCAGTTACCTGAAGAGAGAAAAATCATCACTATAGAGAAGCAGAGGAGATTTAACACTTTATTTACAGATAGAAATTCCTGTAGAAAGAGACCATGAAGTCAACAGTGCTTATGCTGACAGCTTTTTCATAAAATTCTCTGCACTGTTTGTATTAGAGAGAGAAAATGTATACAAATACAGAAGGGAAGCATGCTGGTTAATGCATATGGTGACTAAAATCCCTCCTCCCATTCAAAATCCTCCTGCTGCTCCTCTGAGTTGATCTGTGATCATTTCCAGGCCTACTTGAAGTGGCTGGAACAGGAAGGGAAGGAGCCAAAGCTGCCTGGACTGAACATGTCCCACAAACAGCTTTTCTTCCTCAACTTTGCCCAGGTGAGAACACACAGGGCTGTGCCTCAGGCCCTTGGACTTTGCTGGGGGGAATCAAGGGCAGATAGATCTGTCCCAGAGCACCAGACCTTGATAAAACAACAGCTAATTAATAAATAATTGCATCTGTTCTGCCTGTCTATAAAACATACCCCAGTGATATCATAGCAAACTGGGATGGCTCTTAGGAAAGCCACTGAGAGATTCCCAACATGAATTCCCAATACTGAGCCATTAATGATGAATCTCCCTGTGCAGGTCTGGTGTGGTTCCTACAGACCAGAATATGCCAGTCAGTCCATAAAGACAGATGTTCACAGCCCTCTGAAGTACAGGTGTGTTTTATTCATTTACTAACTCACAACTCACTTCATCCAACCCCTTGCACCACGACAGCACAGGAGAGTCTGATAACAGATTACTGTTACTTATAATTGATAACTGATAACAAGATAACTCCCAAGTGATTTCCAGATTTTCTCCCATGGCTTGTAGGACACTGCAGGAGAGAACTTACCTGCAGGTAAATTTGCCAGTCCATAGGGTGTGGTCTTTGCTGGGTCCCCAGGACAAGGGAAGAGATGAATCTGACTCCATGTTCCCAGAAGGTTTATATTATATTATATTATATTATATTATATTATATTATATTATATTATATTATATTATATTATATTATATTATATTATATTATATTATATTATATTATATTATATTATATTATATTATATTATATTATATTATATTACATTATATTACATTACATTATATTACATTATATTATATTATATTATATTACATTATATTATATTACATTATATTGCTATACTAAAACTATAAAGAGAATACAGAAAGGATACAGATAGAAGGCTTAACAAAAATGAATAATAAAAACTCGTGACTAACTCCTCAGAGTCTGACACAGCTGATGGTGATTGGTCATTAATTAAAAACAATTCACATAAAACAAATCAAACATGCACCTGTTGGTAAACAATCTCCAGACCACATCCCAAAGCAGCAAACACAGGAGAAGCAATCAGATAATTGTTGTTTTCATTTTTCTCTGAGGCCTCTCAGCTTCCCAGGAGAAGAAATCCTGGTGAAGGGATTTTTCAGAAAATCTGACAGTGACAATAGGGGATAGAGCAGGACCAAACCCACTCTGTCCTGGCATTTCATTGCTCATATTACCTTAATATTTCCTAAGGCATCCCATATTCTGAGCTGCAATCAAGTTCTGATGTGTAGGATCATTAGGGGTAGGATGGTTGGGATGGAGGGAGATGAGAGATCTCTGAATCCAGGGCTTGGAACTTGGGGTTTATTGCAAAGGGCCTGGGTGCAGGACCCTGCTGGGAGCTGCCAGCCACAGCTCAGAGCAGGCCCAAAAAAGAGAGAGAGGTAAAGAGAAAGAAGGCAAGAGCATGGTAAAGAGGATGAGAGAGTGAGGAAGAGTAAAAGAGAGCAAGGTTCCCGTTACAATACCATAAATCTTCTTCTGTGCTGAATATTCTAATTCTCACTAACCAATCTAGTACAATATACAAATCCTATAGCATTTACATGCAGCCTATAAGAATCATTACATCACCATTCTGTGTTACATTTTAAACCCTAAAAACTCCTTTTTGGACCCCTTCTGCCAAGCTGGTAGGGTCTGCTCTGACCCTTGGAGCTGCCTGCAAGCAGAGGGTGTTGTTCCATCAAAAGGGGATCACCTTCAGCCAGCCATGCCATTGTTTTCCAGTTGTTCAGTAACTGAGGGATCTCAAAGCTTGCTTTCATTTCAATCTCACTTATAGTTTCCATATTCTCAAAATCTTTTGCCAGGCAGTCATATTTATACAGCTTTCCTGTTTCATCTTCCCCAACATGAGGCCCCAAGCCACTTTCTGTTCCCCCAGAGCAGCAATTTTCCATGTAAATGAGAGTCCCTTCTCTCTGTTTAGGGTGATGGGCTCCCTGCAGAACTTTGAGGCCTTCTCCGAGGTGTTCCACTGCAAGAAGGGCACGGCCATGCACCCCGCGGGGACGTGCCGCGTGTGGTAACCCAGGATGGGACACTGGTGACACCACCACCAGCTGCTGGCAGGGATGTGCCCGGTGTCCTGCTCAGCCCCAGGGGCAGCAGCAGGGGCAGCTGCTGCAGGGAGAGCCAGGGAAGCCCTCAGCTGTCCCCAGTGCCACTGGGAATCTCACAGGCATGACGGGGATGGAGCTCGGGGCTGGCGAAGCCACGCTGTGTCCCCAGGCTCAAGGACTGTTTCCAAGGACATCCTGACTGTTACTGAGACACTGCTTCAGGGTTACAAGGACTCATTCTTACACAAGAAAACGAAACCAACAAGCAGCCACGAATCTATTTTTCAGAAAGGAATAATAATTTTAATACGCCAGCCCCGCTTTCTGGGGGCTCAGCAATGCTGTCTGAGACTGTTCCACTGCTCCGTTTCCAGTGTTCTGGTTCTGGTTCTGGTGCATTTTTCCCCCAGACCAGGTTAGGGCTGGTGTAAACTCTCGTGCTGTCTGTGCCCCTGCACTTTGATCACTGCTTTGTTGTTCATGGATTGCTATTTGTGGTGACAGTGAGCTCTGTGTCAAGATGCCTGTCGCACTCTCCTCCTGCACTTGAGTTCCTCTGCTCCAAAGAACTCCCTTCAAGTGAGGCATCACTACAATTATCACATTGTAGGAGTACAAATTCTGTCTTTATGGTTAAATTACAGGGTCCCACCCTTCAGAGATATATTTAAAATGATGCTTATTCTTGTAGAAAGTGTATAAAATACCTTTTGCCAAATAGCAGACGTGTATCCATGGAAACAATTAAGCTGGTTTTAATCCTGTGCCTTTTTCTTTTGCCATAGGCTATTTTTCAGTATTTACACTTGAAAATGTAACATGTATTAATTTTTAATAAAATTTAAAAGAAAAAAAAATCATGGTGGTGAATTCAGCCAGGATTTCTATATGGGGGGCTTTCCTTGGTAAGCATCCTAATATAATGAGAATATCTTAAACTTGCAACATTTAATAGTGAGTTCTGAATATTATTCCAGCAAATGCTTTTCTTCCTAGCACAGGAATCACAAGGCAGTAGCTGCCTGTGTGACTCTGCAAAATCTCTGAGCCCTGGAGATGGGCCACTAAAAGGTTCTGGCACATGCAGCTGCTAAAGGGATACCTAAAATGTGCCTGGGAGGGTTAATTCCAAGTGAATCAACACTTGCACACACAGCACATGGAAGTTCCTCTGTTTTTTCATGTAAGTTTATCCCATCTTGTAAGACCCAGAATGAGGGGTGTGGGACTCCAGGCAGCTCTTCAAAATGCAGTTTATTGTATACAAAATGCAGTTTATTATATACAAAATGCAGTTTCTTGTATACAAAATGCAGCTTATTGTATCCGAGAGGTTACAGCAGCCCAGGGTCATGGGTGACAGAGCTGTGCCCACAGCTGTCAGCTCCAGCTGCAGGCAGGCCTGGACACCCTGTGGGTTTGGTTACAAATGCATTCTAGACTTTTCTTTTGGTTACAATGCATTCTAGACTTTTCTTTTGGTTACAATGCATTCTATACTTTTCTTTGCTGAGCATCTTAATACATAGAACCAATCTATGCCTTAACTTTTACCTATAGCCTGTCATAACTACTATAATTACCATATTCATGTTACTGTTCTCCAATCACTAAAAGTTAGCACATTACAGTTCAAGCTAGAAGTTGTTTTTCAGTTTTCTTGCAGTGGAAAATTCTGAGACCTTTTTTTCTTCTTGTAACTTTGCTGACTTGTTTGCCTGTGCTCTCTTCCTGCTTGGTAAAAACATCTCCTTGTTTGAGGTGGGTTTATCCTTTGTTCTAAGTCATAAAAACCCCTTCTAACTCACACACCCTTTGCCTCCTTGGTTATCCAGTGAGACTGGCTCAGCAATTCCTTTCTTCTATATCAAAACTTGCTTCCATCTCTATTCCTTCATCAGCCTCTACATTCAAAAATCTTTCTGCCAAGCACACACACACACCTGTGAGACTTTCTTGTCAAACTCTCATCCTTCCCAGCACCATCTCCCATCTGCAGAACACTTTCCAGCCCCCAGTTTGTGCCAGTGCCAAGGGCAGGAGCTCCAGCCTCCCCTTGCAGCCCCCCTGGCCCTGGTACTGTGCCCGCTCACCAACTGGGGATGACAGAAACGGCCCTGAATTCCTACTGACCGCTGTGTCACCTTTCCACGATCACAAAATGCCTCAACCCTGGGCGAAGTTCTGCACCCGGAGGTGTTTCGCTGCACTTTAGATGGTAGACAGTGAAGCCTCGGAGAAGCTTTATTTATTTATTTATTTATGCTCGGGAAAAGAAGGAAGATCCTGATGCTCCCCAGGAGGAATCCGAAGCCTTTCCCTCTCCCATGCTGCCACCTGGTGACAAATCCTGCTCCAGCCTCCTAAAAGACAAAAACTCATCCCACAGGAGCGGCTTTTAGCTCCATGGAACAGCAGCTGGTGCAGGCATCGAATCCTGCAAAATAATTCGCTTTTAGTTGGTGGATTGCCGATCCTGGTGGATGCTGAACCCCTGTCCCTGGCTGTGCAGAGCTCCCAGCTCACCTGCAGCAGCCGGGATTTTGCACAGACACTCCTAAAAACCACAGAATTTCTGAAACATCACCTTACTCTGCAAAAACACCCAGAACTAATTCTGCTGGAAAAAACCAACACGGTAAAAAAAAAAAAAAAAAAAAAAAAAATTAAGATTTTGTCTATCATATTTTCCTAAAGAAAAAAAAAAAAGCCAATATTTCCCTTTTTTTCCACTCCTCATGGCCATGTGGATGTCACCTCCCAGATGTCCCAGCACACCCATTCAGGGCTTTCTTCTGCGCCTCTCCAGATTCTTCCACGTCTCATTTTATAAACAGTTCTGATAGCTAAAGCATTTCTATCCTCACCAAATTCTTCCTTAAAAACATTCACAGGGATGCTCTTCCTGAAAAATCCTTTTCCTTAAGGCAAAGCCAACACCCACATAACTCAGAGTTTTCCTTTCTGCAGGTACCAGGAAATTTCATCAGTAAGAAGAACTTACATTCTCTCTCCAGAAAGAGAATGTGTTTTCTTCAGTAAAAACTTTATTTTTAGACACAGTGGACACAGTGGATGTTAACTTTATTTACTAAAAACTACATAGTTTGCTTGGCACAATGGAATTTTTTAAATTTGTTTTACATGGAATTGCTGTGTACAATTCCTTTCTTTTCTCCTAAAAACTGAAAAAAATCTGTACAAAAATCCATTTGGAAACTGCATTGTGTATTGTGCAGAATGTTTAAAATGGGAAAAAAAAAAAAAAGCCAATTTTTTTTCCCACCAACAAGCAACAAGTGGAACAATTAATGCATACCAAGTGTCAACTGTCCATGGGGTAAGAAGAAAAATTCAGGCATTCCACACAGCCCACTGCTCCTGAAGGGGATGTAAAAAGGAAGAGTTTCCAGCCCCTGTGACACTCCCAGTGCCTTGATCACTCAGCTATTGCCAACTTTGATGCTTCACAAGATGCCACTGGGCTGTTTCATTAACTCCTTTGCAAACCCTCCTTTTCATTTTCAAGCTGCCTTTCTCTTCATGATGATTTAGGGAAAAAAAAAAGAAAAAAAAAAAGGGGGGGGGTTGTGCTTGGGTTTTTTAACCATCCCCATTGTGTGTCACAGTTCAAACCATGTCCAATTCAGGCCTGGTTTCTTTGGGGTAGGCACCAAGTTCCTGCACAGGAAGAGTTGTTTGATCTCCTTTCTCCTCATTAACATCAAAACCACGTCAAAGGGAAACACAGAGTATAAAGAGTCAGCTTTTATCAGCTTTTATCAGCAAATCCCACTCTTTCCACTCTAACAGCCAGGCTTCTACTGCTCTCTTAAGAGCAAGAATCTCTGTTGGGTCACTCTCAAATCAGATTTTAATGCATTACCCAAAAAGAGAGGTACCTCTGACTCCTGCACTGCTGCAAAGGAAAGGAAACAGCCCCACCAACAAGCAGGGAGGGGAATTTTCAGCGGGAGAAATCAGATCATTCTTCAGGGTGTTATTACAAAACTGCCCCTTTACTGTGATGTTCTTCATATTTGTGGGGCACATAACTTTTCCTCCTTTCCCAGATATTTGTGAGGGCAGCTGCAGCAGCCAGCAGAACCACAGAGACAAGGATTTCCATGATTGCTGGCACAGGTGGAGCTGGGGAAGTGTTCTGCTCCTCAGGTGTGATGGGAGAAAACGCCTCAAAGCCGGACAAACCCCTTAAATTGTGGCACAACCCCCTCAAAACCCCTCGAATCCCAAGCCAAGCCCTCAAAGCCTGGCACAAACCCACCCCTCAAAACCTGGTAAACCAAGCCCTCAAATCTTGGTAAAAACCAACCCCTCAAATCCTGGTAAAAACCCCACTAAACCTGGCACAAACTCACCCCTCAAAACCTGGTAAACCAAGCCCTCAAATCTTGGTAAAAACCAACCCCTCAAATCCTGGTAAAAACCCCACTAAACCTGGCACAAACTCACCCCTCAAAACCTGGTAAACTAAGCCCTTAAACCCTGGTAAAAACTCCAATAAACCTGGCATAAACTCACCCCTCAAAACCTGGTAAACTAAGCCCTTAAACCCTGGTAAAAACCCCACTAAACCTGGCATAAACTCACCCCTCAAAACCTGGTAAACTAAGCCCTTAAACCCTGGTAAAAACCCCACTAAACCTGGCATAAACTTACCCCTCAAAACCTGGAAAACCAGGCCCTCAAAACCTGGTAAAAACCAACCCCTCCAATCCTGTTAGAAGCCCCACTAAACCTGGCACAAACCCACCCCTCAAAACCTGGCAAACCAAGCCTTCAAATCCTGGTAGAAACCCCACTAAACCTGGCATAAACTCATCCCTCAAAACCTGGCAAACCAAGCCCTTAAATCCTGGTACAAACCCCTCAAAACCTGGAAAACCAGGCCCTCAAATTCTGGTAAAAACCAAGCCCTCAAAACCTGATAGAAGCCCCTCTAAACCTGGCATAAGCTCACCCTCAAAACCTGGCAAACCAAGCCCTCAAATCCTGGTAAAAACCCCACTAAACCTGGCATAAACTCACCCTTCAAAACCTGGCAAACCAACCCCTCAAATCCTGGTACAAACCCCACTAATCCTGGCCTAAACTCACCCCTCAAAGCCCAGAAAATCAAGCCCTTAAACCCTGATACAAACCCCTCTAAAGCTGGCACAACCCCACCCCTCAAAACCTGGCAAACCAAGGCCTCAAATCCTGGTAGAAACCAGCCCCTTAAATCCTGGTACAAACCCCACTAATCCTGGCCTAAATTCACCCCTCAAAGCCCAGAAAACCAACCTCTTAAATCCTGGAACAAACCTCACTAAACCTGGTACAACCCCAACCCTCAAAACTTGGCTTGGTGGGCAAAATTTGTGACCAAATGCTGTGGAAATAGGAGTCAGGTTCTGGGCAGGTGCAGGACAGGTGAGGGGTTTTGGGACAGGACTGAGGGAATGCTCAGTGGGATTCTGCAGAAATCTGTGGGATTCACAAGAATGTACAAAGTAAACATGAATGGGAGTTCCTTGAGCTTTACAAAAAAACCCCATTTCTTCAGAATGACAGCCTTTCTCAGAGGTGCAGGCAGCTGCACATCCTTCAGATGGAGAGACCCACACAGAAGTTGCACACAAATGCATTTTATTGCTCTCTACACACACAGAGATGCATACACAGTATGCAGGTAAGCCATAGGGCAGTCCCAGCACTGGGAGAAACATCATCCACCAGGAATTCAACCACTCAATACAGATAAAAATCATTATTATAATGAAAATGCTAAAAAAAGCATAGCTTACACCCAAAATGTATAACATTGACAAATAAAGCCTGTTACCTACTACTTTTCTTTAACATAAAGCAATAACATACTCTTTCTCTAAATTGAAAAAAGCATCAAATAGTAGAAATATTCCACATAGTTTCCTAACTCCTGGTCATCCCTCACACTGTATGTACAGGACTATGAAAGGGCCATGGGAGAGAAATCCAAACCAAAACCAAACCCGTTTCTGATGCTGCACAACTGATGAGCAAACAGAGGGAAATACTTCAATCAAGTGTGCATGAACCAAAGGGAATCAATTTATCCTCCAGAGTGACTGAGCCAACCAGAGTTGTCAGTCAAGCCAGAGCAATGCTGATGGCTCTTACTGGGAATATCAGAGAAAATCTCCTACAGCAATTCCTGTCCA
Organism: Agelaius phoeniceus; assembly: GCF_051311805.1. Taxonomy (NCBI): domain Eukaryota; kingdom Metazoa; phylum Chordata; class Aves; order Passeriformes; family Icteridae; genus Agelaius; species Agelaius phoeniceus. The sequence continues at coordinate 5,787,976 of NC_135288.1, forward strand.
TCACAAGTGTAACATTTACAAACACCCTCCTTCATTCTGAAGACGTTGCCCCTGCCTGGGCAGCACTGCACCAGTGCCTACACAGCTTCAACACTAAACAGAACACCTCAGCTTTTGCCAGAGGACCCCAAAAAAAGTTAAAAGCACGGCATTCTCTCACACATAAATAAAACAAGTGGGGGGAAATAAAATTCCCTACGGGAGAGAGGATCAGAGCCGGACTATCAGATGCAGTCAGATCCTTCCTCTGGACTGTCACAGGTCTGTGCAGTGAGGACTCCTCTGATTACCAGGGCCTCCAGAGAGGGCTGCTGTCCTTTGGAGACACTTGTTTCAGGGCACTGGCATTCCCAGGGCAGAAGGAGACCTCTGGAGCAGCTGCCTGGCTCTTCTGGAAGTGGCTTAAAAGTTTGGTCTGTGTTTCAGTTCGGACTTTGTGGAGAGAGAGGAAATAGAAAGCTTCTTGCAAACACCTGGAGTAGCCCTCTCTGAAGTCAAACTGGGAGCTTTTATGGAAGGATCCTGCAGCTGGAGAAGGGAGGAAAAGAGGGAGAAGGGAAGAAAGAATAGTTTAGAACAGCTGTCCATGGCTCGAGATTCACACAACAGTCACAGATTTATGGTAAAATGGAGACTGAAAGAAAATTCAATACTTACTCTTCATCTGCAGCTGGCTCTGCTGCTTCAGGTAGCTGACAGTCATCTCCAGGATGTCGGCTTTCTCCAGCTTGGAGTTGGGCTGGTGCCTCTGGAACTCCTTCTCCAGGAGCAGCTTCAGCTGCTCGATGCTGCTGTTAATCCGGTCCCGGCGCATTTTCTCCACCACCGGCTTCCTCAGCTGCAAAAAGCAAAGGAAAAGAGCCCTGTGATTAAAGGATCCTCTCCCTGACCCTCCACCGGCTTCCTCAGCTGCAAAAAGCAAAGGAAAAGAGCCCTGTGATGAAAGGATCCTGTCCCTGACCCTCCCCAGGGCTGTTTGCTGCCCACCGCTGCTCCTCAGCAGAGCCAGGCAAGGTCTCATCTGGTGCAAACTGCTCTGCTGCGCCTGCACTTACTTTGTTTTTCTCCTTTGGTGTCAGCAGGCTGTCGGGCTCCAGGAAAACAGCGCTGGGAGCCATCTGTCCTGAGCAGAGAGAGGATCTGGAGCGGAATCCAGGAGGAACGTGCTGCTGGGAGCTGCCCGTAGCTGATATTTATACACCCTGAGCGTGTGGGTCTGCGGCTCGGCGGCGTTTCCCACACTCCACAGCCAATCCCTGCCACGGGGCAGCACAAAGGCAGAAGCAGCTATTCTTGCATGCTCCAGTGGCACTGAATAGCTCAGGGGATAATGACCTTCTTCTTCTCCCAGATGAGCAGGTGGGGAGTGCGCGCTCCCCGAAAGGCCGCGAGCGCGGTTCCGTGTGCGTGTCAGGAGCTGGGAAAGGGCTGGGGAAGGCTGCTGACTAATGCCAGGGATCTGTGGCATTCCAGGGGCAGCCCGGGGGTCACAGGCAGGAGGAGGAAGGAGGAGGAGGAGGAGGAGGAGGAGGCAGGAGGAAGGTCAGCTGCCCATGGAGGGATTGCTGCTCCAGGCGCACGCTGCAGCAGGCACCAGGCACACGCCAGCAGCTCCTGCCTCTGAAAAATGGGCATTTTGTGACTGGCTTTTCGCAAATATTCAAATTAATATTGTGGAAAATGTGCATTTTGTGATTGGCTTTTCACAAATATTAAAGTGAATGTTGTGGAAAATGCGCGTTTTATGATTGGCTTTTCGCAAATATTCAAATGAATATTGCGGAAACTGCGCATTTTGTGATTGGCTTTTCGCGAATATTCAAATGAATGTTGTGGAAAATGCCTATGTAATGATTGGCTTTTCGCAAATATTAAAATGAATATTGTGGAAAATGCACATTTTGTGATTGGCTTTTCGCAAATATTCAAATGAATATTGTGGAAAATGCGCATTTTGTGATTGGCTTTTCGCAAATATTCAAATGAATATTGTGGAAAATGTGCATTTTGTGATTGGCTTTTCGCAAATATTCAATGAATATTGCGAAAAATGCGCATTTTGTGATTGGCTTTTCGCAAATATTCAAATGAATATTGTGGAAAATGTGCATTTTATGATTGGCTTTTCACAAATATTAAAATGAATATTGTGGAAAATGCATATTATTTTATTACTGGCTTTTCGCAAATATTAAAGTGAATATTGTGAAAAATGCATATTTTATGATTGGAATTTTGCAAATATTAAAGTGAATGTTGTGAAAAATGTGTGGTTTATGATTGGAATTTTGCAAATATTAAAGTGAATATCGTCAAAAATGTGTATTTTATGATTGGTTTTTTGCAAATATTAAAGTGAATATTGTGAAAAATGCCTATTTTATGATTGGCTTTTTGCGAATATTAAAATGAATATTACATGTGTTATGTTAGAAAGTTATGTTGTATTCATTTTCTTTAATGTGTTAAATATAGTTTTAGGTCATGCAAAAATGTGTATTTTATGATTGGCTTCTCGCAAATATTAAAGCGGATATTGTGAAAAATGCGTGGTTTATGATTGGCTTTTTGCAAATATTAAAATGAATATTATATGTGTTATGTTAGAAAGTAATGTATTAATTTTCTTAAGTAGTGTGTTAAATATAGTTTTAGGTGATAACTGTTAGGAAAATTAATCCACAAACACCAGAGGTTTATGTCCAAAAAGAAGACAGAGGAGTTCTTTTACTTTATTCGAATAAAGGGAAACAATGGGGAAAACCCCTAAATTCCATAAGAATTAAAAATTAAAAGGGAGGGTTATGCATTAGAGGGAAATCTCTGGTATCAGGTGTTTTGGGAAGTCTGTGCCTCTCAAGTACCTCAGAAATGGGGAAAGAGAGAAGGGGAATGCAGCCAGGAAATGGGGATAAAAAGGAGGCTGCATCCTCCAAAAATTGGAGAGATCCCAGGGGAATGCCCCATGGCCTCTCCCTTTATTGGAATAAAGTAAAAAGGGACTCCTCTGTCTCCTTTTTGGACATAAACCTCTGGTGTTTGTGGATCAGTTTTCCTAATATTCCCTTCCCTCAGGTCCTTATGCAGCCTTTTAGAAAACTCTCATAGGTGCTTTATGTTTCTGTTTCCAAATACCTGCAAGACAAATACTTGTGGAGAAGGGTCTTGGGATTGTTTCAGAATCAGTTCAGTATCACATGCTGCCTCTTGCTTCCTCCTCAAATCACATTTTACTCTAATTATTTTCATTTAGTCTATAAACAAAGGAAAACTGAGTGCAGAAGAGATTTATACCCTCATAAACTTATTAGAAATCAAATTCCTGATTCCTCATTATCCTCCCCTGGGCCAGTTGCTGTGTCTGTGCTCAGGAGGTGCCTGCAGCTGGGAGAGCTGATGAAAACACAGCCAGGGATTCCTGCTGGAAAACCTGAACCAAATCTGCCAGCAATTTATCCAACAGGTAATGTCAGGGTTTATGTTTGTGGAGCTCTTACTGCAGTGAGTAAATACCAGTTGTATTCACATTAATATACCTGTAGGTGAGCTCACCTTTACATTCATGTGTGTGTGGCCACATCAATGTGAACGCACACCCCCAGAGCACAGGGACACATTTCTCCCTCCCTCTGCAGCTCATTATTGGTGCACCAGGTAAGGCTTCAATGACCTCTTCCAGGCTCTGCTTTTCCATCCCCATTGTGCTGCCCTGAATGGGCTCCCCTCTCCCAGCACAGAGCAGCAGCTGTTGAGCTCAGGGTCTTTTATGTCAACTTGTGGGAAAGCTTTTGTGACACCGTTTCACATGTTCTCCTCAAAGCCTGTGGATTATCTCTGAGCCCATGTAATGCCACCTCTGAAACCAATCTTGCCCTCTGTGCAAGAGATTCCCTGAAACAGAAACTGCAGAGCTGGGACTCGTTTCTCCAGCTCATTAACTGAGCACAGGAAGAAGAAAAGTGCCAGTCCTGTGATGGGCAAGGAAGCTTTGCTGGAGAAAATTGCTGTTTCCCTCTTGCTGCTTTCCTCTGATTCTCCACTCAGCACCCAGATAAAAACTACATTAATTCCTCCACCTCTGAAACCAATTTTCCCCTCTGAGCATCCCTCTCAGGGAGATTCCCTGAAACAGAAACTCCAGAGCTGGGACTCGTTACTCCAGCTCATTAACTGAGCACAGGAAGAAGAAAAGTGCCAGTCCTGGGATGGGCAGGGAAGTTTTGCTAGAGAAAATTTTTGTTTCCCTCTTGCTGCTTTCCTGTGGTTCTCCACGCAGCACCCAGATAAAAACTACATTATTTCCATGGGAACAGCCCATGGAATCAACCTCACCCTCCTTGCTCTTGGGAGTGGTTGTGCACTGGCCCAGTGCTCAGAATTTCCTCCCCACCAGCATCCAAACCGACCCAGAACCTGCACCTGAGGAAGCTGAATACAAAGTCCAAATGCCCAGTAAAAAAAAAAAATTAAAAAAAATTAATTTTCTCTTTCTTTAGTATAGTTTTAGTATAGTATATATTTAGTATATATATACTATTCTATACTGTGTGTATATATACAGTATATATATACTACATATACTACATATATACTATATATACTGTATATACACACTACTATATAGATACTATATTACACACTACTATATAGATACTATATTATATATATTATATATGTATAGTGTATATATAGTATAAATATATATATTTATATTTATATTTATGTAAATATATATAATATATATAAATAAAATATATTTAATAAATAAAATTATATTTAATATATAAAAATAATATATATAAGTAAAATATATTTTTATATAAATATATACGGTATATATAGTAAAAAAACATATATAATATATGTTTAGTATATATATTAGTTTAGTATAGTATATATATGTAGTGTATATATTTTTAGTATAGTATAGCATTCTTTAATATAATATAATTATATTATTAATATAATTATATGATAATGTAATATAATGTAATATAATGTAATGTAATGTAATGTAATGTAATATAATATAATATAATATAATATAATATAATATAATATAATATAGTATAATAATAAATCAGCCTTCTGAGAACGTGGAGCCAGACTCTCCTCTCTCACCTCCTCCTGGGGACCCCACAAACACCACAGATCTGGATGTTTGAAACAGGGCATCAGCAACAGCCTTGCCCCAGAACCCCTGCCAGATGTTGGCCCTTTAGACAGCCCTAAGGATGGTGCTGCTTTCCCAAGTGTGGAGAGATGCTCCCAGTGCTGCCCTGGCAGCCCGTGCTGCCCAGATGGCCTTTTGGGAGCAGGGGTTTCCCACTGAACACAAAGCAGAGCCAAGCACCGTTGCTAATGTGGTTTGTAGTCGGGCACACTTCCTTTGTGACAGGAGGCAATGTGGTTAAGGAAGGTGTGGGAAACTCCAGAATAGGAGCAAGGCAAACTTCCCCAGCAAACTTCCCCAGCTGTGTGTTAGTGAGTCATTCAGAAAGGGGAGCAGGGGCAGAGATGAACTGGGAACAGGAAAAACAGCAAAATTGGGATATTTAGCCAGTGCTGAGTCCTGCAGAGCATCCTGAGGTGGGAAATAAAATTGGTCCAATCCCAAGGGCCTTACTGAGATCCACACTGAGGCCAACAGAGAATCTGGACTCCAAGATTTGCTCTGCAGACTTCCTACCTCTGGAGCTATTTCTGATCTCTGTAAACGTGTAAATACAAATTACCTCCATGACTACCTCAGAATTTAGCAAAACCTAATCAAAATTTGCATTTTCTCCTGCCAAATACCAAAACAAGAATCAGATCTGTTGTTTCTCATTTCTTTTCTCCAGCTGGTATTGCTGGTATAAAATTTGGCTGAGTTTTCTCAGCTCCCATGGCTCCACATGGGCCATACAAAACTCTCACAATACCTTCATGCTCCACAGGAGTTGCTGCATTTCCTGAGATGTATTAAACAGATTGGGGAGTTAAAGAGGCAAACAGGGGATGTGGATTAGAATTCTCAGAGCAATCTGACCACCTCTGCCACCTCCAGTGGGACAGCTGGCTTTGGTGGATGAGCAAGTCTGCCCTGCAGCTCCTTTCCCTGTCATTTCCTCCCATCTTTCCTCCTAACCCTTCCCTACATTTCCTCCCTGCCCTTCCCTGTCCTGCTGCTTGGCTGGTGCAATTTCTGTCTGCCTTCACAGCTTCCTTCCCTTTTTATTTTTAATTTTTTTATTTTTTTTTCCTTTTTCCTCATGGTTTGCTTTCCCTCCGTGCAGGTTTTATAATCTGATTTTTCGATCTGTCACTCCTTTCCCCCCCTGGCTGTCACAGGCAGATGTGGTTTGAGGACAGGGGTGTCTCAGAGCCCCACAGCCCTGGTGAGTGTGGAGTTCCCTCCAGTTTCCCACACTGCTCTCCCATTCAGGGCATTCAGGCTCAGGATAAAGGAAGTGTGCCATGCTACAAGCTGAATTAGAAATGGTGTTTGACTTCCCTTTGTACTGCACAGAAACCTTGCTCTGGGCAGACCATCTGCATAGCCCTCACCGTGGAGAAAACCATTGATCAAGGCCTGTCAGCCCAGCTGGGGGAACTTGGGAAAGTAATTCCTTGTGCCACTTCAGTTCTTTGGGGCTTAACATCTGGCTGGAGGGGGAGGCGACACTTGATGGTTTAACAGTCGTGCTTCCTTTCAAGTTTGGGATGCTGTTTTGATCCCAGATAAGCCTTTCTGAAATCCTGATTTTAATAACATGGAAAGCATCCAGAAGAGTAGGAATAATGCACTGGCTTTGCATTTTCAAAGTGCTTTACAAATACCAGCTAATGAATTCTCAGCGACCTCCTCCGTGGGTGAGGATGTATTATTAGCACAGTGGTTTACAAAGGAGGGAAAATGAGGCTGAGGGGAGAAAAACCAAGATTTCAAGATTTCAAACAGCCTTCAGGTCCCAGGCTTCTATGGCCAGGAGGTTGTTTGAGACATCTGGTTTGCAAAAATGCTCAGCACCAACTTTTGTTTTAATTAGCTTTGGCATCTCTGAATGGGGCCAGCTCCCTTGCTTGTGGGAGGAATTGGATTTCCAGGCTGGACCACACTCACAGCCATGCACCACCCAGATAAGCAGATACCAAAGTTCTCCTTTGCCCTCAGGTGCAGCAGTGGGCTTTGAAAACGTTATTTAGCATAATTTTTCTAAGCCCATGAAACAGCTGGAAATGAAGATAAATCCCCAATCAGGAAATACTTATTGTTGTGCTCAACAGAAAATAACTCCATCTCTCCAGAAAGTAAACTAAGTTTTTTCATTTGCTTATTCATACCCCTGCAGCTGTGCTTAGTCCCTGGGCAAGTCTGTCTGTCTGTCTGTCTGTCTGTCTGTCTGTCAGCACCATGGAATTCTGCTCAGCTGCTTCCAGCAGGGATGGTTGTCCTGGGATTGGAGCTCCTCAGGGAAGGGATGCAGTGGGCCCTGAATGGACTCCTAAGGGAATATGAGGAAATCTGACAACGTGCCTTGTCCTGTGGATGGAGATGAGAGCACCCAACCCTGCCCATGGCCTGGCAGCTCCTGTGTGTGCCCCTCTGCCAGTCCTTTGCCTGGCTCAGGAGCAGATTTTCCACCTCTTGAAAGCCCTTCTTGCTTTGATCAGACACCCTCTCTTCATTCCGCTGCCAGCTGAGAGTGGCAAAGGTGTCCCTGACATATTTTCTGAAAAATGCTTTTGCTGGGATTTTTCTCCTGAGAAGCTGAGAGGCCTCAGAAACGAAATGCAAACAATAATTACCTGCTGCTGTGGAATGCAACAGGCTCATCTTTGATTGGTCTCATGTGGTTGTTTCTAATTAATGGCCAATCACAGTCCAGCTGTCTCAGACTCTGGTCAGTCACAAGATTTTATTATCATTCCATTCCTTTCTATTCCTCGCTAGCCTTCTGATGAAATAATTTCTTCTATTCTTTTAGTATAGTTTTAATATATTATTTTCTTTTCATATAACATATATCATAAAATAATTAATCAGCCTTCTGAAACATGGAGTCAAGTTTCTCATCTCCTCCCTTGCCCTGGGACCACAACACAAAGATGTCTCCAAAACCCACCTGCCTGGCAGGGCAGGACCTCACAGGAGCTCTGGGACACTTTGGGCTCTGCAGCTGGTGACTGATGGCTGCCAAGCACAAGAAAATGAGTTCCAGTGGGAGCTAACACCCCAAAACCCACCCCAAAACTCACCCCAAACCCCAGGCTGAGCTCGAGGGAAAAGGAGCAATCCAGTGGGGCATAAGGGAGATGACTCTTCAGGCCATAGACTTGTTCCCAAGGCAGGGACAAGCAAAGGAGGCTCAGGGGACACCATGGATGCCTCTGGCTCTTATCTCCCAGCACTGCCCTCGTGGCCTCTGGGTGATTAAATATCTGCCCCATGCAGATGGGGTTAATTGCTGGTGCTGCCAGGACCCTCCTGCCTGGCACAGAAACACCATTCCCCTCTGGTTAATGACACTAAGTGCTTGCTGGGGCCAGACTTCAGGAGCCACATGTCCCATTCCCAACCTGCTCTGCTGGAATATCCTCTCTGCAGGACACCTGCTCCCTGCCAAAAGCTTGGCAGCACTGTTTGCTGAGTCTTGGGGCTTTTATCAGGGCACTCATAATACTTGGGGCCTTCAGCAGGACTTCACATCCAAGCCTCATCATTCTATAAAGAGAGAAAATTAATTCTATCAATCCAAATGCTCAGCAAAAAAAAAAAAAAAAAATTCCATCAAAATGCTTTTATTTTTATGGGAAACATCAAATTGTTTCTGTTAAACCTCTGTGATGTTCAGCCTATTTCTTGGCTCCCCAGAGCCCAAATTTTGATATTTGGAAGGTTGGCAGCACTGCCAGACCCACAGAAGCGCAGAGCCCATTGTAAGGGCTGGGTGCCACCACCTCCTAAAAAACTCACCCAAAACCAAACAGTGACAGAAGTGCATGAACCCAGCAGCTTCTGTTTGCTGTCCACCCTGCATTGTCAGTGACAGGCTGTGTCCTCCCTTGGCCAGGACAGGGCAGGGGACTGATGGGGAGTTCCAGGGGACTTTCAGGGAGCTCCCAGTTGAGAGGAATGGTGGATTTGTGTTTCCAAACAAGCTGTGGGGCTGCTGGTGGATAAAACCAGCACTGGGAGATAAAAAAACAATGGGAAGGATTCCACTGATTGATGAATGGAAAGAGATATTTGCTTTTACAAGTAAACTTTGGGTTTGCTGATAAACGAAATTAGACATTGAGAGATGAAAGAAACCATGGGGAAGAAAAAAAACCCAAAATTCAGTAAGAATTAAAAATGAAAAGGGAGGGTTATACAATAGAGGGGAATCTTTGGTATCAGGTGTTTTGGGAAGTCTGAACCTCTCAAGTACCTCAGAAATGGGGAAAAACCCCTAAATTCCATAAGAATTAAAAATTAAAAGGGAGCGTTATACAATAGAGGGAAATCTTTGGTATCAGGTGTTTTGGGAAGTCTGAACCTCTCAAGTACCTCAGAGATGGGGAAAGAGAGAAGGGAAATGTGGCTGGAAATGGGGATAAAAAGGAGGCTGCATCCTCCAAAAATTGGAGAGACCCCAGGGGATGCCCCATGGCCTCTGCCTTTATTGGAATAAATTCAAAGGGCTTCTCTGTCTCCTTTTTGGACATAAACCTCTGGTGTTTGTGGGTTAATTTTCCTAACACCAGGATGGTTGGGAGGGACCTCAAACCCATCTGGCTGCACGTGGGAGATCTGTCACTACAGGACACAAAACGACACAGACTCGCTGCTCTTTCCAAGGCAAAAAGGACTTTAGGACTTTTTATTTTCTGGCTCCAACAATTTATAGTTTTCCAAAAGTGACAGTGCCACCTCTCCAATGACACTGGACAAACCGACAGCCCATCAAATTTCTCCTCCTCCATAAAAGAATGCAAAACAATAAGTTATTTAAATGGAGTGTGTGAGAAAGTTCATTGCAGGAATGTAAACATCAGAAGGCTCAGAAAATCTTAAAAAATCAGGGTGACAGGAGATCCCTCAGCCCCATCCCAGAGGTGGGGAGCAGCAGCATCTCCAAACTCCTCAGCAACCCAGCCCTGAGTCCCAGGGAGGAGCAGAAGGCCAGAATCCATCCCCTGGTTGTTTTTTCCAGGTTTGGAAGGAGGAGGGTGATAAACAGAGCCCATGGTGGCTCCCGCCAAGCCTGCTCCCAGGGCAATGTGTTCCTTTGAGCCATAATTGATTCCTGCCATCAGGCACCAGCCTGCTCTCCCCCAGGGTCAGCTCTTTCCCACATCCAAGCCCATTATCCCACAGACCATGCCTTTTGTACAACACACTCCAGCCATTCATGTGCAAAGCAGCTGTAATCCCCGGACCTTTCAGAGTCAATATACCAGGAAATAATAAATCCCTCTTGTGCACTCTTGAATGTGCCGAGAGGTGACTTGTGGGAATTTCAGCTGGGCAGAAAAATAATAAATTCTCCTTAATTTTTAATTATTTGTGATACTCTCTGTAGAAGGACTATGTCGTTGGGGCATGGCTGCTCGGGGGTCACCACACAAGCAGCTATAGAAAATTGCTTTTGGCTCTAACAACCCTAAAAATGCAGATCAAGTTGTCTCACATGTTTCTTAATGATCAAAGTCCACTTTCCTTCACTCATGCACCTGGGAATGGCAGTATATTAAACATTCTGGATCTGAAGAAAAACTAATTAAAAAGGTTAAATCTGTGAAGAATGGACTTTACAGTATTAAGACCCCTTTTTTAGTGGGTTCTGGTGTCTCAAGGAGGCAAGATAATGCCATGTTAATGACATTTAATGGAATATTTCATACAACAGTTCTAATAACAACATAACCTTTTCCCCTGGAAGAAGCAGATTTCCCTTGACTCCCACTCCACTGGTTCACATGCAGAGTTCCCTGTGGGAACAGAAACCAGTCCTGAATAACAAGTTTGTCATGGTTATTTCTTTATATATTTCCTTCCAGCCAAACAATTTTTATATTATTTTCTGTGTTTCATGTCACTGAAGGACCCTGAGCAGAGCATGATAGGCAGGATTAGGGTTAGGGTTAAGGGCAGGGTTAGGGCTGGGAGAAGGGATCTTCATCTTGGAGACACCAAAGGAAGCAGTGGCTCCTCAATTAAGAGCTGCCAGAGGATAATTAGGGGTCACCTCAAACAGGTCCTTGGCCAAGAACCTCCAGGGAGGAAGCTGTGAGAACAGGAGGGTGAGGAGGGGATGTGCTAACACTGCAGGGATTTGTGGTGCTGAAATCTGTGCACCTTCACCATTAGATCAGATCACCCAGCAGTGACACACAGACCCAGCAGTTTACCAGGGTTTATCGTTTTGAACAGCATCCAAAGATAATCCAAAGATAATCCAAAGATTTCCCCCCCAGGTGGGTCTGCCTGGGACTCTGGCAGTGTCATTGCTGCCATCAGCACATTCCCCCTGAAACTGAGGTCAGAGCTGGCTTCATCCTCACCTCCCTCCATTTCCCTGGCTATAAAAGCTTTCCCAGCACTGCTCCCAACACACAGGGAGAAGAGAATCTCTCAGCAGCCCCAGCACTGCTGCTTCTCCACTCTGCTCCCTGGTGTGGTGGTGTTTGCAGGGGTCTCAGGATGAGGGAAGAGACGAGGATGGTGACTCCATGTTTCAGAAGGTTTGATTTATTATTTTATGAAATATATTATATTAAAACAATACTAAAAGAATAGAAGAAAGGATTTCATCAGAATGCTAGCTAAGAATAGAAAAGGAATGATAACAAAGGTTTGTGACTGAGACAGTCTGGACGGCTGGACTGTGATTGGCCATCAATTAGAAACAACCACATGAGACCAATCCCAGATGCACCTGTTGCATTCCACAGCAGCAGATAACCATTGCTTACATGTTGTTCCTGAGGCCTCTCAGCTTCTCAGGAGAAAAAAATCCTAAGGAAAGGATTTTCCATAAAAGATGTCTGGGACACCCTGATGTGCTCCCAGGTGATGGCAGAAAAGCACAAGGGCCACATGAGCCCCGTCCCTGCCTCTTGCCATGGGCACAGGTCAGCTCCCAGCTCCCAGAGGGCTCTGTGGAAGAGCTCAGCACCACTCTCCCATTTCCCAAAAGAGGAAACCGAGGCACAGTACAACAAACCAGAGCCCCAGCACGGCCTGAGCTGCAGCTCAGCATTCCTGCAGCCACCCCTGCGTGAACCTCTGTCGCTGCCCTTGTCACCCCTTTCTCCCCTGGATGGTGAAACGTGCCCGTTTCAGCCTTCCTGGGTGAAAAAGCCACAGAGTTCATGGTGCCCCAAGAGCAGCAGAGCCCCACAAAGGGGTTATTAGGAGCAGGCTGTGTGGGTTTGGATTTCTCTGCCTTTCCCAGACTCTTCCCCCATTGATAACATTTCTTGCTGGGACAATAGAAGTGTGCCTTGCAACTCCTCCCGACATTAGTGACGGTGCTTGAGCCTGAATGATTTAAAGGGAAGGAATCCAACTCCCAAAAGACCATCTGGCTATCAGTGCTAATACAGCAATAAAGGTCAGGGCTTCTCAGGAGCTGGGAAAAAGATGGGTTTTGACACTGCAGTGTCTTCAACCAGCTTGGTCCATGCCTACCTGTGTGCCAGCACGGCTCCCCTGCTAGGGAAGGGATAACCCAGGATAGCAGCTCCTGGAAAAAGGCCAGCAGAGAGCACAGGAAAACAGGCAGCACCTCATTAAAGCTGGCAGAAGCTGGGGCTTGGTCTCTGAGCTGTGTCTTATTTTGTATCATAATCCTTTGACTGCTTCAAAGTGCTCATGAGATGTCTTGTCTCCTGGCTTTCCCACAAGGCAGGGAATAAAGGGCTCCAAGGACAACATCTGCCCTTCACAAAGGGCTGAGTCCATTCAGGCTGCCACAATGAGTCCCATAGCAGTGACACCTCCCTCCTTCCTGTCGACTGCCCATTACCCCCAGGCTTCATCGCAGCATTTCCAAGCAAGAAATTCTTTGGTTTTCTTACCTCACTGCACATTTCCCTCCTCCCTTGCCATGCCCAGATGCTCAGGGGAGGAGCACACCTCTGCCTGGGGCACACAAGGCAGGCAGGATGCAGCACAGCTTTCCCCAGGTAGTTTCTGGGTTATTTTTTGGTGCTGTCTCAAGGGCTGTACCCAAGCAGATATTTTACTCACGACACAAAATCAGAACTGACCTCCAGTGCCCTCACAGCTTCATTCTTTATATTGCCTTTATCACAAAATAAATGGTTGCTTTCCCAGCTCCCCACCCTGCACACTCCACTGTCACTGGGATATTTTCTGAAAAATCCCTTTGCCAGGATTTCTCCTCCTGGCAAGATAAGAAGCCTCAGCTTCTCCATGTTTTGCTGCTCTGGAATGTGGTCTGGAGATTGTTTGTCCAAACATGTGAATTGTTTTTAATTAATGACCAATCACCATCAGCTGTGTCGGACTCTGAGGAGTCAGTCACGAGTTTTTATTATTAATTCTTGTGAAGCCTTTCTTTTACTTAGTTTTGGTATAGGATTGGAATGGGATGGAATGGGATGGGATGGAATGGAATGGAATAGAATAGAATAGAATAGAATAGAATAGAATAGAATAGAATAGAATAGAATAGAATAGAATAGAATAGAATAGAATAGAATAGAATATCAGCCTTCTGAGAACATGGAGTCAGATTCTCATCTCTCACCTCGTCCTGGGGACCCTCACAAACTCAACACAAGACACACACCCACACACACACAGAGCTCCTCCAAGCTCTGGGAATGGCAGAGATGCCTCCCTGGGGCTGTTGATTGGAACTCTAGCAGGGTTTCCCTCCCTTTCCCACCTTCCCCAAAAGCCTGCCTCCTCCACTGTGCCCGGCACATGCCAGGCTCAGGAATGCCACTGATGCCAGCCCAACCAGCTGGAGGGTCGGGGCTTTCCCAGCCCCACACTCCACCAGCAGCGTGGGCAGAAGGTTATTCTCCCCGGGGCATTGGCAATCAATGTACCATGCACTAATGGATGCTTCCTCTATTGTCCCTCCGCGGGGCTGGATTGGCTGCGGGGCTGTGGGAAACACCGGCCATCCCCACACTCACGTATCTGCCCCGGCTCCCTGGGTATAAATAGAGGGATTTGGGAGCTGCCAGAGCATCTCATCACACTCGGCACAGCAGCTGCCTGGGGTCTGTGCCCGGGGCTGAGCGCTAGGAATGGCTCCCAGCAATGCTCTCGTGATCCACATGGAGGAGAAGCTGCTGCCAAAGGAAAAGAATAAAGTAAGTAGAGCCCTGGAGGGGATTGGAAGGGCTGGCCTGCTCCTAGAAAGTAAATATAGCATGGGAGAAGAGGGGGAAGTGGTCTGGGAGAGAGCAAATATGTTAAAGAGAGACAAGGGGGATTGTATCGATTTTTAAAAATTAAAACGAGTGGGGAACGGGTCGGCAGCATCACACAGCTCTCCTGCTAAAAATAAGCATCTTTGAGGATGGGTGTATCAGAGGGGAAATTGGGTCAGGTCTCACCAAATCCCTGAGGATCTGCTCCCTCTCCCACAGCTGAGGAAGCCGGTGGTGGAGAAAATGCGCCGGGACCGGATTAACAGCAGCATCGAGCAGCTGAAGCTGCTCCTGGAGAAGGAGTTCCAGAGGCACCAGCCCAACTCCAAGCTGGAGAAAGCCGACATCCTGGAAGTGGCTGTCAGCTACCTGAAGCAGCAGAGCCAGCTGCAGGACCAAAAAGGTGAGTGCAGAGCAGGTATTGCACGCCTGGACCTGCTCTCCGACACCCCAAGGCAGGCAGGGGATGGAGCACCCCAGCCCCAAGCACGTGAAAGCCACCGCACAAATTGTTCATTTGAACTCTAGCAGGGTTTCCCTCCCTTTCCCCGCCTTCCCCCAAAAGTGTGGCCACACCACGGCTGTGCCCAGCACGTGCCAGGCTCAGGAAAGCCACTGCTCCCAGGGTCCCTGCTTTCCCAGCCCCACACTCCACCAGCAGCCAGTGTTAGCATTGGGTCCCTGCTTTCCCAGCCCCACACTCCACCAGCAGCCAGTGTTAGCGTTGGGTCCCTGCCCCATGTTCTGGTCATGTTTTGGTCATGGTTTGGTCATGTTTTGGTCATGGTTTGGTTATGCTTTGGTCATGGTTTTAACCTGCTGCATTTGCTTTTTCCTTCTCTTTCAGCTTTCGTCCACAAGAGCCCAGAGCAGGACTTTAACAGCGGGTACCTGCGGTGCCTCAGGGAAGCCATGCACTTTCTGTCCTACTACGAGCCCAAGAAGGAGACCCAGGTGCAGCTGATCAAGCACTTCTGCAAGGCTCAGCTGGCTGCAGATGCCTCCTACTCTGCAGCTCTGCATGGCTCCCCCCTGTCTCCCTGTGTGCTCCCCAGAAAACAGCCTGCCCAGAAGAGCCTGGCTGCTGCTCCCACCATCTGGAGACCCTGGTAGAGCTGCTGAACTTTATTCCCACGGTTTTTTTCGGCTCCAAAAAAAAAAAAACTAGAGGGACCTGTGGTTTATTAGTTCCTCTTTGAAGTAGGAAACGTTGCTTTCCAAAGGTGGGAGGAAGGGGTGGTTATTGTTTTTTTTTTTTCTGTCAGCAGAAATGAGGGTCGCTGGGTGGTTTCCCTTCATAGTGAAGGATTCTGGGTGTATCTTGCAGCAGGTTTGTTGCTTCTATTGGTGGCTCCTGGCCAAAGACAGGACCAAGTTCTGTGGTGATTTAGAGAGCAGGGTTCCATCACAGGCTGCTGAGCCTGTGGCTGTCAGTGGAAATCTTTCTGCTGACTGCCTGGGTCACAGTTCAAGTGCTCCATTGTCTCTAGATAATGTATTGACCTTCCTCAAGAAGGAGCCCTTCGGAGGATGTATTTTGTATCATAAAGAGAGGATTGAGCCTTTCCCTTTTGAGTGAAAGGTGTCATTAAGAAATGCTGATTCTTCTGAAGCTCCTCTGCTATTTTTAGTATCCTTCTTACAGAAAGCTGCGATGATCACAGAGAGCTCTGGGGACAATTCTCTTCGTGTCACTTTGTGCTGCTCTCATTTGAGGGATAATTGGTGCCTTTTGTAAAGGAAATACCTCTGCTATACCTTAAGGAAAAGGGGGAGGAAGGGAGGCAATAAGTACTTTATAATCATTCACTGAGCACGCCAAGGAGCTTAAAAAGCTTTTATAAAGTTGTGATGTATTCATCCTGTGTGATGTTAAACTTGCATGTCTTCGCTGTACAGTACAATAAAAATGGTTTTAGTCATTAATGCTTTGCTTTGGGATGATTAAAAGGGCTGGAGTGGGTGCCTGCAGCCTCTCCTGTGGTGGGGAAGCCATCAGGAGGTGTCAGTTCTGAGCCCTTCACTCCAATACGTGAATTACATCTGGGAAATCCCTTTGGCAGAGCTGGATCTCAGATCCTGCGAGGAGGCAACCTCTGGAAAAATTATCAAAAATCGAAATGGAGGTGAAATTGAAGTGAGGCGCTGAGAAGTGGCAACGTTTCAGGTTCAACAGTGACCTATTCTGCCTCCAACAAATCACTCATTCCACAGCCTCTTCATTTCCCCCACTAATTTTTCCACCAAGCTGAGAGCAGCCTTGTGCTTTCTGCCTGTGCAGATTTCCCAATAACTTCCAAAGGGTTTGGCACCTGCCTCAGCTTGGGGACCTTTGAAACCACCTGCAATGAGGTGAACTAATTTTGCTGCTTTAATTTTATGACATAAATTCTGTTAGGCTTCTTTTCCAGAAGTGAAATTAGCCCACATATGGCTAAAAGTATAATTAGATAGGAGAGACTGAGGAAGCATTTCCTCTCCTAAGTTATTTCCTTTTATTTTACCTTCTCTTCTAAATAAATCTGCACAAATATTCATTTCACAAAACTATTCCCTAACCACAGCAATTCAGTGGTTTGGGTTTATGACAGGGGACACTCTCCTTCTTCCAGAGATACAGGAACAGCACAAAACACATTTGGACAAAAATCCAACTTTCCTCAGACCCCCTGGGAGAGGTGCCCTTGAAAAGCTGCATTTCAAGCACTCAGGGTTTGCTCCCTGATGAAAGGAAACACTGAATACCTGATCTTGACAAAAGCAACCTGAGATCTGCTCAGCTGACAGATCAAACTGCAGCCAGCACTGAACCTGCCCAGTCCTCGCTGGGTTTGTGGTGAAATCCTCTGTTAACCACACAGAAAAACCCCAAAAACCAAACAGGGATGTGCTGCTCTGCCTCATTTTGGGCATTGTGGATCATTTTGGTTTTGTTAGGAGAATTAATCCACAAACACCAGAGGTTTGTGTCCAAAAAGGAGACAGAGGAGCCTCACCCTTTATTCAAATAAAGCCAAAGAGGACTCCTCTGTCTCCTTTTTGGACATAAACCTCTGTTTTTTTGTGGATTAATTTTCCTAACGGTTTTATTTCTGCACAGGCTGGTTGAGTGCTCTTCAAGGTTGGGGGGTTTGATGCAGGCCTCTACCCGTGCTCCAGATTTATTCTTCCTAATGAACTGCTAAATAATTCACAGGAGATATTTTTGGGTTTTATGGTTGCTTAGCGAGCTTGAAGAAGTCACTTCAACCTCCCCGCACTCAACTTGTCCTTGCCAATTAGCACAGGCTTCTGCATCCCAGCACAACTCCAGCTGTTGCCCATGCCTGGGGGGGTTTAAATCAAGCCTAATTAGGGCAGTTTGGGGGAGTTCAGGCTCAGCTGGAGTGCCGGGTGCCCCAAAGGCCAGCCCAGCCTGATGGAACCACAGCCACACCGTGGCACAGGCCGGGCTGCTGCTCTCCTGGGCATGGGGATCCACCCAAGGGAGAGGGTGTGAGGGTCTCAGCTTGGCAGCACCTCTGAAGGTGGGGTAGAAAATGAGTGTGAGGGAGAGGAACAGTGGATTTCTCCTCCCTGGGCAGTGGGAAGGGATCAAAACCCACAGAAAAAAAAAAAAGCTGGGTTTTTTCCTTCTGCTTTCTGTCGTTAGGAAAATTAATCCACAAACACCAGAGGTTTATGTCCAAAAAGGAGACAGAGGAGCCCTGTAACTTTATTCCAATAAAGGGAGAGGCCATGGGGCATCCCCTGGGGTCTCTCCAATTTTTGGAGGATGCAGCCTCCTTTTTATCCCCATTTCCCTGCCACATTTCCCTTCTCTCTTTCCCCATTTCTGAGGTACTTGAGAGGTTCAGACTTCCCAAAACACCCGATCCCAAAGGTTCCCCTGTAATATACAACCCTCCCTTTTCATTTTTAATTCTTATGGAATTTAGGGGTTTTTCCCCATTTCTGAGGTACTTGAGAGGTTCAGACTTTCCAAAACACCTGATACCAAAGATTCCCCTGTAGTATACAACCCTCCCTTTTCATTTTTAATTCTTACGGAATTTGGGGCTTTTCCCCCATTCCTGAGGTACTTGAGAGGTTCAGACTTCCTGATCCCAAAGATTCCCCTCTAATGTATAACCCTCCCTTTTCATTTTTAATTTTTACGGAATTTAGGGGGTTTTCTTCCCCATTGTTTCTTTCATCTCTCAATGTCTAATTTCGTTTATCAGCAAACCTAAGGTTTATTTGTAAAAACAAATATCTTTTTTCATTCATCAATCAGTGGAATCCTTCCAATTGTTTCTTTTATCTCCCAGTGCTGGTTTTATCCACCAGCAGCCCCACAGCTTGTTCAGAAAGACAAATCCACCATTCCTCTCACCATCAAGCCCAGCCTTGCCCCTCTGGGCTTTAATTTACCAATTACCCCAGAGCTAAAAGCCAGACCTCCAGCCTGCCCAGCCCCTGCCCAGCAAAGGTTATGTTTACAATTTATTAATTATTATCACTTCTCATAATTGAACTCAAAGCTTCTTAGGGCTCCTCCTGCCCCTGGGGTGACTCTCCCCTGCTCCCAACACATTCCCACCCTTAGGGAAAATGTTGTTTATTATGCTGATCCCACAGCTCAGGAATACTCTCCTGACAAAGCCCCTATTAACCTCAGAGTGTGGGCCTGAGTTTCTCCGAGTTTCCCACACTTTCTTCCCTATTTAGGGCATTCAGAGGCCCACAAAGGAAGCGTGCCTCACAACAGCCCACATTAGTGACGCTTTTTTGGCTCCTCATTGTGAGGAGCAGCAATTCCTGTCCCGATGGACCATCTGGAGAGCTATTTTTCCCAAGGAGCACATTGATCGATCAGTATTATGCCAGGGCCCTTTTAAAACTTGGGAACGTTATGCTCTTTGACACTAAATAGGTGTCTCAAGAGGGGTTGTCAGAAAGATTTTAAACCATTTAAGGGAAGAGAAGAAAAAAAAAACATTAAAAATCGTAATTATTTCTTTAAAAACGCCATCGGTGGCATCTGGGAGACAGGCTGGCATGGATGTAGGAAATGGTCTAAAATGAAAATGCTCTGAAATTGGTGTGAGCCATCGAGTTGTGTGCTGATAGCACAGCCACAGAGGTACAGGGCGCTGCTTTTTAAATCTGTGTGACACAGACAAGGAAATTCTGGCCTTGACAAGGAAATCCTGAGCTTCCAAGCTCTTTGCTGGTAGTCCAGCCTCCTCCAGACCTGTTGCTCCACTGCAGCACACTCAGCTCCCCTTGTTAGGAAAATTAACGCACAAACACCAGAGGTTTATGTCCAAAAAGGAGACAGAGGAGCCCTGTAACTTTATTCCAATAAAGGCAGAGGCCATGGGGCATTCCCCTGGGGTCTCTCCAATTTTTGGAGGACCTAGCCTCCTTTTTATCCCAATTTCCCAGCCACATTTCCCTTCTCTCTTTCCCCATTTCTGAGGTACTTGAGAGGTTCAGACTTCCTGATACACCTGATCCCAAAGATTTCCCTTTAATGTACAACCCTCCCTTTGAATTTTTAATTCTTACCGAATTTAGGGATTTTTCTTCCCAATTTCCCAGCTGCATTTCCCTTCTCTCTTTCCCCATTTCTGAGATACCTGAGAGGTTCAGACTCCCCAGAACACCTGATCCCAAAGATTTCCCTCTAATGTACAACTCTCCCTTTTCATTTTTAATTCTTATGGAATTTAGGGGGTTTTTCTTCCCCATGGTTTCTTTCATCTCTCAATGTCTAATTTAATTTATCAGCCCATTCCACTGATTGATGAATGGAAAAAGATATTTGCTTTTACAAATAAACTGTAGGTTTGCTGATAAATGAAATTATACATTGAAAGATGAAAGAAACCATGGGGAAGACAAAACCCCTAAATTCTGTAAGAATTAAAAATTAAAAGGGAGGATTGTACATTAGAGGGAAATCTTTGGGATCAGGTGTATCAGGAAGTCTGAACCTCTCAAGTACCTCAGAAATGGGGAAAAACCCCTAAATTCCATAAGAATTAAAAATGAAAAGGGAGGGTTGTACATTAGAGGGAAATCTCTGGTATCAGGTGTTTTGGGAAGTCTGAACCTCTCAAGTACCTCAGAAATGGGGACAGAGAGAAGGGAAATTGGATAAAAAGGAGGCTGCATCCTCCAAAAATGGGAGAGACCCCAGGGGATGCCCCATGGCCTCTCCCTTTATTGGAATAAAGTAAAAAGGGACTCCTCTGTCTCCTTTTAGGACATAAACCTCTGGTGTTTGTGGGTTAATTTTCCTAACACTGGGGCTGTTCCCCAGCTCACAGCAATCCCACAGGTTCCCCTGTGGAACCAAAGATGCCCCTGCTGGTAAACCATCTCCAGACCACATTCCAAAGCAATCAGGTATTTCGTGTTCCCGTTCTTTCCTGAGGCTTCTCGGGAGAAGAAGTGCTAGTGAGGGGATTTGACAGGAAATAGAATGGAATTTTCAGAAAATAGAATGGCATTTTCAGAAAATAGAATGGCATTTTCAGAAAATAGAATGGAATTTTCAGAAAATATCATGGAAAATGCAGAAAAACACGGGAATTTGGGGGGTTTGGGGGCAGAGGGCTGTTGTGTGCCCGGCTCACCATTCCCATCAGATGGAGGGAGCTGCCAGGGTTTCCCATTTTGCCCCTCAACAATAGAAGTGTGCCTGGGAGGGTCCCGGGGAGAGCGGCGCCATCTGCCCGGCCCTCGCAGGAAGGGATCAGCCTTTAATCACCCCGAGCTGGCTGAGCCCTGTGGAGGCCGGGGCATTGTGCTGGGGACGGCGTGGCATCCTTTAAACGCGCTCATTTCGTATTTCCAGCGCTGGAAATTGGGTCAGAGCTTCCCTCCCCATCTCCCCGTGGCCGCCTCCAGCATCCTCCTTCCTTCCCATCCCCTTCATCCCAGGAGGGATCCCGAAAATCCCGAGCTTCACTTCCCTCTGCAGGAACGGCACAAGCACATGCACGGATTGAACTTTGAACTTTGAACTTTGAACTTTGAACTTTGAACTTTGAACTTTGAACTTTTTTGAGAGGAATGGCGAATTCGTCTTTCCAAACAAGCTGTGGGGCTGCTGGTGGATAAAACCAGCACTGGGGGAGAGAAAAGAAGCAATGGGGAGGATTCCGCTGGTTGATGAATGGGAAAAAGATGTTTGTTTTTACAAATAAACCTTGGGTTTGCTGATAAGTGAAATTAGACATTGAGAGGTGAAAGAAAGCATGGGGAAGACAAAACCTCTAAATTCCATAAGAATTAAAAATGAAAAGGGAGGGTTATACATTAGAGGGGAATCTCTGGTATCAGGTGTATCGGGAAGTCTGTGCCTTCAAGTACCTCAGAAATGGGAAAAAAACCCTAAATTCCATAAGAATTAAAAATGAAAAGGGAGGGTTGTACATTAGAGGGAATCTTTGGTATCAGGTGTTTTGGGAAGTCTGAACCTCTCAGGTACCTCAGAAATGGGGACAGAGAGAAGGGAAATGTGGCTGGAAATTGGGATAAAAAGGAGGCTGCATCCTCCAAAAATTGGAGAGATCCCAGGGGAATGCCCCATTGCCTCTCCCTTTATTGGAATAAATTCAAAGGGCTTCTCTGTCTCCTTTTTGGACATAAACCTCTGGTGTTTGTGGATTAATTTTCCTAACACTTTTAACTTTTTTTTGATTTAACTTTTTTTTTTTGACTTAGAGATGAGGTAACTGAGTGGTGTTTTAAAAATTTTTATTCAATTTTTATTCTTATGAGAAGGGTGAGATACATACATTATTTTCTTAATTTATAAAATTTTCTTAATTTATTAAATTGTAATCATAATTTGTTATAATATTAGAAGTTAGATATTTTTATTTACAATTCATTATAAGTGTTTCTTGGCCTATCAGCTTCAACCACACCATACTATAAATACCTTAAAATGAATCATCTAAAATTACCCCTCATAAGTCCTACTACAATACATCTTTCATAATTCTATTTCTCTAAAGTATCTAATCTTATTTACAAAACCAACCTTTAAAACTTACTTCTAATTCAATTTCTCTCCCAACAATGTCTATCCTATTCTGTAGTATTTCTAAGTCAATATTTCTTATCTCAAAATTTACATACGAATACAAGCTGTATAAACCCTCTATCAAATTTTAAGAATTTTCTACAAATCCGTTTCCCACACCTGCAGCAGGGATAGCCCCAGCTCCAAGGAATACTGCAGATTACTGCAGGAATGCTGCAGATTACAAGCTGACAAAATAATTCAGCTGATTTTGAATGAGACTCATGGTCTGTGTTAAGTCATAGCTCATGACAACCATCAAGAATTAAAATTGTTGTACCCAAAGTGATCCATCTAAATATAAATTGTCTTTGGGCTGGGAAGGGAATACACCTGGCTTGTGGAAATTGTGGAAAAGGCATTAAAATCTTCAGGTTAATAATTAAAAGGATCACCTTTAGCAGAATTACATCCCTTTATTCACCAGCCCTCTGTGTGATGGGACACTTTGCTATCCAGGTATCCATGGACACAGGTTTGGCCAGGGGAGGGATGCTCTGATTAAATCAGAGATTTCCTGTCTGATTTTGAAAGGCAGACACAAGAAATAAGCAGGGTTCTCATCAATGTTGTAAGAAACAGGTGTTAAAAAACTGCACGAGGCCTCCCATGCCTGACAGATCCTGAACACGACTGGGTTTGTACTGGGTTGTGCTGGAAGGGGGCAGCAGACCTGAGCTGGCAGCTTAAAACAGCCTGGAAAAAAAAAAATAAATCAATATTGCTGCAAGGCAGCTCCAATCCAGGATCCTGCCTGCTCCTTTCTCCTTCATTACAGAGAAATCCCAAAACTGAGCAGAGTGCCAGCAGGGCCTCACACCTGTGGAACAACCTGAAAATGGGATAATATAGCAAAATAATAGTCAGGAATTGACTTCTCACTCCCTCTCAGATGTCTGTAAATGGGAAATATATTTAGGTGGAGGCTCAGGAACAGTGAGGCATTTACAAAGAGGCATGAAATTAAACAGGACGTGTTTGGGAAAGACATCACAATCACCACATGTCTGCCTTAGGAAAGCCCAGATTAGCCAAACAAAAGCAAGGAAGAGCTCTGGGTATAACTTACAGAGGGACTTTCCACAACACAGAGGAAAATATTCCAAGCTAACTGTTTGAAGGGCTCTCCCCTCGATTTTAGCCTGAAAATTATCTGGTACTGTATTCATCTAAGCACGGTTTAATGTCAATGAAAGGGTTTAGTCCCTCTAACTCTGCATTTTTCCCTTTTCAACCTCTCTTTGGGGCGCAGAGCATTATCTCTTCCTGGGATCAGTCCTCTGTGCTTCATTTCAAGCCAGCCTGGGAAAAAGGCAGCACATTGAGATGTCGAAGTTCCCAACATCAGGCAGAAGCCGGATGATAAAGACGGGCAACGCTTTCCCACGTTCCCTGCCCAGAGCCGCGATGCCAAACCCCATTGTGTCCCTCACTCCCCGGCCCACCTGCTCCTTTGGGAGCGGGGTATTATCCCCAGGCAATTCACAGTCAATTTGCCATGCTGTAATGGATGCTTTCCCATTGTCCCGGGCACGCACGGATTGGCTGGAGACTGTGGGAAACTGCGACTCGCTCCGGACCCAGACTTTGGTAATGCGGCTCCTGTGTATAAATAGGGCAGATCCCGGCTGCTTTCCCCACTCCGAGCCGGGAGCAGCCCTTGGGATAACCCTGCTCTGTCCCTGGACATCTGCCCTAAGGCAGGACAGCATCCCACGGCCTGGAGGGGAGCGCAGGGTGAGTACCTGAGAAGGGAAGGGCCGCACCTGCCCGGGGCTGGGAGCTGGGGAGGGGGAGCCTCGCTGCTCACCTGCCCTCACCTTCCCTCACCTTCCCTTCTGTGTTACAGCTCGGCAACCCCGGGTGGGATTTACAGCAGCTGGAGCTGTCTGGAGAAGGGATTTCAGAGGGACCAGCCCAGCTCTGAGCGGGGGAAAGGAGAAATCCTGGGGGGATGGCTGTGAGCGAGCCGGGATACGGGTGAGGTGAGTGCTGCCCATCCCATGCCCCATCCCACTGATCCCATCCCATTCCATCCTATCCCATTGATCCCATCCCATCCCAATGATCCCATCCCATTCTATCCTATCCCATTGATCCCATCCCATCCCACTGATCCCATCCCATCCCACCAATACCATCCCACTGATCCCATCCCATCCCACTGATCCCATCCCATCCCATCAATCCCATCCCATCCCAATGATCCCATCCAATCCCATCCCATCTCATCAATCTGATCCCATCCCATCCCAATCATCCCATCCCAATCATCCCATCCCATCCTATCAATCTGATTCCATCCTATCCCATTGATCCCATCCCATCCCAATCATCCCATCCCATCCTATCAATCTGATTCCATCCTATCCCATTGATCCCATCCCATCCCAATCATCCCATCCCATCCCAATCATCCCATCCCATCCCATCCAATCCCATTGATCCCATCCTGTCCCACTCATCCCATCCCATTGATCCCATCCCATCCCATCAATCCCATCCAATCCCATTGATCCATCCTATCCCACTGATCCCATCCTATCCCACTGATCCCATCCCATCAATCCCATCCCATCCCACCAATCCCATCCCACTGATCCCATCCCACCCATTGATCCCATCCCATCCCATCCCATCCCCTATCCCTCTCGCTGCCTTTTCCTTTGGGAAAACCGTCTCCCCGTGTAACACTTTTCCCCTCTCCTTCCCTTGCAGCCCCTGCCAGGAGCCCTCAGCAGGATGACCCTGACGGGCTCCTCTGCAATTCCCGTCCCTCCATCCCACGGGGAAGCTGAGCTGCCACTCCTGGAGCTCACAGGTGGCACTTGGGGACCCTGCTGCTTCCTCCCAGCACCGAAGACATGCCACGGCCTCGGGAGGCACCAGCATTTCCCAATCCTGTGATTTTTGGACTTTTTCCATATTCCAGAGGAGCCCATGGCTTGGCTGTACAAGTCGCCCCCGCTCCTCTCACGAGTAGGGAAGAATGTTTCCCCTTTTTCTGAGCAGGTCGTTGCTCCGCGCGGGTGCGAGCTCCCCTTCTCCCTGAAGGAGCACAGCCATCCCACCGCGTGGAGAGAAAGTTGTTCTGAGGGAATGAATGCGAGCTGGATCCTCCTGCTGGGAGGGCTTGGCTGTTCTCAGCCTCTGTGAGGTTGTCCTTGTACCTCTGCTGGGAAAGCTGTAACCCCTGGGATGGTCAGAATTCCCAATTTTCTTCTTTCCTTTTCCTCCCAGGGCATCCGCACCTGGAATGTGTCTCACTGTGACACATTTGGGAATCCAGCCTTCCCACGGTGCCACGAGGGGTTCTATAATATTTATAATCTGTAATATTTATAATCTGTAATATTTATAATCCTTAATATTTATAATCGATATTTATAGTGCGTACTGAGCACGCTCTGAGGATGGTCAAACCATATCCCAAACTGTGTAGAGGAAATTCCTCGGGATGTCTTGCTCACGAGCCAGGGCTGTTTGTGAGGTTCAGGATGCATGTGCGCCTTTTGTAAAGGCAGGAGCTCGTTTTTGTGTCCTTGTAGGACCAAAAGTTACAGCTGTGCTGTCCACTGGGAAAGAAATATTTATCTAAGTCTTTCATGAAAGGCAGATGTATAAATTATATTTAATTTTTGGTACCCTTTTGCCAGGGGAAAATGGGAATTTGTTACTGTCCTTGGAGGATGTTATGATGTGTTCTGTGCAAGCTGCACCGATGTATGACCTGTGCCAGAGTTGTCTTGAACATCAGAAGTTGCAGAAACTTTTAAAGGTCGAAAATAAATAAAAATCTGCTTAATCAATCCAAAGTCTTTTTTTTTTTTTTTAAATAGTTTTTACAGCTGGTTTGCCTGTGGTCAACTGGCATGAGACAGATTCCAGAGAAAGCAGAGATATTCAGATTTAACACCGAATTTCCCATCGGGACCTCTGCAATGCTGTTTTCCACAGCTCGGGAATATCAAACCCCAGCTCTCTCAATGTGAGACAAAAATAACAGCACGCCCGAGCAGCCAATTCTCTGGGAATTCAGAGCCAAGAAAGGTCACTGCAAGGGTGAAAAAAACCATGGAATGGTTTGCTTGGGAGGGACCTTAAATATCACTTAATTCCGACCCCTTGTGACAGGCAGGGACACCAAACAGAGGAAGCACTTTTAATTAATTTACATAAAGTTTTCCAAGGCGCAAATTCACATTCCTGGGGATGCGTCCGGGTCACAAATCACTTGGAAACACGTGAGGGGTTAAAATTAGGGGGTTTGGCTACAGAGGACACGCGTGGGGCTGCTCAGTGGGTGTGTGGCTGTATCGGTGTCCTGGACCCCCGTGAGCTAACGGGGATCCCCCAGCTCCCCCCGGGGTCTCTCTGCCCATTCCCCTCCACGTTTCACCGGGGGTCTCTCTCCCCATCACCCCCAGTTTTCTCCCCCAGGCTCTCATCGACCCCACCAAGGGTCTGTGCTTGTCCCCTCCCGAGCTCCTCCCGAGCTCTCTGCCCTGGGGTCTCTCCTCGTCCCCGCCCTGGGGTCTCCCTTCAATTTCCCCCGGGGGTCTCTCCGCCCTTTTCCCCACAGTTTTCCCCGGGGATCTCTCTGCCCTCCCCAGGGGTTTCTCTCCAATTTACCCCTCGGGGTCTCACCGACCCCTCCCCGGTATTTCCCCCCCATTCCCTCCGGGGTCTCTCTGGGGTCTCCCCCCGTTCCCTCGCGGTTTTTCTGCCCCCTCACCGCGAAGTCCCTCAGGCCCCGCCCCCCCGCCAGTGGGAGGGGCCAGCGCGCTCTCCCCGCCTTATTCCCCGCGCCTCCTCTCGTTCGCATGCAGATTTATGCGCATACATTTGCATGCCGATGAGGCCGGGGTGAGGGAGGGAGTGGGTCGCGTTCAAAATGGCGGAACGGGGCGGGCGCGGCAGCGGTCACGGCAGCCTGGACAAGAGTATCACCCTCCCGCCCGACGAGATCTTCCGCAACCTGGAGAACGCCAAGCGCTTCGCCATAGACATCGGTAACCGGGCGGGGGAGGCCTGCGGGGAGGGGGCGGCGGCGGGGAACGGGCGGCAGCTCCAGCCCCGCTGAGGGGGCCCGCGGGGGGCCGGGCCGGGCGCGCGCGGGGTGCGCTGGGAAGTGTAGTCCCCCACGAAACGCGGGCCAGCGCGGGTGAGTGCGGGCTCACTACAGCTCCCAGCGGGTTGCGTGATATGGGGGTGGCACGGGGCACGACGGGAGTTGTAGTCCCGCCGCCGGGTGCCGGCGCGGCCCTAGCGAGGAGCGGCACTACAAGTCCCGGCGGGCCCCGCGTGGGTAACGGGCCGCGGGGAGCCGGGCGGGGTGGCCCGGTCGGGGCTGCCCTTGGCGGCCAAGGGGGGACAGGGGAGAGCCCGGCAGGCTCGGCCGGGGGGCGGCGGAGCTGGGGAACATCGGCTGCACCCCCTCAGAGCGCACCGGGCCTTGCCCCAGTGCGCCAGGCCCGAGTGCGAAGCCCCTCGGCCGCCCCCCGGCCCAGGCCGCGGCCCGCGGGATGCTGCGGGCGCTCCTCCTGCTCCCAAACCGGCCTGGAAGAAGCAAAAAGGGCCGGGGACGGCGGCTGTGGCACTGCCCGGGCAGGGCAGGGCGGATGCGGGGCTTGCCGTGTGTCGGGGTCTGTCACTGCTGCCTCAGTCACCCCCAAAACCACCCGCTGCCCTGTGCGTACACCCCAGCAGCCGACACTGGCGATTTTCCCGGGGGACAGGGTGACACACGGGACAGGGTGACACTCGGCAGGGTGACAGCCGGGAACTGTGAAGGGACAGGCTGAGCTTCTTCCCAGTTCCTTCGTGCAGGGATCAGCAGTGGTTCTGCGGACACCCACTAAGCCACAAGTGCCGTTTCACACATTTCCCTTCCCTTTTACGGTCTCGGGATCAGCGGAACTTTTTAGGAGAAAAGCCAGGGAAAAGAAAAGCAAGCTGTTACTGGTCAGGTGAACACTGCTCTGTGTGCTGGGGACTCAGGGAGAGTGGGAACAAAACCTGCACCATAACAGAAAATGTTGTCGTGTCACTTCAGCCCCTCGGGAGCTGCTGGTTCCACGCCTGTGAAAATAACAGCTGGAGCTGGCCCTTTGTGCGGGTCAGCTCGGAATTAGAGTCCTGGGATTAGTTATAAAACCTAGTTACATGTCTCAGCTGGTGTTCTGAATGGATTTAAGTCTTTAAAAACTGGGAGAGCAAGGGGATAATGCACAAAGCCACGGCTCTGCATCCCGTGGGTCTGGTGGTGAATTCCTGCAGCACCTGTGTCATTGTTGGTGTAAAGAATGTGACATTCCAGCACTGAGCCTCAGCTTGGAGCCGTGGAGGGAAACTTTCCCATAAAAACTGGGCAAGCCCTCACCTTTTAGCAGAACAGACCGTGGGTTTTGTTTACCAGAAACTTCAAAGCACTGCCTGGGACACTGAAATCAGATCCAAGGTCAGGGAAGGTTTATTGCTTTAGTTACTGTAGGTGTCTGTCCATGGTCACTCTACGTTGACCTCACTTAAATTTTCCTGGAGTAAACTGCCTGTTTTTCTCCTACAGGTTGCAAATATTTTCCTAACAAAAATGTTTGAGCATTGTGGAAGAGCTGGCAGTATCTTTCACCTCTGCTGCTTCATTTCTTGGTTTTCATTAGGCAGCAGAGTGCAGTGCCACTGAATTTAGCCATTATTTAGGATCTAACATTGCCAGGTTTTTATTTACTTTCAGGACTTTAATGTCCTGACTTTAACCCAGTAGTGGATCACAGTTACCCTCAGACCTGGAGCACTGTGCTGGAAAACATTGAAGTTATTCAGTGTAACCCCAGAAATCCACTTTTGCAGGTCAGATGCAAAGACAGGGCAAGGGGTTGAATTCTTTTTCAAGGGGAGAGTTGAAAGTTTTATTGCCATGAGCAGACTGGAGGCCTGGAGGGGGTGACGAGGCTGCTCTGCTCAGACTTGCACGTTGCTAACATCTCCACTTTTGTGTGCTTGAGAAACAGCACTCTGAGCATTCTTTACCCCAAAGCCAAGACCAGTCTTGCAAAATAATTACTCACTACAGAGGGTCATTTTCTAAACCATGACTTTGCAGGCTTGTCCCTAAAAGCAGGGTGAGAATATTATTATTATTATTATGTTGCTGCTGGAATACTCTGGCACATGGGGGGCATTGCTCAGTGGGGGCAAACCAGCTGAGAAAATCCTGGTGCGGTTTTGGGGGGTTCCATAAAGTTCCCAAACAATTTGAATGACAGCAGTACATGTACTGGCCTGGCTAATTAAGAATTTCCACTGCTCATCTTCATCCCACATCAGTCAGGCACAAATTGAATTTATGGAGCTTTTCCCTCCTGTGATGCTCTGGGGGTTAACCAGGCCAAGAAGTTCCTCAACAAAGAATTCTTTCTACAAAGATTCTTTCAAAGGATTCTTTCTGCAATCCCATTAATTTTCTCTGGCTTTACCTGAGGAAACCTGGAGAACCAAGAGCTGACATCAACACAAGTTCTATTGTTTGCTCCAAGGTGAGGCATTAATCATAACTTGTCATCTCTTTATGAACAGGTGGTTCATTAACCAAGCTGGCTTATTACTCAACTGTACAGCACAAAGTGGCAAGAGTGAGATCCTTTGATCATTCTGGAAAGGTGAGAATTCCATCAGGGATCAGCTGCATGGGATTGACTCACAAGAGTGAGGTTCTGGACTGGCTAGAACAGAAATTATTGTATCCAAACACATCTAAATAACTTGTTTATATAAACCTTTTTGGGAAGTGTTTGTATTGCCAGGTACTATTTATATTTAATTTTATTATTTATATTTATTTATTAAAATATTTATTTTCCAGACAGTAAGTGTGGTACTTTTGTAAAAAATCCCTGCTCCTGTGCAGACATAAGTTTCCTCATGCAGAGGGATTTCCTGCACATGGGAGAATTGATTATCTCAGCTTAAGGAGAATTAAGAGCTGTGAAACTCTGTTCTTCTTTGACACAGCTTGAGGTGTTGTGTTTAATGGCATTAACACAGTTTCAAGGGCAAGAAAAGCACAAGTATTGATGTTGAGGAGTTCAGCATTTAACCTTGATGTTCTCTAAGAAATCCTTTTCTCTTTTAAAGGACATAGACAATGAACCTTTGTATGAAATATCTGTTCAGGAGGAGATTACAGCTCGACTTCACTTCATTAAATTTGAAAACACTTACATAGAAACCTGCCTAGATTTCATCAAAGACCATCTTGTCAATACAGAGACAAAAGTCATCAAAGCCACAGGTGGTGGTGCCTATAAATTCAAAGACCTTATTGAGAAGAAACTGGGGTTGAAGTAAGTGGAACTGCTTTTTCTTCTGTAAAGAATTAACTTACACCTACTCCAAAAGCTTTTGTCATTTTCCTGGGCATGCTCAGAGGTAATTCATGTGACACTCATTTACTGTACAGCTCCTACCTAAACTTCATGCAAAGGCTTGCAGCAGAACAAAAGGCAGCCCCGTGAATTTACAGGCTCATAAATTTCCTCTTCAAGCACCATTATCAAACACCAAATACTGAAAAGTTGACACTGAAACCTGCCTAGATGTCATCAAAGGCCATCTTATCAATACAGAGACAAAAGCCATCAAAGCCACACAGGGTGGTGCCTATAAATTCACACTTTCCGTGCTGTAAGTGTAGGAGAACATTCATTTACCCCAATATTAAACATCACTGGGGAGAGCTTCCAGGCACCTCTCCTGCTGTGATCTTTGTAGGAGATTCCTCACCCCCTGAGGGCCTGTACTCATCTTTTAGATTGTCTTTGCAAATCACTTATTTCTCCTGATAAGCTGGGCTCTGTTATCTCTATTTCACACCAGCCACCTTTAGTACCTTATTGGCTGTTACTAAAGATCAACTGATCAAGATAAGGAGGCACTTTCCCCTCTTATCTCATGTGGTGCACCTGGTTTAGGTTTTGATTTGGTTCTCACATACTCAGTTTTTCTCCACCGTGGAACACACAAATCATTCTGTAGCACTTAAGATGAGCTTGTGCCTTGTTTGTGTTTCCAGCAAGCCTCAGGATATATCCTGTAGGAATTTCCATAAATCAGTAACAGCACAGAGACACAGAAGTTCACAGAAGTCAGTGTGTGTTAGCTGATTTATCAATCATCTTCTCCAAGTTTTGGATCACATTCCCAGACTCCACACTGGGGATACCCTGTTGTGAATCCTACTGCTCTTGTGAGAAGTCTCCTTTTCTGTGTTTGCTAATCCCACTTGTAGGCTCCTCCCAGCCCCTTGAATCTGTCATAAACAAGTGCTGAGATGTTGAGGGGGCCTTTTGTGCTTTATTAGGAGGCAGGGGAAGAGCAACAGACAATTATTCCATGTTGGGAAATTGTTTTTTTGAGGTTAATTTCCAGCTAAGCCTCCTGACCTACTTTATGGCAGGGGTGCACAGCCCATGAAAGGAGCAGGGCAGGAAAAGAGCAGTGTAAACAAGCAAACAGGATTATTTTTAATGACAACATGATTAAAGTTACTGTGTAACAGAACTCCAGCCTGGACTCCTGGCACAGGAGGGGAGCACCAGACCATGTGCAGATGGAGGTTTCATGTTTCCAGGGAGCTGGGCTTGTGCCAGCTGCTGTGAAAATTCCCCTCTGCAAAATCTGTGCAAACTCCAAAATCAAACTGCCCTTATCAGGAGGGCTGGCATAATTTATTTAAGGCTTTTTCCTCCCCCTCAGGGTTGATAAGGAAGATGTAATGACCTGCCTAATTAAGGGGTGCAACTTTGTGCTGAGGAACATCCCCCACGAGGTGTTTGCTTACCAGAAGGATTCAGACACAGAATTCCGCTTCCAGACCAACCACCCCAACATTTTCCCTTATTTACTGGTGAACATTGGCTCAGGGGTCTCCATAGTGAAGGTGAGTGGTGGCCAAAATGCTCTGCTGGAGATTTGATAAAGGTGATCTGAAACCTCTCCCTGGTTCAGATTTGTACTTGCTCCTGGGTAGTGCAAGGTTTAAAAAGAAAATTGTGCTTTTTTTAAAGTTTATTGGTTTATTTCTATTAATTGCAGAGTTATGAATGTTTTTCTATTCACTAATTTTTTTAAATTACATTTAATCTGATGTTTAGAGAAGTGATTACCCAATGAGGACAAAGGCTGTCAGATCAAAGTGATTTTTTGTTTGTTTTGTTACACTGTTGAAGAGACCAAGTTTAATGTCTATATTTAGCATTATTTGCTAAGAATTAAATACAAAGATTTCCAAAACTGCTTGTGGTGGATGTGCAATGTGCCCTTCTCACCTGCCACTTCCATCTCCACTGATTCCACTCCTCCAAAACCCTGCACTCTCTGACATTTAAATCTGTGTTCAACATTATAAAAGGACTTTCTAAATAAATCTGCCCTGTTTGACTCACAGGTAGAATCAGAAGACAAATTTGAATGGATTGGGGGCAGCTCAATTGGAGGTGGAACCTTCTGGGGTCTGGGAGCTCTGCTCACCAAAACAAAGGTACCCAAGTGTCTCTTTTAAGGGGGGTGGGATTAAATTAAATGCTGGGAGGAAGCCTGAAATGTTGGAATGTTAGGTAAGAAGGCTGAGTCCTGCACTTGTGTCCATATTTTTGACACTTCTGATGCATAAAAGGAAGTTTTTCATGAAAAAAAGATACTGGTGGGATATAGGGACAAGAATTAGAAGATGCTTATTGTGACCAAAAGCAATCAAGGACAAGTGATGGACAAGAGCCTCCTCAAAGTAATTTTTTATTCTCTTTTCAACTTAAAATGCCAGCCCAGTTCCTTCAGTACTGTCTGCAGAAGAAAGCAGGGAGCACAGAATTGCTGCAAAATGTCTGGGAGCTGAGAGGAGAAATTTTGCCTCATGGTTGGTTCTTTGGTTGTCAATTCAAATCTAAATCCTGGGCTGATGAACAAGGCCTGACTTAGTCCTGCTCTGACATCATGCTGGGCTTCCCAAAGAGCCACAGTGGCTTAAATGAGTCCTAAATGTCAGCAGTGTAGGAAAAGCTAGAGTTACAAATGCACCAGATAAGAAATGTCAAAGGGAGGGCACAGCCTGGGCTGGGCTTTTGGTTTGATGCTCCTAAAGAAGAAATCTTAGAACATGACAGTGCCTGCTCTTAATTCTCTCTTGGTTTTATAGAAGAAATTCAAGTTAACAGGGTTATAAATTAAGTATTGGGATAATGGAGCTTGCCTGCAAGTTTAATTTCAGGGACAGTAAAGGCACACTGAGACTTTTTTCTCAAACTTCTCTTTTATTGTGCTCCAGGAAGACAAAATTCTGTTTCCTCTTAGTTCCTATGTTTCTGAATTTCAAGATAAGGGATTCCATGAGGCTTTTGACTGTTTTATATGTGCTGACCCACCCTAATTTTCAGGGGAAATTCAACAAAATATCTGCAGATAAGAAAGAGGTGGATTGTGGTGTTCATCTTTAAAGGAGTTCCACTTGAGATCTGTGTGCTTGATCACTGTGGGTACATCCCTGTAATTAGAAGCAGCCTGTCTTTGGCTGGCAGGGTTAATTCTAGGACTGGTTTTGGTCAGTAAAGATGCTGCAGAGCTCTGGCTCAGGTCAGCTGTGGTAACTGTGCTTGTCACCCTCAGAAATTTGATGAATTGCTGCAGCTGGCCTCCAAGGGCCAGCACACCAACGTGGACATGCTGGTCAAGGATGTGTATGGAGGTGCCTACCACACCCTGGGGCTCAGTGGGAACCTCATTGCCAGCAGCTTTGGGAAGTCCACCACAGCAGACAAAGGTACTGGGAGAAAAAAGATCTCCCCAAGCATCTCCTCTGGCTCTTGGGAATCAGCTTTATACTTTTTACAAGTAGAGCTGAAAATAATCCCCAGCTTCTTTCATGATTTTGTGTTTTGCCTGCACAATATTGATTTAAAATATTATGCAGTACTGATTTATGAGCAGACATTTAAATTATCAGTTTGGGATTGCCTAAGCCAAGGGAAAATTAAAAAATAGCTGTCTGGTTAGCCTGGGGTTAATTCATTCCTGTGGGAAATAGATGTGGCTTTCTGGGCTCCAGAAGGGCCCTTTGGCAGTGATTTATTACAATTTGCAGTATCTTAATGAAATAATTGCAGTGCATCTCAGGCCAAGAGGGATGGATGAACCCTCACCCGTGGTTCCTAGAGAGAAGAAATGGATTCCTGCCATCCAGAAGTTTCTTTTCAAGAAATATTTCACATAGGCTTAGAGAGTTGGTTTTTTTAAAATCAAATCACACTCCTCCTTGTTAGAAGTACATTATAGATGTGAGGTTTTTATTTTCTTCTCCACACATCAAGAAAGCTGCTCCAGCCCTGGATTTTTCTTTCCCCAGCTGCAGGTTCAGTTAGAAAAGCAGAGCCCACTGGAGCTTCCTCACTTTGTGTGTCATTTGCTTTCATCTTCCTTGCCTTCCAGAGTTTTCCAAAGAAGACATGGCCAAAAGTTTGCTCCACATGATCAGCAATGACATTGGCCAGCTGGCCTGCCTCCATGCCAAACTGCACAACCTGGATAAAATTTATTTTGGAGGGTTTTTTATCCGGGGCCACCCCGTCACCATGCGCACAATCACCTACAGCATCAACTTCTTCTCCAAGGTAAGGAAAACACAGGCTTCCCTACAGCAAAGTCCCATTTTAGTTGTTTTTCTAGGCTGTTGGGATACCTTAATAAATGAATTTGCACATGAAGTAAGCTTAGAATGCTGCTCCTTAGGTAGGTAAGGCAGGGATGTGTTGTGGGAGGGGTGAAATTCAATGTGAAATGTCTGGGAGTTGTGTCTGGCCTTTTTTCTCTCTCCCTACCTCCCTCTCTCTCTTTTTATTATTATTTTTTGATTGACAGTCTGTCTTGTAGCTCCAAGTAATGAGTTTCCACTGTGTTCTTAGATAGTCACCATCATTATTCAATTCCTCTTGCTGATTTGCATCTTTCCACCCCCAGGCCATGCAGTGTGGGGTTGTTCTGCTGAGGCACTTGGCATCAGTGTGGTTTTGTTACTAAAGAGAAAATCAAATCTCAAACCAACCAAGCTGAAGTTCTTTGCAGGTTTTGAAGCTGTGGAAAATACTGAAGATTTTTGACTAGGAGAAAGGTCTAATCCACAAGCTTGTTAATGGTTGTTACAGGTAGATTACAGTCCTGCACTTTATAGAGTAGATGATACCAATTTTTTCTCATCTCAGTGCTTTATGCAAGAGACTCCTGTGTGCTGCCTTTTCCCCTCTCTATTTCACCATTGTTGTCCCTTTCTGTTCCAAGAAAGCTATTGCAAAACTGCAGCTTTAGGTTGTTGTAAGAGATGCTTTGCCAGGGGTTGAAATCCAGATCTCCCTGTGAGCTGGAGCTGCTGTTTCCCTCAGGGTGAGCTGTTCCCACAGTCACTGCTGAATTCCTTGGAAAAGGCCATGTCTCACCCAGCCTGGGAAAGCTGAGGGGCCCTGCTGTGAGGATGGAGGCTTCTCCTCCCCAGCATTCCTGTATTTGGCATTAATAATAAATTATTTGGATGGGGGAATGCTTGCCTGTGGGTAATGCCCAGTGTCTGTGTGGTGTTGAAGAGCAGTGCAATAAAATAAACACAATGAGCAGTGTCCCAAAGGCGTTGTTGGCTGCAGTGGCACACACTCACCTTGGCAATCCCATGCCCTTGCATTTCCAGCCTGCTGAAGCAAGAGGAGTTGAATATTCATGGATTGATGCAGTGGTGTTTTCCAGGCAAGGCCATAGAGCACACACCACTGGTGCATGGGTGTTTTCCAGCTGTGTGATAACTGGGGAATGATGTGTGTGAGCAATTCCTCCCT
The DNA here is from genome assembly GCF_051311805.1 of Agelaius phoeniceus. NCBI lineage: Eukaryota > Metazoa > Chordata > Aves > Passeriformes > Icteridae > Agelaius > Agelaius phoeniceus. The sequence continues at coordinate 5,824,312 of NC_135288.1, forward strand.
GAGCTGCTCCAGAAGCACCATTAAAAGTTGCTGAATGTGTGAGAATGTAGCACAAATGACTATTACCATCTTCTAGTTGTTTCTATTAAATTAAAGTGTGAAACTAGTGACAAAGAAGTGCCTGTTAGCCCTCAGGGACCATCCAATTGCAATGTTTCATATTGTGGCAGGGAGAGGTTCAGGCATTGTTCCTGAGACATGAAGGCTACCTGGGAGCCATTGGGGCATTTTTAAAAGGAGCTGAACAAGACAGTAAGTACAGCACTGCTCTGTTCTGTATATGCTGTGTTCTGAAATGTCAGTGTACTGTCCAAGTTTCTCTTAAGAGGCTGCATGTAAGCTGTTGCCTAAATAAATCCATTTGGCACTAATAAACACAGATGCTGGGCTTTGGTTTTATACGTTCTGGCAGGGACATCTGAATTTCTCACTGGATTTCCTGCTCACCTTTGAGAAGGCAGCAGGACTGGGCTCTTCTCTTCTCTGCACTTCTCCAAAGAGCAGTCACAGCTCTAAATCCAGCTGGAGAAATGTGGGTTTGGAGAACCTCCCCCTCTTTAAGAGGCCACTTCTGAATTCCTTTAATGTACTGAGGAAGACCAGCATCTCCAAACTGTGTTTGTCTGGGAGTGAAAAGCCTCACAGAGGAGCCCCTTCTGTCCAGATCCCTTGGATCCAGGGTGCTTTGGTGGAATTCTGCCTATTTGGTTTCCCTTTTCCCCTCTTGGTGTACTGGCAAGGCAGGCAGTACATTGGTTACAGTGGCACAGCCACAGGCTGCTGATGGCATTTAGCTCAGCAAATATCAAATACACCTCCAAAAAATGGATGTGCAATTCTTTTCCTGCCCATTTGATAGAGATGGGCCAGGAACCAGCTACTGAGGAAGTAAAGACATTGCTTCTGCAGCATGTACTGTACATCTGAGCTCATTAAACTTTTCTCAAATAAAGCAAATCTGGAAATAACTTCAGTGTTTCTCTGAAGCTTCCATTATGCTTTGGGAGTTCTATAATACTATTTTGTTAATAATGGATCTAGATTTAGAAATAAATGCTCAGTGATAGTGCTTTGGAGGCATGCTGATTAATGACAAGGAAATGGGGTTAAAAATAATGATTTTAGAACTTAAATTGTCTCTCGTCTCATTCAGGTTGAAGCTCCTTGGAGCAGGTAATTCATTGAGTGGTTGAAACATCTCTTTTGGGGATTAGAGGGAAAAATTCTGTTTGCTTTTAAAGACAAGGGGAGCTGGCTTGTGTAGTGCAGCAGCTGCTCAGAGGGATGCTGGCTCTAGACTCACTCACAGGACTATTCTCAGTTTTATTTTCAGATTATGTGTGTCTGTGTCTTTCTCTTTTCTAGATCCAAACCAGTACAGCTGGGGAGAGAATTATGCTGGGAGTTCTGGGCTCATGAGCACATCCCCTGATGTTTCCCCTCTGCAGAGAACACGCAGTGGTACAGTATGTGCTGTCTTTCCTAGCCCTGTGTGTGTTCTCTTAGCAGTCCTGACCTGCACATGGGTGATTATTCTCCTGCTTGCCCTTGAGGCCCCTGTTTCCCAGGGAAGTGCCCAGTCTGGTGTCTGGTGTGGTGTTGTCTCCTGTCCTGTGTGGTGTTGGATGGGATGTTTCAGAAAACAGGCTGGCTGCTACTTTGGCTCGCTCTCCTTCACCAAAGTTGGGGGAATGTTTGTCTCTCAGCTGGATTTTGCTGCAGCTGAAATAGCTCAGAATTTGGAATTTCGTGTTCAGACATCTTTAAGCAGTGTTAATTTGCTTCCTTGTGAGAAGAAAAATCCAAGATTGGACAGAAGAGCACAATCCCAGTCATCTCTTAAAATCACTGACAGTACAGCAATTCTGATTGCACAGTGGATTATTTTCACATTTCTGTCTCTAAGGTGGGCATGGATAAAATAATCCACAGAGGGAACTGGATTATTTATGATGACCTATAATTGTCTGCAAATCTGTCAGTCTTAACAGTGGCTGGACTTCTGCAGCCCTTGTGCTAATTTAATTCATTGTGAATTAATTTCTGAGTGAGTTCTAATCCATTTCTTCCATTTCTCCCCTAGTTTGACATGCTGGAAATGGACAGATTGGAGAGACCACTTGTTAACCTGCCACTGCTGAAAGACCCTTCCACCTATATCCCAGACACTGTTGACCTCACAGATGATGCCATGGCCAGAAAATACTGGCTCACCTGCTTTGAGGAGGCACTGGATGGGGTAAGTGTCACAGAACAGTCCTGTGTGAGTGACACAGGGAAGGAAATCTTCTGTGGAGCAGAAGCATGTTTGTCCTGGAAAATGTTCCTGCTGTGACACCCCTCTGGAAGTGCAGCCCCTCCTTCCCTGTGACAGAGGCACCTGGCATTGTCCCAGTCCCTTAAGGAAGGGCTTGGTCTCAAAGGCAGAAATGTTCTTTTGTGGTGCTTTTTTTTTCAGCTCCTGAAAGGTGTTTTCAGAGCATTTCTCTCTTTAATGGCACTTGGACCTCTGTGTTACAGAGCTGCAGGCAGGACAGTTACACAACCAAAGGCCACAGATCCTTGGGTTGTTCCTCCTCTGGAGCAGTCCTGCTGCCTCACAGACACTTTCCCATGGGAAAGGCACAATTGAACCAGACATAAATTATTTCTTTTCTGCATTGAAGCTGATTCAGGCAGGTCACTGGAGTAAACAAAAAGAGAACACAAGGGGTCGATGTGCACCATTAAATTTCTGCTCCTGCTTCTCCTTTAGCGTATGTGCATTGTTACATTTTTTCCCCTCCTCTAAGTAATTAGAACTTATGCTTAATTTCTGACAGTACAGTCTGGAAAACAAACTTTAACTCTTTTGGGATGAAAAGAGCCATTAAAATTGTTGTTTACTGTTTGGAATGAAGGGAGGCTGGGAGGTGCTGTGTGGGAGGGAGCAGGCACAGAACAGGGAGGCAGATGGAGGGGTTATTGCTCAGACTCAACTTCACATCCATTACAAGGAGGAAGAGTTAATTTGGTAACTCCAAAAGTGTTGCCTCTTTTCTCTGCCAGGTGGCCAAGCGAGCTGCAGCCAGCCAGCCAGACTCTGTGGATGCACAGGAGAGAGCTGAGAAATTCCGCCAGAAATACTGGAATAAGCTCCAGACACTCAGGCAGCAGCCCTTGTAAGTTTTTGTTTTCCCTTTTGGATCACTGGCTGCTTCTTTTGAGCAGTGAATGCCCACCAAAAGCTAACCAGAGCAAACAAAGCCAAGGAGGCTGAGTGCTCAGATGTGCCAAACATCCTCTGCACAGAGATTTTGGATTTCACGTGTTGGAGTTGAGCAGAGAAATTCTATCTTGGCAGAAAAATTGTTATTAAAAATTTGGATGTGGTTATTAAAAATAGCAGCGAGTTAATTCTGAACATTCTCCCTCCCTGTATTTAAATAATCTTTTTGTAGATTTAAGACTATTGAATCTACAGTAAATAATCTTAATTGTAGATTCAATAATCTTATTGTAAAGCCACAGTTTAGCACCTGTGTCTTGCATCTGCAATGCTCATGTGAGGGGCTGTGACTCACAGAGGAAACAGTGGGAAAAAGAACTTTTTCTGTTTGAAGTAATTGATTTGTTTTTTCCCCCTTCTCCCTTTTCAAAGTGCATATGGTACCTTAACAGTCAGAAGTCTCTTGGATACAAGGGAGCACTGTTTGAACGAGTTCAGTTTTCCAGACCCCTATTCCAAGGTGAGTTCAAGACACTTTTCCATCACTCTGTGATGCATGGCTCAGAGGGGAGAGATCAGGAGCCAGTTCCTGCACTGGCTGGGAGGAGAAACAGCACTGGGGAATGGGACATGAACCCCTTCACCTCCACAGGCTGCTGGTGAGCAAAATGATAACCCAAAATATCAGCAGCTTCAGTGTCCTGAGAGCCCTGAGAAGCCATCCTGGTGCTCCTGAGCTGTGTGTGGTGGCTGTCACCAGGCACTGTCACCAGGCTGACACTGCTCTGATTCTCTCCTTTTGTCACTTGTGAGGTTCTCAGCATTAGGTTGGAAAGGACACAATTCCCAACCTCCTGCTCTCAAAAACATTCATTACCCCTGTGCAGCTGTTTTCTCTCTGTGTTTTGTTCTGTGACATGAAATGATTGGGGAGAGGACATTTGAGTCATTATTTCTCAAAAACCAACTTTCTGTATGTCCATTCCTCACCACTTGTTTGTGTGCCATATAAATAACAACAGTGCTAGTGGCTGATCCAAGACTCTTTTCCTGACTGTTGACATATTTCTGCAAAATACAGAGAAAGTTCTCCCTGGCTGCACTGGCAGGTGCTACCTTCACTCTGAGAAAGGGCTAAAACACATGGGAGGGTGGCTTTTGCTTATGTTTGCTTCTTGTAATTCAGACAAGTTCACTGCCAGGACAAGATTTTGGTACCCAGAATCATTTTAAATTTTCTAAGAGAGCTCACCCTGTAACACTGATATCACTGAAGACAGAGAAGGGGGGAAAAAAACCTGAGAGCTGCTGAGAATTTGGGATGATGCAAAAGAGAAAAGAAAACCAATACCCTTCAGATTTTGTGGGATTGCTGGTGGTGGTTTCCTGGGGTTGATACATCATGTTACCACTACAGGGTTTTTGTGTGTCCACTCTCCCATTCCCCACCTTGCTCAAGAGCCATTTCCCAATCTGTTCAAGATCTATTGCACCTCTAATTTGCTAAGAAAAGTAATTCTTGGCCTATAGATCATATACTCAGGACTCAGGATTCACACTTTTTGTGAGAATCCAGGGAAGTTTTTCCATGGTCCTAAGCACACTGACAATAATTGGTTGGTCCATGAGAGGCCATGAGCACAGAGGAGATAGATAAAGGTGACCTTGGGACTGAGACAGCCAAAGCTGGGTGAGAAATGTTGGTCTGTGAATCCAGTGTTTCCTGTCTGTCTTACAGGTAAAGCAGAAAGAAAATGGAATAGCCCTAAAGTGTTTCCAGAGTGTGATCGAGTCCCTGGACTCCCTGGGCTGGGAGGAGAGGCAGTTTGCACTGGTGAAAGGACTTCTGGCAGGGAATGTCTTTGACTGGGGAGCAAAGGCAGTCTCAGAGTAGGTGTTACATCCTTTACCAGCATCCTTTAAGCTACAGAATGTAAAAAATTCCTCAAGTCCTCAAAAGTTCCTCAATCTCCCCATCACCACTGTTACAGCCTGCAGCTGGTTTAAGTCATTACCATTTTATGGTGGTTTGCAGACCCAAAAATGTCTTTTTTACCCTACTGCTTGCAAACATCTGTACATTGCTGAGGCTGTTTTCTTTTAGTATCAAAACTCTGATTTAATGTCCTGATGAGCCTTTTGGTTTTAACATGATTAAAAAATACATTTCCCAGTCCTGGGACCCACAGACACCCCCAGTACAAGCAGTGCAGTGAAATTGCTGGGCCCCAGCTAAAGAAATGTTTGAATTCCACTGATGTGAGGTGGAGGTGTTGAACTGTGCCCTTTGTCTCTCTCCTGTCCCAGTGTTCTGGAGTCTGAGCCACAGTTTGGGTTTGAAGAAGCCAAGTCAAAGCTCCAAGGTAAGGGGAGATCCCTGCTGGTGGTTGGATGTTAATGAGGGAATGGAGTGGGGATGTTTGTGGGGTTCTGGTACCCAGATGACAAAAAATCATTAGGGCTTGTTAGGGTTATATAAATGCAGAGTTTGGGTAAGGAATTAAACCTGCAGACTCTCTTTAAACACAGAGATGGTCACTCACTGTTGTGTCCCTGCCAGGGAAGTGTCCTGGGGGGTTCACACCCAGCTCACAGCACTCCTGAGCTCTAGTGTGAAAATTCCACTTCAGGCCTCCTGTCATGGAGCCATTCCCATAACAGAGAGCTCAGGGACTCTGCCAGCCTACACATTTAACATTGGAAACCTGAGCTCAAATGTTTCAGTGCTTCAGTGGGTGCAGCATGAGCCTCCTGCTTGTACCATGTGCAGAATGACTGCTGATAAGAGTGAGTGGCTGCTGATAAGAAATGCTGACACTGCTCTGTCTGTGCCACAGAACGTCCCTGGTTGGAAGATTCCTACAGCCAGTGGCTGGAGCGACTGAAGGTACGACCCTGGGTGGCCCTAACCCCACTAATTAACCCTCTTAATCATCAAACCACCTTGGTAATTGTGGGGTTTGAGCAGAACTCTGTTCAGACAGCCCAAAACAGATCCCAGCAATTTCCCATAAAGAAAGGAGTGAAGGAATTAGTCTGAAATGTGGTTACTTCCCAAGCTGCTTCCCTGAGTTCCCACTGGAGCCCAGCTGCTCCCAGAGCCCTGAATTTAAAACCCTGGGGCCAAATGTAGTGTTTGAATTGTTCCTCCCCCTGAGTAGCCAAGCTAAACCTGGCATTAATGTAGGAGCTTGCTGGAAGTAATGAACTTACCCATTAGGAAAGGTTTTTTTCTTTTTTTTCCCATGTGATCTCTTTTACCATTTAATTAAGATTAATTAAAAAGCTTTTGTGTCTTTGTGTAAATCTCTCTGTTGAAAATGGCAGCTTAAAGGTTGGGGATGAGCAGACTATAGCAAATCATTACATGCTCCATCTTAAAGCACCAGCTAATCTTGTGTAACAGGGATAATTAGGGAACTACAGGCACTGTCCTGTCAGTTTTTATTAGGAATTAAGCATTTTTCAGTTCTTCTCTTGGTATGAACTGGAGTGAACTAAGTTTCATAACACCAGGTTGAGAGCAAATGAAGAGGTTAATGGAGAATAGGCACTATCTTTTCATTTTAGGATGTCACTGCCCCCACAGTCCATGCTGCCCTTTCCTGGCAGAAGGGAATGCTGTTCAGCCAGCACCAGGCTGGCTTAAAACACCCTCCAAGGTAGGTCCAGCTGGCACCCAGCGCGCTCAGGATCAAAGCCTGACTCTGGAGTTAGGCCTGGCTTAAGTTGGCAGGTGGAGGTTTTATTGCTGGAATTTTGAGAGCCCTGTCTCAAGCACAGCACAGGAACTTGAGGGGTGTTTTAAAACAGGAACTGTTTAGGGCCCTGTGCAAAGGCACCACCAGGGAGCCCCATTCCTCCTGTTGGTCACTGGTGTGTGCTGGGAGTTTGCTGCAAGCCAGACCCCAAGGCTCAGGTGTTTGAGGGTACAAAATGTGGGAGGAGTAGCTGTGAATAACAAACTGCCCTGAGCTGAGTGGTGCTCCATCCTGAATGCATTGGTTTTCTCTTGCAGGAGGGTCCCCCTCATAAATGTGCCTTAATTTTCGCAGATAACAGTGGGATAGACATAATTTTAGGAGTCTTTCCTTTTGTCCGAGAGCTCCTTTCTAGAGGGACAGAGGTGAGTGCTCTTCCTTGCCAATTCCTCTGGAGCTTTGGTAACTGCAGGACGGTGTCACTGCCCACCAGCAGGACACTCCTCTGCCAAACTGGGAATGATCCAAGCACCTGGAATGCCAGAGCCTGACTGTGTGACCTCCCTCCCCCAGGTGATTTTGGCCTGTAACTCTGGCCCTGCCCTCAACGACGTCACCTACAGCGAGTCCCTGATCGTGACCGAGCGCATCGCGGCCATGGACCCCGTGATCCAGTGAGCAGCAGCACCCCTGTCACCCCTCCCTGGGGACAGCACAGCCTGGGCACAGCCTGGCTTTGCAGTTCTCTCTTCATCTGTAACTGCAGCCTCAGCCCAAGGCAGAGCATTTGCTTTTGTTAAAGTGAAAAATTTAGGAATTGGGTCTTTCTGGCATGCCCGTAGTTATATTTCTTGTTGTGTCTTCCCCTGACAAGCACTCCAGCTGCTCTACCAGGAATTTTCTGTGTTAATAGAAGCAAATCCATGTATGTCAGACACACAGTGTCCCCAGGAGAGGATGCTCAAGGAAACATTGTGTTTCCTGGTGGAGTCCCTGTAGCAAAGGAAGCCTTTGCAAAAGAGGTTTTGATATTCCTGCTTCTCTGGCTTATTCCCAGATGTGCAAGGCCCTGCTGAAGCAGCTGTTTAATATTTTTGTCTTTTTAAACAGCTCTGCACTGAGGGATAAGAAGCTGCTGTTGGTTCAGACGGGCTCCAGTTCTCCGTGCTTGGATCTGAGGTATGTGGGCAAAGGCCACTGTGTGGTTTGTGTCCCTCAGCTGCAGGATGGTCAAAGGTTTGGCTGTGGAGCATCCCAGGCACCCTTCCCACTGGGAATCACTTCTGCACACCCATCAGGAGGGGCTTAGTGTGGATTTACAGAGCTCTGACACTGCTCAGGCTTTACAGCTGTTGGCTCTTGGTGAGATGTCTGTGTTCAGGACACAGCTGGGGCAGGAGCTGTGGTTATGGCTGATGTCAAAACCCCCTGGGACAGAAGCACCATTTCACCCTGTTTAACCTATTCTGATCAGTTCCTCTATTAGAGACATACCTGTGTCAAAATCCCAACTTGGCTGCATTTAAACAACATTTCAATCAATCCCCTTGGCGTTCAGGGGCCGCTGTTTGTGGGAACCAGTAACTGCATGCAGAATCCCAGAGGGCAGCTTGGGGCAGCTCTGGGGTGTGGCTGCAGGTTGGGCTGAGGTGTGGGCACAGTGGTGGCTGAGGTGTGGGCACAGTGGTGGCTGTGGTGTGGCTGAAGTGGGGCCACTGTGGTGGCCACAGTGCGGCCATAGTGTGGCTGCAGGTTGGGCTAAGGTGTGGCTGCAGTGAGGCTGCAGATGGAGCTAAGGGGTGGCTGCAGGTGTGACCAAAGTGTGGCTGCAGTGGTGGCCAAGGGGTGGCTGTAGTGTGGCCATGGTGTGGGCTAAGGTGTGGCTGCAGTGAGGCTGCAAATGGAGCTGGGATGTGGCTGCAGCTGTGGCCACAGTGGTGGCTGAGGGGTGGCTGCAGTGTGGCCATGGTGGGGCTGCAGATGGAACTAAGATGTGGCTGTGGTGTGGCTGAGGTGTGACCAAAGTGTGGCTGCAGGGGTGGCCGTGGTGTGGCTGCAGGTGGAGCTGAGGTGTGTCCTCAGTGGTGTCCTCAGTGGTGTCCTCAGTGGTGTCCTCAGTGGTGTCCTCAGCGTGTCCTCAGTGTGTCCTCAGCGTGTCCTCTCTGGCCACTCTGTGTTGCAGCCGCCTGGACCAGGGCCTGGCCGTGCTGGTGCGGGAGCGACAGACAGACCTGGTGGTCATCGAGGGCATGGGCAGGGCCATCCACACCAACTACTACGCCGTGCTCAGGTGCGAGAGCCTCAAGCTGGCCGTCATCAAGAACTCGTGGCTCGCCGACCGCCTCGGGGGCAAAATCTTCAGCGTCATCTTCAAGTACGAAGTGCCCTGTAAATGATGGAGCTGGCACGGCCCACGGACTTGCACTAGTTTTACTTTAACTGTAAAGAATGTATTTTTATTACAACAGGGACAAGAGTTCACAGGAAATTCCGTATTTATATTGTGCTTTTGTGACTTAAAAAGCGACAATATGATTCACTCTATAGTCTACACACTCAAATATATATATGTATATCACTCATTGTTTATTTTGGTAAGTGTTTATTTTAATGCTGCAGTATTTGTGATGAAAAGACTTTATTTTTTTGTTCTGTGAGACATTCATATAGAAATATATTTAAATGTCAATGAAACCTTTTTTTATACATCTCTGCCTACTCTGCCAGCAAGTGACACAGCAACTACCAAATAGTTTTTAACTGCTAAGTGAACCTGTTGTTGCATTTTCTGATGTTGCATTTTCAGCTTTTAGACTTACCTAAATCTCTCCTGCTCTGTGCAGCTCAGCTGATGGAAGGGCTGATCCACCTTCTCACCCCACAAACGTTGCTCAGGCTGTGGCTGAGCCAGGGCTGTTGCAGTCTGAGTTGAGGACCAGCCCTGGTTTCCCAACACCTGGAATTCCTAACCCCTTGTTTGTTCCCATTAGCAGGAGGGACAAGGGAGGGAGTCCTGCAGGGATGAGGGAGTCCTGCAGCTGCACTGAATCCCTTCACAGCAGCTGGAAGCTGAGTCTCACTGAGTTCCCCTCCCAGGGAATGTGCAGTGCTGGATTCAGGATCACCCATAACGTCCCAGCCTGAGCCCCCTTGGTTTCTGTTCCCTTCACTTTTCCCTGCTGGGACTGACAAGGATTGGTGGCTTTGTTCCTGCAATGCAATTACAGCCATTCCCAAGGAACCCAATTTGGTTTTTCTCTCTTTCAGCTGCACAGTTCATAAATGGAGTGATTTCACCACCAATTTGCCCTAACACTTAAATGCTTCAGTCATCCCAGCTCCGAAAGGGAAAACAGCTTAATGAGGAAGGTGTTTAACATGCAGCTGAGAAACCTTCCCATAACCTTCAGCATTGTTTGAGAGCAGGAGGATGATGCAAAACACCCTCACATCTCCCCTTGCAGGGGAGCTGGGGCTCTGCTGTGTTTGACTCATCCCCACACTCCTTCCCTGCTCTGGTACTGATGAATTGCCACTGCCAATCCTCAATTCTTGGGCAACAAGACCAAAACATTCTCTGTCACTCCTGTGCTGGGAAGGGACAAAGGACAAGCCCTGCCTGGCATTTCTTAGCTCAGGCGCCACCTTGGTGGCAGGAGCTCCCTTTTTGGGGTGCAGGGAGGGCCTGTTTGGGGTTACACAGCAGCACTGTCAGTTCTGATCCAGGAATTGCCTTCCAGGGACCAGCCCCTCCTGCTCAGGCAGGGTGAGGCTATTTCTAGCTGCAATGCTTAAGCTGCTGTTCCTAATTATGAGACAGACAAGAGCTTTAATGTTCCACGACTGTTCCTCACACAGGAATTAGTAGCAGAGGCTTCACATTAACCTGTCCCCAGTCACTTCCTCCTCCAGGCCTTCATGGACTTACAGGGTGAACTTCAAACCTAAACATGGATCCACCATCCTGGCCAGCTCTGCTCCAGTTTATCCATTTGTCACAGCTCCACTCAACCCCTTATCAATTTAAATTCTTCCAAGCCACTGAGAATTTTCCTTGTGTCTGCAGCTCCACCACCACTCCAGAAGTGCTGTGTGTGTGTGTCTGTAATTAGCAAACTAACACTCTAGACTAGCAGAAAAACATCTTCCTACACTGATACAGCTCCTAGGACGTGGCACAACCCTAACACAGCAAAAACTCCTCAAGCATTTGCCTTCCCTGACGGCTCCTGGCTTTGTCTGGCGGCTCCTTTTATGCGTAGACGAGTGCAGATTTCTTCTGTGAAAACAGAGCAACAAGATTTCTGAAAGAGAAATAGGGAGAGAAGGCTGTGGGTGGTTGTTCTGTGGATTCATCTTTTCCATGTGCACATTGGGAGAGCTGGAGAGCAGGAGCACCAAGGGGCACTGGTGCAGTTTCCCTGCGTGTGTGTTTTCCTTGTCTAATGACTAAAGAACAGCCAGCCCTGGGAATAAACTCATTAAGGATCATTTACTGTCCTCTCTAACACCCAGGTCAGTGGAATGCAGTTTGGCTGCCTTGGGAGTTCAGGGAATGGGATTTAATTTGTTTTTTGTTGGGGGGAAAGGGGTGCTAGGGGTTTATTTTATTTCTATATATTATATTTATGCTGTTCAGGGTTCAAACCCATCCCACAGTCCAATTTTGGCACTAACTGCACAGCCTTCCCTCACCCCTGCCCTTCTGCACAGCTTTCCTTAGAAAACCAAGGTCAGGGTGGAAATGCTGGTGCAGGAGGGACACGGGGAGGCAGGAACAAGGTGCAGGGCCCACCTTGGAGGAGGAAGGGACACGGGGATGCAGGAAAGGACCTGGAGCAGGAGCCAGGGCCCACCTTGGTGGAAGAAGGGACACAGGACAAGGTGCAGGGCCCACCTTGGAGAAAGGAGGGACACAGGAGGCAGGATGGGGCTCAGAGCAGGAGCCAGGGCCCACCTTGGTGGAAGGAAGGACACAGGGACACAGGACAAGGTGCAGGGCCCACCTTCAAGAAAGAAGGGACACAGAGGGACAGGACAGGACCTGGAGCAGGAGCCATGGTTCACTTTGGTGGAAGGAGGGATAGAGGAACACAGGACAAGGTGCAGGGCCCACTTTGGTGGAAGAAGGGACACAGGGATGGCAGGACAAGGTGCAAGGCCCACCTTGATGGAAGGAGGGAAATGGGGACGCAGAATGGGGCTCAGAGGAGGAGCCAGGGCTCACTCTGGAGAAAGGAGGGACACAGGGGGCAGGACAGGACCTAGAGCAGGGGCCAGGGCCCACCTGGGTGGATGGGGGGACACAGGGGGCAGGACAAGGCGCAGGGCCCACCTTGGTGGAAGAAGGGACACAGGGATGGCAGGACAAGGCGCAGGGCCCACCTTGGTGGAAGAAGGGACACAGGGGGCAGGACAAGGTGCAGGGCCCACCTTGGAGAAAGAAGGGACACAGGGGGCAGGACAAGGCGCAGGGCCCACCTTGGAGAAAGAAGGGACACAGAGGGACAGGACAGGACCTGGAGCAGGAGCCATGGTTCACTTTGGTGGAAGGAGGGATAGAGGAACACAGGACAAGGCGCAGGGCCCACCTTGGTGGAAGAAGGGACACAGGGATGGCAGGACAAGGCGCAGGGCCCACCTTGGTGGAAGAAGGGACACAGGGGGCAGGACAAGGTGCAGGGCCCACCTTGGCGTGCGCGGCCGCGCGGCGGCTGCTGCTGGAGAGCTCGGCCAGGGCAGCGAGGATGCCGAGGGCGAGGCCGATGCCCAGCGTGAGGAAAAGCCCCCCCAGGGCCGGCGGCTCCAGGGGCGCCCAGCGCTCCCGGCTCTGGCGCAGGCAGCTGCTCTCCCACCATTTGTTCCTCAGGTAGTCCAGGTCACCCGACTCGCGCAGCTTGAGCACGGCGATGGACAGGGGCTTGGTCCAGGGGGATGCTTGGGGAGAGAGGAGAGAGAGGAGGATGGCAGAGCTCCCAGCCATGGTTTAGTTAAATATTGTCAAAGGGGGCAGAGGTATCACTGAACCCAGCCCCGCCTGCCAAAGGCTTTTCCTGGCTAACAACAATCCTGCCCTGGCCACAGATCCTGCCCTATCCACCTGTGGGATAGGGGCAGAGCAAAGGGGCTTTGGGAAGAACATGAGCAGACTGTGCCCTGCTCTGCATTCCTGGGGCAAAGGCCACCAGGAGTTGGAATATTTGTGGATTAGAGTCCAAAGTGAGAGCCAGCGTTAACTCCCCACAGAGCAGTGACCCCACCCTGCAGCGTTCTCAGCCTGGTGACCCTGACAGCAATGCTGCCTCTGGCCCGTTGGCACCCCAGGGAGCAGAGGGGACAGGGACTCACCCTGGGTGGTGGCAATGCCAAAGCCACGGGCTCCAATGACCTCGGGGGCCCTGATGAGGTTGCAGTGGCGGGCGGCCGCCAGGTCCTGCGAGATGGACTCGCCGATGAAGGCGTAGTTGGAGTCCATCACGCGCTGCACGGCCTCCTGGTAGGTCTTGACCAGCACGTGCTCCCTCCTCTTCTCCATGTACTCGTAGATCATCTGGTGGATGGGGTTCTTGGAGTTCTGCAGCCCAGAAATCCAAGGGTCAAACTCAAACGTCAAACCCAAGTGTCAAAAAATCCAAGGGTCAAACTCAAGGGTGAGACAACCACCAGAAAAAGAAAAATCTGCTTGTATGTACAAGAGTTGTAAAACAGGTTGGAGAAGAAAAGCATTTAAACCATTTATGAACCCTTGCAAGCACAGATTGTCCCCCACCCTGGGGACAAACATCACCAGGGGTACAAGTGTCACAGATGCTGAGGTACACAAGGGCAGCCCCTGAAGAGTAGAGAGATTTTTCATGGAGAATTCAGAATAAAAATAAGAATTCTATGCCCGCTTTCCTGTGGGAAGAGGTGGAGGAAGGGCTGAACAGAACAATAATCAATAATAATAAACAATATTATTTGAAGTATTCCAGGAAAACTGAGGGACTCAACAGTGACAAGGGTGCTGCAGGGGTTATAAGGCCTGAGCTGTGGGACAGCCCCAGCTCAGCAGTCCTACAGCCCCTGTGTGTGTGGGCACAGGGAAATTCTCTGCACCTTGAAGTAGTAGAAGGTGGAGGAGCCCTCCAGGGTGCCAAACTCCAGGTTCCTCTGCTTGACCAGGTCCTCGAAGGTCTGGATGGGGAGCTGCTCGCTGCCGGAGCTCAGCAGGGCCGTGAAGTTGGCGATGTAGGCGGCCAGCAGGGCCAGGGTGAAGAGCCACCAGACCACAGCAATGACCCTCACCGAGAGTGCCTGGGGCCTGGGGGTGGCACCTGCACCACAGGGAGCCAAAAAAATCACATAAATCACACAGGAGGGGATGTGGGGCCAGAGACACACCAGGTCCACCGGCCTGAGTTACAGAGAGTTCCCTTTCAATAAAGGCAAATTGCAGATCCTGCCCTGCAGCTACACAGAGCCTGAGCCTGGAGGGTCCCTCTGTGCTGCTCTGGGCAGGGCTGGAGCAGCTGCAGTGGCACAAAGCTGCACAATCAGCTCCTCTGTACCAAGCAGCCCTGCCACGCTCAGCTGGGCATTGCCCCGGGCAATGGTTGCCCAGAGTAGAAAATATTTCCCAGCCAGAGTCAATCACCTGTACAAGCCCACCAGGTCTGTACTCACACCTTCCCAAACTGGTTTAGTGCTCCAAGTGTCTCTCCTAGGACACCTTTTCACCCCAGTGTCACAGAAGGAGCTGTGTGCACCATCATCATCCTCCCAGCTCACCTTGCAGGGCCAGTGCTCCTGCTCCAAACCAGAGGCTGTTCAGGAAGGTGAAGTGGTTCTCTTCATTCTTTGGCTCGTTCCATTCACAGGGGCTCAGTCTGTGGGAAAATGACAGGATAAAACCAGACATTCAGCAGGAAAAAAAATAAAAATAATCTCCATCAAGAGATCTGGTGTTCCTCACTGGGAGATCCCACTCATAATGCTGGCTTAATCTGACAGGATTTAAGCATTCTTAGCCCTTGTACTAGAGCTGCACAGGAGGTTCCTAGAGCAAAAGGCTCCCTGGGACTTTCTAAGCTCTTCATAGGTGAGAAAGGCACTGACTTGAACACAATCTGTGAAAGAAATGTGTGATGGTGTTCACAGGGGTCTGAGGATGAGGGAAGAGATGAGGATCTGACTCCATGTTTCAGAAGGCTTGATTTATTATTTTATGATATATGTTATATTAAAACTATACTAAAAGAATAGAAGAAAGGATTTCATCAGAAGGCTGGCTAAGAATAGAATAAGAAGGAATGATAACAAAGGCTTGTGGCTCGGACTCTCTGTCCGAGCCAGCTGGGCTGTGATTGGCCATTAATTAGAAACAACCACATGAGACCAATCCCAGATGCACCTGTTGCATTCCACAGCAGCAGTTAACCATTGGTTACATTTTGTTCTTGAGGCCTCTCAGCTTCTCAGGAGGAAAAATCTTAATGAAAGGATTTTTCAGAAAATATCATGGCTACGGAAATGCATTTGTACCTGGCAACAAGGAAGAGGCAGAAGCAGGTGAGCAGGTAAGCAAACAAAAGAGCTGTCCAGGTCTCCTTGCTGAAAGGGGACAGGAAGTGGAAGAAGGACATGTCCTGGGAGGCCGTGTCCTTGCGGAGCAGGATCCCAATCCCAGTCTGCAGGAAGGGGGTGGTGAAGGACACCACCTCCTCCCTGGCTGAAGTGACAGTCAGGGGAGCCACTGCAATGTCAGCTTCCTGCCAAGGAGACAAAAAACAGTCAGCCACCAGCCCAGGGAACATTTCTGTCCCTCAAACATTTCTGTCCCTCGAACAACAGCCATATTTTGAATAAATCATAGATGGATATGGGTACCAGATCAACATCCCTATTTTGGATAAATCACAGTCAGATATGGGTACTAGATCAACAGCCCTATTTTTAATAAATCACAGTCAGATATGGGTACTAGATCAACAGCCCTATTTTTAATAAATCACAGTCGGATATGGGTACTAGATCAACAGCCATATTTTTAATAAATCATAGTTGGATAGGGGTACTAGATCAATATCCATATTTTTAATAAATCACAGTTGGATATGGGTACTAGATCAACACGCCTATTTTGAATAAACCACAGTCGGGTATGGGTACTAGCTCAACACGCCTATTTTGAATAAACCACAGTCGGGTATGGGTACCAGCTCAACGTGCCCATTTGGAATAAACGGTCCCCACAGGCGGCTGGGGCAGGCGGGGCCTTACCCTCCTGAGGATCTCGCCGATCATGCCGCTCCAGTTGCCCCCGGCCGCCACAGCCCCGTACTGGCCGTCGCCCACCACCCTGACGCGGTACTGGAAGCGCAGCATCCCCGCCAGGGCCGCCAGCAGCTCCATGCAGTATCCCTCCAGCTCTGCTCCCCTCACCATCACGTAGGGATCCTCCTGAGAGGCAGGGACACGCAGCCAGATCAGCCCGGGGGGTTAAACCCGGCCTTGGTAAAACCACCCCGTTATTCCTCCCCACTTTTTTTTATTTTTAATTTTTTTTCATTTTTTTCTGTCTTTTTTTTTTCCCTTTTTTTTTCTTTTTTTTTCTTTTAATTTCCTTTTTTATTTCCTTTTTTCCCCTTTTTTCCCTTTTTTTCTTTTTATTTCCTTTTTTCTTTTTTTTTCCTTCTTTTTTTTCCATTTTTTTACTTTTTATTTTATTTTATTGATAGCAACATTTTTCCAAGATTCCCCCCCAAAAATTCTCAAATTCCTGAAGTTTCCTGGAATTACGGGAGGATTTTTGAGATGCAAAATCCATGGAAATTCCCAGGGTGGCCTCGAATCGGGGGAGTTCTCATCACAGTCCCCCCCCACCCAAAAAAACATTTCAGAATTCTCGAAATTCCCGGAATTACCAAAAATTCTCACACCCCCCCCTTCCCACACACACCCTTTAGTGAAATTGGGCTCCTGCCACGGTTTTGGGTGGGAAAAGGGGAATTAGCCCAAGAAAAGCTGTTCCCTGCCCCTGCCAGGGCCTTACCAGGATGGTTGTGACAGTCAGGGTTGGAAGCCCCTCTCCTGCTCCCCGAGGGTCCGTGCCCTGCAAAGCAGAAATTGAGGAACTGTTGGGTTTCAAGGTTTTTCAAAGTTATTTTGGGGTGACCTGGGAGGTGTAGGGGGGGTTAAACCAGCCCTAAACCTGCAGTGGCTGCTGCTGTTTCCTGACTAATTAATAAATCACAGCGTTTCACTTCATTGCCTGCTGCAAACAACAATCCCTGCAAATGCTGCTGCACATCTTCAGACGGTGCGTGCGGCCTCCCCAAGAGACCAATTCCTGCTGCAGACAAAAGAATTAGCAGCCAATTAAGGTCTCATTAGAGAGCAATTCCAGGAGACACAGAACAGTTGGAAACCTGAGAGGAGGAGGAGGAGGAGGAGGAGAGGAAAAGTGGATTCATTTGTGTGAGTTAAAGACACATCTTCCAATTTTGCAGTCACCCACTCGAGAGGATTCCTCATCAAAGCCACTGCAGGGCACTTGTAGCTTTTTCTAGTGAAGTGTCAAATTCTGTGAGGTTTGCTGGTCTTAAATGCATCTGCTTATTATAAATTACAGGATGATTTTTCTAGACAGACAGAGGATGTGTATATGTGTGTGTGAATGTATAAATATATATAAATATATATATATATATGCAGTACAAAATGTGCAAAAGAAACCTCAGTCCTTCCAAAGGATCTCGTTTTAATTCTCTCTGTGCCATGGAAGGGTTTGAGGGATGAGCTTTGAGTGGAAAGCTGTGATCACAAGTTCCCCAGCTCAACCAGCCATGAAGACAAGGGCTACTGGCAGGTTCTTCCCTGGGGCACAGCTGAATTTTGAGCTCTGGATAAAAAATTCAGTCAAAAAAACTCACAAAAACAAACAAAGGAAAACGGCACAGAGACACAGCCAGCCATGAACACTGTACTTAAAATAATAACTCTTCAAAGATGAAAATATTTTACATTCTGATCACTATTTCTGAATTGAATACGTAAAATCATCGGCCCCACGCCTTCGTTAGTGGCTCTGCAGTAATGAACTCAGACATACCTTACTCATAGCATCATCATTCCTCCCAGCTCCTGGAAAAATACAACAAAATCAGATTTGTGTGGGTCTTGTATTCACAGCTCCTCATTTCACAGCGCACTGAAATAATCACAACAATCACCCTCAACTCCCCAAGTCCCTTTCTGTCCTCCCCCAGGGCACAAAAGAAGGCAGAGACAGCAGAGAGGGGCTGCAGGAGGTTCTGAAGTCACTTAATGATGCCACTTAATGATGTCACTTGATGTCCCTCACCCTCTGAGGGCCTCCTGCACAGCCCAGTCCATCCCTGAGGAGGGGCAGCACCAGCTCCTCTTCCTCACACAGCCCAGACCTCCCCCCTTTTCCTGCCAAGCCCCATCTTCCCCTGAGGAGAAGCCAAAAGTTCCTCACCACCCAATTCCCAGCCACTCATTTTTCTTACTCTTGCTTTCCCCTGCTGCTGGCAGGTTCTGCATCTGAGATGCAGAATTAAAACCACAATTTTGTCAATCTGTTGCTTATTAATTGCCCAGGATGATTTTTCTAGAATCTGCTTAGCATTGCTCCTTGGACTCGGAGAATTCACAGCACAAAAGCCAAAAATCCCTCAAGATAAACTAAAAAATGCAGGATATGTTTTCACTCTTTCAAGCAAAAGCTGTGAGTTTTTCTCTAAATATAACAGCATATTCATTCATTATGTATTTATTTTTCCTTCTTTGGTGTTGCATTTTCTGGCCTTGTGCTGAACTCTGCATTATTGTAAAACAAAACCTGTTTTTTCCCTCTCCACTACAGTTCTCCATGGGGGCTGGAAATCTCCACAAAGGAGTTCTCTTGTCTGCCTTTAGAAGCCCTTTAAAGCCAGCAGCAGCTTTTGGAGGCCCCGTGGGGTTCCTTGGAAGGCAGCAGAGCCTCTGAGGGCTCCAGCTCCCGGCTCAAAGCCCCTTTGTGAACCCTCCTGAAAGGCCCAGGGGTGATGGGGCTGCAGCACCAACCCCAGGTCATGGCAGTGACAGTGCCCAGCATGGAGGATTCTGCTGGGAATCCTCCTGGGAATCCTGGAATCCTCCTGGAACCCTCCTGGGAGGCTGCAGCAGCACAGGATAAGGGAAAGGTTTGTCCCTCCCTTCCCCATAGGTTGGTGGTTGCAGGCAGAGACTGTGGCTGTAAAAAATCAGCTTTTTTCTTTGCTCCTGCTACCCTGAGCTTGCCCAGCCCTCCAAAGGGAGGCTCCTGCTGGAAAAGGCTCCTGGCACTGCTCAGGACTGGCCACCTCCCCTCAGTTTTCTCCTCCATCCTCAGCACACCTTGCTGCAGCTCAAGGGACCATAAACTCACAGAAGTGCAGCTTTAACCACAATAACCACACATAACCCACCCTTTTTTCTTGGCTTTTTTTCATCTTCCCCCATCTCTGCCATCTGGTTTTCAACTGTAGCAGCAAAGGCACTTGGGGACATCAAAGGCATTTGGGGACATCAAAGACACTTGGTGGCACTCAGAGAGCCCCAGCCACCAGGTGAGCCCTGGGGAATTTCTTAATAACCCATTTGAAAGCAAATTCTGAGATCAGGACAAAATTCTGCAAGCACTGGCAGGCAAAACCAGAAGGAATTAATGATTTAAAGAAGAACAAAGCCAGGTTTGGGTGCAGCCAACACTTCTGGATCCTTTTCCTCACCTGCTTGGCTTGATTCCTTCAGGAGCAGCAGGGCAGTGAGCACACAGATTGTGAAGTGAAGTGATTTGTCCATGGGAGCAGAAATTCCTGCTGCTCCACAGGAACCTTCCTGCTGGAGGTGAAAGGCAAGCAGTTAAACCTGGTTCTACAGCTCCTCATCACTGGCTGAGAGCACTTTTTGTCCTGGATTTTCTGCTCCTTTTTCCGTGGAGCCACAATTCCAAACCAAGTCCCCAGCTGAAAACAGTCACTGCTGAGCTCAGCCAGGACAAACACTACAGAAAGGCTCTGGTGAAGCCTCCACTGCAGCAAAAAGGATGTGACAAACCTAAAAAAGGGGATTTACCCACTGGTGGTTCTCTCCCTGTGGGTTTCCCCCCAGGGAAAGGGCAGGAGAGGAAGCAGCAGCAATATTTTTAATGGTATTTGTTCTCCAACAAAATACAGGACACCATTACACCAGAAATTATAAAAAATAAATTTGAAATGCCCAAGAAAACTTATCATTTATGAGAGTGTGTAGGCAAAAATATACTACATGTGGCATTACTGGCAAACACTGGATTTAGGGATCTTACCTCATCAGCTTTTAGGAAATTTCCCACTCCTGCATCCTATGAAAACTCAGCTTTACAGCTCAGCACTTTCCCTCATTCATTTTCCCTAACGAAAGAAATAACTCAAACCTCCACAGAAGATTCCCTCCAGGTTAAATCTCAATGCTGATTTTGTTGTTGCTGCTGTTAAAATATTCTGCCAAATGGGAAAATGTTGTGAAAGGATCCCAGAGGAGAGGGCTGAGATCTGAGCTGTACATCAGTCAACACCTGTGGGAAATGGATGTGTAAGGAATTCTCAAAACCTGGTAGAAAGCTCATACAGTCTTGTACATCTGTATGCAAATACTGAAATAAGGTGTGCTAATTCAGGAATGGAATAGAGATGGCATTGTTGAGAGATTGAACTAGAAACAAATTTCAACAAGTTTCAAAATACAGCCTTGCAAAAAGACCAGGTATTTTAGAGAATTAGAGCTGTGAAAGATGCATTGTATTGTAACCAGGAAATAGGTTGGCTTCTGATGGACTGGTGCTGAGTTTTACATCTCTTGTGTCTCACAAGAGACTGATAATGGAATAAAACCTTTTAAAACACCCCTGAGTTGTCCCATCTCTGTAAAAGCTGAGAAAACCAACAAACGCTGACTTTATCCTACAACTGCTTTTTAGACAAAGTAGTTGCTGCTCTTGGCTGTTGCCAGAGCGGCACAAAAACTGAGCAGCTTCAACAACGGGGGAAAAAAAAAAAATTGAAAAGAAGCAGCAGCCTTCAGGCTGAGCCAGGGAGGAGCTGTGCTTTTCCTGGTGGGTTTAGCCTCTAAACTCCTGTTCCTTTTCCCTTTCAATTTGGTACATGTAACAAAAATCACCTTTGTTTCAAGTGGGCTCCTCTAAAAACGCCCAAACTGATCAGAGCTCCTCCAAAAAAACCCCAAACTGATCAGAGCTCCTCCAAAAAAACCCCAAACTGATCAGAGCTCCTCCAAAAAAACCCCAAACTGATCAGAGCTCCTCCAAAAACACCCCCAAACTGATCAGAGCTCCTCCAAAAAAACCCCAAACTGATCAGAGCTGGCATCGCTGGCATCACCTCCAACAGAAAGCTGTTAACCCCGCTGCTCATCTAAAAGCACAGATAGGGTGCAAACGTGGGTTCGAAAGGCACGAAGGAGCCGGGGGCAGCTGGCTTTGCCCCTTGCCAGAAGCAGAGCACGAACTGAAGGCAGTTTCTCACTTACAGCGACTCCCTGGGGCCGTCTGTCTGTCTGTCTGTCCGTCCGTCAGTCAGTCCGTTCGGGATGCCCGGCACAGCAGTGAGGATCCTGCAGGTTTGGGCATCCCGTGCTGGGTTAAATACCCGGGAGAGGAGGAGGAGGAGGAGGAAGAGGAGGAGGAGGAGGAGGAGTGGCTCTAAACGTGCCAGCTGGACCAGGGGACACCTTCGGGGGAAGGAGGAGACCTCACCAAGGGACCTTTGGAAGCAGCTGGGTCCCACAGCTGGATGCTGCATCAGGGCTCACCGAATTCCCTCACTGTCCTGCGGAGCTGCTGTAAAATTCCTCCCTTTGGAGCTGTCCCCAGCAGCTGTGCCCGTTTTTCCTGCCTGTTGATCACACAGACAAAATCAGCTTTGAAAGACACAATTGAATGTTCATTGTCAGACTATAAATCCACATCCAGTCATGTCCAGTTCACTGCTTGTGATCTGGAGACTTTGGATTTCAGATCTCACCCTTTAATGAACTGAGATGCACATCCAGGAGTCTCAGGATGCACAGGAAGAGCAGAAGAATGAAGAGCAAAACTGTGACCTTCTGCTGACTTAAATTCCAAATAATTCTTAGATGCTGGAATAAATTCCACTCATAGGAATAAAAAAAAATACATGATGAATAGTCAGTCTTACATAGTGTCACAAAATAAGCTGCAAAAGTGGTTGCTATTAATTTAGGAGCAAGAGGGCAAATTTCACATGTACCCTAATGATTTAAATCCAGACACTGTTAGTTAAAATCCTGAATGAAGGTAAATGTTTTAAAGTGATGCTGCATCCTGTGAGGTGCATTAATTTAACAAGTATTGCTTAATCAATTAAAGATGAAAATAATCTGATTGTGAGACTCAGTCTTTGAGAAGACACGAATAGGCCTTTTAAACATTAACTTTCCAAAGCTGTCAAGTTACATGTACTTGACATTAAAGCTGCAAAAGCATTAAAGTTACAAAAGCAGCGACTCCCTGCAGCTTTTCAGCCTGAAATTAAAGTATTACATGGATGATTTTTCATCCAGAGAATGTTAATGAAACTTGCTTTGTGCTGGGACACAATGGGAGGCTCCTCTTGGCAGACCCCACGTTCTGCTGCAGCCTCACCTCCCTCCCTTCAGAGCCTGCAGTGATGCTGTGGGGTCACCTCAGTGCACATCCCAAAGCTCTGCTGCCCAAAGCTGCCCTGGGATCTTTGGGATCTGAGTCCTGCAGACAAACAGGGCAGATCTGAGCCAGCCTGGAACACTGAGGGAATGTCTTCGGACAAAACATGCTGAAGGGAATTTGAAAAGGTTGAATCAGGAAATTTAACCCCTCCAGCCTTCTCACTGTATTATGGTGATAACACAGTCAGACTCACATTTTGATATCTCAGAGTTTAAATTTTGTTACTGTTTTGGTATCTCAGAGTTTAAATTCGTGTGGCCAAGGGATACTAAAATTAGAACCAAGAGCCCCTTCCCAGCTCCACAAGTGAGAGCCCTTCCAGGAGGAGTGTGAAGGAAGTAAAATGCACTTTCACTGTGCACTTTGCTGGGACAGGAATAGAAGTGATTTTTCAGTCAAGTGACAGGTGAAGAGCAAAATTGAGCTGCAGCATTTTCAGCCAGACTTTAAACCCCCTCAGTGATGAAACAGGGCCATCTGTGTTACTTGTACAGCTGCTCCAGGATGGATCAGCTCCTTCTGACTGTTTTTCTACTAATTCCACCAGTTGCCCCAGAGTTTTCATCCTGCCCCAGCCCCTGTGCTGTGTCTCACACCTCACAATGTCAGTCCCTGCCAATCCTTGCACAAGTTCTGGAGGACCTGAGAAAATCTGAGTGGGTCTGCGCTGGCTGCCCCTCTGAAAAAGAGTAAAATTAAATGTTATCCACAAAGGAAGCTGGAAAACAAAGCAGATAGAATGAACCATGCTTGTGTATCACAAACCCCAGTGTTGTGTTACGGCTAAAGAGTCACCAGCTGGGAGGTTAAATATGTTTATTTTAGTAGTGTAAGGTGGTTTTACAAACAAATTCTTAAATTTTGCAATATACACAAAAGAATCATTACAAAGGCAAAATATCCTCTCAATAATAGGGACTCTATGCAGCCTGAAATAAAATTAAACCTCTGTTTCTCTTTAAAATGCATCTCAGTAAACATTCTTCTCCATCACTGATAAAATGTACATCTATAATAAATGACATCATAACTGGGGACTGGGGGGGACACATGACAACATCCCTAAAAAAAAACGTAAAAAAAAGGGGAAAGGAAAAATTATTACTCTGCTTAGGTTGTTATTTAATTCTAAATATGTCCATCTAAAAAAATTAAATATCTCTTTTTTTTTTTAAACATATCATTGAAAACTTTGCATGGCAGTGCAATACAGAAATAGTAAAATTTATCCAAAAAGTGCTATGTACAGCAGCATTGTTAAAATACCATAAGAAGGGACAGTGCTGTTTCAAGAAAAGACTAACATGCTTTGTAGCCATTTCTGAAGTAAAGTCAGAAGATATTTCTATTTTTAGCCATTCCCTTCTCTCTCCTGTCTCAATTCCCTCAGACAATGCCTTGAGACAAGGAGCAGTCACAGTTCAGGTTCAGGGTGTGCATGTGTACATACATGTGCAGACATATCTTTGCATACACACAGGTGTATATATATAGATATTTATATATATATATATATAGATATATAAACAGGATAAGTTTATAAAAGCATTGCTTTGGAACGAGAGAGCTTTTCTTCAAAGAGAAAATATGGATTTTCACTGAAATAAGCAGGTCCACGATGGAAGATGGACTGTATCTACTGCATTATTAATTCACACCCTCAGAGGCCTCAAACTCTTCCAGAAAATAAAATATGATTTTAAGTCCAGCCTCCTTACATGGATCCATGATTTGTAAGAGCAAAATTCACCTTAGCTGTGGTTAGCATCACATTTAGCTATTACACATCAAGGTTACTATTGTCAGAAGAATTATTGAAATTAGTAAAGACCAAGAGCAAACTGCAAACGCAAGAAGTGCTCACACACAAAGGAGGCCTGATTGGAGGCTGGGCAAAGCGCAATTAACGACGAATCCTCATCAGTTCCTTTGGAGTTGTGATCTCAAGCACCCTTGGCTCAAGGGAAGGCCAGGAAGCTCAGGATTGCTTTGGGCCTCTCAGGTTTTGCTGTGCCGGCAGTGCCCAGCGCCGCCAGGGTCACAGTTTGAGCATGAAGAACACCTCGGTGTCGGCCGCGCACTCGGGCTGGGCCTTGGGCGAGGCCGCCAGGGCCGCGTGGGCAGCGGGGTCGGTGCAGCCGGCCCTGCCCACGCTGCAGGCGCCCTCGGGGTTGCCCCTCTCCTCGATGGGGCTGCCCCCGAGCTGTGCCCGGCCCTGCAGGCGCTGCCTCTCCTGGGCCTGCCTCGCCCTGTTGGCGATGTAGCGCACGCGGCTCTGGCTGCGCGACGACGAGCGGCGCAGCAGCCCCACGCTCTCGCCCTCCTCCTCCGACTCGCTGGGCTCGAGGCTGATGGGGGAGGTGATGTCGTTTTCCTGCTGGAAGGCTGTCAGCTTCTTCAGCTGCTCCGTCAGTTCATCCCGGGATTTGGCCGAGGGCCGCAGGCTGGCGGAGCGGCGCTGCTCCCGCATGGAGCGCGTGACGAAGCTCCTGCTGATGCTGCGGTATTTGCTTTCAAAAGTGCACACGATGTCGTCAGAGGTAAGGTCCCCGAGGCTTTTGGACTTTGTCTGGTTATTCCCGACCGTGTCATGCGCTTTGGATTTGTTAGAGGACTGCCTGAGGCTCTCCATGTAGAGCCTGCTCCAGGTGTGCCTTCTAGGAATGGATGAGAAGGCGTCCTGAGGGCTCCTGGCCAGGGGCCGGGGGCACAGCTCGTCGGCCGGCAGCTGGCCAGACCTCAGGTTGGGGTTGGACTTGCTCTTGCTGACCATTGGCATCTCGCTGCTGCAGGTGGTGGCGGAGCGGGGGCGCATGCCCTTCCTGATGGCCAGGGGCTCCAGGCTGTCCTGGCGGATGCCCAGGTCCGGGAGGCTTTTGCGGGCCAGGCTGGGGAGGGAGAGGTCGATGACGGTGTCGTTGGAGGACATGCTGGACGAGGAGGACATGCTGTCACGGTGGCTGGCACAGTCCAGCTTGCTCCAGATCCGGTCATTGACAGTGGCATCAAAGTACACTTCAGCTGCTGGAGACTGGCTGCTCGGGGTTTTTATTAAGGCTGAGGAGTCTGATGTCTTCAGTCCTTCGCTCTTTGCCCTTCTTGCCAATGTGTAAGAGCTCGTCTGGGAAACAGAGACAGGGAGAGCCTGTGCAGCCCAGGCTTTCTGAGGAGAATCTGCCTTGGGGCTGTTACTGACACTGCTTTGCTGGGGTGGAACAGCTGCTGCACCCAGGTTTTGCCCTTTGCATTCAGAGGTGCTTTTCATGTCTGCTGATACCTGACCTGGTTGGTTTTGCTTCTGGCAGTTTCCTACAGGTTGGCCAGCACTGTGATCTGCTGCCTCTACCAGCCTGGCTTTTTTGGGATGTGCTGCTGATCCACCCTGATCTTGAGCCTCACTGCTCTGTGTCCAGACATTTCCTTCTGTGGGACATCCTGCCACGTTTGTCCTCTCATCCTCTGGGGCTCCTAAACCTGCGTCAGCTGCTCTTGGGACATCCCGCCCTTGGTCTTCTGCAGCCAGATTGGTTCCTTGTTCCCTGGAGGGTAGGGGCTCTTGAGGCTGGTTGGGTGTTCTGCTTCCCTCTGATGGAGCCTCGGTGGAATGGTCAGAGCCAGATCCTTCCTCAGAGTCACTGTAGGAGGCAACAGGCAGGGGGAAGAGAAGGCTGCAGTGATGGCCCTCACTGGCAAGGACAGGCTCTTCTGTGATCGTTTCTAGGCTGCATAAAGAAGTGACTGACCTCTGCATGGAGAAGTGGCAGACATCTGCTTGGAAGGCATGAAAAGAAAAAGAAAGGAACAGGAAAAAGAGAGATACAGGGTTAGTTATCTCTTAAAAATTACAGCTGAGCTTAGAGTCATTCCTTATGTGTTACCATTTTGTTCTCAAGGTACAAGTTGTCCATGTTAATCACGATTTAAAAAATAACTTGAGATTTCAAATGCCTGGCCAAAGGCAGCAAAACATTTTGCACATTCAGTTTTAGCTGCACAAAGCCCTGTTGCTTCAAGAAATCTCAGTCCATGCAAGCAGCACCATGTGACTGTTCTGGTTTTCTTATCAAACAACAGCACTACCCAGCAATTTTTGCCCTTTGTGACCCCTTTTGTAAACCAGCTTTTCTTCCTCCACCATCCAGCACCACTTGATTTTCAGTTTTCCTTCCTTCCAGCATTTAAACAGGTCAGGGTATCAGAGCACAACCAGAGCATGTACAATGATCAAACAGCAGTTTGACCAGCAGATGTGATCCCAGTGACCAACCACTCAGAAGAGAAGCAGCACAGGACTTGTGGAGCAGATTACAAATGATCTGCAGACAGTGGAATGTTAGCAATGGGACTTTTAAAAACAAAACAAAAGCTTTAAACAGACTTTGTTCTTCCTAAAAAAAACTTGGTAATTTCTATTTCAAAAAAAAAAAAAACAACTCTGCAGACAGATGGGTCATGAACAGCAGGCTGTGAGAGCAACCCTGGAGAATCACTCCAGCCACCAATTACCTGGAGAAAATGCTCCATTCTCTGCAGTGTTTATCACCTGCACCCCAGGAGCCAAAGCAATCATGCCCAGAAGATGATTCCCCATATCTCCAAAGCACAGTGCAGACATGCATTCCAGAACTAACAAAGCACCACCAAGGCAGACCACGACCTCAGGGACACAGGAGCAGGAAATTATAGGGCAGCAAACAGGGAAAAACCAGGGCTACAGGCAACAAGGTGCTGAAATCAGGGACACTCAGCAGACATTACCTTTGACTTGCTTGTCCTTTCAGTTCTTAACTAGACAGAGAGAGTGTGCATGTAGAATAATAGGACAGAACAGAGGAAAAATCCAATTAATGTAGGGAAGGCAGGTGCAGATAACAGGATAAATTAGTGCTCAGGGAGGGAAAGGAGACATACAGGAATATCCACACATGGTTGTAGGATCCTAAGAATTTCTGACCAACCAGAGCACTCAATGGGATCCACACATGGACAGATATTAAGTTCATTTTTTTTTATCATAGAAGGATGAAAATATTTGTTGGTGTTGAAGGAACACACTCCACTGGACGGGGAAATGGACTCACAGAATCACAGAATCAGAGTGGCTTGTGATGGAAAGGACCCTAAAAATCATCAAGTTTCAAGTACCCTGACATAGGCAAGGACACCTTCCAGGTTGCTCAGAGGAATCTGAACTGCTCCAAAGCCCTCTCCTAATGGGAAACACCACTCCCAGAACCTGCCCAGGGAATATCAGGCCTTTGCTTTCCTGGGATACCAGGG
The DNA here is from genome assembly GCF_051311805.1 of Agelaius phoeniceus. Classification (NCBI taxonomy): domain Eukaryota; kingdom Metazoa; phylum Chordata; class Aves; order Passeriformes; family Icteridae; genus Agelaius; species Agelaius phoeniceus. The sequence goes on from NC_135288.1 coordinate 5,852,252, forward strand.
TTTCCAGCCCAGTGCAGAACTCAGGGGTGGGAGCAGCTCTGCCCTGTCCTGCATTAGCTGGGAGTGCTGGAAGAGAATCAGGCACCTGTGCCCTTAACCCAAATCCAACATTCCACAACCCAAATCCAACATTCCACAACCCAAATCCAACATTCCACAGCCCAAATCCAACATTCCACAACCCAAATCCAACATTCCAGACTCTCAGTGCCTGGAGGAGTGTCAGGAAGGGCCCAGAGCTGATCAGATTTATAAATTCTCCTTCTGCCCATCCAGCAGCACAGATGAGGGCACACTGGGAAGGGAAATCTCTGGAAAAATGTAATTTTGGGCCAGCTATAGTAAGAATAAATATTATTAAATATATTTATATTATATATTATTGTTAAATATAGATCATTATATTTATATTTGTTTATATGTTGCATATTTATATAAAACATATATTATTGTTATATATTTATATTATATAAATAATTGTTATAAAATATATTTATTTAATATATAATAAAGGGCCAGCTATAGTTTCCTGCCTTATCCCAGGGCACTTCCCCCAGCAGAATGCCAATTCCCAAGTGCAGCCATGGAGCTGGTTTCCCTGGTTTCCTGGCCCAAGGCATGGCCTTGCAGGAGTTTGGGAAAGGGAGCTGTTTGTGCAAACAGAGGGGCTGTCACTGGACCAGCAGCAGCCAGTCCAAGGCACCATTTCACCATTTTAAGGGTTTGCTGATTCCATGCTTGGGAAGTCAGATGGATTTAATCAAATTTCAAGCATATCACAATATTTGTTCAGTGACTTGGGGGGCTGGCAGGGGAGCTGGCACTGATAATGGGAAATGGTTTCATATGTCACAGTACTCAGAGTTTGTGAAAAGCCCAATGCCAATAATTTAGGCATAGAAAGAGTTCTGCTGCTTTGGATTAACTGCAAGTCACGGGAACCAGCAAATTTCTCCCCTCCCATTGTCCTGGTATTTTCCTAAAAGCCTGAAGCAGATATTGGAAAAATATGTTTACTTAAAAAAAAAAGGTATAAAAAAATAGAAGGCACCCAATCAGATGAAATTGGTCAAATAAATAAAATATCTGAAATTTCTGTATGAGGCTTTCAAAGAAGCCCACTATAGGTGAGCAGTCAGAATCTGTTATCAAAAAAGGGAAAAGCACCAAAATAATTTCACTGTTCCTGAACATGTAATCATCAGTGTCCACGTTTCTTGGACAATTAGCAAGGAGGGTGAGGGATTTGAGGAGGAGCTCTTGCAGTCACAGCCAAAAGCTGCATTTCCTACTTTCTCCTTACAGTTCTGGGAAGCAGAAAATTCTTATCAAAATCTCTTTCCTTCTGTCCCATTCCTGCCAAATCAGGAGCAAAAATGCCACTTTTTTTTTTACTAAAAGCCATCCTTTGATTGCCTCTGCTTTGATTTCCCATCTCTACAAACTCCCAGTTCATGGTACAGGTGCAGCCACACAGTCCCAGTTTGAAACAACCACAAAGTGCTGCAGCTTTAGGAACTTTCCCCTAAGTTTTGGGCACATTTTGGGTGGCAGTGGGGAATGGCAGGAGTGCCCCAGCCTGGCTGATGCCAGGGAGCAGCAGATCACACCCTGTGCCCTCAGGCCAGGAACATCACAGCACAGCAGAAGTGTTTGCACACACATTTAGGAGCAGAATGGGCTGCTGTGTTTATAAAATACATCTCCTGAAGAGAGAAACCCATCCAGTAATTCCTGGACTGACAGCAGTGATTTTGCAAGATCTTTGAGGAGGGAACAGGTTTATTGTTATCAGAGGGCACATTAGGCATCATTCCTGATGTGGTTATCCCTCAGTGGAACACAAAGGTTGATAATGGAAATATTGTTTGTTGATGTGGGTTTTCCATATTTAATCTCACTTAATGCTCTGGTTTGGATCTTAAAATTTACTTAGTATCATACCACATTCACTAAGAAAATCAAGGAAACAAAAAGCCCTGAACAAACAACCCCAACATTTATGGACTACTGACAGTGCCACTACTGCAGATGGTTAACTAGGCATGGCAAGGACTAAGCTAAACCAGACACTTCTACAAAAAAAGAAAATAAAAATATTTATGCAGATTTTTTTTCTTCTGTCATTGCCAAAATTAAAAAAAAAAAAAGACCTCTTGACAGCCAAACAACATGGAGGAGCTTCTAAGTAAGGATGCTATGCAGAAGCTGAGACAATGACGTGATCTACAGTGGAGAAGGGTGAAGAAAATCTGGTCTTACCAGTAAAGAATATAGGGGATTTACTTCGAATTTCCTCCAATTTTTGAACGAACAAGGCGTTCATTTCCCTCTGGAGGGTGCCCACTTGCCTTCGAGAAGGTTCAGCCCAGTGCTTGGGGAATTCTGGGCTTCCAAGGCTTTCTAGACTGCTGGAGTTGGAGGACACAGAGCCATTGCTGGCTGCAACCAAGTTGACAGTGCTTCCATACTTGCCACCAGAGTGGCCCTGCCAGCGCTGCCGGGGCTGAGCCTTTATCCCGTGGCCCTTAGAGTCACCACTCGTCTTCCCTGGGCTGCTCCTCCTCAGGTCACCTGCAGTTCCAGGGCTGCTGCAGGGCTGCAAATCTGAGAGTGGCCTGGGCTGCCCTCTGACCACCCAGGTGTGCAGCTCCACCCTCTCCTCTGCACTGCTGCCCTGCAGGGGCTCTCTGGCCACCGTGGGCCTGCCAGGGTGGTCACTCCATGGCCCCTCAGGGTCAGGGCTCTCTTTGGAGCCAATCATGCATTTCATGCAGTTGGTGGCCACTCCGATCCTGCCCGAGCTGTTGATGGCACAGCGGGCAAAGACGCTCGGCTTCTCGCCCAGGGGCTCCTGCAGCCTCACCCTGTGTGCCCTGGGCAAGGGCTCGCTGAAGGGAGCCCCGGGGTGGGCACAGCTCTGCCCTGGCCCCTGGGGACAGCCCTGGGCCTTACCTTTCAAGCCCTTGCCAGGTGCCTCCCCAGCGGCACCGTCTCGGGGAGCTGGGGACGGGGAAGCGCTTTCTGGCTCTTGCACAAAGCGAGGCTGGGAGGCAGCTTCCACTTCCCTCCCTTCTCCAGCCCCTGCAGAGCTGCTGTCCTTTGTGTCAAAAGCAATTTCTGGAAAGCCCTTCTTGTTCTTCTTCTGGCTCTTGGTGGGTGCACTGGCCGTCCGTCTCAGGATGTGGCTGCTAAAGGAATGTTTGCGATGGAGCTGCCCAGCAGCATGACTGTCCAGAGAGGCCTGCTTTGGATTTCTGAGAAACAGCCCTTTTAGACCTAGAGCTTGTTTGGCCTGCAAAAGAAATAAGAAGAGAATAAAAACATTAAAATAAAAATAATAGCAAAAGAAAATAATAGAAAAATAAAAATGCAAGGCTCTTCCTCCTCCCGAGCACAGGAACTCATGAACAAATGATCGTTCGCACACAGTTTCCTGATATATTCCTGCCATCAGCATGAGAACTAACCCAGAAATAGGACAGGCATTAAAAATGAAAAAAAAAAAATCACTAACAGCAGCCTTGCAACATAACACATCTTTTTTTTTTTCTCAGCTATGTTTTTAGATAACATTTTGCAGCCACACTTATCTCTGTATTTGTCATCGTTTTCTTTCTAGCATGTAATTACTTACAACATCTACATAAACATTAGAGCTATTGAAAAGACAACAGCAAAAAAAAGGAAATACTTCTGTCTACAAGGCTTTCCTTCTGAAAGCTGAAGAGTTTCTCAGTTTCACCCAAAGCAGATGCATTTAAAATTCCTGCTGTAAATGCATTTTCTAGGAACTGCTAGGAAATAAACACTGGCCATAAAATAGAATATTTTTTTCAATATAAAGGAGATCTACACTCGAATTGAATTGAGCACTGTCATGAATAGCAGTTAACTATACACACACAAAAGATCATGGAGTATTTCAATTTCTACCTGTGTGATTGCATTTTGGTAATTTTTCCTACCATACAACACTTATCCCAAGACACTGGTGTATGTGTTCAGCACTGAGGAAACACACTATAAACAAGGGAAGTTAGTCAGTGTCACATTACAGTTGTCCACAGTCTTCAGCAGTTATTTAAGCATTAAACACACAAATTCACCATCATAAATCTCCCACCACCATACAACTGATTTACATTTCAATGAAACAGAGTTCCAGCATTCCTGCAAACATTCCAGGTGTACTTGCCAACTCTCCAAGGCCAGGCCGATGCCTGAGTCAGCGTTGGTTCGCTCTGAGCACAGAGATCACTTCAGGCACAGCAAGGTATTTCTCTTTTCATCTACTTCTCCCCCTTTGCTGTTTTTATTTCCCAGCTGGATCAGAGTTTTGAGCAGCTGTAGCATCCAGAATGAATAAAGCCAGGGTGGATCATGGCTGAAGTGCATTTTAGGAAGCCAGTGGCAGACCCTGACCAGCAGCCGCTGTCACTTCCACTTCTGCCCTGCGATGTCACACGAGGCCACGTTTCTGCTGTGCCAAACAATGGCACAGAAGAGTCTCATTTAAATTAAAACGGTCTTTCACCCCAAAATAAATATTTGAGTGCCTGCTTGTGCATTTCCAGTTCTGCTGTGCAGGACTTAATGCAGATGTTGGCTGCCCTGTGCACTGAGCCTGGGCTAAGAGCTGATTTTACCCCAAGTGTCCTGCCCAAGCTGCCCTGTGGGACCAAGGTTTATTTGGCTGACACAAGGGCCAGTAAAATTGTTCATAATATTATTTTTATATAATATTTAGTAAATTATAATTGATTGAAGCTTACTTATCATGTGCCAATTTCCAGTGTGAGTAAGACATTATCAAAAATTACCTTTAGGATAAGATAGAGATGGTGGAGTTTGATTTTTCCCATGCAAGGCAAATATTAAATATTGGAAAATCATCTGTGAGAGCCAGACTATTGAACAATCTGCTTGGATTACTGGGAGACAAGTTGGCAAGTACATGAATTTTTTGCTATAAAAATCAGACAATATAAATATTTGCAAAACCCAGAAAAAACTGTCATACAAACAACACAAACAAATAATATCCACCAAAAAGAAAAGGGAAGCACTGATGGAATGGGAGGCAGTGCAGGGCCCAAGGTGTCATTCTGGCTTGTTTGCTGCAGCTTTGTTAAGCTGGACACTGTTGCTTGAATCAATGGAGTGATTCAAGAACACAAAGGCAGATTTGATTAACTTAGGGGGGAAAAAAAAGTTTTAAAAGAAGGAAAAAAAAATAAAAGAGAGCAGTTTTGAGGGAGATCCAGGACACTGTGCTTTCAGCTTCCAGCCCAGCTTTTACAGGGCTGTTTCACTCTGGAAAGCAGACTTGAAAAACAGCACAAGAGGCTTTCCCCCAATTTAGCAAATGATTCACTGTCAATGTTCTTTTCTGTGTGAAAGAAGGGCTCTGAATTGCAGCCCTCCAGAGAAAAGGCAGGAGAGGGAGAGGCTCAGAGCAGGGGGAGAGTGGCAGGAACTTTATCCTGGATCTGCTTCACACGGGGAGGGCTCTGTGGCTGTCAGTGACCCCACAGGGGTGACCCAGCCAAATGTCACAGTCCATGTTCCATGAGTTGGAGAGCTCAAAGATGCTACCAAGGAAAAGGTTGATGCTAATGAAGCCACCAGCTCAAGGCATGCAGGTGTGTGGTGGTGTCTGCACCTCCCTGGGACAGGAGGGGTACCTTCAAGGCGTCTAAAAACGCTCTGCTTCTAAAAGGAGACTTTTTTGACATAGAGAAGCCCACTGAAATCACAAACAGACAGAGTAAAGGCAGAGTAACAGTGAGGGAGGAGCTCAGAGATAGGCACATCTAGAAAAACCACAAGAAATTCTGCACTACATCAGCAGACCACAGAAGAGACAGAAACAAAGAAAAGCCTTTCCAGGAAACTGAGCAGTCTGAAAGAGATTTCACACACAAGTTAAGATTCTTTTTTTTTTCACCTAAGACTGTTTTAGTAATACCAAGCTACTGAGCAGGTGGAATATCTCCATTTATAAAAAAGTCTCAAAATGTAAATGTTTGCATTAGAATCTCTGGATTAATAAAGAATGGGTAAAACCAATTAATAAAGAAAGGGTAAAAACCAAACCAGGCTGATAACTGGGGTGATTTTTCTGCCCATAATTAAGAGAGGAGAAAAGAAAAAATACTAATTTGGACAGCAGTCTGTTAACCAAAAATCAAAGCAAAAAGTTACTCAGACAGACCAAACCAGAAAGGGATGTGCAATATTTGTTCCACATTTTCAGTGGTTTTTATTAAAAATTATAAATTAAAAAAAAAAAAAGACAAAAAAACCCCCACCAAAACAAAACCACAACACATACAGATTTTCCTTTCAAATCCTTGTATTTTGTCTGTGCACAGAACCTCTTCCTAACAGCAGCAAGCCCAGAGAGACTGAAGTGACCATGAGAAGCAATCAGAAAAATCTATGTCCCAAAAAAAACTGCCAAAGTTTCAATGGGCATTTGCCCTTCTGCAAACTGTCCCAGCCAGTCACTCATGAAGAAGTTAGGAAGAGCAAATTATTATGAAAGGCCAGGAAATTAAGGCTAAACAGAGAGAATTTGCCAAAGGAGGTTTGAATTGAGAAAACTTCACTGCTGAAGAGGATGAACATCGGCCCTTCCATTAAACACTGCTGGCAAGGGCAGCGACTGGAGCTGAGTAACTGAGTGATCAATAAGTATAAAAAAGCTGTTTTCCTGTTCAGGATCGCTCGAATTTCCCTCTGGAGGAGGAGCTGGGCATTCCCAGCCCGCTGGATGCCTCCTCCTGCTGTCCTGATGCTGAAATTGCATCTCACTGCTGCGGGACCAACTGGGGTCCTGCGAGGAGCTCTGTACCCGATTTCACTGGCATTAACAGCCCTGAACGCTGCTGATGCTTTACTCGTGCTTGAGTAGGTTTTTGTAACACTTTGGCTTTGAAATGAAAGAAGAAAAATGGGAAAACAAAGGAGGCAGAGAAGCTTTCTTTCCTCCCGCTGTCATGATGCTGATATTGCATCTCACTGCTGCAGGACAAACAGATCCTGCAAGGAGCTTTGCACCTGATTTCTTCGGCATTAACAGCACAGATCACTGCACTCAGAGCACAGGAGCTGCCTCCTTTTTATCTGGCCTAGGACTAGTCTGAAATTAGGGCTTTGCTTTCGTGGAAATTGAGATGTGGCACACTAAGAGTTGTTTATTTCCTGCACGTGAGGAAATAACACACAAGGAGTGTAAATATGTCCAGCTATTACCAGCATCACCTTTCCTCTGCATTTTAAGAGTTATTATGGCAAAAAATCCAAAGTAAATAAGCTTGAAGAATTTAATTAAATTTAAAATGCTAAAACATCAGAGAGAGCCTTTAAAGCAGCAGCTTTGCAGGGAACAAGTGCTCAGGGTTCAGGTGTGCCACCTTTGGTTCAGCAAGGTGCACTCACAATCACATTATTTATATAAATGTGTGTGCTGCAAGGAAATTTCCTTCCCCTATGGCTTCCTCAAAAAGGCACTGCAAGAATCCCTTTTATCACTTCCCCTACAATTTGCCTTTATCTCCATGGACATTCAGAAAGATCTCAGGCTACCACGACAAGCACAGAGATCAATTTTACTCCAAGTGAACAAAAATGCCAGCCTGGACCTTGACCCACTGAGCTTCCCTGGTGTGATACAAGGTGCTGGCAGCTCCTGTGGGGGTGCTGCTCAGCACAGACACTCACCTTACCACAGATGTCATTTATAGCCACATGCACAAAGATGGAAGCCTCTTCTATGCCCTCCAGGTACACGTGTCTGTAACCTGAAACAGAGGGAGCAGAGCTGGAGCAAGGCTGGCACAGCAGGAGCAGCTGGAGGTTTTCCTTTTAGGAGCAGCAGAAGAGATCAAGCAGGATTCTTCCAGCTCCTCCTCACAGTGAGGTTCCAGGCTTGAGCAGCACCTTGCCACACTCAGGTGTAGCTGAGCCACACCACCTGCAAACTTCCCCCCCATTTTTTGTCATGATTTCATAAAACAGCCCTGTCCTGTTTCATCCAGGCTCTGTTATTGCTGCTGTCAAGCCATGATTTAAGCTTGACCACATTCTCTCCTCTGGACTGTTAGTCCATAATTGAGACTGCAAACCTTTCATCCAAGGTCAGTTTAGTGAGAATGGATGGGGTTTTTTAATCTTAAAGAGAAAATTTTTTCTTTACTTTGAAAGGAAAGAAAATACACACACAAGAAGTTTTAATGTGAAAGAAGACTGACATGAAAACAGAAAGAGGAAACTGTCAGAAAATGGCATTTAGTGGCCTGGATCCCATCATTAGAATAGGTAACTTTATGAGTAGTAGTTTAACACAGAACAGAGTCACAAACCCAATCAAAACTCTAGAGTTTTTTCAAAAACTGGTGTGAAGAAAGAGAGGACAAAGCACTAAAGGAGTAAAGTATCTAAAACCCACAGTATTTACCCTGCTTAACAATCTTACCTATTTTTTCAAAATCTAGTCCCAAAAATCTAGAGTTAATTGATTTAGTCTTCATCACCATATCAGTCAGGAGCTGACTAAGGCAGAGAACTCAGGGCCCAGACTCCAGCTTTTCTTGTTCTAACTAGAAATTTCTGCAGCAGATCCATTAATTTTGATTTTTCCCAGAAAAAAAAATCCCAGCCCATTGATTTGGGATGACTCTTTCTCTTACCTGGCATCATGCTGCTGAAGGCAATTGTCCTCTGCCCGATGAAATCCCTCCCGATGGGGTCGTGGTCCCACACCAGGAACCGGATCAGGGCAATCTCCGGCATGTGCACTGTGAACACCAAGGTCTCCTCCCACATGGGGTTAAAACCTTCCAAAGGGGGAATCAGCCTTCAGGAATCTCATTCACAGCAAACAACAAGTCTGCCTAAGCTGTGGTGTCACTCTGGTTTTCCTGACAGATTGGTTGTTCTTGAAAAATCCAGTATTCCCACAAGGAACAGAGTTGGGTCTTGCCTAAATTTGGCCCTGCTTCCAGCAGGGGATTGGCCAACCTGCCTTTTTGACCACAGCGAGCTCAAAACACCCTTCTCTCACACATAATGAGAAAAAAAAATGTTTTGTTTCATACCAAGACCAACTCAATCAAACAAGTCAAGATCCAAGTCTAATTAACATTAAAAATGCTGAAATCCAGTTTTCAGTGCTTTGTCATAATAGGCACCAAATCTTATCTACTCCTATTTTTATGAAAAAACCTGCCTGAAAGAGGATGTTTCAGCCATAAAAATCCCAGACAACCTTACCATTATCATCAACTACTCTGGTTTGTTCTTTGAAGCAATCAACAGGTAAGCCTATAACTTCTACTTCAACAAATGGATCTATGATCTGAAAAACAAAAACCAACAAATATTGAAAAGAAAGAGTGACAAAGAAGATGGAACCCAAGCAAATGGCTTTTACAATATGGGCACTGTACAGGAATGTCTGGGTAATTATTGCTCCTGAGCCTTATGGAGTGAATTATTAAATTGATAAGATCTCTCTCCCTTTTTTTTCTTTTTGCTTCTCCTGGAAGGACTGTGCTGGCAGTTGGAGGAAAACCATCAAACCACAACTGTGATGCTTAAAAGTAAAAAAACACCACCAGAAGGTGTAGGATGTTCATGACCTAATTTATTCATGGTCTGTGTGTGCTGACAAGTAACTGCAGGGTGTGAAATCCTCCTGCTTAGCCCAGCCAGTATGAAAATAAACCTTCTGCACCACAAAATAACAACCACAGCCGTCCCATACCTCTCCTCTGTCTCCCAGCATGGAATCACGTGGTTTGGGAAGTTGTTGACCACTGATAATTCTTAGAACCAGCTGTTTCTTCAATTGACCAGGCAGTGGGTCTTCAGAATTTGGGTTAAAGACACCTGTAAGAATAGAGAATCCCATCATGTGAAAGTGCAACATGACTTTAATTACAGATACCTTGGGGCTCTTTTGCTTCTGGCATCAGAAATGAATTTTTAAACAAACTGTACCAAGGCCTCACACTCAATCTGTCCTGCAATCAGTGTTCCCCTGGTTTTGCTGGTTTTCCTTACCTTGACACATGCAGTTGGGTTTGAGGACATAGCCACAGTTCCCATTGGCACTGAATTTGGCCCGGTTCAGTTGCAGCATTCTCCCCTCTGACTGGTAGTTTAGTGCAACTATTAAAAAAAAAATAAATCAGATTCAAATTTGACTTCTTAGATGCAAAAAAAAATCAGATATCGTATGGAAAATTATTCTCTTATATTAGAGCTTCAGGGAGAGAACCTCTCCAGAAGAACTGAACTCTGAAGACCTCTTGCATTTGAGAAGTTCATTTATTTCCATTTACCAGACAATTCCTTGCATGTAAAACACATGTTCAAGGTAATCAATCCAGGGGCAGTACCAAGGAGGACTCCATGGTCAGCAAAGCTGGATAAGCAGAGGACTCAGAGTGCTCTAAGGGGTGATTCCAGTGCTCCTATTCAAACATCCCCTTGGATTAAGCTCTTTTCTGACCCAGGGATGGGGCAGCTGAGAGGTGTTCCAAAAAATTTTATTCTATTTTTAGTCTCATGTGAAGGGTGAGACAATACAGATGTTATAATTCACAGCATCAGAATCAGAAGCCAACTATTTCCTAATTACAATATCCTATAAGCATTTCTTGGCCTATCAGCTTTTGTTACACAATGTTGTAAATGTTTTAAAGCAAATCATCTAAAATTACCCCTTGTAAGCCTTACTACAATGCATCTTTCATAGTTCTATTTCTCTGAAGTATCCAGTCTTATTTGCAAAGCCACCCTTTGAAACTCCTTTCTAGCTCCATTTCTCTCTCAACAACATCTATCCTATCCCATGGACAGAATCCTCTACAAACCCATTTCCCACAGCATCCCTCCCAAAATAAAACCAAAAAAAAAATATTAAATAAATAAAGAGGTTTCAGCTCACCAAGTTGGCAGCCAGCATTCCAGAAGGGCTGGGGGTTGTAGTTGCTGGAGTCCACCCTGTAGGAGGAGGGGTAGATGCGGGACAGCTGGTGCTGGTTGAAGCGCAGGTACTGCGCTGGCTTCTGCTGCAGGATCTGGTGGGCCTTGGTTTCACTGAAAGATGAAACCTGCCAGCTGGAAGAGACTGCAGAGGAGATTAGAGGTAATCTCCTTATTCATTTATTTATGATCTAGATAAAGCTTTCAAAAGTACATAGCATTAGTTCCTTTTTAGCTATCAAGCATCATTTCAGTGCATGCCACTCAGAGGGAACTCTGTTTTCCTCAAATTACAGCAGACACTCTGCTTATTGGGGCAGTTATGGTTGGGAAAGTGAAGCTGAATATGATGATGACTTGAATCTTCATTAAGAAGTCTTCTTCTAGTGAAAAGATATGTAAGAACATAAACATTTCCGTTTCTTTGTGCAGCAATTATTTTCACCAAACATTTAGTTCAACTTACTTTCAGTTTCAACATCATGGATGCCAACTGACTTTGTGTATTTCACCAGGTCAGACAGGGCCCTGGACAGCTTCATTGTCTTCTTCTGTCGGCTTACCCTAGGAAGGTAACAAATTAACAGAACAAATTAACTTCCCATCCCCAGTTAAGGGGTAAATGTTATCTTTCCTACTTAAAAATAAATCAGGGTAAAGAAATGTATGAGACAGTAAGAGCTCAAAATGCATAAAAGGTCCACTGTGCTTGGATAATGAATCTGAAGAGCACCAAGAGATCATTCTGGTGATTTTGTGGCAGACATTGACATCTCCCCACTGCAGCCACCAACAAACTGGCATCTAGACCAGAAGCAAACCTATTTAGTGGGTGCATTTATGCTGGCATATTTTAGCAACAAAGTTGTCCAATCATTTAACAAACCTGCTGTAATGTACAGAGCTCCTGGCTAAATTCCCTTGAGAATCCGAATCGTCTTCACCCTCTTCCAGACTTGATGCCTTTTTCAATTTGCTTCCTTTTTTCTGTGCCAGAAGGAAATAAAACCATAATATCATAACTGTGTGATCAAAGTTTGAGCAGCTGGCTACAATTCTGCTTTGTTATGCCAATGAGTGTGTTACTTAGAGAAAATGGAAAATGACAGCTTTTGTAACACTCGGCTCTGCAGCAAAATTTGCACCTGGGGGAAACTCAGCCCAGGGTCTGAGCCTTGTTACAAAGGAAGCACAAATCCTCAGATAAAAGGTGTAAATTAATTTTTGTGGTTCTCAGCTAGATCTTGGATGCCCTCAGCCCTTCATGTAGATTGAATCTGTGATGTTATGCACAATGATAAGCAGCTCCCCAGCCTGTCTGTTCAGTGAACAGCCTCACAGCTGCAGATGTTGCAGTTATGAAATTCCTCTCCAGTGCATGCAAAAATAAAAATCCCTCCAAGAATCCAAGCTCTGGTGCCAAGCCCTCACCTTGGCAGGGGCTCACCTTGCGTTTGGAGAAGCTGCCCATGAGTGACCTGCTGGGCCTCTTGCTGGCACTGAAATCTTCCCCGGATTCTGCATCATCCTCAAGTTTACTCTGAAGCAAGCAAAGAGAGAGGAAAGAACACAGGAGCTCAGACAGAGTGCTCAGACAGAGGTCTCTGGGTACCAACACAAACAGGAGGGGATTTTAGCACTGACTATTCTGGGTAACATCTCTGCTAAAGGGTTTGTCAAGCCTTGGCCTTGCTTGGCTCTCACAAGAATTCTCTGATACGTCATGTAAAGCATTGGGTTTAAAATACATCAAAACTCACCCACAGAATGTTTTGGGAAGCTGATTTTTAGTTCTCATCCCTAGTTTAGTTTTAATCCCTGGTTATTGCACCTGCTTATTGTTGGCAGATCTCCACTGCTTTTTCATTTGAGTGGAACAACCTTCCCGAAGTTTTTGTGGCTTATTACAAAGCCTAAAATGAAAATGCCTCAACTTCATGAAGTGTAGTCTGTGGGCTGAGTACATTTTTATAAATTAGAGTTAATATAAAATTAAAATATACTGAAAATGCATAGAACATAGAGAACTGAGGAACAAAAAGAGCCCAACATTCAAAAGGAGTTTTTATAATGGAAAATCAAATTCTTTGTTGAAAAGTCATTTCAGAGTACATTTCATGCTCCAATTGCTGTGTGAGCAAGATAAATAGTTTGTGTATCTGACAGTGATGTTCACCTGGCATCATCATTAATTGCATGAATTCAGCTATGAAGCTGAAGTCAATATAAGATATATTTAGTAAACTAATGAAACACAAGTACAATTAAACACAAATTCACCTTCTTACTATCAGACTTCAGCCCAGCCTTTCCTGAGGATGGGAGAGTGGAAACTGTAAAATTATTTGGATCTTCACAGTCACGGATTTTGGATTCTTTTATCAGTGAGTCAAGTTTTTTCTTTGCTATATTCTCCACTCTTTTCCTGTTAGCAGATGCCTGCAAACAGAACATTAAACCATTAAACAAGGCAGTGATGAAGGAAGCATCATGTGAGTCCAGTGCCATGTCCAGGCTGACTCTGCAGCTGCAAGAGGTGCAAGATCTATTGGGTGGAAGGGATGGGAGATGCTTTGGAATCCTCTTTTCAGCAAATCAAAGGCAAAATGCGAGAGAACTCCTGTTCCCTGCCCTGTGTGCACCATGGCCCACGTGGGGAGGTGGGGAAATAAAACCAAAAATAAAAATCAAGAGTTTTCTTTTCCACTCAGGTCTTTTAAGGGGTGACAGATTGTGTTCTCTCAGTAGGCCCCAAGAATTCCCAGTTACATTTGTCATGGAACAAGCTCTGATTTTCTGAACTCTTCAAAATTTCGTTTTGGAAAGCAAACCAGGTGTAGCAAATCTCAGATTCAAAGCATCAGTAAATCTCAGCAAAGTGAACTGTTAATAACAAAGATGGTGCTGTAAAACACTGAAAAGTGATATGCTGACATGTAATAACATCCAAAAAGCAATTATATTTCTCCTTTGTTAGTCTTATTCACAGAGAAGTTTCTCTTTTAGATGAAAAGGATCAGATCCATAATACAAAATGAGGAAATAGCCTGAGGGAGAGAGGACTGAGAATGCAAACTGTCTCCAAGACAATCTGGTTTATGTCATTAAATGGTTTTGCTGTGTTTTGTATTGTTCCTGCAAGGTGCAGTGGAATTTGCCAAAAGATTAAAGTGACAAAAAAATAGAACTTTTAAAAAAGGAAGAAGAAACAAGGGATTTTCAGATTGAAGCCAGCAGAGATTTTTCTTACAGTAAAAATCAATCAAGCTCAGCATTCAGCAAAGCAAAGGGATGCTCTGTAAAAATGACCAGAAATTGATGTAAATACAATCTTTTCTTTTTTTTTTTTTTTTTTTTTTTGCATTTTAGGGGAAGCACACTGTGATGCACTGAAGAATCATGAGATATTAATATTCTGAACTTGAAACATAACCCCTAGAAACAGGTCAGAACAGGCTGCTTCCTGTGCACTTTTGTGAATCTGCCCCCATGGAGGTTTAGAACCTGAACCCCTTGTGATGAGCCCCAGAGGTCAGACCACAGCCAAAACCCAGAGAGCTCCCCCCAGGTTTCCTCTCACTGGGATGGGAAGCCTTGACAGACATTTGCATTCACTTCACTTACATCTCCATTCATTAGTTTACAGTCATCATCAATCTCATCAGCACTGTCCTCATCAGAAACTTCTCCTTCCTCTGCATCCTCACTGATGTTGGCTGGAAGTTTCTTGCCCTAGAAGATAAATTTATTACAGAGGCAGGGGAGCATGCAGCTCTTGCTATGACATATTCTAAAAAAAAACCCCAAATTATTCAAAGCATGCTATTTCCAGGGTTTTACTGACTGAGAAGACATTTTTTATGAACCTTAAGCAGCAGTTTCCTAAGGTCTGGTTTCTGTGAAGTGATTTAAGTCAGGGTACAGTGATAACCAGGCAGAAATCATCACCACAAACAAGAGGAGGGAAAGGACACATGAAGCAGGAGTTTACCTTAACCAGGATCTTGCCTTTAAGACTTGCTGGTGAGGGGAGCTTTGTGGAGTCATCGTTGTGCACAGAGGACAGATCCAGTTTGTCTCCCAGGATTTCTGTAAGGTACTGAGCCATTTTCTTCTGCTGCACGATGCTGCAGTGGTTCTCAATTGACAGGATCACAGGGTACCTGCAGGGACCAGAAAGCACCAGCTGCAAATTTGGCTTTTACACCATGAAGGCTTTTCCCACTAACAACAGAGCAGGGTCACACAGATAAACCTGCAGACAAAGCCTCTTCTACAAAGACAGCAAGTGTTGTTTCTAGTTTTAGTTTCACTGTTCTTATTTATTGTTGATTATCCAGACCAAGGCCAAGAAACAGCTATGCCTGGTTGAAGATAGGACTTGTGGAGCATCTACTCCAGTGTGGTCAGTGCCAGTAAAACCACACTGAAGATGGATTTCTCTCTAGAGATGATGCATTTTTAAGATCAGCACAACAGCCTTTTATAAAGGAGTTTTGCAGGATCAAACTATCAGGGATTCAGTCATTAAAAATCAATTATTTTTACCCTGACATCTGGCCTTCATTGGCTCCTCATCAGGATTTGAGCCACACCAGGACCAAACTTTCCCAGTTGATGATGTGGTCCCAGTTACCATTTTTGCAAAGGTTTAAAAGCTGAACCATTTCAGAAGCACTGCCTTTGATTTGTTTATCGTGACTTCAGGCAAACTGCAAGAAGTATCAGGCTCACAAGAAGTTTGCCTGGTCTGAAAATTTAGTGCAAGTTTATTTTCTATTTGTAAAGGCAGATGGGCTGCTTTGGGCGAGCTACTGGAAAATTTCTACAGTGATAAAGTGATTTCTATTTAAAAAAAAACCAAAGGTTGCTACACACATTTTGACTGTGTGGAGGAGGAGAACAGTAACTGCCAAGGTATATGAAACTTCCCATGAATAATACTGATTTTCTGAACAATATACCTGTAGGGAAAATAACCTCTTTCTGATGAACACCCTGCTTTGTCCACAACCAGGTTACTCTCTCTTTGGATCCTTTATTCCCTGACTTGTTTCCTATCCCTGGAGCACCCAGGTGTAGCCTTGGCAGCACCAGAGTGCTCATCCAGAGAGACAAAGTGATTTAACTGCCAGCCCTTCACTAAAAACATTCACTGGCAAAACCTGTTGTTCCTCAGGTGTTGTACAAGCTCAATGAAGCCAGCTCCACACCTCTGTGCAGAATGTCCCCTACTCAGCTTTGCCTTGGTGTCTCTTTCTGAAGGATCTGAAGGATTTCCCCCAGAAAACAACTCCAAATTCTGTCTGGAATTCTGGAACAGGTCAGGGATGTACAAGGATGCCAGGGAACACTCCCATTCACAGCCCTGAGACCCAGAGGCTGGCAGGCTGGATACATACTCATTCTTGATGAAGGCATATTTGTTGATAGTTTCAATGACATCTTTGAAGAGGATTTTGGAAGTCAGAGTGTATCCATGGTGGACAATTGGTTCCCCGTCCGGCCCGTCCCAGCAGTCAACTGCAGGACAGAAACAGTGACACCATCAGAGCAGGAACAGCTGGGCCAGCCTCTGTGGGGGACAATAAAACCCTGCAATTCCCTTCAGCAGCCCAGCCAGCCATGTCCCCAAAGCAGGGCACAGGCTCATTCCCACCCTGCACTGCCTCCTCTCTGTGCTGAGCATCCTTCCCGGGAAGGAACTTCCTGAACTTGGCCTCGTGCTGGGACCAGCTGACTGTTCCCACTGTCTGAGAGAGCCCCAAGCAGAGAAACGCTTTTAAAAAGTGCTGAGGACTTTATGACAGGGAGAGAGGTGACAGAGCAGAGCATTGCTTTCATTGTGCTCCTGCTGAACCTGAAAAGGAAAGCAGAGACTCTCAGCCAGGCTGCTCACACCACAGGCCAAGCCAAGACCTGCCCATCCCTTGCCCAGCCTGGATTTTGCCTGACTTTGTCTATAATATTTGTCTATTATCATATTTCCATGGAATATTTTACTCCCCTGAAGCACCCAATGGCACATCCACAATCCAACCTAAAGCAAACCATATTTGCCTTCTGAAAAACTGTGCAAACACTTTGATGGTCAGAACATGAAAGATGAGGATGAAAGAGGCAATGTCTCAGAAAGGCAGCACAAGAAGGGATTGCACAAAAAGGTGCCCTGGTCACTGCAGACACTGTCACCATTCCACAGAATATCTCCCCGAGCAGAAATACCCACTTTCCTCTCAGGTGTGGCTGAACTCTGCCATATTTTCCAGTCTGGCTGTCACACACTTGGCTGGGCAGGACAAGCACCAGTGTGTTCTGCCCAACATCAGCATCCTCTCTACAACAGGAGTTTTACCATTTTTTTTTCCTCACTACCAACAACACCACTACTCAAATGTCCGTCTCAAGAAAATTTGCCCATTCTATCCCAACATTATTTTGTTCTTCTTTATGAAAGGAAAACATCATTTTCCTAGGATTTTTCCTCTCCCCAGCTACCATGCCTTCTGCAGAAGCCACAAATCTTTCTTCAGAGAGGAAAAACAGGACCACAGAGCCCACTGGCAGCTCCTTTTTGCTCTTTACCTTCCACACAGCGACAGCCAGACTGTAGCACCCATGCATACATGTCCACCCTGGACTGGGACATCAGCTGATCTCCCATGAGGTAGGTGTTGTGTGAAGAGGTAATGAAGTAGTGACTCAGAGGGTAGCTCATGTCCTGGTTCACTTGGTAATGCTCTGGGTTGAAGATGTCCCCCGATGGACTCCGCATGTAATTGGTGAAACCTGTCAATGAACAACACTTTAAATAATGTTTCATCAATGTTTCACAGTTTCATCCTTTTTGTTGCTGTAACATTCCTAAAACAAACTGAAAATGCATCCCTATATTCACCAGCACATTTAAGATAAAGAAACAGAACCACTACACCCAAACTGTCACCATGACCAAGTGCAATTATTGCTTTTCTCATTGCTTTGTACGTTTTCCTGCTCTGCCTTTCCTGACAAAAATGTGTCTATTTAATCCAAAACTTATAACTTGTGCCAAAAGATTCTGCTAGGACATTGGCTCACATGGCACATAAAAGCCTCCAGAGATCTGCAGTCATATCCTGGAGCTGCTCCTCAGTGAAATCTTGTAAGATCTACAGTATTGGGCTGTGTGGAGATAGTTTTTGATGGCCCAACAGGAGATACTCTCGATACTCCTCTCTTCTCTTTCAGTATTTTCCCCCAAAAAACCACCAGAATAATGACAGTACACATTGGCTTGTACAAGCTACACTCTCTAATTTGGAAATCACACCACAAACCTGCCTGTGGAGTGGGGAGCTCTGCAGTACTGCACTAATGTCACTTCAGAGACTAAAGTTCACTCCAGAATTGACACTGAAATATCAATTATCTGTGGGGCTTTCAGTGGTGCTACCAGAAGAATTTCTTTTCCAGAGCAGTGGGATGCTTGGAAATCCTGCAGGCATCATCACCCGGGCCCTCTGTGTATTGCAATCACTACTCTTGTTCAGAAGCAAGGTTTTAGCAAGTTATGATTTAATCTTTGTGTGAAATTGCTGCTCTCGGACCTCCAGCAGACATTTGTGCACATATCACAGCCACTTTCACAATTCAGACTGACACAAAACACTGTAACTTCCACTTCAGATCTCCCCCAAAGGTTTTTCTTTCACCACCAAGGAAAGACTCAGACTCCCATTCACACCCTGGCATCAGTGCTGATGCCTTTGGTCAGAGGGTTTCTGCTTCAAGACTTCCAATTCTCCTGACATTTCACTCATTCCATAAATGAATCAGTGCCCCTGTAAAAATCCTGCCAGACTTCCAAAGGTCTTAACACACTTCGACTGTGACAAGAGAAAATGTCGCCTTTATGATGGTCCTTCTAGGCTACACATTTGGTGTTGATGAAAGTTTTATTAAAGGAAAAGAGCCGATAAACAGAAACAGCAGCCAAAACATTTTGAACAACACACTGGGACACAGCGCCAGGGAATTCAACTCAGCCCAGCTGAATATTGAATCTCTTGGAGCACGCACCATGATCAATGAGCACATCAGTGATAGAGGCAGGGTGAAAACAAAAGATAAACCAAGGCAGAGCAGCCACTGTGGCGAATGGACAGAGCACAGGGTGTGTCAGCAAACACACAGCAAACCCACTGGTGGCAGGTAATCAGCTCTTCTGCAAACCAATCGGCTGCTGCGAGATCAATTCCACCCCGCACTGGCAGGGCAGCAGCTGCAGCAGCACCATTGTTTGCTTTGAGCTCTTGTTAAAATGTGATGGTTGCAGTGAGTTCACACTAACTGGATTTATCAGTCCTACAAGGAAGAAAGAGGAGTGGAGGAAGGTGCTGGTGGCAGTGAGTCCCACAGGACTGCAGTGGTCACCTTCAGGGGAGTTGGCACTCTGATCAGCAGACAAAGGTAAAGGCTTTCTTTAGAGACTGTGAATGAGCCCATTGTCACAGTCCAAGGTGCTCCATGACAAAAGCCAGCGCAGCTGAGGACAGGCACATGAATAAATAGGACAGGACAAAGAACAGTGAACTGTTATTTCACTCCTATTGAGGTGCAGCCAGGTGTGGGCAGGACGGTCCTGTCAGGGCTGTACCAGTCTGAGGAATGAGCAGGCAGCTTCAGCTTCCGTGGCTGCTGCATTTCAGTCCCCAGGGCAGCACTGGAGTTGTTTTCTGGGAGACAGGAGACATCTAAAGTCTCAACTCCTCACAGACAAGAGAGGAATAACTCCTCTGGATGTGTGTGCACACATGTTCATACATGATGTACATGCAGACACAGGTTTGGGGTTTTTAAGCAGCTCTTCAGCACCAGCCCAGCAGTGAGCCCCTGTCAGCTCCTCAGTCACCTCTGTTTTGTTCGGATGTTACCAGAAATGTCCTGCATTAATTAGGCTCTAGATTAGGTCTGTTCTGTTCTGCTGCACTTGGAGCAAGTTACTGGAGGGGTTAAGGTCACAAAGCTTTTTCCAGTTGTCTCCAAAGGACCTCACCTTCTGCTTCTCTCTGATCAGGAGCAGAATGTCACCATGCTGGACTCTCCCTTATCCTGACCCATAAATTCTCTAATGTTTTATCATCCATTCTGAGGCAAAGCAATTGTAAAGATTTTGTTGTTGTTGTTTTTGTTTTTCTCTATGGAAACTTACAATACTTTGAAAAGCCTACTCTTTACTTTTTTAGGTATGAGGAAAGCAAGATGATGAACTCGCTTATTCATTATTTATGTGACTGCAACTGTCTGTAAAGACCAGAAAATGAAAAGAATGTCATCTGCTCCCTCACTGGCATTAGCATAAGCTTTAAAATAAATTGAAAATTTAGTCTGGAAGTAGAACAGACCTTGACCCATCCTAAGCAACCACCTTACACACTGTACCAGAAACTACCCACTTCTTCCGGCAGGAAACCAAACAACTTCTGTTCTGCCACTTTTCAAGATGACAACACACCCACAGAAATGGACAAGGCTGATTTTTTAAACGTCCAAGAACTTTGGCACAGAACCTAATTCCTCAGGAAAGTGCTCCCTTCTTGGGGTCAATAAATCTGGCTGAAGATTTGCTGTTTAGGGGAAAGGACTTACAGCCAGCCCCCAGAATAACAGCTACCACCCTGGTGGTACAGCATGGGTATATTTAGAGAGAAGGCTTCAGCAGAAAAGGTCAGGAAGGCAGGACCAATTTCATCTATCATCCCACTCAGACATTTACTCTGGATCACATCACTCCTCTTATATTAAGACTTAATTTGATTTCCAAATTGATTTGATTTCCAAAAATACCTGCAGGAATGATGCAACTAAATTCAACTGTATTTTCCAAAAGCATAAATAGAGACACCTCCAGTTCCAGCTGACTTTCAATGACTGCTGCTTCATCCTGATATGTACCTTTCAAAAATCCTCCCAAGAGATCTGGTTTTTTTAGGTTCCTCAGTAAATGGTAGATATTTTTTAAAAAAGCAAAAGGACTGGAAACATACTTTATACAACATGACAAAATTCTACATCTCTATATTCTGCAAGCAGCAGCATTATTCTCCTGAGCCCTGAGCCAGTTCCCTTTTCCCCACAAAAGCTGCACCAGCCAGCTTACCATCAATTCCCAGGGCTCCCTCCTTCTTGTTCTCTGGGCACGGCTCAAACTTGCTGATGATTTCCAGGCAATGTTCTTTAGTCACATTTGTCATCTGGAAAAGCAGCAGAAATGGAGTGTTAACTATTAATCACAGCTTCTCTGAGCTCTCTCCATCTCCAGTCCAACAACTGGGCAGATTATCCACGGTGGGACTGAGGATTTCCAGTGCCCCAGAGGGATTCTCACTCCTGTCAATCAGTGTCAGGTCAGATCAGAAGGGGAGCTCTCTGTGAAAAGTTTCTGTGCTATTGGCAGCTGCCTGATGTGAGAGTTCTGCTTTGTAGGTCAGATCTGTTGTTAGGCACCACAGAGCGTCCAAACAGAACGAGCTTTGCCACAAACCAATGGGATCTCTTCTCTTGTAGGATTAGAGGATTAGTTTGCATTATCAAAGGGTTTTTTCCCTTTAAAATAAAACAAGAAAATGTCTCATCTTTATGCAGCAGACAGAAAAATCTGTTAGTAGCAGGGAAACAGAGAAACAGGACATAATGTTCTCAGGAAATCTGCTAACTTCAAGGTTGCTCTGCATTCTCAACTGAAAAAAAAAGAGTACAAAGGGAAATATTTGTCTGTAAATGTTGTCATTTATGAAACCAGGGTCATTAATGCTGAGCTGTAACTTTTTTTTACATAATGCAGTGTTTTAGTAACCTAATTTTAACACAATTAATACCCCTGCTATTAACTGTTGATCTATTCTTTATCCTGATATTATTTATTATTCTTTATTAATTATAATTCTTTATCTGATATTATTTAACATTCCTGTCCTGAATGGTCCAGCAAATCCTTTCTATTAGATGCTGTACATGAAAACACAGCCCTTGTCATCAGAGTGCAATAAAGTGACCATCAATTTGGCAACACAGAATCTTTGCCTGGGGGAAAATGAAACCACCAGCACATCTGCTACAAGATCAATGCCTTTTCTGGGGGTAAGTTAAACCTTAGAAATAAAAGTAAAAGAAGAAGACAAAATCCTCTAACTCTGGACTTGAACATCAATGATGCTAGGTTCAAAAGATGAAGCTCTGGAAGACCAGGTTGTCCTGGAATGGAGTAAAGATGTTTTCCCTGTCCATGTTGTATGAGAAAGGGTGGCAAGGGAGAGAATTCCCCCAGGCAGGATTTGGCCATGTCAGTAATTAGCTGAGTTGATTTCTGTCCTGTGGTGAGTGTTCATTTTCCCCTCACCATGTGGAAGATCAATTGACCAATGAAATGGAAACACACCCCACTTATCTAAGAAGATAACTGCCAGAGAGTTGGATTTTTTATTCATTCCTTTCATGGACAATGACTGAGAATCATGGACAGTTATGGCTTACAGGCATGAAGCTTCAGAGGAGACCATGACAGGAAAAGGACAAAGATAAGTTGAAGGACTTCTTCCTGAAGCACTGGACTTAAATCACTCTGAGAAAATTCCTTGGGTACTACAATGTGTTTCAAAAACTCTCCTATACATTAATCATCCTCTCAACTGCTCTTTGAAAGATAATCTTCCAGTTTACACACTGAGATAGTGTGACAAAGGAATTCAGAGTTTCATCATGGGCTGTGCACTAGGTCACAAGCAGAGCCAGGAACACCAGCTTTGCTCCGAGGTGCTGAATACTGGGAACAGACAGATGCTGATGGGATTGTTCAAGGGGAACACATGGAAAAAGAAAGCAATTCTAGAGATTATATTTAGGGCCTCACCAAAAGAGCCTACAGGGCAAAAAGGTAGTGAGAGCAAGAAGATTCAAGAAATACTCCTAGATGAAAATCAAGAGACATCTGTCTCTTTTTCACATGCACGGCATCGAAGTCCCCACCCCTTTTTAAAGGGAATTCATTCCCAGTGGCAAGCAGGAAGGCCTGCAGCTGGAATTCTGCTCCTGGCTTGGGCCTACCTTCTGCTCAGTCTCCAAGAAGCGTTTCAGGTCATCTGTGTCCAGGTAGTCCTTGTGGTTGCTGTAGGTGAGCATCAGCAGGTACAGATCGCGCCGCGTCGACATCATCTTGTAGAAAGCACAGAACTCCTCAAAGTCCAGCGTGCCCTGGTTGTCATCTGTGTCAGCCTCCTGCAGCACACAGCAACCAGACAGTCACAACCCAACTGCCTGCCCCAATTTTAGATAAACAAACCCCTGCATGAGAGGGAAGCACTGGAATCAAACGCAGGTTGAAGCTGCGTGATGTGGCTGCTAGAACTGACTGATCTATCAGCCTTGTCACAGGAATCCTCTGCACAGCTTTGAACCTCTCCCATGGACACATCCATGCCAAAAACAACTCTGAAGGTTTTAATTGTTCCACAGGGAACCCTGCTGAAGAATTTCTTCTGTCTATGGCAATTAAGTGAAGGCAAGTTCCCCTCCAACAACGTGTGTGTGTCTGGCAGAATTACCCACACACATCTTCAGAAGATCACTGGAGCCCAAGTCATCCTGAAATTAATTTTATATCCAGGATTTGAGAGGATATCTGTTAAATCCATGGCCATAAATTAATAAAATCTGGAAGAATACTAATTTTGCAAGTAAAGAAAAAAATCATCAGGGATTTCACATAAAGGCTTGCTGGTCCCTGCAGGGACTTTGTGATAACAAAAGCTACACATCTCCATTGTTGCTCATTAAATTGGGCCAAGGTCAGCAGAACACAATGTCAAACAAACAGCTCTCAGCAGTGCAAAAATCTGACAGATACAGAAGTTTGCATGCTGGGTATTTTATTAGTACCAGCTATCAGAGGATACTGGATACTTGATTTGATAATATTTTTAGAGAGAACATAACTGGAGGAGGAAACATGACTGGGTTTCTGACCTAAAAAGTATAGCAAAAGAGCAGTCTTGGAACGTTATGTAACACCAGAAGGTACCTGGTGTGTTGCCTTTTTCTGTGCATAACAATTTATCTGTGACGTTTTTCTGGAGCTCTTTCCAATTTACCAAATGGACTGTGTAGTATCTCTCAGTAGAGTGGAAACAAACCACCTGCTGAAGTATTTGCTATCTCTCCTACTGGATTTCGTGTTAAATCCTTGCTTTTTCAGGAAAAAAAAAAAAATTCTTACCTTAAACATTTGCTTGACTTTCTGTCGGGGTAGGTTCACATTCAGTTTGTGCATGAGCTGGAGCACTTCACTAATACTCAGACTGCCATCCCCATTTTTATCTGCCTCATCAAATGTCTGCTTCAACCACATTGAACAGGAGTTAAGGAACAGCACAGAATATTGAAGGATATTACTGAACATCATGCATATATTATTTTTTTCACATTAGGAAACACTGCAAATGAGACTGGGAATGAAAGGTCAAGCTAATATCTAACTCTCCTCATGTTACTTCAGTAACAGCTTCTAGACTTGCTGTGCTCAACGTGCCACATGTGCTCTGTGCCTATTTGACAATACAGAAGAAAAATTTCTGAGTGAATCTCAGTGTTACATTGTGATGGTGTTCACAGGGGTCTTAGGATGAGGGAAGAGACAAGGATCTGATTCTATGTTTCTTGATTTATTATTTTATGATAGATATTCTATTAAAACTATACTAAAAGAATAGAAGAAAGGATTTAATCAGAAGGCTAGCTAAGAATAGAATAAGAATGGAATGATAAAAAAGGCTTGTGTCTTGAACAGAGAGTCTGAGCCAGCTGGACTGTGATTGGCCATTAATTAGAAACAACCACATGAGACCAATCACAGATCCACCTGTTGCATTCCACAGCAGCAGATAACCATTGTCTACATTTTGTTCCTGAGGCCTCTCAGCTTCTCAGGAGAAAAAATCTTAATGAAAGGATTTTTCAGAAAATATCATGGCTACATTACATCACCAAATTAAATGGATGGTTTTACACTGGGAGTGAGACTGAAGAATGCACCTGTGTCTTTTTCAGTGCACTGCACTCAGTCATCTCCATCTCCAGGACAATCCTCTTTAGGATCTCTGTCTCTGGAAGCAGGGAAAACAGTTGGAACTCCTTTGAAGCTCTGAGCCTAGTGCTTACTTGTAGCAAAGCAAATACTGTAAGGAATCCTGATCTTCTCCCACTGCGGGGAAAGCTCCCAGGCAGCACAGGAAGGATATTGGTCTCTGGTCCTTTGGCGTTTGGAGAGGCTGTCCTCATCGCTGATGCCTGCCATCAGGTACTTCAGCCCTGTGATCCAGGTCCGTGCTTCCTCAGCACTGGAGGACACCAGGTCCAGGGACTCCATGTGGTCCCCGTAGTAGATGCTGAAGCAGCAGTTGGGGTCGAAGCTGCCGTCGGCGTAGCGCTGGAAGATCTCCGACTGCTTCCCCTCACACACCTCCTGGATGGAGTCGATGGAAACTGCAGGGACACAGCTGCAGCTCAGCAATGGCTGCGAGCAGGCCCAGACACAGCCCGGAGAGGGAGAGCCCAAACCTCACCCTGCACGGCCCCAGTTCACACAGGGGTTGCCTCCAACTCATTTACAGCACCCTACACCCCTGCAACCTGCATGGCCAACCACAGCACCTTCAACTTCATAAATTACCCATCATAAAATCATTTACTGCCCTTTAAAGTCAAGTACAATACTGTGGAATCCTTTGAACCCTTCAGGGAAATACCCAGGGCCTTGCCTTGGAAAAAGGTAAAGTTTTCCCCACCTAAGCTGAAAGAGAGGAGTTCCCCCATGGTGCTCTGCAGCACTATTGCCAATCTAATGCAGATTGCTTCCCCCATTGGCCAGTTGACCTTGCCCACCTCAATTATTCATCCCTCATTGCCCCTACAGGCTGCTGCCCTTTGCACAACCCCTGTTCCCTCAGACCACTGGCCACTGACCCCATACTTAAGTCTATACACAGCACATGCTTGTGTGTTTTGTCCCTGATTTCCCTTCAGCATGGTGGAGCAAACCTTCATTGGAATTTATCATACAAAAGGTCCTTCTGCCTCTCTTTGCTGAGCTCGCTGTGGTGAGTGTGCTGTGTGGACTTCACTGCTTTCCCTGAATTCTTACCCAAGATAGTGGATGGTGTTGCCTATTTCCCAATAAGCTTTTCCACAAGAGATGCTTATTGGGAAATAGGCAACACCATCCACCATCTAAACCCCACACTGCCACACACCACCTCTCATTGAGCCAGACCCTTCATTCTCCTTTGTTTACAAGAGCACAAGGCCCCAGGAGAGGTCAGAGGGGAGGTTCTGTGGCTGACACTCACTTTTGGCTTTCTCATTCTTCCGAGAGGGTCTCCAGCGAATGCAGGACCTGTGATCATCCAAGTAGTAGAAGCGGACCAGCCCCTTGGAGCCTCCTCGGAGTTTGATCATCTGGGTGCCCGCCTGCATGGAGCTCATACATCTTTCCACTGAGAGGGGAATAAAGAGAGAGCAGTGAGCCAGACCTTGCTCACTTGGAATTGCCTTTACGGGATGGAAACACATCAAGCAGCTGCCAAATGAACGGTTTCAGTCAAAGGAGGAGGGTTCCTGTAGTGTCTGGTGTAAGAGGTCAGGTGTTAAGATCAAAAAGTCAGAAAGATTCTTGGTGGCTGTGGACTTACCTGTAAATGTGAAAGTTTTCATTCCCATATTGATTTCTAAGAAGTGATCATATGTTGGGATCAGCACAAGGTATGCGGCTTTCTCAAGACCATCTCAAATCTGAGCTCCAACAACATGTAAACCTTGTGCTGGACACAGGGTGAAATTTCACCTGGAAACTGGAATCCTTGGCCAGCAAGGTCCCACTGCTTCTATGGATTAAGTCACTGATCCTATGGATTTGCTTAGCAAGAACCTCACAAACTTTTCATCTCCCAAATCCCCCAAACCCACATTTTCCTAGCAGGAAGCCTCTCACCTGTGCTGTACTTTGGGCCTCAGGACCTGTTCCACTCCTGAGCGTTTGGCAGAATCGCAGACAGTGCAGCCTGAAAAGCCACGAGTGTTGGGAGAAGCTCCCTCCAAGGGTCTGCTCTGCCCCTGCAGGGATCCTGCCCTTTCCTGGGGAGCTGCTGCCAAACCAGGGCTCTGGCACTGGCAGCCCCTGGGAGCCAGGTTGGGGCTTTCTGAAATCCAGCTGCTGCAAGGACTGAGCTCAACAACTTCAATCCAACTGTGAGTGGCTGGCTCTGTCCCAGGAATAAATGCAGACTCACATTTTCTGCCAAGTCTCCCATTTATTTCCCCTGATGACAGAGCAGAGCCTGTGACCTGATTTTCCTCTGACTTTCTGCCTGATCCGTTTAAGTAAAATTAAAACTATTACTGTGTTCAACATTCTTTTTTTTTTTTTTTCAGCCCTAGAGATGAGAAGTGAAAATTACTGCTGAGATTCTGGATTGAAGAATGAAAATTAATACATGCAATACACATTCTAGTTCAGAAATAAATGCAAGGAGATTCTGAGGTCAGCTTTCTTTTATCAATCTTCTGCCATCAAGATTAAAGATGAAACAGTGTCCAGATGAACACACTGATTCCATGTGTTCCAAAATGCATCAACACCAACACAACAACTTGGGTGATTCAAGTCCACCTCTCAGGCAAAAGCAAAAGCAAGGTAAGTAAAAAGAAATGGGAAAAAGCTTTGATGTCCCTGTGCTTTAGAGCTCATGTTCAGATAAAGTCAATTAATTCACTCTGGAAAAGGTTCAGCAAAATAGACTCATTTGAAAGCAGACCTCCACGGTACAAGAAAATTTTAATTTGAAGGCACAATTCTGTAGAGTTCATTGTCCATGTTAATAAAATATTCATGGAGAGAAGGTGTGGAATTGAGAGCAAGATAATCCCTGGTGTAACATTTTACTTCTTAAAGCTGGACCCTTGTCTTCAGGCACAGATACCTTTAGAGAAAATCAATATTCAGCAGGTATCACCATAAAGGCAAGAGCTGTGCCAGAAACATCCACTGCAACATCAGATCCAAAGTCAGCCCAACCCTCTCCCAGACACTCAATCTTTTCAAAATCTGCTTTCATTCTCATTCAGAAGAAGAGAAATATTTCTCAGATTTACTGAAATCATAATTATGGGAAGCTTGAACTGATTTTCATTTCACAAGGCTCATAGGGTTTTTGAAAAAAGATTCAGTCAAAATAGCTAATAAAAGAATTTCTCTGAACATTAATCACACACACTTCAAAATCACATTAAATTTCCAACTTCCTCTTTGGGAATTATAGCAGTAAATAATCTTATTGGAAGAAACCAGAAGAGTAGCAATGGGAAAAGTATCCAAGATCACACCTGTTACAAAGCAGGAGATAATGAAGAAGTACCAAAATAAAACCATACTTTCTGCAACACCCATTTACTTTGCTTTTGCATGAAGCAGGAACACGTTCTCTGCTGTTAAAATTTTAATAACCATCCTTAGATTGCTTTTTCCATGCTGCTGTTTATTTTGTTGGAGGATTTCTCCCCCAAAGCCACCCTGAGCACCTCACTGCAGCTGCCTGCTGCAGTTCCAGCTCCTCTGCACTGAGCTTGGGTGATCCATACCAGCCCCAATATTTCAGTGTTGCCATCTTTTTGGGGCTGGTGACACAGGAGGGCACAAGAAATCCTCCCCTTCCTGTGGGAGGGCAGATTTTGTGGATCCTGGCAATGCAGGGGGAAGGAAAACCCCAAAGGGAATGCAGAGGTGTTTGCTGGGGGCACCAGGCAAGGGCCAGGACATGGAGCAGGGACATTTCCCCACCTGTCCCTTCTGGGGACTGAAAGTTTGGAGCACTACAGAGACTGGAAGAAAGAAAAAAATAAAAAGGAAAAAGAAATCCTAGTGGTACTTATATCAAACAGAAAATGATATGGTTTTTTCCCTGAAGTCTTTCACAGCATGTAAGTGAAAAGGGCACACTGCTGAGAAGCAGAACTGTTTCTCCTTGCCATTGTTCACATTCCTTCTTTAAGGATTCATTCCTATCCTTCAGATAAAAATCCCCCAGTCTTGCAATGAATCAGGTTTTTGAAGAAATGGCTCTTAACTATCTTCAATTAAGGCTGAATTACAGCTTTTCTGTTTTTCACTTCATTAGTTCCTTTTCTTTTTTTTTTCAGAATTCAGCTTATGTTCAGCTCTCTTCTGATCTAATGAGTTGCCTCAATTTGCATCTGAACAAAAAAATTGTGGAGAGAAGATGGATCTCTGTATACTGCAGCACAGAGCACTGTCAGAGCAAAGCAGAGCAGGGAATAGAAACATGGAACACCCAGTTCCACACGGGACTGATGCAGCAAAAAGACTCCCAGTGATTTCTCATGCTTCTTAATAACATTTATATTTACTATACAAAGTGTTAAAGCAACAATAAATAGCAAAACCAAACAAACCACAAACCCTACAATTTGTCCTGAAACAAGGGGGGAAAAGGAGACTGATATAATTCCTATTGTTAGAAAGATGTTCTAGTGTCTGCAAATTAATTATTTATGGTTCAGTAGCATTATTGTCTTTTAGGAGTCTCTGAGTTTGATATAAATATGTGAAGGAGTGGGAGTATTTTAGCATGTGGGGATGAAAAGAAGTCAGGAGATTGAGTCATTGAGTATTTTTGTACACGGACCAGCTTTGTCAGAAGACTCCCATCCCTGGGCTCGAGGCAGCCCCAGGCTGTGTCACACACACCTTTGCCCCTGGCAGGCTTAGGGACAGAGAGCATCAAAGCCCTCTGCCCCAAGAACAGACCCTGGAGGGATGAATCCTAATTGTGTGCCTCACACCAAACCCCTCCTAAACAACATCAGGAGAGGAGAGCAGGTTCCAGCAGCTCATTTCTCTCCAGAAGATGTTTGTGAGCCCAGAGAAACCCCCCAGTACATGTGCACCAGGAGGGCAAGAAAATATCCCCTTAAAATATCACCAAACCAAAACAGCTTTCCCACACACAAACAGAGGACTCCCACACTTGTCACACATTCAGCACTGCCAATCCATTGAAGACATAATGACTGCCCCGTTTTTTTACAGTCTCACTGGAAATGGTTTCACAGCTATAAGTGGCTCATCAATATGTAAACCAAAGAGCTGGCTGGCTCCAACTATTCCTGCCAGGAATATCGCTTTCTTTCTAGACAGGAGGCATAAAATCTTTTTAAAAATCAATATAATGATATAAAATATGCAATGTATCCAAGGACACAACATATCCAGCAGAGTGTGTTGGGAATTCTGTCCAGAAGATATTTTGCCAATCCTGCCTAAGAACTGGCTGTGGTGCTCCTGGCCCAGGTACACCAGACTCACTCACATCGCTCCATTGGATCCAGTTAAAAACCAGATCACACCCAAGCTCATTAATCTTCATTTGTTTCATTCTGCATCCCTCCAGCCTAATGAACTGGTGCCTCTCACCTTTTAAACCAACCATTTTATCCCTAGCACAGCTTTGTCCCCCTTGTTGGCTCAAGCTTCACTGAAGTTCAGGACTTCTACTGTTCTGCTCATTGGCCAAAACGAATCTGGAAGTGTCTTTGGAAAAGAACATTTCTCTACAATACTGCCAGCAATGGCTGGGACAGTGTTTACAGGGTACAAGAGATGATGGAAGACTGAACCCATCCTTAAAGCACACCATCCCTAATAAATGAGGTGTTAATGGGAGAAGAGATGTTCTTAATCCTGTGGAAATTAGGGGCTTGATTTGAGGTCAGGCTGTCAGCTCTCCATCCCTCCAGCAGCCACCAGCACCCAGGGAAATGCAGAAGCAGAGTAGGATGGTGTTTCTCCTCTGCAAAAATTCCCAGTGCTTGCTGAGCTATCTATGTGTCCAACTTTCTTGCTAAAAAAAAATCTTTGATCGATGAAGCTGACAGAAAAACAGGACAGAAAAGTGCTCAGGGAATGGGTGGTTCTGGTCAGGCTGCAGGTTTCCTCACTGGCCATGCAGAAGTGGCCCAAGAAGATTGTTATTAAAGTGCTTTTACTAGAACAGCTGTTTTCTCTGGCCATCTCTAATCAGGTTTGCTGGGTTTATTAGCAATTTAAAGGAAAGGCTGCTGTGAGTACCCGAAGGGGATCCTTCTCACAGAGCCAGTGAAGCTTGAGAGTTTTGTGTATCTGAATTCAGAAAACAGCCTCTAAACAGTCCAGTCACCTGGTGTAGATCAAGACAGCAGAGATACTTCCAAATGCTCATTTTTAAAACCCCAAGCTACAAATAAAGAGTTAAGAGTTGTACAGTACTGGCAGATAGCAAAACTGTTGTGCTGTGGATAAGGAGAAGAAGACAGAGTCTATGCAACAGAATATTTAAAAGGGCCAGCAAATTTCAAAATGTACAATTTTGCTGTAGCTTGTCCTGGAGAACATAAATCAATCATGAAATTATAAGTGGGGGCTTGCTGAAGACAAAAAGAGCTGCACTAACATCAGACCAGGGCTGCCTCCTCCTTCCTTCTTTTCTGCTCCCCACGCTGCTGCTACACAAAGGTGCCACTAACTAAGATTGCTGCATGAAAGATTTAAAGGTGTCACCATTTCATTGAATGCAGGGGTTCAGCATCTTACCAAAGTGGCCAATTTTCCATCTCGGAGAGGCGACGATGCTGCCACCAACCCAGAAAAAGTCTTCAGCCAGACGAGCCACTGAGAACTTGTTTTGAAGCAAGGGAGATTTTGAGATATCCATATCTGAGCTGGACTGGAAACAAGCACTGATGGCCTTAGGAGGTATCAAAATTTTATAGTACACATTCTCCATGTAGCAGAATAAAAATGTTATCAGAAAAATAGAAAACAGCCATTGATTTCCAAAACCCAGTGGTATTTTTCAGGTATTTTTCAGGTTGTTTCAGAACAGTTTCTCAGGTAATTTAGGTCTCTTTCACAGTCCAGATTTGCAACATTAAAATCCCATAAAATCCTTTTTATTGTGATGTACCTGTGACTACTTTGAAGAATTGGGTGGGCTTCAGTTCAAGATTTTAAAGAAGACATGTGATGGAGCATGAGGCAATTTGGCATGTAGATGAAACCATTTCTGGACAGCAAGGCCTCCTGATGATATCCTTTTCCTCCTGCTGATTTTCTTTTTCCTTTGGTACTTTCCCAACTGCTTGGCATCATCAAGACATTACAGCAATTTATTGTTGTTGGCTCCTCCACCACTTCCTCCTCCTGACAGTGATTCCCACAAGGAGAAAACCCTTTGGTCACAAACAGATTTGCAGGTTCCACTCTTTCTGGGGCTCTACCTGCTCTTCAAAGCCAACCAACAACATCCCCTGCAGTAAATAATGCACAGTTAACAGCACAATCCATTCCCCTCTCTGCCCTCCTGAGCCACCCTTGCCTTTCACTGTGGATCTGCCCAGGTGCATAAGCTCTTCAGTCTCTTTCCAGGGCTGGAAAAAAAAAGAATAATCACATTTTCTTCTCATACAGCTCCTCAAAATATCATTGTACCAATCTTCTTCTCTTGTCTGAAGTTTCTCCTCACTATTTTAATGGGCATTTCTGATAAAAGAAAGAACATTTCTCTCTAGGCAGCAAAAACTAGATACGATGGAAACACAGCAACACATGTTTGCTTCAAATCCTAAATCCATCACAGGCACTAATCCTAAGCTGTGCTCCTGCCCTATCCAGTCAAGGGATTTAGGTGACACGTTACAACTGAAAAAAAAAAAAGGTTTCAAATAAGTGCATTCTTCTGCTTCTCTTCTTCATCTTCACCTTCTTCTCCTCCTCTTCCTTCTCCTTCTTTCCATCTCACACCCTATTTAGGGATGCCTTTGCAGGCTGACACAGCCACAGAAGATCTTGCTCAGGGCACAGCCAGGCAGCTCCTGTGCCCAGAGCTGCTGTAACAGAACCAGGAGCACTGAGGGGGCTCCAGGACTGACAGATAAAAGCAGGTGAGGATGAATTTTTAAAAAGCACTAAGTCACTACTTCATTCCATTTGAAATGCGCCCATTGAACTCCAAATACAGAAATCTGTCCCGTAGGTTATCACTTAAGCTACATTAAGTTTTAAGTACAATAGACAATCTCTCTTGCCATCTGTGATCTGTACAAGGAGCCTCATATGCTTCTACCCTGATGAGCTAAACACAAATTGCCCATTTAAAAACACATTCATTAAGTGCTTCCTACTCTTCCTTTCACAGTTTGAAAAAAGCTTTGGAGTAGTTAATTCTGGAGATGATTCACTCTCAATTACAAGTTGTTTATTTCACCACCAATGCCCAGAGTTCTTATACTGGGCTTGACTCAGAGTTTAACCACAGATTAATTCCAAACCAGAACCAAACTGGGTCTGCACCACGGGAAGCAGTGATGCCATGTACACTCTTGCCACTATTTATTTAAACATTTCAACCGCAGCCTTCCAGCCTCCTAAGGCATCTTTCAAGAGCAATTTCGTGAGATGACTGCAAACTGTCATCAGGGAAAGAGCAACTTCTCCTGGAAAATGCTCAGAAGGATATATGCATCCCACAGAAAACTCTGCCCTGAAGGGAAGAACAAAGGAAACTTTGTTCTAAAGATCCTCATCCTTCCTTCACGTGAAGCCAGGATGAGAGCTGGGACCTGGGAGTTTCATTGTCTTCTCTATCATCTGCTTCTCTGAATTCCTCAAATAAATCCATAAACACCTTTGTGCAATGCCCATGCTTTAGAAGCACCACCTTAAATGGTGAGAATGTCACTGCTGTACCTCAAAGGGAAGGAGAGAGAACTTAGAGGCTCTCAATTACGAGGAAGCAGAGTTAAGGCAAATTTCTGCATAAACCAAAAGTATTGCAGCTGTTTAGCTCCTTTTTTCCCCTCTTGCAGTACTAATCAGGTTTCCTTGCAGTTCTCCAGGCTGTGCATGCAACAAAATCAGTGACTGCCATAGAATGCTAAAGGTGCTCTCTTCAAAATTCAAATATCAGTTCTGCCAGGACATCATAGACTCTGCATTCACCATTTATGTGTTATCAACCTGGTGACAAGGGGAAGGGAGGAGAAGAGGGAAATGGAACTCCCATTGCAGCATTGCTCAAGATATTGGTTTCATGGTTCATAATTAGAATTCTGCAAATGCGGGGCTTCAAATATGGATTTGGTTTTATTTGAGTAGAGAGAAATGCCAATGATTTATAGCACTGGAAAAGAACTATTACAATATTCAAGTTAAAGTTAGATTTTTAATCCTAAGAGCACACAGAGAAGGTTAATTTAAATTATTTCAGTTCACTATCCATACACCCCTTCAGGCCTCCTAAGGAAATCCTCATTTCCTTAGGAGGAAAGGAAAAACAGAGAAAAATAAAATCTTTTAGAAGGCTCCTCCATTTATTATGCTGGATACTGGATAACAGTGTGGAAAAGCAGCAGAGAATAACAAAGGGTTAAATTGGACACAATCCCTCTCCCAACTCTTAAGCACACTGAGCTGAGGACTTAGGATCTAAGCCTGCTGAAATGGGTTTCTATTCTTGCCTCTCTTGACATCCTCAGAGCAATCTTGCTCACCTGACCCAACAGGGAGATTAAAGACTTCTTTCCACAGCACTTCAGGAACTTATTATTGTCTGAGTGTAACAAAGGCTCTTCATGCCATGAAATAGATTTTAAAACCAACATTGTCTGAGTCTCCAGGCTAAAAATGGAACTCAGAGCACTTGAACAATGCTGGAATGTCAAAGTCTTGCTTTGAGGAAGTCACTTGGAGAGTGCCAGAGGAGCCAGACTCCATCCCCCAGAAAGAACATCTTGAGGAAGACACAGGAGCACAACACACATATGGTTTGGAAGATGGAGAAAAGGGAACAGGATGGAGATCCTCCTGAGACAAATGGGTTTATCAAAAATGCAGGGATTCATTTGACTGCTGAGGGATGGAAAAAGTGTGAACAGTTATGTAATACAAAAGGAACCAGCTGCAGACCTCAAAGTAGAAAAACCAAAACTAGAAAGTTCGATATCCTGACTGCCAAAGACATGAAATGTTACAGAGCTGGCAATGTGTTTGACCTGCAAATCCACCAGGATCAGAGCTGTGCCTTCCCAGCCCTGCACTCCCTTTACCTTTGCATGGACACACTACAGACCCAGTTCACCAGATTAACAAACTGACCTCGTCACAGGAGGCTGATTCTGAAACACTGAGCTGCTCATGGGCAGCTTTAGTGATACACACAAGAACTTTAATGCAGCTGCTCCCATTTCCCACTTCCCACCCAGGGAAATCTCGCTCCTAACGGCTGTGGAATCACAAGAAAATTATTAACAACAAGACAGTCATAAAATACAAGGAGGAAACAGAAGATATCAGTGCCTTCTGGCACACCTCTCTCTCACTTACTTTTGCCCTTCCTGTTGCACTTTCACCAGTCAAAATACCCTATAAAAATTGCAGAAACTCCATTTACAGCTACATCTTAGCTACCCCAGCCCAAGATCTTCATAGGAGTTAGCCAGCCTGTTACCACCTTGTGAAGCACTAAATGCAAAGATGTTTGTGAAATACCAAAAGCAAAAACATCTCATTGAAGTGCACATCACTAAATACAAGTCAGGAATACTCTCAGTTATGGTAAAGGTTCAAAATTCCACATACATGGGCACAAACACAAGCAGCAGGAGATGACTGGACTTGATGAACCAAAGGTGAATGATGCCCATTCACTACTTTTAAACATGTGATTTATGTTTGTTCCCTTTCCCCCAGAAATGCTGCTTCCAAGAGGGCTAAAGCAGCATGAACTGAGCAGCCAGA
This sequence comes from Agelaius phoeniceus, assembly GCF_051311805.1. Lineage (NCBI taxonomy): Eukaryota > Metazoa > Chordata > Aves > Passeriformes > Icteridae > Agelaius > Agelaius phoeniceus. Next base: position 5,888,127 of record NC_135288.1, read on the forward strand.
CCAGCCAGCTCAGCTGCAGCTTTTCTTCTCTCTGCTGGAGTCATTTGCCTTTGTGTTTCCAATGCACTCTGCTTTTTCACAGCTGTGTCTGCATGCAACAGCTGCCCACTGCTTTTACTGTGGGCTCTTCCCAAAAAGAGGAATTTGGGGAGCAGATGCTGATGGAAAAAAAGACATTCACAGTTCCATTTTCTACTTTTGTCTTTTCAACTAAAAACTTCTGTATTAGTTCTATCAAGAATTTAATAAATCTTCTGTATTAGTTCTATCAAGAATTGACTAAATCAATCACTTTCAGATGGTTTTGGCTCAGAAAGGCCAGAGCACCTGCTCTGGGGCCACAACCTTATCCCAACTGTGCATAAGCTGCCTTTTCCCTAATTCTAGCCCAGTTCCACCCTCTGCCATGGGCACAGGCAGAGCCTGCCCGACCATCTGGACAGCACCTCTAAGCACAGTAATCCCCCCTCGAGATTAACACTGCACATCTTGCCCAGATCAAGTGGAATTCAGGTTATTCCATGGCCCCTGTGCCTCACCCACCAGGCCTCCATGTGTAACATTTGTGCACTGGCTCTGAGAATTTTCAGCAAGTTGTTAACTTGTCTGAAATCCACCTGTCCTCAGCATCCATCCACTGGCAATTCCACTGGGAGAGGCTGTAACATCACATTTTCCTGGTGCTCCTTTCCCTGCTGGAATTCACAGTGGGCAAACCCCGGAACAGACGCTTTAGGCAACCACAACCATGAGCTCTCCAAAACTGTTTGGAAAGTCCCATTATAAAAATGAACCAGTTGTGAAATCCCTTAAATGACTTCGTTCACTTGAAGGAGTGTTTGTGGAATGGGGACCCATTAGCAACAACAGCACTAATTTAATGACAATTACTCTGCCTCCTGCCATGATGTTTAGTTCTCTTGGGCTCATCTGGAAAAAAATGATGCAATTATTTTAATTAAGTGAGAACAGTGATTTGAGCTGCTGAAGTCTTTTCCTTGCAAAGCTGTGACAAACAAATTTTGTCAGTTGTAGAAAAATGCCAGCATAAAATGAAGATTTTAAGACTATAAATGGCGCTCTAAGGTCACCTTGTCTCCAACCACCAACTCATATAAGAAAATGTCCCTACACACTTAATTGAAGTAAGATCATAAACCCTTTACATTTAAAGGTCTTTCAGTGCTTGACCATCTGTTCAGGGCCATGGGGCACAAACACAGAGAGGGAGATTAAGGCAGGTTGGGACAAAAGCAATCCACCAATATGATTACTCCTTCTAGGAAAACCCCACTAAGAACTCAAGAATCCAAGGAAAAATGGGCACAGGAATGCAAGACAGGTTGAAAGACCTAATACTGAAATTCATCACCAAAAAGTGATTTTAACTCAGAAATTTTACTTCTGTATTTAGGATGAATTTTAATGTATTCTATCTGTATAAATGGAGAACTGTTCCAGACCTTCCTTTTGAGCCATGTACATTTTGAAATATGTGACAGACTCCCTATTTCTTCAAATATAGACCAGTTTCATGAAAGATGGGGGAAAAAAGGAGCTGCAATGGCTCTAGGAATAACTCAGTCTCTGTCTTCATTCAGCTTTTCTCAGCTTCTGCGACATCCAAGAGACAGCCTTATGAGGCTGTTCTTTAAATCTCCCTTAACTTATCAAAAACTTATCACTCAACAGAACCCAGCATCTGTAAATCTCAGAAACCAATGGCAGGTCCTTCTGGAAGCTTGAAAGATGACCATGATTGTGGTTTCCTTTGAGCAGGAACCACCTGCTGCTATCCCAGAGGGGAAAATCACCAGCAGAAAACAGCACAGAGCGCAGGGTGCTGAGCTGGAGCCCACAGCAAGCTCAGGGGCTGCAGCCTCCCAGCTGATTGCCCAATTTCATCTGGTCCTGGATTCAGTAGGGCTCAGGTAAATGTACAGGGAGTAAAGTAATTGCTCCTGAGCCCTTACAGGAAATCTGTTTCTATCTTTTGCTATGGCCTCCAATATCCACCTCAGCTCGAAACAAAGCATCCTGACAGATTCATTTCTCCCCAGGGCTTAGAGCCAGAAGATAAGCAGGCATTTGAAGGCTGATGCAAGTGTCAGCTCGCTGGCTGAACTGGAGAAATGGGCTTTCAGGAAAATATTTTACAGAGAGCCACATTTAACAGCAGTTCTGGACTTTGTTCAGTACTGGCAGGTCCACATTCACTCCATGGCAGATCACATCATGCCAGAAAATTTAGGTGCTCTCTGCCACATAATGTCTTTAGACCTACAGAGGCCAATATTGATTATCCAGCAGAGGCCAATATTCATCATCCCTCTGCAATTCCCTGAAGATGGAAAGCTTTCCCATTTAGCTGGACTGGATTCACATTCCCCCCCAAAATGATTGTCAGGGACAGAAGGGATATGAATCAGCAATCTGCACGTATGCTACCAGTTAATTTGAAGTTGTGCACTTAGCATTAACATGACATTTTCTTTGCAATGTTTCCCTAATTTTTTTTTTAAATCTAGTTGAAAATGAGGCATCTGGAAACCATCTCTACTTGAGGGTTAGACCAGCAGAAACAACATCTTCAGTGAAAGGCAAAATCAGGAGCAGTGATGCTGGAGAACCAGAGAACACCTGAATGTTGATCTACCCCAGTGAGAGACATTGTGCAAATGCTGTTCCTGGGGGTCTGTAGCAGTTTGGAGGCTGAAATTCTGCAGCCACATCCCACGAGCTGTTCCACTGGAAGATGTTTGCCAGCTGCCACATTTTTTGAAGGATTTCCCCAGACAAGATGCTTCTCTTAGGACATGGCCCATTCTCCTCCCAATTGCACTGACAGTATCAGCTGTTTCTTTACTGATAGCTGAGCATTTCAGAATTACTGGGAACAAGGAATATTTTGGATCTTCATCAGTGACTCCTCAGCCTCTAGTCAGCCAGAACCCCTTAAAAAAAGGAGTGGCAAGGCAATGGAGCACCAAAGCCTTGAGAGCCTGGATGTTGGTGCCTCTCACTATGAATGTTTGAGCAGAACATCATATGAAGGCTTCTGGAGGCTTCCACACACTGGGGAATTACTGGCTTCAGTTGCATCATGACTGGTTTTATATCTAAGTGGGGGGAGAATCCCATTTCCTTTTAATGCTACAGATGACAGCAAGAAGTGGAACCCTTAACAAGAACCACAACCCCCTGCTTGTGCTTCAGCCCATGGAAGCCCTGCCCATGAAGCTCTGCTCTTTTCGGGGAGCCCATTTGTTTTCCAGGTGTTTCCACTCCCTGGCTTAGAAGGACACCATCTGGCAGGAGCACTGAGCTGGCTGAATCACAAACAGATTCAATCTCAGCCTCAGCAGCTTCCTACTGCCAGCAAGGAATCAACCTGAGTGGCTGCTACCTGGGTGATCTCCAGGGAGATCCTCAGGTGAGAGCCCCTCTCTCTTATTCCTGCTTTCAGAAGCTGGAAGCTGAACCCAGTAGGAAGAAGCCAAAAGGACTTTGGGTGCCTCCACCACACCTTCCCTGAGGACTTTGTCTGTTTAAAGTACCAATGCACATTGGTGCATTTTCAGAGAACAATAACTGGATCAGGAATACTCAGGCTGTCCCATCGTGACCTTTTCAAAACCAAACTGTTCTGGTTTTCAGTTCTGAAACACTTCTGTTAGAAAATGCAATCATTAAAAGTGTGTTAAGGCTCTGCACTGCAGAGGGCAGGGTGAGAAGGGATGCTGGGATGGAATTGCTCCCTGTGAGGGTGCACAGGTGCCCAGAGCAGCTGTGGCTGCCCCTGGATCCCTGGAAGTGTCCAAGACCAGCTTGGACGAGGCTTGGAGCAGCCTCATGGGGATGAAACAAAACAATATTTTAGGTCCCTTCCAACCCAAACCATTCCAAGATTCTGTGATAAATGTGCCACTCCAGCCACCTCATCCAAAGCTTGAGGATTTACACATTCTGAAGATTTAAGAAAACTACCTTCTTTCCTTGGAGCAAAAAAAATTCTTGCTTAGAGGGAATAGTTTCTCCCTATTTAGCACATTGTTCAATTAAAGCTTCCATGCTCCCAAATCTCCAGCCCCTACGCCAGCAATATGGTATAGGTAAATAAAATCTTATGCCAAGTATTAAAATCTGCTTTTTTGCTTTTTAAATAAATATTGACAATGCCCAAATGCACCTCATCATCATTGCTTCATTCTTAACAAATCTCCAAGGAAATTGGTTAACATTTGTCTGTTGTTGTGATGCACATGGAGACACTCTCATTATTACCTGAATTGTTTGCATACTTCTCAGATTCACTAAATCTGTTTCAGCCTAGAAGTATTCTTGGATTTTATATTAATTTCATCAATAAACAAATCAATTTCCAAAATGGTAATAAAACTATGGAAAAAACAAAGGCAATTTCTATGTACAATAGAAGCTTTTCCTATGTGATGTTCTGTGGTCACCCTCTTCCTTTTTTAATTACAGTTCTGCTCTAGAATGGGACTCTTTAAAGTCAATTTGCTGTAATTTTCACATCCACATCCTTCTTCAGGTTCTGGAGCAGTATTTGCTGCAGTGATGAGTGTCTGCACAGGTGCAGCCACACCTGAGTTACCTGCTGTCCTTTTCTCAGTGAATGGCATTGCTGGAGCTTCCTTGTGGTATTTTAATAGCAAAGACAAGGCAAAGCCAAACCAGAGCTCACAGGAACAAGGTTTGGTTCTGACAGCCAAACACCAAGTTAGAGCCAAGCATTTTTCCACTTTGGTAAAGTTTTCATCTAGAAATGATTTTTAGAAAAGAAGAGAGAACTTTAAGGAGTGCTTCCTTCAAAAGGGGTTGAGGAACAGGCACTAAGCATTGATTAGTTGAGTGAGGGATACTGCTCTGCCTTCCCAAATACACCAAGGTGTGAGACCAGTGTCCAGAGCAGCTTTTTTGAGCACACAGAACCCAAGACATCCTTCTTTACTTGTTGCATAACTCCTGTAAAACCACAAGCCTAACAGGCATAAATAACAGAATGCATACAGACAAGCAGCCAGGCACTGGAGTCAATTCATTTACATCTCAGGGAAGGGTTTCTCTCTCTGGGCTTTTCCTGAGTAAATCAAGGAGGAGAGAAAGCTTTTAAAAATAAAAACTGGGCTTTTGAGAATTGGTCTTGAGTTCATAGATTCATCAGCCATCAGTACAGGAGGGATGAGCTCCGAGTTCAGCATGCAGGACACTGCAGCACAGTTTTCCCAGCTCGAGGCACTTCCCTGACTTCACCCCTGGTTTAATCCCACCAGGGAAAACTTCAACCCCAACTGATTCTGTGCACTCTTCTTGTTGGATGGGTGTAAGGAAACTACATCTAACGAGTAGCGAATCACCTGTTTTAAAAAATTAAAACAATACAGCTGACTCACAACAGTACTAGAGTCTCTTTTCTCTCTTCTAATGTGGGTAGCAGAAGGTCTCAGGTTAAAAATAGAAAGCCTTTCTTATGGTGACAGCAGCTAGTGAAGCAAGCAGAAAAGGAGCATGAACATACCTGGTGCACTCCTTCATTGCACACTTTATGCAAGAGGAAACAGCCATTAGAGATACATTTATTATTTAAGCTTTAGTGATAGTAGGAGGCAAAGGTACAGCAAAAGCCCCCTTAAGAACCTGCTGTATTTGTTTAAAGCATTTAAGTTTGAATAACAGAAAAGAAGTGTCCAAGGAAGCTTTGTAAACTACACTTTACAGCAAAACTAATTTCCCTCAGAAAGGTGGTTAAAATAAACATTTTTCCCCCTTACCTTCTTCAGGACTGAGGCATTTAATTGTGCTTGCATCATCCATATTCCAGTGAGAGATTCAAGTAAAAACACCAGAGGAAGCAGCAAAGACCATATGCACATCCCTGATCTCTCCAAAGTCTCCTGTAAAGAACGAGGAGAGGAGCCTTGCCCGTGGTTTCACTGCAGCATCCGAGGGCTCCTGGGGCTGCCTGCTGCCTGTGCTCTGAGCAGCCTCATCCTTTATTCCCTGTGCAGGGGTGCAGCAGGAGCTGCTGCCAGGTAGGAGCCAGTGCAGGAGCTCAATGAATGTTCCCAGCCTTTCCCTGCAACTCAAGTGTTCAGCCACCTGGGATAACTGTTCCTTAACTCTTTGCCTCCCTGCTCCCAGGCAGGACGTGGGGATGGTTTTTTGCTTTACTCCTTTGGAAAAGGAACTGAAGGGAAAACTTGTGGATGTCAGCAAAGAAGCACAGAGGATAATTCGCTTTTCATTCCTCTGGGATGTGTTGCAGTAGGCAGTGAGGTGTCACTTTGTTTAAGAAGGGAAAAAAAACCAACCTCTTTTTTATGTTAATGCCTCCCCTGTGTCCATTCAGCATCCTACACATTGTTATGGGATCCTCCCAGACTTGTTTAAGTTTAGAAAGCAAGTCTATAGCTACTGATAAAAATAGGCAAGCTGTTCTTTTTGGATTTCTTTCTAACTCCTTTTCTTGGCAAAAATGACAAATTTTCCACCTTTTTAACTTGCAAGGAAATATTAATGCAGAATTAATGGAATATGGCTAGGAAACAATGCACATTATTGTAGTCTGTGCCCCAAAGCACAATACAGGAGAAGACAGACACAGACCTTTGAGTTCTGTCTAAATCCTGGAGAAGAATTTCAGCATCTTGGTATGAGGGTGCTGCCTAAAAACTCCAACCAGGAATAGTTCCTGCCCCTCCTACATGCCACTGAAATACACAGGATAAAACAATTTGTTCCCTTGGGGGCTTGAAATCTAATTAAACAGGAATGATAAAGGATTGGGAAAAGTTAGTGTCTCCTCTAGGAAAGGAACCTGCTGCTGGGGTTGGGCAGGGTAGGCAGGATCACAGCATCCTGCCCAACACCCAGGACACTCCAGGGCATTCCTGCAGGTCCATCAGGCAGTGCTGCCCTGCATCCTCTCCCCCCTGGCTGCAGGAGCTGAAGCCAATCTGTTTCTGCTGTTTGGTGTTTCCCTCTTGCCTTGCACCTCCCCATCCTGACCTGCTTCAGCACATGAGGTGCTGTGGAAGGCTCAGAGCCCCTTTCTCCCACCCCACTCAGGCTCTCCACGCTGGGAGTGTTGACTCTCCTTCATGTTCCCAGCTGCTGCAGCTGGATTCTCCTGCTGTTTCCATCCCACATCAACCTTGCATTTCAGATATCAATCACTATTGCAGAAAGATCAAGATCTTTGCAAGATCTGACACAACCCCCTGCAGTTTTCATTTAGGCACGAATCCATGGTCGTTGCCATCTAAGGAATGGCTCCAGGACTTGGCTCAAGTTTACTTTCAATAAAACATTATCCTATTTGCTTAGTGGCTTTCTGCACTAGCTGTGTCCCCTGAGGTCCCATCTCCTGAGCAACCCATCCAGAAGCACTTGAGGAGCACTTACTGCAGGAGCCTCTGGGGCCTCCTGTATTTACACCACCTTACATTTGGGTAATTCCTCTTGCAGCCACTGTGCTTTAACACAGGCCTATCAGGGTGAACACTGCACACAATGTGCCAGGTTTATCCTAAAAGTAACTCTCATTTCTGTTCTTATTTCCTGTTGGCAAGTGCAGGTTATCAACAAATCTCGTCTCATATCAAAAGGGAGAAGATGGGCAAGTGCTGAGGCCCAGAAAGTGCCTGTCAGGCAACTTCCCTGGGGAAACCAGGGCAGGAAATCTTCACACTGCAGGGTAGGCTCAATTCACTGCTAGGGACAAACCTCTCATTCAACACCACCTATTCCTCACAACCTGATCAAGAGACAGAGCAAATTGAAAGATTGCAGCTAAGAACAATTCACTAATTACCCCATCAAACTAAGAACAATTCACTAATTACCCCATCAAACTGAGCAAAGCTTGTTGCTTCACCAGGCTATGCTTTCTTTAGAAGAAAAATATAATCCCATCTGAGACTATTAAAAATTCAGAATCAGTACCTAATTACTGTGTGACATAAATTCCATAAAATGAAATGTTTTGTTTCTTTGGGAGTTTTTTGCTGTGCAGTTAGAACAGGGTCACAGAACAAACGTCAGAGAAACATTTGAATGCCTTCACAACACATGCAAATTTTTTGAAATAAAGAGAACACAGACTGTGCTATCATCAAGACCAAAGCATTTTACATTAAAAGATTCTCTTATTCCAAGTAATGTCTAGTCTAAACCAGGAAATTTCTCTGTGCAAAAACAATCTGCTGACTCTTGAAATCAATGACAAACTTTTATCTGGATTTGTGGGCTCTGATTCACACCAGAAGTTCATACATGGCTGGGAAAGGTCACCAGCACTCCAGTTTGGAGAGCACAGAGCTGGCATGGAGCAAACCTACCCCGCTGTCAGTTCCACATCACACAAAGCATAGCATGCCCTAATTCCTTCATCCTCCATTCCCAGCTCTCCAGCTCTACCCAACAGAGCAGAAGAGTGACTTGTGGAATGCTGCTGTCACATCACGAAGGTTTAAAGTCCTAAGAAGGGACTAAAAGGGGCCAGGACTTCTCTCAATTCCTTCTTTCCACGATATGCAGAGGAAGCCCAGAGTGATGCCACTGAGCAGCTGGCCCTGGTTAGGGGAGCTGAGCCATGATCTGACAAAGATCTGCCCTTGCTGTGTGGCTGCACTTCCACAGAGGATCCTGAGCTATCCCAGGCCTCTGCCAGGGCCCAGCCCCATCCTGGCTGCCTGGAAAGGAGCAGGGCATTCCAGACAAACAGCACAAGGCACCCAAGCTGATGGCACAGCTACGTTATAGTTTGACTACACATTCACCTACACATACATCCTTCATCCCAAGGCTCCAGCTGCCACTTTTTATCACATTCTAGGACCTATTTCCTGACAGAAATAACAGAGATCTCATAGCCCAGCACAGGGGAGGAATGAGCTGGGGACTGAATGAGCCAGCTGGGAAATGCAGCACCACCACGTTACACCATGGTTAAGTGGAGAATGGAACATCCACAACGTCAGGAACATTCTAAATAACTTCTGGAAGTCAAACACTGAGCCCTCCTTGAAAGCCATTAAACTCCATCCAGAGAGTTCCATCTCTCACAATCCGTGGCATCACTTCAAGACCTTCTATAAATCAACTTCAACACATGTGGGTGTCTGTTCTTAAGTTTTTGTTCCCATAGTTACCAATGTACTTTACCACAGAAGAGAACAGCAGGTGGCAAGACATAGAACAAAATCACCATTCTCTTAACATATGAAGAGTTGGGACGTTTCAAATTAAGGTTTTATTGCAAAATGTTTACAGAGAGTAACCAAGACGAACACTATCAGATTAGAAAACTCTAAGATCCTTCCATACATTTAATCCTGAGTCAACAAAAAATTCAACATCCAGTAGGATAATCAATTTCCAGCCCTGCATCAGATGATGCCATGGGATTGCACAATCTACTGCAGCAATAGTTTTGTCTTTGTAATTTGAAATTCTCCCTAGGTCCCCTTGATACCTTCCCATGTACTTTTTGCAGAGAAAAGGTGAAGAGGCCCAGCACACTATACACAAGATAGATTTCTCCAAATAAAATTATCTTTGTGGGATGGAAACAGTAAAAACAACCACCAACAGTCTGACTTAAAGGCTGCTATCAAAACTCTCACAGCTTGAAAGTAATAACTTCTCCATTGTCAACACAAATAGAGGGCAAAATGACTGGCATTGAATGTGCTGTAAATACCAAAGAGATGCTTTGCATAAACAAGTTTTGTGACTCTTTCTGTAATAAAATCAGACACTGTGGGGCTGTGTGCTGTCCATTGCCTTCTGCTGCTCCTCAGGCAGAGGAATAAAGGTAATGCCCTTCACATGTGCAGTGCTACAGGCTCCCATCCTGTCTGGCAGCAGGACAGGAATCAAAACTTAACAGCTAAACTGGACCTGCTCCTGAAACCCTCTGCAGTGACCAGCTCACCTCCCTGGGGCTCACCAGGCTGTTTATAGCACAGAGACAACCACCAGTCCTTTGGCTCTCAGAGGTATCAGCCATTCCTTTGGCTCTCCCTTTCATCCCCCTTCTCCCAGACTTCTACTGAGCACCAAAAGGAAAGAGAACACTGAGAAAGTTGGTTGAACTAAGCTGGTTTAACCTGATTTTTTTCACCACACAGTTTCAGAATAAACAACATTTACAATCTTTATTATTTCGGTCTTAGATCTTTTTTCTGATTTGGAGATTGTTAGAACTGAAGTGTTTTGGTGGCCTATTTTCTTATAGACCCATAAATCATCTTGGCTGTTTGAGGTTTTCAGGGAACACACATTCTTCCAAGAAAATCTGTGTTACATAAGATGGGAAGATGCTCATGTCTAGCACAGAAGGGGGAAGGTAGTAATGCAAGAAGGCAAAACTAGTTCCAAATAGATTTTGGAATCTTTGAAAGCCTTCAGAAGTAAAGCTCAGCTACCAACCAGACTGAGCTAGTCCTGAGTTCTCAACCACCACAGTGACAAGAACAGTCCACAGCACCACAGCCCCAGCCCCACACACACCTCGAGCCTCTCTGCAGCACTTCTGTCTCCTGCGGTGTTTTATAAACGAGTTTTAAATGTGTTTTCAAACTTCTGACTAACAATCTGAAAATGAGGGAAAGATCATTGGCTGGACTGCTTTGTTTAGACAAAACCACTTCAGCAAGTGGTTGTACTGTGTGCAGGTGATAGAATCTGGAGGTGCTGCAGTGACAGCTGCAGACAGATGTGTTTGCTGCTGGAATTCCTGCTACTTCTCAGATCACTAAAAGGAAAACATAAAAATCCCTTGGCTTGCTGCTCCTCTTTGTCCCTCCGAGGTTTATTACTGAAAAGTCGAACCCTGTGTTATGTCTTGCTGCACAATTGCTCTCATTGTGGTACCGTGGAATATGTGACAAGCTGCAGGCAGCCCACAGGCAGCAGTGCCAGCTGCCCTGCAGAGTGGCTGTGTGGTTTCCCAAGTGCAGGAATTCTGTACAGCCAGAGCTGGCAGGCAAACAGCTGGGAGCTGGACGCCTTAGGCAGGAGATCTTCCAGGTGTCCTAGCAAGGAGTTGTGGTCCAGGCATGGACATCATACCTGGAGATCATTTCCCTGGAGATCATTTCCCTTCCCTGTGACTGTAGTTCCACCCTCACAGTACTTTCCCTGTCTTTTCTACTTCGTTTTGTCAACTCCTCCAGTGAGGTGCTAAACCTCAGTTACTCCAGTGAGTCTGGTTACCCCAGGTGCATCCAAGCAACAGAGACACAGTTCACAAAATTAATGTTCAATTACCTCAGATCCCTTTGTTGCTCCATGCAATCTTTTTTCTCCCTTTCAAAATAGAAATGCATTAATATTCTTGCTGGAGTGCAGCCCTGCACAGTTGCTTTATTCCATGTTTCTGCTGTGGGTAGTGAGGGATCCTGCTCCCAGCTCCCTGCTCCTGCTCCTGTTACTGCTTGTGCCATATTTCCAGCCTGCAGCCCATTGTCTGCACAGCCCTGCTGCCTCTGAGGATCCTCTGTCAGCACTGTGGGAGAGCTGTGCAAAAGGCACAAAACAACCACAACCAGGAGAGAATCATGGCTGCCTGAACTACATGGATTGTCCCTGTGAACAGATAATAACCTGCTTCAGGGTAAATCACATCTTTGGTGTGTGCTGAGGACAAGATATGAGGTACCCAAGACAGGAATGGAGCCAAGAAATAAATTAATCATTTCATTTTTCAGCAGACAGCACTCTGACACATATGACAAAATCTCCTGAGCTAATTTTCTCCCAAAATCAAAACTTGCAATTCATTCAGTCACAACTGTGACATGGATTTCTGAGCACAGACACAGTTCTCAGACAGTTGAGCCATGAAAAAGGCACGGTGGGGTGGAATTGATTACTAATTAGTAATAGAAGACACATATGCTTGCATCCATAGAAAACAGCTGTGCTGCACTCTGTTCCATTGTCCCAAATAAATTGGAAAAGATAAATGCATTGCTCTGTGAGGCACAAAGTAGATGAGGCATTCATGCTTTGTTAAACTTTCCAGGCACTTGAGGGTGTTTGAAATTATGATGCATGTTAAATTTAAGCAGATTTATTATCCACGTGTTCCAAATGCAACGAACACTTCACTGCCTCACATTTCCTACTTTAAAAATAGCAGGTTTTCTAGACTGAACACACAAGTGTGTCTTGTGTAGGTCTAACACAAAACTTCTAGTCATACAGATGCTCTGAAGCAGCAATTAATGCCTAATTTTAAATATTTTCCTACCTATTTATGCGCACACAGCTTCAAGTGCCCACAAGAGCAGGTACAATAAAAGACTTGGATAATAATAGTGGAGAAGTGCTGGGTCTTTCTAAGCCAAAGGAATTTTGGGTGCTTTGCATCAGAAATTCTTAAATAAAAAAGTTTCATCATGAAACACTCAGATCAGTCCACCTGTTGCCAAAATGAGGACAAAACATTTTGCACTCTAAGGCCTGATAATTAGATAATTAGGGTTGCAACCCTAATACATTTGGGTTTGGATAAACATTGTCCAAACTCTGTTTGCCCACACAAGATTGAAGCAGAGGATGAAGATGCAGCAACACAAGAAGAGAAGTTCAGAGCGTGGAAATTATCAGTCACTATCTGCACTAATTAGGACTCTGGGTACTCATTAAGAGGAACCTTTCTGCACAGTAGAAAGGTATCTCAAATCAGACCTTTTTGTAGTGTACTTTGTATTTTGTAATTAGAACAAACTCCCATAGCAGATCCGTGAGATTTCTGTGTCACGTTTTTCGGCGTGTAGAGAAACCAAAAATGAGATATCTGAGTTCTACATGAAATTTTCAGGCTTGTTCCTTTACTTCCCAGCACTGTCCTTATGCAATGCTTTAATTTAGACTATCCTGAGTACTGGTGCAGAATTAATCAGGTCAGCAAAGGGCCTGCCAGCCACGATTACTGCACCTTTAAATACTTCTTTTCACCGTCACTTCAGCTGTTACTCTTCTATTTTTAAATCAGTTTCAAACTCAAGACCCATGGGCAGGGGGCAAATCCTTCCCCAAAAATGCCACGGACAAGGGGCCAACACCAACCTCAGCTCTTGAGGTTATTCCCCTTTTTCCTACAGCTTGTTTACTGGATTGTTAAGCATTCTGGCAGCAAATGGAAGGGGGTGGGGAAGAAGACGAGCTGCCACATTTCTAAAATTAGCATCTTCTGTCTCCGAGAAGCCTGTGGAGATTTAAAAAAAATTAGGTTTCTCTGCAAGATGCAGAGAGATGTGGAATTTAAACTGCGTTACACAGCTCAAATCCTGAGCTCTGTTTCATACCTGCAAGCTAGTTCACCTACCTTCCCTTTCATCCCTCTTCTCCCAGCTGTCACTTAGAGACTGTTACAAAATACCTTGTCCATCATTTTATTGTAAATGGAATTGCATTCTTGTACCCTGTCATCCCCAGGAGCCAGCCCATGGAGCCACAGACTCATTCCCTGTTCCAGGTCACTCCTGCTGGGCTCTCTCACAGCCTCTGAGGGGCTGCAGTTCCCTGCTCAGGGGTTTTCTCCCCTCAGCTCTGGTTTTTTGGTGCTCAGGTAGCAGGCGAAGCCCTGCTCAGGGATGTGTTGAGTCCTTCTCCAGTCTGGGATGTAAGCATTCCTTAGAGCCAGCTGCAGGAGCTGCTGTTCCACAAATTGTGTGTGCACAGAGCCAGGACTGCTCCAGTTCCAGAGCTGGGCTGTACAGACATGTTGGTTTTACCACACACCCTGCCATGAGAGCACCATGAAAAGTGACATGTTGGTCTTTGCTGTTTATTAATAAAACCCAACAGTGAAAGAACTGACTGTGCCTCAGTTCCTTCAATGCCACCATTGCCATTTGTTCTGCACAGAAATAGCAGAATATTATATCAGACCTGTGCTGAAAAATCCTAACCCAGAATACTGGGCTTTCACAGATGGGCTTGAAGTTAGAAATGGAAGTGACTCAAGAATAAAACTCAAGTTTCTTTCCAAGAACCACTAAGGGTGCCAAAGTCTTCCTTTGGATCACCTTGTGAAGGAACCAAAGACTCAGCCATGACACAAATGCAGACTGGCACAGGCAGAATTAAAACATATGGGACCAGAAGGGTTTGTTCCAAAAGTCCCTTTTCTTCTTTTAGCAATTATATTTATTCTACTGCTATTACAAGTCACAGTTCATGTCTTATGACAACTATATATGCTTAGATTTATTTCAGGTATTGGAAGCATCAGTGGGCAGCGTTACAGCAGAAAATTGTGAAAAGAAATGGGAAGGTTTCAGGATTTCCACAAAGGAAAGTTCCCAAAATAACTCATGTATTTTGAATCAACATGTTTTGGTTCATCAAAATAGTTACTGGCTTAAAAAGCACATGAGATAGTATATAGTATATAGTATATGTTATTTTGACATATATTATAGATTGGATGTACCTGGTAGTATGCAATATAGATTATATATATATAAATTTAAATGAGATGAGATGACATGACATGACATGACATGACATGATAACATGGTTTAAATAAATTATAAAATCAGCATATTTTGTTCTAAAACTGACAAAATAGGTTTATTTGAAACTTTAGTGAAATACTTTTTTTTATTTTCAATCTGACATGAGAAAAAAATCTAAAAAAAAATTCTATTCTACAAAGCATTTCCCATTTGGTGAAACCCCATAGAGCCAAAGTAAGGGATTTCATTCAAGTTGCTCAAGGCACCTCTAGCTAAGATGTTTAGTACAAAATTTTTCTGGACCTGAGTCTTGCAGTTAAAAGATGAGCTTTCCTGACTGGAGACAGAAAAATCACATAAACCTGCCCCAAAATCCAGCAGAGCAAATCAGAGGGTTCAAGAGGCACAAGTCAAGGCCTTGTCACGTCCCAGGGCTGTCCTACAAACAGCGCAGGGGTGCTGCAGGTCCTGCCTTAGCACAGGAGTTACTGCAAGTCAATTCTCTGCACACATCTCTGCCTGTCACTGCTAAATTACAATTACAGTCATCCCTTTTAGCTGTTTGCACTGATTAAATGAAAGCACAGAACTCAGTTTATCTGATTAGCCAGCCTGAGCAGCAAAAAATTACCCTGCAAGCAGCAGCCTCACTGCTCTTAGTGACACCCTGCACCCACTTTGTCTTTGCTCTGCCCCCTCAGAGGGCAGCCCTTGGGAATTTCCAGGATCAGAATTTTCCCTCAAAGCTGATTTTAATCCCAGGTGCCCAAGGGTGCATGAAACCCTCCTGTCCCTCCTTAAGGGAAACCCCTGCCCCCACCAGAGCAGGGAGCTCAGCCTGTCCTCACTGTCCACAGGCCAGGGTTTGTTCATCCTTGTAATAAATTATGGATGCCCCCCCATACACATCTGTTACTCAAATCACCAGTTAATAATGTATGAATAAATGAAGAGACTGCTCTGAGGGGAGAGAGCTGTGGGGGACTAAACTTTGAATTCTCTGCTACAGCAGCAAGCATCAAAGCTGTACCGCCAGGCTTGACCTCAGCTGGGTTTTCTTTTTTAAGAGGGTTAGAGCTAGCACCTTATGAACATGAACGGCTGAACAGCAGGGGCATGGCATGAAAGCTGGCCCAGAAACACGGGGAAAGAACGAAACACCAAATGAAAATCTTGCCAGAAGCACATGGGTATCAAACGTCTTTGCTATCTTGTGTCAGTCTGAACTGGGAGCTAAGGTCACAAGTGAATTGATAATTCTCACCAGAAATACATTGTTAATTCAGGGGAACAGATGCCATTTGAAAATACAAAGCCTGCAAATAAGAAAAAAGGTGAAGAAAGGCTGCTGAAGAAGTTTCTACGTTTATAGTAAGCTTGTGCATCACACGCTCCAGAACTGCAACTTGGGACCAAGCGCTGCTGGCTCTCAAGCTGGAAACACGAGAGCACGCTTAGGAACCCCGGCTGTAAACAGCGCTCGGTGTGGCCCAGAAGCGGCTCCAGGAGGGGACAGCGGCGCCCCCAGCCCGCGGGTACCGCTCGCTGCCGCCGGGATGCGCTGAGGGCGCTCGGAGCGCGGGGAGCGCTCCCGGCCGGGCAGGCAGCGCTGCATGGGCCCGAGCAGCACAGGGCACCGGGGACACCGAGAGCAGCACAGCCCCAGCCCAGGGCACCGGGGACACCGAGAGCAGCACAGCCCCTGCCCAGGGCACCGGGGGACACCGAGAGCAGCACAGCCCCAGCCCAGGGCACCGGGGGACACTCAGAGCAGCACAGCCCCTGCCCAGCCCCTGCCCAGCCCCTGCCCAGGGCACCGGGGACACCGAGAGCAGCACAGCCCCAGCCCAGCCCCTGCCCAGGGCACCGGGGACACCGAGAGCAGCACAGCCCCTGCCCAGGGCACCGGGGGACACCGAGAGCAGCACAGCCCCTGCCCAGCCCCTGCCCAGGGCACCGGGGGACACCGAGAGCAGCAAAGCCCCTGCCCAGTGCACCAGGGGAATGTGAGAGCAGCACAGCCCCTGCCCAGGGCACCAGGGGACACCGAGAGCAGCAAAGCCCCTGCCCAGGGCACCGGGGGGACAATGAGAGCAGCACAGCCCCTGCCCAGCCCCTGCCCAGCCCCTGCCCAGGCACCGGGGACACCGAGAGCAGCACAGCCCCAGCCCAGCCCCTGCCCAGGGCACCGGGGACACCGAGAGCAGCACAGCCCCTGCCCAGCCCCTGCCCAGGGCACCAGGGGAATGTGAGAGCAGCACAGCCCCAGCTGTTCCATCCTCACAGAAGCTGCAAACAGAACTGCAAGTATCCCAGCGGGCGAATGGGCACAAGAATTCAGTGCAGGTGCGCTGCATGAACGACAAGTCTTGGACACAAAGAGCTGTGCCAAGCCAGGCAGTGTCTTCCAGGGACTTGACTGAGCCTGCTCCTCACACAAGTGAGTGCAGCTCATCCATCAAGAGAAGCATCTCCTGTTCAGGTGCTGGAGACTGATGGAAAAGCTATTTCTCCCCTATAAAAATGAATGGCACAGTCTGCCACTGCATTGTTTCTTGTCCCTAAATTACCCACTTATGCTGCACCTTTCACAAGAAAAAGGAAGCAGAGAATCTTCACAACTCCCTCACAATTCTAACTTTTATTATTGCTTTAAATTTTACTCTGACCAAGGTAGGAAATCTGCACACCTTTTGTGATGCTTGCATTCAGTTCACAACTTGGACTGAGAAGCAAACAGCAGAGTGCTCAGAGCACACCCCGTTCAGCCACCTGAACTCCGGGCAGGAAAGCAAATCAGGCTCTGAAGCAGACAGTGAAGAACTCAGAGACCCTCTGGTGATAGTTATTGGCAAAGTCTCTCTGATATCACAGCCACATTTACAGGACGTCACAACCACGATTTGCTGTGCAGAGAATCCAGACTTTATCCCTACACTGTCTGTAAGAAGCTTGAGTCTGAAATCTGGTACTTGTACTATTAAAAAAGCTCTTCCAGCTGAGGATTAATCATCTCAGTAGGACTGTGCAAATGCATGTGAGATGAGTGGGGAAGGTTATATAAAGCCCACAGAGAGAAGGAAAATGCAGAATAGAACTGAGGACGAGGCTTGCACAGCACCTGAATGCCTGCAGGTGCTTCTAACAGAGATGCATTCCGAGTGCTGATTGTAATTTACTTGTCAGTCATTTACTTGATTAATTATCTCCTCCAAATGGCTCATCACGCAGGGTAGCTGAAGTGTTACAACCATCATTAGAGACGCAGTAGTGTGATCCTCCAGCAGACACAGACCCAGGAACAGCCCCCTCTGCACAAACACACTTTGCCACGAGACACGCAGCTGACAAACGTGTGTACAGAGCCCCAGGAGCACACAGCACTGCAGAACCACCTGAGAGCTGCACATGGGAATGGCTTCAATGAACCATGCACCACAGGTAAAGATAAGATGACTGCACAACCCAACCTGATCAGCATAATCTACAGCAGCAGAACTCCTGTAAAATCACTGAGAGAACGCAGGAACATCAGCACTGTGTGCCAGCAGAAATCATTTTATACACACAGCAGTGAGTAATGACACCAAGAAATGACGGGCAGAGTTTAGCACAGTGCATTGTGGTGGAGTTTCTGTTGTTCAAGAGCCAACCTTCCCTTCCTCCATCAGTAAACTTTGCAAGGTACACTCAAATGCAATGTCTACAGCTACTGAAAGTGCTCTGGAGTAAACAATTCATTCAGAGAATTGGGAATTGCTCTGTCCTTAGCATTATGGTTTCTCCGAAGCAATACATGTTTCATTTGCTGTAAGTGGAATGGATTTTCATTTACTTAGCAGTCTTTGTTTTTATCTAGATACTATGGCTGTAATTAATAAAACATGCCTTCTTAAAGATAAAAGATCTTTTGAAATGACAGTGAGCTGATGAGATCTAAAAAATGCTATCCTCTAACAAACAGGGTCAAATGGCTGAATATCTCTGAGCAAGTGAGGAAAAGGAAGAGTAATGTGATGCTATGAAAGTGCTACTGAACAACAACTGAGCCCATAAGCACAATTTATCTTCTAGCAAAAATTCTAGTGGATGAGGTAAAAAGAATAAATCCACCTACTGTGTTTCTGCGATGGGCTTCCTAAATCCATCATCTTGTAGAGATAAGAGGGGTTTTCTCAATTTCCTATGTTAGGAAGTAAAAATACTCTGCATTTTCCCTCCGTCTTGCTCCCTCTTCTGCAAGTCTGTGTCTGTGTGAGAAGGCAGTTTGAATTTCATCCCGTTTATTAGCTCAGGCACTGAGGAATCACTGTCACTTTTGTGATGTACAAGCTCCTTTCCTCTACACAACACCGAGGAAGCGGGGGAGAGAGGAGAGCTAGGATTTTATCTAAACTACTTTTTGCTGGAACAATTAACTCTTTGCTGACTGACAGCTCCTTCCTGGGGTATCTTGTGTCAGTTGACACTGAAATGTCTGCTCCTCTACAGGGGATTCTCTCTGACAGCTGTTAAATGCTCATGTTGCTTCCTTTAAGGTTTCCTCTGCTTTTCTCTTCCACTGCTTAACTGGGAACTCCAGTCAGACACCAGCACAGCCATGATCTCCTACAACCACATGAGGTGACCCTGCTCAATTATGCCAGAGGGACTAAAGGTCACACATTTGTTCCTCAGTCCCTACAGCTTCTAAAACTTACAGAGGTCTCTAATAGGGATTTATTCTCCACCAACTAATGCTTGCTGCTTCTTCAGGTTTACATTTAGCACCTCTAACCCTGAATATCCAAAACTGAACAAAATTATTTGCAATGAAACCAAACGCACTGCTGCTAGAAGAATGAAATGTGAATGCACCTGTGTACAGCACCATCCTCAAACACTTTCATTCTCAAGGTAACAGGACAGAATCCTGTTCATTCCTCTGCAGTGAATTTTCAGTTAGGTAACAACAAATGATCTTGCTTCACTTTCTCAGCCACCTGTTCTAAAAAAGAAACACAGTTCAGTAGCACCACCCCATAGCCAGTTCCACATTCAGCCAGGTCTGCAAAGGTTTCCCCAAGTTTAGTGTTTTCCTGGGAGAACTATTACATAAACATAAATATATGAATATATGTATGTATGTATGTATGTATGTATGTATATATAAAACTCTGTAGATATTTGCATCTCTTGAGAGAGTTTTAACTTTTTAATCCCTGCCCACAGTAAAACCTCCCCAATGCAAATTTTCACTTGGACTCTATGAGAAAAACGAGTCAAATTAACTAGATTTTCCACACTAACCATTTTCCTCCAGAGAACAGCATTCAGGATTAAGCACAAACCTTTTTTCCCCCCTTACTTCAAACAGCACTTTGTAGTCCATCTCTTCCTTTTTTCTGCTGGCAAATGAGGACAAAACCTGTTCTGCAATCGTGGATCTGAATGCTAGTGATTCTAACGTATTTCTATTTTCATACTTAATTCTAACAAATGAGCATTTTGAACTTTCAATAAGCTTCATTTCTTGATTTTTGAGCATTATCTTGACAGCAACCCAGCTCCTGTATCTGCCACTATCCCAAACACTTCCCTGGAATGACTTTCCTCTGACTTTCACTGCTGGTCCCACTCATTCTGAGTTCCTGAGTTCCTGCCTATGTCAACACCCAGCTCATTCACTGTGACACAAGCTCGAGCTTTTTCTTCCTCTGATCCAGTCACAAATCCTGCTGGCCTCCTGGGAATCAGCATCCCCCCTTTCAGTTCAGAGAGAGAAACACCAGTTAAGGGGATTAGAATAGTCTCTAAACAGGTTTAAAACCTTTTGTCTTCTTCACTGAGCCAATTGCCTGGAACTTCAGCATTTCAGCAGGGAAAAAGATTATTACTTCAGGGAAATATCAGTGGTTCTGATATTGCCAGAAACAATCTCACTCTTCTCTAAACTGTTCACAGCTCTTCTATTGTGTGCAGAGCATTTTCAGCATAGAAGGGCCATAATAGAACAGCCTTTCTTCACAGTGGCTACACAGGTTTAACTCATGGTTTGTACTTCTGAGATCATGAGTTCAAGAATATTCTCATTTCTTCTTTACAGAGCCAGCAATTCAGCTGAAGGATCCTGGATTTGCCTGGGAGGTGGCAGCAGCCACACATCAAGTGGTTCCTCATAGTTTGATAACTGTAGAAAACCACTATGGTTTGCTTCAGAAGACAACTGGAGTTATTTGTTCTCTCAAGAAACAAAGCATTCCCCTCTCTGATGAAGCATTTAACCTCAGATCAAACTGACAGATAAGATTCTAATGTGAAGATAAATAGAAAACTGCTTGGAGATGAAGGGCATTGAAATGTTTGGGGAGGTGACTAACACCAAAACCCAGAGAGGTTCACAGTATCACAGTCATGATTTTAAAACAGTTTGCCAAACTCCAAATGCAAACCAAAGCCAGCCATGCTGTAAGACACACGGGCTAGTAATCACTTGGCTGTACCTGCTTTTGGTGGCTTTCAGGGGGATTAAGTTTACCAGAACTATCAGCAAATACAAATAACTCGCTTGTGAGAAAGTGTAAGAGGGAGAGACTCAGCTCTTGTTTACAGAGCCTGGGAGCAGCATCCCTGTGAGTGGCTTTGACTGACAGGATTATTCACAGCTAATGGCAGCATCTCCAGAACTTCCCACAGATAATGCCAATATCGTTGCACTCTGTTAAACAATATTGCATTTCCACCCCTCCCATCTCTGACAACACACAGGCTGAGCACTCATATGAATGAATGAAAGGAACAGATTTTTCCTCTTGCAGCATTATAAAGACCTCATTTTTAATTGCTCCAGCACTGCTTCAGTGAATCCAGAAGTTGGTTTACTACCTCTAAACGTGCTGCACTTATTCTAACCATCTGACTGAGCATGATTTTTACCTAATTCACTTTTATCAGGCTCAAACCAAGGTAACTTCCCTGCTACCAGGTACACCTACCAAGAACTTTCACTGTGCCCTGCAATGAGCACTGGCTACAAGTAGCAGTAACCTTGGTTAATGACCCTCAAGGGATGCCAGGTACAAAAGCTGCAGGAGCAGCGGCACTCGGGTGGTTCTGAGGCAGCTGGGAGGTCCCAGCGCTGGGTGCTGGCAGGACGGAGGCTGTGAGACTGCTCACCCAGCAGATGGCAACCGCGGCACGGCCTCGGCAGGAGCGGTGTCCCGAACCGGGCATGGGGCGCGCACGGCGCCGCTTGTTCTGCTGGATTCGTCCCTTTGGCCGCTACACGCGTCCAAAACCCTCACAGGCAGAAAGAGACACATCGGATAGGGCGGCAACACTTGAGGGGGCACAGGAGAAAGAAGGAACAGATGGTAACATTCAGGTGATTCAGTTTCTAGTCCAGAAAAAAAAAAACCACTGATTCTGTAACAGAGTTCAGTCAGCGCCTTTTATCTCCTTTTCCCCAGTTAACTTGTACAGGAAAAGCAGAGCTGCTACATAAATTGAGTATCCAGGTAACGCTGCCCTTTTCATTACAGCCTCATGATTCACGGGCACAGAGCAAAGAAAGGTGAGGCCAAACTGCAATATTCCCACAGACCATGGAGAAGGAGCCACAAAGCAGAGCTCTGTTAGAGCCACCTTTGTGGTGCACATTTACAATCTTCATCCTAACAAACCTCCACTGAGACAAAGGCAGATGGTTATTAGTATTTCCTGATTCTAAAACAAAATCACTACCAAGGGCAGAGGCTGTGTGAGCTGGAGACAAAGCAGATTCCTCCCTGCTCCATAGCAGGTGTCAATTCATTGGAATTTAGGCTCCTGCCTTCCAAGAGATTGCAGCAGGAATGTGTGAGCCTGAACAGGAGTTAGGAGACTAAACACCTTTAGGCACCTTGGCACAGAGCCTCCAAAAACTGCATTACAATGCACTTTACCAAAAACACAGGCAAACAAAAATCCCAACCAAAAAAATCTAAGAAAGAAGTTAATCTAGAAAGCCTTAGAGATTTTCATTACCTCTTGAATCTCTATGGGCTAAATTGCAAGGCTTGAAACGGTCACTTGATTGAAACTAAAATAATTGAGGAAACAAATCTACATTCCTCAGAGACAGGAAAAAGGAACCTGAGTCACATCAGCTGAAAGACAAAACACTTAAGCACAGTCATAATGAAGTTCAAGGTCCTGGGCTCAGTGGTTCATTCTGGACTCCTGAGCCTGAGCCTCGTGCTCAGCCCTTTGCTGGCAGCAAGGAGACAGACACCCTCCAGGTGCCTTGTGCCACCATGATTCCCAAATCCCTGCCCTCCATCAGGTGCAGGAGAATTTATTTATGGAGTGTGAATGAATGGACAGAGCTGAGAGCTGCCCTTGGGTGCCGAGCCCCAGCCATGGTTATCTCTGCCTGCAGTGACCCCAAGACACTTCCTCACCCTTTACAATGCACTCTGCTTCACACAAAGGGACAATTTCTTATAATTTTCTTATAATTTCTTATAATTTTTTCATCTCTTAATGTGATATAAAAATTCTCAAAAAGCCGAATGCTTTCAAACAATTTTCCTTCTAAGACTTGAACAGTCTTAAAGAATTCTACATGAGCCTGGACGTCCAAAACCAGCCTTTTTCACAACATGAAAACTGCTTCAGTTTCATTGTTCCATCAGTCCTCAGATCTAGTCCAGGCCACCACCACTCAAGATCAAAAACCTCCAGGGTTCAGACTCATTTGTGGCCTACAGATTGCATGTTGCAGAACAGTTCCCAAGCAGCTGATATCAGCACCCACTATTGCCACTCTCTAGACCTTACCAGAGTTAGTTCAGTTCTGAATTGCTGAGGTTGGACATTATTATTATTATTTGTATTTCAGAATACATAAAAAAGACCTCAACATGACTGAGAAGTGTCTGTTGTGCAGGAACAGCAGTTCCCATTTGTAATCAGAAAAAGAGACAACATAAGGATAAAATGAAACTACAGAAAGAGCCAAACAAGAAGGCAGTAAGAGAATCAGAACTAGAATCTGGATCTGCTGAGCAGTCCAGTGTTGTGTCCTTAGGTTCATATCTTCATTACAATAGTCTGTGGACTCATTAACATAAATTAGTATAAGCTGACACTGCCAACAAAGGAAACAATTGTTCATTCTGCAAACCTCACTTGTGCATTTCTGCCTCTGCAGCAAAAGGGTGAGGACAAACAGCAGCTCTCAGTGTTCCTTACACTACAGCCTTGTCCTCCATTCAGAAAGGAAAAAAGGTGTAGAAAACAGAACTTTCAGCTGAGTCTGTGCAAAACCTTCAGGATTTGGTGTCACAACTGTGTAGCAGCACTGCCTGTGTCACAGCAAACTGAGGAGAATGCCCTGTCTGAGCTCAGTCATTGTAGGGATAACTGTGTCTGCTCAGATGGGACTCAAACTGCACCAACAAAACCCAAATCCAAACCAGGTCCCATCCTTCCCTCACTGCCTTGTGCATGCAGAACAAGCAGAACTGCAGCATCAGGTCACATTTTATTTTTAGCTGAAAAACCAGTGAAACGGGGCATTTTCACAGAAATCTAACTGTAACTGAAGCTCCTGTCAGACAGCTGGTGCCAATTCACAGAATGTCACCTGTCTGTCTGTCCTTCAGCTCAGCTTGTGCCACAGAGGGGTTTGGGTTGAAGGGGGCTCTGGAGATGCCCCAGCCCAAGCCCTGCCATGGCAGCAGCTGCTCACAGCCAGGCAGATGCTGGAGCCCCAGCTGAAGGGCAGCTCAAGTGCTTCTCCAGGCTAATCTGATGTACCACATATCTCAGCAAACTGGATTTTGCATGTCTGTGCACAGCACTCTTTCATCAGATTACAAGGGAAAAGTGAGTCTAGACTTGCCAGAGCATATTTGAAAAATAGAGGATTACTGAATTTGCCATATCCCTCCTTGATTCTGGACTCTCCCAATGCTGCTGTAATAAGGACTAATGACATTATATATAACCAAATTATGTAAAAGTTAATTGCATTCCGCTCAGATTTCCTTTTTACATACCAATCTGCTTCCTCATCCATGTACAGCCTACACAGAAAAGTGGAGATTTTACTGCAAAAAAGCAACAGGTTTTGAAAAGTGTCTCGGTTGATGAAACATCAGAAAGCTGCACAAGAGAGCCAAGAGTTCCAAGCCACTGAAGATGAGTAAGCACAGAAGGAGATTGTGGGTTACTGTGATACTGTGGGGCCAGAGGATCAATTGAGGGGTGCTTAATTAACTTTGTGGAGTAATTGCAGCCCGTGGTTTAACTCCAGCTCCATCCTTTCCTGAGTCTTCTGGCAGATAAACTCACCCAAACATGAAAGGAGAAGCGTTGCACTTGGCAGGCTGGCCTGACAAGGCTGAAATGTTATTTCTGAAGGCACAGGCTGCTCCAGAGCAGCTCAGCACTGGCGCTGTCACCTCTGTGCAGGTGGCTCAGAGTCTGTCACAGCACAGAGGCAAAACCACATCAGAGCTGCACTTCAACAGAGCCATGGAAAGAGTTAAAGAGAGAGTCAAGGCCAGGCTCAAGTGGGTGTTCTGAACCAGCCTGCAAAGGGATTCCTGAGCCCAGACCAGCTTTTGTTCAGGTCCAGACCCACTTGCATTGGAATGCTGGAAGTGCACAATGCAGACTTTCTCTCCCTCCAGCTATTTCTGCCTTTTCTTTGCACTTTGTCCTAGGTTTGCACACTGACAGAGCTTCGTGTACAGGAATATGTCATGCACATCCAGAGTCATCATCTTACAAATAAAAAATGAGTTCTCTAACAGTCAGTTTGTGTGATACAGCAATAACTGGAATAGATCACCTCACTTCTGTGGTGCCAGAACACACAAATGATGCAATACCCCCATTTCACATCTGAATTTCTGCACTTTACTTTTTCAAACTCCTTGCAAATCAACATAAGAAGCACACTGAGACAATGATAATGGCTTGATGGCTCTACCAGGAAAAGTAACATCAGTAAATGTGTAAGAAAGATAAGAACTAGGATAATGACAATCAATCATGGATTAATAATTTCACCGACAGGCTGGTTTTAGTACACCTACAATATACATATATTCAGCTAGTAAAAAATACATTTATCAGCACAAATTGTAAGCCAACAGAAAGCAAAATTGATCTCACAATTGCTGGATATTTAACCAGATGTACAAAATTAGGTCCTGTGAAAACCCAGCCAAAACTTTCAGTGCTGTCTGCTTCATGATTGTAGGCAGTAAATTAAATGCATTTCAAGCAAATGAGTCCTGTGTTGAATAAATGAAGATTTGATTTAAATATTAAGCTAAATAATCTTTTTATTATTTATTTTAAATGCAAAAAACCCCAGGCCTTCCTCCCTCAGATGTCTCCCATAGCACAAATTCATCTGCCACAGACATCAGTTACACAATTCCCTCCCTCCTACCCAATCTCCAGTCTACACTTGATGTGCACAATCACTTCTGTAATCTCCAGAGCTTCCTAAGAGAAGAGCTCATTTTCCCCTGTGCAGCTGTCAACACTGAGAAAAGAGCAACAGCCAACAATAGTTGTTCTTTGAGCTCTGCATCTCCCAGCTCAGCTCAGACAACTCCATGGCACAGAGCCACAACCTGAGGCACTATAAATCCCAGCCTCATCAACTTCAAGAAACATTTTCCAGAAGCATTGGAAAGGATCAAGGAAAAAAGTTGCAATCTCTTGACAGTCTCATCCCAGGATACTCATCTACATTTTTTTACAAGTTTTACAAATCCTACACATGAAGGTCTGTTCACACAACTGAAATCTCACAGACTGCACAAGCAAGGACAGAAGAAAGATTGATTCAAAGTTATCCTCAGTGTACAGGGCAATGATTGTTTTGGGGATTTTTTAGTACACTTTACCCAAACTCTAGTCTCAATACCAACTACACAGAAAAAAAGGGACTGAGGAATATGCAAGCACAGTTCCCTCAAATTTAAGGCAAACTAGCTGTCCCATATGAAATATCAATACAATGAAAGTAAATTTGGAGAAGAAGAAAAGAGTGCATTTTCAATATCAAACTATGAGATGAAAGGATGGGACCTTCCACTCACCTACTGTGAGGATGTTTGCAGAGAGGAAATGGCAGCAGTTTCCCTCATGGAGAATGGATTCTTCTCTTTGTGTCAAATCCCCTGCCAGAGATTTTGGAGAAGTCAGAGCCATCTCAAGCTTTCAGAGCAGCCTAGCAACAGTGCTTGCTCCAAGTCAAACAAAGCACTTCAGTGCAGATATCTGCAGAAAGTTTCAGTCAAGCAATGAAAATATCCAAGAAAAAGCAACAATTTCAGGATGTTGCTGCTTTGCTTGCTTTGGAAGTGCCAGTGAGCGCCTTGTCTGGAATTCCACATTCAGGAGACTGTCCTGGTTTAATTCTTTTGCCACATATTCCACTCATTGAACAATAGGATTTGCAGTATCAGTGTGGAGAAAGAACCACGGAGCTCAGTCTTGGCAGGATGGATGTGAGGGCCCTTCCCAGGAGCACAGGAGTTACAAACATTCCGTGGATCTTCCCAGTGTTTCTTGCATGTGGATACCCTGGAGAGGACATTTTTTTAAACAGTGGAAGTTACTTTAACAGTGAGATATTTACCACAGCAGCATACTTAGGTGATGTGCAATGCACTGACCTCAGCAGACAGAAGGCACCAACTCTTCCTTCCCTCACCCCAGGATTTTCCACAGACAAAGCTCCATTTCTGCCAGCAGTAACTTCTCCAGAAGCCAAAGTGCTCGTGCTGGGGTTAATGAATTTATACACACAGACACACAGAGATGCAACATGTGCATACACACTTAGCTCAGTCGTTCTGCACCACAAGTGGAGGTACTGGGTGCATTCCCAAAGGACTCTGCCTGATGCTGGCTCCCTCATCCACTTCCATCCCCAACCCTTGAAGCCCTTTGCTCCTCTTACCTGCTGTCAGCTGTCTCCATCCTGTATCTCTGGCATTCCCTTTCCCTCTCCTTACCCATCTTCTGCCCAGTGGATACAGAAGACTCACCTTTCCAAAACTTTCAGTGGATGCCTTCCTCAGAGGAAGAGGGTCAAAGAAGGCTCCCTCCAAACCAGCAATCACAGCAGACAGAAACCTGGGATCCTACCTGGTGCTGGTAACTGTTTGAATCTCTGGGAGTCTCCTTCAGTTTGTAATTACAAGTTGAGCTCTGAAACATTGCCCTAACATGTTTTGTTGTGAAAGCACAGATCCAGTTTGACATTATTTTAAAGAGAGAGGGCAATGAAGCTCACTATTAATTACAGTGATTAGAAATAGAGGAGGGGGTTTGAGACATTTGTAGCAAAAAATGAGTAAGAGAATGCCCTGCTAGAGCATCTGCCTGTTTGAAGCTGTACCTCTCTCCTTGTCTTTGGTCCCTCATTCAGCTTCTTTGGGAAGTCACTTCCTCCCTGCCATTATCTTTTCACCATGCCCCACCTTCTCCATTCTCATGCTGTTAAAAACTCCTGTGTTCAGAGGGAGCATCACAGTGAAGTAACACCCTTATGTGGAGCCAAATGCATGGCAACCTCATCTAAGGGACAGCAGTGCTTGGCAATAATTATCCTGTAAAAAATCAGCATCATTACAATAATTTTTTTCCACAATTAAATGGGAAATATCTCACAGGGCATCCTGTGTCTCTGCAATCGTTATGGACTCAGAGATTGACATTCATTTGGCAAAGAATATCTTTATTGCAGAGCACAGCTGGAGGAATCAAAACCCAAATTGTAAACTTAGGGCAGATTTCAAAAGCTGACTGGCTTGAGAGGGGAGGAAGATAATAAATTATCAAAGATACATCCTGTGCCCCCCATATACTCATTCTTGTACATGCTGTCACCTGTCCCTGTAATTGTCTCCCTCCATTATTCCCTGGCATATACATAATTAGGTAAAAGAATACAGAGCTAGCATTCTGCTTTAGACTGAGAAAAATCAATTCATACACTTCCATGTATTCATTTAATACACTTCCATGCATTCATTTAATACATTTCATGCATTCATTTTGTGCATCCAAAAATAAATAGTGGTTTTTTTTCCTTTAGGTTAATCCTTGATTATCCTTAATTGATATCAAAAATACATATTTTAAAAAATCCTTGATATCCTTAATTGATATCAAAAATACATATAAAAAGCTGACATGTTTTATTTAGAATAGAACCTTAAGTAGATGTTAGCTGGTATGTCAGGATTTAAATCAACTTGTCCAGAGAAAAAGCCAAAACTGCCCCCAGCAGCAGCTCTGGAGCTGCTCAATTGCATGCTCTGTCTGGGCAGGTACTGCAGGTGACAGGCACTGCCTCAGTTATCATCTGCTTTGGTCATCTGGGCAACTCCTGACCACAGTTTTATAGCCACTAGCCACAAAGTGCCATGTGTGGTACCTGTGCACTGAGTGTTTAACCCTGGGCTCAATCCTGGCTCACAGGACAGATGGAACTGCTCTGACAGCAAGACAAGATCAGCCCATTTCCTTTGGGAAAGCTGAACTGGTGGGTAGTCACTGCTGACTCTCTCACCTCTTTGCTCCAGGGCTTATTTGCAAGGCCATTTCCTTTGGAGGAAGTTCAATCAGTGTGACTAATTAGACACCAAAGAACATGACCATGAGGGCAAGGAAGACTGAATGGGCACGGGTGCTCCTGCTGGTGCCAGAGCAGCATCATTCCACTGAAAGCAGCTGAGCTTTACGTTGATGTGGCTCATTAAATATTTTATTGTCTTGAGTTATGTCAAATTCATGTTCTTTATGCTTTGTTATGATCTGAAAGTGAAGCTGCTTTAAGGCAGCTGATCTCTGAATGTCTTCACTTTCCATGCAAAAGTTCTTCCTGCACTCAGTCCCACCTTTGACAGCTTCCTACAGGTCCTCAGAGTTCCCTTCCTCCCCTCCCTCTCTTCAGCATACCTGTGTTGATAAAACATAAAAGCCAAGCCCCCCTTCCCAAACCAATCCCCATAAATCCTATGCAGCCAATGGAAAAGTACACAATGAATCCCTAAAAATACAGATTGGTATCTTAGAACAACATTCAGGGGGCAGATTTCCTATTAAAGTAAATGAAAGAAGTTCAGTTGGCTTTCCTGGAAAATTCGTTGTGAAGGTTGGATGATGGAAAATATCAGTTGCACTGTCTGGAAATGCCTCACCTCTGTTACAGCAGGAACCACAGTGGCTCTGAGAACAGCACTGCTCACTGGCAGAACACATCAAACAGCAAAAAGAGAGCAACTGGATCTGTTCAGACCACATGAACAAGATTTAAACTCTCTGCTCAGGCTAAGAGCCCTACCTAAGATTATAGTGTGAGGTTCTGTATTCCCTCGGAAAAAAGGACTTAAAACCCTAGAGGCAGGATCTGTATCACTCACAGACAATAAAAGCTGTGTACACCATTAACAATTCTCTAGCCATTTTTATATCACTCTAGTATTTAAAGCTTAACCCCACAAGACCTGCTTTTGTTCAGGGAGGTTTTGTGTGGCATCCACAGAGCTCAGACAAGCTCTGATATCCTCCCAGGACAGACACACTGATACCATGAATGAAACACACAAAAACCAAGCCATCACTTAAACCTGAATAGTTTGATCAGGAAGCAGATCAATGGATAAAAGATCAAAGCGCCATCAAATGGGAGGAAAAAAAATAATCGCTTAAAGAATTTAAATGTGAGAGCCGGGATTTGCTTTTAAGCTGCAGTGTGGTTGTGTGTGACACGCTGCTCATTTGAAGGAATGCAGCTCCATTCAGCAGGAATTGCACGGAGATAACCTGCACGCCCAGGCACGCCCGAGCACAGCCAGGGCTGCTCCCGAGGAGAGGAGGCTGCTGCAGCCCCGTGGAACAAGGGCTGAGCCCACACCTTAGGGTGTGATCCCGCATTCTTCCTCCCGAGGGACCGGGCACACACTCACAGCGCCGCCGAGCCGCTGAGCCCCGTGGCAAACAGCTCGGTTAAAAAGGAGAGAGTGCAGACAAGGCACAAGGGGACACCAGGATTCCTTTCTGGCAGACTGCTGTGCTCACCTTCACCCAGAACATCCCACTTAAAAGAGCACTTTGCATTTGTCAGCTTTTCCTCACCCGCCCCTTACAGCCTGAGCTCGAGCCCTACATTTTTGTTGAATGATGTAACTGAAAATTCTTTATGCAAGTAAGCAGACTTATTATTAAATCCAAATTATTTATTTCAGGTTTGTATGAGCCATGTCGTACGACTTTAGCATTCACTTTATGAAACAAAATGTGAAATTTGTAACAATTTTTACCTACAGGGACAGACCTGTTTGTAATCCCCTGCCCTATTTATCCCGAATTGCCAAAACCCCTCTTGATTTCACCATCATTCCTTGTCACCAGCCAGTTCCCAGACCTGTCTGAAGTGACAATGGAAACACAGCAGCCTCTCGCTTCTGAAGAAAATTTGCATTTTGTATTAGCAAGGGAGAACGGGCAATTTCTATTAGGAGGCAAAAGGAACTAATTAAGCAAAGTTCTAAATCTCATCCAATAGCTTGGCTCAAAAGAACTTTGAAAATGAAAGTTTCATACTTTAGACCACAAAAAACAAAAAGCCTCAGAGAAGAAAGGAGGGAGGAAGATCTCCTTGTTAGGAGACAGACGGGAAGTGAGGACTGCTGGAAAAGGTTCTGCTGCACTTGGGAATTTGTGAGTCATACTGAGGAGAGATAGACTATGGGCTCCAATGCCACTTGTAATCAGATCTATAATTCCAGTAATGTTCATGCTGTCAGTTGTGCTGGCAGGCTTGGTCACTCTCCAGAAGTCTGACTTTTGAAAAAGTTTTTTCTTCAATTTCATGTAAATGAGCAGGAATTTCTTTTAAGAATAATGTCTTTAATCAAACTGCTTTGGTTCTGTACAGCAGCTTAGTGCTGCACTGAGAATCTCTTGGATATTAAGGATTAATTTGTGCTGGTGGAGTTAGAGAAAAGGTGGCACCTTGTCACCTTTCACAAGTCAAACATCAGCTTTCTCCTGAGGATGCCTGGTAGGGCCAAACACAAGAGCCCAAGCACAGGCAGACAGACACTAAGAGAATATTGCAAACAAGAAAAACATGCTTGTGCTTGGCAACTTCAAGAGGACACTGCAGTTTTAATTTTTTTGTTTTTCCAAATATCCAAACCAATTTCTTAAATTATGAATCTCCTTCTCTATTAGCAGGAATGGGTCTGGGAACCACTCAATTCGTCCTCATTTTGTCAAACCCAGGGCAGTGACGTGCACACATGGGAATTACAAGGCAGCAAATCTTTAGGGTCTGATCCAATAAATTTCAAAGTACAGCTCTGCTTTGCTCTCCACCTTATCATGGACTTTAGTACTTGGTTAGTCAATAAATAACATTACTTCAATAACCTCATCTCAGTCTAAACTCACAGGAGGGGAAGAAGTGGGATAGGTCACTTTACACTGTGGGAGACAAAAACCTGTTAAGTTGTTTAAATAGAAAATATTTCACATAGTCCTTGCAGCAATCCTACCAAATAATGCCATTATAACTCATCCCAAAGTTGTGTTTCTGAGGTTCTCCTCTGCAGGCTATAGAACTTCTTCCAGGCACCTCAATTGCAGCTGCCATTGTTTCCTCAGGCTCCATTCCTTGGTTGTTTTTTGTTGTTGTTTTTTTGGTGTTTGGGTTTATTATTATTATTATTATTATTATTATTATTATTATTATTATTATTATTATTACTATTATTATTAAATAAAGCACAAATTACATGTTTTCAGTTAAGGGCAGAGAAAACTTCCAGAGAATCTGTTCCAGCATCTAAGGGCAGTAGGAAATCTGGAATAACAAGCTGTAGGGGTGGTGAGGGGGGGGTAATGTTGAAGGGGAGAAGAGGCAGGGAGGAGCTTCCTTTAAGTTACCTTAGAATAACTAATCCTGCAAGGAGAGCTGAGAGGAGACATCCTCTGAACACCAGAGTGAACACAAAAAGTGCTGCTGTAAGTTTCTACCTAACAGCCCTTGGCAAACACCTCAGGGAATGGAAAGCAGAGAGCTTGTGCAGCACGTTCAATCCCTCCCAGGAATGCTAACATGGAAAGATCCCTCACCTTCCCACCTGCTCTCCCTTGTCTGAGGCAGTCCAGAGCTCCCTGACAACTGTTAAGATGTCAGAAGATTCTACAGGAGCCATTCCCTAATTAAATGGAAAGGAGCAAGGCTGTGATGAACAATAAAAAATGTGGGCCAAGATCAGAACCAGGTACACCAAAATCAGCCTCTCGAGTTTCATGCTGTATTTGTGATGCAAATGGATCTGAAATCCTCACTCAGGTTATGCTTGTCTTGATGTCTGCACCCAGCATTTCTCTCAGGACTGCACAGTCTCATGTGCAGTCTACCAGATAGCAGAGAGCAGGAAGGAAGCTGAGGACTTTGCCTCAGCATGTGGGAAGGTTTGTCACAGCCTGCAGTGTGCAGGTACCTATCCAATGACTCTGTGTGCTGAGGGGAACTGCTCCACCCCCACAAAATGAAGGCAGATTAAACAATGAATCAAAAGATTGGAAATTCCCTACAGATGTAGAGTCTGTGCCCTAAGCAGTGATGTGGAGACCAGAATTTCAGTGGCTTGCAGCAAACACTGGGCTGAGGAGCTGCACACAGTGGCCGTGGATAGCTCCCCTCAGAGCAGGGCTTGGCTCATGAAATGCATTTCCTTCTCTGCCAGCTGAGCCTGGGTGCACGGCCAGTACCTGCTGCTCATGTCACAGCTGCCAGCAGGGATTGTCACAAGGGATGGACACAAGGTTTGCCATCATCCAGCGAGTCCAGAGGGAGCAATGGAAGCAGAGGTGAACTCAAAAATGAGGTCAAGACAGTGGAAGAGAAAGAAGATTCGGGCACAACACCGGAGAATCTATTTCAGTATTAAGATCAGATCAATTTAAGCTTATCATGGGAAGAAGTGGGTCATTTTAAAGATAAGTAATGCAGAACTGAGATATCTGGGTGTATGAAAATTGTATTGCTGTAAATTCAAATAATCCTTAGTAACTGCAGGACTATCTTTGCTGAAAAACCTCTTCAGCTTCATCCTCTAACCCACTCAAGTTCATTTATACATTAATTTTCTCAGCTCTGGACAAATTAGCAAGAACAAATTCTAGGGATATTCACAAGTATGTTGTCCCTTTGAGCTATATTTAGGAACTGATTTAGGGCTCTGTACCATTTATTTCAAAACCAAAGTGAGGTTGTGTTGTTTTGAAACTATGAGTACAGGATTTTAGAAGAGCCTTGCACACCATATATTTTATTGCTCTGTTATTCCTGCAGGACCATTCACTAAGATATTCTCAGCCACTTTGAGTTAAATCTGGAGTAGCTTTTAATTCAGAAAAATTACAGAAACTATGAATATAAACAAAAGTCTCTTCAGACAATGTAGAAGGAGTTTGACTATAAAATGGAATGTTATCATCCTTTTTTGCAAAGCCAGAATAAACTTGTTCTTTGGCTGAGAATAATCAAAATACACTGCATTATAGGAGCTCATCTTGCCAACAGAGTCATAAATATGAGATTCAATGAGCCCTGAGTGTTTCAAGGTTCAGTTATACAGGTTCATATTATAAAAATAAGCAGTTCTGGAGAAATATTGCTTATTGAATAAAAAAGCCCACAGTTAACAGCTCTGCCATGACAAATATTTCTGTATCTGGCCATGGCCTGTGCTCTCTGCAATAAACCCTTGGTGCCCAAAGCAGAGAGGCTGTGACAAGCAGTGCTCCTGCTGCAGGGCTCAGAGCCAAGTTAACATTTCTCCCTGTCCCCAGAGCCAGTGCTGAGGCCACCAGAACCCAGTGACTGACAGCACTCAGCCTTGCCCACACTCAGATAACTCAGTGGCCTCGGCACTCACTGGCCTCCCCTCGCTTGCACTGAGCAGTTTCTCACACTAATCTCACTGGGCAAAAAGGAATTTTCCCCAGCACCGTTTTTGCACCCTCAGTAAGGACAGAAAAAGCTTTCCCAGTAGACAAAACTTTCACCACATTCTTTGAAACAATAAGTTAACTTTGAGCTCCATTCTGAACACGGCATCAATTTCCTACCTCAAACCAACCACAGTCAGCAGTGACTCTTACTCTACTTCTGTTTTATTTTATAACAGACAACCTACCTCCACCATGAAACAGAGCATGATCCTAGAAATTATCACCCTGAGGATTCAGGGTATATCTAAGACCCACATCTGAACCCTGAAGCCTGAGGCATTTGGAGCATACACAGCCCCAGCAATCCAGCCATCCTTATTATTTGCCACCTCTTTGCAATCATTACCCACATTTTTATGCCAGGAAAGAACTGGAAATTATTTCTCTATAGCCCAAAATAATGAGGGGGTTTTTTTTAATTTAAAAATTTTCAAAAATAAAAACATCCATACCTTTTCAAAGTGTTGTGCATGTCTTTCCTCCCAAGTTAAGACTTGGCTGTTCAGTCCCAGAATCAGCCACATTCTGTTGCTAAACTGGTATTTTATTTAAATACCTGAAGTTTATTTTACATCCAATCTCTCTTATCCAAGTCAGTTTTCATTTTGGCTCCGTACACCTGGGAAAGCTCAAGGCTCAGGTTATCAGTTCTGAATGAATGCAGTAGTCTTTCATTTAAAAAAAAAGCAGTTGTCCAGTTAGAAAAGTCTAAACCTGAATCACAAATATGGTTTGCTTCATCCCTACAAGCTCAGAGAATCTAAACATTTAGGACCAGCAGAATTCCAAGGTTCCTGAACATTTTCATGAACAAGAGAAAGCATGATAAAATAAAACAAGCATTAGACGTGATGCTCTTTCCATTTTCCCTCTTCCTTCAAAAAGAAGAGCAAAAGCAGCAGCAAATTCCTCTACAGCTACAAGGCTGTGCACGCTGCTGGGATAGCGTGTTCTAAACTTTGTTTCTAACACCCAAGAGCGAGCAAAAGTGTTAAAATAACACCACAATGATGGCTGCAAGAGAAAAGCAGCAAAGCAAACGCCGCACACACACACACACACACCTTTGTCTCTCCCGGCCGGGCAGTGCAGACGGGCGCTCCCGGCTCCTGTGTGTCCAACCTTCCTAACCCGGGACAAACCCGGCAGGAGAGAGCGAGGGAGGGACCGGAGCCGTCAGCAGCGAAATCCCGCCCCGCTCTCACATGCGGAGGGCTCGGAGCTCTCCGATCACAAAGCAGCTTTACAGCCCCTGCTCAAACAGTTCAGCTCCAGGGCAACAAGTTCAAAGTGGGAGGAGGCAAAGGGAATCGGAGGGTGGTAACAATGCCGAGCAGACGTTTCGCTCCTTTGGCATCCGCAGAACCTGTTCTTCAGGTTGGAAACTGAAACATCTGCCCGCTGCCCTGCTTGAGAGCTGCGCTCCGAACCTCGTGTCTCCCAACAGGGCTGCAGAGGCAAAAATCAGATTTTATGATGCACAGACAAGTAGCCTGTGGGAGGAAAAGTTAATCATTGCCGAGCAGCGAGGGTTTTTTACATTTTGGACTTCCTTGTGGTAACGTCAGCGCAGCAGCTGGCTCCCCTGTCAGCTCTGTTAGAAGGAAAAGCAGAGAAGCATGACCGTGGAAATCAAGAAAAACTCCCAAAAACTTAATCAAAAACACAGCAATGACGTTTTAAGAGATAATGGTGGTTTTCTGAAGTCACCAGTATCAATCAGAGTACAGAGGAGTACCTGTATTCTGACTGAATAATTGTAATAAGAATCTGAATCAGATTTTCCTGGCAGATCATAGTGTAACAACCAACATTTTATGCATGTGTGTGCTTTTATGTGTGAATATATGTATTAAAGCATATCACAAAATGGGAAGGTTACTTGGCATGCTGTATTTCCTCACTTCAGAGCACACTGGCAGTGTCCCCACCCTTCAAAAGATCACAAAACAACTTTTAGAATATAATAAAATCCACATGATAAGTCAAAACGGGCATATACACAGAACTTTCACACCTCAAATGTTTTAACACGGTTTGGCAGAGTCCGACTTTCAGCTTTATAAATGGTTTCCAGTATAATAATTAAGTGGTCATTAGTCAGGATTTCAGCTTTGCAAAAAAACCCTCTCGAGCTCTTCTTTGGTTTCTTGACCCATAAAATAAGAAAATCACATTTACTCACTTCAGCAAAAGTGCAACAAATATGTTTGGTATTTTCCTTAACAATTTAGCTGTTGGACAGAGATACACACAGCTCTGCCTTCAAACAAAAATCAAATTGTGAGAGATTGGATTGGAAGCCTGAACAAAATGATCCAAGGATCGGTCAGTAAATTTTGTATATTTTAAAAAGTCTATAATTTAAGGTGGCAGCTTCGAGTTTCTTATTTAATAGATTTAAGTGTGGAAATGTCCCATTCCAGACCCCACTTCCCGTGGGATATTTCCTTGTGCAGGTGCGTCCCCTACTGTTGAACGGCGAAAAATGTGCCAATTTTTTTTCCCTAATTCCATTGATTTTACAGAGGGAGGAATTCGCGATTCCATTGATTGCGACACACCGTAACAAATAAAATCTGAGCAGCGCCTGGAGCAGGGAGGGAGGGATTAAGAATGTTTTGCTTATCTGTAAGATTCATCACAGCTTTACTTATCACGAACAACTTCTGGTGCAGTTTAATTAGAACTTTGATGCCACGATCTGTGCACTAATAGGCTGCTGAAAGGATTACAAATATCCAGTTTATTTGTGGTTATGTTTGGCCACAGGGAGCCTTTCTTTGTTTCTTAGTAAAAAGGAAGAAAAAACCCACCAAGCTCCTGCTCTCCTAAAACTTTCCAGTGAGTTCCTGCCATATCAATCTGTAAATTCTTCAGGAAAACACCTACTTTAATTTCAGTTAAATAGTTTTGTCAAATAAATTAATTAAATGTGGAACTGTTTAACTGTCCTTTCACTTCAGCGTGCTGCAAAACTGAATTTATAACAATGCGACATTAAAATCTGCTGGGAAAAAAGGAAAAAAAAAAGGTATTTTGGCAAAAATGAATGTACCAGACATCAGAGTGTAAATATGTATAACTACACACACACGTAGAGGTTTATCTGCCTGGTACCAGGATTTTGGAGAAGGATGTACGGACATGTTGATGTGTTGGTAGCTTTGCCGTGTGGAGGTTGTGTTTGTTGGTTTTGGCAGAAAACAAAGGGCAGCTTGTTCAGTTTCCCCACACAAACAGCTCATCTTTGAAGGGATGCACGGAGGCTTTCGCAGCTGTTAAAAGAGCAGTGGTAGGACACTGAACACACCTTCCTTCTGAATTATCCATTTCTTTAAAAAGGAATTTTTTTAAAAGCAGGAATAGATGACAGCATGAAAGGCATCGCTGCTTTAAGCCTAAAACTGCAGATAGTGGATGGCAACATGATGTTTAATTAAAGAAAAAAAAAAAAAAAAAAGAGTCGCGGAAGGGCTGGAGAATTTGTACAAGGTTACAAGGTTGTGGAGGGCACCTGCGTGGGGAGCGGTGATTCGGTGGGTTCCGTGTGAACTGTGTTCTGAAACATTCTAGATCTCACTTTTACCGATCTTTGCACCTCAGCTGTGATCGCGGAGCTCCTTCCCGTTCCTTTTCCCTCCCCTTTTCCCGCCCCTTCCCGCCCCTTTTTCCGCCCCTCACTGTCTATTTCCTCGCCCCTTTTCCCACCCCTCACACCTCTTCCCGCCCCTTCTCCCGCCCCTTTTTCCGCCCCACCCCTCACAGCTCTTCCCTCCCCTCAGGCTCTTCCCGCCCCTTTTCCCGCCCCTTTTCCCGCCCCTTTTCCCACCCCTTTTCCCTCCTTTCTCTCCCATTCCCTCCCCTCACGGCACTTTTTCCAACCCTTTTCCCCCTCCATCCGCCCCTTTTCCCACCCTTTTCCCACTCGTCCCGCCCCTTTTCCCGCCCATTTCTCCCCCTCAGGGTAGGGAGGCGTTTCCCGCCCCTTTTCCCGCCCCTCACTGACGGGATATCCCTGCGCGGCCGGCGGGTGCTCCGCCGCCGCCGGTTCCACGGCGCCGCCTGAGGCCCCGTGTCCCTCCGCCCGCCATGGCGGCGGCGGCGGGCCCGGCGCGGCTGGTGCGCTGCGGGCAGAAGGACGAGCTGTACCGGGCCGGGCTGCGCAGCGGGGCCGGCACGGCGCTGAGGGGACTGGCGGGTAATGCCTGAGGGGGGATTGGATCCATCCCGAGCCCTCGCGGGTGTCCCGGGATCCGCCGGCACAGCGGCTCTGGATGGGGGTCGGAGGGGACCGGGAGGAATTCCCCGGGAGGGCTCGGCCCAGCACGGACCTGGTGCAGTGACAGCCCCGTCCCGCAGGTGCCCGGCCGTGGCTGGCGTGGAGGAGGGAGGTGGAGCTGCTCTCCGATGTGGCTTATTTCGTGCTCACCACCCTCTCAGGTAACCTTCTCTGTCATTTATCGTTTTTTATCATTTCTGCCAACATCTGAAAGCTGAGGGGTCAGTGCTGGTGATCACCACCTGAGACTGCCCAACAGCAGTCTGTTCTTACCAGCCTGGGGGTTGGTTTGGTTTGGATAAATGCCTACTGGTAAATATGAAGCCACGAAATTGTTGGGGTTGGGTTCAAACACACAGATAGATGTTCTTCTAAAAGCAATTTTTTAAAAGCAGGAATAGGAATTTTTTAAAATCAGGGATACCATGAAAAGTATCCCTGCTTCAAGCCTAAAATGCAGATAATGGATGTCACCATGACTCTTATCTTAATTCAACCAAAAAAAACCTATTTTGAAATTCCAGAGCCTGAACAGCCTGTCCCCACTGCTCAGCACATCCAGAATAACCCTGCAGTTGGCCTCTCACCCTGTTTTCTGTTGCACACATTGTTTAGGTTATCAGACCCTGGGAGAAGAGTATGTGAACATCATTCAGGTTGACCCGAGCAAGAAGAAGGTGCCTTCTTTCCTTCGTCGGGCCCTCTTCATTTCCCTGCACACCGTGGTGCCCTACTGCCTGGAAAAGGCTCTGCTGCACCTGCAACACGAGCTGCAGGTGGAGGCTGAGGAATCCAGGGGCCCAGAGAACCCCCCAGCACTTGGCTTTCCCAGCAGGAGCTTCATCCGCAGCTGGATTCGGAAGCAGGTCGGGCAGCTCAGTGAGCAGCAGAAGAAAAGAACCTCCCAGGTCGTGGATGTCCTCAAACAATCCATCCCCCTGCTGCACCGGCTCCACCTGGCAGCCTTCTACATCCAGGGCACCTTCTATCACCTGTCCAAAAGGGTCACAGGCATCTCATATGTAAGTGGTTTTGGTTCAAGATGTGTCCACTGCAGGATTTTGGCCTCTTGGGTGCTGTGTGTATAAAAGGGATAAGGAGTTTGGTTGTTGTTGCAGAGCTAAAGGGTGAGTCCCTGCAGACAAGAGGTTACAGGTAATAAACATCAATGTTTATTGATG
This sequence comes from Agelaius phoeniceus, assembly GCF_051311805.1. NCBI lineage: Eukaryota > Metazoa > Chordata > Aves > Passeriformes > Icteridae > Agelaius > Agelaius phoeniceus. The sequence goes on from NC_135288.1 coordinate 5,928,119, forward strand.
TTCATACATATTCTATGTGTGATGTTCATACATATTCTATGTATGAAGTTACTGTGTAACTTCAGTTTGTCTGCCACAAACACATTAGAAGTGAGAGGGGACTTGATAAATCCATGGGAAATACTGTTTTGAACAACACTCAGTATACATTTAGGTAACACTTTTCTATATGAAGACAATTTTGTATCGTTACAAAAAAACATCAGCAATATGTACAGACAAAAGAGTTCTCAACAATTCCCAGCATCAGTGCAGGAAAGAGGTGTTTGTTTGCTCAAAGATACACAAGAAAACCAAACCAATTAAAGCTGCAATTTTTATCGGCAGACAGCAGCTAAGTCCAGCCTGACTGAAGGTGATTACACCTCCTGAGAGACAGCTGGTTGAGAAGTCCTAAAATGTCAATTTTTTTGACATTATGAGAATCCCGAATTAAGTCTCTTGCAGATGGGGAAGGAGAGAACAGTTTCCTAAAACCACAGTAACAAAACATCTCTCTTTCTGTGAATTCTCTAGCTGCATTTTGGAGGACTGCAAGGAGAGGATCAGAGTATCAGATCAAGTTACAAGTTTCTTGGAATAATTTCCCTCTTCCACCTTCTGCTGACCATTGGAGTTCAGATGTACAGCTTCAAACAGAAGCAGAGAGCAAGGCAGGAGTGGAGACTGCACCGCAACCTCACCCACCAGAAGTAAGAAAGAGGTGGTTCTTGACTCCTGGGAAAGAGGTGGGAATGAACAGGGGCAGCACAGGAGTGACACCCCAATCTAGGTTACAGTCTGATGTAAACATTTCATTAATTAGCACAAGTAATTATTTGCTGGTTTGTGCATGTCTTGGACTTCATCCCTTGGTGTTTTTGAGACCTCCATGAAAAGGGCTGATGCTTGAGCACAGGTTTTACCCCAGGATGTATTACCCAGTATTTCTGCCAAGCAGAGTGAGTGCAATTAACACAATTAACCCCAACGTGGCTGTGTTAATTAGAAGCAGGAGCAAGGAGGCGGCGGCCGGGCGCCAGTCGCGCTGCACACTGTGCCTGGAGGAGAGGAGGCACAGCACAGCCACCCCCTGTGGGCACCTCTTCTGCTGGGAGTGCATCACGGCCTGGTGCAGCACCAGGGTGAGTACACAGAGCTCCCCAGCACCTGTGGAGCTGTGGGAATGCAGTGACAATCACATAGGTGAGCTCAGTACTTCACACTGGGCCAGCTCAGGGCAGCTTGTACCACAGCTGAGACTGAAAAATTATTTTCTGAAAGTAGCTAAGCAGTTCTGTTCAGATTTTTTTAAATACAACTATTCAATATGTCCATCTATTCCTTTTTCTTTCTGTAGGCAGAATGTCCACTGTGCAGAGAGAAGTTCCATCCTCAGAAACTCATCTACCTACGGCACTACCAAATGTAAAGGAAACCTCTTCTGTCTCCTCATACTTGGGCTGGTCCAAGAAAAGCCTTTATTAAACTGGAAACTGCCTGTGCAAGGTGGTACTACATTCCTGTGTGACAGAATAAAGCTATTTTTGCTTCTATCTTCAATATGGACTATGTTCTTTCTCTACATTCTTTCTTCTATCTTCAATATGGACTATGTTCTTTTCTCTACATTCTTTCTCTTCTGATGTAGCTCCTGACCATATTAAAAATGGGGTTCTAAACCATGCTTAACTCAAGTGAATGATCCCTGAAGAGCTGAAAAAGGCATTGCATGGAGGTAAAGTGAGGGCAACCATTAATGAAAAGGAGTCATAAATAGTGTTAGATCAGGAGATGTATATAAAGATAGAGAACAAGTAAAGGGGAACACTGTCTTTTAATAAATTTTGGAATTAAAAAGTCACTTAATAAAACTGTAGTTGTATCACATGAAAAAGTTTACATGCAGGTCCATTTATCTCTCATTTTTCTTCCCCCCCATAAAAAAAGAAAATCTGTGTTAAAACCCCCATGACTGTCTGTTCTGGCCAGTTTGGGTACGTCCTGTGGGGCTGCATGAAGCCAACTTCAATTATTGAAGAAACCATTACGTATGAAAGAAACTCCAACCAATAACAATTAAAATATATATTTTTATAATTCCAGGTCCTCAAAGGAAATTGTAATAGAGTTTGAACAAAGTTCTGAGTCATCAGAAAGAGCCCAATTTTAGCATCTGCTGGGAGATGGAACAGTGAAACTGGCATTAAAACCCAACACAAACGAGTTGCTTTAGAAGCTAAATGAGTATTTTTGCCCTACTGCAAACCCCATAATTTAGTAATTTCTTATTCCTATCTATACTTGTTTGGTTATAACTCAGTAATACCATGCATTTAGGAAACTGGCTTAAGTTCTGCATCTAATTTAGGTCTACTGAATTTTTCTATGAAAACAGCACACGGCCATGAAGCAGAAAACAGCATCACGTGTGCCAGCTTACACTTTCCTCCACAGATGTGCACAGCACTTCAGGGTGATGTTGAGCAGGAGAACTATGTAAAAATATCCAACTCTAGGCCATTAACCTCTCCAGTGCAACGGATCTTGAAAGAAATACATTATCCCAAACCCATGGGATTATCCAAAGTTTCTCCAACTTCTTACAAAAGAGAATAAACTCAATGCAATTTGGTTAGAATGCCAGTTTCCTTGAGAATCTGATATTTCAGATAAAAATAGCAAGATCCTCGTAAAATGAAAATTCAACTGCTTTGTCACCACTCTGTTAATCACTTTTATGAAGAAAAAAGGCATTGTTACAATGGCTCAAAATCGTTCCTTTAGTGAGCAGTAGAATTGGTCAACAGGTTGATTGCTTCTTCCTAGCTAGCAAAGGTCTTCCCCACATCCTCTTTCCCTTTGTATTTCCTCTTGCCATGTGTGAAGGGTATATATCTGTACTTTATCATGTGCTGCAAAGAGAAAACAGCAGTTGTTGAGACAAGAAGGATATGTAATATTCAGAAAAAATGGTTTCTAATACACACTGTAAATTACTGAGAGCTCCAGAAAGAGAGTTCTTAGTACAGGTAATGAAAAAGCTAATCCTACAGCAGTTGAAATCTAAACAGGACTATGAGAGCAGTTTATAAATCTCAGATTTTGTGTTACCCAACAAATTGTACACTACAGTGAAGATTACTGATTGGGGAACCACGGGAAACTGGAGAGAGCACAGAGGTACTAATTATTTACTGCCCTTTCAACTTTAATTTACCACTTTCAATCACAGTACATGCCCAAAATTCTGAATGTCTGAGGAAAAAATAAGGTGGTTTTTTAAAAAATGCCAACAAACCTGAAGAAATTTGTTAAAATGCTCTGAATCACTTGCCTATGTTCTTTCCCTTTCTCTCTTCTACTTCCTCACACCACCTGTGAGAACTTCCCTTTTCACTCACCAGAGATGGTTCAACACCTCTGCATCCAAAATAGCCACAGGAAGTGGATGAGAACCTGCATAAAACCCTGACACTGCACTCTAAAGTCAAAACCTTTTGGAAACAAGAATAAAGTTTTGTAAAACATGCCCCACAATTACTGTTCAAGTATTAATTATTGAAGGTCCTCCAGTAAAATAAGTGTGTGCAGCACATTTAACCCACATTGAAGGGCTCCACTGGAAGGCCCAGTTTGAAGCAATGCTGTAAATCCTGACATCACAAATTCCCTGTTGCCAAATTACCTTGATTTGCCTCTTCATAGTGATACAAAATAGCATAATGAAGTACATCACAAGGATTGGCCAAAACACAGGAACGTTGAAAGCCTCAAAAAATGTACAAGCCATAGCAACCAGGATTCCTTTAGTGGCAGAATGCCTGAAAAATAACAGTAACAATTAATCCTTCAAGCCTAGTTACTGTTAATGTCATGCAGATATTTGTATTTTTCAAAAACAGACCACAGGCAGATGGATCCACTCACCAGAATTTGAATTCTGGGAGCCTTCTAATGAAAGGCCGAAATTCTTCATTTTGCCTTGTAGGTAAGGAAGGACCATCATCTAAAAATAACAGAAAAGAAACCAAACCACAAACCTCCTCACAGTAGTTTTTTACACTATTCAGATTCCAGTTTTTTTAAACTTTTTATCTTAAAAAAATAAAAGTCACAAAGCAAAAGCACACCCAATTTCCATTGTCACATGCAGATCCCAGTTAAGAGTTGCTGATTTAATCTAAGTTCACATAGATTCCTTAAAATAAACTTAACATGGATTCATTTAAAGAAAATAGGGACTAGGAATGCCAGGCCATTGAGTTACTAAAGATAGAGCCTAAGTCACATAAACCTCCTTTTAAAACACAGAAAACTAATACAATATGGAATATATTCAAGTCCCATGGAAAAGGACAAATTTTATAGCAACTCTTGATGTTAAGTTGTATAGATTTTTTTTTTCAGGTCTAAAAAATTCAATGTAGTGCTAAAACTGCATTATCTTTCCACTACAGTATCAGACAAAAGGGGCTGGAAATTTGACCAAGTTTGAAATTCTGGTAGAAAGGAACTTTTCCCATACCTGAATCTTCCATTAGAGAGGGGTCTACCTTTGGCGACAGGAAAGCTATGAAGAGGTTGAGGTGGTAGATTCCCAAGGCATATGTCACAATGTACCAACCCTGCACAGGGAGGAACAGACAAGGCTAAAATCCTCCTGAAAATCATTCTCTGATACTGATTTTTTAACAAGATTAAACAAGCTGGGTTTTGTGCTTCTTTGAGAAGCTTTTCTATGTCCTCATATTAACGGAAAGGTTTCTGGGCTTGTAAAAATATCAATTCTCAATGATCAAAACAGGTTTTAGAACATGACAGGAGAGCAAATCTCTCATGTAGTGACAGATTCAACATGAAACCATGGTCTAGCATCCAGGTTCTCTATGTTCAAGATGTGGACTTCAAAAGTAGTAAAAAGCATAAAACCATCCCTTTTTTAATTATCTTTGCAGTCCTCAGGGTCTGAAATGTTCCTACTATTATGACCTGTAAAGGTTTCAAATTCTGTAATCTTCAATTTTTGGGAATAACAACTCCTAAGTTCTTAACTGAACTGCAGACTGGCATGGAACAGAAACATCTGATTAGTGGGGAACAGTCTGTCCCTGCCTGCAGGGAGAGAAATGTTGACAAAATCATTCCTCATGGTTTTCATGACAGAAAGGAACCCCTGGCTCTGAGCATGTTCTTAAACAGCTTTGAGATAAAAGGAAAAACTTAATTACAACAGTTTCCAGAGATTTATTTTGTGAATTCAGATTAATATCCTCAAGTGTTCACACATTTTTCTCTCTGTATCAGCAGCTTCCACACCCACAGGATGTGTTCTCTCTTCAGACTCCACAATTTACCTTCTGCCATGTGCACACCTGATTCTAAAGTAACAGCACACTTCAAAAGCACTCCTAGAATCCAAATTAGACCAGCAACAATATCTGGAACCACTTCAGCATCAAATGCAGTCCTCTCACCTGCAGTAAATAAACTCTAATCATGTAGATAAAGCTCAGCCCCAGCGTTACAATCCATCGCACTGCAGTGTAGGGGGTGGATTTGTCTAACCAGGACTGGTAGATCTGGAGGAAACAAAGTGCACAGAAATGAATAAATACTGTAAAATACTTGATGCACAATGGATAAAGCTTATTTGAGGGTAGTATGGGCAAAAGAAAGCATTTGGGAGGAGTATTTTGGGAAAGAGTAATATGAAACACTTTCATTCTTTACTACAAATAAATTACAGAACTGTACTTACAAGCTTCTATATTTGTACAAAGGAAAAAAGTCCCTAATGCTTGGGGATTTTGTAAAGCAATTTAAATTTTCTGTATTTTATGCAAGTTGCTTCCGTTAAGATGAATTTGAAACTAAATCTGAACTCACCCCTCATTTCTGACAGTAACAACATATTTTCACTGTGCAATGCCACACATATGCCCATTAAATATACCAGTAAATCATTTATTATAGATATTTATCTATTTTTAAAGGCTTCAAAAGAAATCTTTTGTATAGATTTTTAGCTTTTCCTTTTCAACAACCCAGCCAACAAGGAGTGAGTTCAAGAAGCTGCAGTGAGATCTGATTCCAAAGGAGTCAGAAAAATCCTTCACAAAACCAACCTGTCCAAGTCTTGAGAAAAATCTATAGACCACGGAAGGTTTTCCATGCACAGACTCCCCAATGCTGTCCCCTTCTGACATGGTGGCTGTGGAAACAAAACATGGGACAAGGGAACATTGAAATCCAAAATCTAAGCTCAGGGAGGTTTAAAGCACATCCTCTGAGGCAGCATTTACACACAATATTCTCCTGGCTTGGCCTGTTTGAAACAAATTACTCTGAATATTTTTAAAGAGAGGACATTCATGCCAAAATGAATGAAAATTCCTTGTCCAAGAAAGCAAAGAACAGGGTATTTCCAAAGACAAGACAGGATCCAGTGTGTTTTGGGGAAGGAAATAAAGAAGTCCATGAGGAAATTGAGGACCAGCCCAGTTGGACATTGTCACCTTGCTAAGGGACAGGCTGAGGTACAAGCCCTGAGCAGTGAGGTCTGAACTGATGGCAGCACCTCCCTCCTGCCACCTCGGGCTCCAGAGGCAAAGAACAAAACCACAGTGAGGAGATTTTTTTTAAAAAGCTGCTTAGGATTTTAAATACTGAGTAACTACATAGTGGAGAAATAAACTCAGGACTCTGCACACCAGTGGTTTCAGCCTCTGCCAGAGCACCAAACCCAAAATGCTGCCCAGGCTGGAATCATTCCATGAGTTTCTCTGTCTCTTGAACACCAAGGGCTGAGCAGTGACAGGAGAGTTTTATACAAGAGCAAAACTGTACAGTCAAAGGCCCAAGAGCCTAAACTCAAATATAAAATTACTCAAGGGGATTATTTTTCAGTTCATGCCTCGCCTACCAATTGAAGAGCTTTATTTTTCTTATCAGTGAGTTTTACAGCTCACTTGGAGATAGAAGTCAAATAAAGTGGATCCTAAGCAGAAACATTTTGCCACATCACCAAGAGCAATCCCTGGCACTACTTCCTGGAATCCTCATCTGTGGGAGGGACTGTGTAACTCTGGGATACTGGGAGTACACTCAGCCCTACTCAAGAGCCTCACAGGGTAACAAATCTGAATGAAACATTCATAAATTTAAAAAAAAAAAAGCAAATTGTCTTAGATGCTGCAATACAGACTGCTGCAGAAAATTAAAGATCAAGGACAACCTGAGGAAGCACAAAACCTTAAAGCTGTGTGTTTTTTTCTGTAAACATCTGAAAACTACATCCTGTGGAATAATTAGAAAGTAGAAAAAAAAGGAGCCCTGTTACACTGTTACACTTCAAAAGCAAAGGGGACTCATTAGGAGGCTTCAGGAGCTGAGTCCACTTTGATTCAAGCTAGAGCTAAAAGAAAATAATCGAGTAGAAAGTCATAGACTCTACACACTTTTCCATTAAGACAAAAAGGAATAGTTATTCTTCTCCCCACTCTCTGCAGGGCAGAAATTGTTCAGCATTCTCAGCTGAGCATCATTTGGAGCTTTATTTTGGGGTATCTTTTAATGTCCTGAAGTATAAAGCTGTAACAAAAAGTTATTCAACTAATTTGAATCACAGAATAATTTATCCGAGATCAATGAAAACTCTCATAGTGTCAAAATTAATTCTACCCGACATGGGCTACAGGCAGACCTTAGAAGACAATCCTGTAAAAGTTACCCTGTGCAGAGCAAGTGGAAAATCATGTGTGTGAGGCTACTGAAGGCTTCATGCTGGAGCAGGGGTTATGGTGTAAAATATTGCATTATGTGTGATTATGTGTGATTTTTATCATGCACACAGTTCTTCCAAAGCAAACCAAGAAATAAATCAGTTCTACTGAGGAGAAACCTCTCAGCTTAACCACAAGACCCAGACTAGAATTTAAAGTAATTATTTCTCATCACATTAAAACTCTGCTGGAGGAACACCTGTAATGAACAATTATCAAAGGCAGGAGTCCCTGGCACTGCTCTGAGGGCAGCTCACAGTTAAGAACACTGGGCTGTGTTGGTTTAAGGGAATGATTAAACCTAGACAGTTGCAATTTCTCTTTCATAATCATGGAACCATAGAATGATTTGGGTTGGGAGGGACCTTAAAGATCATCCCATTCCACCCCTACCACAGGCAGGGACACCTTCCACTATCCCAGGGAGCTCCAATGTCCATCCAACCTGGCCTTGGGCACTGCCAGGGATCCAGGGGCAGCCCCAGCTGCTCTGGGCACCCTGTGCCAGGCCCTGCCCACCCTCCCAGGGAAGAATTCCTTCCCAATATCTCATCTAACCCTGCCCTCTGGAAGGTTTAAGCCACTCCCCCTTGTCCTGTCACTCCAGGCCCTTGTGAAAAGCCTCTCTCCATCCTTTCTGAAGGGAAACATCAGATTCAGTGCCCAGCACAAGGAGCTGTGACCGCCCTGCAGCCACTCCAGGACAACCAGACACACACAGAGAGGTGAACACAGCAGAAATGAACACAACCAGGCACACACACACACAAATTAACACAACCAGACACACACACAGAGCTGAACACAACCAGACACTCACAGAGGTGAACACAACCAGACACACACAGAGAGGTGAACACAGCAGAAATGAACACAACCAGGCACACACACACACAAATTAACACAACCAGGCACACACACACACAAATTAACACAACCAGGCACACACACAGAGCTGAACACAACCAGACACTCACAGAGAGGTGAACACAGCAGAAATGAACACAATCAGGCACACACACACACAAATTAACACAACCAGACACACACACAGAGCTGAACACAACCAGGCACACACACAGAGCTGAACACAACCAGGCACACACAGAAATGGACACAACCAGACACACACACACACAGGTTAACAGAACCAAGCACACACACAGAGAAATGAACACAACCAGACAAACACAGAGCTGAACACAACCAGGCACACACACACACACACACAGGTTAACACAATCAGACACACAGACAGAGCTGGACACAACCAGGCACACACACATTAACAGAACCAACGAGAGAATCGTTTGTACCAGCAGAACTGAGGCTGCTCCTATAACGAAACCGTATTACAGCATTTTTCTCCGCTAGAAAAAACCACGTAAGCGAAGGTACGGCCTGAACAATTATGCTTTTCACCGCTATTGTTATGGTAATTTCATTACAAACAGCACTGATCGCTGAGTTCTGAAAAGCAGAACCTGCGGCAGTAAGAATATCCTCATATCATCACACAGAGATGCAGAATTACTCTGCTCCTAATACAGGTTTTTCCTAAATTTAAAATAGAAATGAAGCAGGTAACTAGCAAAAACACATTACTGATTCCGGTTACCTTATCTCATAGAGGAACTGTCTTTGGACAGCAGCACACTAAGGTGATTTATTAAGAACTGGGTGAACGGACAACCACGGGGAAACATCCCATTGGTCGCTCAGATGGGTTTTTCACACTAAAAAAAGGCAGCGTTTAATTTTATCCATTGCCACAGCAGCCGAGCAGCACCTGCGCTTCTCGCTTGTGCCCGCAAGCGGGGACTTCCCCTTGCCCGGGCACCGCTCAGCCCCGGGCGCAATGAACGGGGAGGGGCTGCGCTGCCTTGGCACGGAGCGGGGCCGGCAAAGGAGGAACCGAGCCCCGGGAGGCCGCGGCCGGAGCGCCGAGCCCGCAGCAGCCCCCGCGCTCCCGGAGGGGCCGCTCGCTCCAGGCCCCCGCCCGCCGCCCGCGGGTGTCAGCGCCGCGCCCGGCGGCCTGGAGGCGCAGTGCACGCTCCCGGTCCCACCCCGCTCCGGCCCCGGTCGGTCCCGGTACTCACAGGCCACCGGGCCGGTCCTGCCTTCCGCTCCCGCCCCTCCACACACCAATATGGCGGCAGCACCGGGATCCCCTTCCGCTTCCGGGGTTCAGGGGCGGGGCACAGCCCCGGTGCTGCCCCTCTATTGGCCCCGGGGGAAAGGGAGGGGCCGGGGCGGCGGGTGGCGTGCGCGCTCCGTGAGGGGACACGGGGAGCGGGCGGGGCGGTATCGGCGGAGAGGCGGAAGGTGTCGGGGTGTGTGTGTGGCCTGTGAGGCGGGGCGGGATCGGGCGGTGCCGGCGCGGACCGAGCGCGGGACAGGACGGGGCGCGCGCCGCCGAACGGGCCCGCCCTGCTACCCTGAGGGGAGCGCCAGGCCCCGCCCCCCGCGCTAGCGCAGCCAATGGCAGCGGCTGCTGGGGCGGGCGTGGACGCGCGACCAATAGCGGGACGGCGGCGGGCGGGGAGGCTCGGCCGAGGGCGGGGCCGAACCGAGTACAGCCGAACTCAGCCGAGCGCGAGCTGTGCTCTACCGAGATGGGCCGAATCGAACCCGAGCAGAACCGAACTCAGCCGAGCCCGAACCCATCTCTACCGAGATTGGCCGAGCTGAGCCCGAGTCGAACCGAACCGAAGCGAGCGGAGTCCCCTCACGGGATGAGGCGAAAGCTGTTGAAGGATTTCAAGTTTTAACTAGTTCGGTGTATTTTATTAAACGAAAACATGAACCTCCAGGAATCAAAATCAGTAGAAGACAAGAAATACTCGTTACGTTGAAAAAGAGGTGACACAAACATCCCTACGCGTGCTGAGGTGCGTTTGTTCCCGTGGGACAGAAACACTGATACACGAACCCCAGCCATGATAATTTATTTTCCATAGATTCGCTGCCCCGAGGCTGTTCCGAGTTTCTGTACCGCCTTTGGGCACCACTGGGCGTCTCTCCAGCATCTCTTTTGGGGCTGAATCAGTAAATTCTTCAGGCTCCGTGGCTGCAGCATTTTGTACTAAAGTTTACATTCAGTACATGCTCTAAAGTGACAAGATGCCAAAAAAAAAATAGTCCTGACGCTTTTCAAAACCTATTGATTTAGTATTTATAGTATGCAAGTATATGAGTATAGTTATTTCATACATATAATAAATAGATTAGAAATCAATATATAATTATACATATAAATATAATTATATAATAATACAATTATAATATCAATATATTATAATATAAATATATTAAATATATTTATATAAAATATATGAACTATATATAAAATATGGTATTATATATTATATTTCAAGTTCTAGGGTATCCCAGCATTACTTCTGTGGGGTATAGGATGGATTGAATATTGACATGAATGTTTAATCTCAGTTTCAGCTGCAGCAGCATCAGGGCCAGGTTTTTAGATCAATCCTTGGCAAGTCATAATCTCTTTAGAGAGTGGATGCTGTCAGTTAACAGCACACTGCAGTCTGGGAATCTTCACAGATTCAGGTCGATTAAATGTCCACTAAACAAACAATAATTACAACTATCAACAAAGGAGATTAATAATAACAAACAACTTTGATTTATCTCCTTTTTAACAGTAAAACTGGTTTTGCATTTGGTAAAACTGTTGTGAAGAGGTGCAAGAAAGGAACTATAACTGAGTAATAAGGAACATGTAGAAGAGTCTCTGAAAGCTGGTTTTAAAAATAATGAAAATAATTTAAAACTATTAAATAGAGCCCCCAGTGACCTGTGGTGACCTGTGGTTTTCAAGCATTTTTATGTGCACAGGTTCGAGAATGAAAGGAAACCATGACACATGAGTGAAGTTTGCAGAGGTTAATGAGGGAAAACACTCATTTTTTTGCCATCAAAATGTTTCCTCCCTGTGCTGCCTCCTCTCTGGCTGCTGCCTGCTTCCATGCTGTCCCCGTGGCTGTGTCCCTGTGTGCCTTGGCTGAGCGTGCTTTGTCCTGGTTCCTGAGGAAGCCCTGCTGGCTCACACACCTGTTAGCCCCATAAACAGGTGCCCGTCCTTCTGGGCTTCCTCACCTGCAGGAATCCATCCCAGTTCCCTGTTCAGAGCGCTCAGCTCGCTGCAAATTATTTACATTTCTACAATTTTGGTTATTTATTATTAGGCTGTGTGTGAGTGGGCAATAAGACACAATAAATCTTCCCAAATCTTGATTATTATTATTATTATTATTATTACAACATAAGGATGTATGATGTAAAAAAACCATGAATAGATCTCCCCACTAGTAAGTGTTGAGCTCTATTTTAATGGCTTTTGGAGGGGACCACTAAATTCTGGTTTAGTGGTACCAGAATTTACCTACCCTGAGTAAAACTAGGTGTGAATTTCTGTAGTTCATTTACTACAGTTTGGTTGTTTTCTCAGAACTAGCTGTTTCAAAGTTGTTCCCCACGATGAATAAATTCGTAACATCTCAGGTTTTTCAAACACAAAATGAGTCATGCCAACCTGTTTTCGTGGGCTGCTGCAGAAATGAATTAATATGATAATATGACCCTGTGAAATTACTACTGTTGGTGTAATAAATGTTCTTATTTATTACCCCTAACATTTAATTGTAGTTTAAATAAATTCCATACAAACACATTTACTGCAGAGTTTAGAAACACTCCACGATTATATAATGCAGGAATAAATCCCCTATCAGTGATTCTTAGGAGAGGAGGATTTGTAGGGTTGGTACCAAGCTGGTTTGTCATGAACCCTTCATGGAATCCCAAACTGGTTTGGGCTGGGAGGGACTTTAAAGCCCATCCAGGAACATCCAGGGGCAGGGACACCTTCCACTATCCCAGATTGCTCCAAGCTCTGTCCAAGCTGGCCTGGGACACTTCCAGGGATGGGACACCCATTTCTGGTTTGGTCTCTCTCAGCCCCTTGCAGTGGCTCTGTGGCATCCTCTCTCTGAATCTCAGAGAACACAGGGCCTTGCTAAAACACAAGAGCTTTTCTGTGTTCAAAGCAGAATTTCCAGTTCTGCCTTAAAATCCAAACCAAACACAAACAAACCCTCTGCAGCTGAATTCATCCCATCCCTGGGAGCTTGGAGCTCTCCCTTTTCCCCTCTCCCTGCTCCCTTTGGGCACTGGTGGCTCTTTTCCTGGAGGCCCCCGTGTCCCTGCGGGTGTTCACGCCTTTGTTTCTCTGCAGAAATGTGTGATGTAGAGATTGTGCTTGTGTGGACGTCAGCATTTCCAAACCTTGCATGTGTTGCATTGCTAAGCAACTTTTAGCAACACTTATCTCGCGTCCTTATGCCATCTGGAAAAGAGGATTAGACAAGGAAATGTGCCAGGGAGAGACAAAGGCACATCTAAGAAAGAGGTGGCTTAATTGCTAAAGAGAATGAGTGACATTAATAGTAGGCAATCAGCAGAAGTGATTGAAAGCAGGCACAATGCTTCACAGGTAGTGATAAGGAAGCTCTGGGAAAGGTGGAATATTTTATATCCCCTGGCCTCTTCCCTCCCTGCAGGAGGCACAACTTGGCTGCATCCCATTGCATGATGCAAGATGAAGGCCCCTGGGATTTCAGATTATAAATTAGATAGGGGTCCAGTGACAGTGGGGCTTTTCTAGATCCTCCAGTTGTTCTGTCCATCCAGGAGTGTCACTGCTGTTTGGAGATCCTTCCCCTACAGCAGAGGAGGCTGTGAGCTGCCAGTGGAGCCTGGAACCTGAGCTGTTGCTTGTAGAGATGTTGTACCCATGAGTTGCAATGATTTTGTACATGAGTTACCAGCAGTGCAGCTATTGTGGGATATCTGCTGAGGAAAACGTCCTTGCTTTGGGGGGGTGGCAAGGGTAGAGCAGAGCACGGGTGTCAGGAGTGTGTTTCTAAAGTCCCTTGTCTTTGTTGTCATCTTCAGCACACCTGTAACTGCAGGAGGTGTAAACCAAGCCACACCTTTGGCTACTAAATCCATCTGGAGCTTCAGCTGGGTTCACACACATTTGAGAATTGTAGGAGACCTTCTTCTGGTACCTCTGCTGTTACCACATAAAAAGCCAAATATCCAACTTAATAGAAGAATGATCATTTCAGGCTTTAAATATTCTTATTCTCTAGTTCCTTATGCACTCTGATATTGCAGAAATGTTGCCTGATGGCTAAACAGGATTTAGTACCACATAAAACCAGTGAGGTTTGTTACTGAGCTGTTTAATTTCCCATACCTGGACTTTTGACTGCACTTTGACCATTGTCTGATTATTTCCATCTCAGTTGTGACTCTAATGGAACAATTCACACTAAATATCAGTGCCAGCTCTGGGCTTCAAGATGATTTTTACATGTATCTTGGAACAGAACTGTCCCCCAGTATACAATCCTGCACTTTCTTCTCCCAGCAGGAACTGAAACCACTATTCCTGACCATGTCCCCTCCTGTCCTGGCTGGCTGTGCTGCCAGTTAATGCCATTCAAATGGTGGCAGCACGTTCATGATGACGTCAGGCTGAGCTGCACATTACGTGTCCACTTTTAACATTGCTGGAAACTTAATTGGCTCATACCTAAACTGCTGTGGCATTTGGCTTTGCAGCCTTAGGAACCTTTAAACTTTTATGCAAAGGGAATACCTTGGGTGAAATGCAGGCTGGATTTAAATAACCAAAGCTTTTTGGAATGGAGTTTGGTACACTATTTCACTTTTCACAATCTTTAAAAAGCAAAATAATGTGTGATTCTGTATGTGACAAAGCAGTTATTCATTCTTGCCATGTAATTTAATGCGATGTTCTATATGAACTGAAGGGCTTCACATAATAGTATCCCACAGTAACAAACCTTGGGCAAGAAATGTTTGATTCTCCTCCCTTTCCCCTTTAGAGCAGTGCCACATAATCCTTGGTTGTTGTGTGGTCTCCTATTCAACTTTTCACACAAATGTTGGAAGGGTATTTATAAAAAGTCTTGAGGACCACCCACTTTGCTATTGAAAATTGGCTGAAATAATCCCTTCTTTATAATTTAGCTGTGGTGTTGTCGAAATTTCAGTTCCATGTGTATTTCTGTTCAAGGGGCAGGGGAGAAATGACGTGTTGGATGGACGGGACGCTGGGGCTGATTGTGGAGGTGACACCTGTGACAGGCCCAGTGCCTGGGACGTCCCTGCACTGTGCTCCCTGCTCCTGACAGGACTCTGACATAATGCTGTGGCTGTCCCTCTCCTGATGGATATGATCTGACTGGAGTGTTTGGCATCCTCTGAGTGCTCAGCTCTCCCAGAGCACGAGGTTCTCTGGAGCAAGAGGGACAGAGACCTTTCCTGAGCTTCATTCCAATTAAATGCAGAAGTACAGTGAGGTGTCCAATGTTCTTCGAAGGAATTTTTATTCTTGCAATGAAGGAGTGGTTTTTGCCTTCAATACTGTCAATTTTTAATTTTAAAAGGAAAGTACTTTGGAATCAAAAAGTTGGAAAAATAGGGAAAAAAAACCCAAGCTCTGAGTGTGCATGCATGGTTTGTGTGCTTGTCAGAGAATAATCCCAGTTAGTGTAAGTTACACATTAGACACTGGAAACAGTAAAGGATTGCTCAGCAGGTTGTAATTTGTCAAGCACGGAGCACAAATGAATCCCATCCTAATGCAGAGATATGGAATCCATGGCTTCATGGAAAGCTTGTCTAATCCAATTGACTTCTGGGGGGGTTCTGTTTGCACAGCACACACAGCTCCAACCAGAGCACAGCTGGGCAAGAGGTGCTCAGAAATGCATCTTGGATTGCCTCACTCAGATGGGAGTGTATCACCTCAAAGAAAATGATCCCAAAACCTGGGAATCCAGCAAATACAAGTGTACTCTCAGTGTCAGACAAACAAAACACATGGAATGGAACTCGATACAGCAGCCCATCCAAACAATATTTGCATGTCAGAATCTACTGTGGGATGTTAACAGTCTCAAAATGAAATATTTAACAAAAAAATCAGAGGAATATAGTTCATCAGATTGATTTATTTCTACCTTTAATTCTAGACATGCTTACAGTGCCAGGTCATGTGTTCTGAACCCAGAATGAAAGTGTTTCTTTTTAGAAGCATTTCCTCTAAAGGAATAAGTTTTTGGAGGTTTCAAAAGTCTCACAGTAAAGTGCTTCTTTAATCCAGCCAAAGTTGATAGTAATCAAAATTCATAGCAATGTTCAAACCCTGTGGAATGTTGGGATGGTCTGTTCCATGATTAGTTAGCAGATGTTAACTTTAACAGGCCCTTTTTTCTGGCTCTGTAAGCTGAACAATACGGAATTGAATAGGTCTTGAAGAAATCGCTACACAATCATGGGAGTATTCTCTTCAGATTACTATAAGGATATATTTGAAGAGAGAAAATTTGTTCCACTCCTGTTCATTGGGTATTTAGAAGACTTAATTTTCCCTTTTCTCAGCAGTGCAATCATTTACATTCTGCATTAAGAAAGCATGATATTCCTGTTTATTGCAAAAACTTAATTGTTTTCTTTTAATCTTTTTAAAATGCATTTTTGTGGAAGTTGAGGTTATTCACAGGACTTCAGTTTAAACATCCAGATAATTATTTCAGGCAGAGAGATAGCCTGGCTTTGGTGAAGAATCAGCCTTTAAGGGAATGAATGTGTGTCTTCTTTCTGTCCCTCTGTGAAGACAGGTTTGCTTTACCACTGCACAGCAGAGAGGATCTGGGGGGAAAAGAGCAAAAACCAACCCTGTGGAGACTGAGGGGAGGGGAAGGAGGTTCACCAGGTGTCAAAGCAGATCTTCCTCCTGCAGCCTGTGGAAGGTTTGGAAGAAGCTGCATGGAGCAGGTGTTTGGTGTCCTGGAGGAAATGCAGAACAGGGAAAGCCCAGGAGGAGCAGGAGCAGGAGCAGGAGCAGGAGCAGGAGCAGGAGCAGGAGCAGGAGGAGAAAGGCCAGGCAGGAGCAGGAGCAGGAGCAGGAGCAGGAGCAGGTTCAGGTTCAGGTTCAGTTTCAGGTTCAGTTCAGTTCAGTTTCAGGTTCAGGTCCAGCTTCAGATTCAGGTCCAGGTTCAGGTTCAGTTCAGTTCAGTTCAGGTTCAGGTTCAGTTCAGTTCAGATTTAGATTCAGGTTCAGTTCAGATTCAGGTTCAGTTCAGTTCAGATTCAGGTTCAGGTCCAGATTCAGGTTCAGGTTCAGGTCCAGGTTCAGGTTCAGGTTCAGGTTCAGGTTCAGATTCATGTTCAGGTTCAGTTCAGTTCAGATTTAGATTCAGGTTCAGTTCAGATTCAGGTTCAGGTCCAGATTCAGGTTCAGGTCCAGGTCCAGGTCCAGGTTCAGGTTCAGGTTCTCCTGATGGGATTCTGGCTTGTGGAGCAGCCCTGCTGGAGCAGGGAACAGGCAAGGAGGAGGGAGCAGCAGAGAGGGAATGCCATGGGCTGGCCACAACCCCCACTCCTCATGCCCTGCACCACTCTGAAGTATTTCATGCTCTGAAGTATTTCATGCTCTGAAGTATTTCATGCTCTGAAGTATTTAAGTCCCTGGAAACTGCTGGGTGCATCAGTACTTTTAAGAAGCCAGGAACCCTTAAACCTCACCAAAATGTGTTTCAAAAATCTCACCCAGCATTAAGTTTCTCTCTATATTTTATAGCAATGTTGTTCTTTTTTTTCCTTGTCAAGGATAATAGCTGATGTCAGAATTGTAAATACTCTACAATAATTATTTGAAGTACAGAACCAGATTAAATAGACCCTACAGTGAAATATTTCTTTGAAGATGTGAAACTTGATTCTTTGTTTATTAGGAAAGTTACTGCTTTAAGATGGTGCAGCATTTCAAAAGACTTGGAAAACACAAGAAGTCCTAAATAAATTCTAAATTCCCATTTGTCAGCTCCATCTCCAGTCTGACACAACCTAATAGATTTAAGTTGTTGGAGAGGTAGTTCTCAATATGATGCTTAATTTATGTTTTCTCCTGGATACTCGGCTGTAAATTTAATATACTGAGCACCTAATGGATGTCATGGTGAATTTTTCCTTATATTTGGACTTAATTAAGATTTAAAACCCATCAGCACAAACAAACAAAAATGTCAAAACTGTTTTCTCTCCCTGGCTCTGAGTGTATAAGCTATCTTTTGACATATGTTGCATCTGGAAGCTGGGAACTGAAATCTCCTGTTTCTGTCATTAGCAATTCTGGATTTGCACTGCCTGATTTGCCATTCCCTGAGGGAGGCAGAGCCAGAATCTGGGTCTGACACCCAATCTAGAGCAGGAGATGCTTCGAGCAGCCAGCATGGTGAGTAAAGATAATGGATTAGTCAACTGCTCAGCTTCCTGGTTAGCTGAAAAATAAAAAAAATCTTTGCATTGCAGTAAAATAACTTGAGAGTATAAGAAACAGCCTTTGTAATCCAAACAGGCAGGGCTTTTTTTTTAGCAGAGTGCTGAATTCCTCATAACAAATACAAACAAAGTAATTTTTTGACATTGATTCCATTCTGTAGGAGAAATCTTTCCCTCCTGGGGTTTCTGCTCAGTTATTTTATTCAGGCAAAACACAGTGGTGTGCAATAAGATCAAAAGAGTTCAAGTTAATAATTTCTGCAGTCCTAATTCATTTCCCAAGAAAGAAATAGGGCCTTATACTTAAATCTGGACCCCAGACTTTTTACCCTTCACTGATATTCAGAAACACTGCTAGTACTTCACATATTTTCAGTAACAACTTTGGCATGAGAAATGGTCCCATAAATACAGCAGCTACAGGATCTTAAACTGTGGGAGTTCTACTTTCAGGGAAAAACAGGAATATTCAGGCATGTAGGCTTTTATGTCCACGCAAAACCATTTTCACATTTTACAAATTATTCAAGCAGATGGTGGAGGCAGAAATGTTTCATTTTTTTCCTGATTTAATGTTCTGTCTGATCTTTAATTCGTGGAGATTGAATGGCTGTTTTAACCTGGGAATTACTTTGGTGCTGGAGTAACAAGTTCTAGTTCAAGTGAGAAGCTGAATGTTAAAAAATCACTTTTCCTCCAGAAACACCTGGTTTGACTAATTCTCTTAAGGTTCTAAAGGTGGTGGGTTTGGGTTCTGCTTATTTATATTTATTGTGAGATTTGCAACATTGGAATCCCCAAACCATAACACTGGATACATTACACTTTCTCTTGATGCCTTAATTGCAAGAGAAAGTTTAGAGGGGGAAAAAACAAAAACAAAACAAAACAAAACAAAAAAAATCCCACTACCACAAAATCCTCCTGGCTATGAAACAAAATCTGAAGACTTGATGACTTTGATCTTAAGTTTCAAATTTGGTGCTTCTGAGGAGGTTTTTGGTAGCTGTGGCTGCAGAGGTGACTGTCCCACCTGTGTTACTGTGTGGAAGCCCTGAAAAACAACCAGTTGATTTGCAACCTCTGTGCAAATCCTGAGTGTGACTCATGAATTTAATCAATTAGAAACAAAATATCTTGTGACTCTCTGGATGGGGCACCATATGTTGCAACAGAAAAAGAGCACTTTAGGAGGAGGCAGTTTGGTGTTTTTGGAAAGATGACATTGGAGAGAAAATGTAGAAAATGTGTTTGGCTTTAAATATTAGGACTTCAAAACAAAACCCAGCCGTTGTTTTGCATAGTTCAGTGAGCTAAAGATTGTTTTGGGGATTGGAGTCATCCTGTTCTTACGGGCACTCAACTATTTCTGGTGTTGGTGTCACTGCTCGGGGGTGTTGCTGTGCATGTGACTGTGGTTTGTCCTTTCTGAGTGTTCATGGCAGGCAGACTCTGGGCTTTGCAGAGCTCACCAATCAATGAGTTCAGTTTGGCCAGGGAAAATTGGCACTGGAAGGTGAGTGAGGCAGAGGGGGCAGAAGGAGTGGGAAGGAGGGAAAAGGAGGGAAGAAAAAAGGAAAAAGAAGAATGAACACAAAGTTCTATTCAAGTTTATTCAAAGATCTTTTCTCTGGGCATTGCTGTACTGATTTCCTTTCTGATTCTTCTCATCTCTGCTTTTGGAGAGAAATGTTGGCTAACTCTCAAAATACCTTGGGAATAAACCTCTGCTGATGGGTAAATGATGAGATCCTCGAGGCATTCACGCCCCACTGCCCGTGGTATGGATATAATCATTCAGTGATGGAGAATCATCCTGTTCCATCCAGTATTGATGAACTGTCAGGGAAAGGGTTCCAAGAGGCTTTGCTGTTTAGTAATAATATCTGTGTAGCTCGAGTTGAAATATGGATGGTTTTCATATTTCAAATAGGTAATGGGATCCAAGCCCATGCAAGATGGTTTTGATGTTATTTGATGGGAAAACCTCTTTTGTCACTACTTAGTAACACATCTTAATTCTTACAAATTAATTTCTGGTACTTTCATGGTGTTGGCCAAGCAAGTGACCTCCACTTGCAGCTCTTTAGGTTTTTTCTTTTCTTTTTTCCTCTTTTTCTTACCACTCGTGATGCACTTTTGCATTTTTTCTTAAGGTATTGATTATTTTCCAAGGCTCCTTGAAGTAGGATGAGATCCATTGCTAAACAGAGCAGCAATTTTCCTTTGGTTATTTCAGTTTGCCACACTGATGGAAGCAATGCGTGCATGGTGAGGAATGTTCTCCTCCAGATTCTTGATGTTATTACAAGATATCACAATGTAATAAAGAAAACAATTCCTAGGCACTGATAGCAATGACATAATATTGCTGCTTGTCCAGATCTCTGTAATCCCTCTGGTTTGCATTTGCTCCATATCAACACATTTCTGCTGCATCAGCGAAAATATTTTTCATTTTTCTGGACTGAAGAATGTTCTGGTCCGATGTGTCTTAAATTTACAGGAATTTACAAGTCTGAGTAACAAGCTTTCAATTGAAACCAGGGCTGGGAATACACGGAGCTGGGGTGTGGAGCCAACTCAAACACATCACTGGGTCATTGTTCAGGAGGTTGGAGCTGTAAAAAGTTCAAGTTTTGGCTCCTACTGTTTTTAGGTCCAAGTATTGTCCTTAAGTATTCTGCCATCTTTTTCAAATTTATCAGCATTGGATGTTTTTTCATCCTCCACCCACTGCCTCCACTGAGTTCCACTGAAAGTTAAATCTCTAACTGAGATTCTTTCCTGAAGGTTCTTTAGGACTGAACAGGTCCCTTCTTTCTTTTACAGCTGTGAGCATTCCAGTAGCAATTCCATTTTGCAATGTCTGTATATGACTGCTAACACTGGACCTGATGGGAAACCAAACCCACTGAGGTGATGTAAGCACTGATAATTTCAGTTGGTCCATGAAGCAGATCCTAGCTCACATAGGCCCATGTTCAGATGATTGGCCAGCCAGGAGACAGCAAACAAGACTGGATTTCCAAGAGTGGAATTGTGGAATTCTCAGCAGCTTCTTTAACAAAAAAGGTGACAAATGAGAGCCACTCTTTATGTCATCATGTCATAGCACTGAACTAGAAAAAGTTGACTGGTTGCATAAATTTAATCACATAATCAGTGGTTTCATGGCTTAAAACCATGTGCATGGGGAAAAATATCCTCTTTTCTCCCTACTATTTCTTGGTCCAAGAAGCCCTTTTTTAGACTATTTGACAAAAGTGAGTGTGTAACTGAATTCAGGAACAGCATCAGATGACACATAGGCTGTCATATGTTAGTTAAAAAAAAAAAAAAAGAAAAATAGTTTCCATAACAACTGACTCACCACTTGTATTTCCAAGAGAGAGAATATCTTAAAAGAAAATGTGATGGGTCAGTCCATGTGTGTTGGTGCTGTCAGTGAACAAGCAGGAACATTTTTCATGGTTGGCAAGAATGATTTTTTTCTTACTCAAATAAGGATTTGATCTCAGAAATAAGACTGTGCTTCTTGGAGGATCCTTTCCATTGAAACAACAATGCAAGAAACTATGTTTAAAAACAAAGCCAAAATTCTCAACCCTGATCACTGTATCTCTAAACAAATTAGGAAACACTCTTTTTTTCTTTTAGAATTACTGATTTTCCCTTTGGGGTTCATTGCTGAAGAGCTGATCCTGCTCATGCCTGAAGCCAGCAGGACTTTTACTGCTGACGTTGGAGTGTGTGTGCTCAAGCCCTGCCGTGATTTCCTCTCTGTTTTGTGTCAGCCCCTCTGAGCCTGCTCCAAAGCCACTCCCCCAGACGTTTTCCTGCTTCTCCTCTGAAGCCCTCAGTGCTGAAATTTGACATCATCACTCGAGGTAGCCTGAGGATCATCAGAGACTTTGATGTAATTTCCACTACAGACAAATACTCTGCTGAAAAAAAAGGTTTTGACTCTACCCCCTCTTTCCTGCAGGCAGTGATAAATAAAGAATTTCTGCAGAATCCAATTATTTTTAATCTGACATTTCATACATTTTCCTGGGGTAGGGCAGAGGGAATCACAGAATCCTTTAGGTTGGAAAATACCTCCAGGAGCATCGAGTCCAGCCTGTGACCAGTCCCCCCCTTGTCACCCAGCCCAGAGCACTGAGACCCACGTGCAGTCATTATCTGAGTAATAACTGCAGCTCTTAGGAGGTTTCCCCTCTATTTTATTATTCAGTTTTGTTCTTATCTGGCCTGCATTCCAGCAAACAGTTCTGCTTCTTTTAGCCCATAGACATTTATTGTAATTTTGATGATTTTGTCTGGAATTTTGCATGAAGCCATCACTTTAGTAATTACCATATTTCAAAAGTAATGAAGGCTGACTTCTCCCCATATGACATGGAAAAAGAAATACTAAGGTTTGGACTCATGTAAATTAATGTGCTCTAGGAAGAAATAATTCTTCATTATCAACAATATGTAAATCTGGTTTCTAAAGTGTCTACAATAACTTTACTTTCTTAATAGTTTCTCTTTGAGTTCTCTTAAGGGTCTGAAAGACATTTATTTGGGTATAATGAGACCCTGTTGGAGCCCAGGCTCAGGCATTTCATGGCTGTGCATGCAGCCCTCCCCCAGGCACTGCTTCCCACGGGTTTCTCAGCACCACACGGTGGCTGCTTGAAAGAACAAATTAGTCTTAGTGTACATAAGTTCTGTGAATTTCAATGTACACGTTTACCGCCCTGGAGACGTGTCAGGACCCGAGATCCCACACAATCACATGGCCAGGGCACAATGACTTTGGTTCTCTGCAGCAGCTCAGACCCGTCTGTAGTAGGGGTAAAATAAGAATTACCAGCCCTATCCATAATTACTTCTATCCATAATTACTTTTTGACCACACCAGAAACTGTATTTTGGCAAAACCAAACCAGAAACCATTATTGTCTTTCTACTGTTGGAATTAAATGTGTCTCTTTCAGTCCCTCCCAGCTTGCATCTTCCTCTACTTCATTGCAAGTACTCTGAGGCTTTGGCAATGTAGGACTAAAGCTTGTGAGTGGAGTAAGGCACACCCTGGGTAACCTTCTGTCTGTGCAGGTGATTGATTCTCTACTCAATTTCTGAAATAATTTATAATAATGATCCTGTCATGACAGGTCAATGCACCACACATGTGTATGAATGTGAACATACAGACCTCTGTGTGTGTGTGTGCTGTGCTTGTTTGGTTTCTTGTAAAACATCAGGGCTACCCCACATGGGATTTTACCTCTCAGACACCTGTTTGTGCACTGGGAGCCCTACAGAACTATAGCTAGAAAGATACAATTATGAAAAGCACCTTGCAGCCCTGTGTTGAAATAGCAGCTAAATCAATTTGTCAGGTTCCCCTCTATAATCTCTCGCACACATCTGTAATCTCATTTCACAACAAAGTGATGATTAACATGTTTGCTGATTTAGCAATTAGAATCCTTGGGCTGGTCCTGAACATGCTGATTCTCTCAGAGCTGTGAGGAGAGCAGGAGCTGCTGCACTGATTGGGATAAGAGGGGTCCCAGCATGTGCCAAGCACATCCACGTTAACTCAGTGTAATGAGGCATCAATTTGGAGTCAGACTCTCCCTGTACAAATCTGGTACCTGCTCAGCTTTACTGCAGCCTCCACAGCCCAGGAGAAATCCCCCATGTTGTTATTCTGAGACTTGTTAACTAATTGTTATAAACTAATTTTTATAAAAGATTATTTATTTGTTGGTGACAGGAATTAAGCTTTCATGTAAAGGCTCTTACTTTGAGTTTATCTAGATCCAAAGTTCCTGCTTGGCCACTTATCCTCTCAATCAAAAACACAAAGGACAACCTAGATAAATTTAAACTTATCAACTCTGTATTTTTCCTGAACACCCTTCTTGTTGATATCTGTTACAATTCCGTATTCTTATCAAATCCACTCTTTTGATGTTGTACTTTTAATGACCTTTTTTTGTTTGTTTTCATCTGTTCTGCTTGTAACTTCAGTCTAAATAAAGCAAAGCTGTGGTTCCAAGAATTATAAAACATTTAACATTTTTTTCATTGCCCCTGGAAGCTACAGAGAATTAGAGGCCACTTCTGAAAATACAGATATAGTGATGTAGTGATGTAGTGATGATCTTTGGAGGAAACTTTGTGTCATTAGAACTCATTTGAGTGAAGAAACTTCTAGATTTTGACCACTCCTTTTTTTTTTTTTTGACCACTTTTGACATATATCCCTCTCTAAATCATGCACTAAAATAATTTGGGATTTTGAGTCTGACCATGTAACAGGATCATTGTGAGCCTTGCTAGGAGTAATGTTCCTTTTGGTGCTAAGGAAAATGAAAAAAACAAAACTATAGAATGCTTTCATTTGGCTCTTGGGTTTGTTTTGTTTTAAACTTTCAGATTGGCTGCTTAGCATTTTGCTTAAAGAAAAGCCAAGCTCACACACATGGAAGATTGCCAAAGACTCTAATCCCTATTTTGGTTAAATTACAGTACCCAGATTTTGGTAACAAAGCGCATTGATTTTATATTCAAAAAGATTTTTATATTTAGTCTGTTAACCTTTTGTAATTCCCACCCACAGCTTTACACTGGGGAACATTTTGATGCTAATTGTTGTCAGTAGGGAATCTGCCACGGCCCCTCGGGAATGTCAATCCACTGAATTGGAATGCAGGTGCTGGTAATTGCAGGACTCTCATTGTCTGCTGGCTGCAGCGTGCATGTCTGAAACAATTCTTTTCAAGCTGGATTTGAGAACATTTTAAAAAAATAAATCCGGCATTTGAAGATAGCCTTACATTATATTGACCATAAAGAAAGGACTTGGAGACATTTTTCCTTTTAATTGCTAAGACAGTTTTCCATCCTTGCAGTTGGAAACCACTGTGCACAGGGGCAGACCCTCAGGTCCAACAGCCATTGTGTCTATTTAACATTTCCCTGGGGCTTTGGGTGTCTGCAGGAATTTTTCTGGGGTGGTTCCTGAAGGCTGTTGGTGTAACATCACCAGGCACTGGCTGGGACAGGGGAATGGCAGGCAAAGAGAGGCTCTGTGCTCTGAGTGACACTGGATATATTGCTTCTTCTAGCCCTGCTTTTCTCAGCATAGAATAACATACTGCTTTTCCTTTACACATCTCAAGCCCTTGTGGCTACTCTGAGCTCCAGCAAAACTCTCTCCTATCATTTTTGTGGGCACTTGGGTGTGTTTTCTATGCATAAGAAAACTTAATATTCTTTACTTTGCTAAAATCTTCATTATTTTCTTCATAAGATCTCCGTGGTGCAGAGTTAATGATTATGCAACAGCACTTTGTTTAGAATACACAATATGCTAAAGTGCTGCCTGGGAAAATATTTTAAATACAGACTAGTCATTACTTTTATTAAATGATTATAATTTTAGTGGGTTTGATGAACCCTCCCCCTGAGTGAAGTCTTTGTTTCCACAGAATGCTTTAATATGGATGAGAGTCATTCTCACAAAAAATATCTTTATCGAGCTGAAGTTACTATACAGAGAAAAAAGAAAAATCAGGATCAAAAATAGAAGATTCTCATATTCTTTGTTGTAATATAATATTTTTTTCAATTAAAACCACTCAAATTCAATTTTAGTTCCTAAGGATTGTGGTAAAAAGTATAAGGGCAGTGAACAATCATGATGAGATCACAGAATCACAGAATTGTTGAGGCTGGGAAAGACCAAGACCAGCAGCAGTGAGCCAGCATCACCTCTGTGCTCACCACCAAACCATGGCCTCCCCTGCCACAGTGTTTTGAGCATCTCAAGTGATGGGGATTCCATCCACTGCCTGCTCAGCCCCAGGAACCTTCTCCTAATTTTTCTAAACCTCCCCTGGTGCAACTTGAGGCCATTTCCTCTCGTCCTGTCCCTTGTCACCTGGGAGAAGGGATGGACACCCACCTCCCTGTTTGATTTTGCCAATGCCATCAATGAAAAAGAGTCAGGTTTGGGGGCTGTTTGCATATCCTAACGTGTTTATTCATGCTCTCAGAAGTTTGGCCTCTGTAGCAATGCTAATGGGGTCATAAATTAAAACATGTTTGCTTCTATACTGCACTGAGTGCATTGCTGTGGATACATCACACTTGATAATTTTCTTTGGCATCAGTACAGTAGTGAAAGAGTCCTTGTAACTTGAGTTAATACTAGTTCATTTAACAAAAATTAAATATATTTTGCTTTCTGCTGAACAGATCATCTTTTATCTTCTTTTTTTTTTTTCCCTGAATGAACAAAGCTCTTTGGTGAATTGACTCCTGCATTAAAGACTAATGCAGTGTGTCTGGTCACCTTTAAATGAAATGTCTATTACCCCTAGGACCAATAACTCTTTCTTTTTAAAAACCTGCAGTTAAATGAGGATGATTTTGCAGCATTTATTCTGCTACAAACAGATAATAACTCTTTGTGGGATGTTAACAAACATTCCAGCTGCATCTGTGGGGTTACTGCCCCATCAGCCTCACTCAAGGTCCTTCCCTGCCAATGTTTTTTCTTCCTCTCCCCAACCACCCACCCTCAACTTCTGGCTTGATGTCCTACACAAGTGATTAGTGTGCTGTAATTGAATTGGCTGTAAAAAGATAATTAATTGATATTTCACTCCCAGAGAGGTCAGGCTGCCCTATCTTGAAGGGTTGTTATGGAAGGAGTCATTCTGCTGGCACTTGGCCCTCCAAGGTGGCACATGAGCCTTGTCTTGCTGGTAGTAATAATGGTTGGAATTAAAATTAACATGAGGGGGGTATTTAAGGAATGATTCCCTGATTTGGATGCTTTAGCTTCACTTGAAAGCATGTGAAATTGGAATTTATTTTAATGCTCAGCATAAGACACTTCCATTTGAAACTCCTGTGCTGTGTAATGTGGGAGCACAGAACTATCACTAGAGGTGTGTAAGGTTTGGGGGGACTGATGGGAAATCCTGTCAGGACCTTGAAACAATTGATCCTAAACACCTTTCTTTGAACAGCTGCTTATTTTGAGATGATTTCACTTAAAGATTGGCATGAAGAATTTATTTTTTTAATAAATGGATTATCCACATGCAGGACTTCACTGATGTTTAAGAGGCTCTTAAACATTTCCTTTAAAAGTGTGTGGTACAAGAGCTATCAATTAATAATATAATAATATTAAAAACACATTAAATTTAGTGTCACAGGAACCTTTCTGGAACTGTTAGTGCATTAAGAACCTGGAGTTATTCTGTAAGGAGTGTGGTTCTCACTCATTGCCCAGAGAATAAATACTGCTACTACAGCAAAAGCTAATGGGGAGAAAGATGTTATTTAATGTCCTTGCAGAGGCAAAGACTTAACTTTTATCACACCATATAATGATAAAGTTATGGTGCTGTGAGGGAACTGCAGCACTGCCAACTGCAAAGTTCTTATTTAAGGTCTTCCAGCTCAGCTAAAGCATTGCAGTAGAACATGATCTTTCTTTCCATTTTACCCCACAGAATGTGAGGCAAGCAGTGCTGTCAATGCTTCATATTAAAGAGCAGCTTTCCAGCAGCAGACATTGCTGCCAGGATGGGGGATGGCCCATCAAACACTCTCCTGCCTTCTGGTTTGGTTGTGAAATGCTTCTGCAGGTTCCCACCCATTAAGGACGTGACCAAAGCAGCCTCTCCACAGGTCTCACAGGGAACAGAAGTTAATTAATAGGGAAATTTTGGTTCCTGCAGGGTGTATTGGTACAAAGTTATCATGAGGGGTCACAGTGTTCCATAATTGTGTTGGTTGTGACAAAAACCATGCATGGTGGAATCAGTTCTGTTACACTCGAGTGGAAAGGGGGAAAAAAAACCCCAATTTTTTGTAATTCTGTCAGCAGAATTCCTCAGGCTTTGCAGTACTTCTTACAGTGGGATCCTGAAGAGATTTCAGGAAAGGAAGAAAAGTAAAAGCTGTTAAACTTCTGTCTGTGCCAACCTTAGTGCAAAATACTGTGTTTGCATGGATACAATACACTAAAATGAGCAAAGCAATGGTGTATGCATTTAGCTCCAGGAAACAGTCCAGAAAATAACTGAAGATGTATTGGGAAAATTCTAGGGGAAAAGCCTAGATCCTATTATTCAAACTGGAAAAGAAAGATGTGGCAATTCCCAAAGTTCAGGTATAGCTAACTATTTACTATTTATAGAGAACTATTTACTTCACTCCCAGTAAGGATGTTCCAAAAGGGAAGAGCAGATGAGAGTCTCAGATCAGATAAAGTGCTCCAACTTCTGGTTTCAAATTCTTTTGACTGTTGAGTTGTACATTCTGGCTTTTGTCTTCACACTGCAGGGGATGCTGATAGTTTAGTGACCAGGATCCAATTTTGTTTACAGAAATAAATAATAGGAAATCACAAGAGAATCTTAATGTATGTAAATCAAAATCCACCATAGTCAAGTGCTGATGATTTTGCATTTGTTCTTAACTTAAGAATGCAAAGGAAAACACTAGCACATCATAAATTACACCATTTTTGGCACTTCCCCGGAGCACTACAGAAATACTTTTTTTTTTTTTTTTCTCCCCCTGCAGAAAGGAGGCAAAAAGCCAAGTGGCAGGATATCTGCTGAGAAAGCTGAGAAGATGACAGTCTCGCAGGAGAAGAGGGAAGGCAGCAGGTACGTGTGAATCAGGATTGCTGCTGCTCAGCTGGAGGCTGCTGCCTGCCCAAAGCGCGTTCATCCCCCTGCAGGGCTCCTCCCCTCCCTGTGCTGGCCCCACGGCAAGGTTTGCTTCCCTGGGCACTCTGGGGTCACACTGCCCTCCACGTTTCACTCCTCTCGCTTTCTCACAGCCTGGCCTTGTGCTGGCAATGACATTTTTCACTCCTTCAATTTGGAGGGGTTTTGATGTTGGGGCTTTTGGTGCTTGGGTGGGGATTTTAAGTGTTTTTCTTGTTTTAGTAGAGCTTTCCCCCCCCCACCCCCTTCATTCAAATGAAGTAGGTTGGGGAAAGGGTTTCACCACACCTTTAGAATTGTCATCAAATCTATTTTACACAGTTTTTAGGTGAGAAAACCTTTTCAGCTAAGTTTTACAGTCTGCTCTGATGAGACTTGAGTCATTCCATCTAACCTTGCCATTACACCTAACTTCACCACTTGAAAACTGGTGTGTTGAACAAACCTGCAAAATTGCATAGCATAGGATGTAGAAAGTTAAAAAGAAAATAATTACATAGAGAAGAAAACCTTCTTTTCTGCTTATTATTTTGCAACAGTGGTTTGAACTATGGCAATGTTCATTGATTATTTAATTAATATTAAAATGTTTTATTTAATTAATTAATATTTATTTAATTAATTTGATTATTTATTTAATATTAAAATGTTTATTTGATCACAGAAAATCCCTGCTCTCCAGAAAAAAAAAAAAAGTCAAATCAAATCACCATCATAACCTATTAGTTTGACTTTATTGAAAATTTAGGATGGAATTTGGGGTGGAAAGTATATAATGAGCCTTTCTGGTATTAATGTATCAGAAGTTATCCCGAGCTGTAGATTTTGCTGGTTGAAAACAACACCAATGTAACATTTTTCTGCTTGATAGGGGAGAATGAAGTAACTGGAAGAATAAACTGTCATTTCAAGTACAGTGAATAAACTTTCCTTTCTGGCAGTACCACGTGGGAGCATGGTAAATAAACCCTCTGGTTTCTTGTAACCATTTAATCGATAGCTCAGAGAGAAATCTTGAATCTTTTCCATGCTCCAGCCACAGATGTGCTCACATTAAGGCTGTGGTATGACAGTAAATGAAATTGCAGCTACAGCAGCAAGTATTAGGGGGAAATGAAAATTCCTGACTCAGAGGAGCAGGGCAATGACAGAAAGACTCCTCATTATAGATCTCTTCATGTGGAGAAGAATGACTGGTAAATGAGGTTTGTGTGACACAAAGAGGATGGAAATACAGTTGGACGTTCAGGCAGAAATTGTGCTCACTGTACAAAACAAACAGAAGAATAGGGCAGAGCTCATCTGCATTTCTTAGCTGAAAAAATGAGCAGGGAGATAGAAATCCTCTGACATGGATGGAAGTAGCAGCAGTTCAGAGAAAGGTATTGTTTAACTTCCCCATTATTTGGGTAGTGATGAAAGTGACTTTTACTCCAGCCTGCTACTGGGAACTTCTTCAGTGTTTGCTTTAATTTCTCTGCTGTAGAATAAGTTGCAGGCTCTAAAAATACTTGAGCAGACCTGCCCTAATAACATTCTTCACCTTTGCCACTAGTTCAGCCAACAGCAAAGCATCAAATAATGATAACAGGACTGGCTGCCATGAGCAGACAATGGTCCCAGGGCCCACAGTCTGAGCCCACTGAGGTGCAGTAGCTTTTCTGTCACAGACAAGATGTTTTCTCACCTTTAACCAGTATGAGAAGTCATGTTTAGGTCACAAGAGAAGGGACAATGTGCACTGGCAAATCAGAGAAATCAAGGTGGAATCTAGAATAGTGGAAGGAATCCCTTCTGATGGCAGGGGGTGGAACTGGATGGACTTTCCAGGCTTCCAACCCAAACCATTCTGGGTTGCCATGATTCTATGAACCATTTAATGCACACTCAAAAAAGCTTCATCTACCACATGCAGCAACTGTGTCCCTCATTTTTGCCTTGTGCCCAGGCCATTGAGTGGAGACTGTTAGGGTTGTTTTCCTTAAATGCATTTGAACTTGGATGCATTCAAACCCTTTAGTCTGAACCTATTTGTTTTGTCCAATTACGTGGCCTAAAGAGTTGCAAATTCCCAGATTTATGGTCCTGGAATAGCTGGAGGTGCCTTCACAAGACACCATCCTCCTCTGTGGTCTGTCCTTGAGCATCAGATTTCTTGGCACATTTCAATACTTGAAGAAGTACAAGGGGTGCTGTTCATCCAGCTTGGACTGCTGTGATTGTCACACTGTGATGGGAAGGCTCTGTCCTTGAGTGCTGAGGGGCTCTACCTGAGAGGCCACTGAAATGAACCACGTGAAATGCTTGACTTTTAAACATTTCACCCCATTAAAGACCAGCAGTGACCTAAATAATGGATGTACACAGACAAAGCACAGTGCTGAATTCTGGACAGGGCACCCACGCTCCTCCCAGCTCTGTCCCACCTGGGTGCTCCCCTCTGTGTGCTGATCCCTTCCAGCCAGCAGCAAGGACTGAGGTTTTCATTAGCTTCACCCAGAAGCTGCTCTCTGCCTGCAGTGGCAGCCACTCCATTATCACCAGGTGTATTTCAAACAATAGAAATGATTGAAACAGGAACTCCTACATTTCTGAGAAGATTAAGAATGGCACACCACCCTGTAATTTAGGTAGTTGTGCAAGTTTGCATTTGCATTAGCAGAGTAGTGCAGATTGTGTTGAATTATTCCGTAAAAATACCTTCAGGTTTTGAAAGATTTACTGTGCCATCTGTATGTTGTTTATTTTGGAGTGTTCTGGCATGGTGGTGATGGATTTTGTGGTTGTTTTAAATGTATGTGTCTTCAAAGGAAGATGAGACTGAATTTATTAATTCCCCAGAAGCCCAGAGAGTGGCACGTTTGAGTCTCAGTGCTGGTTTTAAGCCTTGAGAGCCACCTTAAAATTCTGATTGACATTTATAGAATAGCTGAATTTAATTTTAAATCTATCACTCAATTCTATTTCTTTTATTAGTAAAATGAACTTCTTTCATATGTGACACTGACAGTTATTGCAAGCAGAGAGTTGTTGTCACATATTTTTGTTTTCTTCTGTTATGTGGTAAGTAGGGTCAAGATTGTGTTATAATTAATTCAGAGCAGTTGAAAAACTTATTTTCTTGAAATCTGGATGAAGCTTCTTGATGGAGCTTTACTTACATTGTTCTGTGACTTCAATGATTTTGAATGGTTTAGACAGGGTAGTGCTCAATCATGCTAGAAGTGTAATTGGACATTATAGAGTCATGTAATGATTTAAAATTCTTCTCATATTCCTTGTCCCTTTAGCTTCTCCCTCCAGATTCTGAGCCCTATTTTTAGTCAGCTGGGCACTCTGAACTGTCTGTTCATTTCCAGTGGCTCTGCAGAGATCTTCCTCATCAGGCTTGTGGGTCAGAACCCTTTTGGTTAGGAAAAACAGTAACTGGAGAAACTTAGTCAGTACTAAATGTTGGTTCAGTTATTTTAGGAGAAGTGGGACTCACTTGGCCTTAATTCTGCACCTGAAGCTCACACCAGTGCTGCACGTTTGAACCAGGATTTTGAAGGAAAATAAAGTTTGTAGAATTAGACATTTGTTGATAAAAGTTACAGGGCTGTAATAATTTCTTTTTTCCCCATTAAAACATTTGATTTTAATTTTATAAAACCCCTTATTTTATACATGATAATGTATTGTCATCTGGGATATGGAAAATTGTTGCAGCTGGTGGCGTGAAGATTTGCTGTGGCTGCAGATAACAATTTCTAGAATTTCAGGACAGCATTCATCAAATGAAATATTTTGTGTTACAATTTGTACTTTGGACTTTAATGTTTTATATGCAATGTTTCATGAAAATGTGTAGGTGCTGTGTAAGGATTACATGCCAGTGGAGAGTTGCTTTATCCAGTCTCAAGATGCACTTTTTAATTCCATAACACATTTTAATACATTGTTTTAAATAGATTCTTCTCAGCTGTTGAGGTGGAAGCAGCTTGTTATTTTTCCATAGCAAAGGTCACTATGCACCAGCTTGTCAGGTGGCTGGCAAATAAAACTTAAAATAAGTTTCCTACTGCCATCCTACTTTACTTGAAAAGAATTCTTTTAATTGCCTTGTCATTTTATTCATGCAGGAAAAACTCCTGGAATTTCCCTGTGTGATGGGGATGCCTGTCAGTGCATGGAGAATATTGAATTGTGATGGAGTGTGTGAGGTGTGGGACTCCACCAGCTGAGGATGGAAGTTGTGAAGTGTGTGAATCTGGGCTGGCTGGTGATGGAAGAGGAAATGTCAGCTTCCTTTATTATTTATGCTGAGCACTATTAATTACCTGCTCTGTGATGGGGAAGCAGCAGCCCCGTGCAGAACCCAGATCCAATCAGTGCATGTGAGCACAAAGTTTACAGAATGACCTTGTGTGTAATTACTCATTTGGTGGCTGTTAGGAAAAGGCACAAATGGAATCTGACATACATTAGAACACATTAATGATTGCCTTCCTCCCTCCATCCTCTTCTGTACAGAAAAATGATTTTAATTAAGACTTCCGTGATTAGTCATTTAATCAGTCATTAGGCCAATACAGATGGAGTCAATTAATTTTTTTACACTTGAATAGAGACTTGATGCTACTGCAAAACGTACAAGCTTTTTTTTTTTTTAACATTGTATCATGGGCAATTGCCTTGATGTCTGTCTGGTGAGTGTGCATTGCCCTTCCCAAAACTGGGTGGATTTACAGCACATCAGTGTTATGGCAGCTATAGGTATGTTTTATTACAGGCTTTCAAATTTTAGGCAATCAGTTTGGTTTTCAATTCAGAGTGACAGTTGTTCTTGTTATGGAATATCCCTGATTTTTTAACGAGTAATGTGGCAGAGTTGCCTTTGAAAGCAAGTGTATTCAGCATCTCCTAACACATTTCATTACAGATGATAATACTTTGTGTTTCAGTGCTAAATTTCATGCAAGAATTTCAAATGTTTGAAGAACGTAAGGGCCTGGTTTTTTGGTGTGGGAAAGTTTTCTATATACTTAGATGATTCAAAAAATGAGGTGGATGAATTGAAATCAAGACACAAGTTTGCTCCATCAAATAATAACCTGGTGTGCCAGACGTGTGAGAGGAACAACTGCACTTGTGGCAGTGTTTGTGCAGTAAGGACAAGGAGGCCTGGGCCATTTGACTTGCATTTTAAATGTGTCTGGATTATTACTCTTGAACAGTTAGTTATAAAAATTCTGATGCAAGACTAACCTGTGACATGAGAGAGGGCTGCAAAAGGAAGGACCTGTGATAAAAAGGACAATCAAATGTTTAGGCAGTGTGATCTCCAGATAAAGAATCAGAAAATGATTCAGATGGATTGCCAGCAAACAGGCTCCAGGAATGGAAGCTGAAAATGAGTACAAGTGGAGAACCCATTACTTAACTATTCCATGAATCAGTTTGTTCATTCACCACCACCCAAACCTCTTGAGTCCATCTCCAATGTAAGAGGAAGACAAGGCAGTTGAAATCTGTGGGAGTAAGTGGGGTTAAGAGTCTGTGCTGACACAGATTTCTGTAATTGATGATGTTTCTGTTCCATTTTGGGCCATTTCTGTCGCATTTTGTCCCCATGCTGGGAGGGCAGAGGGAGCTGTCCAGCCTCAGGGTGTGAGAGGCTCCTGTAGGTCAGGTCTGCTCAGTGTCAGGAGTTTGCTGTCATGTTCTCTTGCAGAGGCAAAAGGGGAAGGAATAGATTGATTTGTGTCTTTTCTAGGAAAGCTTGTAAAGACTGAAAAATGAGCCCTGTCTTGTCTAGCCCAGGAATAATAAATAAAAGCAGGTGTGAGGTGTTGGAATTGAAAACAGCTGGATATGACGGATGTGATCCGGCTTCTCCAGAGCTTCAGTCTTTAATCCCCGTGGCTCAGTGTGAATATTTCCCCCCTGATGCAATGCAGAAATAATAAATAGAACACAGCACATGGAAGGGTTCCTAGAGCAAGAGTGGAGCAGGGAACAAGCCTAGTTCACCCTCTGCATGCTCACTTTTCCCTGTCCCTGTGTACTCAGGAGCCCTCTCGGTGCATTCTGCTGCTCCTCACTCTCCAGTCCTTGGTGTTTGCAGCAGGGCATGGCATGCTAAGCTGAAAAAAAGTAGAAACCTTTGGAAATTTGTGTTGCAAACTGGAATCTACCTTCATTCCAAGCAGTATTTTGGCAGATGTGTAATGATCCCCTCCCCATGTTTGTGTAGCTTTTGCACACAAATGCTTCTCCCCAATTAAACATTGAACTGTCACTATGAATGGCAATGAAATGCTTCCTATAGCTTTCAAATGATCAGATATTCAATTTAAAAAGAGTCATCCAGCCTTTTTCTGTCAAATCCTGCCCCTTGTAAACTGCCAGAGGGTGGCTTTGTCCACTGGAAAATCTGCCTCCTGGTTCAGAGAGTTCCCTGCACAGAATGGATGGGAAGAGCATTCCTTGATTAGAGCTAACACAGTAATTGAGGTGACATCAACTGATTCATTGCATTTGTCTGAGGCAGCAGGATTCAAAAATAGCCACAGTGCAATTCTATCCTACCCAGTAATGGTTTTCTATTTAACCTGGGTTTAAAATGCTCCAAATGCTGGGATGAATCCCTTGGCATGGCTGTGCAGTAGGATGTAAAAAAAAACCCAATGAAATACCCACTTAAATAAATGATACGTGGGTTCTTTCCTTCATGTTTATTCTATTCCAAGAGTTTGATAAGATTCATCAGGGTCACACTTGGAAGCTGTCTTGCAAAGTAGATCATTTAGAGAAGCGTTTTGGCACCCCGCGGGTTTGTCGTATCTTCCAAGCAGGTTGTGCCAAAAGAAAATTGTAGAAACTGCTGTCACAGAGTACAAAATCATTGGATTTATAATAGGAGCCAGTGGTGAGAATTCATTATACATTCACACCTGCAGATAAAGAGCATCTAAAATTGGAAGTTTTATTCCACTCATCTTTGATCCTGATATTATTAGATTATATTAGCATCATCCCACACAAGGCTCTGGAATTGGAGCAGGGATGAATTCCATCCATTAATTTTTTCATGGAAGTCATTCTTTCTGTACATAACTTTACACATTCCTTCTGTACACAACTGTGTCCTGTGTCCTGTTGTTCTGTCCTGTGGTCCCAGGCTTCCAGGAATCATTTCTCTTTTGTAAACCAAGGATGTAAAAATCACTCGACTCAAATCATTCCACTCTCCCGAACAGAAACTTCTTCATAATTCTAAACTGTTTGGAGAGCTTATAGAAAAATAAAGATCTGCCACCTGAAAGTCTTAATCTGTACCCAGGGGAAAGTTAAAAGAGGAGTGCAGATTTCTGTCTATTGTTGTAAGGGAATCGATAGTTTACTCAGATGAATTAAGGCAATATTATCTGAAGTTTTATAGGCAGATACTGTACCAACATTGTGAAGCCAATTAAATATCTAATAGCAATCCAATTAAGTTATTTTTATGAGTAGATGAAAAGTTACTGTCAGTTTATTTGTAGGCAGCAATTTAAGTAAATCTGAAAGGTTACATACTGTACAAAAGAATCTGAAGAATCTGGAGAGTTTAGTTGTAAATAATCATTCAGTCTGGACATTTTTTGCCAGACATAGACTCTGTGTTCAACTAAGAAATAAGCAGTGCATTGATTTTTTTCTGATTTTAATTACTGGAGAAAATGCAATATGAGTTGTTTATCCAGAATTAATGTCACTTGATATAAAAAGTCTACAAACACAAGAATGTGGAGATTTACTTTTCTAGTCCACCTCAATATTAGCTTGTGATTTTCATGCTGTAAAGTTATAAAAATTAAACCCAGATCTATTGAATTACATGCCTTTCAAGTAGAATACAAAATACAACTGACAGAAGAGTGGATGGAGTGGAATCTACATTTGTAAATGTGGAGGTGCCCCTGCATTTCTGAGAGATGGGAAATCATTAATATCATTTCTAGAAATATGACAATTCTCTAAAGAGAATCAGACTGATCAACCCTAGAACTAAAAGTGACATGGTTTGAAATGTAACATTTTCCAAGTATGTAATTTTGGATTTGTACAAAGAGAAAACAATGTTAAAAATAGGGTTTTATAGATCCACAGACTAAATAACTTGGCTTCAAAATTTTGTTCACCACCAAGGAATGCTCCTGGAATTTCTAGGCAGCATTTCATTCACAGTGTATCAGACACATTTATTATTTGATCTGGTAGACTGAGATTAATTTTTTATATACATTAAATCACTGACAGTATTCATTTCGACAGCATATTCCTTCTCAGTATTTGCTGGGTTGTTTTTCATATATTATTATATATTTTCATATATATTTTCATATATATTTTCATATATATTTTCAAATAGTTGGTCATTAGGAAAGGTGTAATGTCCTCCCACAGTTAACTCATTGTAGGAAGTCTGGAGAAGATTTTGTTTGCTGCCTTACTCCATCTGAGACCCTTCCCAAGCAACCCTGAGTTGGAGTCCCCCCACACAGGTGGAATAAACCTGTTTGCTTTCCCATCTCCAGGGCTCATTTGCACAACTCTGAATGATTAACTATGACAATTCTTAAGTCAAAGAAGATTCCAGGTTGTGCAGCCCCTCCTGTGCTGTATTGGATCCGTGGCTGCTGAGGTTCTAACAAAGAAAAGAGAAAATGATACTCCTTTTCTAATTAAAGAAGTAATTTTCCTTTGCAAATAGACTTTTTATCTCAGCTGCAGTGTTAAGGATCAATGGGTTGTCACATGTATGTCTTTTTAATAAATGCCAGCTGAGATGACATTAAAGTGATAGACTGATCACTGTAATCAATGCAATTCAAAATTGCTTTATGTCTTAAATGAACTCGGTTCCTTCCCATGATTCTCCTACAGTTAACATTGTCTGAGCAGTGAAGTACAAGGTTACATCTCAGTTTGGAGTAAAACTGAGCATGATATGGAATTCACATTTTTACATACAGGATTTGCAGTTTAACTCCTGGGTTTCTGCAATTCAAGGCACCTCACTAGAGAGTCTTTCTGAAAAGAAAAAAATAGAGAGAGAAGAAAAATGAAAGTAGAAGGGAATATTGTGAAATTTCCCCTTTCATCCCTACACTGCCACCTCTATAAAAGAGTGAGGCTGAGGCTTACTGAGATTTTTCTTTCCTTCACCTTCTTGCTTGAGCCATGGCCCAGGAATAGCTCAGCTCAGGCACACTCAGAGCAGGAGTTTGAGCAGGGGTTTCACAGCAGAGCAGGGGTTTGAGCAGGGTTTCAGTGCAGAGCTGGAGTTTGAGCAGGGGTTTGAGCAGGGTTTCACTGCAGAGCTGGAGTTTGAGCAGGGTTTCACTGCAGAGCAGGGGTTTGAGCAGGGGTTTGAGCAGGGTTGCACTGCAGAGCTGGAGTTTGAGCAGGGGTTTGAGCAGGGTTTCACTGCAGAGCTGGAGTTTGAGCAGGGTTTCACTGCAGAGCAGGGGTTTGAGCAGGGGTTTGAGCAGGGTTGCACCGCAGAGCAGGGGTTTGAGCAGGGGTTTCACTGCAGAGCAGGAGTTTGAGCAGGGGTTTCACAGCAGAGCAGGGGTTTGAGCAGGGGTTTGAGCAGGGTTTCACTGCAGAGCTGGAGTTTGAGCAGGGTTTCACAGCAGAGCTGGAGTTTGAGCAGGGTTTCACTGCAGAGCAGGGGTTTGAGCAGGGGTTTGAGCAGGGTTTCACTGCAGAGCTGGAGTTTGAGCAGGGTTGCACTGCAGGGCAGGGGTTTGAGCAGGGGTTTGAGCAGGGGTTTCACTGCAGAGCTGGAGTTTCACTGCAGAGCTGGAGTTTGAGCAGGGTTGCACTGCAGACCAGGGGTTTGAGCAGGGGTTTCACTGCAGAGCAGGGGTTTGAGCAGGGGTTTGAGCAGGGGTTTCACTGCAGAGCTGGAGTTTGAGCAGGGGTTTGAGCAGGGGTTTCACTGCAGGGCAGGAGTTTGAGCAGGGTTGCACTGCAGGGCAGGAGTTTGAGCAGGGGTTTGAGCAGGGTTTCACTGCAGAGCTGGAGTTTGAGCAGGGTTTCACTGCAGAGCAGGGGTTTGAGCAGGATTGCACTGCAGAGCAGGGGTTTGAGCAGGGGTTTGAGCAGGGTTTCACTGCAGAGCAGGGGTTTGAGCAGGGTTTCACTGCAGAGCTGGAGTTTGTTTAGGGTTTCACTGCAGAGCAGGGGTTTGAGCAGGGGTTTCACTGCAGAGCTGGAGTTTGAGCAGGGGTTTGAGCAGGGTTTCACTGCAGAGCTGGAGTTTGAGCAGGGTTTCACTGCAGAGCTGGAGTTTGAGCAGGGTTTCACTGCAGAACTGGAGTTTGAGCAGGGTTTCACTGCAGAGCAGGAGTTGGAGCAGGGGTTTGAGCAGGGTTTCACTGCAGAGCTGGAGTTTGAGCAGGGTTTCACTGCAGAGCAGGGGTTTGAGCAGGGGTTTGAGCAGGGTTTCACTGCAGAACAGGGGTTTGAGCAGGGTTTCACTGCAGAGCTGGAGTTTGTTTAGGGTTTCACTGCAGAGCAGGGGTTTGAGCAGGGGTTTCACTGCAGAGCAGGGGTTTGTTTAGGGTTTCACTGCAGAGCTGGAGTTTTAGCAGGAGTTTGAGCAGGGTTTCACTGCAGAGCAGGGGTTTGGGCAGGGTTTCACTGCAGGGCAGGGGTTTGAGCAGGGTTTCACTGCAGAGCAGGGGTTTGAGCAGGGTTTCACTGCAGGGCAGGAGTTTGTTTAGGGTTTCACTGCAGGGCAGTAGCTCTGTATGTGTGTCTCTGCTGTGCAGTGCCTGTGCTGCCACACCTGGGCTCATCCCTGCTGTTTGTGATGCTGGAGTGTTTGGTCCCTGGAAGTTCCTCACTCCCAGCTCCCAGAGAATCCAGGGATGGAGCAGCTGGTGATGGTAGAGGAGAGCAAACCCCAGGGAACAGCCTGATTCCCAACTAAAGAATCTTTTCCTACTATTCTCACAGTCTAATCAGTGTCTTTAAAATCTGTTTATGCAGAATACTTCAAAACTCTTTTCTTGTTCTGGATTTATTTTTTCAAACCCCCAGAGGTTCTGTAAAAACTCTCAGAATCCTTGTAAACCTTTTTATTTCTCTCAAAGCTGGCAGACTGACAGGCTTTAGTTATGCTTAGTGCTAAATTATTTATCTTCCTTTTCCCTCCTAGCCCTGACTTCTGAATCTTTAACTTGACTCTTGGGACATGTGGGGTGGGTTTTTGGTGGGTTAGGTTTTTTTTTCTCCCACTTTAAAGTGAAGCCATTTTTATCTTTTGTCTTTTGTGTTTTACCATAAAAAATTGCACATGTAAAATGTGAATGTGTAAGTATGTTTAAGATGTGGTATCTGACTTTTTGTAATTGTAATATGAAGTGTAATAAGATAAGTAGGACATATAAAGCATTTTATGTTTACTTGTGTATGATTCTTACCACCTGCATTTAATAGTGAATCTCAATTTGATTTTTTTAAATGCCATTCTTACACAATCTCATATTCAGTATAGAACAGTCTTGAGGCTTTCCCTTCTAGAATCAAATTCTTTTAATTGCCAAGAGTTTTTCAACAGTAAAGTGATGATGTGAACAAGTGAATTAAAAATACACAGAGTGTTCAAAATGCAACTTATTCATCTTGGATATTTTAGTTTTGTCTTTCTTCATTCAAAGTTGTTGACACAGTAGATTTCCTGACCTTGTTCTTTTAGACTCTTCAAATTGCCATGGATGATACTTGCCCTAATACTTCTGTTCCATTTTTACTCACATTAGTATTAAACAGTAACTTTCTGTTCCATTTTTGAAGTTGGTGACCTCTGAAGGATTTGGAACTCTGAAAGTTTCATTGGTGGAAAAATATCTGATATCATATTCTGGAAGGCCTATGGCTCATTAACTTATATCTATTAATGGCTGCAAAATTCATAAACCTTTACATAATGATTTTCTTTAACTGTAGTACTATTAATTTTTATGGTAATTTTACTGTTATTTATGATCATCAGAAGAGTTGGTTGGAAAAGGAGAGAATCACATGGGGCTTCCAATTTGTGGGTCCTCTCTGCCTGTAGTAATTGTTGCAGGCTCTATTAAAGATTAAGGAGGTTTCAAGCTTTGACTTTATAAGGTGAAAGTAATTCTTTGAAGGAAAAGTTGTATTATTAATAGTGATTGGAATTGATTACTCAAAGAGCTGGAGTAATTTGTTCATGAATTCCATTCAGTTTTATTTCTCTCAGGGTTTGAAATGTTTTATATCTGATCATGGGCATCCTCATTTCTTTTTCTGCTTGCCAATTATAGGAGCTTTAATACTCTTTTAAAAAGCCCACAAATAAATTATCAAACACACAGGCAAACAAAAGAAACAACAACTCTGCAATTAGAAACAGATAAAAAAATGAAATGACTGTTATCTGTAAAAATACCAGAGAACAAACAATCTGAACTTCTGGTTTTCTCTCCAGAGCACACAGAATATATGGTAGGTCAAGTT
This sequence comes from Agelaius phoeniceus, assembly GCF_051311805.1. Classification (NCBI taxonomy): domain Eukaryota; kingdom Metazoa; phylum Chordata; class Aves; order Passeriformes; family Icteridae; genus Agelaius; species Agelaius phoeniceus. The sequence continues at coordinate 5,969,568 of NC_135288.1, forward strand.
CTATCCTGTAGATGGTGTACAGATATTGAACAGGACTTTCCTCTGGATAAATCACACCCAAAATGGAGCAGCTGGCAGGTATTTTCCATAAGGGGCACAGTAAATCCCCTGTGTTCTGCTCCTTTTAGAGTGAAGCAAAGAACCACGTCATACAGGCAGGAAAAGCTGAGTTTCAGGAGATGTTGGATTGTTTCACTTGGCATCCTACAGATTCACAGTTCCATCAGAAATGCCTTTTCATCATTCACAACCAGCACCAAAAGCTGCAGCTTTTAAAGTCTCAATGAAGATTTGCATAGGAAGAGGTTTTGGGATCACAGACTGATGGTTTGTGCTGTAGGATTTTCTTTTTAAAATATTTCTTTCAGAGCTGTTGCACTGTTTCTTGTGTGCTCACACAGGTGGAAGGGATGCAGAGGAGTTCCAGTTCTGTGCCATCACCCTGCCACAGGTGCCACTCTCACCATGTCCCCTTGTCCTGTCACACAGGAGAGAGGGACACAGAGAAAGGACACAGCTGAGGCCTCTTTGATTGATTGATTGATTGATTGATTGATTGATTGATCTACAAGGGTAGGGTGGGGGGGAATGGCTTCACACTGACAGAAAGGAGGTTTAGATTGAATATTGGCAAGGAATTGAATATTGAATATTCAATATTGGCAAGGAATTCTCTGTGAGGCCGGGCAGGCCCTGGCTCAGGGTGCCCAGAGCAGCTGTGGCTGCCCCTGGATCCCTGGAAGTGCCCAAAGCCCCAGAGATGGGGCTGGGAGCACCCTGGGACAGTGGAAGGCGTCCCTGCCATGGCAGGGGTGGAATGGGATGATCCTTCAGGTTCCTTCCAACCCAACCCATTCTGTGATTTAAAATGAGATTCATTTACCTCCTTCAATATTAAGCCAGGGAATGTTACAACCCTGACATTCTGAGAAGTGCAGTGAAACCTTTATCCACAACACCTCAAATATTGCCATTGTTAATGGATTCTGAGGGAGGGCTGAATGAGATAGAAAAGCTCCTTGGGCGTGCAGCAGGAGAAATTCTGTGTCTCTGCTTTTCCTTCTTTGCAGACAGGATGAGCAGTTGCTAAAGCATTTGCTTTTTAAAAAAATAAGTTAACAGTCAGCCTATCTGGAATATATTTTTCAAAAGTTTGGAGTTCTTCCATTAGTATGTAAGTACCAAGAAATATATCATAAAAGCCAGTTGGCCTCACAAACTTTGAATCTAATACCAGTTAATTGTATCAAGTTGCAGTTGTTTTAATGTTTTCTATGTAAGGGGTCAGAGTTCCAGCAAACATGTTTCTGGAGTTGTTGGCAGCTAAAAGAGAAAGGCTGCTTTATTGCTTTTCATAACTGCTCTGATTTCCATAGCCAAGAAAGCACCATTAGAGCTTTTATTATTTTTCATTTTAAAAATGCTTTAGAAAATACGTTACACAAGGACACCTGCAGGAGCAGAAAAGTTCTGAAATTTTGGACATGATTCCTGCTTTGGAAAGAGACATTTTCTTTTATATGCTGAAGAAAGCACAAAATTTCAAACCCTTTATTCATAGCTTTGTTGCAGTGCTAAACTGTACATAATAAGCATCTTTCTGCTTAAAATCATCTGGTCATATCTTAAACCAAGACCAATCTTTGCTTTCATTGCTTTCATTCCCATTTATGGCTTTTAAGAAGTATTAGTAACCCAAATTTGATACACACCCTCAATTCCTAATACTCATGTGATGTTTTCCTCTTAAATTTTTGATCTGTTCCATGGGTAGAGTCCATAACTTTTTAAAAGAAACTACAGATGTAACTGTCAACTCCTCTGGTCCCATATCAAGATGGAATTACGTAATCACAGACATCAGAGATGGAAAAAACCTATTAGGTCATCCTGTCCATGTCCTCTGCCAGCTCGTTCTGCCTCCCTGCAGGAAGTTCTCCAGGGAGCTGCTGAGCTCAGTTCTGGACAGTTCCTCTGAAATCCTTTCCCAGGATTCTCAGTGGGCATCTCTCAGTGGCCTGGTTTTAGTCTGATGTGACAGGTGCAGATTGGAGTTCTGGAAAATGCTGTGGCTAAGTCTTGCATTAAAATGTGGAGGTTCCAATAGAACAACACCCTCAGTACATTGTTTTTACTCTTCAGTCTCATCGTGAAAATGAGTCATTGCCACTCCTGAGCTTGATTTCTTAAGTTTCCTTTAACTTTCTAGAAAACTTTCTGCAGTGACCCTCAGTTCTCCCTGTCCCAGCCACTGCTGTCCCAGGAAGGCACTTGGGTGTAAAATACAACAATTGGGATCAATTCTTTGCTCTTTTCTTCCCTTTCCCTAAATATCTGATTGGAGCAGCATTATTCTGATAGGCAGTAAAGTACAGATGTGAGGACTCAAGGAGATCTCAGTGAGCACTGCTAGTTCAGCCCAAAGAAATGAGCAGCTGGTTTGCTTTGGCTGCTTTCCTAAGCACACAAAGAGTTAAATCACATTAACTAACTTTACAAAGAACTAAGACACTTATCTTCACTCTGACTGCAGTGTCTTCTCTTGCTATTTTAACTCTATCCACACCTTTGGAGATACCTCTGGATGCTGTGCTAATAATGATGTGTGGAGGAAATTGTGTGGGAATCATGAAGAAAATTTGGTCCTTCTCTTTCTTCCTGTGTAACTTTAATTCTGATTTATTTATGTTTTTATCAAATAATGCCAATCAGAAAGGATACAAAGAGTGGATGGGGTTAAACTGGAGCTGTAATTGCTGCCTGGAGGGGGAAGAGCAGACTGGGGGAGTGTGTGAGAGCTTCTCCCACTTGGCTGCTGCCCAGCCCCAGAGGGTCCCAGACCCTGCTGTGCTCCCTGCGAGGGTGGGGTCACCTCACACCCCCCCTCCCTCTTCCACTTTCCCTTCCTCTTGAAATTGCTTTCACTTAACATCTGGAACGTTTTCCCCTAATCAACAGCATTTCCTCAGCTAGAGCCCAGCGTTTTCATGATTGGGGAATTCCTATGGTTGAGATCAGCCAGAGAGAAATCAGAGAGGTTTTGGCTCCCCTTCCCTTCTCTCTCGTTTTTCTACCATGTGAAGAAGTGTGTCTGAAATGTGTGTAATGCCTCGTCTAACTGCACTGGAAAATCAAAAATTCCTTAAAAGGAGCACAGCAAGCTGGAGGTTTTCCTGGGAACCTTTGTTTATCCTTGGGACTCTCAGAGCTATTACACCACACAGGCTCAGGGACACGGTGCTGTGGTTCAGTGTCTGCAGCCATCCAGATCTAAAAGCACCAAGTGTGTTGTGAACTCCACTTGCAAATCCCAGCTCCTCTAGGAAAGAGTGAGAGAGGTTTGCAGGGATCAGCCACCCCTGAAAGGGAAGGCAAAGCTTTTAAACATCAAACATGAATGTTTAAAAACAAGTGAAGAGTCTGTAGGCTTTGGAATTTCCATGGGAATGTAGGAAGTGGAATATGTTTGTTGTGTTTGGAATTGAATACTGAGCTGGAAACCCAAACTTTTCATGCTGTTCTTTAATAGCACCAAGTGGCAGTGGATTCTGTGTTTTGTTGCACCCAGAAGGGAGCATTTCCTACCCCCAGCTCCCATGAGCACCACACAGCCCAGCTAGGGAGAGCATTTGGAGCTTCAGCAGAGATCTGCCAAATCCAGCAGGGAATCTGGGAGCTCCAGGCATTCCATTTTGGTGACTTTTTTGAAGACCACCCCGTGTCTGTGTCTATCTGTGCAGAGCAGCAGCCACAGCACCCCTGGCAGGACCACAACACCTGTGATTGTTTCTGAGTGACCCTGTGCTGTTAGACAGCCTAAATCTTACTTTAAAAAATACCTGCACACTTCCAAGAGGAATTCAAATTCCTCTTGCTTCAGTGATCTGTTTCCCAAGAGTGTGATGATCTTACCATTTCTTTCCAAATGCTTTTTAGACTCTGTTCCTTCTTGGCTTTCCTTCGTTGTGAAAAGCTGTTTTTGGTTTCTCAGCCTGATTTTTCACTCACATAGTTAATCTTCCTCTGGCTCCTGATAAGCTGCCAAATGTTTAAAATCTGCTTTGGTATTCCCTTGTAAAAGAGGTTGGATTTACCAGAGTTCATCGCTGTAAACTATTTTTCAATTTTCAGTGTTTATTTTGCTGTAAGATCTTTCTAATAAACAAAGGAACAAACAAAACCCCCATTCTGCTGCTTCCTCCTTGTCAGGAATATGAACTGTCGCTGCTCTTCTAATGAATTCCATCCTTTCCTCTCCACAAACATGGCTCTCCCCATTTGTAATGATTTTGTCCAGACTCAGTGGGACTCCTGTCTCAGAGCTGTTGCAGCTATTGACTGTTTTTGTAGCTCTTCAGATGTTGTTAGACAGGCTGCATGCTTTATGTAGATCACTCTGGAAGGACTTCAAATGAACTTGCTTCCATCTCACTCAGCAAACTCTGCTCCTGACTTCAGACTAATATTCAGGATTTCTTCACTGGAAGGGGTGGTTCCACCTCTGTCCCTGCAATACTCAGACATTGCAGAGTGGCACCCACTGTACATTAATTAATCCCTTGCCAAAGTTGTCTCTGAAACTCAGATCAGTACCTACAGGACCAGTTTATCATCATCTGCTCTGACTTTCTGCAAAGCACGGGCTGGAGATTTACACTGAAGTCAGCATTAATTAGGAAGATACTTGATGAATAGGAAACTGGGCAAGGAGGGTAGATCCTTTCATCAGATTTCATTACAGAGCTGGTCATTTGTCACTTGTCATTTTGCAGTTCTGATTTATAGGTGGAAAATACTGATGTTGGGCTGATAGATTTTTGGGTGGCCTTTGGGAATGCTAAGACTGAAGCACATTCATCAGTATGACAGGGGTGTGGGAAGCACTGTGAGAGTCCTGAACCCATCTCACTGTCTGCATGGTTCTTACAGAGCCTAAAAGATGTCACTACCAAGCCAGGAACTGCTCATCTTACCCTAAACCTGAACATTCCTATGATCACCCCATGGCATTTGATAGTTCTTTGTGGAAAGCTCTCCCCACGCTCAGGTGTGTGGTAGGAAAAGGTCCTGTTGCTGTTGGATAATTTTCCTTGGGATTCTCAGCCCCTGTGTTTGCCATGGAATCCTGGGTCCTGCCTCCCCTGGTGTCACTGTCCCCAAGGACCTGCAGCACACAAAATTATGTCACCTGTCTGGAGAGCAGCCTGGCACTGCCATGGAACATTGCTGGGCACCTCCAAAACCTCCCCAAGGTGGCATCAGGAAATCACAATCCTGATGTAAAAGGTAAAAAAAGGTGAAAAAGGTACTTGAAACCACCTTTTCCACCATGCTGGGCCTCACTAATTCCCACTGAGCAGCTGCTTATTCCACAGACAATTCATTGCAATAATTACATCATTTGGGGAATATTTGGAGTTTTGTGAAACCTCAGGGGTACTTTTTTCCCAAGTGACAATCATTTGCAAACATTTTTAGTCTATTTTTAAATTTTGGTTTAAGTTAAATTATTTAATTTGTGGAAGAATAGTTTTTAGAAATCCAAATCTATTTATAATAGGACTGCTGTCAGTAAGATCTCTTGTTGGGATGCCACTGCTGATGGTCTCCTTGGAAAGTCTTTGGACTTGTGAAGAAAAATGGAAAATCTGTAAAATCTGCCCTGCTGGCTACTCCAAGGTCTTTGCTCACTGTCTGTGGCAATAAACTTTTGCCTTTGCCAAAGCAATTATCATTCCTAAGTCAAATTAGTTTTAATTTCCTCTCATCTTGGAATTATTTTCTGTAAAATGACTTAAGGAAAATGCACAGCCAACCAGTCAAGTGCACAATTCATTTTTATTTGAAGACCATTTGGAATAAACCAAATAACATTAAGTGTTTGTGGCTCCACAGGCTCTACTGTACATTGTGTGATGAGGTTTTGGTGAAGTAACATTCCCTTGGAATAATGAGAAAATATTTGCAGAAAGACCAGGAGTAATGCACCTTTCTGGGCACCCAGTTTCTAATAAACAAAGGAACAAACAAAACCCCCATTCTGCTGGTTCCTTGTTGTCAGGAACATGAACCCAGAGTGCTGGATCTTTTACATAAATGTCAAATTCAATCCATGACCTTTTTTTATATCCAGTTATCTCAATTGCTAATGGGAAAAATAGAACCCCTGCAACAGCTTCCTCCTTTATTTATGAGTTAAGAACAGTTTTATCAAATAGCCATGCCTCAAAATAAAAACCATCTGCTTGGCAGAAGTGCCCTGTCAGCAGACAGCAGCAATTACACCGAGGCCAAACAACATCTAATGAGCTCCAAGGCAGGGACAAAGAGAGGAGCTGTTCAAAGCAGAATCAATCTGGGGCTAAATCAGTGCTTTTATTTAATGCACAGGGAGAAAGGCTGAGATGAGACACACAGGACTCCCAGCACAGCTCCCCCTCAGCTCTGTGCTTCCTTCTGGGCACTGCCCAAGCAATTTGTGGGATTGCTTTGAGTGAAAAAGGCCCTCATTGACATGTCCATGTCCCTGTGGATGCTCCCACACCCCACAGCACAGGAAGAGCAGCAGAGGGGACTCAGCCACTGGAACCTTGCCTCATTCCCGGGTCCATTCTGAGCTGTTGACATTTGGGATGGGGTAGTGTTCCCTGGCTGAAAACAAGTGCATTTCAATTGTTTGAGGGCTCATGCTCAGGGGAGGAGTGGGGATTGAGAAGAAGTTTGGTGACAAGGCCATGGAGAGCATGCAGGTGTGTCAGGGGGTAGGATGGTTGGGATGGATGGAGATGAGAGATCTCTGCAGCCAGGGCTTGGAATTTGGGGTTTATTGCAAAGGGCCTGGGTGCAGGGGCCTTTTGGAATTCGGGGTTTATTGCAAAGGGCCTGGGTGCAGGGCCCTGCTGGGAGCTGCCAGGCACAGCTGGAGCAGGACTGAGAGAAGAGAGGGGCAGAGAGGATGAGAGGGTAAGAGAGTAAGGGAGTAAAAAAGGTAAGAGAGCGAGGTTCCCATTACAATACAATAAATCTTCTTCTGTGTTGAATATTCTAAACCAATCTAGTACAAGATACAAATCCTATAGCATTTACACACAGCCTGTAAGAATCATTACATTACCACACTGTGTTACATTTTAAACCCTACAAACTCCTCTTTGGGCCCCTTCTGCCAAGCTGTAGGGTCTGCTCTGACCCTTGGGCCTGTCTGCAAGCAGAGGGTGTTGTTCCATCAAAAGGGGATCACCTTCAGCTGGCCACACCATTGTTTTCCTGTTGTTCAGTAACTGAGGGATCTCAAAGCTTGCTTTCATCTCAATCTCACTTAGAGTTTCCATATTCTCAAAATCTTTTGCCAGACAATCATATTTATACAGCTTTCCTGTTTCATCTTCCCCAGCAGAGCATTTCAGGAGATGTTTGGCCATGGGATGAGTTTCAGTTCTTTGCCTTCCCAGGCAGAAAACCAGGGCCATTTGAGCTTTCCCTTTCTGAACAGACAAAAGGAGATTTCCCTCCTTGGATGTTTCTTGAGGGATTTCAGCTGAGGAAATGGCAGTGGGAGGAAGCTGGAATGAAAGCCTGGATAGACAATGAGCAGGAGCCACCATCCAGTGCTGAATCCTGAACTATTCACTATAACCAAGGTCTCACCCAGCAGGAAACCCTGCCATGCTCAAAGAGCAGGTTAAAGATGAGAGGAAACAACCACCTGCATTTCAGCACTCACCTTGGGAGAAATGTCTGTCTCTGTGGGCAAGAGGGGCTTCATCCAAACATTCTGTTTCAAACCTGGAATTTTTCTGGCTTCATCTCAAAGCCATTGCTAGAGTCGGGTGATATCTTCCCATCTTCCATCATCTATTTAAGTCACCTGTCAATCATCTTTTTTGAGATATTAAATGAGATCCTTGGACTAATAATTATCTTAGAAAAAGCAATTTTCTCCAGACCTCAAATAATTTCACCCTGTGTTAGTTCTTTGTGTTGTATGTAATTTTTCAAATTTTTTTCAGAAAATATTCATCACTTAAAAGCCACTTTAATATTAAACTTAATCAGTCTCTGTTGTCTTTGGTTTTTAATTCATTTCTTTAGAACCCTGAAATGGCTTCTGGTGGGACAGACCTGCAAATGGCTGGAATCTGGACCATCCAGAGGCTCTGGAATTGCCTTCAGCCCCTGTAATGCAAAAATTAATCAGAAATTATATGAAGAAACCAAATCTGGTTTCTAATTCTGCTGATGGCAGCAGAAATGGAATTTATACAGTGACAGAAACTGTGTAGTCATGAGTTTGTTATGATAATGTTGCATGCCAAGGGAAGCCTAGATTTAATAACAATGTAAAGCATCACTCCCTGTAATACATACGTGTGTCTGCTTGTGCTCCAAGTGTCCCTGGGCGGGGCCAGCAGGAAAACCAAGAGCAGCTGTGGTGGTGAAACAGGGAGAATAAAAGTCTGAATTATTGTTAACATATGTACCAGTGTAACAGCCCCAATTTGATCACTCTCATGAACAACCAGCAAACCCCCTCTGGGTATGTTTGTATTCCAAAATATGTCATAAGGAAAGATTAACAGTTCTGGAAAGGGATCTTTTCCTTGGGATGAAGATTTCATTTCCTTGCCTGGTACTCTTGGAAAGCTCCCAACAAGCTGAAAGCACAATAAAACAGTGGAAGATGGTGTGTTACAACCTGAGCAATGCCTTGTTCAGCACAGCAGGGCCAGAGGAGCTCCCTGCAAGCCAGGCACAAGGTTGTGCTCTTGGGAAAGGCAGTTGTGCTCTCTGAGTTAAGCTGCAAAGTTCAGGAGTCATTGCACTTTGGAAAGTTTGTGGTTTTGAAAAAAAAAACCCCAACAACTGAGATCTTCCAAGAACATTTTTTTCCTCTGCTATAAGGAAATGGTCTGTAACAGTTTTCTCAGATTAAAGAGATTTGTTTCTTTTATATGAGATTGAAAGGATTTCACTTTCACATCACCCTTCTGCCCTTTCACTGGAAATAAAATGTTTTGCTCTGTCCAGTTTCACCTCTCAGTAAGATCCCAGTGCCCAAATCCCACTGTGCAGGTCATGAAGAGAAATCATGCACCAGTGAAGGTCCTACAATTTTTTTTCTGTATAAACCTCACAGAACAACAATAATTTTTATAGGTAATAAGTGCTCCTTGTTTCCTTTTGTTTTTGTTACAAATTCCCTACACTTTCTAATACTCACTCTCTAATTTATAGTTGTTGCTATCAGTTTCTCTTATTTCATCCATGCTTTTTGTAGAATTAGCTGTATGATTGCTTTTGCATCCCTGGTGTTTTATAAATGGTTTTATTTGCTTTAACTAACTTAACATTGTGTTAGTGAGATTGCCTTTTTTCTCAATAAGTAAATGCTGTTATATAACTTGTAATAATTGTTAACATTTTTACTTTATTTCCTCAAGGCATTTTTGCTCTATAATTCTTTTTGTCATAGTGAAATTGTCCATTCAAAGCAGAAAGTGTGTGAATTATTGATCCAGTCTTCATTTTCTCAAAACAAATGCAAACAAATAATATTCCAACACCACCCATTTTTTATTATTAAATAAATTTATTTTCATTTCTCATGATTCCACTGTGCCAGGTACAATACTTATTGAGGGAGAAAATGATTGGTATCATCTGTAAACAGGAATCATGTTTTGTTTGTGTGTTTCTGGCAGCATGGAGCCTTCAGCAGACAGAACAAAGATTGAAATCACTCACTGTAATACAGTTTTCCAACCCATTTCAAACAAATGTTTGAGCAGGGGACATTAATTCTCCTGGTGTGAGGAACTGTGAGCTCTCTAGTGTGAGGAAATGGGGTTTACCAGGTCCAAAAGCTGATGGTGAGAGCAGTGCAAGGAGTCAGGGCTGGCATCCAGCAGCTCCTCCCTTGGGTCACGCACGGGACTGAGCTCCTGAGCCCAGGGCTGGAAACCCAAACCTGCACCCGGTGACCACAGAAGGGTGGGACAGGACAGTGATGCCACAGCCACAAGCAGGGGGTCTTCTTTAGGCATCCAAACAGCAACGAAATTCAATGTTCTTTCTATTTCTTTTTCTATGCTATGATCTGTTCCTATGATCTGGGAGCTGTTGATCATCCTGCTGCAAATCCTCCTGCCGGGCTCTGTGCCTTTGGAGGCTCCTTTGCAGCAGCCCTGGCCCCTCTGAGAGGGCTGGGGCTGTTTCACTGCCATTCCTTGAATCCAAACCTTGGGAGACAAGGAAGAGCCAGTGAGCAGAAGCTTTCGTGCGTCTCCCAGCTGCCTTCCTATCAGAGTCAAGATCTGATTTCATTCCTGAAAGGTCCCATTGTTCCCGTAAGGACTGTGAAATAGTTGCCTGTTCAGTGACAGTGAATGGGAGGGCAGCTGGGCCAGCAGGGATGGCTCTCCCTGAACAGCTCACAGCTGTGCTCCAGGGTGGCAGATGTGAGCCTCGGACACCCCCTGCTCCCCCCAGCACTCAGGAAGGGAAGAGGGAAGCTGCTTTCTCAGCCTCCACAGGGCAAAAACCTTTCCAGGCCTGAATGACCTGCACTTCTCCAGCAGATGGTCAGGTGCTCTTGCCCACAAGTTTTTCCCAAAAGGAATGTCAGAATGTCTTGGGGTGAATTTATAAAATATTGTATTTTATAATACGACCAAATTGCAAAAGCAATACCCAGATTTTTGATCCAGGTTCTTGACTAACATGAGAAATTTTGTACAGCATGGGCAGGATAGTGCAGTGTGGCTGAGGATGTGTGCACGTGTCAGGGGGTTGAGAAGCAAAGGGCTGGCAGCACATGGAATTTTTATTTGATTTTTGTGACTGTGGAAGCTGAAACTCCAGGCTGTGTTTATGAAAGTAACTTCTGCACATCACTGTGTCATTTCTAGCATTCACTAGTTTGTACATAGCTGTGCAAGTGACTCATTCTTTGTCCTTTCCAATGGGAGACTATTCCACAAGCTTCAAGTACATTATTCCCACACTGCTATTTCCTTTTGCTTTGTTTCATTTCATTGCTCCTGAATTTATCCTGTTATATTTTCACTGAGCAAAACCACTCCTTTATTTTTAAGACAACACATACTTAGTAAGTTTGCTTTCCTGTTTGTTTTTACATTCTCACATTATTTATTGATTGGCTGAATACTGAGTTGAAAGTCAAAACTTGAGGCTTTCTGAGGTTTGGACTAATTAGTGGAAGGACAAATATTTAAGCCACAAAGTAAAAGAGCTTCAAATGTCACTCAGAACTCTTGCAACAAATAATGAATAAACTTTAAGGGAACAGTTCAAGGTCTCGAAATTCAGAGACAGACAAGATAGGAACAGGAGACCAAAATTTCTTTCACATCTGTCATGGAAATGAGCATAATGGTAGACAGCTGAGAGCTTCCTTAAGTTGCACTTCATATTTTCCTGGAGTTGGAGTTTGTGGGAAAACAAGAGCTGGAAATTGAGCAGCTGCCAATGTTGATGAGGGGCCTTTTGTCATGATCATCATCTTATACCCTGTAGAGGGGTCTTATGTTGAAAAAGGAGGAGTGAGATTCCCACCACACGTGTCAGAGGAGTCTTGCTGTTGTCCCCAAGCAGGTGGCTGTGTCCCCTGCTGGCTGTGAGAGTGTCACACCTTCCCAATGCAGTGACCAGAGACTTTGTTCCAGCCTCACACACTGCTCCAGACCATGGGGAACAACACTTGAAAAGAAACACTTGAAAGAGTCTTAGTGGTTCTGTCTAAAGTGTGGAGGGGCTCATTGGTGTGTCAGTGGCTGAGGCAAATCCTGGAGTTCTGTGATTCCATGTCCTGATGTGCTCAGCACTTGCTTTCTCTGGTCCAGGTGTGCAGATGTGCACTGAGGGCAGGACAGTGGTTAACAGCAATAGTCTCTTCTGTAGCCTTTTTGAGTTCAGCTCTCCCAAAGCAGAAAACATTGTGTTGCTTGAGTCTCTCTCCAACCACACCAAGTCTTTTCCTCATTTGACAGATGCAAACATTTTATTCACCAGAGATAAATTTGGGGTTGTGTTCTACAGAACCTGGGCAGCAACAGAAACCTCCTGGTTCCCTGTGCTGTGCTTCTGCCCTCTGTGCTCTGCCCTCTCCAAGGAACAGAACTTTCTGAGGCAAAGCTATTTCCTAGGGAACTTTCTCAGATTAAACTGGCAAAGAGAAAAATAATGCTGCTGCAAAAGAATAGGTGATTAGAACAATAAGTTAAGCTGTGGGGCTCACAGTGGGAAGATCATCAAATCCTTCTTTCCTGTAACAGCCTGTTCTTATACTTCAGCAACAGGATATTTGAGAAATGGGCTGAAGCAAAAATCTCCAGCTGCTCTGTCCCAGCCAGTGGAATGCCCCCAGAATACAGGCAGTGGGTGGCCCAGAGTCTGTCACTTGTGCTGCTGGTGTTCTTCCTCTCCCACTGTGGTGACACAGGGCTTGTGAGGGACAGAGGGACACCACAAATGACAGGGAGCAGCCTGGAGACCCTGGGGCTTCGGGGAGAGCTGGTAGGAGTAGCACAAGCTGTCATTTGGCTCAGAGTGGGAACAATTGTGTTTTTCCAAAAGCAGGTCCTGGTTTTATAGGGAGGGAGTTCCTGTTGGGATTGAATGCCATTTGTATGGTGCTTTCCCCTGGCCATCAACAGCCCGTGGTTATTTGAAGGCTATAAATAAAAAAGGACAAAAGCAGCAACCTGCATGGAGTCTGTAAGTGCTTTTAGGAAGGAGAATAATTTGTCCTCTAGGCAGGCAGACCTAACACCAGTATTCATCACCCCATCCCTGTTCCCAAAGCCTTGGAGTCAATTCATCCTCAAATTCTCTGAGAGAAGAGAACCAAGAGAGTTCTTGAAACCAGGGGATTTTGATTTAGAGAGTCTGAGATCACATCAGGGCCAGACCTCCCTGTTCTCCTGCAGCAGATCTGAACTGCTGCCAGCAGTTTGTTATCTCCCTTTCTGGGCCTGCAGTGAAGGACATCAGCTCCCCTGGGCCCTGGAGCTGCTCAGCTCCATGGCAGAACTCAAATGTCAAATGGAGAATCCACCAAAAAGCACAAACACAATCCCACAGTTGTACACATACACACATGGACACTCTTCAAAATACTTGTCTCTCCCTAAAAACTCACAGCCACAATGCCAATTTTCCCCCCAAATAAAAACCAAGTCACACCTATAAATAAACACACCAACACCCACAGCACTGCCTAAGCACAAACCTGATCCCAGGCTCACATCCTCCTCATCCTCCAAAGCCACCTCCAGCACACCTCAAGCTGATATTGAAACATGTGTGCTCATGTCAACAAAAACACTTCCCAGATAAACTATCTGGGCACATTCCTGCACTGCAATAGCAATGCTCCTCAGCATATTTACACACACAGAATCTTCCTGCCTGGGAGAACAAAAACCCACTCAAGCAGCACATACACACACACACACAAGACAGGAATCACTCAGCAGCTCCAGTGTTTATGCTGGCAGGAGCACGTCAGTCACTGAGCAGCCTCCAAACAGATGTTTGATTGTTTTTGGGTTGCGGTTTAATTGTTGGATGGTGTTCCAGCACTCAGAGGGGATCGAAAATACTCCAGGTCTGCAGCTGCAGCAAATGCCAGCCTTAAAACAAGGCGGATTCTGAAATCACTGCTTGGGGGGAAACTGCTTGCACAGGAAACCTCAGCCAAACTCTGCATTAATACTACTTTGAAGTCAGAAAATTAATCTCTGCCATTTAAAAAAGTTCTGTTTTTTCAAGGCCTTTTGTAAGTTTATCTAAGACAAGCCAATTCCTTCTGGGCAACTGTGACAGTTTATTGACTTGCCCAGGCTTAGAGACTTTACTGGGCCTCTCTTCATTTTCCAGAAAATCTTTCCTGGATTCTATCCTGCACTTCAAGGCTCCTGGTGGAAGTGAGAATCAACTTATTAGTCAGTCTCCTAGTTGCTAGTCAGTTTATATTCCATTAAAAGGCTTCCTCAAAATAATTGACCTTTATCAGGAATGACCACTGCATCTCTGCCTCTCCAGCCACACAGAGCAGCAGGATGCACTTTCTGGATGTGCCACCAGAAACAGATGGTGGGACTTTAGGATTGGTGGCAGAGGAATGAGGTATGGGACACATTCTCCACCTTCAGCTCAGGTTTGTGGGAAGCAATAAACAGAAAGGAAGTGGGAAGCTGCTCTCTTGAGGACAGAAACAAGAGACATTGAGAGATATTCAGGGGACAACCCAAAGAAAACTTTATTGAGGGTAACCAAATAAAGGTCTGCATTTGACCATCCATTTTGGATTCATTTAAAAGGATGGTTGCATCACTGACCCTCTTGACTCATCTGTTGCCTGGGAACAGTTTCTGTGAAGCTGACAGGACAGTGTGGGACTGTCATTTAGAGGGTTCTGGCATCCTTTAGAAGATCCCCTGACTGCCTGCTGCAAGAAAAGGAGGTGGCATCTGTATCCAGGAAGTGCTATGGCTTGCAAGTAGCTTGAAATTCAGAATATTGTATAAGATCTTTGTTATCTACAGGGGAGCAGGGAACTTTGGGCTCCTTTGGGACAAGACACCAAATACCTGCAAGCTCTTCTGACTATTGCAAACATGGATGAATCCTGTATATGGCCTTTTAATAATATAAACATTGTGGAATGAAATGGCTTTTTTTCTATTCTTTTGCAATCAAGGGGGATATTTCCTACAAGACAGACAAAAAGTTTAGGCCCATGCCCCAAGAGCAGCTGCCCTAGTTTCATCTGGCATTAAGCAGCACATAGAGAGGACAAAGAGTAAATTGTTCCTTTGGTTCTCTAAACCAAGCCCAGGACGTGCGTAGAAGGAAATACCCTGAAGAGGCAGCCAAGAAAAGAGCAAAGAGCCCTGGGCAGGGTCTGTCTCATTCCCCACATGGATTCTGTTGGTGTCCCATGCAGGGCTACCTTGACAACCCCAAACCCAAACGCTGCAGATTTAATAGGTGTCAGGAGCAAGGGCTGGAGCAACGAGCTCATTTCATGACATCATGGAAGTCACTTGGTCAGCCCTAGCTTAGGTAAGCCTCAGCACAGCTGTCTCAACTACAGTCTCCATTGCAGACTTCCTCAGCTCTGAAGTTTGGGCCCTGCATGGGTTTTTTCACTGACATTTTTTTCCATTTCCATTCCTCTCCTTCCCTTGGGAAAAAAAAAAAAAAAAAAGAACTCCAATATTTGTACCAGTAATTCCAATATTTGTACCAGTTTCTGTAAACCAGCACTCCTGCTGAACTGACCTGTCCAGATGGTGTTCCCTTCAATTCACACAGAGCAGTCAGGAAAGTAAAGGGTATGAAGTTTAAACTCTTTAAAAGTCTATATTGTACAATTTGAGGGACAGAGGAAAGCAGTGGGGCCTGCCTCAGAGCCATGGTATTTTCTGCTGGATTTCTACTATAACTTTTTTGGTCTTCCTGTGGTCTGATAGTAGATGATAGTTCTTTAATCTTTTTTGAAGCAAAACCAATTTCCTGGTCATATATATGCACACCATCACACACAGTGATATGTTCACTTCCAGACTCCATTAGAATACAAAATAAATATTTTTTTAATTGCTTTCCACTTCATTCAACATTCTTTCCAGGTCTTGTGACTCTCCCAAATCTATTCCTTGACCTCTATGTAAAATCCTTCTTCTCTTTCTTTTCCAAAGCGTTTCATCTGGGTTGCTCCATGTCTACTTCTGGCATCCCAAACTCAAGTTTCAGGATTTTCAGCACAATGCTGAAGGCTCCTTGCTTGTTTCCTTCTCCTGAAACTGTTTTCCATATTGTCTTAATTCTTCTCTGCCTTTCTGAAACTAATCAGTCTTACTGGAAAATCCACAGAATGCAGAGATGGAAAGGCAGAGGAAAGACAATCAGTACCCAAGTGGAGTTAATTATCTGCATGGACAACATATTCTTGTGAGAATCATCAAAAATCAAAGAGCTTTCCTGAATCAAAAACCTTTCCTGTTCTGCAGGAAAGCCCCAAACTACAATCCAGGGAGCCAGATTCTCAATTATTTTTAAATTTACCCTTAACAGTTTAATGGTGCCAAAACCCAGCAACAGATAAAACTCGAAATGGAAAATTCCTGGCGTAGGAAGAATAATTTATCATCTACTTTGTACATTTTCTGAGAGAAGATTTCAAAACAAAAATGAGCAGCAGAGGAAAGGCTAATCCTATGGCACCGTCCCTGCTTGTGGGAAGAATGGAATGATTCACTCACCCAGGGCTCCAGCAGAACACAAGTCAAGGGGGTCTCAGGCCTTTTACCACCATATTTTGTAATCTAGAAAATATTACCACTTCCTCCATGGCTTTTCAGCCAGACAATGCCCAAATACCAGAAAAAAACTAAATTTTGAGATAGATTGCTGGGTAGATTAAGGTTGAGTGGCCCACTAAGGTCAAGGTTCCCTCCTCCTGTTCTCCAGGTGGAACCAGGTGGAAGGAAGCTGGTAAAGCTCAGCCTGATCTGTGCTCAGAGCTTTCCTAAGGTGTTCAGTCTGTCACTGTTCAAGCCTGCCTAATTAGGACAAAGTTGAGGAAGTTTGTTGTGTTGACCTCATGTAGTTCTAATAGAACTCATGTAGTTCTATTCCAGCTGTTGGACTGAGCTAAAGCTGCTAAACCACAAACCCAACACTGTTCTAGTGTTGGCTTTTGTTTAGTTAAATGAGTTCAATTCAGCTATAATTCTTGAAAAAAATCACTCTTTTCCTAGTTTAGACAAAACCAAAGGGCTTTAAAACCCAAGCATGACAGGCCCAAGCACAACAGGCCCAAGTTAAGGCAGGACCAAGTTAAGGCAGGCCAGCTGTGATTCAGACAAAACTACTGTGCTTCAAACTGCCTTCCTTGCCTTAAGAATAAAATGAACAAAGTCAAACAACAAATGTGAGAATTCTGCTCATATTTTGCTATTTTTTGTGGCTGATTAGTTTGTTCAGCCAACCTTGAAAAGGGAGATAAAAACAGAGGCCACACTCCTTCCTGCACAAACCCTACAGGTGGCTGCCCAGGAGCAGATACATTTTTAAGCCATTCCTTCTGATCCTAGACTCACTTGAAGCTCTGAGAAGCCTTTTCAGACACAATTCCCCAGAGAAGCAGGGTGTTTGTCCCCCTCCCTGCCCTCCACCACCTCGTCCAGCCGTGTTCCCGCAGAGTTTTCTGCAGGGAGGATCCTGCGGGAGCGATGGAGCGGGGCTGGGATCTGCTCCTCGTGCCAAAGCCCCATCCAGAGGGGAGGTGCTGGCTGCAACAGGGTTCAGGGAGGGGAAAAGCTGAATAATTTATGCCCTATCCGAGGGCCTTTTAATTCTTTCCTGTTTGTTTTTCTCCCTCCTGTGGCAGCGTTTAGTCATCTCCTCACAGTGTGTCTTCGAGAAGGGAAGGGAAATGGAATGTTTTCCAGGAAGACATATCATTCTTCCCAAAGTGGGTTATACAAATTAGAGTTTAAGCAGCTCAAACCCATAGGGCTGGGCTGCTGAGAATGTTCCACACAGCAAATGCTGCCATAAGGGAAGGGATAACGTCAGAGCTGCTCTCCCAGACGTTCTGCAGAAAACACGGTGTCAGCACATCTAATTCTTTACTCTTTTGAGACAATTTTTACTCATTTTATTTGAAATTGACTTGAGACAAAGTAGTAAAGCAGAGAAATCTGGAGAAAGAGAAGGCATGAAGTAAACTTAGAAAGGGCTAGCAATTAATCCAAGCTTCCATCCACTCTTCCCAACAACACAAGGAAGGAAGGGGGATGTGGGCAGTTCTTACAAGCAGTGACTTCTACCAGTAAAACCAGGTCATATTCCCACTGGAATGTAGGGTCTGATCCTGCTTCTACTGCTGGGAAGATTCCCCTTGCTGGTGCCTGTGAGCTGAGGACTTCATCCAAAGCTGTTGAAAACATGGACACAGATCATCCTGTGATCCAGCTTCCATCACTTTTCTCCAAGTGTTCCCATGCCATCCCTGCCAGAACACCCAGTGCACCTCGCAGCCACGGTGGTTCAGACTTGCTCTAAAGCCACACAAGTAAAGCACACAAGTCTTTAGGGAAGACTAGTAAAACATTTCAAAAAAATAAACAAGAAAGGTTCTCATAGATCTAAGATATAATTAACTGTGTTTGCATTGATACAAACATTCTGTCAGATTTAAATGAATATAAATGGTTGTTCGAAAATAAAGGAAAGTATTCTTTTTTTAAAAGAGCATAGTCTGCTCTAATGGGATCTAATAACTCTTAATAGTCTTCTATAAAAGTAATAGTGCACTTAAATCTCCACTTGGCAAGAATCCGGGGCAGAAAAAAGTGCATTTTAAAAATGGGAACAGCTCAAGGCTGCGTGTTCCCAGCCAGCAACGACAAGCTGAAACAATACAAGGAATCCAGATAATGAAGCACATATGTCTTTCCAGGACCACGCGAGTCAACAGCTTCCTCATTTACGCAATGCAGAGGGGAAAACGGTCCCCCCTTAATCCCAGCACCTGAGGTAAAGGGGTGAGGCCCAAAAGCAAAATGAGCCCTCACATCAGGGCTGGCTGAGGTTTTATGTGAACTCACTTTGTGCTTTGATTTCTTGTCTCTCTTTCCTTCCCTTCTCTTTCTTCCTGGTACGTACATTTCCAAGCCCAGGGACTCTGGAAAAGCAGATTAAAGGCAGCCCTGGAGGTTTCTATAAACTCCATGAGGCACATGGCAGGATGCCTGGCATGAAACATTGGGCCTGATTCATGAAGGGTTCAAAAGCACAGATTTAAATTGCAGGGGTCTCTGGGCCATAGCTTGTAGCAGAGTTCCTCAGCAGAGTGGAGGAGAAGGAACCTGTGTCAGTGGTTCTCCCAATACTTTGAAGTAGCTCCCTCAAGGTCTTTGTACTGGTGGTGCCAAGAGTGAGCCCCAGTACAGCCCCCAGCTCACAGGGGGGTGATACACTGGTTTTGATAAGGATAAGACACGTTGCACCAGTGCTAAGGTTTGCCTTTGCCCTGCTACAAACACTGCAAACCTGCATTTGCATTTACCAGCTGTAAAACATCCAGAGGCAAACCCACTTTTCTAGAGAAGGGAGGGGTAAAAGCAAAAATATTGAGAAAAAGCCAGAAAGAGTTTCATTTCAGGATGTGCTTGAATGAAACCCAGCACATTTTTCATTCTGAGTTTTAAAGTAATCTTTCATTTGTAATCAACATAAAACATTCCCAAATCTATGATCTGAAGCAGCAACTTGTGGTTGTATATTTAGGAAAATGAATTCCATTTGAATTCAGAGTGGTTTGGGGTTTTTTTCATAATGGGAGTAAGAAATCCCCCCAGACCCACGAAGAGCAGATCCCATTAACTGCAAAGGCCAAAGGGGGAATTGACAAGTGAGTGATTTGGCCACAAAACGAGGTGAACTAATTTGCAGAGCAATGAGTATTGCTGAGCATCTGGTGGCTGGCCTGCCTATGATAGCACAGATAAACTGCACGCAGAAATGAATATTTGGCTTGCTTGATAGTAAACAGCAATGGCCCCAGAAATCTCCAGTGATTTGGAGTTTACAGAAATTCTCTGCATTACCAAATATTCTCTTTTTTTTTAAGCTGAGCTCTTCTTCCCTACCCAAATGTGTCCATGGCTCTGTTGAAAGTAGCAGTGAACAAAGACTATTTAGGCCCAGGGCCACAGATGTTTCCCCTGTTTGTGTGATCTACGTGAAGCAGATATTATTCCATGCCGTGTTATCTCAGAGATTAATGATGGACCAGTTTCAAAAGGTTTGAAATTTCCAAATAATTGATTTGGAGGAACTCCCACAGCACTGGAGCTTCTTTGGATCTTATCAAAACTCTCTGTACATGGGGGATCTGTAGCAGGAGCCAAAGATGACTGAAACAGCAAAGAGAGCCCTCAACCCCCTGCCAGGGCACGGGGGGAACAAGTTAGTGAGCACACAAAGAAAAAGAAATCATTCCTATGACTTCTATGGAAGGAAATTGTTTCAGAGAATCATGTTTCCTACATATGCTCATTTTCCAAAATTGTTTCAGTTCTGATTTAGTGGAAAAAAAATTTGCAATTTAATCTTTTAAACATTGTCATTTTATTACCTGAAAAAGACTTGGATGAGGAGTCTTTTAGAGATGTCCCTTGAATTAACAAGGATGAGGACATAGAGCCTGCTAATTAGTTACACTGAAATGTTCTTCCTACATATTTTTGTTTTTGGAAAAGCAGTGGAGTGGAATTATGAAATGTGTATTCCTGCTTGCTAGAATCAGCTGCCTTCTTTCTGAAAGCATTTTGTGAGGGAAGGCTGAGCAACAGGAGAAATAACAGGCTTTACTCCGGGAGTGTTAATTGCCATTTCTCATTTGTTGCTATTCTCCTGCTAAATCAGCTTGCATACATAAAATCAAAAAATCCACATTTTTTAAAGTTGTTGCCATTAAGTTCTTGTTTTGTGGAGGTAGCTAAATGGCAAAGGACTGAATTCTGAGATAACTGCTAAAAAAAAGAAGGGAGAACTTGAGTAGAACTTCTCTTTTAGCTCTTTAGTTCCAACTATCTTTAGTTAGGATTACAAACAGGAGAAGCAGCCCAGTGATTGAGTACAAGAGGGAGAGAGAACTGATTTATATTTGTATCAGATGGAGAGAAAAGGAGAGCCAGAACAACTTCCCCAAGTGGTGCAAAGCTGGAATAAACCTCATGAGGGCAAGGAAGGCACAGCAAAATGGAGGCCAGAATGAAGAGCCTGGGATGTTTTATCTCAGCCAATTTTGTTCATTATTGTGTACTTTCATCTCTTCTTTCCATTAAAACGAGCACTCTAGGGTGGTTTCTCCCCTGCTCATGCTGACTGTTCTCAGGAACCATGGCAGAGGGAGCAGCTCATTGCATTTTTCCTTTCCCCTTCCCCAGTGAAACCATGAGAGACTCAACCTTACCTCAACCAGATCTCCTCTGCACCATCAGCCTCTGGGCAAATGCTCTTTTTTCCCCTAAAACCAAAGATCAGATGTCCAGCTCATTGACCCAGCTCCATCCAGTGCTTTGCAGGCAACTGTTAGGATGGAAAAGTGGATTCTCCACTGCCAGTAAACCTGATTACCAATGGACCAAGAGGAAGAATGAGTTCCTTAATTGAAAATGCATTTCTAAAGTCTAAATGTATTAAGAAAATGAGTTTGGTTTTTTCAGCTGCTGTCATGAAGGAAAGCACTGTGTGGGAGGACAGGCAAATTCTCTGAAAACTGTTCAGCCTATTTATGGCCACTGTCAAAGTCAGATTAATAAATTTTTATCAAAATGATACACAATTAACAGTTTTAAGGATAAAAATTAATAATTCAAAGGATAATTTTAAATTATCCTTATAGTTTGGAAGTAATAACCACATCAAACTCTGGGTTTGCACATCCTGCAGCCTTCAAAAGCAATAGCTGAGTCTCAGAGACTATGAGAGCTTTAGTAAAGCTTCATGGATTTAATCAAATGTTATGTTGTAATTTTACACTGCATTTAAACTACTAAGTTTCTCAAAAATTCAGATCTCTAATCCCACTAATCCAAAAATGAAGAACATTTCTAATAGCATATCTTGTGTAGTCCCATTTTTTAGTCAAAATAAATGCAAAATACCACTTCTAAGATGCATTCACATTTTTATTATTAATTTCCTTTATCCTTTTCATGCAATTGAAAATGATGAAACAAATTGTGCAAGCACCTATTTGTGCCAGTCTAACAGAGCAGATCTGCTCATCCCACCCAGCCTCAGCCCATGGCCAAGGCCAGGGTGGGGTGTGGACAGGGAAGGGTGAATAAAAGCCTTGGGACACTGATGCCTTTTCAGGACTACCCAAAACCAGAGGCCAGACAAAATGAAGATAATAAAAAAGCAATTCTATTTATTGAAGGGCCTCCAGGTACACTTAGGGCAGACTGAGGCAGTGAGGTGTCCTTGATTGCCAGGCCTGGAGAGGAATTGTTGTGTCTGCCCAAAATGGGGGGCACCAGCTCCCACTGTACATGGAGTTTAGAGTTCTAGACTAAAGAACTGCAGGATTGCAAATACATGGAAAATATAAAACCTAAAATCCTAAGGCATCAATACATCTACAAGGGTTCATCCACAGCAATCCTGTCTCATTTGACCACATTCCTGAATGTCTTTAAATATCACCAGCCCAGGAACCCAAGCTCACCATTTTTAGCTGAATTTCAGTGGAAATAACTCCCATTGCATGTCCAGTGGTGGCTCTGGTCCTGTGGGGTTGGGGATCCCAGATCTCAGGGATGGAGCCGCTCCTCCTGTGGCTCCCCTCCCGAGCTCTTGGCAGCAGCCCTGATCAGGAAATTGTGATGGAGCAGAGACATAACAGAGACATTGCAAGGAGAGCTGTTTACATTCCTGTGAGGAAAAGCTGCAGGGCCACTGGGTGAGATCCAAAAAGCTGAAATTCCCAACCCTTCCTGGTCCCTGGGGGTGCTGCTGTGCTCCTTGGGTGCTCTCAGCTCAAGCATCCCTTTCCACTGGCAAAATCTGGATTCCTTCCCAACTTCTGGAGTTTTATGGGGCTCAAGGCAGGCTGTGAAGTTTAGATTGGTGTGGTCTGGAAGTGGAGCCATCCAAGCCAGGAAGAAAATTCCTGTGACAGATGCTCATGGAGGCCGTGTCTGCCTGCCATGAGGTGATTTTACAGGCTCAGAGGAGAGGATCTATGTCATCAGCTGTGTGCATCCAAAAAGTCTGGTGGGGCTGGATCTGAGGAAGGAGTGTGGGTTTTCTGTTTGTTATTTCATGTGAAAGATGCTATTTTAGATGGGAGGAGTGCACTCTGCAGAGAATTGGGAGGTATTTGCCATTTGTACCAAATATAACTCGGTGTTGAGTTTCAGGGCCTAGCAATGCTTCAGAATAGTCCATGAAATTCAGTGTTAGGGATTGTTGTGTTTCCAAGAGACAGAGTCCTGGGCTACAGAGTACAGTAGGGAGAACTCCAAGCACTCTCGTGCCTCACGTGTGTTCCTGTCCCATCCCAAGGGCCTTCAGAAGCTCTGCTGGCCATGGTTGGATCTGCTGATAGGAAAATGCAGGAGTTGTGTATTCTCAGCAGGGCTGAACATCCCTGTTCTCCCTCAAAGTCACAAATGCCTTGTAGATCTGAAGGCTTCCCATTGTCTCAAAGAGATAAAATTCAAAATTACAAAAAAAAAAAAAAATCCAATATGATTTTATGCATTAAACTCCTCTGCAGAGGGGTTTAATGCATAAAATCATATTGGATTTTTTTTTGTAACCAAGATATAACAATTTGTGTGTTCCTGGACAGTCCCCTGAGCAGTCCTTCTGGGAACTTTACCATAGGCACCCATTGAAAAGGCTCAAAATCAAACTGTGAAGGCTTGAACCTTAATTTTGTATTAAAATTAATATCATTTTATATTTCTATTCAAATCATGGCAGTATCTGGAAGTTTAAACTAAAGAACAATAACTCTGAGGTGGTTTTGTGGATGACAAAATGATGTTTGAGTTAGGTTTGGGCAATGCCTCTCTTGAGAGGACCAGTCCAGCAAGGGCTGCTTCTATGAGTAGCTATGAGATAAAGCATCATTTTCAACTGCTTTGTAATCTATTTCCACTGTTGGCTTCTACCTATTTATCCAGGGTGTGGCAATGTAAAGAGATCACACTGAAACTGTGAGGAAATTCTGTCCTGGCTGCTGCCTGCCCATCACAGATAATCAGAGTCAAAATTTTAGAGCACTGAAAATTAGCAGCACATAACTTATAGACTGCACCAAGTGTGTAACCTTGTTGTACTTACATAAAGTAATTTCATTTTGATTGCCTATTGAATAAGTCTGATTATTCTTTAAGAGTCGCTTTGGAATGGAGCCTGAAGGTACAATATAAAATAATTGAATTGAGCATAAAGTTCCAGCTGGTAACCTTGTCAGTAATTTGAACAAAGATCTTGTCTCTGTAATTTAGAGAGCTGTAGATGTGAGTGTGAAGTGGATTCTACTGATACTTAGGAATTTACCCCCTCCTTTTTCCTCCCACCAGTGTAACTTCTGTTCTCACCAACAAGCTCATTTTAATGGAATTAACGTACCAGTTGATGGCAGCACACTGGAATTACAACTATATGGTTGGCTCAGATTTATTTCATGCTATATCACAGTATGAACTTGAGGAATGATTTCCAGGAGACTAATTATCACATTGCACTGAACTGCACTGAAACTACAATCAGCAGAGTGACAGGATTCTTTTTCATCTCTTCGAAGCTATTTGTTGCAATTTTGGAGCCCCTTGGTGAAATTCTAAAAAAGAGGAATTCTGGAGCTGTAGCCAAATGTTCTTTAAGAAGTGACAAAATATACTGTCACTAATATCCTGGAGTATAAAATCCAGACCCTCAGAACTTCTGAGAGTGGATTTGAGTGTGTCATAATTTGAGTTTTGGCAGCTGCTGTCCCTGGGCCAGGTTCTGTGCTGCTCTGTGGTGCAGGTGCAGCCATGAAGGACAGAGAGCAGTGGATTGACAGCAACAGAGCCCATTCCTGCCTCTACATTTAATTCAGGGGCTCTTCACCATCAGCCCCTTAGACCTGTCCCCCAGTGCCCTCTCTCTTTACAGGTGGTGCATTTAATCTGGACAAATTGCCCCCAAGGACAGAGGCTGGAGCCCAAGAGCTCCTCTACAGGTGGGGCAGCCTGTTCATTTCAGAGGGAAGCTAAATTTGAAATCACCTGGCTGTGAACTCTATCCAGTATATTCTCCCACAATATCTCTCTCACAATTTTACTTTGTGCATAAATGATGGAGAAATTTCCCTTGCAAATCCAGACAGCTCCCTTTTCAAAGCCTAAATTATTAATAACTGCAATAGTTATCTCATAGAGAAAACAAAATACTGAGGAATTGGAAATTAATGCTATTTGGTATGTGAAAATCATGCACAATTTGTTTTGTGCTGCTTAAAATCTGCATTCAGCTAGAAATAAGTTTATCAATCCTTTTCTTTTTTTTTCCAGGATTTAGGACGCACTTTTCTTTTATTGCAGAGGCAGCTTCCTTAGTTAGACAAATCCAAACATGGAAATCAACTTTTTGGAAGCATTCAGATAAATGGTATGTTACTATGGCATTTTGGACGCCTTCTCATTTAGTAAGCTTTGTGTTGCTAAGAGGCAAGGCTGATGCACAAAGCAATGGGCCATCCTGGTCTCCAGATCATAAGGTCAGAGTACAAAGCCAGCAGGATGTGATTTTCCACAAATGACATGAGTTCTGATTAGGATGATTTGATTTTTAAATACCATTTGAAGTAATGTTTTCTGATCAAAATAGACTCGTTATTAATAAAATCTAATTCACGACTTTGGTTCAATAAGTGGCAAATTTGCCAACTTGAGACATGCTCCAAGCCCCCACGTGGCTTTGGTGCCCCCCTTGGCCCCCTGCCACCCCCACCTTGATTTCCCAACCCTGCTCTGTCTCATTCCATGAAAGGCTCCAAAGAGCTGCTGCCAACCATCCCATGATGCCGTTATACCTCCCTCCTCCTTTGATAGCTCCCTTCTTATGTCCCAGCTGGTATTCCTTGGAGCTTTGCCTTTGGTAAACTGCCATATATTCTTTGCAAATATGCCACAGCTATTCACTTTTCCTTCTGCAAATGACTCGCATTAGCTGCTATTGTTGTTGCATGTCAGGGAGAATATAGTTCCTTCAGCTCACTAGCTGCTATTATTTTTCTCCAGCTATTTTCCATTAAGATGCATTTCCTCCCAAATGTTATGAAAATATAATTCTTTTTTTTCGTTTACTTAGAATTTGTAAAGCTTTTCCCATGGATAAATATCTCCCACAGGATTGACTGTAAAGAGTGTGAGAGGTTGTTGTTGTTGTTGTTCTTTTCCCTCTTCAATGCATTTCCCCCCCCTTAAATTTCTGTATGTGCCTGCCCTCTCTTTATGGATCCATGTGGGAAGGGAAAAAAGGAGGATCTGGTGATAGGTACATATGTGTTTGCAGAGAGAAGGAACAGTTTTGGGAATATCTGTGGAGAAAGGCCTGTCAGTGTCTGTGAGCACTGTGAAGGCAGCATTTATCTCTTCTGCAGGATAAACAGGCACACCAGGAATTTGGGGGTTTGAAGATTTGATTAAGAGTAAACCTGGCAGTTGTGCTAAAGATAAAAACTCCTCCTGAGGAGTTGCAGAGGTGAGTTCCACATGGTGGAGGACTCTCAGCAGGAAATGATGGTAATTCCATTAAAGCTCGGGATTGTTTTCTGCACTGTGTGCTGTCCAAGGTGTCCAGAGAGCCCTGATCCTGTACTGACCACAGGAACACAGAAACCTCACAGCAGAGCATGCTCTGAGGGGGTGAATCAAGTGAGAGTTTGCAGAGACAACCCATGGCAAGAGTAGGAACAGAATATGTCTGTAAACAAGCAAGGGTAGAACACCTGAGTCCTAACCTGGGCATAGGGTGTTGATTTAAAAACACATGAATATCAGAAGCTTTATGAAAACATTTGCATTTTGTAGGAAAGATAACCTTGTAGAGTGCTTTCCTGGAAGCCAAGAGCTCTGAGTTTCAGCTGCAGTTCTGGCACATGCTGCCTCTACTCCTGGATCAGGCTGAAGGAGCAATGCAGCTTCTCCTGGTATCTCATTCACCAGAGAGGGAAGATGTGATGGAAAGAGAGGAGCAGCTCTTGAAGTGTTCCACACCCTGACACAGTAGAAACAGTGTGAAATCAGCCCATTAATGACATTTCTGCCACTCAGAGCACCAAAGTTTTTCACATTCCTTCACAGCACATCCATGCTGAAAAGGAGGCTCAGGGGTGGCTCTGCACAAGTCCCTCAAAGAAGGGGACAGCCCCAGGTCGGGCTCTGCTCCAGGGAACAGGGACAGGAGGAGAGGGAGCAGCCTCAGACTGGGCCAGGGGAGGTTCAGGGTGGACACCAGCAGGAATTTGCCCATGGAAAGGGTGCTCAGGCCTTGGCAGGGGAGGTTTGGAGTGCCCATCCCTGGAAGTGTCCAAGGAAAGCCTGGACGTGGCACTCGCTGCCCTGGGCTGGTGACAAAGTGGGGATTGGGCACACATTGGATTCAGTGGTCTTGGAGGTCTTTTCCAGCCTCAGGGATTCTGTGATGCTGCTTGAACACCAGCCCTCAGAAAAGGTTTTGTAGCCAAAAGTGGAGTTTACAGCCCAGCCTTGAGCAGGGAGCACAGGCAGTGCCTTGAGGGCACCTAAATCCTGCTGCAGTTCTGGGGTTTGTGCTGGGAGTCACAGAACTTCATCTTGTTGCAGCCACAGGTATATTTTTAGAATGAGAAAAAAAGAAAAAGAGCAAATATTTTATACAAATAGCTTGGTTTCAATTCTTCTCCTGAATATTTGATCACTCCTTTGGCCAGGCCCTGTCACTGCAGCTGAGCCCTGGGGATGGACTCGACCTGCTGGAAACACAGCAGAAAAGAGACATTCTCTGCTTAGATTAAGCAGCACAAATTGGAAGGGAGGGAGATGGAGCAATTTTTCACATAACCATAATTGTGTGCTAATTATATCATGGAAGGAAAGCAATTGCCCAATTATAAGACAATGTATCACTCTATCAAAGGCAGTGCTTTGAAGGTTTATGTACTTTAAATTACTGTGACATTCCCAAGGCTCCTCTGTTTACACATTTGTCTCAACATCTTCTACCAACAACAGTACTACGACTAAAGCCATTAATTAATATATTCTCTGTGTCTTTGCAGAAGTTAAGGGGTCCTGTTCAGACTGAATTTGTGCTGTTTTGTAAAGCAACTTGATTTTCCTATTATAGTGCTAATGGCCACTCTGGGTCTGAGAACTGAGGGTGGATGAGGTTGGTTTTTTGCTCCACTCTCCTTGCAAATGTTTTGCTGTCAGTGTGCCCTCTGTAGTACTGAATTTTTGTGCCTCTCTGAACTTCATTGTGATTGTCCTTCCCCCCTTAATGACAGCAGATTCTCCCATCATTACATTATAATTTCCTGGATTTCCAGAATGAGTGAGAGGAAAATCTTCACCAATAAATCTATCTTCTTCTTTTTTACCATCAGTGGAAGAATACCGTGTTCAAAGACCAGAATTACCATTTTATTTTCAGTTGATTATCAATAGGTGTTTGTCATGGCATGTAAAACTGTTTTATACACAAGTCCACAGCAACAATAATCAAGTTAGACAGAACAACAACCACAGAGAGCATTCAGTGACAGAGACTTGAGTGTGGTCTGTAAAAACCTGACCAGAAGCCCCAGGGTGTGGTCAGATGGCGACTCTGCAGAGAAGCTGAAATATTTGCATCTTCCAAACTGCTGTTACTTATTCTTGCACGATTGAACCTGGTGCAAAACTACCTGGAAAACCCAGTAGGAGACAAGCTGTAATTTGCCATTATTTGTTCTTTAAATAGACAATGTAAATCCCATAGCACTGGGATTTAATTCCTTTTATCTGAAGACATCATCCTTGTCCCTCTTTTGAAATAAATCCCATTGGGGAAGTCATGTTGTATCTGCTAATAAACCTTCCCTGTGCATCCACCTCTGAGCCCAAAGCACAGAAAATCACTGAGCTGCTTCCCCTTGCACCTTATGATGCATTAAACCTCAACTATTGCAGAATAGACCAGGTAATGCCTATTCCTGGACCTTGAGAGAGGATGGATCCTCCCAGGCAGTGACACCCCATAGGAAGAGGAAGGATTTCTCCAGGAAAAGGCTGGGAGGATTTTCTGCACACCCTTGGCCAAGTAGTCAGACCCCAGGTATAAATGCCCAGGGAGCCAGGGTGGATCCTGGAGTGCTGGGAGCAGCCCTGGTCTGCACCAGCCTCAGCTCTCAGGGAGCTTTGGGGGGCAGCCCCCAGCACAGCTCACTGCAATATGCCTCCCTGTCAAAGGAAAAACCAGCGAGTGTTGACTTATTCAGCAGTTTCACACAAGGACAGGCTTGACAGGTGGCACCAGAATGTGAGGTCTGTTTCAGATTCTTTCATTAATCTTTTGCAAACTTTAGTGGATTTTGAAAGGAACCATATTGACAGCACTAGAGGCTGCACTGTTGCATTTATCTGTAAAATACCCGTGGGGAGGGGCAATGCTTACCTGCCTGCTAATTGTCCTGACTGAAAAGCATTCTCTTCTCCAGCATGTTTTGAGGGTGTGAGAATGAAGTTGACTCTTCAAATTATTTTCTCTGATTAGAGGTTCATTAGGGGTTTCTGAACTGTTTTCTCTTATTAAAAGGAGACTCATATGATCTTCATTGGAACTGCTTGTCAGCTATATGGCATCAATTTGTTCCACTTTTTTTTTTTCTTGATTTATTTTTGATGTCTTTGGCTGGGTTTGTAGCTATTTATTTTGGATGTTTATCAAAACCTGTTGGTATCTTGCCTTTTTTACCATTCTTTGAGCTTTATGATCTTGGTACAGTATTAAATAAATGGCTGGCTCACAAAAGGCACTATTCAAAGTGCTGATAATTGGCACCTCAACAAATATTCCCAGCAGAGGCCAAGGACCAGATAGTTTCAGAGATGGGCTGACCATCTGCCTCTTCTTGGTGGTTCCTCATGGCTGACTGAGCAATATCAGCAAAGCTTGTCTGCTTTACCTTTCTTGGGGACAAGTCAAGGATTTCTCTACCACCCATCTGGCACCGGATCCTGACATTATAATCTCTATTATTTTTAAGATCATTCGTCTTCCTCCCCCACTCCTCTATGCCAAAACATTTCAATCTCCTGCCATTTATTTTTGTTTAAGTGGCACCAAGTGGAGACAAACCCCTGAGTTGCTGTCCCCTGGGATTTGCTCCCCCAGGTGATCCCATGGCCAGCCCTGTGCCCGGATGCAGCACAGCCAAGGTGTTTGCCACCTCCAAGGCCCCAAGAGCTCGGTATCTTCCTTCCCTGCTCTGCTCTGATATTAATGCCTTGGCACATAAAAAATGCCAACAGATGCCATCAAGTGTAAAGAGACAGGTGGTGTCAGTGCGTCAGAGGAGGGACTTCCTCCAGAAAGATGGCACTTGCTGAGTTCTGTGGGCTGCCCATGCAAATCCTTCCCCGTGTGACACCTCTCTCCTTGTGAGACAGCCCTGATGTCCCTGTGAGCCGGCACGGTGCCACTTGCAGCCCAGCCAGAGCAGCCAGGGGCTGCACAAAACCAGCTTCTGGAAAGATGTTTCCTGCTGCAGCCCTGTGTCCCACAGCTCTCGGTGGGATGGGTCAGGGGTCCCTCTCAGGTTGCTGTTGATAATTGCTGCCCTGAGATGTGCAGGGTGTCTCTGCTTTGGCCTGTGCGGCTGAAGAACGAGTCTGGACTCTTCACTTTTCGGTCTTGAGGTTGTTTATTAATTCTTATCTATAAAATTTTCTTTCTGCCCAGCCAAGGTCTGCTCTGCAGGGCAGCCACAGGCACTCTTTGTGTTGTCCTTTTATACTACAAACTACATATAACATATTTACACTTAATTCCCAATACCCATCACCCATGTTAGACAGTGCACCTCCACTCTAAACCAATCCCAAAGTGCCAACATCACTGCAGAAAATGGAGAACAAGAAGAAGAAGAAGAAAGGCTGGACACGCCCAAGTTCCTCCATCTTGTCCCCATAACCCCCATACCAAAAATCCTAAAATCTACATTTTCACCCTGTGATCATTTTGTTATTACACTATTCAAACCTGTGTGACTTTCACGTCCTCATACAAAGGTTGCAAACTTGCTCCAGGGGTCACAATCAAATCCCCAGGTGCTCTGGGCTGGGTGCCAGGGTCTCTGAGCTCTGAGCAGGGTCCTGGCAACTCCGGACACCCGGAGGGATGCACTGAGTTCAGACAGGTCCCAGCTGGGTCCCTGTCACTGCTCTGCTGGGTAAAAGGGCTGCATCCTCAGCTGCTCAGCCAGGGCTCCTAAAGCCTTTGGTTTGGTATTCTGCAGCTGCAGGGACTCTGTTGGGTCAGAGGTACAATGAGAACATTAAACACCAAATCCAAGTTCATTGATCTCCCACAACCTTTTCACTCCTGCCTTCAGGCCAGAGGTTTTCTGTGTTACCTCCTACCTCGTCCTTATTTTGCTTCATATTTCCAGTCATAAAAAGATTAGATGAGCTGTAAGCCCAGACCTCTTTTTCTTTGGCATCAAAATCCTTCAACAGATAATAGGCTTAATTCTCTAATATGGGCAGACAGCTTAATGAAACAGCTAATCCCCAGACAATGAAAAAGAAGATTTTTTTTTTGTCTGTTTTTTTGTTATATGTCACTACTGACCTTTTATATAACTCACCATTATATCATCACTCTCGTGTGTTAGTCCAGAGCCCTGGATCCCATGTGGAAGACGTGGTTCTCTGACTTTTGTCTCCCTTATGGGTCAAGTGGTTCAAATCTCATCCTTTTAACAAATCAGTGCCAATGTGGGTGACCCTACTTTCCTCCTGTACCTGTAAAATATTACTATAAGGCTGTATTATGTCATCTAGAGACCTTTTCCATGATCAGGACTGTGTTAATGCAAACACAGGAACATCACCCTCAGTTCCCAGTGCAAAATGTGTCACCTACGGAAATTGATTGGGAGAAGGCTAAAATCAAATAGCTTTGCTCTTACACAAATATTTGCCTTTCTAAAAATACTTTCAGATGGCACTAAGACCAGTGGTCTGTCAAGCTGTGATTAATTTTCTGACAGAATATATCAGGGGTGAGTTGCATGTCAGATATCCCCAGCCAGATCAGCCCTTGCACATCCCATTATGTCCAATAACTTCTGCCTGATGCTTTTCAGCATCTTTTCATAGGCTAGAGGGTTCCTGACTTTGATTCCAGATATAAGAGCTGCTGGTAGTCTGACAGGGCTGTGGGCTGTGCTGTACTTGCCTTTTGTACATCCCTAGGAGAGCTGTCCTGCCAGACATGGAGCTACCAGGGGGTTGGGATGGAAGCAGAATGAATTATTTACACCAGCCGTGACTGAGTGCTCAAATATGTGTCTGCATGTTCTCTTGGAGCCAGTCTGCTCACAAGCTTTCACCAGCCCCACTTTGGCTTTTCTCAGTGCGAGGAGCAAACTCTGCTCAATTTTTAGGTTCTTTTTTAACAACTACTGATTGCTTAAAGATAAGGAGGGGCTCACTAGAAATATCACGGAAGGCAGAGCCTGCCTGTGGTAGCTTTTCAGGGAGATGAAGGGCACTTCTCCCCTCCAGAAGGTCCCTGTTCCTTCCCAGGGATGCTGTAATCTGTTGCTAAGGCAGTGGCTGTGCTGTAACAGAGTGTTCTCTCTCTCTCATTGTGTTTATGAGCAGGTGGAGCAGAAATTGCTTGGTTTCTACACAAATAGCTACAGAACAAATGTACCAAAGGAAATGGGAGGTGGGCGGAGAAGATCCACAACATGATTAACATGAAAATAAAAAAGATGTGAGAACATGGCATGTTTGAATAGTAAATATATAAATAAAGTTAATCGTTGAGCACCTTCTCAGCGTGAGCAGTCCCATTCACAGAGGATCAGACTAAACATCAGGAAATCATAATTTTATTCTTAGCTCTTCCAGCAGCCTGCTGAGTGCTTTCAGCCAAGGTACTTTCTGATTCTGTGCTTCAGTTTTTCCATCCTTACAGAGTGTCACTGATTCTTCGTAAAGACATATGAGAGCTGGTGTAGAAAAATACTGGGTGACATCTGGATTTTACTGTCACAAGAAGGAGGCATTTGGTGAAGCACTGGGAAGGGGTTTTTGCTAAAGATGACTTCAGGAGCACAGTAGTGAAAGAAACAGAAAGTATGCACCAAAGAAAAACTATTCAGTGGGGAGAATGCTTGTATTTCTCTTCTGTGTAATTTTACAAGGCCAAAGAAGTGGAAGCCAAGCCCTCTGCAGCCCGTTTGCATCACGGGGCTGTGTCTGCAGCCTCGTTACCTTGACACTGGTGGAGCCCCTCGCTGGCAGCGCTGGCGTGAGCACAGCACGTTTTGCCATGTACCAGACACATTCACTGCAGAGCAAAACAAAGGCAGATGAAGTGAGAAGTGGGAGTCATGAATCATTTAAAAAGAAACAGCACACACAGAGCCCACTGTGAGAGGGGTGGGAGTGTCGTTGGGAGGGCTGCCAGCGGGTGAGGGCACAGTGCCACGGCCAGGGCAGGGCCACGGGGGTGGCACCTGTGTTTGGAGGGTGAGACAGGACCCTTCTCTCTCAAAGCCCCCTCCTAACCTGAAATTAGGGCTTCCATGACAGATCAAATTAATTTCTCCCCATTCCCCTCACAGATGTGGGGTTTGGACAGGTACAACCCATAGACTTGCACTGCTCTGCTGCCATGGGCCTGTGCCAGAGCCACCCACGCTGTGCTCCTGGGAGGTGGAAAGAACCCTCTTCTGGCAAGGTTTTGTCTCTCCTTTGCATTTTCTCTGAGTCCAGATTCTTCCTTCACTCTCATGAGATTCACACTGGTGTGGCTTCAGTGATTTGCACAGGAAATCAGGGATCTCATCCCTCCCTGCGCTCGTATTTGCTGATAATCATCCAAGAGGGGTTTGCACAACACTCCCAGGCACATTCTGGGGTTCTTGGGGCTGTCCTGTGCAGGAGCTGGATGATCCCAGTGGGTCCATCCAACTCAGGATATTCTGTGATCCTATCACAATGCAAGGCCAGCAGTTTTCTCTTCCCCTTCTCTCCTCTGCTTGCTCTCAGAGGAGCTGCTGTTGTCCCATATTGCCCTGGGTTTGAAGCAGTGAGTTTTGCTCCTGGTGTCTATAGATGATTGTGTGTCGTTCTCTGGGCTGGATGAAACAGCGAGTCCTGATAAAAATGGGTCACTGAAATCAGTGCTTCTGTCGTTCTCTTTCTTTGAAACCTTAGGATATTAAAAGGTAATTCTTTCATCTGTCCTTAAGGAAAGAATTCAAAGTTCTTGAAAGTCTGGGTTTCTGAGTTTTGGTTTTTGTCCTGAAGTACATCCTGGAGTTCCTGTTCCCAGTATGGCAGCCTGGGCAGGGATCCTTTGGCTTTATTCCCACATCAATGCCTTCTCCTGAATGCTGAATTATTCAGACTTTGAAGGATATTGGAAGGCATTTTTCCTCTTTATTAGCAGGGGGTTAATTCCAATGACTAATTTTGAATTTCTGTTGTAGCTTATCTGATATTTTCTTGGGCACTGAGCAAATTTTGAATTTCATGAAATTCACACCACGTAAAACTCTGTAGAAATACTCATTGTCCACATGGGGCTCTTCCACCAGAAGTGATGAATGTGTCATCAAAATTATGAATCATTGTTAGGAACAGTCTGGGCCATCAGAGACTGCCAGGTCAGTGGTTTTTAGAGGGTTTAGATCACAAGCACATTGTGAGTATTCCTGCATGATAAATAGATTTTAAAGCTTTAGTCATTTAGTTATTGCAATGGGTGAAAATGAAGACTGGTAAAAGAACATTTAAAAAGAACCAGCTTGAGTCATCACACAGGACCTTTGTCCCACAGAGTGAAGTCTAGGGGAAGTCTTAGCCTCAAATCTTTCATTCTCTGTAAATATAATGTGTCTAT
Organism: Agelaius phoeniceus; assembly: GCF_051311805.1. NCBI lineage: Eukaryota > Metazoa > Chordata > Aves > Passeriformes > Icteridae > Agelaius > Agelaius phoeniceus. Next base: position 6,004,278 of record NC_135288.1, read on the forward strand.
CTTGCTTTTGGTTTTAATCCCACTTTAAAACAATTTACTGTATTTTGCCAGCTATGACTCTAAGTTCACGCAAAAAAAAACATGCTGAGTTTTGCAGAGTTTATATAGTTAAAATGAAATTACTCTCTGAATTCATAGGTTTAAGTGTTAAGTTTTATTTGAAGTGAAAGAAACCAGGCTACCAAAATGATCCAATTTCCCTGACATACTGTAGAAGCAAATAGGAAAAAAAAATCAAGTCACTTAATGCAAAAGAAAAAAATCCAAAAAAACCTAAAAAAAACCCAACTGCCAAGACAACATTTTTAACACTTACACCAGACAAACTGTTGGATTTCAAATTGGCAAACAGTCTGTTATGACAGTCCTGTGATGGAGCAATTCATAGAAAGAAAACTATCAGGAAAACTCCACTCTAAGCAAGTGGGGCTTCTAATCAAGAGATGGTGCCACTCAAATCTAGATCAGAAAGGAGTCACAGAAATAAAAGATTTGTTCCACAGTGCAATTTGTGTGGGTAGGAGCAGTGCCAGGGTGGAATCCCAAAGGCAGGGAGGTGATTTAAGCCAGAACTGAGCCCTGCTGCCAGTGCCAGCCCTTGCCCAGGTCTGCGGGCTCCTGGCTGATGTGGTTTGGCACATTGCAGCCTCCAGTGCTCTTGAAAAATAGAGGGAATTCAATCATTTCAATCCATTTTCTGATCCATCCTGCATTCTACAAGCCAGAGAACCTCTTTGGGTAGCCTTGAATAGTTGTTTAATTTCAATATCCCCTCACTGGAGAGCCCGTGGCTGCATTCCTGAATCTGTGAGTGATGGATTCTGCAGTGCAAGAGTCAGGGCAAGAATCCTGACACCCATTTCTTTCAAGCTTTCCCTTTGCTTAAAATACCTCCAGGTATGTCAGGATTTGGGCTTTTTTTTTTTTTTTTTTAAGTTCAGTATTGCCAATCTTATACTAATAAAGGCATAAGCCTGTACTTCAGAATCCTGAGTGGCATAATTATGACTGTAAAAATAGAACACTTTTTCATAAAGGCTGAGGTATTCAGATGACATTCAAGCAGCTGCATCTTCAAGAGAAATAGCACATATTAGGGTATTGCTAATAAAATTGTGAGTACTGGCAACACAGTGCTCCATGTAATTGCAGTCCTCAGGATTTGTATTCCCTGGAGGAATTCCTTTGGGCTGACACATCCCCCTGCATCCAGGACATCTAAAACTGCCCAGTTTGGCACCTGGAGGCCACCCACTGATGGTGACACCAGGCTCCAGTTTGGATCTGGCTTTTCCTTTCGTCAGACTTTTGGTGTTGCCTTGAGGAAAATCAACTTTTAACCTCCACTGCAGAGCACTGGGAGGAACATCCTGGTTCTAGGCCAGGGCTATGGACACTCTGGGCTTTATCTCCCATGGGGACAGAAAGGAACTTGACCAATTTCCCCAAAATTAAACAGATTCTGGTAATGTTCTTCACAGCCCCAGCTTTAAAATAGGAGAGAAAGCACTGCCTTGTATCACAGAAATGTTCAGAAAATTAAAGACTTTGAAGCAGTTTGAGATCTAATCAGAAGTGCTACAAAGTGTCGTTAATTATGGTTAATTTGTTCTCTGGCTGCACGCAATTTTTAGCATGAGGTTCTCTGATACAATGATAATGAGGACTAAACAGGGATCTTAATGTGATTTCTGTGATTGTCGGCATGAACTTCACTTGCCATCTATTTCCAGCAAAGTGTGCATAAAATTAACCAGCACAGCAGAGAATATTCAACGAGACATATTGGAACAAAAGCTTGAACTGATGCTTATAATTGTGGTATTTTCTTAATGAGTGACAGGTGCTCTGGTTGACGTGACATTCTCACAAATCTCTTTTTCATTCAATAGGTTGATTCACAAAACCGTGCCCTGTTTGTGTAACCAAACAAGTGGGTTAAGAAAAAAGAACCTGGGCTCTACTTTTCTCCTTAAACTTTTTTTTTTTCTCCTGTTGTTGCTGAACAGCAGCAAGACTGCCTGAACTTTAAATCACTTAAATGGCTGTGTTACACCTACAGCTGAATGAATAATTCAGCTCCCAGTCACTGTCTGAATTTGATAGGAAGGAAAGGGGAGGGTCCCCACGGGACTGGATGTGTGAGCAAGGGGGAAGGGGAAGGCTAATTAATTACACATTTGCAGTGGGGAATACTTTAAAAGAATCCACTTAAGTACTGTTTTTTTGTTACATATTGCTGATCACAGCTGAGAGCATAATACCAAGGCAACCATATTCCTGAAAACTTAACTCTTTGGGGCCTGTCCATGACAGACCAAAATGAAGGGGAAAAGAGCCCAATCCCAAACCCAGTGTTGTGTTTCATTAGATAAATGCTTCAACTAAGGAATGATTCACCACCTGCTGATGTCACACTCATTTCTGGTGCAATTGCAATGTGAATTTCTTTTTTTCTCCATGTTATTTTCAGAGATTTTCTCTCTCAAAGCAGTGCTGAGCTGGCTGCCTCTCCCAGGGCGTTGAGGCAACGTGGTAGTATTACCATTGACACCAAGGATGCAAATTATTTTTCTCTTGGCACAAGGAAGATTTTTGCTGCCAAGAGAACGATCTCTAGATTAAGCTTTTTTTAAATACTGTAAACTATTTTGGTAGTAGCAAATTACTGTGACTTGGTGTACGTGATCTCTGACTATTTTTAAGGCCCCTGTGGCAGAGCTGCAGAGCCTTCCCCTGGACTTGTACGGTCATTTTGGGAAGGAACCCAGGCCCCTTTTATAGCCAGACCATTCCCATTCTCTGCACAACAAACACCAACTGCAGTTGGAATTGATTTATTTCAAATAGCTCTGGAATTATCTCTCTCTAACAAAAAACTGCCAATTCCGAGGCGATGTTTAATGACTGCTTTTGTTTCATATTCCCACATGGGGTTTTATTCTTTGTCGTTTTCTTCTCTAAAAATCGAGCAGACTTTGATCCTCCATTGCTCTGCATCATTAGTGGAGGAACCAGCTTCCTAAAAACCTGCTTTATTCCATTGCAAAGTTGGTCATGGCATTGGATGTGTTTGGGAAGATGGTGATCATTGAATACTGGTGCATTTTGAGGCACTCCAATATCCAGCTGGGAAGAACAGTTGGAAATTTACTGCCACAGGTCTGCCCCCCTTCCACCATCCACTGCAGTATCTCCACAGTGGCTCCATGCAGTGCAGCCACCTCACAAGGCTGCAGGCTGCTATCCCTGATCTGTGTCAGCTCATTGAGGAATCATTCCCTATGTTTTGAAATCCTAGAATTTACTACAACTGTTACCTACACCAATGGAGATGTGGCAGTTCCCAAATCATTTCCCCTTCTGTCTCCCAGGGTGGGCTCAATTTGTCAAATGTTTCAGAGCCCTCTGAGTGAAAAGTTTAGGTGTTTTGGTTTAGATCCTCCAGTTCATGTGTAATATTTATTGCAGACATCAGGGAGAAGGAGAAGTGTGGGCCTGGGCCTCAACAGAGGCTTTAGGAGATGCTGTAACATAAAAGTTTATAAGAATGCACAGAGTAATTTAGTTCTGGATTAAAATATAGCTGGCAGGAGAGATGGGCAATTACCTACTCTTTAATACAGACAGGGAATGCATTCTCCCTCCCAGCTATTATTGTCCATACCTATTATTTCAGAACCACTGGACACGGATGTGCCTCGCTGAGGCACAGCTTCCACAATGAGGTCACCTGCAGCTTGGAAGTACAGCTGTTCCCCTTGCCTTCATTTTTAATTCATGGGCTTGTTGTGGGTGTTAGTTTTTTTTATCTGCTGTTTATTCTGCAAGCCCCTTTTGGGCACATTGATGCCTCCAGCAAGCTTTGTGTGCCAGGGAATTATGGGTCCAGAGATTCTGCAAATCTGCATCCCAGCCAAAGCTTTTGAAAGCTGCTTCTTTTGAATGCCATGCATTCAGCTCACATTCCTTCTTTCCTCTCTGTCTGTCTCTCTCCCTCTTTTCCTCTTTTTCCCCTCTCTTCCCTCCCTTTCCCTCCTTTTTCTCTCCCCTTCTCTCTCTTACTCTTCATTTTCCCCCTTTTCCCTTTCCTGCATCCTTTTTCTTCCTTCTTTCTCCTTCGCTTTTCCTCCTGTCCCCTCTCCTTTTCTTTTTCCTTTTTCTGACCCAGTGATCCCCCCAGTAAGGATGGGAAACTGCACTGCACAGTGAACGACTTGGCTGGGAGATGGAAGAGGGAGCTTTCCACTCCCTGAAAGATGAGCTAGAAACCTCTGCACACTAGAAACCACAGCAGCCTGTCTGTGGCCTGGTGTCTGCAGGATTCCAGGGGCTCTAAGTGCCCACTGGAGAAGGTGTTGTGCCATTCAGCTCCTCCATCCCAGCCCTGTGATGTCTGGCTCATTGCTCCATCCACAGGGATAACATCCTTCCCTTCCAGTCCTTTTTTTCCCCCTCACTCCCTATTTTATTTTTAAATATTAAAGCTCTCTGGGTTTCCCCAGTAAATCAGTGTGTGTGTGAAGTGCTGGTTACTTGTAGCTGGAGGCTGTTTTCCCCCTCTGATGGACTGTGAGCATTTTGTCTAAAACCGTCTCTTCTCTCCATCCCTCCTCCCGTCCCTCCTCCCCCGCCAGCCTCAGCGAGCTCAGCTGCACATAATGACATCCAATCTGTTCAGGAAAAGAAAAAAACAGGAGGGGGAGAATATTTCCCTTTGATTTATACAGAAGCTGAGTTGGCAGAGAGCTCAGCTCAGGGGTGGGTGGAAGGGGAACCAAAAAGCAAATTTGTGATGCATGGGCACACTCTCCCCTGGGGTGGTGCCAGCCAGCACAGCAGCCAAAGCCGCCAGAGAAGCTTTGCAGGTTCCGTGTGTGCGCCCAAGGCATCCTCCTTCCCAGCGTATCACCCTCGCCATGCAAACACACCCCCTCAGTCTGGGGTTAATTTAATTTTAAAATGACATTAGAGATAACACAGGCCGGCTCATTAGCACCAGACAAAACACACAGAGCTCTGCGCAAAGCCAGGCTCGGGCTCGGGCTCAGGGAGAGGTCAGCAGCCCCGGGCTTTGCTCATTCCAGCACTCAGCCCTGGAGCTAGGGCAGCTCTCAGGTGAGAAGGACAGGGCTGGGTTCAGTGGGGGAAAAGGATCATGGAAGAAAGGGAAGAGAATCTTGTGCTGCAGTTCAGGTGCTGGAGTGGGATTGTCTGGTGAAAATCCTAATATCAGGTCAAGGAATTCATATGGATTTGTATCACATCACAGAGGACCTTCCCAAGTGCTTCATGCCACATCTTTCATTCACTTAAGACAACATAAGAGAAGGAATCCAAAGAGGCCCTGGTGCTCCATCTGAATGCTTTGTGAGGGATTATGAGTGGAAGGGACAGCACAAGGTCTGTGCAGGAGATGAGGAGCGGTTCCATCAAGTCCTGAGCAAGTACAAGAACCTCCCCTGTCCATAATCTGCTCAGCGTTCAGTCACCCTGTTCCCCAATGCCTCAGCTCCGTTTCTGCTGGCACCTGTCCTGGGGACCCTCTGTCATCTGCAATGTCCTGGGGGACCCAAGCCAGTCCCTGCCAGATGGCCTGTGGCCAGAACTGCTGGAAAACTCAATCACTGAGGCAAAGCCCTTCTATTTTACCCCTCACCACAGCTACCCAGTCCCAACACCCATTTGGGTGCTAATTAAAACCCTGGTCCTAAACTCTCCCCTCTACTCTTCTCCAGTTCTTCCCCTCTCAGTCTTCAGCTCTCCCCTTCAGTTGCAGGGTGAGAAATTAGTTTCCTACATAGGTCTGTGTGTGTGTGCATCTATAAATAAACAGACCAATATTCTGGTAACTGAATTGTACCCTCCCCTTCCCTGCCTCAGGAGCATCTTGTTCCCATCTCTCTCCAGCAGAACAGCGAGCCAGAATGAAATGCCTGATTCCTAGTAAGTACTGTCAGCACAGCAGCTGGGGAGAAGAATATCTGAGGGAAATGCACGAGTGCACTGGCATTTATTTATTTCCTGGGGATATTTATATAGCACAGACCTCAGAGCACAAGTGCACTTGATGTTTCTGTCAGAGAAGGAGGGGAAATGAGATTGGAACACCGGCTGCACTGTGCGTTTTTTGCTCCCAGAACTGCCAGGGATGGCCCCAAAGGCTCTGAAGGTTACTGGGATTGAGTCCTCGTGTCCGACTGCTGCAAGTGGGAGGCACAGAGCCACCAAGGCTGGCACTAGAAAGAGATTAACTGCAAGCCTGATTTGACTATTGTGCCATTTTTTCTCCTCTAGGAAAAGTCCCTGCAAAAGGGTAGTGTCACCACTCGTCAAAAGTACAGTTTTTTCTTCTTTACCAAGGCAGAATTCCTTGGCTTCTGTGGGATATTTGCCTGAGCACACAGTGAGGGGAGCCTAAATCGGGTTTCAATTGTCCATGACTTGCAGTTTCTGGACTTTCCCAGCTCATTCCTCCCTAATCGCTAAACATCCCCATGCTCCCATTTCCTGTAAACTTTTCAGAGTGTCTCTTTCCACTTCAACTTTCCATGTTCTAAAGAGTCACGGTCCAGCACTGAGAGCTGGGTACGTGACAGCAGCACAGATCTCAGTGCCAAACTGCAGCTCCTTTTCCTGAGCATCCGTCTGGCCCTACGCTCCCAGGGCCCAGGGAAGCTGCTGCCCCAGACCTGTCTGCAGGAAAGCAGCACCTGTGGGGTCACCTTGGCTCATTCTGGGTGCACACCAGAGCCAAGGCTGCTCCCAGTGCCAGAGAAACAGCCTGCAGGAACATCCTGTGTGTGTGCCTGGGGGAAGAGGGAGAGGGAGGAAGAGGAAGGGCTGGGTTAGTAGTCATGCAAGAGGCTTCCCAACATGCTGCCTTCATCGGAGGGACATGCTGAGTAATTAACAGCCAACAACACCAGACAGGGGAGATCTTTGTTCCTGTTTGGAGGGCGAGGGCTACGGGAGAAATTAGGAAGCACGGAGATGGGAGCAATTTGGCCCGGTTCCACCAGTACACACTGCTTTATTAATAGGAGCTGCACATGTTCCTGAGCCATGGAGCCAGGCAGACACTGCAGGGGCTGGCTCCTGGCTGCTGTCAGGCAGTGATTTACCAGGGGCCACTCGCTGCCCTGCCACGAGGATGGGATGGAAGTGAACAAGGAACAACTGTCATGAAGTTGTTCCAAACAGGAATTTATGTGCTAAGAACTGGTCTTTCAGCGTAGCTTTTTCCTAAAGCTGTTCAGACTTAGAGGAGTTCTAGGCAGATGATTTGTCTGCAGGGGCATCCCAGTGTTATTAAAATGCTCAGTATTCCTTCTTCTGTTTAGGAGCTGCCATTGTGGAAAGAACACTTCATATCCTACTTGTCTTTTCTTCACAGCTGACGTGCACCCAATTGTTTCTGTAATTGAGATAATCTGTACTCTGTTCTCATTAGATTATTCCCACCCACAAATATTCTTCATATGTCTTCAACCATGAAATGACCTGCTATAACACCAGCTGTCCCAGTGAGCCCACTGGAACTGGTGCTTGCATGAGTAAGGCTTAGAGCACTTGATCCCAAGCTATTTAGACTTTAGTCACTCAGTTGCTGTCTGGTCCTACAGGGAGGAGGGATGACTGTGTACAGCAGAGCAAGCCAGGAACATTTGATTCACCATCACAGATTCTTTTGCCCATGTCTGCCTATTTGATTTAAAAATATATACATGCCAAGGGGCTTGATATGTCTCTTGTGCCCCATTTAGCATCTGCTGAACGTCCTGGAGCAGCCTGCAGTGTAACACAAGTCACTGGAGGATAGATTTGATAGAGGCAAAAAACAAAGCAATTGATACCCTCAGGCTCCAGAAATCTTCAAACTGATTCTTGCTGACTACAGGCAACAAAGCAATTCATGGCAACGTGGTTGAAAGTTCCTTTTATTTCAAAGCTGCTAAACCCTCCTTGGCACTTCAAGTCACTTTTCATAAGGCAAACCCAGTGAGCTTGCTGGGTTCCCAAGATCTCAGCCCCAGGAAGCCTTTAACAGGAGTCAAAAGAGACATTAAGCACTGGGGAGGAGTCAGGGGGACATAAAACAGAAATTAGGGTTTAACATGGGGCCGTGGGGAGCTCAGCAAAGAAAAGGCAATTTCTTCACGTGTTATTTCCCTTCGGTGCATTTCCCTTTTGGTCAGAACTTCAGCAGAGCTTTTTCTGTGGAAGTGGCCCACTTTGCCCAATGAATGAAGTGCACTCTGCAGATGGGAGCTGGGGTGTTTGGAAGCGGGTGTTTGGAAAGTGGTAGCCAGATTATTTTATTTTAAGGCTCTATTGCAGCAAAAGGCAGGAAAACAGACAGGGGGAGAGTAGTGAGTGGTTCACTGGCACCGATTGTCTACCACAGCAGGTTCAGCACTTCGATTTGAGTGACTTCTCTCTCCAGATGGTTGGTGGGAGCTGACTACCCAGATCTTTGCATAGCATGCTCCATAATGAAAACGTATGGCATCACTTGCTATCTTTTAAGAGCTTTTTTCTTCAGCCCAAGTATAGCTCAGTGTGTTATGGATCCCTTCTCTGCCTGATGCAGAAAATCGGGTCCCTGTCACCCGCCCAACCAGGGACTGGGAGCTGGGAGTTCCTGTGCTCAAGGCAGACTCACTCATGCTTTTACAACTGTATAATGCCACGAGGATGAGGAGTAGTCTTCGTGCCATGGGGAAATTGGTAGAATGGCCCCACTTTTCCTGATTAGGTTGCTACTTTGCATGCTTTTCTCTGACCTAAATATTCAGCATAACTAGTGGTTCATACCACCACACTGAATCTATGGGCACTGAGAAATTCTAGGAATCTAAAGAAAGTATCTCTGTTTCCTCTCACAAAGCACCGGGGATTTGATAAATGGGCTTATAGAGGCAGCATCTTCAGAAATGCTGGATTGACACTTCCAGCTATCACAGGGTGGAAACCACTGTCTGGCTTTTCCAGCAGTGCAGGATGATGTTACTTGCCCAACAGTACCTTCTGATCTTGTTTGAATAAGGCTCAGAACTATCTTCTTCCAAGTTCTTGTGCTCAAAAAAACCTACTTCCCTCAATATTGTAAAACAGAGAAAAAAGTCAAATAGGTCTTGCTCCAATATAAAATACAAGCTGTAATTCACTGTAATTTGGGGTCAGATAAAATTATCCTGTACACATCTTTCCATGTATCAGTTCCCAGTGATATTTGACTGATATCTTGTCCAAAACACCCAGGTCACTATGCCCTGTCCATGTTCAACAGAGAATTATTTCCATAACTTCTATTTCCATAAGTTCTATAACTTCATTTTCTGGATATGAAAACCCACAAATCTGCCCTCTTTAATGTGTCCCCAGAGTCTTTGAGGTTGTCTAGTGACCTTGACTTTTGGTTTTTTCTTTTCTCAATGGCATCAGGATTTTGCATCTAAATCACAAGGCAAGCCTGAGTTTGATTGGATTCTGACTCCTTCCCATGCAAAAGCAAGTCCAAGCTCCTCAGCAGCCATTCTCGTGCTCTGGTTAAGCTCTGCTTGTCACACATGATATCTGTGACACACTGGATTCCCTTTGTTTCCTCCAACTTTTGATTTTCCATCTGAGACGTGGAGTGAACTGGGAAACACAATCAGTGGGAAGAATATACAGGAAATGGAAGCCATAAACAAAACTGCCTGCTTGAGTCTCCCTGAGGTCTGGAGTACAGTTGTTGAAACAAAGCACTGGTGACCCCAAAAGATCTGAAGCTAAACAGAATCCTTTCAAGATGGAAATGTGGGACAAAGATGGCAGAGATGAGTTGGTAATGGCCTCATCTTTTCTTTTGTAGGCTCTATTCCAGATGGAGCTTTATAATAACAGCAGCATGTTGGACCCACACAAGGGCAGGGCTCAGAGTTAGGAAACCTTCATCTACTCTGAGACTCATGGTGGGATTTTGTCTTCCTAAACCTGGAGAATTGCCTTTCAAAGATCCAAACAGTCAGGGCTGGAGGCATCTAAACAGAACAATTCAGCTGCCATTTCAGGACTAATAAATACAAGCCTTTATAACCTATTCCTGAGGCATATAAAAAGAAGAAAATATCTGATGTTAATATCTGAGATGGGCTTCAAAAAAGACACTGTTCTTTCTAGTCACAAAAATCAATAATCCTTTGTAAGTGTCCAGATTTCATCAACCAGAAGCTCCAGCCCTCACCCATTAGCAGGAGGGAAACAGGGAAATGGTGTTATTCTCACAGCAGGGTATAACAAGGGCATATTACATGTATTTCTCAATAAGAGATCCTTGGTTTTGAACTTTGGAAAATCTGGATGCTTCTCAGAGATGTTCAAAAGAAAAGGTTTGAATTCTGCTTCATAGTGTGGGTGCTAAGCCAGCTTGAAAATGTTGGTATCATCACCAAATGCCAAAGTTCACCACACCCAGGTAAATTCAGCTTTTTACTGCAGGGTGGTCAAACACTGGAACCAGCTTCTCAGGCAGACTGTGGAGTCTTCATCCTTGGACACATCCAAAATCCAACTGGACCTGGCACTCAGCAAAGTCCTGACCCTGCCTGAGCAGGAGATCCCAACCTCAATGATTCTGTGACAAACTCCATCCTTGTTTTGTGTCATTATGAGAATTTCTGTGTGACTCAAAAATTCTTCCATTTTAAGAATTTGAGAGCCTTAACATTAATTTAAGTGGGAGCAAGATCAAATTCCAAGATGTCAGGGTGGCAGAAAGCTCTTTATCTCATAAAGCTCTTGGGCACCTTTTACTGGAATTAACTCTGGGCTTTTTCCCTTCAGATATTCTCCAGCCTTTGCAAAGGAAACTGCAGTAACAAATCAGATTCTGCAGTACAGCATTTTAAGTCCTGAAGCAAAATACAGCAGTTTTAGAGGGACAGCATAAAAGGGAATGGGGCGGGGGAAGTGGGGTGGGAAGTATTTATAATCCCTTTAATATTTTAAAATTTAATTATATCCAAATTGGGTTAGCGAGACTGACAAGAATACTGCATCTAAAGCATGGAGCCCAGAGGCAGCACTGGAAAATGAGAGGAGAAATTAATAATAAAAAACTCCTATTGCTTCAAGGCAGCAGACTGGAACACTGACATTCCATTACTCCGTCTGTCTGCTGAATTCATTTAGCATCTGTGGCCTAAATAGGCTAGTTTTAAAGAGGCATGCTCCAGTTTTCCTGCTGGCAGGGGGTGGGGGTTGTCAGAGGATTTTTCTTCCTTGAAATCCCTCTCAGGAAGGCACATCAGGCTGTGGTTAACGGGGGAGAGTCCCCCTGACCTCCCAGCAGTTGTGGTTAAGTGATACCTTGGAGGGTTCTGTAAAGCCTTCAGAGTGGGGGCTGCAGCACTGGGGGCTCTGCAGGTCCATTTCCCAGGGCAGAGCAGCAGCAAGGATGTTGTGCATGGAACTGCAGCCTGGGGTTTCACTCTGTCCCTCACTGAAGTCCATTTCCAGCAGCTCTGAATGAAAAGGTGTATCAGGTATTGAAGGGAATACCACACAATTAACAGGGCAAATGGGGAAATGTTCTCCTTCTCTGAGCTCCCAGCAGTGCCCAGCACCCCCTGCCACAGCCTGTGCCCCCCAGAACTCCCAGTTCTCCCTCGGGATGCTCCTTCCAGCTCCATCCCAACCTTTGGGAAGGGCAGAGGGTACCCAGGGAACCCACACAGGGAGAGCCCAGGAGGGGGAGAAGGGAATGATTCTCCAATTTACTGCCCAGAAACCTACAAGTGTTTCACTTTTGGGTATTTTCTGAAACATCTGGATACCAGGAGGATAAAAGGTACCAGTGTAACCTCCCAGTAAGATCAATTGTTTAAAGCTTTCTGTGTATTTCCAGCCTTTTTGGCTTTCCTCCCAACCTTACAGAAACAGGTCTGTGACTTTCCTTGGAGTAGAATATAATGTATTCTGTGTAGTTCTGGTTTTTTTGTTTCCATTTTATGCAAATAAACTAGTATTCCCTCACCCCTGATTTATCATCTTCAAGGTCTTTGTGTAAATTATGCAGAAAGGAAAACCATGGATTTTATGGGAAGTCATATAGAAGCTGTTAAAATTGGCCTCTTCTCCTCCTCCTCCTCATTGTTCTTTGCTCTCAGCGTGGATTTTATCAAAAGTTTTTATCGAGTTTAATGGAGATTACCCAACAGCCAGAGACATGATAAAAAATTTTACGGATGCAGCCAACCATGGAACACAGCCGTGCTTTTTGATTTCAAGCATGTAGGGTTTTATCCAGCAAGATTCTCCCAGCTACCTGCAAAATCCAGGTTTTCTGAAGTGTTGGCAGGTGGAGAATGACTTCCCCCAGGAAGGGAAGAGGGAAGGTGAGACCCTCTGCTTCCTTCACATCATGTGCTGGGAGAAAGAGCCCAAGAACTGCCCAGGGTGACTGTCAAGGAGATGCTGCTGATTTCTGAGAAAATTTAATAATATTTTGGACATGAAGAGGATCTTGCCTATTGTCATCTAGCCATGACCAAAACTGACTCTCCACCAAAACAACTCTTGCCCTAAAAATGTAACCACAGTTTTAATATTTCACTGGCATTGTTTTCCATCACTGAATACCATCATTGTCTCCTTCTTTGGTCACCTTCTGCTTGATTCCACAGTCACTGAAATCAGAGCCAAATTGGTTTAAGAATGTGTAAATACTGCATTAATGCTTCTTGATATCATTTCCAGCCTCCACCTTGGCTGCTCCTAAAAACAGGCACCCTGTAAACTTTCTTGCTTTGTCCTGAATTTGTTATTTATGCTTCCAGGAGGGGTATCTTCCTTTTGTTTTTGCATTTCAACAGAATTGAAAGTAAATACCTGGCTTGCATCTTCCCAAGCACATGTGCTGCAGGGAAATCTAACCACTGGAGAGCTGCTTTTAAAGAGTTGTGTTATTCCTTCTTCCTCCCATTAGGCAGCAGTCCAGCCAAATTTACCTTTGCTTTGACTTAAACATATTTCTTTTCTAGTCTTTTTCTACAGCAACAGTCTGGCCCTAGGCAAATCTCCTGGGAGACTTGGTTAAAATGCACCTGTGCTACACAGGCAAACAGATATTGCAGAGTTGCTGGTGCTCTCTCTTGGCCAACACTGTAATATTTCACTGGGGCTCTTAGGGGACTCGTCTCCATCACAAAGGAAATGTCCTGTAGTGTTGAAAGAGGACTTAATTTCACTTATCATTATTTCATAGAATGAGAACAGCACCGTTATAAATCACCAGAGAGTTTTCTGCAGTTTTCATTGAATTCTTTCTGCTTTAAGCTCACCACTGTTTCTTCCAACTCACAGCCTTTTCTGCTAAGCTTCCTTCTTTAACTGCTCACTTCTGCCTTTCCTTTTTTCTCTATAGAAATAAATAAGTCCCAATTAGACCACTGCCCAAAGATACCAGGTTGCTCATCATCCTTCTCCCTTTGTTAATGTATCTTCATGGCACTGCCTGCCTTGATAACAAACAATTCTGTAATCACATCAAAACTAGCAGGAATAAACCTATCTTTGATGAGCACATGCAGATTCCTGTTAGAGATGTGTTTATTAATGGCAATCATAAATCCTTGGATGGTGTGATTTCACTGACTTGTATTTAACTTGCATTTGACAGGTTCCATCTCTTTAAGAACTTTCCTTCAGGGAGTAGCTCAGTTCATTTTTCTGAAGAGAAGCAACGACCTCCCCCAGGTTGTTTCTTGACTGAAGTAATTGCTGTGACTCCTCAGGTCCCAGACAACCAACAGATAATTAGTTCCAATTAAGTTCTCTCACAGGTGCTTACGAAATTGCCATTTGGAAGCAGCAGGTTCTCCTGGAAGGTGAATGGAATAGTGGGGAAGGGAGCACCAAAGATCAGAGCCAAAGGAGGATCAGTCCTGCTGTGGTGCTGCTTTTGGCTTTAGCAGGGGTATGTACCAACTGTTTTTACTTTTAGACCTGGGGTTGCTCAGTGTGGGTCCTTGTTGGGCTTCTTTCACTCTTTGAAAAGGGGAGGGGAAAACAAAAGGGCAAGCAAGAAGAAACTTTCAAATGGCCACTGTGTGAGAGCTGTACCCAAGGAACACACAGCACCTGAGCTCTGGCACAGAGGCAGGAGCAGCCCTGGGGGTCACCTGAGCTCTCCCTGCAGAGTTTGTGAGCCTTGGATCCAGTGGGGTTTGAGTTTCATGACCTGTTCTTACTGGTGCCACTGTTCTTATCTGCTTCTTTCTGGTGCAGCTTTGGGGATCTTGAAGCTGCTTCTTAGCCAGAGAAGGATCATGTCTTTAACTGTCTGCAGCCTGTTGTTTTATGTGGGAGTCAGGAGGGAGTTGTAGAACTTATATTAAAAGACAAAAAGCATCTATAAACATGACATGTGACTAAAAGCACAAAAAGAGCTGCAGATTTTAATTTAATCCCTGTCTCAGTCCTTGTTATTTCTGTTGTCTGCCCTTACTGGTGGTGTGTGTTGTGTTACTCTTGAATTGTGTGCTGGCACTTTTATTTAACCAAAATGCAGTTCCAGGGTGAAATGGGTGCAACTCTGTGCCTGCCCCAGGCTCTTGGAGGGTTTGTTGCTCTGAGTTCCTGTTCCTGGCCATACTTTGAGCCAAGATAATACTTTTTATTGCAGACTGAAGAAAGTAAGTGTATGTGAAACACCAGTAATATTAATCTCATCCCCAAATAGGCCAGCATTGTTCACCTGCTCTGGTAGTGCTGCAGTTTTGACCTCCCCCATTTGGTTTCTACCAAGCCTGGCTGGTTTCCCCTCACCCAGCTGGGGAGAGTCTCTGCTCCATTGGCACTAATTAATTAATTAATGACTGAGGAGCTGCTCCACCTGGGTTGAATCACTAGGTTGGAAGAGCCCTTTAAGTTGGTTGGTTGAAGAGGAAATGCCCTTGAAGAGGCTCTTTGGGTTGGTCATCCTTGAACCTACAAGGTCCCTTTGAGCTCTCTGGGGCTGCCACAGCACTTTGGGCTGTGTCCATGAGTGGGCACCTGGAAAGATCAGACAGCTCTATGTTTCATGGATTCAAGTCTTCTTCTGTCTTTTTGTCACCCAAAACCTCCATCAAACTTTCCATGGTAGCACTTAGAGACTTATCATGAATATGCATGTCTCAGTTTACTGACTTCCTTAAAATCTCAGTGTGCTTGAAACTGTTCCTTCCTTTGGCATGACAAACTTTGCTCAGACAAGGAGAGGCATATTTTGAATAGTGTGCAACACTTTGTTCCATCTTATATTTTCTACTTGCTATAGCCTGAAAAATGAGAAATTATGTTTAAATAACAGAGAATATTTACTAGTTTCCATCTCTCTATAAATCTAGAAACTTGATTACTGAGTTGAAGTATGTGGGCTTCAGTGGCAGAGGGGGAAAAAAAACTATCACAATCTATTATTAGCCCAGAAGAAAACCACTAGTTTTCCTTTTTTATTCCTATCTTTTTTAGCCCAGGAATTTCTCTTTCTAGTGATACAACTCAGCCACTTCTCATCCCGACCGTGTGTAGATATTTGGGCCTTAAACCAACCCCTGCAGAATTCGGAGCTTTATTCACAAAATGGCACTGGCCTGAATACAAAGTGCCACACTTTCTGTGGGAGGAAGAAGACAGGAAAAATGTTGTGGCAGGTGGCTTAAAATAAATAAGACTCAAACAAGCTCTGCTTGGAAGTGCTCAGAGCTCGGGAATGCTCCAAGCAGGCCCTGCAAACCTGCTGGGGAGAGCACTCAGGGGAAGGTCACTTGCAATTATCCTATGGTTTTGCAATTTTTTTGCCTGGATGTTATTACAACCAACACTGTGCACATTTACATCCTAGGAGATACATAAACTAACCTCCAAATACCACCCCAAGCCCCTAATTATAAACCCAGATCTAGGGAATGTACCATAGACCTGTACATTAAATATAATGCACCTGAGACCAGGACTTGGCTTTCAAGCTACAGTTTTACTCAACTTTTTCACTGCCTGGATTATAATTTTAGTAATATGAATAAGAGACTGTGCAGATGCTAACCAGATGCTAATATCCAACTGTAGTTCCACATGTTTCCATGTAATAACTAAGTGTTACTATGGTGATAACAGATTCACTGGAGGTTTGATTTAATAAAGCAGGATTGCATGTTAGTGTCTGTGCAGTTGCCATAGTTTTAGCCAAACAATCGTGCTGCTTCAGACTGAATTGATGGTGTTGCCACTGAGCTGAGTTTCCCTTGTAAATCTGTTTTTCAGGAATAAATTTGCTATGTAAGCAGGTTACAGTATATTGCTTTAATTGATCCCTTTTCCTCCAAATGGCAAAAAAGGATGGTTTTGAATAAGAGCACAAAAGTCCTTTTGCTTAGAAGTGGGGGTTCTTTTCCTTTCCCTCTTTTTTTTTTCTATGCTGCATTTGACTTCAGATTTAAAGATCGTTAAGCCAACTGCCCAAGGCTTGCCAAGGGAGCCAGAGAAGTCAGAATAAGCAAAGAATCTAAGTTGGCTTTCACATGAGAACACCTGTGTTTGCAAGTGACAGCAAAGGATGTTCAGTTTTATTGCCACCCATCCCAGAAACTCAGCTATAGAGGCTTGAGTGTTATTATTTTAAACTTATAAAGTGCAGCCTGATAGGCACTGATGGCCAAGTTGTGCAGTTCCCAGCTCAGCAGGTCTGTGTTGTTGGTTTAACATACACCAGAACCATGAGCACTTCTGTCCTCACCCTTTGGTTCTGCCTCTCCTGCCTGATCATTCCCAGATCCATGGGGCTGCTCCCTGCACCGTGACAAGAGAAGGCAATGGAGTTTCCACTCCTAGGAAAGTTGGGCCCAAATGATTCCATTTCTTCCCTGAACCCCAGCACTGTTGCTTCTCCACCTGGGGGAAAGCTCTCTGGCTGTTTCTGGTGCAGGATCTTCTTTACCCTCTGTAGCTCCACTTCTTGCACTCTCCAACTCCCTGACAGGAGGGTGCAGGCTCTGCTCCCAGGAAAAAAGGACAGGACAAGGGGAAACAGCCTCGAGCTGTGCTAGAGGAAGTTCAGGTTGGACAACAGCAGGAATTTCTCCATGGAAAGGGTGATCAGGCCACAGCAGGAGCTGCCCAGGGAAGTTTGGAGTCCCCATCCCTGGAGGTGTCCAAGGAAGGGCTGGAGGAGGCACTCAGTGCTCTGGGCTGGGGACAAGGTGTGGGTGAATCAAAGGCTGAATCAAATCCATGATCTTGGAGGTCTTTTCCAACCTCAGTAATTCCATCCATGTGCTGCTTGACCTGGAGAGCAGCGTGTCAGTCAGAGCTGGGAACTCATCTACTTTCTACAAGACCACGAGGAGCTTTTGGCTTCTGTTACGTCTTAATAATAGAAATAATAATAACAATCATTAATAACTCTAATGATAGTGATAACCTTCCAGCTGAACATGTGCAATTTGTATTGCCTCAGCATTATTCCCAGGCAGAGCTTCATTGATATTCAGCGCATCGGCGTGTCTGTCACTGCTCCGTGCACTTTGGGTCTGGAATCCTTAGGGAGCCTCGCAGCTGTCAAATTGACTTCCATCATTTCTTTCGGAGCTGAGAGACAAATTATCCAGCCAGCCATCAGCCTAGGCTTTGCAATCGAACTTGCAATCTCTAAGTGATAAAATGCTGCCTCCCAGGTCAGACAAACAGTCCGGCTGTGAGGGGGGTTGAGGGGGCTGGGAGCGTTGATGCTGTTTGTTGGTGTCCCTTTATTTTTATTTGTTTTTTTTTTTTTTCAGAAGCTGCTATTGGGCTGCCTTTTTTTTTTCTTCTTCTTCTTCTTTTTTTTTTTTTTTCTTTTTCTTTTCAGTGTCTTTTTGAGAAGTATTCATGGTCTAATGATCCGGCAGGCGCCTGGGTGAGTCACTGACATATGTCGGCTCGGAGTCCCACTGGGACAGACGCTGCTGCTGGGCGCTGCTGACACGGAACCGGGAGGACGGGCGCGCTCACGGCTTGGCCTGGCCGTGGGATGGCAAAATTTACCCCGTCCGAGAGACTGGGGAGGTGAATGAATTGGAAAGGCTTTCCCCGTGTTTCAGCGTTAACTGCGAAGAGGTTTGGGGGAGGTTTCTTCAACCTTAGCTCCATCCCCACTTCTGTGCTCAAGTCGTGACTCGAGGGTTTTGCTCAGGGTTTTGCCCTGCCCTGGACACACTGACCCGTCTTTCCCTCACCCGCTTGGCTCACAACGGGCAGGGGTGCAGTGCAGGGCTCGGGGGGGTTGAATGAGGCAAAATCCGCAGGTGGGACCCGACGGCTGCAAAAAAACACCGGGGGATCCACCCCGGCAGCTGCGGGCCGAGGGACGGAGAGCTCCCGACAGGAGCGGGAGAGGTGGGGAGCTCCCAGAGGAGGAGCATCCCTGTGACCTGGAGGGATGGAGCCAGATGGACGGAGGGATGGAGAGCTCCAGCCGGAGGGAGGGAGCGCTCCCGACGGCGGCTCTTCCCCGACGGCCCCGCGGGAGGCGGCAGCTGCCGCTCGGCCCCTGTCCCGGGGCGTTCCAGGGACGTTCCCCGGCGTTCCCGGGACACTCCCGGGCCCGCTCCATCCCTCGGGCCGCTCTAGGGCCGTTCCCCGGGACACTCCCGGGCCCGCTCCATCCCTCGGGCCGCTCCCCGGCGCTCCCGCCCCGTCTGCGGCCGCGGCGCCCCGGGAGCCCCGACGGCGGCGGAGGGGCCGGGGCGGGGAGAGGCCGCCAGGGGGCGCCGGCGCGTGCGGGCCCCCTCAGCGCCGCGGGGCCGGGGCCAGCGGGACAAGCGGGCCGGGAATGCCGGCGGCGGCGGGCAGCCCCTGTGGGGCGCGGCATTCCCGGCGGGATAGGGAGCGACTCTGCCCCTCTGGCCAGCCCTGACAGGCACATCTGGGGTGCTGCGTCCAGCTCGGGGCTCCTCAGCACAGCAGGGACAGGGAGCTCCTGGAGGGGGCCAGAGAAAGCTGCGGAGCTGAGGGAGGGCCTGGAGCATCTCCGCGCCCAGGAGAGGCTGAGGGAGCTGGGGCTGCTCAGCCTTGAGAGGAGCCTCAGCCCTGGTGTCTCTGTGTGCAGGGAGGGGCAGAGCAGGGACTGAGCCCACAGAGTTCCACCTGGACATGAGGCAGAACTTCGTACCAGCACTGGAACAGACTCCCCAGAGAGTGAGTGGAGTGTCCCTCACTGGTTTAATAGTGTTACACTTTCACATGACAAAGAAAGTGTCCCTCATGGTGGCATAACTATAGCGTGTCACTGGCTGCATGCACTGTCTGTGGATGAGGATTTGCCTTGTAGTGATCCAGCTCTTTTTTTATGATCCCATTGCCACCATCAGCAGCTGTGTTTGGGTGAAGCTGCAAGCAGGATCTGCAGTGTCCTCATGAAGATTTGAAATACAGCTCGATCCTTCAAAACAGCTCACGTTTGGTCAAACCCACAGAGGTACTTTCAAGTCCTTATTTCCTGCTGGTTTTATTGTTTCTTTGCTCATATTGCAGTCAGGATTAATTGTTGTTGTACCTTTTGTGATCACAGACTGGTTTGGGGTGGAAGTGACCTTCAAGCTCAACCTGTTCCACCCCTGCCATGGGCAGGGACACCTCCCACTGCCCCAGGCTGCTCCCAGCCCCATCCAGCCTGGCCTTGGGCACTGCCAGGGATCCACAGCTTCTCTGGACACCCTGTGCCAGGGCCCCACCACCCTCACAGCCAGGAATTCCTTGCCAATGTCCAATCTAAACCTACTCTTTGTCAGTGTGAAGCCGTTCCCCTGACCCTGTCACTTCAGGCTCTTGTAAATAGTCCCTCTCTACCTTTCTTTCAGGCCCCTTCAGGTACTGGAAGACCACAATTAGGTCACTTCAAAGCTCCCAGGTTTGGTGATAAAATACTTCAGTTTTAAAAGTGGCATAAATGTTCTGCAAGTTAAATAACAATCTCCAGCATTTCTTTTTCCTCAGAACGTTCCAAAGTTACCAATTAGCATCAGTATCAGGGTTTTTAATACCATTTCCTTTCAGGTTTTTCACTTTCCTCTTTCTACCACCTCAGCTCTTAATTATGGCTGTCAAACAGAGCACAAGCCAGACATGGCATTTAGCAACCTAATTCTACCATCCTTCTTCTTTTCCATTTCCTTTCCTGTAGCATTCACAAATGCCTGTACCAGTGGGTACCTCTGACATTTCCAAATTGCAATTTGATGGTGTCAGGAAGGTTCATGAATTATTAAAACGTCTCAGCATCATAAAGGTTGGAAAATTACATGTAATTTGACAAAACAAGCGCACGCAGAAAAAGAAAACCCCACCCAGGCATTCCCAAATCAAGAGAGCACCTTTAAAACTTTCCTTTGAATTTGCTTAAAAGGCTCAAATAGTAGGAGAGCTGCATGAGTCATTCTCTCTGTGTCTCTCTCTAGAACAGGAAAGCTCGCAGAGGGTGGAGGCATGTCAGCACAGTGTGGTACACTCTAAAATATCAGCTGAAATGACTAGGCTGGAGAAGTGGGAGGATTGATATTAGTCACAGCCACTGCACAGCTCAGAAGATGAAGGCAGGAGGAATTACCGGACAGGCATCTGCCACTCTGCCCAGCCTTTGAAAACGTCTATCTGGGCTTCAGATCTTTGCAGCCTTCCTCCAGCATGCCCCTCTTCCCCTTTCACTGTGACACTCACTGTCTTGGCCACACAGAGCAGCTGTGACAGTAGAGAGTGGCTGAGTTCACCCCACAAACTGTACCAGCAGCTTCCACCTGGGATCCTTTTGCTCCAGCCTTTTGTTCCTTGTCCCACTGGATGAGCTGTCACCATCCAGCTCCACGAGCCTCAGTGGGGTGAGGATCTGTGCACTGAGATCACAGGGAGCTCTTTGCTGGGCTCTCCTGCCCTGCTGCAGCAGCTCTGGGTCTGCACGGGGCACTGATGCACTCCCCTTTCCCAGCCCCTGTTCCCTCGCCATTCCTGGCACTCACAGCTCTCTGCACTTGGCCTGTCCTGCACAGAAACCCTGCACTTGGCCTGGTGGCCACAATGCACACACCAGGAACTGGGATGAACTGGGATGTAAGCACCATGGCAGGCTCTGGGACTGCAGTAGTACCAAATTAATTTGGTTCAGGAAAAGGGGCAGAGTGTGCTCTGGGTGTGTGAGTTCCCCAGGTATAGTGGAAGAAAGCTTTCTGAACACTAGCATTGTTCTAACATGATGAAGATTTGCTTTGGTGTCTGCAGCTGAGGGATTTTGGAGCATTTCACACACTTCAGCTCACCTGTGTGTGCTCATCTTGCTCTCCCAATGCATCTGAAACCATTGTTTAAACCTACTTTATATGCAGAAAGTGGGGGGACCTGACAAATTTTCCAGGAAACAGCTGGTGTCAGCCACAAACTGAGCTCAGGAGCTTTCTTCTCCAGTTTTTGTAAAGTTCTTGTCCTGAAAAAAATCCTGAAGCCAAATGAGTAAGAGAAATGCAGATCACACAGCATTACCTTGTCCTGGGGGGAACATGGATACTCCCAAATTTCTGTACAAGGCTGGGCACATCCCATTTTGCCCAACTATCCATTTTTGATAGTTTTTAAGCCCAGGCCATGTGCCTTGTGCCAGGTATTGTTGTTCTGAGCAGGTCTGGGGGACAGCTGGGTTTGAGCCAAGTCACAAAGAGCCTGAGGACAGAACTGGGCCCTGCTCTGTCCAGGGTTTGGTGAAGTGTTTCCTCCTGCTCATTCAGAGATGGGAAGAGGTTTGTGCTCAGATGAACTCCTCAAAAATACAAAATACAAACACCCCTTTGCTGTCAGACCCTCTGCTCAGCCTGGCAAGGTTTGCAGTATACAGACCTGGGATGCAGCTGAATTGTTACCAGAAGGTGTTTCATTAAATAGCCCAGATCTGCCTCTGTTCTATGCTGGTTTATCTCCCTGCAGTGTATCTGATAATCTTATAGATCACATTTAACCAAGCCAAAAATAAAACCTGCAACAGACCTTCCTGATTGTCTGTGACTGTCTGGAGAAGTGATTTCCTCAGCCCTGTGAGCTGGTGAGGATTTGTTCTTACCCAGATTTCAGCCTGTTTGCCACGTGCAAACACTTCCTTAGTATTTGCTCCTCCAGAAACATTTTAATGTCAGCTATCATACCTTCTTCTTTGAAAGGAAAAAAAAAAGTCACGATCATTTAGTCTAATTTTCTGACAAATTCTGAAAGTAATTTTTGGAATTGTACCATTCCTTTGCCCTAATTGGGTGCCTGGAAAGCATCTTAACAGCTGTTAAGAATTCTCAAGTGAGTAAAATGCAGTGTGAAAGCTTATGAAAGTTATAAGTGAGCTGTACTAGCTGATGTTATTAAATCCTTTCATTGGTTAGAACATCCAGAGTAGTTCACCCTTCCCTCCAGGCTGGCCACTGATTTTTTTATGGCATATATTGAAATCTGCTTCCCAAACCATTATTTTCAGGATGATAAAGGTGATGCAGCCAAAGAACAAAGTCCTTCTTGCCTTTCATGGTGAAAGTTGTCCTCCTAAATGCATTTGTTTGCTTTTCTGATTTATTTTCTTTTGATCAGAACCATCTGACCCTCATGTTTAAAGGAATGTTCTTTGCAGTTTTGAAGTCTGCCTGTTATAACATCAATCCTGCAACCTGCAGTGAGAGGAGCTGGCAGAGCCATCCTCAGCTCATACTCAACAAATCCACAAATCCATCCCTCTTGGCATGCCAGGCACCTGCAGCACCTCAGCACTGTCCTTGCTCCCTGTGCAGAGGGAAAAATCCAGGCTGCAAAGTTTACAGACCCTCCCATTTTGTGAGAATGTTTTCATATGTGCAAAATCCTGCACGTGCTTGGTTTCCTGAGCCTTCCCTCTTGGCTTTTGGAGAGGCAGCTTTCTTGATCAGTTTGAAATGCATTTTCTTCTGCTCTACACAAAAAAATATTCCCAGCCTCTCCATCCCCTGTGCTGGTTTTCCAGGCAAAACCAAAAATATTGGATGCTGGGAGAAATGCAGCATGAGCCCAATGTGCTAACAACTCATCCAGGGTCCAGCCACTTCCCACCCATTCCCTGCACAGATCCAGATCAATGCCTGAGCAGTGAGGTCGTGCAGCTTTGGGAGGAAGCAAAGAGAGCTGAGGTGGGGACCCTGTGATCCATGAGCTCCCTCCATGGTTTGTGTTCTGAAGCTCTCAGAGCAGGGCAGGGGACAGTCTGTGTTTGCTTGGTCATGGAATGGCAGGGGGGAGAGACAAGCAGGTCCTTTCCTGGGGCCCTTTCTTGTCCTCTGAGGCTGCTGGCTTCTGTTGTCTTTCCAAGTAGGAAGCTTTTCTGAATAACAAGATCTTGGAGTTGGAGAAAGCGTCAGAGTGCTGATTGCTGGTTTGTGGCAAACAAGATCCCCTTTTCTGTTGAGTTAAACCTCTGGATTTTGCCAAAATTCCATTTTCTGTGGACCAAAAGAAAGCAAAACACCATTTTAGCCTTGACCTTGTCCTGTGTGCTTTTGGAAATTCAGCCATCATTTAAGTACCTAAGCTGGGAGTTGAGCTCATTTGGAAAATCTGCCCTAATATTTGGTAGTGAACTATGAATATGTACCACCTTTTTTGTGCAGGGGTTGGTAGTCAGAAGGAACAACACTGCCACAAAAAGTACTGCTTCAGGTTTGAAATTCTTGCCTCTTAATTCTTTCAGATGGCCATTCATCAGTTATTCCACTGCATAAACACAGCCTGGTTTAATTTCTGGTTTAAATTGTTCTCACTGAGTTACTTTTGGCTTACAGGAGGCTGAGATGAGAAAGTGATGCTGTTGATTTTTGTGTGTTTGTCTCTGACTGCATGTCCTTTGTAAGGCTCTCATGTAAAGGTAAAGCAAACAAATAATGGGTTAAAAGTGAGTGTGCTGGGATTTTTTTCTTTGAGCAGGTCAGGCAGTACTAGAGAGGGCAGTGCTGACTGTCCTGACATTTCACTGCAGTCACTGACCAGGTACTTCTCTGGAAATGATTCCCAGCAGCTTATTTCATTATCAGACCTAAAATAGGTCACTCTGGGCCTTTGAATGCTGTAGTGAATCTGTTCAGGTGACCTCCCAGCAGCATCCTGCAATCTGCCACGGTGGGTTGGAGCAGCAACAATTTCTTCACAGTGTGAACCTGCCACTGCCCTCCCTGGTCCTCCTTTGAAGTAGGTCAAGGCTGTGAACTGCAGAGACTCCGTGGACCCCTGGTTTATTCCTCCATTCCTGCCTCAGGATGCAGAGCAGAGCTCTCCTCCTGCCCCCAGTGTGAGCACTGGAGCTCAGAGCACAGAGCACAGGGAGGGCGTGCTGGGCCCTCGTCACAAAGGCTCTCCCTGGCCTCCTCCTGCAGCTTGAAGAGGATAATCTGCAAAAACAAACTCTTAAAGGAGAGGCTTCCACCCAGTTGTTTACCAGTGCTTCTTCTCATCCCTGTTCTCTAGCTTTTCTTTGGTTTTTTGTTGCACTGTCTGTTTGAAGGTGCTGCAAGTTGCATAACCATGTCCAGCTTTTACTTAGAGATGTCTCAGTGTGCACCCTCAGATCCAGGAGAGTCACCTGAGCCTTACTGGAGTGTCTGTCAATGAATTCTGTGGCTTTTTAATTTCCTTATCAAATCAGGATTTTCTTTTCCCATCTTTATGTTGGATTTACAGGCTGGTAAAAAAAAAAAAAAGTACAGAATGTTACCACTGTTTTGTTTCATTTTTTTAATCACAGCAAGAAAAGGCAAAGTTTCCTGTTACTACAGGTGTTCTCAAGTTTCACTAGTCACTATTGGATGAGAAACTTAAAGAAAAACTTGTTTAACTTTGTCACTGATATGGAAGGAAATGTCCCAAGGTACTTGTCAGCTGTTCTTCTTTATTAATGATATTGCACAATTAGGTATTGCACAGAGGTTTGTCATTAAAGGCATTTCTAAGAAGAGCAGATTTAATTTTCCCCTTTTACTGACTGAGGAAGTTAAGGTCTAGAGAAAGGAAATGCTGATTTAGAGACCCTAGAGAGGAAAGTGAGCCCAGAGTTCTGTATAATGACCATGCAGACAGTGTGAGATGCCCTGAAATACCCACTGCACTTCAGATCTGCCCGTCCTGCTCTGCATTCCTAAGAGATCAAATACCTCTTGCAGCTCTTTATCCCTCTTCATTTCCTGGAGCTGGGATGTGAAAACACAGCTGCCCCCTGCCCAGCAAGGTTTGGTGAATTCCAGAGCTGTCCCAGAGCCGTCTGCTCCATGGTGCCAGCACTCAGGGACAGCAGAGCAGCAAGAGGGACTGCTGCAGGGACCAGCCTGCTGTGCCAACAGGTGACACTGGGACCTGGGCACCTTCACAGGTGACACTGGGACCTTGGGCACCTTCACAGGTGACACTGGGACCTGGGCACCTTCACAGGTGACACTGGGACCTTGGGCACCCTCACAGGTGACACTGGGACATTCAGCACCACTCACAGGTGACACTGGGACCTGGGCACCCTCACAGGTGACACTGGGACCATGGGCACCCTCACTGGTGACACTGGGACATTCAGCACCCCTCACAGGTGACACTGGGACCTTGGGCATCCCTCACAGGTGACACTGAGACCTTGGGCACCTTCACAGGTGACACTGGGACCTTGGGCATCCCTCACAGGTGACACTGGGACCTTCAGCACCACTCACAGGTGACACTGGGACCTTGGGCACCACTCACAGGTGATGCTGGGACCTTGGGCATCCCTCACAGGTGACACTGGGACCTTCAGCACCACTCACAGGTGATGCTGGGACCTTGGGCACCCTCACAGGTGACACTGGGACATTCAGCACCACTCACAGGTGACACTGGGACCTTGGGCACCCTCACAGGTGACACTGGGACCTTGGGCATCCCTCACAGGTGACACTGGGACCTTCAGCACCACTCACAGGTGACACTGGGACATTCAGCACCACTCACAGGTGACACTGGGACATTCAGCACCACTCACAGGTGACACTGGGACCTTGGGCACCACTCACAGGTGACACTGGGACCTTGGGCACCATTCAGCCCAGTGCAAGGGAAGTGCCAGGGAGGGAGCAGTGCTGGCCATGTGCTGTTGGTAGAGCCAGGATGCAGAAACCTCTGGCTTTGCTCTGTGATTCCAGGTCCCAGCCCTTGGCAGTGCTCAGCAGAGGAGCAGTAAAGCGTTGCCACAGCAGCATTTACTGGTCCCTGCTGATGTCCTTGTGCAAAACACAAATCTTAGAACACCTAAATGGGCTCAGTGTCCTCTGCAAGCTGCTGCCTCCACGGGGCTGTTACCCAGCGTGGGGACACTGAGGCAGACACTGTCAGGGCTCCTCTTGGGCACAGTTTGTCTCCTTTGTTTGTCTCCCATGAGCAAGCTCAGCTGTGCTGGTCTCCTTCTTGTCACACTGGTCCCATCTGTGGGGAGTGTTCTCCAAGGCTGAGGGGACTTGCCTGGGTCTAGTGGCCTCCAAAGCTTCTTCCACCCTTTCCTGTTAACTCTGCTGCAGCCTGGTTTTGTTTACTGGTCGAGTTAAATTTGAAAAGGGAATCCCCATCTTCATTCATTCTTTCAATCCACAGATACTAAAGCATCAGCCTCAAAACACTGGTCAAAAAGCCAACTTCCCATTGGCTGCAAATCAGGATTGCTGTGGTCAAAGTTAGAAAATGGAATAAGGAGAGGAGGAGGACTTGAGGGGTCTTGCAGCTGTTTGCACATTGTCTCTCAAAGAGAATTTCTTCAATTAGTAGCAAGGATCTTATGCAGGAAAACTTGGAAGAAATCTGGTTGCACAAATGTTTGGGGCTTTTTCCCCAGGAGCTGCCATAAGTTGCATTACTGCAGGTTATTTTATTCCTCTTTTCTCTCTCTCTCTATGGAACTGCAAAAGTGACAGTGCTTTAAATGGAAAGATTTGCAGCGAGCCATCAGTCACCATGCATGGAGGATAGATCTCCTGGTTTAGTCTTGCTTGTGCTTCCATAAATCAGCATAGCTAAAATATTTGTGGTTGTCTGTAGGAGATTTATGCAGGTGGGAGCTTAGAGTCAGTCTGTCATTTTTGTGGGGGAAGTGAGAGATGGAACGGGCTGGGGAATGCTGGCTTGCAGGAAGGAAGGATTTATAATGATATTTTGGATATTTAGGGGTTCCACAGAGACAATCAGCAGAAACTCTGTCAGTGTACGTGTGTACACGTCTCTGGTTTGGAAACAGCCCTGTTGTTTCCCTGCATCCTTCTCCAGTCAGTCAGGTGGGGATGTTGTATGAAGATTCCTTCTCTTGGATCTGCTTTAGGCTTGGTTTTTATTGCTCTTTCATTCCCTTAGCTCGAGGTGTTCACTGCCTGGGCTCTGCTGCCTTTGGCTGGTGTGTGTACTTGTGGGTTAAAAAGCTCTCTCAGACTGCCTCTCATACCTGACTGCAAGCTCAGGGACCTTGGCTGATGATGATGACTCTGTGGGTTCTGAGCAAGATGAAGAGGAAGGAGGGACAAGACAAACATCTTTTAACATTGGCAACAAAATCCAGGTCCTGTTTTCTGTGTGAGCCCAAGGTGTCACTGGTTCATGGCAGCTCTGAATGAGCCCAGAGTGAGCGCAGAGACCCTGGTTTGCAGCAGCTGCTATCCCAGCAGTGTCCTGTGGGACAGGCATCCCCAGGAGCAGCAGGGCTGGGAGAGGGCTCCAGACTCTGCAGTCCCTTTGCAGGCTCAGGCAGAGGCCGGGGCTGGGCTGGCTGAAGGTCATGGCTGTGGCTTCTCCTTCCCCTTTTCACTGCTGGCATCCTGTTCCCGAGGATTTGCTGGCTTGGCCAGAGTTCAGCACCCAGTGGGGAGGCTGCAGAGCCCCAGCCTCCTGTAAATAAATTCTGGAAAGCTTTGAAAAAGTTCTGCTTATCACACAAGACTCAAAAGTTCTCTGGGCTTCTTTCTCCTCTATAGCAGTGAGTTTCTGATTTTCCAAATACTGTTTTGCACCCTCTGATTCCCTGTTCCCCCCCAGTTTGAATTCAGACTGGGCTGTAATGTGAGACACCCAGGGAGCAGCAGCCAGCCTGGGAGCCCTGCGTAATTCCAGCAGGGAATTCTGCACAGTCCACAAATCCCAAAGGACAGCAAGGGGCAGCTCCACCCACAGAGCCCTGAAATCAACACACTGACCACGGTACCAGGGCCTGCCCAGGGGAAAAGTGCCCCTGCAGTTTGTTATGCCAAAAAGGAATCATCCAGAGCTAATAGAGGAAAGATCCTTTGCCAATAAATTTTAGTGGGAGGGAACAAAAATCAGGAAAATATTAAGAGTTTTGAAGAAGCATTGCTGTGCTGTGTCACTGTCTTGTATTTTATTAAACTTCTGTAAAATAATTTCCAGGGATGAGTGTAATATAAAAGGACAGAGATGAGTCTTAAATCAGATTTTTTTGGTGTGTTTTTCATCTTTGCCAAGTTCCTATAAATCTTTGCAGTTGTAGAGACAGCCTAAAAACTGCTAACATTTCCAACTACAGAGCATAACACTGAATAAGGATAGTTGAAAAATTTCTGTCAAAACTGTGTTTAATGGAAAATAGAGTTTTGATAAAATAGCATTTTCACTGAAAATAGCTGCTTTCCATGGAGAATGTTGGTTTTTCACTGCAATATTTTGACAGAAATTTTAAAATCTTGGGCTGAAATATGTACAGCTGTTCAAGTCCGTCTAGTGCCACTCATATTTCTTCACCTCCTCAAATTTGAGGTATTTTGCCAACTCTTTGGTTTTTAACATTGTGATACTTAGGAGGTTTTGTCAAGCCCACCTCAGGATTCCTGCCATAGGACTCTTGGTTTTGTGTTTAAAAAGCTGGGTTTCTGTGGCTTTTGAAGTTAGAGGGAGGAAAACCTCAAGAAAATGTGATCCATTAACATCAGGAATTAGAAATCAAAGTAAGCTAATGAAATTTATATTGTTTCAAGTAATTCCTGAAAATTTTAAACCATTTTAAAATACTTCTATAGAAAATGTGTTGCCCAGTCTGATTAATTATTACAATCCTTCCCTCCATTTTCGGTGCCTTTTCCACTTCTGTTTTCATATTTTTGAAATAGGAAAAAGGTCAGTACTGGACCCAAATATGGGCATACTGATAAATTTACCTGAGGACAAAGGAATGCTCTCTGTTTTCCTTTTCCAGTGATCCTTCCCACTGTGGGCCTTTCTGAACATCATGGAGTATTTTTCTGTTTTCCTGGAACTTTTTGTCCCAGCCTGAAGGTGCACTGGCCCTGCTGTGTCTCTGGGCTAAGGTGACACCGGTTTTGTACTGATCAAAGGGGACCTGGAGGGGGAAGGAGGTGACAAGGGAAACCTCAGCTCGTGGGCAGGAACCTGTGTTTTGTGTGGGCTTTCACACTTGTGATTTCACTTCTCAGCTGGGCTGGGTTATGCCTGGAGATCCCTTTTGAATTCCAAAGTGCAGAGGGGCCCGTGGGGCTGGGGTGGGATCTGCTCCAGGGCAGAGGGAGGGTCTGATGAGCACACAGCTCTCTGGCAAGTGCTCCACTGGGCCTGGAATCTCTCCTAGGAAATGTTAGCTCTAATACTCAGTCTGCCATAACAAAGCCTTCTCTTTTTTCTTTTTTTTTTCTTTATTTTTTCTTTATTTTTTCTTTTTTTTCTTTTATTATTTTTTCATTTGTTGTTTGCCTGCCTTCTCTGTTCAGATGACAGTGTCCAAGTACAAAACTTTACTCTAAGTGAGCATCTGGAAATCTTAGGCTGTGTCCATGCTAGTAAAATCAGGGATGCCTGGGAATGTTCCCAGGAATGTTCCTCAAGTGTGGAACACGATACTGTACTAGTGAAGTGCTGGAATGTTGCTTGGCAGAATTTTGGCCTGTGCAGGCTGATATTTGTCTCAACTGTTCCCAGGTAGGGTTTGAAGCTGGAGACCATTCCCAAGAAGTGGTTTTGATGCAGTCACCCGCATTCAGAGAGCTGAGAGGTTTCCAGTCCCAGCATGGGCTGCTCTGGGTCAGCTGCCCTCAGTGCTTGGGCACATTCCTGTGCATATTTCATGTCCTGGTACCAATATCTGCTACTTGAAGGGAAAATCTGCCTAAACCCCTCCCCCTGCTGCCTTTCATGTCACCTTTGCTTCTCAGAGAACGTGAATGTGTCTCGGGAGGTTGTTTACATGGTGTTTATTTAAATTATGCTCCAGCAAGTGTCATTGTGGCTGACTCTGTGTCAGTGATTTCCTTTGATCAGTCGCAAGTACTGATTTAAAATGGGGTTCATGGGCATGAACTTTATGCAGGAGCATATTTTGAATATGTAAGACACTACTGAACACTATTAATTGTTTTGTGATGTGCTGGCTAAAAGGAAAGATCAAAGATTTGCTACTCTAGAGCTGTGCTCATACATGGTGGGAAGTTTCTGTCCCCAAACCACCACAGTTTCAAGAGCTAATCCACAAAAGAAGTGTCCCACGTTCACCTGTTTGTTTATATAAAGGTCTAGGAAATGCAGGGTAGTGGCCAGTGTCAAATCTAGGCACATATAAATTGTAAAAATTAAATAGATATGGGCTCAATATATCAAATGGAGGCATCTTTTTTTTTTTTTTTTGTATGGGCTTATCAGAAACCAACCCCTACTGTGGATATTCATTTTATAAGGCTCTGTTTAATTATTACCTTGATTTTAAGTAGCTAGATTATAGTTAAGATCCATTTGTGTGTATAATAAGATGATGACCATCAATGTTTTGCAAACACATTCTGAAGAATTTGATATTTATTTGATTTGTCAGTGTGAATTAAAAATGAGAGCTTCTGTTGGGACTCTGGGGTGTGAATCTGGGGACCAACTCTGTTCGGTTGTGGCACACACCTACCCCAGTCTCTGCTGTGTTTGGAGCCTGGGATGTGCCAGGAAAGGGGCTGGGAGTGAGGGTGTGACTGAGCCATGGAGGAAATCAGTGCTGGGAGCTGCTCTCTGCCAGGAGCCTTTAAAAAGGCTCTTAAAAACATCAAGCAGATGTTTCCAGAGGTTTCCATGGTGACTGTCACCCTGATGTGTGAACTGTGACCTCAGTGATCACTAATTGCAACTGGTGAAGAGCTGGGTCTGACCTGTCACCCTGATCCTTGCACGCCCTGATCCTTGCACGTATTGATCCTCACACATCCTGAATCTTGCACACCCTTATTCTGCACACTCCAATCCTTTCACACCCTGATCTTTGCACACCCTTATTCTGCACACTCCAATCCTTGCACACCCTGATCCTTGCACACCCTTATTCTGCACACACCAATCCTTGCACACCCTGATCTTTGCACGTATTGATCCTCACAGATCCTGAATCTTGCACACCCTGATCCTTGAACACTCTTATTCTGCACACTCCAATCCTTGCACACCCTGATCCTTGCACATCCCAATCCTTGCACACCCCAAATCTTGCACACCCCAATCCTTGAACACTCTTATTCTGCACACTCCAATCCTTGCATACCCTGATCCTTGCACACACTTACTCTGCACACTCCAATCCTTGCACACCCTGATATTTACACACACTTATTCTGCACACCCTGATCCTTGCACATCCCAATCCTTGCACACCCCAAATCTTGCACGCCCCAATCCTCACACACTCTTATTCTGCACACCCCAATTCTTACACACCCCAATCCTTTCACACCCCGATCCTTGCACATCCTTATTCTGCACACCCCAATCCTTGCACACCCCAATCCTTGCACACCCTTATTCTTCATACCCCAATCCTCACACACCCTGATCCTCACACATCCCAAATCTTGCACACCTTTATTCTGCCCACCCTGATCCTTGCACACCCTTATTCTGCCCACCCTGATCCTTGCACACCTTTATTCTGCACACCCCGATCCTCGCACACCCTTATTCTGCACACCCCGATCCTCGCACACTCCGATCCTCGCACACTCCGATCCTCGCACACTCCGATCCTCGCACACCCTGTTGCTGGCTGCTGGCCGGGCAGAAGCTGCAGCCCCCGGGCAGTGGCTCCTGTGCCATTTCCCACAAAGTCCCCGGCTCCACGTCAGCCGTGCTGGGGCAGGGAGGGCTGTCCCCAACCGCAGCTCGGGTACTTCCCTCCTGACTCACAAGTGACAGACAGCAGCGCTTTGAGCGCTCCCATTAATGAGAGTCCTCCCGGCCGCCTCCGAGGGCTCCAGAGCCGGATCACAGAGCTCCGAAAGGCCAAACTTCCACAGCACAATCACTGCAAAAGAGCATTTCCCAGACTCACTTGATACCGAGGTTTTGCCTTCTTTGAGATGAAACGCTTATCAGGGTTTACAAGCCTTCCTGGTACATTTTAGCCCTGTGCCGGGGGAATTCCCTGCAGGGGGTGGTGTAAATGTTGAGGAAAGCTATACTGTAATTGTGAAAGCATGAGAAACCATAGAGGGGTTTTCAAATGAATTTTCAGGTTCATTCACAGCTTGGCTGAAGAGCAGCTGTGGGAAACAAACCTCCTGAGAACTGAAACAGAGCACGGAGTGGAGCTCAGAGCTGCAATTCTTCAGTAAAGCAGGGAATTTAAGCATTTCAGTGCTGGGGAAATGAAACTGGCCAGTGCTCTGTTTCACTGGGTGAGAAAACAGCCCATGCCGTAGGGTTTGGCCTTGTTACAGTGGTTTTCAAGATATAGGAAGAAAAAAAGAGTTATTTAAAATTTCCTTTAGCCTTGGCCTGTCCTGAGGGGAAATACTTTTGTTTGAAATTTCAGTGCAAATCATCAATGGCTGAATTTAGGGAGTTACTGAGCGTTATTTTTGAAGGCACTGTGTCCCTGTAGCTGTCACTGAGTCAACTGGAGAGGTACACAGGTGTTCATCATACAAAAATGTCTAATTCTTGTCCTGCCCCAAACTGAAGGACTCATTTCTAGTGCTGGGATCCTCCTTGGAACTGGTATTCCATCACAGGGGACAATATGGAATATGCTTCCCTTATGGATTCTTCCCTTTTGAACCTAAATTTGCAGATTAACTTGTTCCAATGACTCGTGAAGAATGAATGGGGACAGACAGGTCTTTTTAAAAAATGTAATAGAAATTTGATTGCCCTTTAAAATCAGTGCCAATACGATCCAAATTTTCAAAGCTCATAAGTGCTTCACATCCAGTGATTTAAATTGGAATGAGACACCTCTACAGCTTTTGAAGGTCTGTGACTTTTATCTTTTAATTGCCACTGTAATGAAGAGGTGGGGCTTTTCAGGCCTGTCTGTCTCTGTGATAACCTCATCTCCTCATGCCCGCCCTACAAGGCCTCCCCAGCTTTATCTCCAAGGCCCTGAGCTCTTTGAATGAGTTTTCATTTGTTCTCAGCCAGATAAGCAGCACCCTTGCAATATCCCCTCGCTCCAGCGCGGCTCTGACGCAGCTGGGGTGGTGAAGTCTTTATCAGATTAGAGCTTATCAGGCTCACAGAGCAGCCTGGACACTTGGTGTATCTCCAGGGTTACACTGGGGCTGCCCTTGGCTGCGCAGTCCCCATTCAGGAAAGTGCTCAAGCACGTGCCTGAGCAAGCCAACTCAGGGCTGTGCACCTCCCTTTGGCTTTGCCAGGGATCTGCTTAAACATTTCCTCAGATCAGAATATGAAATTACAGATTTTTGTGTGGCAGAGTTTCCTACATGACTCAGTAGCCAGGGAATGCTGCAGTGTCCAAGAGATGGAATCTGCCCTGTTGCCACTGAAGAGCCTGTGCCCCCCTGCCCCTCTCCCCAAACCCCAAAGGGAGCTCTGAGGATCCTTTAATGTTCACTTAACTGACTTAATCATCTAAGTCAGCCTCTGAGCAGGGGCAGCCTGTAGTGGTCAGGGGGGAAATAGGTTCTGCTGCAGAATTCCATGTGGAAAGCACACACCTGTCGCAGGAGGAGGTGCTGGAAGAGGAACTCTCAGCTCTGCTGGTTCACAAGTAGTTTTGGAGCATGAAAAATCCTGCCAGAGGAAGCTGGTTTGCTGAAGGGAGTGCTGTTGTACAGTGCCCTGTATTGTGAACTCATCCCAAATCAGATTTAATGCAAGAAGATCACTTATGTAATGGATAATTGAAATATGGCAGAAGTGCACAGGATTTGAACTCATGCTGAGGAGAAAGAAATCCACAGAAACCCCAATCAGCAGGCACGTTGCTGGCAGGACAAGGCAATGTTGGTTTGACAGTAAAGAAATGTTTTATATTTCATAATGTTCTTGTGTCATAGAAGCATTTGAGGTGTCTGAAAATACCAGTATGTTCAGCAGTTTGAGCTCACGACTCTCTGACTCATCCCACTAAAAATGCCAAAGAAATAAAGCTATTCCTTTGTATCCTTCCAGAGTGGACAGGAAACACTCCCAGGTGGTCAAGAAAAGCACCCATCACATCAGGACACCTAAAACTCAGGGGGTTTAAAGATTGCAGCACCATATTCAAGAACTTTGGCACAACCCTTTATATCCCTACAAACAGGTGGTGAAACTGTAGATAAAGAAAAATCAGGGCTGAGAAATTTGGGTCATATGATAAGGAGGTTTAGTGAACTTTCCTGTATTTATTGTACTTTTGTTACTCCAGCCTGTGGTAGGTGTGAGCCTGTCACAGCTCCCTGTTGGGAAGCTTGGCTGCTCCTACCCTGAGGTGTTTGGTTAATCTTTGAACTCTGGGGATCCTTGGCCAGTCCCAGTGGGGCAGCCAAGATAAGAGGCACTGCACAGAGCAGGGGATTACACCCAACCTCAGTTCATACCCTTCTTGTAAATGATTAGAGGCTGCTTTAGTAAATAATTGTTCACCCCAGCGTGTGCAGTGCCCCAGCCTGTAAAATGTTTATAACACCTGAGAATAGTTTATTGCCTCCATATAAACTGCTTATAAATGGAAAATTAGCGTGGTGTGGGACCAAGGGCAGGGGCAGAGAGGGCAGTGTTGGCCTCTGTTGCTGAGCTCCAGGATCCTCCTGCCACAAGAGGGATGAGAGACCCTGCAGAGAAGGAAAGGTCCCCTTTGAGTGTACCTTAGCTGGAATTGTCAGAGCCCTTTGGGCTCTAATGCAGCAGGATTTATGGAGAGGATGCAGATAAGAAGGTATTATGGTGACTGGCAGCTGGGAGAAAAGGGAAATGCTGCCTGGTTCAGGGCTGGGAGGGACTGGCTGGCTCTGGGAGATGTTTCTTTCCATCACTGCCTGGGGTTGGGAGAGTCAGGCCCTTCCTTGGCTGTGTGCCACAAACCACCTGGGGCTGGGGCTGAATCTCATGCTCACCTCCATCCTCCAAATGTGAATAATCCCCAGGACACCAAAAGATGAGTGATAAAATCACAAATATCTTTCAGTATAACTGTGATGAGCATGTTTGCCTTTCTTTTTAATCTTCCCTTTAAGGATGCTGTTGGCCCTGCTTGACTCACCCCATCCTCTCCATTTGGATTGGCTTCTGGTGGGAAGTTGAGCAGCTGTACCTTTGTTTTCTGTCTTCTCTCACTGCTGCAGAATATGAAATTACAGATTTTTGTGTGGCAGAGTTTCCTACATGACTCAGTAGCCAGGGAATGCTGCAGTGTCCAAGGGATGGAATCCTGTTGTCACTGAAGAGCCTGTGCCCCCCTGCCCCTCTCCCCAAACCCCAAAGGGAGCTCTGAGGATCCTTTAGTGTTCACTTAAATCTGAATTAACCCAATGTCCTGGCATTTGTGAGTGTTTTTCATGGGCCCTTCCCCTTCCACAGGCCCATTAATGAGGCTAAAATAACATAAATGTAACAGAAGCATAAAAATAACACAGGATCTCTCCTCTTGATCCTGGCATCAAAACCAACAGGAGCATGTGATGGGATCATGTGAATCCACATTACTTTGGCCCCACAAATGGTTCCCTGAGGTCTGTTAAAAAAACCTATGGAAAAACATAAACACAAATACCACAAGTGTCATAGAATCACAGAATGGTTTGTGTTGGAAAGGAGATTTAAAGATCATCTAGTCCAAACCCTAAATGTGTTTTTCCCCATGTTTTCTGCTCTAATCCAAGAGCTGCAGTGGGCTTGAGAGGAAGGAAGGTGAAGGCTCTTTTCTTGATGAGCATCCCATTAGAAAAGTGTGGAAATCTCTGATGGGGGAGGTTGTTCCAGCTCTAACATTGGAGACTAAAGCAGAGACTCCTTCCCTGATGGAAAAATAAAATCTGATTAAACTGAGAATGGGTTTTAGAAAAGGGGAACCAATGGGAAATACTGGGTAAATTCTGTAGGTTTTACCCAGTTCTGACTCACAGGTGATGCTCCAGTTTTGTCTCACACGATGCTGGAAGTGCTCATTGATAACTTGAACTAGTGAGAGCTGCACATCTCTGTTACAGGTGCTGGGTTTCTGCTTTATATATATATATATATAAAAAATACACAATATTATGTAAGACAATGGGATCTGCAATCAGCCTGAAATAAAAGCTCAGCCTCTCTGGAAAACCTGGAAGTTGGGCCCTCAATTGTGGCAAAGAGTACAAATTCTCAGTTTCTCAGGATTTTCTGGGTTATGAGCCAGACTGTGCTGTTTTGTTTTTGTTTGGGGTTTTTGTTTGTTTGTTTTTTTGTTTTTATTTTTGGTGGGGTTTTTGAGTGCAGTTTATTTAGCACCTCGGCAAGATTTAATGTGATAACTCTTGAGATCTCAGCACACTGAGGTAGAATGTCATAAAGGTGTCTGGTAAACAGATGTTGCAGTCTCTGTGAGCTGCTGGGAAACTCTGCATCACTGAATTCATGTGGTAGCAGCTGCAGCTTTGCAAGCTTTAGTTTCCTGAATAAATCCTTTGGACATCTATTCCACTTTGGCAACTGTGGCTGTGGGGAGGTAAAGACACAAGTAAAGCCCAGTTGCTGCAGCAGGGCTGGACCTTTTATCAAACCAGCTGATAACAGAAGGGTGGATTCACTTTCAGGCAGTTGAGTCTTGAAGTTTTCAAAGGGAACCATTAATGCCCAGCAGACATTAATGGATCAGGAGAGGTTTTTGTCAAGATTTGCTTGTGCAAGTAGTGAAAAGGTGCTCTGTGCTTTAATGGTGGTGATGTGCATCTCACTGCTGCAAGATCACCACAAGACCCTAAGAAATAACAAGGCTTAATGACTGAAGAATTCAGCAGGATCATGAGAGGAAGATGTTTTGTTGTATTCATTCACTATTCACTTTCTGCCTTTAGGTTTTCAGAAAATTTGAGCAGCTGGAGCTCTAATAATGATATTGGATAGCCAAAATTAGCACCTGTCTGCAGATAATACTTTTCAAAAATAAACCCTGAGATGGGAGTTGTGCCCAAAGTCATGCTGGAGGATTTCAAAATCCAAACCAGGACCTGAGACTTTTGCCTGAACTCCCCAAACTGTTTTGAGGCTGAAATGAAAAGTGTGCAGGGAGGGAAGAAAATCTTCCCTGGATGTTCTGTGCTGCTACAGGGCTCAGCAGGGGAAGCTCCACAGGGATTTCCATCCAAGGCACAACTCCTGCTCCTTGGAGGTGGAACTCAGCCTTTTGCATGCTCTGATCTCAGGGTGGGTTCATTCCTTCCCCGTGGAGCTGGTGATCCATCTTACTTGATGGAGAAATTGCTATGACAAAATGCTAAAAGCTCTTGCTCCAGGCTATTTTTAATCTACTGTAGGTGAAAGATCAGAACACATTTTTGGAAGATTTATGTGTGGTACCCTTGTGCTGTGCTGGATGGGATAAATGGGAGTTGACAAAATACAGGGCACGAGATTTAAACCCTTGACCTGTGACATTAGGAGTCATCACCAGTGTATGTTATCACATTGATGTTGTGGAGGGAAAGGCTTTGCTCTGAGGGAATCTCAGAAATGCTCAGCTGAGTGCAGGGATGTGGTTCTCACTCAGTCCTTCTGCTTTTTGTGTAGTGTTCAGTAGTGAAATCTCCTCTCAGGCCTGGGTGGGTTTCAGTGCAGAATATTTCCCAGCAGTTTTGGTGTTGTCTGTGCACAGTAAGACAAAACCATGTTTGTGCACAGGAACACATCTGTGTTTTGTGGAAAGGGTGAAGCTACTTAATGACAGCTCAGCTTGTGCAGCCTCAGCACTTTTGCTGATCCTTTAATAGCCCAGGCTTTCCAACTGCTCCCAACTCTGTTCACTGTGTCCATTCCAGAAACAAGAGCCCTGATAAAGCCAAGAGCCTTTAGAAATTCTCTGAAACAGTTTTCACCTCAAATTCAGGGTTCTGCTGAACCCTGCAGTGACTGTTGGTGATGTTCACCTGCAATGGTGCTTCCAGAATTCCATCTCTTTGTGAGGGGCACATCTCCAATTAGCCTGGGGATTTGTTCTGCATGTGCAAATCTTTTCTTGGGCAAAGAAGTGTCACATGGAGACTTGGCTGAAGAAAGCAAGCTGTTTAATCTTAAATGGTAATTGTCATCCTCTGGCTAATGATAAGCAATATTATGGCCTGTGTATCAGCTGTAATTAAGCAGTAAGACACAACAAGGTGTATGTTACACAGAGATAACAGTGCTCAAGAGCCAGTGACCTGCACAGCCCATTATCTGCCAGCTGCACGAGCCAGGCTGTGCACGTGTGCTCCCGAAGCCACTGTCCCCTCTGCCCCTGCCTGCAGGCTGCTTCTGGGGGGCAGAAAAGGGAAAGGCCTTTGTGCTGGGTGAGTTTTTAACAAAGCTTTT
The DNA here is from genome assembly GCF_051311805.1 of Agelaius phoeniceus. NCBI lineage: Eukaryota > Metazoa > Chordata > Aves > Passeriformes > Icteridae > Agelaius > Agelaius phoeniceus. Next base: position 6,043,083 of record NC_135288.1, read on the forward strand.
TTATAACAAAGCTTTTGTCCCGAGTAGTTGATTTCTGCATGTTTAATAAATCAGTGTGGAACATTCTAAGGTGTCACTCCCTGGGGTTCTGGAAAATCAGCCTCACTTCAGGCCAGGCCCTGCAGGGCTGTGCTGCCATGGGGGGGTGGGATGTGCAGGGAAGGATTCCCAATTCCAGCACCAAACAGCACAAGGCATCAACTGCTCCAGGAAAGAATTCCTGTTGCTTTCCCAGATGGCAGAGGGAGCTGGGATGTGGGGTTAGATGGACTTTGTTTCACAGCAGGATTGGATTTTGGTTAAAGGTTGGAGGAGTGAAGTTTGTACTGTTCATACTGAGCACAAAACCTTTCCTGTGGAGCTGCCATTGTCCTGCACAGGGTGACCAAACTGATGCTGCAGGAGCAGAGAGTGAGAACCAGGGTGGCACAAACACCAAAGCAAAGGGGATGAGAGCACCTCAGTCCTGCTTCCTCCAGCACAATCCATGATCTGTTGTTAAATGTAGGGATCCTAGGGGAAAACCGGTGCTGGAGGAGGAAACCCCAGTGTGAGAGAGCTTCCAGTAACGGGGAATGCAGAGCAGGATCAGCCTTTCCTTGCTGGGTGCTGTTCTGCTGCTTTCCTTCACTCATTACGTGACCTCAATGAAAGTTTGCAGGGCAAAACACTTCGATGTTGATCAGATTTTCAGCCTAAGCATCCTGGTCGTGGATCTGCTGCCCCTTGATACTGGGCTGCTGTGGTTAATTGCACAAAATTAAAATTCAGTGGCTCAAATTGCCGTGTTTTGTTCCTATGTAACAGTCTGTCTCACACTTAGTTATTCATGGGTTTTCTCCCCCCAGCCATACAAATTAGAAAGTCACTGGGATCTTGATAAACAAACTGCTGACAATTTAGTCTGGGCAGAGGGAGAAAAGCAGCAATAAACTGAGGTGAGAACTGTCTCATTTAATGTCTTTTAGCCAGTAATTGCCAGGACACAGTATGTCTGCATGGATTTCCTAAGTCTGAGGTGATGTTACCCATTCAAATGGGTGGATCCTGATTTAGCCAAATAATAATTTGCAAGATCTTTAGACAGATGTGGGCAGGGTGGACAATCTCAGGCTCCCTTTGTAGCCTGGGAAGCAGAGATCAGTTCTGAGGGTCGGGATGGCACTGAACCCATCTGGACCCTGATTTCAGTGGATGGCCTGGACATTACTGTATTAAAAATACAAATACATAAAGTTAGGCTTAATATAAGAGCAGAGAGACAAGGCAGAGGCCAGAGGCAGCTGTCTGCTCCTCAGAGCCCCTCTCCTGGGTGCGAGTGTTTCTGATTACAGCTGTGCACTGTAAATGCCTGCTCCATGTCTGGGGATAATCCATTCAGAGCAATTACAAGGCATCCGTCACCAGCAGGACCCGAGCCACAGGCTGCTTATCTGGGAAAATTGATGGAAGGGAAGGAGGGAGCGAGGGGAGGAAATCAATGCCTTCCCCAGTGTTATCTGCCAAATTGAATTAAGCAGCACGGGATCCCTGCACGGGAGCTGCGTGTGCTGTGCTCAGAGCTGGGCAGGGCTGGTGCAGCTGCCCTGGGCTGCTGCTCCCTGGCAACTTCTGGGCATCCAGCAGCAGCAGCAGGGCTTGGGTGGGCACAGGGAGCTCAGAACTTGCCATGCAGAACCTCCAAGCCCACAGCAGCAGGTCCAGCTGGGAGCCTCGTGTCTGTTCACAGTCCTGATGTACAATCCCAATCCCATCCTGTGTTCTTTTTTTGGTGGAGCCAAAGTCCCATCCCAGATTTTCCATGCAGAGCGTTGGAGGGAAAGCAGCAGGGCTGACATCAGCAAAGATGCAGTAATTGCAGGCCTAGGAAACCTCTATTGCTGAAAAATGCTGTGTGTGTTGAATCCTTTGGCACTGCAGTGTAATCCTGAGCTGGGAGCTGCTGCCAGGCAGAGGGGCTGGAATGTGGGGCAGAGGGTTTGTGGGGGAGTTGAACACGCCAGGAAATGGAACATGGAAGGTTTGGTGCCCTGCCTTCCTCTGCTGCTCCACTCACCTCGTGGGCTGGAAAGGGAACTGAAGGAAATGGGGCTTCTCTGTGTCTGACTGGTCACTTACTCTGCAAAGCAGTGCTGGAAAGGCAGGAGCTGGATTCAGTCACTCTGCCCTGCAGCTGGCACTGCCACGGAGGGGTTTGGGGGGGACCATGAGCAGCAGGAGTGGGGCTGCAGGGAGGCCCAGCAGGGACTGCACAGGGGATGCTGCCCAGGGGATGCTGCACTGGGGATGCTGCACTGGGGATGCTGCACTGGGAATGCTGCACTGGGGATGCTGCACTGGGAATGCTGCACTGGGGATGCTGCACTGGGGATGCTGCACAGGGGATGCTGCACAGGGGATGCTGCACTGGGGATGCTGCACTGGGGATGCTGCACTGGGGATGCTGCACAGGGAATCCATCTGAGCTGTCACTCGTGGGCTGTGTTCATGAGCTGTTCATGCTCTGTTCATGCACCTGTTTCATCCTTGGTCACATAAAGGGAAGGGTTTCATGACCTTTTTTGACAACCAGACAATAAAGGAATTTCTTGTTCCAGGGCTGGAACTGAGCACACGGAACAACCCAAAACATTGTATTATAAACAGGGTTTATAAAGGGCTCTTTGTAAACTTCCTTCCCAAAACCATGGTCACTCATGGTGTTTATGGTCCTTACGGTGTTTACAGAAGCGAGATTTTGGAGCAAATTTGACCTTTGAAGCAGTGAAACCTCATTTGCTTTTGACCTGTGCAGGTGTCCTCTTGTTCCTTGGAGTCTTCCTCAACTGCATGGGTATGGGAGGTGGAAGAGCAGGGGTGGAAGGGCCAGAGGGCTGGGATGGCTGGGCCAGGGTGGCTCTGAGTGAGGGTGTAATTCTCAGGGTTCCAGGTTGAGGAGCTGACTCAACAGGAACAAATACAAAGGTAAATCCAAAAGGATGAGCCAGAAACCCCACGGATGCTGTGCACAACAATTGGGCTCAACCAGTGCCAGCCCAGAGAGATGTGGAAACTTTTTTCCCTCCCAAATAAAAGTGTGTGGGAATTTGCATTGCAGTCAGGTAATACTTAAAGTGCACATAAGCCATCTCATAAAAATTCCAGTGCTGTGTACGTCACACAGCTGGGTTCTATTAGAGCTGTGCTCTTCTCCTGACAGTGCCTTGGAGCTCAGATCTCCATTAACTCTGCCATTCCTGGGCTTCTGCTGCTTCCCAGATTGCTGTCATTTCCCCCCAGTGTTGGATCCCTTCCCTGCAGGATGTGTTTCTGTAATGTCTTTTCAGCAAATGAAGGTGGGAGCACCTAAAAGCTCTGGTTTGGATCCCTTGAGCAGTAACAAGGAATTTCCTCCTTTCTCCCCAAAATCCCTCAGGCCTCTCCCTGCTCTGTGTGTGTTGAGTTTCCCTGTGCTCCACCTGCCAGGCTGGGATCAGGGGCTGCTCCCAGGACATTGGGAAGCACTGAGGAGCTCTGTTCATCCCCATCTGGGGGATTTTGTGGCCCTTTCTTTCAGCTGTGCCCCACACAAGGTTTGGATTTGCCACCGTGTTTGGGTTTTTAGTGGTGTTCTCTGATGGCTGGGTAACACAAGCTCTTGAGTAAATCATGAAAAGTTTTTACTCCAGGCCTCAGGAAATTGGATTTTTATTTCTATTTCTATTTATTTCAGCTACTTTGAGCTTGAGTCAGTTCAGCTCACTTGGTTATTGGGCAGGTTCAGGTCTCATTCCTAGTAACTGAAGTTATTTTGTCAGCAGAACCAGGAATTTCAAACCCAGTTATTTACCCCTTACCCAGAAACACAGGACAGCTGGACTGGGCTTTACCAATCTGTGTTGTTGCACTCAGAGCTCCTTGGAGAGAGAAAATAGAATTTTTCACCTCTGGTACCAAGCCTTATCAAGCCAAATCTGGTTTGCTCTTTAGTTTGGAACAGGAATTCCCTGACAAGTCTCTCTGAGAAGGAGCAGCAGGAGGAATGTTACCTGAACTTTTCATTTCAGGACCCCGAGTGCCAGCAGGGCCGTGCAGGTGCAAGGGCAGGGATGTGGGTGGGATATGGGGCACAGGATCCCTCCCCAAGGATGTGGAGCTGCTTTAGGACACAAACCAAGCCCTTGGAAAGCTGGGTGAGTCTCAAATAAGAAGAGATTTATTTTTTTAAGCTCTTTGCTCATTCTCCAGCTTTTCCACTGCTTTACAAAGGCATTTCAGAAATGTCCCAGAGCTGTGGAAATTCTGCAGCCACTTCTCAGAAAACCATGAGAGAATTATTCTGACATATGTTTCCATCTCCTGCTTTTTGCATTTTCCCCTCTTGTGTTTCTTTTTCTTTGACCTAGAACAAACTTCTCCATGCTTACAATTCTCACTATTCCAAAGAAATTTCAGTGTTAGATTTTCCCCACGCAGTGGAATGCTGGGATCCCAGTTGAATTCCAGTCTCCTTCCAGCAGTGTCCACGCTTAAAAGTTTTTATTATTTATTTATTATTTAAATGATTATATATTATTATTTATTAGCAGTGATTTGTGCTAAATGATGCCTCAGGGAGGGTCCTTTTCCTGGGCCCTCAGGAAATCAGGGACCAGGTGCTGTGGGATCATCATGAAAGGGGGAGCAGCACCTCAGCAAAGCACAGAGAACTCCAAAAACATCCCAGAGCTCTTTATTTTTTTCTGGACAAACAATTTTATTTTCGGTAATGCGTCTATACACTGTACATTCAGTCACTGTGGTATATAAGCATAGCTATTTTCATACATAATCTCATAAAGTCCTTTATTTTACAATATTATCTGCATCAGGGGGAGGGGATGTGGAAAAGGGGGTGGAAAAGGACTATCAAGGTACACAGCGAAATAGATAAATATGCCAAGCTTTTTTCTTATTTTTTTTTTAAATCAGGCATTTATAAACAAGAAAGCATACATTACTTACATAAAAATAGTTCTAGAATAGTAGAGTAAGTCATAATATTGTCATTAGCAGCAGCATAGGAGAGACCAGGATAACAAAAATGTGCTGAAATGCTATTGGCTATTATAAATGTAAAGATTTATTTTTCTTCAATTGAAAAAATGTCATTTCTGTGAGTTCTTTCAATTAAAAAAAAAAAAAAACAAAAAAAAAACCAAAACAACAACCAAGCCAACAAAAAAACTTCTCTCTAAAACACATGGACTGCTGAGAGGGCAGAATGGAACAAAAACCAACCTTTTGGTAATAAAATACTTTACAGTGAAAATAAGGACAAATAAAATGCAAATGATGGAGAAAAGGTTATAACCCACATTGAAAACTTGCAAAAAGATTTTGTTTTGTTTTTTTCCTAACAGACAGCAAAGGTTCTTCTCAGTTAAAAACACAACTCATAAAACAAGACAACTACCAGGTAAGAAAGAGTTTTGAAAAAGTAAACACCATATACACTTATAATACAACAGTGTAAAATGAAAAAAAGTATTTACATGTTGAATTTACTTTTAATGTTTTTTTTACATTGGCTAGTTCTGTTTGAAAAGCAGAATATTATGTATAGAGTTAGCTGCTCCATAGATATGAATGTTATTGCTGTTGGTTTTTTTTTTTCCCTTCGTTAAGTCTTCGTTCAGTAATAGAAACAAGGAGTAATTAAACTGAATATACAAGTAGTAATATATTTGTAGGTACAGGGAGAGTCAACAGCCTGTATGAAACACCTCTTCTCCCTTGGAACTTCTTAAAGGAAACTAAAGCACAGAAGATGGGGATGGAGGGGCAGCCCCTGTCCCTGGGAATGGAAGGAAGGGAGGGAGGGAGGAGGGAATTCCACGGGCCGGGCTCTCACAGCTTTACTGAGGTGTTGCAGGCACAGGAATGACCCCAGAGCTCCGAGCACCTTCACACGGCTGGTGGGGGCTGCTCTGCAGAGCCCCCCGGTGAGAATCGGCCCCTGGGGCTGGGACAGACGCTGCTGATGGCTCTGGATTCCAACTCAGCCCCACACTCTGCAGGAACAACTCCCTGCCCTGCAGAGTCAACTCTGATTGTTAAACATGGCCAGGAAATGCCCCGTGCTTAAAGCCAGCCCCAACCCTGCCAGCCCTCCCGGGCAGTGGCTGCTGCTGGAGAATGTTTGTTCCTGCTCTTCTTGCACCGTATTTCTCTTCATGATTTTAAATGTTAATTGATAGAAATGGCTTTTCACTCCCAAGGGACAAATCCTAGGGAGTTTGGGGTGAGTTCACTGCAGGTATGGCCCTGCATGGAGTGCTGGGAGTGGGGCAGAGAGGAAAGCCCCAGCTGGAATTCTGCTCTGGAGGCTCTGTGCTGCCCTGGGGCCCTTTACCTGTGCAGCACAGGTGAGGCTGCTCGGTGCTGATTGAATATTTCACTGTTCTGCTTCTTTCTGCAATTTCCTTCCTTCAGGAGCGTGGGAGCCTCACACCCAGTGAGTGACTGCATTTCCCTGGGCACAGAGAGAAAACTCACGTTGTGCTCGGGTGAGTGGCTTTTCCTGGCAGACAACAGCTGGACATGGACATGTTGCTATTTTTTGGGGGGTTATAAAGGGAGAGAAACCATTACAGAACAGGGGGAAAAACCCAAATAAGCAAAATTTCCAAAGCCAGGCTTCCATGAGCCGCCACAGGAGCGGGGTCTGTTCTCTGTGTGGTTCCCAACACGGCAGTAAAGCAGAGCACAAGGGACTTGAAATGCACAAAAATGATCAGCTACAGCTACACTTGTTTAGTTTCCCTTGAAGAAATAAGTGGATAATACAGATCTGGAAATCATAAGGCTGAGAACATTTTTCTGCATACTGCATAACAAAAGAACCCCTTTACATAAGACAGTAATAATGCCCATTAATGACTATATGGCAGAGTTTAATCCATGCATATGATTTAATAATCGCAGAAAAAAAACATACAAAGAAAATAAAACCCCACATTAAAAAAAAAACAAAAACAAAAACAAAACCTGCTCAAGCATAATCAAAATTCCTTTTGCATTGCACTTTAGAAGGAGAGCTGCACCTAGAGCCAGTCTCCAGTATCCCAAACACACAAGGGCCAACCCCTGTATCCACAGACAGGTTCAGGTCATTGACTTGGTGTGACTGTTTCTTGCTCCCAACAGTTTTACATTGTCCCAGTAATTCCACTCCTTTCATATTTCTTCTTTTTTGTACCTAAAACATATATATGAACTTCTTTGTTAATGCTCACAGTTACTATAATGGTTACTATAATGGTTTCAAGCAAACAGCTCTTGTTTAAAAAAAAAAAAAACCTCTCTAATGTACTGTAAGTAAATACCATAATTTTAGGATTGGAAGCCGCTTTCTGTCTACTGGGAAATAATTTTGAAGCTTACATAGTTTGCATTAATGTCCAAAAGCAAATAAAGATTACTGGAAATATGTTTCTTCTTTTAGAATAACTCTGGGTATGATGATGCATAGGGGGTTCTCTTTTTTTCCTTTTTTTTTTTTATTTTATTATTATTATTATTCTTTAAGGTAAAAAAAGTGTCAGCATCACCTAGAAAGATGCTGAGAGGAAAAATGAGCTGGAAGGCACATCTGCAGCCCCAGATCACATTTTCACTTGCTTGAGCGTGTCAGAGGTGAGTGTTTATGGGTGAAAATTCATTTTCTCCTGATCAGTAAAGCACCAGCTTTATTTGTTAAGCACTTTTGGGAGCATCTCTGCTGCTCCCCAGCTTGGGTCACACACAGCCACAAAACCAGGTTCTAACTGAACCAGCAGCACAGGGGGAATTCCTGCTCTGGGGACTCTGGACCTGCTGGATCCTCCTTTGCTTACACGGATGCTGACGGGAGCTGTCAGTGGTGGCAGATTGGGTTCATGGGTTGCACAGCTGTTAGGGCAGAATCTCAAATGCTTGACATGTACATCTTAGGAACAGGGAATAAAATGCAGAGTAAGATTCTGACAAAGTGCAGGTTTAAAAAAAAATATATATCTAAAAAACCTCAGCACCACCCCCAAGGCAGTGATGGTTTGCTGCATTGTATCCCGGGGCCGCGGCTTGGATCCCAAAATTAAAGTAATTTCTCTTTTTAAAAACAAAAAAAAGTCTTTAAAAAAAGATGTAGGCTTATTCACAGCAGCAAAAATGTTGGTTTTCTGTTCTGTAGTATCCGACACTGCAACGTTGGACTCTCCTTGGGCACAGAAATCCTGACTGACAGTTCGGAATGGAAGCAGGGAAATACTGAATTCATGGTAAGATGGTGCAACAAGATGAGTTTTCCAGAAAACTGAAAGCTGAAGATTTCAGAATGACTTCAACACACAGATGTCTCTGCTTTGTTCCTCTACCAACTGATCATCCATTTCCTTCCTTTCTTCTTTCTCTCTTTCTTTTCCCAAGGCTGACGTGCTCCTGGGTGAAGTCTCTGAACACAGGGGGGTCTGTGGGGCTGGGCTGGGGCTCTCAACCCAACCCCTTCTGCTCCCCTCATCCCCTGCACACTCCTGCAGCTTCCCTTCTTCCTGTGTCCAGGGCAGGAAATGGACATAATTCATTCTAAGGAAAAAAATCAACTTGGAAAAGCACTCTGAACTTCTCCTACACCCACGTGACGGGATGGAACCGCGATGGCTTCTGAGATGGCTGGAAAACTGCTCCTGACATGGATGGCATCATCACCAAGAGGGGCTTCTGCACAAAGAATCCCAAAGCCTATAAAGTCATTAAAAATTGTGCATCGAAGGTTTTTTATTTTTTGTCTTTTTTTTTTGTTTTGCTTTTAAAGGTTCATTATAAAAATCTCGTTAATTTTTTTTTTTTTAATACCAAGTCTGTGTAATGAATTCTTTTAAATAGCTTATAAGAAAAGTCGGTTTGTTTTTAAATTCCAAAATGTTCCAACAGGCAGGAGAACACAAAGCCACTGCCGTGCTCACCTTGGACTCCGGGTTCAGCTGGACCACACTGCTTTGCTTAGAGTTTGCCAGTAGAAAATTTGCTGTGGACTTAAAAGTATTTTGTTTACAAACACTTTGTGTTTTCTAGGCACAGTAAGATGTTGTGCTATATGGATTGGGAAAAAAAGAGGCGGAATTCAGTGCTTCTGTTCTAGAGAGTAACAACATTTGCCTTCCAGCTACTGAGAATCCATATTCCTAAAGTGTGTGCCAGGACACCACTACTCACACGTGCACTCCCAGTCCCACTCTCTCCCTCCCTGTGCTGGGGATGAGGGGTCAGTTCTCCATGGGGCTCGAGGTGCTCTCACTGCTGGGCTGGCTGCTGGCTTTAGGCCACAGCTGTTCCTGAAGTTCCTTGACCACCTTCTCCAGGTGCTCCCGGGCCTCGCGCTCGTGCAGGAGGTCGGCGCGGAGCTGCTCCCGGTCGGCCTCGGCGTGCTGCAGCTTCACCTGCAGGTCCTCAATCTGCGGGACAGACACACAGACAGGGCTGTGGGACACAGAGACCTCCCCCAGACCTTGCACAGGGCCAGGGGAGCACCACAATGTCTACTCCAGGCACAGGATTATCAAGCTTGAGGAAGGAATTCCCTGTTCCTTTTTTCCATACACTGCTGCAGTACAGTGCCTGCTTAGCTTTGAAACCTAAACATTCCCAGTGACTCCAGCTCCAGAAAGGAAGGTTAAGAAACAGTTCAAGAATTCCTTAATGCCACAGAATCTGGTCACTGCTTCAAGCATGGCTGTTATTTCTTTAGGCAGTGACAGCAGCTCAGCAAAGCAAACCCCAGGTGTTGGCACAGGGGATTCACTTTCAGCTCTTTTACAACGATTGTTAATGGAAGTGACCAGAAAGGGCCTTGGCTGCTGATGGGTCAGGCCTTCCCAGCTATGGATAAAAGCCCTGCAGTGTCCCCACTCTGCTCCCAGCAGGACCTGACCTGCTCCCTGACCTCCCTGTTTGGTACTTTCTGACAGAAAAGGCAGAGAAAACCCCCAGGACCGGAAGGTGCAAATACCAGAAACAGCACCCAGCATGAAAGGAAATGTCAGCAGTCAGCAAAGACTGCCACTTAACAAGGAAGGGAAACCTCCAATATTTTGGGCTAAAATGCAGGTAAAGCTCCCCCATCCATGTTTGGATTTCAGTATCAAGGTAAGAAAAAGGAAGGCATAAACCACAGCTCCTCAATGGGCATTAAGCATTTAATACTTTAAGCCTACACAGAGGCATTTCCACCCTGACTCTTTTGTCTTCTCCCACCCTGGCCTGATGCTGTTTCTGTCAGACTGAGCCTGTCTAGAGAACTGCGGTTTCCTCAAAAATAATACGTGACCAACTTCCTCTTGCACCCCAAGCTGTAGCTACAAGGGTGTATAAAGCTTTATTTTAAAACTTCTCAAGACTTAAGTTACAATGACATCTTATAAAATTCAGTCCTGGGAGTGAGTTACTCACAGGAGTTTTGTTACCAGCTGTGCCAGCCACAGAACAGAAGCTGCCAGGTGCCCTTTGCCCAGGGACCGCTCTGGGGGCTCAGGGGTGGCTGTGACAGGGGGCTGCTGCAGGGGACACTGCCAACCTGCCAGGCCTGGCCTCAGAAAAGAGGAATAATTGGAATAATTGGCTACTTGAGTTCTTTTTGAGGGGATTATTAGCCTTTAAACTTAAAGGAGGGAATGCATTAAGAGACTGAGAATGCCCAGGGTCACAGAGTCACCCCCAGGACACCCCTGAGCCCCCAAGCCCAGCCCAGGCCGTGTTCAGCTGCCCTGGTGCTGCTCCCCAGGGCCCTGGGGGAACGCCCAGCGCAGCAGCCCCAGGGAGGCTCTGTTTAGTCTGGACACCCCTTATCAGTGAGACATCCTGTGATGCTGAGAGGAAGCCCCACATCATTTCCTGCTCCTGGCCAGACGTGTCTCAGCAGGAGCAGGCGGCCACTCCCCTTCCCCTTATCAGAGCCCTGGAGATTGCGAGCTTGGCTTCTGCTCTTCCCCTCCCTTAAAGCCACCACGCCAGGGACCTGCAGCTCCTCCCTCCAGGAGCACCTGGGTCTCACCACAGGCTGCTCCTGCACTCCTGGAATTCCCTCTGCCACGAGCTTCTCAGGGCTGTGGTAAACTATGTAAAGTATTTGAAGTACATATAAATGCACACAAATTAGAGTTTGTTAGAAGCTTTTGAGGGCTATGTTTGAGGGAGCTAAAGGGGGGGCACCTCTGTGGCAGGTGCATGGGATGGGTTTAAATTCAGGCCCCATTTTCTGCCCTCCTGCCCTCTGTCGATGCCTGTCCCAGCTCAGAGCAGGGCTGGGAGCAGCGCCTGGCAGGGGGCAGCAGGAGGGAGCTGAGGAGCTGCTCCAGCCCCGCAGGGCCTCACCTGTGCTGAGTACTTGGCCCGGAGCCTGCCGGCCTCGCAGCCCTTGTCACACACGCGGATCTGCCGCGCCTGCTCCAGCTCCCGCTTCAGCCGGATCCGAGACTCGTTCGCCTCCTTCATCTTCTTCTCGTTCTCGGCCCGCAGGCGCTCGATCTCCTTCCGCAGGTTGCGCTTGGCCTCCGTCGCTTCCCTCAGCTTCTCCTTCTTGGCCACTCTCAGGAACTCCAGCTCCTGGACACAGAGGCAGGTGAGGAGTGAGCGCGAGGGAAGCCATCCAAACCACATTCCCACCTCCTGCTGGTGGTGACCGAGGCAGCCCACGGCCAAACCCCGCTCTGAACTCTGCACGAGCCCTTCTCCTTTAAATCCCGTGGAGTTCCTGCACTCCAGCTACCCCGAAGCCCAGGATAACAAAAACCTCAGCGCTACAGCCCCATTTTGCTTTGTCAAGCAGAATAGCTGCGACCATCTGGGCCTGAATAAAGATGAACTGCAGTTGGAGAGAGCTCCAGCACCAGCTCCACGTTCCAAACCACCCGACTGCAGTGCCTGGGCTGGAGCTGAAGGCTCTGAAGATGCACAACGTGCAAAGTGCAGTTCTGAGCGTCCTTTGTGTACAGCAGAGCTCAACAGGACACCAGAAATCAGCTCCATTTTATCAAGCCCCCACCCAAAATCCACTCAAGGCAAGGACAGAACACAAACTGTGTCTTTCCTAGCTCTGGGGTGCTGTAGGTGACTGGGGTGAGCCCCAAGACTCCTGACAACCAGCTCATGGACTGCTCTGTCACAAGAGCTGGAAAACTCTAGGCTAAAACCTGAAGCTGAATGGAAGCCACATTTTGCTCTGGGAACTGCCACTCCCCCTGTCCAGGCTGGGAGCTGCTGCCTTGGAATCTCAAATCCATGAGGGAACCATTAATTGAAGTGATAATGATAAGGAACCTTCAAGGTACAGAGGAAGAAACCCATAAATTGTTAAAATACTCGTTCAGAGCAAGCACAGAGATGTGGCTCACGCTTCCTAAATGGTTAAATCAGAAACTAAAGATCTATTTTTTCCCCCAGAAGCAGCATTTCCTCCCTGTCCGAGTCAAACCCTCCAGCCCTGGTTGCTGTGAAGTAGCACTGCAGGGTCATGGGAAATTCACTCTTTTGACAATCTCACTTCCCAGCCAGGCTGGAAGTTAGCCTGGCCATGCCTCTGGAAACGCACACACAGCCCCTGGAAATGCACACACAGCCCCTGGAAGTACCCAGAACCTCTGGAAATACACACACAACCTCTAGAAATACACACACAACCTCTAGAAATGCACACACAGCCCCTGGACGTACACACACACACACACACACACACACACACATAATGCATAAATGTTTACTCTTAAATACATAAAATAAAACACAGATTTACTGGAACACAAAGGAATTAAGCAATTTGCTCAGGGTAACTAAAAAAGAGAGCATCACTGGGGTTTTGTGTCTCAAACCAGGCTCTTATTTACTCCATCCCATGGATTCCAGCCCCAGCTTGGGAACAGCTCCACACCAAATATTCAAAGAGGACACACAAATCTTCCACGCTGGCTCCCCCTTCTATTTCCCTGCACTCTTTTTACCCCAGCTCAAATAAAAGCCAGTTCCCCCACCACTGAGCCCTGCAGCCCTGCCTGACCATGGACACACTGATGCATCCAGGAATTCCTTATTTATTCCAGAAAGAAGGAGCTGCTTCCCTGCCTGAAGCTCGGCAGTGTGGCCAGTGGGATGCCTGACAAAGGCCTCAGTTCAGCTGTGGCCGTGTCCCAGGAACACCCTCCCTCACAGAGCCTTTAAACTCCAGCTAAAGCCTCCAGAAATGTTTCCTGTTCAGTGAAATGAAAACAAAATAAACTCTGCTGGACTAGAAGATTTTTTCAGTAATGAAAAGATGTTGATTTTGGTAACCATGGATTTATAACCCAAGGAAAAACAGGTGGCAAGCTTAAAAACATAAGACTGGTTCCTGTGCTTTGGTTTCCCGGCTGGATTTACAAACAGAGCCCCAGGAAAGGCTGTTGCTATTTGGGAAAAATGAGGCAATTCCTTTTCCAGAGCTCCCTGCTGGGCTGTACCTGGCAGGGCAGGGCAGCCTTACCTGGTGCAGGCTGCGCTTGGCCTGCAGGGCAGCGTTCAGCTTCTCCTCCTGCTTCACCCTCATCTTCACCACCTCGTGCAGGAACTTCTCTTTGGCTTCTTTTGTGTCCAGGCCACTGTCCAGGGCCTGCCTGAGGTGCTCCAGCTCAGCCTCCAGCCCGCTGCTGTGGGGGTCAGGGTGTGCAGCCACCTCGTAGGAGCTGTTGACAGGGGCTGGGGGCTGCATCCCAGGGGAGCTCATGTCCTTGGCAGAGCTGGAGGAGGTGAAGGATGGGGAGGAGAGCGAGGATAAGGAGGAGGTGACTGGAAAAAAGAAACATTGAAAATTAATTTTAAAATGTCAATAATTAAGACATAATTATATACAGCTCGTATATGTATTATACAGCTCAAAATGTGCTGAGGCCCTTTTGTACAGAGACACTTGATAATCAATTTTAAATAGGAAAGGAAATTAAAAACCTACTCATTTTATACTTTGATACTTGAAAAATGATGAAAATGCAACCTTGACTTAAGGGACTGAGTTCAATTTGTGTGAACTGTGACTGCACCTCATGTCACAAAGGTACCATGGAGGCACTGGGCTTCCACAATTCCATTTAAACCCCACAGAAACTGCACAGGAACCGCTGCAAAAACCCCAACCCAAACAAAGGCAGCCACAAGTGTCACTTACACTCTTCCCTGGTTTCTACTTCAATCTCTGCCTCTGACTCCTTGTCCTCCTCGGGGGCCGTGGTGGCCGCGGTGGCGGCGGCGGTGGCGGCGGCCTCGGGCACAGCCGAGTGCTCGGGGCCGTGTTTCCTCTTCCTGGGCTGCCCTGAGCCCAGGGCCTCGCTGCCCCGGGACACCACCGTGGCACAGGGGGGGTTGCTCACCATCTTCTGCTGGGCTGGAGGGGCCAGGGCCACGTTGGGGGCCACGGCGCTCTCAAAGCTCTTGTAGGAGTAAAAGCTGGTTTGGGGAGGGGCAGAAGGAGGAGAAAATGGTCACAGTCCTGGCTTTGGAGAGCTTCCCACTCCAGAATCACACTGCAAACACCCACAGTGAATCCCACTGATTTCCACCAGCTGAGAACCTGCCCGTGGCACTGTTTAGTGTTTTGCCCTTATTAAACCCAGGGATCCCATCCCAGGAGCACCAAGGAGATGAGACCTCCCAGAGCCTAAAAGGCCTAAAGCTGTTTCCTCTGCTCTTCAAGGCACTGTTGTTTTAACCAACTGCACAGCTGGATTTGTGTCTATCCACAAAAGTTTTGTAAACTCAAACCAGCACTTCCTTAAGGAAAACCATGGAGTGGAAAAGCATCTCCTTGTGCCTCTGTGATTCTGACACACACCTGAGTGTCCATGTGTAAAACCACAACCAACAGACCTTTGGTTAAACCTTGGTGTTAAAAGGGAGCATTAACATGACATCAAATACATGGAATTATGCAAATGTAGAGCAAAGATTTTGTAACTTCAATTTAGCACCTATAACATGATGTGGTATCAGTTAAGATTTCTCCTGGAGCTGTTGTAGGTGGACAAGGACACTTACACCACTTCTCTCCCTACCTAGTTTAAAAATCAGAATATGCTGATAGACATTTTCCCTTCTATTTTCCTTTTTTAAAAATCAATCCCCACAGCTTCTAAGAAACTTATTCATAAGGGCAGCACAATATGTTCTCCATAATATTCCCTAAAAACACCTGGTCACTTAAGTCAAACTTTCCAAAGAAATCATCCCCCTCAGGCAGAAACCTGGCTCGGAGCTTTTTCAGACTGCACAGCTCCAGTCTGGCCCAGGGCTGTGGAACTGCCCTGGGACTTTCTGCTCTCAGGGTGACACCGAGGTCCCACCTGCTGTGGGTGACTCACTCGGGGCTGCTCCTCTCCAAGAGCAGAGCCTGGTTGGTGTCTGGGCAGGTCTGACAGGCTGAGGAGCCAGGACCCCCAGAGGCTCTGGGGAATCTCTGCTGCCCCCCGGCCTCCCTGGCACAGTGGCGAGGGGAGAGGATGGAGCTGGGCTGGGCCAGGAGCCTGGCAATGGCTGCACCTCCCTGACCCTGCCAGGACCCCAGGGACCCCATCCTGAACATTGGCTGCACCCCCAGGTGTCCCAGCAGCCTCCACCCTCCCCTTCTATGGCGGGTGCCACCTTTAACCCCTTCACGCACAAACCAGCAGCGCTTCTTGTGTTTCCTTTCTGCAGACAAAACCCTGCAGCTGCAGAGGCTGTGAGCGAGCACGGGGACAAACGCAGGGGCAGCTGCAGCCCCTGTGCCGGGCCTGTGTCCCTACCTGTCCCGGATGAGGGCGGGCAGGTGGCTGGAGAGCTCCTTCTCGCTGGCAGACACCGCGGGGGACCAGGGCCGGAAGGCGGAGAGGCGCTGCCGGGGGTGCACACAGCCGATGCTCTGGGGACACACAGGACACCAGTGACCCCACAACCTCTGAAAGCATCAGTCCCCCCCACAGGGGACCTGGGGCTGCCCAGGGCACCCTCAGTCATCCCCACAGCTGCTCCCCACTGGCCATGACCTCCTTGCTCAGGGGTTCTGCTGGCCCTCGTGGGCTTGGCTGCGGTTTGGAGGGATCACAAAGAACCACAAACAAATCCTGAGCCTTGCAGGATTCCTGTACCTCAAAGGCACAAGGGAATTCCTTACTTCCCTGGCACAATCCAGGTCAATGAGCACTGGAGGGTGACAAGGAATCTGGGGGGACTGTGTAGCTCAATGCTGACTAGGAAAAGGATGGGAATGTTACTAATTTAGAAACCCTGGGCATGTTCTTTCCCTCATTTTCTCCTCTGGTCTCAGTAGAGTGATGCTTTGTGCCAATTTGATCTCTCTTGATTACAAAATATTCAACAATCACCTTATTAGATGAACTGGATAAGGACCGTAACCAACTGGATTGTTTTTCCTTCTCAGAAGAAGCTGGAGATTGGGAAGCAGAGTCATCTATTTTGGGCTTTTTGGAAGCAGGAGGATCTGAAGAGACCTGAAACAAAGACCAAAAAAATCAAAGTCAGATTCCTCATTTTGCAATCAGCTTAGAAACAAGTTATAGAGCAAAAGCAAATTTTGTTATTTAGGAGGAAGAAACTCTGGATGTTTTTCTTCTTTTTTCAAATGTAAGGCCAAACAAAGGAGTGCAAACAAGGGGCAGACACAGACTGTGACATAACACACTTCACTCCTCCATGGGAGACACTCGGGTCAAGTGTGCGTGGCACAGGAGAGATGGGCACTGATCAAAGGGAGACACTGCTCCAAGCTGAAGAGAACTATCAGCCTTTTATGATTTTTGCATGCAGAAAGGTAAGTTTAATGTGGTTGCTGAACTGGAAAGATTATTTTAAACGAGAACAGAACAGACTTTGTTATTCTGTTTGCAGTGGTTGTTATGCCGATGACTTCACTACCCCACAGCTGCAGTGGATTCTGGGGGTGCTGCCAAGAGCTGCTTTGCCTTTTCCACAAGTGGCTCAGCTTGGCCCATAAATCATCCTCAAGCATAAGAAAGTCCTTTGGCAAGCAAAATCCCTTTCCTTCAACACTGTGAAGGAATAAAATTCCTACAGTCCCAGCGTGGCTTGCAAAAAAATTGGTAACTACTGGTTTAACTGGTGCACTGGGGATACCAGCTTGAAGGGCTGCCAGTACAAACACCTCTCACAGAAGGTTCTGGACCTTGTGCTGCATCATGACCAGAAACAATAAAAGAAACATCCCACCCCTGTTTCCATTCCTTTTTGTGTCTTTTTGCAGTTCTGCACTCTCCACCTTTCCCCATTCCCACCCAGCCTGGCTCCCAGAAGGGTGGCAGAACCACACTGCAGTCATTAATAATTGCTCATATTTGCATTCGTTTCATCCTTTCACTTCACCGTGATTTCTGTGGGCAAACAAGTGTTGATCCAGGTGTGTCTGGAGAATCTGGGCTGGCAATATCCTGGGAGCCCAGTGACAGGAAGGACCTCGTTTGCCAATGTGTTCTGAAAATCAGTCCCCTCAAGGCACCTTCAGCTGGGAACTCAGAGGCTCCTTCTCCAGCTGATACTGAACCCTGAGCACTGTGATTGAAATGATTTACCTGAAAAGCACCTCCAGAATTGTCCAAATGCCCTTCTCAGGCCTCTCCACCCAAGAGCTCTCCCTGATGAGGAGGAAGTTCCAGCCTCAGTCCATGCAGAGCCTGCTGACCCCATGGGAGCAGGGCAGATCATTGTGCAGCCCCTGCCAGCCTGTCTGGCATCACCCCCCTGCCCTGCCAGGCCTGGAGGGCTCAGCACAGCATTCCCTGGCACTGGGGAGCCTGGGGCAGCTTTCCATGCACAGCAGATGAAGGAGGATGACCTGGGAGGGGTGTGGGGGTGTGTGTGTGCAACCCCCAGGACAAAATTAGCCCGTGCCAGTGCCAAATTCCAGCTCCATGGGATTTGCAGCAGATTCTCTGGGCACAGCTTCAGGCTTCCCCAGGGCTGCCTCCTGCCCAGCCAGGGCACGGGGCCTCCCCTCAGACCCAGTGAGGAAAGGGCATTCCTGAGCCCTTCTCTAGAAAACACAGCACAATGCACTGGAAAAGATTTGCTTTTGCTCTGGGAGATGCTGCCTGTGCAGAATTAGTGACAGCATGGGAAAGGCATTTGGCAAGGGGCTGCTGATCCCAGCCCGAGCCACTGGGGACAGGAGCTGTGTGGGGAGGGGACTCAGCCTGCAGGGTGGGGAGGAAGGGGGGCTTGGAATGAAAAAGGCAACAGGTGGCAAGACTCAGCAGGGAACCCATCCCTCCCCCGTCCGTCCGTCCGTCCGTCCGTCCTGAACATTCTGTCCAGGCAGGAACGGGACAGGCCCCAGGCTGGGCCCAGAGCAGCGTCCCAGGCACCCCCAGCTCTGGGAATGGGGACAGGGACAGCCCTGGAAAGGCTGGGGGAGATGTTCCAGCAGAATGATCTCGTTTGCATTTTTAAAGGAATTCTCTCAATCCTTCTCCACTGTCCCCTCTCTTCTGCCTTCAGGTCAGGGCTGACCCCCAGGACCAGGAAATGCTGCTCCAGTTCCATGCCCAGGAGCCTGTGCTGAGCTGGAAACACGGGGTGCAGCAGGGAACAAGCAGCACAGGAGGGAGGGGTGTACACAGGGAAAACGGGGCTGTGCTCCCCAGAGGATGGACAGGGGCAGACAGGAGGTGCTGAGGTTTTTCTGCCCTGAAATCTTCTCCACCCTGGGCACTCCTGGGAACCCAGAGCTGGAGCAGCACCCCAGGGGACTCAGTGGTTTGGGAGCTGCTGTGCTCACTCCTCCAATCCCTGTCCCACCTGATTCCATGGATCATTACAGGTTTAAGGCAGATTTGCCTCTTGGAAGATGCTTTAAAAAACCCACCTTGGATTTGGGTTTCACTTGAACAATGTAAAAATGCACCAATTCCAGTAGTTTCTACTACAGGAAGAGACTCAGAGGTGGAACAAGGCAGACACTGAGCACCAGATCTGCTCTCCATGTGACTCAGCCATTACATCCCACTGCAGGACAGATTCCAGGCACCAAATACCCCACTCTGACACTTCAGCCCAGCCACAGCAGCCAACAAACCTTGGGACTGCTTCAAATGGGGATGATTTGATTTCATTTTTTCCTCTGTGCCAAATAATGAAACACACACCAAGTTGCAAAAGAAATACTGAAAATCCAATCGAGCTTTTTTGCCATCTTCATAAACGATTTATGAAACACTCAAACAAAAACTCGAGAAGACTGAAATAAATATTTCCTTATTGCCTATTCATTTTTATTTCCATTGGAGGCAATTTAATAATCTGCTGTCAAATGGGCTTTGTGCTGGACACAGCCACTTGTTAATAAGCATTTTCTCCAATCCACAGATGGAAGAAACTGCAGGATACAAAGTGGGCCCAGAAATGCTTACGTGAAACATTTACTTAAGTTTTGGGTCTGTTGGTTTCTGAAGCAAAATTCAGGGGAAAAATAGATACAGAAAGATTTATACAGTCACTAAAAAAAGCTTTCAGAGGTGCATTCCAAAGGGAAATTTGGGCCTGTGAACTTTGCCAGCCATTTTAAGGCAAACCGAAATGAGGCGGCTCAGCTTGGCCTGCAGCCAGCCAGGGCCACATTTGACATGTCAGATCAAATTTTCTACTTCAATTAAATATTACAGTAACAAACCATGAGACCAGTGGAAAGAATTTTTGACCCTCTCCTTCTCAGGAAGACAAACCTTCCCTGGAGCCCTGCACCAGGAGCAGAACCAGCAGCTGCAGGTCAGGCACCTCAACAGCACCGTTTGCTACAAAGGCAATGGAAAATGAGCCCAGGAAAAACTCTTCTATCTGAAGATGTGGGAGTGCTCACAGGTATGATTCTTGGTGCCCTAGTGTCTACCAAAATACATTTCCTGAATAATTCACTTTTTTCCCCTGCTGTATCCCAGTGTCACACATCTGGACTGAGCAAAGGCTTTTGCTCCCTCCTCACCCTTTGCTACTCTGCCCCAAACCCACAACATGTGGTATTGAAAACTGGGCTGCTTTTGCCTTGTTAAGAATGAAAACATCAACAAATGGAAAACACTTAGGAGGCCTCCATACCTGTGAATTTTTAGCTGGGAAATGTCCCTTCAAAAATCAGCCCATGCTCCAAATCCTCACCTACCCTCTGCAGATAAAATCTCCCCAACCTGGGTGTGAGTTGGGCAATAAATCCCAAATCCTGGTTAAAGACAGAGATGTGGTAAAGCAGGGCAGTGGCACAGGTTTGTCTGAGCCAGGTGTGACTGCACTTTGTGCTGCTTCCACTGAGGAATCCATCCCTTGGCCTCATCCCCTCCTTCAGAACAGGGATGGGAAATGTGGGCCCAGCCCAGCAGGAATCCTGGCACATCGTGTGGCATCTTTAGAAATAAAAGATTTCATGTCCCCAGAGCTACTGAGCAATCCCAACCCAGAGAAATCTGCATTCTTGAAGAAATTAATTGGCAAAATACTGCAAGGCTGCAGAATTCCATTTTGTATCCTTAAGGCAGGTGTAAATCAGAAACAATTCTGCTGGAAAAGCAGGGATGAGCAGAGAAAACACAACCTGGGCTGTAAATGTGCAGGGTCCTGTCAGGCCCCGCTCGTTGTCACCCGGGAGCTCCCTCAGTCACACCCAGGCCGGGTGGAGCTTCCTGTCCCTGCTGGGCACGGAGGCTCAGCCGCGTTCTCAGCAGGGCTGCAACCACCGGGGCTGGGCTGCTGAACCCAGAGAGAGCCGGGAGGCTCTGCTGGGCTGAAACCACAGCACAGCAGCACTGGGCCAACAGGGAGCACCCTGTGCCCCCAGGGAGCACCAACCTCTGGATTTTGTGGTGCTCTGGACTCCAGAAAATATCTGAGCAAGCAGTGTCTGAGCCCTGTTCCTGCTGCACAAAGGGCACGGTGAGAAATGCAAGTGGAAGTGAGAATTTCCAGGGTCTGTTCTAGGTGGCTTTCCTGGGTCACTTGTGTGAGCACGGAGCAGTCACACCCAGCGAGCAGCAGACAGAAAATGGGTAACACCACTGACCCATTTTGAAAGGGTGCCATGACATTTATCTCCTGCTTCTACTTGGAACAGAAGGATGCAGAGTTTTATTTTAAGCCCAGTGAAGCGCTGGCTCGGAGTGGCCACTCCTCCCAGGACACATTTTTCAGGCTCCTGCTGGCACAGGGATTAAGAAGTTCCCCAGTTGTGTAAATGGCATTTCAGAAGGAATGTACCTTGAGCAGTGACAAGGATTCAAATCTGCTTCTGGAGGTTACCGAGACCACAATTCCCACACCTGGGAGCTGAACCTGGAATTTTCCACGTGCTGCTCTCACAAATCACAGGCCTGAGTCTCCAGAAGAACAGACTGAACCACAGGACGAGGGACAGGGCTCTGACAGCTGCTTTCAAATTCCCAGTTAAAATCAAATTTTAAAATGCCCAGTGGAGGCTCCTGCCCTGTGGGAAAAGGGCCCTTGATCCACATCCTTTAAGCCTCCAGGAGCACGTTGCCCATGGCCAGAACACTTCTTGCCAAAGCCTCTTTGTGACGTGGTCCAGAAGTGATTAATGAGGTATTAGAGGTCTTTGTAGGGACTGCACTTTCACGTGGATTAGAGGAATAAATATATTCAGGTACAGATTGAAAGCTGGGGAGGGTTGTCTCCATAATAAAAAAAGCTAAAAATAAAGCTGTGCCACGGAGCTGTAAGAAGATTTACTGCTTGTCTACTGGAGATATTTAAAAGAGAAAAAACCTACCACACTGCAGTGTCAGTTCCAGGGAGCGTATGGAGCATTTGTTTTATTTTTCTTTCTTTTTTTTTTTTTTTTACAATTTTGGTTTCATTGGGCAGGAATCCAGACTTTCCATCTTCCCTTTTTTTTTTTTCTTTTTGCTGCTATGGTGGAAGCACAAGGACTCCTTTTCCCCTGTCATTTTGGGATGTGTGATTATGGGAAGTATTTGCTTTCTATTCCTGCCTTCCCAGCACACCCTGGCTGCCAGGGTGTCCCCCAGGGGTGACCTGGGGGGAATCTCCACCACCCAAAACTGCCAGGCACAGCCAGGGAAGGAGCTGGGCAAAAATCCCTCCTGCACTGCCCTCTCTCCCTGGCCCTGGGGGTGTTGTGGCCTCCCTGGCTGTGCACAGGGCAGGTTTGCCATGCAAACACCTTCCCAGCTGGGCTGGAAGAACTGGATGGAAGAGGAGATGGTTTGGTCATGTTGGCAGCATTGGGAAGTTCGCCTAAAAAAACCTGGGAACGGAGTTTTTCTCACACCTGTGCAAAAATCTTTAATTTCTATGGAAACATCTCCAGAATTTACAACAGCAGAAGTGAAAAGGGACTGGGCTGTTTTATTTCAGACAGTTTAAAGCAAAGTCCTGCAAGTACCCTTTGATGAATTCATTTTGTAAAGGCAAATTTAAATTATTTTCTAGAACACTCTACATAGCCCCTGGCATAAGTCATCATCCATTTTCAAAGCTTCCTGGCTAGCATAAAAGAAAGAAAAAAAAAAACAAAAACCTTTTCTCTCCTGTCTCAACATTTCTTTCCTTTTATTCCTTTAGCACAAAAATTAGGCCAGATGACATCTGCTGATTGCACTTTTCCTTGGGAGCAAACACAAGGCATTTCTAGCAAGCTGTGCTCCAGCAAAGCCAGCAAGCACCTCCCAGGCACACCCAGAGCCACCAACTTCAGTCTCAGATGCAGGGAGAAAAGGCAAATCTTCCCTAATTCTCACCCACTGGTGAAGCTGCTGGCATTCTTTGGGCCACTGCAATTTAGGAACTTTTTTTCCTAAGTTCCATGAACTTGGACATGTTGAAGATTCTACCTGGGAACCTGCATTGATAAAAAATGCTCAGCCAGCTCACCTGGCTGTCTAACCCCTGATCTCTACAATGATGCTTTTAATTTATTGTTCTCCTGCTACATCCATCACATGGAATTACTCTTGGATATAAATATGGAGCTATAACTCTTCAAATCTTCTATAAATAATGACTTCTTAATAGCCATTCTCTAGGTCTCAAAATTCTGTGAACCTTTAGTAGTTGCTCACAAAATCACCATTTCCCATCCAGAGTGGTTTTGATTCCTGCAGAAATCCCCCTGCCATGGGCAGAGCACAAACCCATTGTGGGTGATGCCCTCAGCCCAGATGGGAACACTGAAATAAGGCAGGAAAAAAAGGAAAAGCCAGGTGAGAATGTGGCTACCTCAGTGTTAATAAAGCCCTCCAATGAAGCACCCCTGATTTGTTGATTTTTCTGGTAAAAACCCCTCTGCAAAGAGCTGATAATTTGTTACATGATGCCCTTGCCTTTTGCCCCTTGGCTAATGCACCTGGAAGCCTTTGCCACTGGCTAAGAGGCTGTTTTGCCTTTCCAGTGGAAACTAAAAGTTACAGCTTGAAAATAATTCCCTGCCCTGTGGTTTGAATCAAAACAAAGCAGCTCCAGTGCCCCTTCCCCTGGCCAGGGCTGGAGGCCAGGGCAGCCAGAGGGGCTGAGCACAGGGCATGGCCCCTTTTCCTCTGGCTGCTTTTCTTGGCAGCAGCTCCTGGGAACTCTGGGATGCCCTGTCAGGAGCAGGGGAAGGAGAGTGACCAAGGGAGGGGAACGTGGCCAGGGATCTGTGTCCCAGAAAACACTTCTGGCACTGGGGAAGAACCAAGTGATGCCACCAGGTTCAGCAAGGAAAAGCAGAATTTCCTCTGGGCCCAGTTTGTGGGGTCACAGTTCTGGGAATGAAAAAGCCCTTTGTGAATAGAATTTTCTC
Source organism: Agelaius phoeniceus (assembly GCF_051311805.1). Classification (NCBI taxonomy): domain Eukaryota; kingdom Metazoa; phylum Chordata; class Aves; order Passeriformes; family Icteridae; genus Agelaius; species Agelaius phoeniceus. Next base: position 6,066,907 of record NC_135288.1, read on the forward strand.
CTGACATTTTCTCTGCCATGCAGGCAGGCTCTGTTGCTGTAACTGACTCAGGTTCCAGCTCCATCTGCTCCTGGATTGTGGAGTCAAGTCCACTCTGCCAGCCAGAACCTCAGTTTGGTCTCCAGTGTTACATAAACGGACCCATACTCCCCTTGTGACTTCCCCCAATTCCAGCACAGTTTAGGAAGCCAAGAGAGGACAGGGAGAGCTCTAAAACTGATAAAACTGATGGGCTTTTGATGCTCTTTTGTCAAACTCCTCTGTGGTACCTGGGCATGGAGCTGCCAAGCTGATTTGGGTGTCCCCAATCCCCTGCAGAGCTCCCTGGGGCACAGAATGTGTCCCTGAAGAGCCACCAGCACCCAACCTTCTTAATTCTGGAAGGAGAAGCACAGAGCACAGAGAAAGCCAAGGCAGGAGCCAGCCTCGAACAATCCTCCCAGTCCAGCTGAAGAATTCCCTGTCAGCCCTGCCCCTCCCAGCCCCACAGTGTGTGACACTGCACCCTGTCACCTGAGCTGGGACAGGAGCCTGAGGACAGCCCCAGGAATGAGCCAGAGGCTGAAGAGCCAGTGGAGCACAGCAAGCACAGCCCCCACTGTCTGCCCACACTCACCTGCATTCTGTACAGGATGCTCTCCATCCCACTGCAGGAAAATGCACTTTAGCAGCACATCTGGGTCGTTTTTTGGTCACACAGAATAAAAACTGTACAAAACAACTGGGATCCTCAGGCTGCACAAAGGCAGCACTGCCCTACATTAATTTTTCACTGAATTTCATTTACTTGAGATGACCACAGGGAAAGCTTCAGAGCATTCTGTGTGGAATGACAGGACACAGAGCCAGGCTCTGCTCTGGAGCCCAGGCACAATGAGGTGTAGGGAAACACCTGCAGTTACCTCCACCACCTTCACAAAGTCACTGTAACAGCACCACAGAATCTGAATTTTCTGCTCCACCCAGCACCCAGTGCAGTTTTTAAACCCAAAACTGCTTTACATAAATATCAGTGAAAGTCAATACATTGGCCATGGATTAAAAGTTACAAATCCTATTAAGGTTACAAGGCAGTGCCATGGAAAGCCCCCAGTCCCAGTGGGGAAAAAAACAAACCAGAGCAAGGCCTCAGATATCTAAAACCTCACACCCTGAGTCCTTCCATCAGAAGATGACTGAAGAAGAGGAGCAACCATACAGTTATAGATATTTTAGGTAATTAAGGTAACTTTTTTAACGTTATAAGTATTTTAGCCAATGGCAAATTGAATATCCTCCAAAGGAACTCAGTTTTCAGTAAAGCACTGCAAGAACACTCTGAGCAACTTCTCCACACAGAAGAGAGAGAAAACTTCAATTCTTTGCTTACAAAATGTTTTGAAAGCTGCAGACAGGCAGATGCCTCCCCAAGCACCAGACAAGCTCAGGGCTCTGCAGTTCTAGGAAAGGCACAAGGAGCTCATCCCCTTTAAGTAACATTTATTACCCCTGAACCTCCCAGAGCTCCCAGGATAAAGGCAGACAACCAATTACAGACTTAGACTTCCAAAGCTTATTTTGCTGCCTTTAGAAATAAGCATCACATGCTCTTTCCACCAGACATGGAGTTAAGGGGGTTAGGGCTGGTGTAAGAGGGGAGGAAGGAGGAGGAGGAGGAGGAGGAGGATGAATGAAGGAGAGGAGAGAGCCCTTGAGTTTGCTCTTTCTGCCAAAGCAGCTCTGCTGTGCCAGGAAAGGTTTGCTTTGGAGGAACCTTCCATGTTCCAGTGAGTGATTTGTCTAATCAGAATTAATTTTAGCCACAACACTGGGGTGGTGCACTCACGAAAGGATTTTTATCCTTCAGAAGGTTTGGTCACCTTGAGAAAAGAGAAACACTTCCAAGAGTTACCAAAAAATTAAAATAACTGACCAGCATCACCAGGTGGGATTGCTGGGGTGTCCTGTGCAGGGCCAGCAGTTGGACTTGGATGATTTTTTTGGGTCCCTTTGAGCTCAGGATATTCTGTATATTAGGATATTATCCCCTACACTGGGATGTTCAACGTGAACACCATCACTGCAGAAGATGCCTTTAGCAAATTGGCTTGTCCAATAAACAGAATTTTGACAAAAAGCCCACCTGTTTCTCTCCTTTTTCCCAACATAAACTCATCCTTTGACTACAGATAAGAGGAAATGCCCCATGTGTGTGAATATGGAGAGAGAAAAACACAACATTTCCAAAAACCTACTTTGTGTAACATCAGATGAGGCAGCAAAAGAGAATTTGAAGGGAAAAACGGAAGGGGAATAGGATGGGCAGGAGGGGGAAATCTGGGACACTCCAAGAAGGCTTTCAGTTCTTGTATAACATGATAGATTTGAGGCCTTTAGGGGAGAACTGGCTGAGCAATATTGGGAGCAGCGTGACTGCACAGCCACATGGGCTGTGTCTGCTACAACTCTATTAATAGGAGAGCATGGAGGGAGCTTTCACTGTGCACACTCCACATCCACCAACAAAACCCCTCCTTTCCCTCCCCACTGCATCCCCCCTCATGGCTACAGTGACAATGTGGGGCTCAGAATGCCCCCAGTGCCACCCCAAAGCAAACCCTTCCACTGAGAGCCCCCCAAGGCACTGCCTGGCCCCAGCTCATCCTCACCAAGCACTCAGAAAGCTCTTTTTGCCTCTATTCAGAATTAACAGGCTTTAAACACAGATTTTTTAGTGCTGAACTGCAGAATTGAGGCCTGGGTTGGTGGATGTACAAGTCCTGTTTGTGGTGCCCCAGCAATAAACAGGGCCCCTCACCACTTGGCTCTCACTTCTCACTTTGCTGTTACAATGCAAGTTCTATTCCACACCCCCCTTCTGTGGGTGGAATGGGCCTGACCCCTATAAAGATGGTCAAATAAATATCTGGTGACCTCACAAGTATGAAAATAAGCTTATTTGAAAGAAAAAGTATATCTTCAGGGGGTTTGGCAGTAACTTTCAATTATTTTTAATTGCTTGGAAAATTAAAGTAAGAAAATAGTGTGGTATAAATGTTGGGGCACATTATTAAGCAGTTTTCATAATATCTTAGCCATAAGCTTAACAGACAAAAAGGGGTTTTTTAAGCCTAGGTCATCTGTTCAATATGAATGGCCTGTCTGTTCCCAGCCTTCCTCAAGGGGTAACTGAACTGAAATATTCCATGATAGAAACCAGATTCAGTTTGACCTGGTAGGCAACGAGAACTCCCCAGAACCTTCAAGCTTTGGGTTTAATTCCAAAGCACCACAGAGCCTGCAGCCCATGACCAGGAGCACAAAGAAAGGGGTGAGGGAAGTCTGGAGCTCTAAATGCCAATGTCCCTTCCCACTCTTGCCTCTGCTCAAACCATGGGGTGAACCTTTTTTCTTATTATTGCCAACACAACCAACTTCCAAAGTGCACAGTAAGCAAGATTCCCAAAATATCAACCCAAGGCCTTTCTTTCTGTGTTTCTGCTCGTGGAATTCTGCTGTCACAACACTGACACTGCCCCAGACCCAGCATGGGGACCAACACACAGCTGAATTCCAGGCCTCATATTTGATTTTCTTGTGTCTGATACTGGGAAGCCTCAAACCCACTTGTGCTGAACTTTTCTAAGGCAGCCTCCAATGCAGTGACTGACACACACAAGGCTTTGAGAAGTACTGGAGGTTAAAACCATGGTGAGCAGCTGAGCCCAGAGGAATCCAGACCTTCCAGACAGCAGAGGTTTGTGCTGTTCCATCCCCTGGGCAGAGCAGAACTGTGATGGGTTTTGGCCACAGGGTGATATAAATTGGCAGGAAAGCCTGACCTGAAAGTCTTAGGTCAAGGAAAAGCCTGACTCAGCCCCTGAGTGCACGAGAGCAAACGCTGTCACATCAGGGGAGCTGCACAGTGCCACTGCTCTGGGACACTAAAGGTTCACAGGCTCTGCATTTCAGGGCTGTTGTCATACATCCAGCACACAAGGAATGATGAATAAATAACAAATCAGGGAAGGAGGTGCTGTGTATCCATCTAGAACAGGGACAGGAAATCTGTCTGATGCCAGGAGCTCAAGTGAGGGTGGATCATGCACAGAAGGGACTCAATAACCATAGGCTGAGTTTGCAGGAAATTGTGGTAAAATGGGTGAAGGGCTCAGGTCTGTGGGGTGACAACAGAAATGTCAGAGGTCTGCAGTCAGACACAAAGTGCCTTGCTCCTGGGAGCAAGGAGAGAACTCCCAGCCATTTTCCAGAGGACAGATTTGGCACAAGGTCCTGTGCTGCAGGACACTGGGTACTCCTGGGCCACTCCTTCTGTGTGTGCACCACCTATTTCAGAGCAGGCTGCACAGAGAGACAGGGATGGACACCAGGAAGATGTCTGTGTGGAAAAATGCCCTGACATTTTCCCAAAAGGACCAGCAAAACATCCATGCCAGTGTCACTCATCATGCCAGCACAATCAGTCACATCCCAGTGAAGAATCCAACAACAATGCAGTCCTGGGAGAGGGGTAATCCCAAGGTTTGCTTTGATCTCTGGAGTTCCCCATAAGGATAATTTAACCATTCTTACACTGCCACAGCTTTACTTGCTTTAAAAGATGTCTAAAGAAGCACAAAACTCCAAGAATAAAGTGCTGTAAGGATTTCACATAGCTGCAAATCACCATGCACTGAGGGGTCTCCTTCACAGAAACACCAAAGGAAAAAGGTGCACAAGTCAAGCATGAAAGAAAAATCTGAAATTAGACTGATCCCCTGGTTCACTTGTGCAACCCAACAGAAAAGGAGAGCCTGGACAGACAAATGAATGGATCAGATGTTACTGTTAGATCAGGAGAGAGAGGTTCCAGCTAAAGCTTTGTATTTAATTATTCACTGCCTGCTCTCCCATGACACTGTGCCAACAACCCCTAAACCTTTACCTGCCTCACACTACAGATCTCCCTGTCCCATTTTTCTGAGATTGAGTATTTAAAAAACCCCAAGCAGGTTAACTTGAAGGTTTAACAGAATATACCTGTGCCAGGTGAAGCCTGAGGGCTGCATGGAGAGAGCAGTGAAGGATCTCACTGGTCCCTTTCCCAGGGGGACAAAGGGTGACCTGAAAATCCCTTCTCCCTCCATGCATGGCAGGAGGAGGTGAGGAACCCCAGAGACCAAGGAGAAGGGGACAAGGTGGGTTTGATGGGAGATGACTCCAGCCAGGGTGGATTTTTGTCTGCCAAGGAAAACCCCACAAGCTGCAGGTACAAACCCAGTGGCTGTGGAGTGCATTTACCCTGAAGCACAGGGAAGCTGACATTTCACCTAAACACAAGTGAGGCTGAGAAAATCAAAGCTCACCTCAAGGAGAGTTTGGCCAGCCACTAAAGGAAACAAAACCTATCACCTTTAGGTAGATATAAACCTAATTTAAGTGGTGCAACAGCCAAAAGCTTCAAAGGCCTCAAACACATTAAGGCAAAAATCCTTTGCAACCACCAAAGCTGTTCATACACACGGCTTGAGAATTATTGTCCAAGAAATTCAGGCAGGTTCCTCCAACCAGGAGAAGAAAACTTCTGCTTAGGAGGGAAAAGAACTGAACCAGGCTGCAAACTGAACTCTCTCTGACAAAAATCACAATCCTGCTCTCAACAAGGCCAAGTTCAGGCAACTTCCCTAAGAAACAGCCTGAGCTGTACAGCAACAACTGCACATGGAACAGGGAGTGGGGCTGAAGCAGCAAATCTGAGGGGAAGGGAGAGAACAAGCACTGAAACACCAAACAGAACCCCAACCCTTCACTAGGGAGGACAGATGAATTCTGTGGCAGGGGAGGTGATCATTGCCACTGCTGCTCTGCTGGGCTGGGAGGAAGGAGCTGCAGGGAGGCAGGCAGATAATGCTGGGCTCAGCTGTTCAGGGCAGCAGCTGCCCCCAAATCCTCATGGCAGGGAAGGAGCCAGGAGGTCACGGGAGTCACGATGATTTGGAATGAACAGGGCAAACAATAGGTTGGGGCCCTCTGTCTTCTTGCCTTTCTCATGGCTTTTGTGAGCTGCTGCCTGCCCAGAATAGCTGGCTGCACTCAGGGCAGCTCAGGGGCTGGGTCTGGACAGGCCCTTTCTCCCCTGCAGCTCCACAGTTTAAAAGGAAAAGTGACACCTCCATCCCCCCCATTTGTGTGCCTGGCTCCCCAGCACTGAGCAGGGAGGCAGGGGGAGGTTTCAGCTTTAGCAAGGGGTAGTAAAAAACTCAAAACAGACCCAGTCCCATGAAATTTATTTAGTCTGACCCCTCTCCTCAGCTGAATTTCTCTCCCAGGACAAAGCTAATGCCATGCTGCAGCACACTGGGACAAATCTGTCAGAATCCCAGATTTTCCTGGGCCAGGAATGCTGCTCCAGAGGGGAGTGGAGCCACTGCTGTTTGATACAGAGCTTGTAGCACCCAGGGGGCTAAAACAGGGTCTGTTAACAGGTCACAAAGTGAAAAAAATGGCCAAAGAATTGGTTTGCCAAGATTTTGGCCACCATAGTAGATAAAACATGGTTCTTGTCCTGCCTCTCACTGCAGCCCTGCCTGACCTTGGGCAAGGCATTGAACCCTGATCCACAGGGCTGCTGTGCCCCAGGAATGCTGCAAACCTGATCCCATTGCAGAAGAGCTTTAAAATGGCAATTCTTACACAATGGTGGAGTCTGACTGGTCTGGCTTAGTAGAGCTGCAGTGAGAGTGTAAACAAGGACTCCAGTGCTTCCTTGGAATGTCAGAGACTGACTTTTCTTACAGAATTTTTCTCACCAAGGCTCCCATATCCTGACTGCTACTTCGTGTGAGTTTGGAGAGAAACGGGTCTTGATTTTCACTCCAGGATGAAACTGTTGTAGTCCTGCTGGCTCAAAAGATCAGGTGAAACATAAAACATTTAATTTAACATTAGCAGGCAATGTTAGACATTCCTTGCCTGTACCAGTAGGGATGGACACAGAGCCTGCTGAAAGCTGCACTGTGAGTAATAATAGGGTAAATCTGAGATCAGAGAAAACACATTTCTTGTTTTAAGTGGTGTTTCCCCGCTTTTTTTCTGCACACAACTTTGATATTGATCCACAGGCTAAGGATTGTTGTAGGGTGCCACCGGAATTGTTTAATGGGATACTTCTTGTGTTATAATCTTGGTAAAGAGACCCACATGTGGATTTGAATAACATCTTGAAAGGAGATTGAGAGTAATAAGGTGGCAGACAGATTGAAAGAAGATTAAAACTCATTTGATCCCCAACTCCCAAGCAAAGCACAGTAACTCCTCCCTGCCCTCCATCCTACCCACACCTGATCCCAGCACTGCTAAGAGGCACAAGGCACAAGAATAAAAACCCAACCAAGTCCAGGTTTCCCTTCTGGGCCAGGTTTGATGTGTTTGCACAGGAGATGAAGGCACAGGGGATCCCCAGGAGCAGGCTGGAGCACCCTGCTGGAAGCAGTGCCAGAGATTCACCATGCCACAGACTCTTGGTGAGACCTAAAACTCCCATTTTTTTTTTTCCCAAATGGTATTTGGCTTGGTTTTCTGAACTGCTGCTGCTCTCAGGTTCAACAGGAGACATGTTTCTCTAAGCTGATTTCTCTGTGGCTGAGGATTTAATCAGATCAAAGTAGTGATTAAAACATGGACTATAACCACAAGCCTTAAAGGGAGAGCTCCAACACTGAGCTCCAACTGAGCTCTCCCCCTTAAAAACCCAAGAAGCAGCAATATCTATCTCTGGCAAATGTATGCTTTTAAAAAATCCTGGATTTCTGCTCCTTCTGGGTCACCTTTCTCTCGATAGGGTGCGAAGCTCCTGGCAAGTAGCAAGAGATGAAGAAATGCAAATGAATTAAGGGCTGCAGTTAATGTGAATGCATTAACACCACCAAGACACCCTGGAAGGTGGATTTGCTGACACTCCCTTCACTCTAACACATCCACTGTAAACTTCCAGCACAGCTCCCTCAGACCCTGTCAGTGCTCCTGACATTCTTTCCTACAGTTTTCCACTTGCTGCTTTGTAGGTCTGTGGTTCCTTTCATCCATCCAAAGACAGCACGATAGCATGTTGGGAGTGGTGAGAAATAGGATTATAAAAAATGTAAATGGAGCAGCAGCTCCACAGCTCTACACAGAGTAAACCAGAGCAACCCAAACATTAAGGCCAAAAACGCCTTTTTAGTGACAATTAGTTCAGAAATGAGGCCTAATTTTACATCATGACCTGCATGAAGAGCCAAGGAGCTGTGCCATCAGATCCAGGAGCCCCATCCCAGCTCCCTCCTGCACAACAAAAACAGGCCAAGTGACTCACTCAGCAGCTGAGCACGAAGGCTGCTGGCTCCTGGCTCCTGCTCCTGTTCCCCACCAGGCTGGATGGGAATTGTTCCCAAAGGTGCAGCACAAGAAGCTGAGCCCTGTGGTAGCTCTGCCCCAGGATATTCTGAATTGCTGGAGAAGTGCACGTTCCATTGGGAGTCACTGTTTATTTGTCACACCAACCTGGCAGCTCAGCCCTCTGCTCACTTCCATCACTGTGACACCTTGGAGATACCAGCTCCTTGGTATGTGGGATAGCATCTTCTTCCAAGCTATTCTTGACACTCTACTCCTACTCCTCTTCTATGTGTTTAACCATTTTAAAGCTGATTTGGGTCATGACTAATAGAATTAGATCCTAAAGTCATGTGCTGTCAGCAGCAGACATTGTAGAGCCAGCAGGACCCACGTGGAATGCAAGTTGAGGCAGCTTCAGATGGCTGGGAAGGCAGTCACAGTTGGTGCTTCTTTCTTCTTTTTAAATAGAATTAAAGCTGGACAAAAATCCCACCAAAACCCCCAAAACTCAACTTTACTCCATTTGAAGCCAATTTCTTTAGTTTGCATATCAGTCTACACCCAAAACAAGGGGAGATGGAGTTGTCCTCAAGCACTGCTGGGAGTGAGGACATAGAACAAATAAATGCCAACAGCCCAAAGCAGACACATGTGCTTTAATCTAGGGCCACAGACCAGGGGTTTGTGCAAAAATCACTGGTTCTACCTACTTTAATGCCCTTCTCATGGATATTTCCAATAACTCTTCATTGTTTTCCCAGAAAAAATATTAAAATCCTTTGTGATATGTGGAGAATGATCTGCCCATCAGCTTTAGGGCAGGACTGAGAGTTACACAGGCCTGGAGGTCAGCAGCACTGGGTTTTATTCCAGGCTCTGCCACTGACATTATTTAAATGGCTTTAGGTAAATAAAATGTAAACATTAAAATGTAAAAAGCATCCCAGTTTCTAAAGGAGTTTGGTATTTTCTAGCAGAAGGTACTACAGAAACAAGACAAATCCCAAAGAACCTCCTTTTCCTAATTCTTTAATAGGGTTAAACACCATTCATTCCAGCTGGGAAACAATTCATGGTGCAGCTCATGAGTTTTGTCTGGTACATGGTGAACATTCAGTTTTCAGACCTTTGACTGCAATTTGCCAATAGCTGCAGAGAACTGTTGCAGGATCCAGTTGTGGAAACTCCCAACAACTCAAAAGGGCTCAGGTCATCTTTCTAAACAAAAGCATGGAGTTCAACAGAAAAGAAGGTTTAAGTTAGTCCATGATAAAATCCTCCAAAACTGGACACTCCACAAGAGCTGCTCTTTTTTTGCCCTTTTTCCTGACACTTCTCACACATCTCTGTGAATTCCTGCTCATTATGTTCTCCATCACTGAGTTCAAGCCCAAGCACTGATATGTAAAATATGATTATTTAGAACTGGGTTCCCCACAGGTACCCTCTGCTTACACATGTTTACATGGGGCTGTCCACATTCCCTTGCAGGCATCAGAAAACCACTTTTGGACTGCAATTCACCCTGAAGGAGATGCTTTAAAACCTGCAGATAATCCATCAGTCAGCCTGGCTTAGACACCTACACTGGAGCCAACCAGTAACTTAGGCCTGGCTTTATCCAGGCTCATGGACAACACTCTGCACAGAGAAATGAGTGTCTAAATATCCTCAAAGAAATGAATGTCTAAATATCCTCAAAGAAATGAATGTCTAAATATCCTCAAGACCTGCTCAAAGCCCCTGTAACAAGACTGGTCCCTCTGTAAAGGGGCAATATTTAAGCATCTTTTCTCCCAGCTCCCTCATGTCAGCTGACTGAGATCTGTTAACATCTTAGACAACACTTTTATGCCTCATGCATAAGTCAGATTTATTTTGGTGGTGTTTTCTCCTCCACATGAAACAACAAGCCTAAAGAATTATTTTAATGAATGGCTCTCCTTTAATGATCACATTTTTCATTAGGAAAAAAGTGATCTGGTCCAGACCCACAAGGAAACCAAGGTACATTTGTCCTCATACACAGAACGCCCCGAGCAGGAAGAAGAGAGTGAAAGGCAACTCCCTTCTTGTGGGCAAAGATGTTTTACTTGCAAATGCCTGAAACTGCACCCAAAAAGCAGCTTACAAATAAATCAAGGTATCCCTGTGTAAAGGTGGCTGAGCCATCATACTCAGGTTACATTGTTTGGAAGGTTTTTACCACTCCAACCACACTCCTGAATCATTTGACTGATTTTACTCTTTCTGATGGGTTTATTGACAGCAGCATTAATTCTGCAGGAATCATCAAGGGTCTGACTAATGTACACACAGCCCCAGTGGGACACTGAGCTACACACTCCTGCTTTTTCCCTAGAAAGGATCCCACAGACTCATCTCAGGAGAGCCAGATCTCAGATCCATCCCACAGATCTCCTCATGGAGCTCTGAGGTTGCACTTTTCCCTCTGTGTCCTCTGCTTCCACTGCCATTAAAGGGAGGATCAATGTTTCTGTCTGCCCTTCCCCACGCTGTGCCAGGGCCCCCCTGCTCCATCCCCAGGTCTGGGAGAGCCCAGGGAATCCTGGCTGCCAGCCTGTGCTCCATCAATCTGCCAGGACCTGGCAGCTGGAGCAGCCCAGCAGAGCTCTGCCTTCCTCTTCCTTCTCCTTCCTCCTCCTCAAACCTCCTGCTTGGGCACAGGGAGCACTACAAAGATTCAGATTTGCAAAGGTGCAAAACAAAAAGAGCAGGAACACAGCCTGGGGGAGGCCTTGGCTGTCTCACCTGTTCAGGTCTCACCTGAGGGGCTGAACTACATTAACCCCTCCTCAGGACTCCATTTGGTTTTCAATAAAAATGTTTCAAATGCCCAAACAGAGCCTGAACAGAACTGTGAGTTCATTCCAGCCCGAGTGCACTGTCAGCTGTATATTACTGAATTGAAATGTTCATTAGAAATTGGAGGAAAATCCAGGTTTTTACCTGTCCAAGCACCCAGAGATGAGTCTTTGGTTAAGGAATGCACAAGTGCAATGCTTGCATTGAAACCCCACAGATATTCTGCCATGTTTTGAAGCAGAAATATGTGATCAGGATTTAAACATCCACATCTCTGACACTGGGCTTGACTTGAAGCTTGTGGCAAACGTAAAGTTTGGATGGCATCCTAAAATCATGTGAGATTTAAGAATCAGTGGAAGGGAGCTGCATTTAGAAGAAAAATCTCCAAAAGTTATGCCCATGGTAAACACTGAATGTCCAATAATAACAGCAGCAATAGAAGGGATCACCTGGAATTATGCACAGATTCCTGCAGGTACAGTCCAGGTGACCTCAAGAGACAGAACAAAAGGCCCCAAAATTGTGTGTAATACACTGAAGCAGGACAGGTGGAATTTTTCCAGGTAAAATATCAAATAATCCCAGGAATGCAGTGGCAACCAAAACTGTTCAGTGTAAATTATCACCCCAAAAGTATCTCAGTTTCCCCTGAAAATGGCTTTGAGCAGTTTGGTACTTTGTGTTTATCAAAACAAATTCGTGGAAACACCACACCTTTGTGCCAATATTTTGTAAATCTGTAATTTTAAACAATTCTAGATTGGCCAGGAACTTCTGTAAGGAAGATAAAACTGCACTATAATAAATTGCCATTTTCACTGTTCCCACTGCACTGACACAGATGTTGGTGTTTCCTGTGTGCTCAGGGAAAATCAGGAATCCCATTTTCAGGCTGGACTCTTCCCTGAGCATGGCACACATTCCCATGGCCACAGGTCTCTGTGCCTGAATTGTCCCCTCAGTGCCACAGCCCCACCCAGGGCCCCATGGGATCATTTCCCACTCCCCCATGGATTTCAGCTCGGGAGAGGCACTGAACTCCCTGCTTCACAAAGGAGCAGCCACTCTCTCTAGAAAATAAATGCTCCAGGAGCACAAGTGCCATGAAATCCCTCAGCTCCTGCTCCCAGAGCAGAAGAGGAAATCCATTCCCAAGGCTCCTGTCCTGGGCTCTCTCCTCAGCCAGCCCAGAGGGAAATCCAGCATCTCCCAGCTCTGCTGCTGGACCAAGTGATCATTTCAGGATGAGGGCAGCAGGGCAGGTGTCTGAGGAAACAGAGAAACCACCAAGCCTCCAGGGAGGATGGCCTGGAGAGGAGGAGGGGAATGATTGTGGTTGAGAAAAGGGAAGGGGTTGGTCGAGAGAAATGCTATAAAAGCACCATGACGACAGAGGAGGGTGATGGAAAGGTCAGTCCCTTTCAATAATGCTCTTTTTTTCCTTGTCCAAATGAAATACTTGGCCACGTCCACCGGCAGAGTTCAGCCGGAGGTAAATGACCAGACAGGGGGGCCATAAAGTGTCTGGAGATGCTGCTGCTCTGGGGGCTGCCCTGCCCTTCCAGCCCTTCCAGCCCGGCAATTCCCACAGCAAAAAGCTCCAAAAGGGCACCAAACAAATGGTGCTCTTGTGCAATCCCAGCACAGAGCTGGGCTGGAGCTGCAGGGAGGGAAGGGCTGAGCTGGAGCCGTCCTGAAGGAGGATTCAGGAGTGAGCACGAAGGGATTCTCAATAATGAGCCAGTGATTAATCCTGATAGACATGGAATTGCTTTTCAGCTGCTACTGGTAGGTGGTCAAATTATACCTTTCCATCACATTCCCACTATACTGCTCATCTCCTCAGTACATTTTCTCATGAAGCACTGGAAGGATTCAGAACAATTAAACCTAACTCCTGAGTAATTCCCACTCCTCTTTTTTTCCCCCCTCTCTAATATGAAATCATTCTTTCTAGTGCTTTAGGAAAATAAATGTAAGTTCTAGAGCTCTAAGTCAGTGTTAATGTACCAAAATGGTGCATTGTAACAGGAGATGCAACACAAAGATTTACTGTTTCCAGAGCTGGTGCTGGAGCCAGCTGAACGGTCATTTCAAGTTTTCAGCTATGCATGACAGGTGGAAAAGCTTTCAGGGAAAAAAATAAATTATTGTATAGTGACTGGTTCTGATATTATACAAATGAGAGCATTTCCTGCCTATCACAGCCTTCCTTTGGGCTAGGGGTTTTTTTCACTGTTATTTATTCACTGACAACTGATTTATTTCCTAATTTATTTCCTAAGAGCATAGGAGTGGTGGCACATAAGCAAATATGTCAGGGAGCAAATGTACAGCCCAGACATATATTCCTGTAAGGCCAGGGCAGCTCTGCATTCAGTGATTCAGCTTCCCCTTCACCACTATTTATGTATTTACAGGAGCTAAAAGTCTTTTATCAAAGTAGCTCCTGGAAGGCCAATCCAAACCCCATTTTACCTGCAGTAATATGTTTGCTTTAAAAAAGGGGAGGGGGCAGAACACTGTCATCAGTTCCTACCTCCACTGAGCAAGTTGGTTTCTATTTTATTTATCATTCGTTTTTCTCCTCTGGAATAATAAACTGGAGTCGTTCCTCCCGTTCCAAGTTGAATTTTAATATGCATGACCTGAGCAGCTATAAAGAATATGCAAAAAGTCTTTTTTTTCCCCCTACACCCTAAAACTTCAGCTCATCCTTAGCAAATTCTCTCTTATTCCTGTCCCCAGTGATTTCAGCTCTTCTTTAATGGTCACTGGTGAAAGGGAGGGAACTAAAGGGATGCTTGATCCAGGACTCTGCTGGCATTAAAGATCAGTAATACAGAAAGATTTCACTTTCCCACCAAGAATTAGAGGAAATGCTCAACAAAAATGAATCACAGAGTGTTGTCGTTATTCTGCTTGGAAAATTCATTTACTAGGAATGAGTAAATAATAATAAAAAAAGAAATGTTTTATCTGAACATTAGGTTGCATGGCAATGCCTGCAGTTTCTAGGTTTACAACCTGTTCTTGTGCTCTTATAAGTTTTGCCATTAAAAAGGCTTTAGGAAATGGCTGACAGCTCAGCTCCCTTTATTTTTCAGGCACTATCACAGGGTGCATTTTCATAGATATATATTTCCCATCAATACAATTTTATAATCCAGTTACAACCTGTGCAGGAGGAGCAGTGCAGCTCGACAGGTATTTAAAGAACAGCATTAAAATGGGATGTTTGGATGTGCCAAGCAGGAAAAAAGAGGGGGGAGAGGCAGGGACTGAGCAGAAGAGCACAGGCAGTAATTATAACAATACCTTGTGCCTTGCTGAGTGTTCCATAGCATGACTCATTAGATCCTAACAATGCCTGGGAGATAGGAAGTGTCATTATCACTGTTTAATAAGGGAAACTGAGGTAGGGAAAAAAGAGAACGTTCTTGTCCAAGGTCACCCAGCAAACAGCCCCAGCACAAGCAGGATCCCCTTTTCCAGCCCCCAGCCCTGGGTTTCCCCCCGGGGCAGGGACCTGAAGAATCCCTGATCCCTCCCTGCAGCATCCTCGCTGCTCCAGCTTCATGAAGAGATCACCAGAATGGAAAAGAATTTGAGCTGTTAAATTACATAAGTGTGTAGTCACCACCTAGCAATGGAGAAAAAAGGGCTGGATATTTTCAGTTACAACTAGATTTTCTAAGCAGATGGCCAGAAGAACTGACGTCACTCACATTCCAAATTACAGAGCTGCTTGAAAGCTGCTCCAGCCTTAAGGATGCACCAGGCCTGCCTTCTAAGACAGTTTTCAGTTTTCCAAGCCCCTCTCTGCACAGAGATCAGGAGGGGTTTTCAGATCGTTTTTGCTATGCTGTTGAAAATCTGCTCCTTTTGGGACACACCTGTCCCAAGCTCCCTCAGGGATGCTCAAATCTTCTTTTCCTGCACTGAGGCCCCAGTTCAGGCTTAGCTTTCAACACTTAGCAGGGTCCTCAAAAATCCTGAACTTGGGAAGTTTTTTAACTTTCACTGGAAACTTCACAGAAGAAACAGTCCTCTAACACTGGCTGCTCCAATATAATTCACCTGATCAGCTGGATTTTGGCTCCAGATGAAAATCTCAGCAAACACAGGAGCCCTGGCAGGGCAACAAGACGGGGAAAAAAGGAAGCAGGAAGTACAGACCTGTCTGTTCTGAAATTTTAAATTTCATCCTCAACACAGAATCAACTGAAATACTTCAGGCTTGCTCTACTTTTTGCTGCTTTTCCCCCCTCTCTCTTTTCTTTATAAATTTAAGAGCAAAAAGTCAGTGGGAAGCCAGCAGGAGCCTTGCAGCACAGGGAAGGCTGGATCTGATTCCAGGGTAAGAACCCTAAAGTAAAAGGTCTGAACAAGTTCCAAAAACCCATCCATCACTGGCTGGACATTTTCCCACCTTCAATGAAATGAAAATACATAAGGGACCTACAAAACATTTTTAACCCAAGCCAGTTCAGAGTTCTGGGAGACCAACAGAGAAAATCAGAAATATCTCAATCCCCAGGATGCTGATTTTCTACCAGAGCATCTCAAGAATCAGAAAAGTAACATTGTGCATGTTAAAACACCATTCCTCCTGAGGGCTGGCAGTGCCTCAGGACAGCTGGCCACATTTCCATGGAATGCCCCCACTGACAGGCTGCAGGCTCCATCCAGAGGTGCCAGTTCAACTCTGACTTCAGCAGCTGCTCACGACAGCAAGAGGGCAAATTCTGTGTGCTGGAGTATGAATCACAGAATGATGGAATCATTTAGGGTGCAAATCAGAGGCCAAACTGTGCCCAATGCCCACCTTGTCACACAGAGCCACGTCCAGGCTTTCCTTGGACACCTCCAGGGATGGGCACTCCAAACCTCCCTCCCTGTTCCAAGGCCTGAGCCCCCTTTCCATGGGGAAATTCCCATTCCCTCCCCTCCTGTCCCTGTTCCCTGGGAGCAGAGCCCGACCTGGGGCTGTGCCCTCCTGTCAGGGCTTGTGCAGAGCCACAAGGTTCCCCCTGAACCTCCTTTTCTCCAGGCTGAGCCCCTTTCCCTGACACAATATTACCAGGAAAATTCCATCTAAGGGCTGGTCAGGACTAAAACACAAACCAATGCATTCACACTGAAAATAATTCTGAAAACCTGAGCTCCCTCAGCCTCTCCAGCCCCTCGATGTCTCCCCAGCACTGAGGGTCCCAGCACAGGGGACAGGGTTTAAATCCAGGGTTTAAATCATGAATTTCTCAGCTCCCTGCAGCATTGAGAAGCACCCAGGGGGAGCCTGTCATTACCACATCTTTGCCAAGTGTCGCCAGACCCAGGGACAGAATTGCAAAGCACTGTCCCTGTTTGCAGACAGGAAAGAGCTCTTTGCAGCATCTATTAGCCTTAAAGGCTTGCGAGAGGAATGTCAGGAAAAGTAATCTGGTGCAAAGCACAGCATTTCCAAGGTGACAAAGCAAGAAGAAAACAAGTTCTAGGATGTCTAGCAAGAAGGGATTTTTTTAAATCACCCCCTGTGCAAGGTAGGCCCAGCACTGGTTGTGTCTGGGAGCTGGCATCAGACTCTGCCAAGTTTCCATGCAAAATAAAACCTTTTATTTCCTCTAATTTCTTTCTCCCCTCTCCCCGTGCAAAAGATTCCTGGTTTGGCACAGAATGATGAATTGAAGGAAGAAAACATCAGGTAAAGCAACAAGAAAAGGGAAGGGAACTCAAGGAACTTTTCAAAAGTGGACGTGCCACTGCTCACAGTTTTAGGGAAAAAACAAAATAAAGGAGAACAGGGAATGAAATATTCCAGAGGTACAATAGCAGTCCCCAGTTAAGACATCACCATTCAGCCCAAGCCTTGCTCACAGTGCAAGTTCCTGCCAATGAGACAGGGAGAAATCCCATCCTGCTGGTTTGGGACCCCTGGGGAAGCCCCTGACACGACTTCCTGACCAAACCACAAGTTACCCTCAATATGAGACAAAAACCCCAATTGCAGAACCCATTCTCTCCTCTTCCACAGGACCTGCTTGCTGTAACAGGCCCCTGAAGCAAAGGAATGTGCCACAGCTCTGGGAATTTTGATAAATCCATGCAAGAAGAGATGAAGAAACACCCAACAATGTCACCATGGTCACGAAGGTGGGTCATTAACCCAACCAGAGGAGCTTTGAGAAGGCAGCTCTGACACTCCAGTGAAGATTTGTCTTGTCCACTTCACCCCCAGGAAAGAACAAAATGCACCAGTGAGGGGGAAAACCCCATTTTTACAGCTTGTCTTCAAAATGGTTTCATGCTTTTGTTCAATGGAGTTTTACCTAAAACCCAGATCAATTCATGGAACAGTTCACAAAGTGGGAAAAGCCAACAGCAGCTGTCAGTTCTCTAAATCCACAGCTGACAGCTCTGGGGCTGACACTGGAATGCCACAAAAGCTAACACTGGGATTACTGGCCACTATTGCCCAGAAACATGGACACACACTCCCATCATCAGTGACCCACAGTCCTGTCTGCAAATCTTGCAATCTTTGCCTCTGATGTTTAGTCCTGGAAAGACCAGGTCTTATTTCTGGTCACTCTTGATGTTCCCTGCTTACCTTGGCTCCGAGCTCCCCAGGTTCCAACAGAAAATATAAAATATAAAATATAAAATATAAAATATAAAATATAAAATATAAAATATACAACTGCCCTTGTGCTCCAGCCACCAGACCTGAGTGACACCTGCAGAACCAGCAATCACAACCACAAAATTACCAGGAAAATTCCATGGAAGTGCTGCTCAGGACTAAAACACAAACCAAGCTAATGCATTCATACTGAAAATAACTTGGAAAACATGCAAGCACTGACCAGCTGTGGGGTGGAAAGCACAGACACGCACACAGACACACACACAGACACACAGACACATTCCCAGTCTTCCCAAAAATTCGCCAGGTCCCACAGCTGGCTGTGGAAAAATGCAGTAAGTGACAGACCAAGCCACCAACTTTATGTATTTCAAATGTTACTTAATAAATGGCCTCCATCAGGTGGTCTGCAGGATTTCAAATTATTATTCTTGGTGATAAGGAAAACGAACACTTTTCCTGAATAAAGTCACAGTGTCTAAGGGAGAAGTTCAAGACTAAAAAAGAGAAAGTACATTTTGCTCACCTCCCCCAGTGGAACTGAGTGCACACTCCAGACACCAACAGCTCCATGGCAAGAACACCCGATGCCACACACATCTAAATTTACTGCCTGTGTTAAGAAGCAGCACTTGAGTCACTTTATAAATAAAACCAGCTATTAATTGCAAACCTAATGTATTGTAGGCCGGGACACCTCTATAAACTCAAGAACTCTCCAAGGAACATCCTGGGATTAAATAATATTCTTATAGTCATTAAAGGCTCTTTCTTTCTCCACACATTGGGTTTTCTTGCACTAACTGGTGTTTTATTACACATCAGTTGTCCTAGACAATTGATTATCTATCATGATCAGGGGAGGTGAAGAAAGGTTGTTTGACTACAGCTATTAAAGATCCATCAGATTTGTTAAAAAGGGAACAATTACTCTATTGCTTTTCTAGTTTCTCTTCATCTCCCTCAGTTACAAGAACATTCCTTTTTATCAGGGATCACAGCATCTCCTGCACTTACTTCCAGTCACTAAGGTGTGCTGGGATGAATTCTCCAAGAAAGAACATCCTGCTTTGGGCCCTGTCATAAATGTTTACTTACAATCAATTACTTGATTGTAAGTACCTTAAGTACCTTGATTGTAAGTATCCCACCTTAATTACTAAGAAAACACACTACCAATAATGTAAAGTTTACTATTTTAAAAGACAAACCACCCCTGTTATTTATCAGTCACTAAGGTGTGCTGGGATGAATTCTCCAAAAAGAAACATCCTGCTTTGGGACCTGTCATAAATGTTTACTTACAATCAATACCTTAATTACAAAGAAAACAAACCACCAATAATGTAAAGTTTATTATTTTAAAAGACAAACCACCTCTGTTATTTATCAGACAATACAAACTCAACTGAGAAACTGCAGCCACTGCACTGGGAAGGATCTCCCAGAACTGGAATGGCCGTGGAGCCCAGGCTGGCACAGACTGGGGGTGCTGGTGCTGGATGCTCTGCCACGTCATCTTTGCCATCATCTTTGATCTGTGCTGTTCCAAGGCCACACAGATCATTCCAGATGCCAGAATCACACCCAGCAGTGGAGGGACTGACTACAGGCATCTCCAGAAAAGGGAAATCATTCTGTGTGGGCAGAACAGCCCTTTCCTATCCCTTGATTCCCAACAAGCCAGGGGATCATGGCCAGCACTGCCAGGGGACCATGGCCAGCACTGCCAGGGAATCATGGCCAGCACTGCCAGGGGATCATGAACAGCCAGGAAACCATGGCCAGCACTGCCAGGGATCCATGGCCAGCACTGCCAGGGGATCATGGCCAGCACAGCCAGGGAACCATGGCCAGCACTGCCAGGGAACCATGGCCAGCACTGCCAGGGAACCATGGCCAGCACTGCCAAGGGATCATGGCCAGCACTGCCAGGAAACCATGGCCAGCACTGCCAGGGAACCATGGCCAGCACTGCCAGGGAACCATGGCCAGCACTGCCAGGGATCCATGGCCAGCACTGCCAGGGAACCATGGCCAGCCATGGAACCATGGCCAGCACTGCCAGGGAACCATGAACAGCCAGGGAACCATGGCCAGCACTGCCAGGGAACCATGAACAGCCAGGGAACCATGGCCAGCACTGCCAGGGATCCATGGCCAGCATTGCCAGGGGATCATGGCCAGCACTGCCAGGGATCCATGGCCAGCACTGCCAGGGATCCATGACCAGCACTGCCCTTTCCCACCTGCACACAAAGAGTGAAAGCCATGGAGCAGGGCCAGGACAGAACAGAGCCTAGACCAGGCTTGGGCACATCATCTCCCAGGTTTTAGCCAACACAACCCATTCCTCTCTAAATCATGTGCGGTCTGGGGAGCAGAGTCCTTGAAAGAGTGACTGTTCCAGACACACAGACAAAATAAACAGCCCCACAACCCAAACAGCCGGCACAATTAGACTAAATTGTTGATCATTCCAACAGCCCGAAAAGAATAGATGATGAAGAAACATCTGTGTAAATTAAAAGGATACTTGGAGCCAGAGGAGCCTCACTTGAGATTCCAGGATGCACTATAAACATCCCAGCAGAGCCCCAGAGCTGCTCACCCCACACAGCTGGGACCAGTTAGGTTCTGTCAATGGTTTCCCGTCCCCCTTCAGGATTACAGTAAGGTAGCAAATGCCTTTAATCTAAACAAGCTTTGGGAGGAGCAAATGTTTTTGCCCCAGTTCAATGTGAGCAGCTGGAAGGAAGGAGTGCACAGCTCACATGGCAACTGAAAGAGGGCAAAGTAGATATTATTATTTTTACTACATGGCTGAGGTGCTTTGGAATTCATCCTTAGAACAACCAGCAGCAAAATCCCAAACTCCAAAAAAACTCAGATTCTCCTTTACTTGTCCCAAATAGGAATAATTTTATTTCACAAAATACCTGTTACAGCACAGGTATTTTGTGAAATAAATTATTCCTAGTCATTCTCCCAGTCTGTGGCAGGCCCTTTGCAGAAGCTGAAGGACTGGCACGTGCCATCTTTGCTGCAAGAGTTTACCCCTGAAACCCCTACACTCCTCTATTTAGAACACTTCCCTGCTCTCATTCCTATTCTGATTTCAAGCACACTGAAAGGCTGTGCTGGGTGAAGGGAGTTGGTGTGGATTACATTTATATCCATATATTTAGTATTATGATAAAACAATCAGGTTGCACAACAGCCACCTCGACTCTGCTACACCTACTCATTACCTTTGTCCTCCTCTCAACACTCTCATTCATTTGCTTCATTTTCTGCTAAATTAGATTTCAAGAAGGAAGCCAGTGCCTCTCGATGCATTTACAGAGCATGAAGCACAGAAGGTCATGACTCTGGTTTCCAGCCTCTACTACAGCAGGAATAATAATGAATCTGGTGTTGGTGTTACAGTGAAATGGAGCCTGTAATCACAGCGTGAGATCAGAGAGGGACGTACTACTATTAGCATAGAGAGAAACAAAAGTCAACAAATGAATGCCAAGATGATGTCAATTGGAATCGGTCCAGATTTACACAACTGTCGTAGAAAATAAAACCTGAAACTTGGTCTGAATAATTCAGACCATCCCCGTGCACAGATTACTGTCCTTAGCCACAAATACTCAGAAGTGGGAGAAGATTCATTATATATACAATTCTTTCAATTGTCATCCAGTTTGACATAAATCTGGAATAATTCCAAATTGTTGTTGGGAAGAAAAACTTCAAAAATCCTTAATATTACCAGATGAAATCCCTAAAAGTACCAAATTAATGCAAGAGGGAGACATTTCTTCTCTGGGGTCTTTACAGAATGAAGCTTAATCTGAATGAGAAACTGCTTTAACTTAAGCTAAAATTCCAGATAGTTTTTGGGGCTTTTTTTCCCTTTCTGAGGTCAAAACTGTCTATTTAACAAGGTCCCTTTGTTCATTATATATGCACATGCAGTTTACAAACTGAGTCAAGAGAGACATTTTGTGCCATTTCTGATAACAGCTCCTCAGACTCAAACACCTCTTTAGCACTCGATCTATGAGTCAACACTCCAACAACTGACTCTGAACTGCTGAGTTTTTCCTATGGCAACCACCATACTCACTGAAATGAAAACATTCTGAGAAAAATAAAGAAGAGAGGGGATGGGGTTAGATCCTTGCCAGCACAGTTTCTTCTGTGATCAAATTAAAAGCAAACCATAGTAGTTATTAGATGTGAACAGTTGTCTGCAGGTTGTTCTTCAGATCATGCAGACGAGCATGGAGACAGAGGAGAAGGAAGACAGCAGGCTGAGAAAGGCCAAAATCTGACTTAATTTATGTTCTCTATAATCTGTTCTTTTTTCCTACCAGCGGTGGCTCAGAATGCTGATGCATGTGCCTTTTGAAAGTTAACATTTAACAGAGATTTCAGGTCTACCGAATTCCAAGAAATAAAAATAAACTCTTGCCCTGCTTCAGCTGCCAGCTGAGGCCAATGTTTGCTGAGGGGAATGCTCAGAACCACAGAGATTTTCAGGTGGAGGAGTTCCAGGAGCCTCCCAGGCTGTGCCCCCCTGCCCCACAAACCATTTCTGAGCAGGCAAATCGAACTCACTGCTGCTTTTCCCTTCCTTATCAAACTTTTCCAGCTACAGCAGAATTTTTACAAATGTCATATTCACTGTGCTCACACACAAGGGTGCATTGAACAGCCTCTGGACTCTGTTTGGGTTCAAACATCCCACCACACCTTCCCCCAGCAGCCCAGGACTGCTGCAATGAGGAGCATTTAAACAGAAATGCCTCTTCCTCCAGCCCAGGCTGCAATTAAAGACGTTTGGAACTGCCTTTCCTGTGGTCAGTGTCTGAACTGTCAAAATAAAAAGGGAAATGTGGTTAAGTGTCCCAGGCTTTGTTCTAAAACCAACCATTATATGGAGGAGCTGCACATTTCCCAGGATCTTCTCAGTGCTCTCACAGTGACACTGCTCAGAAATGTCAGCACATCCTGCAGGCCACCCAGGATTCTAAATGAGACGTGTGGACCCCTCAAACAACACCAACAATAAAATCCCAGGTGAGCTCATCCACTTTTTTCTTAGCACAGAACTCCCTCCCATTGCCAGGCAGGGGAGGATCCTGTCCTGGGCTTCCACCCTTCTTTTCCCAGGTAAAAATACATTCAACATTCAAAAAATACCCAACATTCAACATTCAACCCAACCCAACATTCAACAAGCATTCCACTGTTTGAAAATAAAATTATCTCTCCTTAGTGAAAAGAAAAAGACACACTGGGCTGCTTGGAGCAAATATACATTAATCTTAAGACTAATGTGCAATATTCTGATGGATTCTTTATCTTTTTTAAAAAAATAATCTTCTCTCTGTAAAGGCAATAGAGCATGATTTTGAATAGTTCTGAGAATATGATCTACCTGTAAAAGCAATTATACTGAGCCCTAAGGTGCAAATAATTATGCCCATAGAGTATAGAAGTTGCTCCTTGATTTGTCTTGATTTTAAATATAAAATATGGAAGCAAGAAGAGCCTCAAATGTGACACACTTTTATCAGCATCCCAAAGTTCACACAAACCAGAGCTGGGGATTTCTTTCAGAGGCAAAGATACCAAAGTTCTGTGACTCAGCATTTCTGAGAGATGTACCTTAAAGTCTTAAAGGAGGGAATATTCTCTGTGATGAGGAACAACTGGATAGGCAACCGTGAGAAACTGCACTGAGGGGTTTTTCACTTCAGCTATAGATGCCTGTATATGTCCTGTGACTATTCCTGAAGCCAATAAAACCAAAACTCAGGGGGGAAAAAAACCCACAGAAATTCTGTCTGGTTTGTGCACAAAACCATAAATTGCTCCCAGCTTCCCTGGAAGCCAGCTCCAAGCCTGGTCACAAAAGAAGCTTCCAACTCCCAACCACCTCAGGCCAAGTCTGAATTATTCTAATGACACCTGAAGACCCCAGGATTTCCTTCTAGTCTGAGGTTTGGGAGTCTGAGGTTTGGTTCTGCAGACAGAACCAGCTCTTGTTTAGGGCTGTTTTGATGAGTGAAATGAGGTTGGGGAGGGGTCTCTCCTTTAGGGATCCAGCAACACAAAGCTACAAACCCATCCAAAACCATTCCAGGCCTCACCCCAGAACACAGCTCTGAGGACATTCCAAAGTGGACACGTGTCAGGAGGCTGGAGGCAGGTGATTCCTCACTGCTGGGCTGGGGCTCCCCTGCAGCCTGCCCAGCACACATCAGACCTCGCTGCTTTACAGGAACTGCAGCAGCTCCCTGCAGCCAGGGTTTTCAGAGATGGAGAGGAGATGATAAAACTCCCTCACTGCCATTAGCAGCAACGGGTGCAGGGGCTTTTACCTGGTGCCAGAGGTGGCTGCTGAGCCACTTGAAAACTCACCTCCAGAAATGGAACCACGCTGTGGATGGGAAGAGAGCAGTTGGAAACTACTCCTAAAAAACCAGTTTGAAACTACTAAAAAAGCAGAGTTTTGTTGAGACTGGGGAAGGCCAGGGAGGGTTTGAAGCACGTGCATGAAACACTCCATGACCCCCCAGCTGTGCAGCTCAGCCAGGGGCTCTGCAGAAATCATCTCTGTGCTGGTGAGCCCCAATGTGCTCCCCACCCCAGCTGGGTTCAGCCACCATGAATTCACTCCATGGTCAGGATTCCTCCCTGCTGGAACACCCCTCAGTTAAAGACACACAGATTTCAGTCTGCCTGGGAAGGCAAAATCCACCCCTCACAATTCAGAAATGGGGAGAGAGGGGTGAAATTGAGATTCTGCTTTCAGAGCACAAGAGGATCACATTTCTCCTCCACCCCACACTCCCCTCACCACCCTCCCTCCACTTCCTTCTTCTCCTTTTTTAATACTCTTCCAGGTCTGGCAGCCCGTGTGTTTTTTTTTCCTCCATAGAAACCGACATAACAGCGAGTTTGAGCCAGGCTCCAGCTCCACAAACACAGCCTGGCCCAGGGCAGACTCAAGAGAAACACAGAGACATGGAAAGAAATGTCCAGGATACCCTCAGGCTGCCAAGCACATGTGATCCTTCAAGGTATTGCTGAGGATAAAGGCACAGTCCGTCTGTCCAGGGAGGTCTGTCCAGGAAGGCAGCACAAGCAACTCCTCCAGCAAATATCAAATAATGGCACTGTGAAACAGCACCCATCACATCATGAATCCAGCAGAGCAGAAGGAATGATGTGCCCAGAATGGCACTGAAGAAGCAGCAGTTTGGCACAACAGGGTTCAATATCACCCCACACCTCACTGGCGTGTGGCTCTGCAGACACCAAAATGCACACAAATTAAATGTGTTTATAACTGACCTTCTGCAGCTGGAGAAACACACATAGAGGACACAATAATTTGCCACAAAAAGCAAATACAAGAACAAACCCCAGCCCTACAATTCAGATCTGTGCCCTAACCTGCTGTGCAGGAGCAGAACTGCTCAGCTGCTGTGTCCAAGGCACGTGGGGCCATCAGACAGCTCTCCCTTATCTAAGCCCAAGGAATTTATGCTTGCTAGAGCAGGAGACTGTTCCCAATGTTAAAATGAAGTTTTGAGTGGAGAGCCTGTGTGAAAGTACCTTGCTAGACACTGATGTGCTTCTTTAGTGAATTTTCCTTAGGATCTTAGTACAAAAAACTGAAGCAAAGAGAGAGCAACAAAGTAATAAATGGAAGAAATTATTTATCACAATTTAGGGCTTCCTGCAGTGTTTCTGTTGCCTTTCAACACAAGAAGCTTCAAACCTTGGAATAGAAAGATTTAGAAAACACCAGAGAAAGTGAACTCCCAGCCCTGCTATATTACAATTATTCTGCTGCAATGTTAGGTAAGAAGAACAGCACAGCTACAGTATGGAAATGCCAAGTGAAAACAATTCCTGCTATCAGCAGGGGCAGGCTCCAAGCTCCCTCGCTGCTCCTTCCCTCCCAATCTGCAGGAAACACCAGCCCAGCCCACCCTGGGCACTCAGTGACCTCCCCTGTGCCTTTGGAAAGCAGAAAGGGACAACAGGGCCACAGAGCCTTGGGAGCAGGGAGATAAAGGAACCCAGCCTGGTCAGAGGGGAGAGGGAAAAGAGCAGAGACTGCTGACAGTGAGGACAGCCACCCTCCCCAAGGCTGTGGAAACAGGCAAACTCAGTGACTCTGGCTTTTGTGGGGAAATGGGATTCACCCCTGGAAAGGATGAAGCTCCAACACTCCCTCCCCTCTCCTCTCTCTAAGCACAGAGACAGGAGGCTGCAGAGCATCTCCAGAGAAGCTGGCACTGCACTACACCCATCTGCTCCTCTGAGCTGCCAGGGAAAGAATAAACTTATCAGCAACTGCAGGTTTGGGGGAAAAGCCCTGGGCCAGCAGCTGGGCTGTGTGGGATGCTGCACACCCTGCCTGTGACCCCCCCAGAATCCCACAATCACTGGGCTGGGGTTGGAAAAGACCTTTAAGATCACTGAGCCCAGGCCTGTGGCCCGCTGTGAACACACAATGTGTGACCCTGGCAGCATCAGAGCCCTCTGGGCACAGGGATGATGCTCATGCAGGTGCCTGATTCACCCTCCCTGCTGGTGGTGACCTGAAACTCTGAGCCAGGGCAGTCACCAGCATCCAGAGCAGAGCACACTCCCTCAAACACAGAGAATTCACAGACTGGATTTGCTGCTCTCCCCCACTTCCTCCAGACATTCTGCTCCCTCTACGCTCCCCTGTTAACCTTAACAAAAGCAGAGAGAAGAAGAATCAAACAACTCCTGTGTTTCAGTTAAGTCATATTGGAGATTCCCATCAATGCAGAGCCACGTGACTTCCAGAAATCCAGCTTTGATTTACCCCAGCTCAAGAGAGACTGGGATCAATCTAGCTGAGCTCAACTCCAGCTCTGCTGCACCTTCCCCAGAGCACGGCCCCAGCTCAGGGGAGCTCTCCTGCTGCCCCCCACCACCCTGCTGCCCTTTTCCTCTCTCCTGCTGCAGCTCCTCCTGACCCTGGCACAGTCACGCATTTGGTTCCAGTCCAGGATACGACTGCACTGCAATAAACAACTTTTCTTAGAATTCTATTCCCAACCCCCCTTCCCCATCCTGTGTATGTTGTCTGAGGCTGTGGTTCAAAACACCGAGACAGAATTATTGCAACCCATCTTTTTTACACACTGTGCAGACTGTCTCCTCAGCATGATGCATTTTTAATAGGTTTTCTAAATGCAGACAACCAGGCTGCTAATAACAAGCTGCTTTTTTTCCCCCCCATTTCTTTCCTCCTCCTTTTATATATTTTTTTTCACAAGGTAAAACTGCTGTAGAGCTTTGATGTCTCACTGCACCTTACTCAAAGAAACAGAGTTTATATGGCAAACAATTGCAAAATCCACAGCACTCGAGCTGTTAAAGCTGTAACAGGCACCACTGGAATGATCCTGGTGCTTGCCTGCCACTTCTGTCAGGTCCACCACAAGTTTTACTCTCACAGGCCACAAAAAGAATATTGTTTGAACATGAGTTGAACAAAAGATTTCAGGATGCTGGGCACCAAACCAAGCAGAGAGATAAACTCCAAATTTAGCCTGCCACAGGCAAAGCCCATCTCCTGCAACACTTCAGACAACTCTGGGAGAACTCCTCCTCCTCGTTGGACTGAGATGAAGAGAAGAAATCCTGTTGTCTGGCTGGAACACCTTTCATCTCCTGTCCTATCTACATCTCCACTTTGCAGCTGCCCCCTCTGCGTCCTTGGCACCTCATAAATGGCGAGGCCACCCTTGCAGGATCCATCCCCAGCTGCTGGAAAGGGCTGAGCCTGCATTGCAGGGTGTTGCTTCAGCCCATGCCCCAGGTGTGACAGGAGAGTTACTGAACAACAACACCGAGGAGAAGATGAGAGCGGGAGGTTCTGGCTCTGCACGTGGGTGGCTGGATGGAGAAAAGATAATAAAAGATGATAAAGGATGGAGAGGCAGGCAGGCACTCCTTGCTATGAAAGAAAAAGGCATCACCCTGCTCAAGCTTTCCTAAACCCCACTGCACTTTCAACCTTTAGAAGTAAAGCTGCAATTTAGCTTCATTTTTGCTGAAAAAAAATACATATATAAATAAAAACCAGGAGCACTGATGTCACTAACTTCTTTTCCCCCTGCTTTTCCAAAAACGGAACTTTAAAAATGGGCCAAAATTCAGGAGAAAAGGCTCTACTGTCTCCAGAGCTAAAATGTACCAGTTTGACTTGGCAGCTGAACAACTTTCCACTGATTTGATGCTTTCCCCCTCCTCGAATTCTCCCATCCAAATGCAGCTGGAAATGTCGTTAGAGAAAAGAAGAGGCATTTCCTGTGCGGTTCCCCCTTCCCCCACCACATTCTTGGCACAAAAGGCAAGGGAAAAGCTAGAGAGACAAAGTGTGCATAAGAGGGAGAAGAGAGAGGCAGTGTGCAGGGATTTCTGGCTGCTCCCCAGAAAACGTACAACAGGAATTGCAGGGCTCAAAAGAGACAATTTACCCCCTTTCTGCAAGGCTCTGGAGCCCTTGGTTCAGTATGGAATGGTGGTCAGAGACAGGAGCATGGCACTACAGCCTGGCCAGGACACGTTCCAGATCCTGCAGAGTCCCTGGAGGAGAGATCCTGACACTTCCCACAGCCAGCCACACACAGCTTAGTTATTTACACCTCAAATCCAGCTGCATTAAAATCCTTCAGTGCTCCAGAAGTGGAAGGAATAATGGGGGAGAGGGATTGAGGACAGAAGATGAGATGGGGACGACAGAGAAAAGGTTTCTTTTAATGCTTTGTGTCTTTGGCCACGTCTGACTGACTTTTTTAACACCACACTCTTGAAAAAGGCACCAAGCAAGGCTTTGCACAGGACAAGTTTCCAGCACCTCTGTTTTTCAGAGCGTGTGTATTCAGCACTTTGTGAAAATTAAATCCCTCCAAGGTATCCAAATCCAAGCCCTGCAAGGGGCTGGCAATTCTAAAAGCAGAGCCCCAAAGGTCTGCAGCTGGCTGCTGCCCAGTCCTTTTGCACTGTGGTGCCCTGCAGAAAGCAGCCATTGTCCCAGCCCAGAACCCCCAGTGCCACTCCCAAAGTGCTGTAACATTCAGGGTTCTTTGTGAAAATGATCCCACAGCAACAGTCGTGAGCTGGGTACTGCAATCTGACTTCCCCTGGTTTCACTTAGTCACTCTGCTCCAGAATGGATCAAAGCCTCCACAAAGGTTGAGTCAATTTAAACATTCAGTTTGCTTCTTGAGCTGTGAATTAAATGCATTCTTTGGTGGCTGGGTAGGGATGAGTGACTCAGTCTGTATAAACATTAACTGACTCTAAAGCTAATGGAAAAAAGAAATATGGAAAGGAGAAAAACAGAATCATACGTAACTTCTTGTTTCAGCTGGCAGCAAACCCAGATGCAGTGGGTGCACAGCAGCTCGTGAGGACTCTGTACCATCCAGTCTGGTTTTTCTAGGGCACAAACACACCCCTACCTTCAGGATTTTTGAAGTCTCAGTCCGAAATTCACATCCGTGCAGGGGAAGGGAACACATAAAGGGTGTGGCCTAATGACTTCCTTCTTTGTTCTGCAATCAAACAGCACCAGGCTATCTCTGCCCTCGCTTCCTCCTTGGCAGACGGAAGAATTCTCAGTTCAGTAAGACCTTGCACCCTCTCTAAAAACTTCCAATGGATCCCATTCTTTCAGCAGGGACCCCGCAGAAGTTTTTACAGACCTCTGACAAGAGCACAGCGCTGTGAGCACACGCATTTACAAGCAATTCCTATTCCAAAGAGTTTAAATCCAAAGAAAAGGAAAAGAAAGGCCCCTTTTTGCAGATCTGGATTAACACGATTTAGATCATACTTACAGAGGATTTATGTGGCAAAGGAATTAAATTTACATATCCTTAGTCTCAGCTTCCACTGGAGCTGGCTGCGAGACTCCTCACTACGATATTCCACATGGAACTTTAGATGCTCAGCACTGCCTGGCTGCCTCTGAGCAGTCAGAGATGTTCTCTACCTGAAACCTGAAGGAGAGGCAGAGAAGCAGATGCTGTGTTGACTGTGCAGACACCTCTGCAAACACAGCTCTGAGGGCACTGACCTTCCCTTATCTGCCCCGCCGATAAGGCGCACTTGGCACCGGCGCTGCTCTGCTGCCTGCCGGATGATTTAGGGGCAGCTCCTGCTGCTCTGCTACTGCATTTCACTCTCACCTCTGTGCTCTGTGACAGGGGCAGAGGTGGGCCTGGGCAAATCAGCTTCACTGGGAAACAGCTGGGAATGTTCCCATTTGTGTGCCTGGAGGCTGGTGATGGACTGTGCAGCACGTTCTGAGCTGCACTAAACCCTCTTTACGGCAGCATAAAGCAGCCTCAAGCTAAACAAAAATGCCCCATAAGAACAGATTTTATAGAAATGGTTTCTGTAATGGTGGCAGTTCTGTTTCAGCCCCAGCACAGGTGTAACAATGCATTGTATGTGTCTGCAGCCTCCCTAATCATGTCTATAGCCAGGAACTGTGAGACAGAGCAGGACTGTTCTAAAGTTCTAATTGACCAAAAAAAGACAGCTCACCTTGGAATGTCTGCTCTGGACACTGCCTGTGGGTGCCCACTTCTCCACACGTGCAGACATGTGAGCCCCCACATCCATCATCGTCCAACCATTTAAACTCTTTTAAAATCCATTAAGAACTGAGGGGTGAGAGGCAAAAGCTATAAGCCAGATCACTGAGGGAGAGCTAAACAAGGGTCATTCTGGTCCCTTCCTTCCTCTACTAGATCCAACAGTGTCCCAAAGGCTGAAAACTGGGCACTGGACCTGAAGAACAGTGCACATATCCCTCCATGTAAGCAGTGGAAAGCTCAGTCAGCTCTGCTTCCTGCACCTTCTGACCTCTCATGTATGCAGCAGTTAAAGAAAACTCAAAGGCTCACAGAGAAAAAAAGACAATTTCATATATTGCTCTGCATATTAAAGTAACCATTACAGTCCTATGCTTAGGAATGTTCCAGAAACAAGGCAAAAGCAATTAATTCTCATTCAAGTGAGGTGGTTTTCTTATCTCCTCCCTCCACAGACTCTGCCCACTGCTGCATAAGGGGCCTATGGGGCAGTAACAGGAGCATTCAGCTGCAGTTTGCTGTTTTTCTAGAAAAGGAAGTGAAAGTGCACTAACATAGAAAGAACCTTAAATTAATGCTGCAGATCAGCAAGAGCCACCTCACAGTGCCTGGGAGTGTCTCGTGGCCCCAGATTATCCAGCACACTCTGCAGACAGTCTGGACACCTCCTAAGCCTCTTGGTTCCTCCGGATGTCCTTCTCCTCCCTCTTCCTGCATGCTCAGAGGGAGGGAGAAGCTGTCCATGCACTGACCCCCAAGCCAGGTGCTGAAATGAAATCCCCAGCTCCACTGCACAGCAAAAGCAAAACCTTAGGATGGAAAAAGGCTTCCCAGAGCTATTTGAGAAGCATCTCCTAACACGTGTCAGTGAAATTCTGGGCTTCAGGAACTCAGAATAGTTCAGACCTGAGTATTTTCAGCAGCAGAAAATGGATGGAGAACACTTCAGAATGTGCTGTAAGACTGTAAGCAACTGCAGGCCTCACTCAGAATGGGAAAGCTTGCTGACTTTACAGCACAACACTGACAGGAATCCTGGCTTTACCAAGAACTGCTTTGATCCATCCCAGCTCTGCCTGTAACTCAGGGCCCACCTCATACAAAAGTCCTTATTTCAAGTGCTCTGAGCCTCTAACCCCAGCTTGCTGTCCAGGGTACACATGTAATAGAGGTAGAGAGACAAGAAGGGTTTCAAGCAGTGCTCAGCTGTGCAGGCAGATCCCCACAGGTTTGTGTGTCACTACCACCTTTTCCTTCCGAAGCTGCTCGTCTTCACCACGGCTACCAGTGTGGTTAGATTGAGTTAAGAATCCGTGGTTAAATATCTGTGGTCATAGTAAGTAAGTGAAAAAAGGTGGTTGAACTCCATAGGGGTGGGGTGAACACGGCCAAGGAGGAATGAAATCTGTTACGTATCAGCTTCTCAAAGCTCCTCTCCATGAGCAACCACGCTCACTTTGTTCTGGGAAAAACGAGGCAAAACACCCTCCTTTTTACTGGCAAATCTCAGTGGTGGCAACCAGATGTGTTGGGATTTACCAAGCAGTGACATCCACATGCAAATAAACACTTCAGTTTTGTCAGGATGTTTATCCCTGGTGTGTGGCTCCACCACTGCCAGCTACACTTGGATCCTCCCAGCTGTTACCACCACTCCCTTGTGCTCCAAACCTGAAAGGTGGAACTTCAGAACCACCAGGAGCAGAGGATGGTGCAGAAGTGCAGAGGTTATTTGGCCCAGGTTGCCAAGAAGCTGTGCTGTGTCCCCAGGGATGATGAGGCTCACACAAAGCAGCCCAGCTTCTCCCTGAGCTGCTCTTTCCAAGTCCCTTTTGTTTCCCCACAACACTTTGCACACTCACTGTCTGTCTCCGCTTCCTCCTGCCTACCCTGCGGTCGGAGTGGGAAGCCAAGGGACTAAGGCCAATTAAATGTGGGAGCAGGTGGCAGCCAGGTGGAATTATGGGAAGGAGAGCAGAAATTTCCTCTATTCTCGAGGATCTGCTCTCTCTGCACTGAGATCATACTTACAAAACAGGTGCTGCTGCACCATATGTCTCAGAGAAAGTCACACTAAGCAAATTCTATCTTGCAACAGAAGAATATTTTTTTTTTTTCCCTTTTGGATCCCTCAGGTATCAGAACCCTCTGGGGAGACTCTGGGGTGCTTACACAAAAAGTGCCAGGAGCAAAATGTGTACTGGTGAACCTTGCAGTTGAATTTCTGTGCAACAAAATTTAGTCTATTACTCCTTTTTTGTATAAAAGCTAAAAAGAACTTAGACACTGTTGAAGCATCTTCTCAATACAGCGTGGAGGCTCAGAAGTCTGCTGGTTTTGACCACTTCTTATTCATTCCCTTTAGCAAATGAGTAGAAAAGCGATCCAAAAAACCTCTCAGACATAATGATGTTACCCTTTATTAGGAAGCCATTAAAGAATTATTGGGGTTGTCAGAAAGGCCTGACAGGAACACTTAAGTCATCAGCCTGCTGTCCTCTCTTTCACCCCTATTCTTGGCCCTTCCTTTGGAGATGAGTATCTTGCACAAACAAAATTACCTTTGATTGCAACAGTTGAACTTCTGAGAGCAGGGAAAAGCAGCTTGCTGACTACAGGGAGTGGGGCTGCCCCAGACAAACACGGGAGAAGGAACAAGAAAAACAAGTTTTAATTAAAGCCACTTCTAGATTATCAATTTTCCCTTTTGTACCGTGAAGTTTGAACACACATACGCCTCAAGAGTGTGATACCAGTGACACGTTACACAAGGCGATTCGGGGACTGAGAACAAGGTGGCAACGTGTGAACAGCAGGATCCTGCAAAGTGCTGAACATCCCCAGATCCAAGAGGCTGCACCACGCAGCTCCAGCAGGAATATCCCTTCTGACACCTCTGCTGACACGGGTCATACTCGTCCCTCCCAGAAAAGCTCATAATTTGACTTAGTGCTGCTGGCAGGAGGTGCAGGAGCCGTCGGGCACAGCCACAGCCATGGGTGGCTCCAGTGCCCCTGCCCTGGGGATTTCCACATCCCAGTACCCCAGAACCAGGGATTCTTAACCAGAATTTACCAGCCCAACTTTTTGCATCAAATGTTCTAAGTTTAATTGATGTAATCTGAGAGAAGAATTTGGGGTTATTTTTAGCCAGTGGTTGCTGCTGCTTTTTATGTATATACACTAAGGAGACAGCCATTACCAGGATCGTTTTACATTATGTTCATGCATAACTGGATGTAGGAACAGTTTTATAGGTCCATACACACACACTCTCCCTACATTTTAAGTACATATTTTTTATGTACATGTCAAAGGATAATTCTATGTGCAAGGAACCTGAGCACACAGCGTATCATCCCGCCACAACACAAAACAATTCCCTTTAAACCAATCAGTTACATCAATCTTTAGAGTCTTAAAATTTGTCATACCATCAGAGAGAGAAATTAATCTATAGCATTGTAAAAAAAGAGAAAGCACAATGAATCGAAATTTGCAATTCATGGGCTCAGAGGGTTTTTTTTGGGGGGGCAGGGTGGGGGGAAGGGGGAGGAGGTTGACAAGGGAAGCTGATGGATTTGGCTTTTAAAGCCGAGGGACCAGCACCCCCTCCCCAGCTCCCTGCTGTCACCCCCCCAGCCCTTTTTCCAAGTGCACAGCGCCTGTAAAAATTCCTGCGCGCTATTTGCAGGCAAGGTCACTGCGAAAGGGCATGGCTGGGAGCCAGGGTGTTTTTCAGCTGAGCTGCAGGGAGGGGAGGGGAGGCTCAGGAACTCAATTAGAAGTTTCTCCAGTCTAGCCAGGAGGCTGGAGCCCAGACTGCGGCTGTTCCGCCCCGCGCCCGCCCGCCCCGGCTGCCGCCGCTGACGCATCCCGCAGGCATCCCTGGAGGAGCCGGGGCAGCCTGGGCTCCCTGGGCTCCCTGCCGGCCTCTGCAGCCCTGGAGGAGCTGGGGCAGCCTGGGCTCCCTGGGCTCCCTGCCGGCCTCTGCAGCCCTGGAGGAGCCGGGGCAGCCTGGGCTCCCTGGGCTCCCTGCCGGCCTCTGCAGCCCTGGAGGAACCGGGGGAGCCTGGGCTCCCTGCATCCCTGGAGGAGCCGGGGCTCCCTGCCGGCCTCTGCAGCCCTGGAGGAGCCGGGGCAGCCTGGGCTCCCTTGGCTCCCTGCCGGCCTCGGCATCCCTGGAGGAGCCGGGGCAGCCTGGACTCCCTGCCGGCCTCTGCATCCCCGGAGGAGCCGGGGCAGCCTGGGCTCCCTGCCGGCCTCTGCAGCCCTGGAGGAGCCGGGGCTCCCTGCCGGTCTCTGCTCCTTTATCCCTGTCTGTTTTCCGCTGGGGGATGTGCCCCGGCCTTTCCCAGCGTTCGGCTCCGTGCGGGTCCCGCGCACGGGCTCGGCAGAGCCGCCTGCCCGGCCCGCACCCACCGCTGCTTTGTCACCCTTTGTCACCCTCTGTCACCCCGGGACGCGCGGGGCAGCCCCAGCCAGCAGCTCATTAATTCTCCGTGGCCTGATTTGTCTCGAGGCGGAGGAGGGCAGGGCCGGGGAACGCACACGGGATATTTGAAATACTGTCGAATGTCACCCAAGGGGAACCTTTGCCCTAAAATTGTCACACAATTTCCCTGGCTGGGACTGTGTCCAAGGCAAATCCATTCAGCAGCACCGCATGACTTCCTCTCGTGCCTCCAGGACAGGCAGCCCTGAGCAGGGGCTTAAAGGAGCACCTGCATGGGCTGAGCTGCTGCTCTCCACTGCAGGGTGTGCAGCTGTCAGGGGCTCCTCCCTGAACCCACCTGCGGCTCCTTTCGGCTTTCTGACCCAAATTCTCAGCCCATGAACGAGCAGCAAAGGCTGCCTGACAGACACCAAGGGTCCAGCGCTAAAATCTGCCCCCATAGTGCCTGGGAACTGAGTATTAACGAGTTGGGATCCTATAGGTGCAGTGCTGGATGCTTTTTAAAATGTGAGAAGGTTACTCATACTAAATATATAAAACCCTCTCCCCCCGTGTTGGTTTTCTAGTTAATTGGAATGAATTTGGCACATTACCTGGGAAATGAAAGTGCATCTTTAATCATCTATGGAGTATTTCATACAGACCTTTTGCATACATATCCATACACAGATACTCGCATCCTCCCAAGTATTCACTTCCCTTGTTGAGTTTAAAACTTCAGAACAAGAGGGTTAATGAACCAGCAGGACCTTTCTCTCTTGCCTGAAAACTGGGCAGCACTTCCATAATTCCATAATTGCACAAGGAATCCTCTGCTAGCAGGCACACGTGACAGCCCAGGAAATGTGCTCTCCAGTGCAAGGGGTGTTTTTGTGATTCCCAGCTCCAGGAGCCTCGTGTTGCTCCCCTGAAGCCAACGCACACCAGCCTGTCTGAAATTAGAATCCCTTTTTTAAGGTCATGTCACCTCAGATTTTTTGATAAAGGCTGAGCAGTGCCTGCCTGAGAATAAATCCAGCCAGTCCTCAGAGGCGTTGTTGCATGTCAACTGGAGGAAGTGATTAAAAATTAATGCAAGAGAGGAGATAGAGAAACCTGAAAGGGTGTGCCCGTAAAACACACTTTCAATCTGTCTCGTCAGCAAAAGAGGAAAGAAATCAGATTCTTATAATACCAGACTCTAGGGAAGTGGTTGGGGCATGAACTCCGTGTTCTTGTAGGGATTCACCCTGAGCAATGAAGAAGAAGCAGAAACCCCACGTTACCACAGAGCTGTTTCTGTCTCGCTTTCCGGGTGGGGATGCTGGCAGGAGGGGAAGGCAGCGTGGGGGTGTGGAGGTGCAGCTGTGGGTGGCAATTGCACTGCTGGGATGTGCAATCTCACCCTGCTGGAACAGATGGGACTGAGCTGGCCTTGGACCATTCGCTTCTGGCTGCTCTGGGCATTGGTTTGGGTTTTTTCTTTTATTATCATTGTTGTTTAAGGTCCTCGTGAAACAACCTTGAAGGGATACAGCTTTTGTTTCTCAAGCCTTGTCTGTGTTTGGGCACAAAAAACACACACATGCAGAGCAGCAAAAGGAAAGACAAACTTAACAGCATTTCAGGAGCTGCAGCTCAGAAGTAATTTTGGTGTTTTACACTATCTTCATGCACAAGCCTATGTCTGAAATACTTGGTTTGGCTGGTAAGGAAGATCTGAGGAATCAGCAAAAGAGCAGAACCTTCCATGTCCACTAAAGAAATGTTTCTCCTCCAACTGGAAATGCACTGAGTTCCCTCAGCACAGCAATCCTGTTTGGAACTTGCATGGCTATTTGGATTGTAGTAATTTAATTAGCAGATATAATTTCTACTTAGATGTCTGGCAAACAGCAGGATTCAGTCTTATTCTCCTAAATAGACTGAACAGTTAATTTGGAAAAAAGCTAATTTTTGTTTGGAAAAAAAAAGAGGAAGGAGAAGGTATCCAGTTCATGGGATTAGCAGCAATATTCACAATTAAGCTTCATGAGGCTTCCCAAAAGCTGGGGCTGCTATTCCTTCCCAGCCTCCTCCCTTTCCTGACCCAGCTAAAAATCCCAGTCATTTCATTAACAAGTTCAGACTTCTGTGCTCCTCACTGAAGGGTCTTAACCTGTGACCTTTGCCATTTCCAAGCCCTCCTGACTCCCCCGTGCACCAGCATCCACCCCTGGGACTTCCAGGTTTTACTGCTCCCTTTCCAGTACTGGCAGGAGAATCAGAGATGGAAATGAAGCTGAAGGAGGGGCAATAATAAATGCAGAGCTTTTCTATTATGCCACAGCTTGTATGTTGGGACCAGAATTCTTGGCTGTGGATACCAGCAAGGGCTGCAAGGCCCTGGAGGAAGGCAAACATGGGGCATTGGAGCAGGAGCTCTAGCTCTGCAGTCACTGAAATCAATAAATAGATTCAGCAGGGGAAAACCTTAGAAAACCCCTCAGGAAAAAACGAGGAGGTTCCTCACAAGCCTGCCCCTGACCTCTGGGAGAGTATTGCTGGTGCAAAAACCCACCCCAAACAGCAGCACACGTCACTTGGAGGGGGAAAAAATCAACAGAGAAACGGTCCCCTCATCATTTCTTCTCCTGAGCATAGAGCACACACGACTTTTCTTAATTATTCCTGATGTTCATTGTAGGTTGCATCATTTTGGAACACCGACGGTATCATTTTTAAAACTCTGGTTGCCATGGCAGCACAGAATGTGGCTCTTAAATGTACTCTGCTTGCACATTCCTCTGATGAGAGGCTGCTTTTCTTTCTTTTTTTTTTTTTTTTAAGAAAAAAAAAGCATCTCCACTGAGAAACATGATATAATGACAAAAAAAAAAACCTACAGAACAAGCATAGGAAGAAAATGGTGGCTTCAAAAAATAAGGGGGAAGGGAGAGGGGACAGAAAGTGGGCTGGAAAATACAGCCAAAAGGACACTTTTCTTTCAAAGGCAGAATGTAAGCAGAGCATTTTGGGTTCTCTCAGAAGGTTGTAAATTCAGACAAACCCAGTCAGTCACTTCCTTGGTGACAGCATTTACAGCTCTGTATTCAGCCTTTGTTTCCCTCTGGAAGGTCCTCCTGGGCCGATTACTCAAAGGCAGAACTTTAAACCTTGAGCAACCTTTGAAGAAGTGGTGGCAGCTGATAAGGGCCAGCCAAGCAGACACTCCCTCACCTCCCCATGTCCCTCTCCAAGCCCAGGTGGCTGCAGGAGCTCCAAAGGGCACAGGAAGAGCCAAACAGCCAAATGGAACAGCAGCAATCCCAGTGGGACATGGGAATCCCTGAAATCCCAGTAGGACACAGGAATGGCAATCCCAGTGGGACACAGGAACCCCTGAAATCCCAGTAGGACACAGGAATGGCAATCCCAGTGGGACACAGGAACCCCTGAAATCCCAGTAGGACACAGGAATGGCAATCCCAGTGGGACACACACAGGAATCCCTGAAATCCCAGTGGGACACACACAGGAACCCCTGAAATCCCAGTGGGACATGGGAACCCCTGAAGTCCCAGTGGGACACACACAGGAATGGCAATCCCAGTGGGACATGGGAACCCCTGAAATCCCAGTGGGACACAGGAATCCCAGCAATCCCAGTGGGACACACACAGGAACCCCTGAAATCCCAGTGGGACACAGGAACCCCTGAAATCCCAGTGGGACACACAGAGGAATGGCAATCCCAGTGGGACATGGGAATCCCTGAAATCCCAGTGGGACATGGGAATCCCAGCAATCCCAGTGGGACACAGGAACCCCTGAAATCCCAGTGGGACACGGGAATCCCAGCAATCCCAGTGGGACACAGGAACCCCTGAAATCCCAGTGGGACACAGGAGGCTCCTCTCAAATATGTCATTTCTACTGGGAACAGTGAATCTTGAACACCACCACCACCAAGTGTGGCACTGAGAAGAAGCTGGCACTGCCAGTAATGATCTCTTATTTAATAATGACTTTTCCAGCTGACAGCCCCAGGCTCTGCCACCCCAGCCCTACACACTTTGGAGGTACCATTCAGAGTCCTGTGGGTGTTTTTCTGGTATTGCCTCTATTTCAAAGGTCCTGTCCTTAGCAATCTCCTAAGCAAGAGCCTCTGCACACATGAGCAGGGCCCTATTTGAAAAGGAATGGCATAACAGGGTATTTTTGGCACCTCACAGGACTGTGTCCTTCAGCACAAGTAGCTGGGTTTGAAACTTAGTTTAAACAAGAACTCAGCCTCATCAGTGATCCCCAGCCTCAGTCATTAAAAACATGGGTTGCACCTCTTCTGTGGGAACTGCTGCACTCCTACCTTCCAAAAAGAGCCCAAAAAGAAAAAAAGAAAAAAAAAAGCCAGTGAGACTTGCTTTTTGAAGTGCTCCTTCCCTTCTGGCTTCCACCAGCAGCGAGAGTGAAAATTTAAATTAAAATCAATTTCTCCAAATGTTCAGTGCAGTCTAGTTTTGGCACAAGCTCTCAAGCCGTTTTATCCTTCCCTAACAAGCAGCCTATCAAAAAAGATAACCCTCTAAGTGCTTCATATAAGTCTATAAGCAGCATTATCTCCATTTTTGCAGGCAGGTTAACAGACACAAGGATTTTGAGCCCATCACTCAGCAGCAAAAATAGAAACCAACTCCCTGACCTTCACACCCATGTCCAGTTCTTAATACCCCCATACACCCCGATTGTAAGAAAATCAATGATGTCCTAGGTCAGAAAATCAGTTGGAATGATGTAAAAAGGGAAGATATTGAGGAAATGAGAGTGAGAACAACACAGAAACCTCCTGATTTTAGTAAGGTCACAAATTGTTGCTCCAGACAGAATGAGCATATATGAGTTTGTTCTGCCTGTGGGACTGGTTTAAGATTTTGGAAACAAATTATCATTTCACATCCCTTCATTTCTGGAGGAGCAAGAGAGAAGGTCAATGCACATCAGGTGCTAAAATCAAGATAAAGAGATCTAATTGTCACCAGCTGCCCAGTCATTGCTTGGGCAGTCAATGCAAATTCACAATCAGCTTTTGCCAAAGAATGCAAATTCCTGGATTTAAAGTTTATGTGCTTTTTTCCCCTTGCAGATTTTTCAACAGCTGCTAAGTCCACATTTCAAATACCCTCAAGCTGACCATTATCATCGAGATGCAGGTATGATCCAACAATAATCTCGTCCTACTTCTGTTTATAATCACAAACTATTTTTGTGTGTTCTAGAATCAAATCAAAGAGGTTTAACCTCCCATAAAACACCCAAGATTAAACACATGGACAAGACTGATTGCCACAGAATCAAAGTAAGAAAATAAGACTCACACAAATCTGCTCACTCCCATCTTTTCCTACATGGGCAACTTCTTCAGAACTTCACTGAGGGGTGGAATTAGGAGGCAACCACAACAATCCCAAAAAGGAAAGGACATTAAAATGCAAACCAAATAACAGACCTCTACTGATGAAATATTCTTGACTTGGAGTCATGGCTGTGTCAGGTTTTCACCATTTTGAAACCAAAACATTTGGGAATGGCAGCACAGCTGCAGTGGGTGCTTCTCCTGCCCTGGTCCCTGCTTGCACACTAACAGGTAACTCTGAATTGTTGCTTCCAGAGCTGCACAGTGCAGTCCCTGAGAGCTCCCAAGGAATCCAGGAATGGAAATGGGCTTGGGGGATCATGGGCTGTCAGAGCAATGGGTTTAGGATTAAAAAAACCCAAATGAATGCACAAAAAACAACTCCCCTGTGAGAGGACTCCGTTTCCATGAGACCGAACCACCTCAGATCAACACTTCCTCTTTTCCCCTCCAGCTCCGTGTGCCTCAAAGCTCAGGATCACAGGATGCACCTTCCCTGCCCTGCTCTCAGGTGCAATAGCCCACTTTCTTTATTTGGACAGGGTGAAGAGGAGGAGTGGAGGCCTGGCTGGGTCTGACAGCTGATGCTGCTTTTATGGGGGCAGATTAACTGTAAACTGGATTGTGCCCCGAGTTCAGAGTGCAGCCTTATCTCCAGAATCCTTCCCCTCTTTACACATTCCAAGGGTTCTTACAACTTCAAGTCACTCAAGCATGCAATATTAACCCCTAAACAAGCTCTCACTGAATCGCCTGAAGGAAAAGTGGGTTTAGAAATTTTTTTGACAATGTATTTTTAACTGCTCCAGTTTGCAGAAACAAAACAACTTTCACTTCCTTCAAAACAATCCATATGTCCATTTTTGTGTCCATGCCATAGAATGCAAATCATCCTGCTTTCAAGTTGTGTACAAATAGAGAGCAGGCTCTTGTCACTGCATACACCAGAAAAAAGCAAATATTCTTGTAACCAGTTCCACAGCCAACAGGGACACCTCCCTGTGACCCTGCCTTTTTCAGATTCCCTCTGGAAATGCAGCTGGGAATGAGATCTGTTCCACAATTCAAGCGGTGACAGGCAGATCTGGTGTGATGTAAATGTTGCAGGATCATTATTTCCTGGGACACAATGGCATTCCTGCTTTTTGCAGCTCAGAAATTGCTCTGGCCTGATACCCAAGCCAATGGAAGCTGGCGAGGATTTGGGGTTGGTTTTAGGACACATCTACCAATGCACATTGGGGGGGTTGGGTTTTCCTCCTCCACTTTCCAGTTTTCTCTGGGATTATGAACTGAACTTCCCAGCAGTGGGAACCTCTATTGTGTTTTTACTACCTCCGATTTCTACCACAGTACAAATAAACTGTGACTAAAAATACAGGCAGTGATTGAATAACACTTTGTGGAACACTCTATGACAAACCTGCAAACCAACACAAGCCTCATTGCTTCCCAGAACCTGAACCTTTTTGAGGTGGTTTTGGTTTGGACAACCAAAAACAAATACTCACTTCCTCACTTTCAATATTTTGTGACAGAAAGGGAGAAGTTCAACAGAAGCCAAGGTGCTGAACTTTGATTGTGAACAACTTGTTGCACTGAAACACCACCAAGCTGCAACTGGGAACTTCCAGGACAGGTCCAGCTTAGGCTTCAGGAGAGAAGTCAAGAGCTGACAAACTTCAGGTTGATCTTATTTTAACTGGGGGGGAAAAGGGGAAAATGCATATTTCAAATACTTCTGAATTAATGTCTTGAAAAATGCAATTCAAGCCTGCAGCAAAGAAAGCTTCACCTGGCAAAGCCCAGCAGTGCCCGAAGGAAATGAGTTCCAAAGGCAAAGCCAAACACTCCCCAGTGACCCTGCACTGACACAGCCTGAGCCTCTCCCCTCCTGGCACTGCTTTCCAAAGCACCTCAGCAAAGCCTCCAATCCAACACCATTTGCAAAGCCCCACCTGAAAAGAAACCCAATGCTCCCAGTCAAGACAACTGAGGCTTCCCTGGAAGTATGAGAACACAAAAATTAAGACCTTAAGTGCATTATAATCCCTCTCCTTTTCCTATGGAGATCCTTATCTTAATTTAACACATCTTCATTTTTTTTTACCTGTTCATAGCCTTCATTTTTGATAAGCAAATGTTTCTTTTTAGGCCTTGTATTGCTTAATTTTAAAGAAAAAAAACCCAAAAAACCACCACTATCCTGAAACATGAGCCTGTTTGTAAAGCAGCATAGGAAATTTAAAGCCCTGTTTCTATATTTTGACTGTGCTCTGTTACTTAGGCTACCCCACAAAAGCCCAGGTCTCCTGCAGACTTCTCTGGGGCTTTCTCTGAAGGCGCCTGTGATGGATTAGGAAAGATCCCAGTGAATGATGAAAGCTGATCTGCAGCTGGGGAACGTGCACTGCTCTAACAGTCCACCTGGGCAGAGCAATCAGTGCTCTTGGATATTTCTCCAAAGATACATTCAAATTCTGTGATATAGAACAGCAGCTCTGCTGTGCTTCTGCAGAAAAATGCCCCATTACTGCCTGTTATCAGCAAAGCTCTCGAGAAATCCATTTGGAAAATATTTTCCTATAGCATTCACAAGGAAATTAAAATGTAATTTAATGACAATGAGTATGAATGGTAAGATAAATGACTTCTAACAAGAAGGAATAATACATTGCTCTGGTGTTCAAGTGCTTTAATGATAATTTGTCCACTTTTTGTTTGTTTGCTTATTTTAAATAAATAAGGGGAGAGGGAGAACTAAACTGCTACTAAATAATAAGTTCCCAAAGCACAAGGAATCCCTTGGGAAACAACAGAAGATAGGTAACAGAATTCCAGAATAGAACTGTAGGAACAAAACACATCTTCCAGTCAGAAAACAAGATTTTTATCTGGGAAAATTCTTCCAAACCCATCACCACAATTTAAATACAAGACACAAAATATGTGTTATTTACCCAACTCCACCAGATTAAAAAGGGGGGCAGGGGGAGTGTGATTCTTCCTCCTTCTCCCCAAACCTGTTCACTTCTCCTCAGAATTTAGGTGTATTTTTTTTTTGGTGCCTGCTGTCATAGCAAGTCACATTTTTCAGAATTATGTTTCATGTATTCAAGAGAAAAAAAAAATCCTAAGGGCCCTCCAAATGGTTTATGAGTGTACTGGGCACCAGCAAACTGCAGTCTCCAAGTCCTTCAGTGGGAAAAGGGTTCCTGCTGTTAGGAAAGAGAGGCCAAAATGAGGCACAGCTGTTTCTCCCTTATTTCCAACCCTGCTCGTTTTCCTCCATTCAGGCTGTTATTCCAGACAGCTGTGAAGACTTGCAATTGCTTGGGGTTTTCAAGTTTATGTCTTGTTTTAAAATTAAGGTGAACACTCAGCTTCTCTTAAAGAATAAAAATGTTTCAAACCTTGATAGCCATTTCTAGAGCTTTCAGTTGAGCTTGTGAGAAAGAGAAGGAATGACTGCTCCCCCTAAAAAAACATCCAGAGCCATAAAAAAAGGGACAACAGCCCTGACCTGCCTGGTGCCCTGGCCTGGACTGATGATGGTCATGAAATGGGACTCCTGAGAAGCCAAGGGAAGGAAATAAACACTCACAGCCTCAAGAGCTCTGACCTTTGGGGCCTTGGATCCACATGGAGCTGCTGGACACGGCTGTGCCAGGGGAGGACACCTGGGACCTGCAGCTCCTCACCCCTTGCAAAGCTTTGGAGATCCTGGGAGCTTCAGGGGCAGCTCCTCAGCCCTTGCAAAGCTTTGGAGGATCCTGGGACCTGCAGGAGCAGCTCCTCAGCCCTTGCAAAGCTTTGGAGGATCCTGGGACCTGCAGGGGCAGCTCCTCACCCCTTGCAAAGCTTTGGAGATCCTGGGAGCTTCAGGGGCAGCTCCTCAGCCCTTGCAAAGCTTTGGAGGACACCTGGGACCTGCAGCTCCTCACCCCTTGTAAAGCTTTGGAGGATCCTGGGACCTGCAGGGGCAGCTCCTCACCCCTTGCAAAGCTTTGGAGGATCCTGGGACCTGCAGGGGCAGCTCCTCAGCCCTTGCAAAGCTTTGGAGGATCCTGGAAGCTTCAGGGGCAGCTCCTCACCCCTTGTAAAGCTTTGGAGGATCCTGGGACCTGCAGGGGCAGCTCCTCACCCCTTGCAAAGCTTTGGAGGATCCTGGGAGCTTCAGGGGCAGCTCCTCACCCCTTGTAAAGCTTTGGAGATCCTGGGAGCTTCAGGGGCAGCTCCTCACCCCTTGCAAAGCTTTGGAGATCCTGGGAAATGCAGGGGTAGCTCCTCACCCCTTGTAAAGCTTTGGAGATCCTGGGAGCTTCAGGGGCAGCTCCTCACCCCTTGTAAAGCTTTGGAGATCCTGGGAAATGCAGGGGTAGCTCCTCACCCCTTGCAAAGCTTTGGAGGATCCTGGGAAATGCAGGGGCAGCTCCTCACCCCTTGTAAAGCTTTGGAGGATCCTGGGAAATGCAGGGGTAGCTCCTCACCCCTTGCAAAGCTTTGGAGGACACCTGGGACCTGCAGGGGCAGCTCCTCACCCAGGGCTTGCAAAGCTTTGGAGGATCCTGGGGCTGGACCCAGAACAAGGGAGGCAGGAAAAGAACAGCTCTGGACAACCAGGCTACAGCCT
This sequence comes from Agelaius phoeniceus, assembly GCF_051311805.1. Classification (NCBI taxonomy): domain Eukaryota; kingdom Metazoa; phylum Chordata; class Aves; order Passeriformes; family Icteridae; genus Agelaius; species Agelaius phoeniceus. Next base: position 6,111,859 of record NC_135288.1, read on the forward strand.
CCTGTTATCCTAATAAATGATACACAATTTAAACATCAGGTTGGATGCCAAGACAATCCAAGAGGCAGCACACACTGAAACAAACAGATGATTTAACAAGAGGGAGAGCTTCAGGCTCGAGTCAATGATGCCCTAATGACCCGAGTGGCTGCTGTGGATTATTTCAGCTCTGCTCCTGCAGCATCACCTGCACTCCTGCTGCCCTGCAGCAGCTCTGGCAGCAGGGTGTGAGCAGGCAGATGGTCCCTGATGGTCCCTGCAGCAATCAGGGAGGAATGGTTTCCTCCTGACCACTTTCACACTCGCTCTCAAGTGACAGGCACTAAATCCTGCCATAAATCACTCACGCCTGCTCCATCTACCCACCCACCACACAACTCGGGATGTGTCAGCCTGTTTCCTCCAGAACCGCCCTCCCAGGCTCCTCTTTGGGGAGGAATCGTGTGTCCTGTGCTTTCTAACGTGCTTTAATAAACGTTCAGACCAGCCTTTCATGCTCAGCAGATGATTGATAGCAATTAGTTGGCACTGACAAGGATATTGCTTGATGTGACAGACCAACAAAACACACCAATTTGTGCCAAGAAAATGTGTTCAAAAAAGGTGGTACATCTATAGCTCTAACAGGGCTCCTGCACTAAAAAATTAAATATAATGAGCATGTTCAGTATAAATAAGGGAAAGTGGCACCTCACTGCATGACTGTATATGGATTTATTAAGCTGTACAAGTTCTGCTACAGGACAGGCATGGTGGTTTGGGGTTTTTAACATCATCACTGTAGTAAGAGTATCAAGGCAAAATTCAGTTTTATGTTAACAACACTACTTCATTACCTTAGTTTTATCTCTGCAGCTACCACCACTTTCAGCTAGGCCAAGTCATTCAAGTTAAGTGATTTTATATGCCAATAGTGTTGTTAAATAGCAGGCAGGAAAAGACACAGTTCAATTGTCATGCGTGTCAGGAGTCTGGCACACACTCCCTTGGAGATTTAAACTTCTCTTTAAAGGAGAGCAATTAAACTGTTCATGAGGAAAGGAACACCAACATCATTCCTACACTGAAAAGCTGCACCCGTTTCTAACTAAACTGGTGTCAACAGCAACAGACTCGTATTTTTTTGTGTGCTGTACTTAAAATTAAGATGTTCCCAACTGACAAATCTAAACAAAAAGACCATTCTTATCAGATCTGTTTGCACACATTCCAACTACAGCTGCACTGACTTAGCTGCAGGAGTTGAAATTCACCCATTAGGTTAAATATTATGCAGATTTTCCATGTGGACACAGCATGTAGTGGATCCCAGATGTGTAAAATCTTAGGGCCTGATTCTACAAACTGCTCACCACTTTGTGGAGGCAAAAACCATCGAGGATTGTCACATTTATTTGAAAGAACACATTCAATTTCTAAGGAAGAGCCATGTCCCTGCTGTGGAATGTAGGAAAGAGCACTGGAAGGGGATGAGGCACCTGCAGCCCCTCTATCCACCAGTCCTTGCTTGTTCATCAACAGCATTTTAAACCAAATTAAAGCCAGACAATCTATGCCAGGGCAGGATCTAAACTTGCACACACTCTGTGAGAGCTCCCAGCTCTCCCCTGCACAGGCTGGGGAAGAGATGAAAGTTCCCAGTTTGAGGACAGGCAGAACTGCAGGACAGGAAGGAACCACTTGGCCAACAACGTGTGTTGTGACTGGACATCCCCCAGACTGGGGCAGGTTTCTGTGGTTTCCTGCAGACAGTTGTGACTGACACAACCAAAGAAACCTCCTTCTTCCCCTTCCTGTCTCATGACCTTCAGTGCCACTTGTTCAGGTTTGCTGTGTGTAACCATTTCTGAAGCACATTCTGAGTTGGAAAGGCAAAAAAAAAGAAAAAAGAAAAAACATTCTTAACTCAGAAGTGTCAGATCTTGAAAAATGCTGGGGAAGTTTTCCTAATCTACCACAAGTACCAACTGTTCTAACTCTTGCAGGATAAGAGGAAAATAATTTTGTAGCATTTATTTCCAGCTTTCTACTACTAGACACCTCCCCAGTATGTCTAGATGAACATGCCTTGAGTGTGAGAAGTTTCACAGATACTTATTTACCTAAATTTCACTCAGCCAAACTTCTGGATTTACAGTTACACTTTTAGACTCAAGTTCTGGGAAGCATTGCTAGTCAGGTCAGATCAGTATTCTAATGTGAAGCATCTTTAAAGCACATGGTAAATCTTAATCATTTTAAGTCCCTAAGAGAATTATCCTAAGCAACTTCTAAAATTATGTCCTGAGAATTGGGATTTCAAAGTAAGCATTTCTAATCTTCCATGCATCATTAGAAACCCTCAGGCCCTCAAAACCAACCCTGCCATGCTCCCCTTGGCTACAATCTGGTTTGGTTTAATTCCCCACTTTTGGAATCCAGGCCCACCTGGAGTACGAGCTTAGCCTAGGTAGTGATATTTTAATTTCCATGTCATTATAACCAGGCAAAAATGGTGGTTGCAATTCCAGCTTCCTCAGCAACCCACTGTGACTGTGACAAGGCAAGGCTGTGGGGATGGCAGCAACAACTGGAGATTCCAAAGGGAAACTGGAATTTCAGACAAAGCTCAGCCACCAGAGCCATCACCTCCTCCTCTGGTGACGCTCAGCCCCTGGAACTCGAGCACTGGGAGTGAAGCTGGGAGTAGATTTTCATGGCATTCCAAGCTCCTCAGCAGGACACTATATTGAGCATAAACTGGCTGTTTTAATAAAAATTGCTTGGCAACAGGGGTTTGTATAATACAAACATTTCTACATAAAAACCCAAGGTAGCTTTCTCATGTGATTACAGCCGGGTCTGCAGTAATGCAGACCAGATGTGCCTCTTGCATTCCAGCATATTTGTTAATCTGGAGGTTCTGTGCTGTGTGGGAGGAAAAAACAGTTTATAGAATGATTCATATTAACCAGGTATGGCTGCTTTAAAATGCTCTTTACTATTCAGAACCAGAAATTAATCAGCCTCTCTTCTTCAGAAAAAAGAGATCGGTCTTTTATCATCCACCACTTTAAAAACATTCCATGCTCACTGCTGAACCCTCCTTGTATTTAATTCTTGCTGCTGCTTTCAGACACTGCTCTCTGACTTGTGCTGGAGTTGTGTGAGCACCTTGAGCCCCCTCCTGCCCTGCCCTGGCTGGAGCTGCCTGCCCAGCAGTGCCTCCTGCTCTGTTCCAGTATGAGCTGGCATTTGGGTAATGCACCAAGTGCTGTGTCAGATGTTGCTCCTGTCACATCTGGGTAGCTGGAACTGTCACCCTGCCAGAGGGATGGCCACGGAGCTCAGTGGGAGGAGCTGGGACTGTACACAACGTGCAAGTCAGCAGAAGAGGAAGCCTTATATAGTTATTTCAAGTTTTACTTTTCCTTGGTATAATTCAGAGAAGTATCAGATCTGCTGAATCATTGACGTGTTCACCCCCCTAATGTCATGTGCTCCTGGGTCAGCACTGCCCAGAACTGCTCCAGAGACACTTCATCTCTTTGAGAAAGATTTCATGCCATGTTCTGAACAGCAAACCCCAAAATCTTCCTGTTCATGTTTTCCTCCAAGGTCTGCTGCTGCAGCAGAACAACTTTTATAAGCTACTAATTGTGTTCAGGGAAAAAAAAAAAAAAAGAAAAAGAAAAAAAAAGGGAGAGTAACCAACCAGCCTGCCCTTGCCAGCTCATTGTTTGGGAGCTGCCTGCCTGCTCCATCTGAGCACAGCCAGGCTGTGTTTGATTCCTGCATTCCCTGAGAAAGTTGAGGCTGAGTTTAATTCCTGTATTCCCTGACCAAGTTGAGGCTGAGTTTAATTCCTGTATTCCCTGACACAGTTCAGGTTGTGTTTAATTCCTGTATTCCCTGACAGAGTTTAGGCTGTGTTTAACTCCTGTATTCCCTGACACATCTGAAGCCATGTTTGATTCCTGCATTCCCTGACCCAGTTCAGGTTGTGTTTAATTCTGTATTCCCTGACCCAGCTGAGGCTGAGGCTGACTCCTGCCTTTTCCCCAGCTCCGTGAGCTCTGCCCAGCCTCCTCCCAGCCCCGAGCCCACGGAGAAAGGGGTAGGAGGGGCTCGAGGCCAAGCCATTTTACAGTCTCTCGGCATTCCAGTCCGCTGCCTAATTCCCATCTTTGGAAGAAAAAAGAAGGGGGAGAGGACAGGCTGAACTTTTGACCTGCAGCGCAGACACCCAACCAGAACAGAGCAGAGCCATAAAGGTGTCTGTGCAGGGCCGGCATCTCACGACAATCGTCTGCAGCTTGTTTCCTCACCATCCTCCTCAGAAAAATGTTGATTACTCGTTTTATGATTGCCAGATGGTGGACTCTACTGAGAGCCTTCTTCATCCCCGTGACTGCCTGACCCCACATAAAACTGGAAGGGGCCAAGCCTTTCCCTACCCATCCCACACAGAGGATGTCGAGACCTCCAAACCTTAAAGAAGCCGACCCCATTTGTACCAACGTTGTTTCCAATTCTGTGTAAGGAATTCACACCCAGGTTTAGAGCCAGCAGCAGGTCAGCCATTCCTAAAACATTACACAGGAAGGGAACACCAGAAGGGGATTTAAACCTTGAAGGGGATTTAAATCTCGTACACAAGGAGTAGAGATGGTCTTAGGGATGAGCATTTCACAACCATTTCTCTTGACTGCTGTGCAATGAGTGAACACAACCACGCACAAGGAAAGCAAAAATTCTATTTTAACAATACTGGTTTGTGGACATACACAGAAAAATCCCAACACCTATTCTAGAATGGCCTGGGTGGATCCACTGCTCCAAATAAAAGGCATTTTATGCCATAGTGCCCAGGGAGTTTTCAGACAGAGCTATGGAATACAGACAACTTTCATTACAGACCAGAATCCCGGGCAAGGAGCTGCTGTGCAAGAGTGACCTCTTATTTTTTTTCCTACTGTCCTCAGTTTCCCCACATGGACAAGATCTGGATTTCCAACATCCCCTGCTTGGGCCAAGACTGAGCAACACCACAGAGCCCAGAGCAGGGAGGGAACACAGTTCCCATTTCTACTTCAGCTGCAGGCAGCTCTCTCCTGTTTGTCCTTAACTGTCCAGATTCTTTTCCCTGAATCCTTTTTTTCCTCTTGCTCTACCCCATCACCATAACCATCCAACCTGTGAACTCACCACAAAGACCCTTTTCATCTCTCCCAAGTGGACACCAAAGAAACCAGAAAACCTCCCACCAAACCCCAAAAAAAATCTCATGGATTCATCTTCCAAAGAAGTAGGAATTGCCACGGGGGAGGCAGTGGATCCACCCATGACTCCATGGGAGCAAATCTGGTTATTGATACACCCTAACCATGTTCCTCTGGCCATTTCCTCCCCTCAGCACTGTCACATGCTCCTTCTGCTTTAAGGGCTGGTGTAAACCACCTTCTTTCAATACATTCAGCTGCAAAGATTTTTATTGCTAAAAAACCTTGGACACCAAAGGTTTTTCCCATGGATTATGGGGCTAAAGGCATTCCTGTCCCCAGGGAACCTGCATGCAGCAGGTGGGCTCTCTGCTGTCCCACTGCAGATGCCACAAGGGCCATACAAGCCAATATGCTTTAGGACCCCATTCTCCCAGGCTGGGAGTGTGCACACCCACCTGCTGATCCTGGGGCAGCTCAAATGCCAGGGACTGCTTGCCTGTAACTTCCCTTTTCCAGTACTCAACCAGAATTAGCTTCTCACTGGAGACAGCAGTGGCAAAATGGAGAGCTGACAAACTCAGGGGAGGGAAGTCCCTTAAGGCTCTTAAACACAACTTCTCAAATCAGGAAACCCTTAGGCCACCCATGACTGGTGGGAATATTTACTGGGAAAAGCACCTCTGCATGCTCAGCCCAGTCTCCTTCCTTCCTTTGTCCACTCTCCGAGTCAGGGCACTGGGCTGGGTGGATGAGCAGAATGGTCACTCTCACTCTCACACAACACAGCTGATAAAGCATTTTGTCCTGATAAAGCATTTTGTCCTGATAAAGCATTTTTTCCTTCTAACTCCAGTCCTCAAGCAGCTCACACTCAGAGCTGAGTCGCTTGGCCTTATTCTGTTTTCATTCCCTCCTCCCATTCCTCCCTCTGCCATTTTAACTGATAAAACCCCAAAGTTCACAACCTCACTGTCCTAGGATTCCCCTCAGATATGGCATCCTCCCCCACATCAGTGATAAATAAGATTTACAGGGATGGTGACTGCATCATCCTCTAATCTCCCCCCGACATACCAACAAGCCATAAAGTTTAGTGTGACCCCCTTTCTGGCTTGTTTACAACACAATCCTACTTCAGCTTCTGTCTTGAATAGCTATCACGAAGGTCACTCGGACCTAATTGCTCTGGGTGCCTCCTAATGACCACAAATAGCACCTTTTTAATGAGCAGAGAAGGGGAGAAAGAAAGAAAGAAAGTGAAAAAGAAAAGAATTCAGCCTTTCAAACCCAGAGAAAGCCTCAACTCCGTGCTTCTCAATTACAAACAACTTTAACTTCTGCTGAACTTTACTAGAATATGCACAGGCAGGAACTCAGAAGGTATCTTCATTTTTATCACCTAGATTTAATTAGGGGATTGATTCTCCTCGCACATACTTCAGTTGGATTTTATTGCTCCCTCTTCTCCCTTCGGTGTTGTGTTTAGTGTGGTTCAGAGCAAGATCTCACCACAGCAGCACGGAACCACCAGTACTGGGAGGAAGCCACAGTCACACATGCAAAATGAGGACTTCGGGTTGTTTTAGGGGGAATTTCTTATTTACATGTGGAATGTTCAGGCTCAATCACCACTGAAGTATTATTTTTCTTGCACAGATTCATCCTGCTCTGATAAAATTTTCTAAAAAGACACAAACCCAGAAGAATTTGCAATGCTCATTATTTTTCTTTTCCCTGTGATGCTGATGTGACTCCTTCTAAACAAGCCCAAATGCTTGCAGGGATCCTCAGGTAACCCATCACAGAACAAAACCAAACCCATAGAGCTGCACAGTGTATGTTACATCAGACAACTTCAAACACATTTCTGTACGTTTGATACAACAGAATTCAAACTGTAAATAAGTCACTAATGAGGCCCCAAGAAGTAATGAATATAATGGTCAGTGTAGTCCAATATTCCACAATGAACAGAACCAACAAATATGAGCACAGTTTCCCAACTGTCCCACTTGGGGATGAATTTACTTAATCTGTGATTGTAGAAGTACACATTGTTCTGGAAGGGAGAATTTCTTTGGGAAATTCAGCTTCATCCTTGTTGACTCTTCCCCTTTCCCTACTTCCAGATAAATGGAAGAGTTTCTAATTCTGTTCCCAGGATGGAGTTTTCCTTATTCACTCCTGTGACAAAGGATACATTATTTTGGCCATACTGAGTTCTCTTGCTATTTGTTGTAAAGCCTACACCAAATTAAGAGGTAAATTCTTTGCACACCTTTTTTTCTGCCATTTTTGGTTTAGGATTTTGTATTCTGCTTTTCCTTTCATGTAACATCTGGTCAGCAGAAGGGCTGATCCATCCCTCTTCTTTACTGCATGCATGTAACTCACATCCCAACACTAAATACAGACCACATGAATCCTTCCAACACTGCCAGAGAGGCTGATACTGTTAAAATACTTACAAAAATGCAGTAAGTTATTTACTGAATTTAACATGCACTTGGCCTATAAATGAGTTAACACCAGGGGGAAAAAAAAGAGGTTTTTTATTAATTAACTCAGGGCTGGGAAACATTTTGAGAAAGGGCAATGTGGAATGTGGATACCTTTTATAGTGGCGCCTGAATACAACTGGAAGTCTTAAAAAATTAGGAATTTACCCATATAACCCTTATTTTTCTTTAGCAAAGGGACAAATCATCCCAAAACCAGCCCAACCCAGAAGGGACATGAGCCAGTCCAACTATGTACAGCAGAACCAGAGGAAAGGGACATGAATTCAAGGCTCACTATAAAGCAAGATATGTAAAGTTTGAGTTTATTTACAGTCAATTCTTGTTACCAGTAAGAGGTTTAGGTAAACAGTTCAGTATCTCCTTCAGCATCTTCTCTATACAGTAACATCTCACTTTTCACTGAATTAAATGCTGGTTTGGACAGCGTGTTTCTGCAGAAAGCTCTCCTAACATGCACTGCCATCCAGAAACTTTTCCCACAGAAAACTGGAATACAGTTTAGGGGAAAACCAGAGCTAAACATGATTTCCATTTTACAAGGCAGCATTTGATGGGAAGGACACTGAGATGTGTCAATCTGGTGCTGTGCAATCCCCCCCCCCATTATTTACACTCGTCAGAAACTCTACTTTGAATTCAGCTCAGGGCGTTTTGACATTCATCCAAACTTTCATCTCTCCAGCACTGAGGTTGGTTTCTGGATTTTCTACTTCTTCAAAGAGGCACCATGTTACCAAACAGGATCCTGCTTAGTTTTTTTCTGTGTACAAAGGGCAACAATAAGTGTTTCCAAGAGCTCACCAGGCCAAAGGCAGCACAGGGATTTTCTCCATTGGGCAGCTCCCAATGTCCCCACAGTTAATCCCAGGCTACATGGGATCCCTGGGAGCTGCCAGGACATCCTCCTCATGGAGCACACGGCTTCCTCCAGGCCCTCACAGCTGGAATTGTGACACCCAGCTTTTATGCAGGTCTGCAGATACAACAGGGAGGTCAGAACATCACACTGGAGGCAAAGGCTGCGTGCCAGGAGGAAAAGCTCATCAGGACATCAGAGCCTGGACCGGGGGGTTCTAACTGCAGGTCCACCAGAAAACTTCTTGTGTGGCCACAGACAAGCCATGGGGTGTTCTCTATCTCAGTTTACTCCTGGAGGAGCGGATAAAATAAAACTCTTTGTCACGGGGTCACACAATGCCTGTTTAACATATGTAAATGTTCCAACCAAACGAAGCAGGGCAGGAAAGCGCTGCTGGGGGTGTTGCTGTAAGTGGGTCCTGCCAGGCTGGGATGTCACTGGGGCAGCCATCTGAACGCTGAGCACACCCGGGTCTCTTTAAATGCAAAAGCAGAGCGCTGTGAAAGGATTGTGTTCCTAATCACGCCTCCTGTAACAGCCCTGGCTTCCATTTGCCCTTAAATCCCAGCGCAGCAGCTCCGTGTGCAGGTGCCAAAGAGCACGGCCGGCCTCTCCTGCTGAAAAAAGACTCGAACAAATCCTTCCAGACAGCATTAGAGAGGCGAGGAGAGGAGAGGAGACACTAAGGGATCAAAAGAGGCACCTGGAGTGACCTCTCCTGCCTCGGAGACAGTTACATAAGGCCGAGTGGGAGCCGCCAGGAATGCGGCACAGGAGGGAGGGAGCGCCGGGGCCGGAGGGTTCCTGCAGCTGATTCCAGGCAGGTGCTGCTCCAACAGCCCTGCAAGGAGGGACTCTGTCCTCAGCACCAACACTCATCACCCACAGGGCACCCAGGCCCCCAGACACCTCAAACGTAGGAAGGGACACATTTGATGGAGAAGTGAAGCCGCCTCTGTGTGAGAGCTGAGGAGTTACAGCTGAAGGAAACACAGCCTGGTGGATGCTCAGATACAGCCCAGGGACCCTCAGCTGAGGGGTGAGAAGCCCCCAGACTGAACACAAATACCTGCAGAGTGTTTGCTCCTGCTCCTTTGTCCAAGGATAGTGTGTGAGAAGTGCTGGAGGGGCTGAGGGACACGCTCCAGTTCTGTGGCTCATTAAGCATATGCTTCTGACTCAGGCATTTGGAAAACTGTGTGCCAGGATCAAAATAAACCCAGGGGGAAAAAAAATTAAAAAGTAACACCTTTTGAACTCCTATATGCAAGTAAAAGTGAACAGGCTGAACCAAGATTTACCAAGAGTTTTGGTTTATTCATTTCATTTTCTGAGTATCTCCACAGTCTTAATGGGGAGTGGCAAAGGGCATCCTGAAGATCTTAAACACTCTTTATCCTGTAGAGACCCAAAATAGCATCTTGTGATGTACTTGTGAAATTCTAAAGAAGTCACACAAAAGCCCAGAAGCCACAGGCAGGGGAAAATGGAGCACAGCAACACAACTTATGATTGCAGGACCACAGGAACACACAGGAGAGGAGGAGAGAGACAAATGCACTCTCTGAGTCGTGAATGGGAGCCTGGGAACAGCGGGTTTGGGAGAACTTTAAAAGAGACTTTTAAAGAAGGGGCAGGGGCTTTGCCAGCACTGACCTGCCACCAGTAAATCCCTGACTTTGCTGCCTTTTTACCACCACCAACACTGCCCTGCTCGAGAGCCTCACAGCTCTCATCAGGATCTGACTGTAATTGCAAGCTGCTCCCAGAAGATACTCGGGCACAGATCAAAGAGTGCTGAACACTTCTGAAGGCTTTAGCCAGGGACCTGTGCTGTGGATAATTTAATTAACAGTTCAGCATCCAACACATGACTGCAGCCAACTCTGATACTGCAACTCTTCAGCCCCTTGGAGAACAACTCAGGAATATTCCAGGACAGAGAATGCACCTCCTCTGAAGCCAATAAGTGCAACACCTCTGTGCTTCCTCTCCTTGTTCTTCTTCTTACTCCAGAAGTGTTTCCTTTATTACACGAAGGAGATGCTCTTTTCCTTGTTACATGAAGGAGATGTTCTTTTCTTTATTACACAAAGGAGATGGTCTTGAGGAACATCTTTTCTCCCCAAAGATATTCCTCAAAGGACCAAAATCCAGGCTGCCCCACTGCCCATCCAGGCTCTGTGATGTTAAATTAATGCTTGATGTTACTCAGAAGGGCCCTGAACCATGGTTTAGAGCCCCAGGGCTCTTTCAGAGATGTTCTAAGAGTCACTGATGAATCAAGCCTGCTTACAGGAATGCACCACGAACTATTTCTCAATCTTTTCAAGTAGAGTTCACTAGAACCTGCTGACCTCCACCCTTAAAGAGGAAAAATGAACCAACAAAAGAGGGAGAGGAGAGGTTCCTTCTTGTAAAGGAGGAGTCCTTCCTTCTTCCTATTTCTGTAAAAACAGAACTGGCTCTTTCAATCTGCATTCAGGTAGCTCTGCTTTTGCTCAGTTCAAATGGGAAATGGATAGAAAATGGAGAGACAAACCATGTGAAGAACTTCCTTGGCTCCAGTGGAAAGTCACCTACCAAGCTCCTTCAACCATCCTTATGTGAACTCCATGGATTGTGGTTCATTTGCAGCAAGATACAATGGACAGGAGGTTGCTGAATTTCATGTTTTCTCTCAGGAGAGCAGCACAAGGTGATGTGACTGAGGAACAGGGAGTAGTAAAAAGTTACCTTGTCTTCTCCATGAAAACATGAACTCAACGCTCCCAGTTTCTCCACAGTCACACAGATTTTCCAGAGGCTCAGCAGAGCTCACAATTTCCAATCTTGTACGGCAAGTGAGAGATGAAACGGAACAGATTTTTCTTCAAAGCAACTACTAATGTGAAATTACTTTCATCCTATCAAATCCTGGCATCAAGTGCAAAGAGAGATCTAAAACCTCAACTCCATCGACGTGCACAAATAGGAGATGGGAGCTTTGTTTCACTATCATTTTACCCAAACAGATGATGCCTTACCCCATCCCAGCCATTGCAAAGAACAAAGCAATGCTGTAAATCAAGGAGGAAAAACTTGTTGGACCTTGCTCTGTGCTCCATTAACACATCCCTTCACATCAGCAGAAATAAAAGGTGGCAGAAAGGACAAATTTGGGCAATCACCGCTTACCAGCTGTGTGGCACTTCGAGAAATGAAAGTTTCCAAAGAGGTGCTTGCACCTTTCAAGATTGGCAATTTTAGAATGCGGACATCTGGTACTTTTTGAAAAGCAAGTCAACACCAGGCACATCCAGCTGCACACACCAACTCACTGGGGCTGCTGGAACTCAGAGCAAAGGGCAGAGCGTGCCCTGGTTCTGTGGTGCCCATCCAGCCCTGGTGCAGTGGCACAGGCTCTCCCCACCATCTCTGCCCTGTTTCCTCAATGCCACACAAAGCACCAGTGACATCTCTCTGGCACGAGCTGACTGCCCACATGCCCATCAGAGCTCGCATTGAACTCTGCAGATCCATGTGAATATGGATTTCAGAGTCACTATTGTTTTCCCCTCCCTGGAAAGGGAAGGGATTCCCCATCCCCCAGCGCTGTGCAGCCCTCTCCACCTCATTTCCATCTGGCTGACGCTGCACTAACGCCGAAGCTCCAGCTGGATCCCACAGCATTGTCTTGAACATTGTGTTCCAGCCGAGCTGAACCCGAGGAGCCTCCCGGCTCCAGCACAAATCCCAGGGTTTTATGGGCACGCTGGCCCTGGTGCTGGGAGCAGGGCTGGCTCCTGGAGCAGGGACAGCCTGGGAGCAGGGCTGGCTCGTGGAACGGGGCCAGTTGTTGTGCTCCGGGGGTTTTGTTTGGGTTTTCAGACACTGCCTCTTTTCACAGCACGCAGACAAACGGGAGACTCTCCCTAATGAGAGGGGGTTTGCTCCTAAAGCCTTCCCACACTCACCAGTGCTTCACAACAGTGATTTCAGAGCAGGGTTCTATGGAACAGGTGAGCCCACAGCACTCAGGTCACACACAGCTCCCTATATTTGCATTTTCCTTCTCCCCAGTGAAATACAGGAGAGCCTCAGGCCACGGCAGAAGCCAAACCCTGGCTCCCAGCTCAGTCACCAAACCAAGGGTGAAGCAGCAGCTGGCATTTCAGAGGGCACATGGTTTCCCTCAGTACTTCAGGCAGAAAACTCAACACCTTCTTAGAGTTAACAGGACTGGGCTGCTTAATACTTTACCCTCATCAAACATGGTAAGAGGCCTCCCATGCTGGAAACTCCTATGACCCAGTTAAATACAGTGACCCAATTCTGTTATGACAGGAATGAAGCCCTTCTAATTTTCTCAAACAAGAACCATTTCAACTAAACAAATCCAATCCAGTCAAATCAGCACTCGCACAGAACAGAAATCTGCAAAATTCCTTTTTTATTGCCATGGACTCACCCTTTCACAGGGCCATTCATGTCAGTACATCTTCAAGCACTTTACAAATTAAGAAAGCACATTTAATATAAAGTAATTGCCCACATTTGAATTCCCCTCTTGCTTTCAAAGGTAAGAATTCCAACCTCAAACCAGGAGACCTTTCCAGTAAGCATCTGCACTGTTCCACTGGTGCTTTCCAGGCAATGCTACTCCTAGTAAATGTACAAACTATTTCTCACTTACACTCAACTCCCTTTGTCAGCTGAATAGAAGGGAACGCACAGGTGCCGTGAAATGAGCGTAAGCAAATTGGAAAGTATCTCTGGTACATCCCAAAAAGATCATCTGTGGAAGCTGCCTGACCTTTGCACAGCAGAATCAGGTGCTAAGTGTCACAGATCTCCCCAGTGTGACAAGGTGAAGTCAGCCACAAGCACAGGGAGGAAGTGCCAATCAGTGCACTTGTGTTTCAAACCACGAAACAAAGTATTTCTTTATGGGAACCTTTCTTGCTACTGTGAAAAGTTCTGATTTACATCGGTCCTCTACCTGAGGCCTACTGATAATGCAATTTTAAAATGATAAAAATAAAAATTTTCAAACTTATTTTCAAACTATCAACAAGTCAGGATGGAAGGAGGGGGAGGACGAAGGAACAGGTCACACCAAATCTTTTCACTTCCAACAGCCATAACACCTGGCTGTTTAGTACAGGTGGCCCCAGTGTGCTCACCCAGCCCCTCCAGGATCAGAGTTGTGCAGGGGTAGAAGAGCCACGACAAACAACAAAACCTCTCAAACCTTAAAATGGACAGAATCCAGCCAGCAATTCCTGCCTCTAGTGAAAATCAAGCAGACTCTGTGTGTAGCACCTAGCTCACAATCTGGAAAAGGTATGTTCTGTCCTCTAGTAACAAAAACCAACATTTAACAAAAAGTTTGAATTTCATTCCATCTTCCACCACTGAAAGTAACTTTTCTTACTCCAGACAATAACCTGAATATGGGACCAAAACTGCACACAATGATTTAGATGTTTTTCCACTTCACAAACAGTTGACCCTACAAGTTCATTCACTTACCAGGTAAAGCATTTTCATTTTAACCACAATACAGAATTTTTTAAGAACACACATGCACTTATAAAAGCTGCATCTGCAAGTGTGAACCCCACAAAACTGAGCTGTGTGTGTGCTCTCAGCCAGCGCAGAAATCCACCCATGGAAGGACTGGGGAGTCTTCTGGGGGAAAACTGGCCACCAAATGTCTTACTAGTGAATAAACCCCAATTAATTTATCACAGACCTCCCCTAAAATGTGTGAAAATCCACTGCATCTCTTGAACCATTCAGCTTGACAGAACTTGTGGAAGAGTGGACAGTAGCACTCCAGAAATTTCTTTCAGACTGCTAAGAACAACAGCAATGCTTGGCTGCCTCTACAGCCTTTCATGTTTCTTCGTGGCACACATTCACTTTTTAATTCTTTATCTCCACGTGCAGTGAACACCGTGGGCTTTCAGAGATGAGCGTTAATGCCCTGGCCAAAAAGCACAAACCCAAAGATGCCAGCAGAGGAGGAAGCCCAGTTCTCCATTCAGATCAGAGCTTTGACAGGTTTCTCTTTGACCTAAACCTGCCTTGCCAACACAGCAGACTGAAGCTAAGACTGCTGGCTCTGAGCAGGGACAGATGTTATCTGAGAGCTGTCATTACACCACTGACTCACATCACCTGAGAAGACCTCTGGACTGCAGGGCTGGGATGTTATTACAAAGCACTTGGTACTCAGGTCTGTCTGCCTTTAACAGCTGCAACCCAAACATGAAGTCCTGTGGCAACACCATCAAAAATTTTCCTTCCTTTTTTTTTCTTTTTTCATAGACAGCACAACAGAAACGGAACTAAAATACTGGCAGAGCTCAAGAATAACATCCATAAAATCTTAAAAATGAATTCACAAGTTCTTCATGTGGCATCTGGGAACACACATGTATGATAAAATGAGCAGGGTTTGGCTGTATGGGCACCAGCACCCCTACACAAGGCCGTGTTCCTGAGTTTCTGCCTAAGAACATTCTCCCTCCCCATCCCAGATCCGTGATGGTTCCACTCACAGCGCTCCTGCCCTTTTCCCACTCTGCCTAAAAGATGCAATGAGATGAGGATCACGCCTCTCCTTTACAAACTGGAAACCCTCCTGGCTCTGAGCACCCTTTCAGAGCAGCTGCAGTGCAGAATTGATGAAAAGAGGAAGTTTTCCTTGACACCAGAGGAGCGACACCCTGGAGACGGCGCTTGTGCAACCTCCTCATGGGGCTGCGCTCTTGATTCCCCTGTCAAAGCTCAGTTGTCAGGAATCAAAAATAAAACTACAGCACAATGTTTCACCATTATTTCTCCTCCCTCAGCAGTATGAGTTCCATGTAGGATCTCATAAAAAGCTCTACAGAAAAATAGTACAGACTTAGTTTGACAGGAGCCTTCCTAGGCCCCATCCCTAAAATGTCACCAGAAGGACTGCATATTCACAATAAATACATTTTTCTTTTAACACAGTGCTAATTAGAGGAGAAATTGTTTGGCACTTTCTCTTCTGAGTACGTCACCAGCTTCTGAGGACAACACTCCCTGTCTCTGCCACTGCCTAAATTCAGAGCAACCACAAGCCTGTAATGAGTAACGTGTGAAGGCCAAGGTGAGGTAACGTCTTGGCACCTTTCATACATATTCATCAAGAAACAACAACTCTCAGCACTAACACACTCCTGTCTATATGTAAAATGCTTCACAAAATTCTTCTTAAGAGCCTTGTTGGGCAGGGAGGTAAATATTGTTAGTCCTGTTCACAGAGAGGTGAGGTGACTTGCCAGGGACGTAACTTGCCCAAGGTCACCCAGTTAAGTGGTGTCAGGAGCTGGGACTATAAAAACCTGCTCTTGCCTCAATCTTCTGCCCTACCCACTGAGGCAGCATTACCTCCCTGCACCTATGGTAATAACAATAACACCACCCATGAACAAGTTATACCTAGCAAACACCAAGTAATTCCAGAGGAGGGATGAATGAACTCCTATGTAGTTAATTCCAGGAGCTGATCCAGTTCAGGCCTGCCCATGAACAGAGGGAAATTCTTTCACATACACAGAAAGAAGAAAGAAAGACAAAGAATAAAGACAGAAGTGAAGTGCTCCACATCAAGTGAAGCATTAATCCCTGAGCAGGAGCTAAACCAGACTGACTGCCCCAAGGACAGAGCTGCCTCAACAGGGACACAGTTTTTATAGTGCAGAAATGTCTCTCTAACCTGACTTACCCTGCTCAGCCTCCAAGGTGTGCTTGTGGCTTTAAATATTTTCTTGTTGCTGCTTTGAAGGCAAGAACAGACACGATCTCCCGAGCACCCACTGCTCCGCAGTTGGGGGGAGGAGGAGGAGGTGAATACTGTAGCTAGCTGAGAGCTGTCAGATTGTGTTTGCCATCAAGGAATGCCATTTCCCAATGCCTGAGTTTAACTCTGCAATGAGATGCACGCTGCTGCTGACCCCTGTGCTGCCACTCCATAGACTCCCTTATCTCATCAGCCCCTGAGCATCCCATCCTCACTCCCCCGCGTTCATGTTCCCAAACTGTCAATCTCCCCGCAGTGACTCACAAGGTTCTGAACCCACCATTCGCCTCTGAGTCTCACTATTTTTTCATACGAGTCCTTCTGGTTTAGATTGAGAGGCGTCTTATTCTTCTTAAATGTTAAAAACGAAATTAAAAAGAATCACTGAAAGCAATATGCCCTCAGCACAACAGCCTCCCTGAGAGCTCTGCATACTTCAAAGAAAAACACAAGAATCTAATTCTGCTCTCCAGTCAGAGTGCTGCAAATTAGGAATAATTCTGCTGAAGTCAATCAAGCCACAATCATTATAACAACCACTGCGAGCAGAAGTGAAGCAGGGCCTGCCTGTGGGCACATTTCAGGAGTGAAAATGGATTAGAAAATACATGGCAAGGGTGTAATAAAGTTTAGGTCAGCTTAAAAGACTCTCGATGAACTCCCCTTCTAACCCACTGAAACCAAGAATTCTCTTTACCCACATTCTAATCCTCATTAATACACAGTGCCAGCACCACCTGTGCATTACTAACACACCTCTCAGAAGGTGGGGTGCTTGGAGATGGTTGCCAACCAAAATTCCAACACAGGCTTTGTTTGTCATCCCCACGTGGCACGGATATATCACCCACCAGGGATGGCTTCAGTTCTTTACCTTCTGTCACCTCCCAATTTGGATTATCCCACATTAAACCCAGGGCTCACTTAAGGCAGTGTTTTTAAAACTGGTGGAATTCAGCCATTGGTAATGGAACTGTTTTATTGCCTTCTCATCCAATCCTACTGCAAAGAGGAGGAGGAGGAGAATGGAATACAGGCAGCTCTCCCCAAAACATTCACTTGGACATTTTGATATTCCTTCAGCTCCTGAGTAACCTGCCCATAGTAGAAGGAGTTAGAGCAAACCCAGCGTGCCTATTTTCCAGGGAGCACAGAACCAAACCCAAACATGCACATCCATCCATGATTGGATTTGCTGGTTTAATCAGCAAGTACCAGTGACTCAATTAGCCTCTTAGCAGTGCCTAAATGGCACTAATTCAGCCCGCTGGCTGCTGCAGCACACAGCTCCCAGGCTGTCCCTTTGGATTCAGCACTAACAGCACGGCTATTCTTCTCCTGACAGCACCAGGGGCCCAGACAGTCTCCTGCTCTCTCTCTTTTCCTCTGTTCTGCCAACCACACAGAAAGAAAAGACCCCAGGGCTGACTGTGTGTGAGCGTTGAGTAGGAGGAAAAAGGAAGAGGGAGACACTATTTCTATTCATTTTACAGCTTCATCCATCAAAAGCCTTTCTAAAAAAATTGAAAAATGCATTTCCAGAAGCTCCTGGTTTAGAGCAAGAGCCTAATAAGGTGTTTAAGACATTGACCCAAGTCTAGCAGCCATATCTACTACACAAAAGTTCAAAAATTACAGATTACTTACAGAAGTACTGCTGGATTCAAAACCACACTCCCACCATTGTTCATCTGTTATTTATCTTTTTTGGGTTTAGGATAAAGGATAAACCATGAACACACCCGGCAATCCCAAACAGCAACACCCAAGGCCAGTGAACAAACCAGCAGACCCCAAAGTGCTTTTGCTGGGCACTCAACAGCACATTTGTTCAGTTAATTTTTGTGACTCTCCCTTATATAACAACTAATTTTCAGGCAGATTGATTCCCTGGTGAGTTGTTGCACATTGTGCAGCCATAAAAGCACCAGTGACAGTCAAAGAAGGTGACAGGAACAGTAGGCTGGTGTTAGGGGAGAAGCCAAAAGGAGTTTTGGCAGCAGCTAAGTATATGTCAAATTAAAGTGACCAAGCAACTACAGCTTCAAAAGTATTGAGTCAGTATGAACAAAATGTGCTGTCAAAACACAACATGTCAGAACTGAGCCCATCAGATCTAGTTTACTTGATGACTATACATAAAATTACAGGTCAGGAGAAACATAGGAGATCTCAGAGGAGGAAAAAAAACCAAACCTTTGCTAATCAACCTTCAGTGTGGAAAGCAGAGTAATCTTACCCAGAAAAAAGGAGCAAATGACACCTGAGCTCTTCTCTCTCTTCTTTATAATTCTCCTCATAACTTAAAAATGAAGTCTCATTAAAAATGGTCAAAGGTGGACTCATTCTTGGTTTGAGAGCCACATTTGCAAAAGAGGTAATATTGCTTTAAATCCCTCCCAGCAGCTTCCCAGCTGACAACAACTTGGCATCCAAAGACTAGGTAGGGACTTGGCAAACATACAGCATTTCTACAACAATATTTGCAACATAAAATAAAACAAACAAATAAAAAAGAATATCCCTTTCAACTACTAGACAGTAAACAGGCCTTGCACTCCCACTCCCCTTTCCTTATTAATATTCAACAGTTTAAAATAAAGATGTACCAAAAAACCACCAGGGAATCCAGGGAATTCATTAAGCCTTCAGTATTTCAATTCACCAGCCTCTGATTTCCAGTCAGCTGAAACTGGAAAGTCATTACTCCAGCTCCAGCCCAGGTCAGAGGAAAGACTAATCTCAGCCTGACAAAGCTGCCAGATTCCAGGTTCAGGATGAATGCAGGGTGGTTGGGGAATTATAAGGGAGAATAAGTAGAATGCAGTATCTTAATTAAGGAAAAACAACCAACCTGTGCCCACAAACAAGGACATGCACTGGGGGAGCAGAAATCAGTGGTACTGAGCAGGAGCCACTGAGTGAGACCTGCACAGAGCAGGGCACAGAAACCACTGAGCCTCCTATTCCTGCATGCTCAGGTCAGCTTGACACTGGAGAGATGCTCCAAGTGTGAATCTCACACATCCTTCAGCCCTGCCAGCCCAGACCCAGGTGAGTCCCCAGCTACTGCCCCCACACAGGCCCTGCCAAGGCTCTCCAAGGCCAGCACAGCTCTCACCACACCATCCCCCTGCACAAAAATCAACATCATCTTTCCTGCACTAAGGACAGGAAATTGTTGCCAGCAAGGGGAACTCCATGGGAAGTGTGCAGAGACAATATCCTGCTTGGTGCATCCCCACAGCTTCTCAAAATGGTCCCAGATTTGCTGCTGAATCCCCTGCCCAGATCCCTGCCTGAGAAATCCCCTCCTAAGTCAGCTCCCAGCTGCTCCCAGCACTCCCCATGCAGCAGGAACTGCTGCTCCTCCTGCCACTTTGGCTTTATAAAAACACTGCAACCAGACAAGGAGATCTTTGTAGGGTTTTTCTTTTCTGGGTTTGGGCTTTTTTTGTTTTTGTAGGTAAACTCCAAAGTGGCACAGAGATTATAAACTGCAGCCTGGTATTTGGGGACAGCCTTTCCCTCAGTGCTGCAGCAAGGAGGGCAGGCAGAGGTTCTACCAAAATGAAGAGAGATCACAATCAAATAAATGGAACTGTTCAAAACATTCTCTTGGGTAGGTGATGTTACTGCAGCTTATGGACATTTTGTCTTCCCTCGTCAGAAAAGCTGGCTTGCTAATTTATGGGCAGAGTGGGAAAAGCAGAGGGATACAGACAGACACAGAATACTTAAAACAGGCCTCAGAATGGAGACAAAGCTCCCCTTTCACCTCCTGCTGCTATTTACCATCTGGGATCCTGAAAAGGGGGTGATGGGTAGTTTTGTGATAGGTTTGGCAAGGGGCAGGACATTTAGGATTTTCTGTGTGTAACGAGGTCATGTGTCAGCGCCTTTGCAGCACATGGGAACACCATCCAAAGGAAGGTTCAACAAAGGGGTTGCCCTGGCTGAACTGGAAAGAAATTCTCTTTAAAAATATCCTGGCACCAATGCAGGGTCTTACTAAGATTAGTAATAATAATAAATTTGCAGAAAATGCCTCCAGAATGTAGCTTGGGACAGCACATACAAAAAAAAAAAAATCAAGGAATGAACATGTGCAATTAAAAGTGAGTATTTGATATTATTCTAATTTTAGAAGTGGTATGAAATTTCAAAGCAAAATGAAAATTCTGAATCCCAGCATTTACACCTCTGTTTGGAAACCAAACAGGTCGGGTCACTCACAGTTTTTTGGTAACTTTTGCTTTCTTGAGCCCCTTACACTGCTTAGGAAGTAGGACCTGAACAGGCCAATCTGAAATGTGCTGCAGGTCTGTGGAGAGGGAGGAGTGCTTTGTACTACAGGAGTCTTTGACATTTCCATGAATATTGGGGGTTGGGGTGGTGGAGATAACTCAGGATTTCAGTGTCTGTTGTAAGAAGTGTAGTGGTTTTATTCTTTCTTTTTTGATCGCTTTGTTTCACAAAAGCAATTTACAAAGAGCAGTTACATGAAATGAGGACTCCTGTCTTCATAAAGAGAATTATTAATAGGGTGAATTTCCCATCATAGGGTGCTACAGTAAATCTTTAAACAGAATCCTTTAACCCAAGGACCTGAAAGTAACATGAGCACCCCAGCCTTTTGCCCAGACTGGATGTCTGCTGAGTGAAGTGATTCTAACAACCCTCCTACTGCAGACAATTCAATCTGTGCACTGAATTATTTAAAATCTGTTCTTTACAAGATGCCCAGATGTGAGAATTAGTCACCAGAACTAATGCAGCACTTTCCTAGCCATGTGTCTCAAACTCCTGCTTGGTAGAAACCCCATTTTCAAGTCTAAAAGTTCTAAACCCAGGATGTCACTACTACACCACCAACAACACAGAGTTAAAGGCAGCTTGTGCATTGTGGAAAACAAAATTTCACAAGGTACTGATGGGGAATCATAAAATTATGTCAGTCCAAGAGAAGAGGCCCTTTGAAACAATCACTGTCAATGTGGTGCAGTGTCCTGGATGTCAAAGGGCTGCTCTTGCTCCTCACCAGCCTCTCCTCCATGCATGCACATCACAGATCCAAACTAAAACCACCTCAGTGCCATGGGACACACATGGACACCTTCAGCCCAGCAAGGGGAGCTCTCCAGGGGCTCAGAGCTCAGGGTGGCTCCAGCCCACAGCCCGGGCCAGGCTGCAATCCAAGCCTTGGGCCAGACAGGCACAGAGCCACCCCTGCCCACCAAGGATCTCTGGGGAGCCACAGAGCACCAGGCGTGGGCCTGAGGGCTGCTCCAGGCAATCCCTGCCCAGCTCTGCTGGGATCTCTGCTGCTCCCAGTGACCCCAAGAAGAGTTGGAAAGTCTCTGCTCTTTTCCCAGCCCAGTGCTTGAAGAAGGAGTCAGAGCTCCTCATTTCTCAGTCTCAAGGTTGTTCATTGTTTCTTATCTATAAAATTCTTTCTCCTGTCCTGCCAAGGTCTGCTCAGCAGGACAGTTCCAGGCACTGTGCCTGCCCCCAGGGCAGGGTTATGTCTTTGTACTAAAAACTACCTGTACAATGTTTACAATTCCTTCCCAATACCCATCACCTGTGTTAGACACTGAGCTTCTACTCTAAACCAATCCAAAAGTGCCACCATCACAGCAGAGGATGGAGGCCAAGAAGAAGAGGGAGAAAGGCTGGACACCCCCAGTTCCCTCCATGTTGCCTCCTGAACCCCCATTCCAGAAACCCCAAAATCGACTTTTCCACCCTGTGATAACTTCACTATTATTCCACCTAAACTGTCGTGGCTTGCTGATCTTCATCCAAGGTTGGTGATTTGCTCCATGGGTCACAATCAAACCCACAGGTGTTCTGGGCTCTGTGCCAGGCTCTCTGAGCCCCTGGCAGGGCTCTGGGCCATCCTGGACAGCCAGAGGGATGTGCTGGGTTCCCACACAGCTCCTCACACCCAACACCTCTTTCCCTCCTCCTGAGGTTTCCAGCTGCAGAAGGAGCAGTGGGCACCTGAGGGCCTGGGATCACTGAGCACACACAGCCTGGGACACTCCTGGCCACTGGGACTGTCCTGGGACCCTCCTGCACTGTCCCAAACACCCTGGTCCTGCTCTGGTCTCAGGTCACCAACACACACCAGGCCTCTGCTGGTGCTAAACAGAGCAGGAACAAAGCATGAAGCTACAGCAGCCCATGGTTGCAGAGTTCTGATGCAGATGTGAGTGGTGAGAGAGGGGCAGGTGATTCCACATCCATCCATGGCAGTTCCCACCTTTACACCAGAGACAAGGACACACAAACCACATCAGCAGGGACCTGAACATGCCCCAGCCAGCCTCACCCACCCAGGTACTCCACAGGAATATCTGTGAGATAAAATAGATGGAGTGTATGTGAAATAAAAACTCACTAGGCCTGATAGCAGCACAAAAATCTCGTTTGTACCAAGACTGAGTGACCTGCAGCACTTCAGGCCCTGACACAGCCACAGCCTGGGCTTCTGCAGGGCTGCAGAAAAGCACCTTGGCCAGGCAGAACATGAAATAAAAGCAACCATTTAACAGAATCATGACAACCACATGAGGCTGCTACTGATACTACTATAATGGTGTCACCTAGCTGCAAAAAAAACAACCAATAAATGGCTTTTCACTCCAAAATTCCTGAGGTTTTTCTGTATGTGTTGTTCTGCTCTGAGACAATAACCATAGACCTGCTTTGTCCCCCCCAGTTTTGAAAAGAACTGCAGAAAGAGGGGGATACATGCACACAGAGGTTTAAGGCACTGGACAATGCTCAGAATTGGAAAATGTTACCAAAAAAATAAAATAAATAAATAAATATAATCACAGTTTTGATAGTTCTGTGGGAAAAAAAAAAACCTTAGCAAATTTGCAACAAAACTGTTAAGTAATTAAGGCAAGACACTTCACACATGAACTTAAACTGCTAATTAAATCCCCCCTGCTTAATTGACTAGATTTGCATATCATTCAGTGAGGAATGGGAATGGCTTGGGCATTACACAAGCACTTCCTTGTACAGGAAGGCAGCTCAGTAACATAAACTAAGTTATAAGACAAAAACAATGCCAGTTTCTGAATGAAATAGAAATTTTCAGGAGAGATTTTCAACATGGTATTGTGAGGAACATGAGAACAGAACTCACTGCAATCAGTTACTGCTCCAGCAGTAAATATTCAGAATTACAGCAAATGTTTCAGATCTGTTCCATTTCCCTGCTGTTTAACCCATGATCACTGTCTGCTCATCCATACAAAAAATGAGTTTACCTGCAAGAGAATCCATTTCTACTTGGAAAACCCCAATACCTTCATTTCAATGACCACAGGAGAAAAAATATCAATGTCTGTCCCTCTCCACCACTGAACTCAGTGTGAATTTAAGGAAGGTTTGAGCAAACTTCCAGACTGCAGCAACAAGGAAACACTTGGGCTCTTTATGATCAATCACAGCCAAGGAAAATGTGTAATTATCTGTCATTCCCATCATTCCCAAACAACCCAAAGTGTGCAGAATCCCTGCTCCAAGGAGGTCAGATGATATTTTTTACATTGGGCAAAGACTCAGAGTCAGGAACACAACTTCCTCACATGGTAAGAAACAGTTCTGGGAGTTCCTTTCAATAATCTGCCCTTCAATGAGAGCTCTTACACCTGGAGAATCAGGGCCACTCCAGTCTCCAAAGAAAGAGTGCAGACCATAACATCTCACCACATTGTGTGGAAGTTGGTGTCACATCAGCTGATTGTACATTCCATTCACAGATATTGATAAGAATTTTTTTTTTGCCTCAGCTTGTATCTTAAAAAAAATAAAATCAATTCTTTATCTCATATTTTAAAAGGTTCTGTAAGTCTTTGAAACATTAATATTCTCCCTAACAAAGCCAGCAGCTGCTCTGCCAGTCTGTGACATGGATGGTTTTGTTCAAAGGTTTTCATGTGGGGTTTTTTCAGTTCAGTGTGCTTTGCATATGAAACAGGACATTTCCCCACCCTCCACCCCCATTCCCTCCTAATCCAGAAGGGACCTCACTTCCTCCCTCTCAAACAAGCAGCTCATTCAGCAAAAGGGAAATCCCGAGATGCACTCGGGCACAGAGCCTAGAGAAGGAGCTTGGAGAAAAAACCCAAACCAACAAACCTAACAACAAAAACACCACCACACTCCCAAAACAAAAGAAAAAGAAGAGCTACCAAGTGTGTCCAAAGCAGCAGGAAGAGGAGCAACAGAGCTGGGAATTATGAATTTACTTCTGCAAACCTCTCCTTTGGGACGTGGCTCTGCCCTGCTGGTCTTTACCAAATGTTTCAGGGCTGCAATTCTCCTTTGGCCCTGCAGTGAGCCAGCCCAGAGCTGCATTCCCTCTGCCCAAGCAGAAATCACAGACTGGAGAAGCCTTTACATGATGGCTGAGAGTGAATTCGGACCAACTCAATTGTTACTTTGTCATGATAATTTGTTTCTGGCTTTAAAATGAAAACAAAAACCAAGCAACCTTTTCTTAGTTAAGAAATTGCTTTGAGCAGGATCTGTGTGTCTCCATATTTCTCCTCCCTGAGACTTTGTGACATCACAATTGTCTGCAGAAGTTAATTCTGATGTCACAGGGGATGAAGATTTTGGCTGAGGGAGCAAAAAAGTTCAAAAGTGAGGGGGATCTAATTAATAAGAGATTTTTTCAAGGGAAAAAACCTACATAAAAAAAAAATACAGCAATTTCAATGTAAGGGTTTCACATCTGCCAAGATGGGATCCAGCTGCTCTTTTACAAGCACATGAATGAGCATCCCTCTTAGAGACAAAGGAATATATGGAGTTGTGTGTGACTCTACTGAAATCAAATCATGTTCTAATAAGAGAAAACTGCACCAATAAATTAGTCCAGCTAACAAGGGCAAATTTGATAAAATTTTTTAGAAACCTCAATTATAAATTTGCATGTAAATTTGTAAGAGCAGAATTCAAATAGACATCTGAAAGGAAAAGCTCCAGTGAAATTTTCACTTGTAACATCTCAGCAGAATGAGGCCCTCAAATCATTGCCAGTGAGGAAAACATGGGCACATTTGGGAGTGATTTTTACATTTTAATAAATCTGAAGCAAGTGCAGTGACCTCAGTGGAGTCCAACCAGAGAGGCTGGAGTGAGGCACTGGGGCAGGGTCTGGGGCAGTTTCCTCCCTCTCAGGGTTTCCCTGACAGCACTGATATCCAGGATTATCCTGGCTGCATCCCAGGCCAAAGAACTGAGGAAAGACCCTCAAGGTCTGGAGCACAGGGACATTCAGAGTTTTCCCTTTTCTCTCACAAAGCTCAGCACGAGCACACCAGGGTGGGTGATGGACCAACAGTGCAGTGGTGGCACAGCAGCCTGGGCTGCTCACACAGTTCCCAGGGATTTGTGAGGAACATGAGAACAGAACTCACTGCAAGCAGTTACTGCTCCAGCAGTAAATATTCAGAATTACAGCAAATGTTTCAGATCTGTTCCATTTCCCTGCTGTTTAACCCATGATCACTGTCTGCTCATCCATACAAAAAATGAGTTTACCTGCAAGAGAATCCATTTCTACTTGGAAAACCCCAATACCTTCATTTCAATGACCACAGGAGAAAAAATATCAATGTCTGTCCCTCTCCACCACTGAACTCAGTGTGAATTTAAGGAAGGTTTGAGCAAACTTCCAGACTGCAGCAACAAGGAAACACTTGGACTCTTTATGATCAATCACAGCCAAGGAAAATGTGTAATTATCTGTCATTCCCATCATTCCCAAACAACCCAAAGTGTGCAGAATCCCTGCTCCAAGGAGGTCAGATGATATTTTTTACATTGGGTACAGACTCAGAGTCAGGAACACAACTTCCTCACATGGTAAGAAACAGTTCTGGGAGTTCCTTTCAATAATCTGCCCTTCAATGAGAGCTCTTACACCTGGAGAATCAGGGCCATTCCAGTCTCCAAAATAACCCAAAATAAGGGAAACACAGAGAGTGCTGTGATTCTCTGGTAGCAGCTCTGCCCCATGTTTGTGACTCAGTTGGTGAGTTAACAGTGGAGAGCTCTCTGGGTCACAGAATTCGAACAAACTGAGGCAGCTGTGCAGCCCAGCATGGAAATCCAGGTGGAGCAAGAATCCCCACGAGGATGGTGGTGCTGGAAACGGTGGAAAGGTGGTGGAAAGGTGAGCCCAGAGCTCCCAGCTCCTGCACTGCCCCTGAGCAGCAGCTGGGACAGAGATGTGCAACATTCTCCATCCCAAACTGCTCAAGCCCAGCTAAAGCCCAGCATGACGATCTCTACAAATGCAAATGGCCCAAATGCCAAGACTAACATTTCTAAAACCTAATTCAACTCTTTCATTTCTTAGCTGCAGGCCCTTTGCTGCCACTCCTTTTTTCCACCCAAACAAAAGACTAAAGGGATGACTCAAAGCAACTTGAATTTCAAGCTAAAGCCACAAAGCACTGAATGCCTCATCTTTAACATTAAACAGGTGTGCAGATGATATTCTTTCAAGCCTCATCACAGCCAGGTTAATCGCTCAAAAACTGCAAAAAGACCAAATTTACTTAAAAGACACAATAATAAGTTAATGCTACAAATAATGAAGCAAGTCATACAACAAATATAAGCAAATAGTAGTTAAGGCACTGCCAACTCTCTCTACCTCTTCTTCCCCTCAAAATAAATCAGTTATCCCCCCCTAAATAACTGATTTACTTTCATTTTGTACTCAAAAAATTTATATAATAAAAGTGTAAAAGTATACAATAATAAAAATATAATTTATTTTTCCTTCAGAACTCAGTAGTCCTCTACATAATACCTTTGCTCTAGAATCAACAAGAATGATCTGTGAACCCATTATAAAAAAAGTATTTTTGCAGAAATGTTTTTAGAAATGAAGGTTTTAGCAAAGGAGCACCTAATTTGCAGGCTGTGAGGGCCAAGGCCTTTGAGCAGTAGCTCTGTGTGTTCACTGATAGTAAAACAGAGCACTTTACTCCACTTCTATCATTGTTTGCCACTGCAAATGGCCCAAAGGTTATTTGGCTCCACTGGTTTTACAAAAAACTACACTGTTGTGGCAAAAAAAGGGCAAAAAGCCAAATAAACTGCAATCTTTGGCTATTTAAGGACAAGGACTCATTGCATGCCATGTTTTTATTAGTGACCGAATGGGCACAAAGAAATCTCAATGATGGACCTGATGCTGCAGTCTGGGCTGCTGTGAGCTTGATTTATCTCTCCCAGCAGCTCTGCACCACTCTAAACACAGTTATTTCAAAGGAATATTCTAAATTATACCAGCACAGGTGAGATAATTCACTGAATAAACTGAACTGCAAGTGGGGAGTTAAAACTGGCAATTTTGGGGTTTTTTTGGAAGACATTCTGTTATCTTTCAACTCAGGTAAGTTTTCCAATTGTGGAATGATGGTGCTTCAGAAAAGCCTGTTTAACATATAATTCTTAATAACAAAAGTGTAAGTCTGAAATTCATTACATCAGTGTAGGTTACTGAAATGAAACCATATTTTATCCTTAATATTGTGCATTTCCTGCCTTTTTTAGCCCACTACTCTGTATAAAAGCTATAAAACTTATTTTACTGCTATGAACAGGTAAACCTGAACAATTTTGAAAATTTTGTAGGGGGAAAAAATAGAGAACCTAGAAAAATTTAATCCTTAGGTTTTTAATTATTTAATGTAATTCACTGCTTCTAATTGGTCCTATTGCAACCTCTGTGTGGGTAAGCAGCAGGATGCCTGTGCAACTTGTGTGTTTTATTACTCAGCAGAATTAATTTTGTGATCCTGGAAACAGCAGCTCCCAGCACCATGAGTGCAGCACTCCCCAATTCCACAGGGAGGGAAAGAAAGTGACTCCCAAAGGCACTGGAACTGCAGGAGCAGCTCTGCAGATGGGTGCAGGTGCCACAAGAGCCTCACACAGAAATTCACACTGAAACAAGGAGTTGTTTGCCTCTCTTCAAGTTCAATAAATGCTCTTGACTGCAGTGCTTTCTTCTCCTGGGACACAAAACTTGATTTTGCTCAAGGGCAGCAGGAACTTCCTCACTAAATGGTCAGAGTATAGCAAGAGCAGCATTACACAGCATTCAGGTGGTGATCAGGGGCTGGACTCAGGGTCTCAGAGGTTTTTTCCAGCCTCAGTGATTGTGTGAGCCTGTGAAATCCAATGAGTGAAAGAAAACACTGTAGCTGATATGCATCAGGACTGCTGCAGAGCCCAGAACATCCCACACCACATCAGTGATCTACCTGGAAATCAGCACCTGTAACACAGGTAATGTGAGACGTGGAGGGGGTAGAGGACTTCATAAAAATGCAGGATATGACAGTGAAAAGATATGAAATGGTTTTTCTTCCAACCCCAACAGATGTTGTTCAATTAAGGATGCAAATAAATCACCCTCTGCATTGCGAGTCAGAAAACACACACATAAAAGCTTTCTAAATACATTTCAGTTTAAACTTGCATAATTCTCCCAGTGGAGAAATCATCTTCAACTTATGTAATCCTTAGAAAGAGACATTATTACATACAATTCTGCGCCACTAAGAAACAAGGAAGGCACATCTAGAGAAGAGGTGCACCCACACACGATTAATGATATGGGTGTGGAGGGAACAGGGGGAAGAGCTGAGCAGGGCTGCAGAGCCCAGCTCTGGTGTTTGCACAGAGCCTGAGTGTGAGGGAGCTCCAGGGGCTGCTCCCCTTTCGCCAGCCAGAACTGTCTGTTATACTTAACCCAGACTTCCGAACACTTGATATCCTGTCTGCTATTTCAATGCCCTTACTCAATGGTTCAGACAGACATTACACAAACTGGCTGCTGAAAAGGGTTGAGAAACCAAGAAGCAATCCAAGTCAATGACCTTATTCTATAAAACGATACCACTGAGTGAAGAGCAGGCGAGGAACAAAGCCCAGGGTACCACAGCCCCTGAATCCATCACTGCACTCTTCCCCAGGAAAAGACCAGCACCAGGCTCTACCTTATCTCGTGGATATTGCTGCTGTCTTTTAACC
This sequence comes from Agelaius phoeniceus, assembly GCF_051311805.1. Classification (NCBI taxonomy): domain Eukaryota; kingdom Metazoa; phylum Chordata; class Aves; order Passeriformes; family Icteridae; genus Agelaius; species Agelaius phoeniceus. The sequence goes on from NC_135288.1 coordinate 6,141,352, forward strand.
CTTAAAGGCTGAGCAGTCCTTGTGCTTCCAGTGGCACTGATTCTCATACCAGAACAGAAACAGCTTCCATTTTTTTTAAAGAAAAAACGACAGAAAACCAAAGATACAATTCCCGTTTTCTACAAAGCATGTGCAAAGGTAACTGTACATGAATCAATAAACAACAAAGGCAGAGCCCAGGTTATTGATTAGCTCCTTTGCTGTTTACCTCCAGCATACAGAATGATGCTGCAATTTTGACACACACACACAATCTCCAGCCTCATGTAGGCTTTCCCTGACACTTTAAACAGGACTGCTAGAACAAGGCTGCCTGAGTTAGGATGGCAGGACCTGCCTTATTTCCCAGAACAAATGTCTGTGCAGCTTATCAGCGTGTGTTAATATGCATCCACTGCTTGGAGAAGCCTAATTTTACAGGATAGCAACCAAGCCATAGATGGAGGCGATGATAACAGCTCCACACATGGGAATTCCCATTGGCTCCCACAAGAGCTCTGTCCATCACACACTGACAGGATCAGAGCTCAAATTAGTATCAGTGTTTTCGTCACCTCATCCAACCAAAAGTCAAAGCAAAATCGTTGTCTCAGTGCAGAGGGGCCAGCCTCTATCAGCCAGCAGGATTCCCCAAAGCCAAGGAAAGCTGCACACTCCATCTCCTGCTCCTGATGTGACTCTGAGGCCAAGCTTGTGGTCCTTGAATTTGCATCAGCAGAAAAGGCTGCTCCTTATGCTAACCTTAGACATATTTCTTCATTAATAAAAAATAAAATAAAAATAATAACTGACAAATCATAAATACAGGAAGAGAAGATCTCTGTGGTAGATCTCTAGAACAACCTTAAAACAAAATCTGGCATGTAGTGACCAACAGACAAAACTCTTTCAGTCTGAAGCCAACTCCCAGTTGTCCCATTCAGGGAGATCCACCAGGATCAGAGCACCAAATGTCTTCTACACCAAATCCTCATTAATGAGCAAAATGAAAACACTGCAGTAGCAGAACCAGAGGGTTTCAGTCAGCACAGCCCTGTAAATCCAGCTAAACTTAGTGAAGCCACAGTGCCTGAGCACTGGGACATTCTGGTTCAGATCTGCCCCTGCTCTCTGCCAGCCAACACACAGGAAGGAGCCTGACACACACGAGTCTGCTGTGGTTTGTGGGTGAACTGGTTCCAATTACTGTGGGCTGATTTCTTGAGTGGGAGCTGCAGAACCAGCCCCAAAGCCCCAAACCTTTGGATTAACCTGCTCTGCGCCAGAAGATCTGGAGCAGGTGATTTCAGTGACGATCTGAGCCTGATTCTCTATGCTGACAATGAAATTGAAGGCATACAAGACTGCACAAAGTGTAAAGGAGGAGGGAAGGGGCCAGAGAACATTTTTTCAGAGCAAACTTGTTTCTCTGAAATTGTTTTCCAAGAATATACACTGCCTGTATTAGAGACAGAGTGAAATAGCATCAAAAAATTGGTGCTGATTTATTAATTCATAATACACATTACCCAGATACACAAAACATACACAAAGTAGATATTCTCTGATAAAATGTATCATTAACACACATGTTCTAATTGACAGATTTCAAACAAAAACATGCAATATTCCTACATTTTAAAGTAAACTTCCTGTATGTGAAGATCAATTTGAATTAAGTGCTCTATGGCCACTCAGCTAAAATAGATCAGCAGCCTAGTAATTGAGGGATTCTATCAATAGATTCTCAACAATTCAGTATAAGTCATTTTTGTCTACTTTTTTTCCAAGATCCCCTATTGGATTTGGTGTAACTCTTCCATGACGGCTTCCTCTTAAATAAGAATTAGAGTCAAGTCCAAAGCGTGCTTTAAAATTAAACCAAAACAACCAAACCAAGCCAAACATTAAAAAAAATAATCTGTGTCTTAATACTGCACACATGGAGACACAGCTCCTCATGTGATGGCAAAGCAGTCTGGCCAGCTGAGCCAGCAATGTGAGCTCAATCACCAGCGCTCCCCGGTAAGAGCCAGCCCAGTCCTCCTGCACTGCAGCCATTCCAACCCTTCACTTCTGTGACATCACTGGATGAACACAAAGTGAGTTTTTGGTCACACTGGACACTGCAGATACCCAGAGGCCGTGGCTGTGGCCCTGAGCCCCCTGCTCTGGCAGTGCTGGTGCCTGGGGTGCAGATAAGCAAGGAGAGGCTCCAGCCCTGCTGCGCTGCCCGGACACGCCGGGAGCAGCCTGGCGCAGACGCCTCCAGATGCTTTTACAACACCAGTGCAAAGGCGCCTCTCAGCAAGTGCAAACACACCCTCCCGGGTCAGGCAGCCCCAGCCAGTGATAACTAGGCTCTCAGCCTGCCAGGGACCAGGTGTCAGGCTCCCAGCACGTCCAAAAATGAAGCGGTGTTTACACGCATCTTCAAAGCGTGCTACTGTTTGGGCAGGACACACGCCCAAGCCTGAAACCACAGAAATGGAGAGGCAAGCGAGACAGTCCAGACAATGGAGGGAGAGGCAGAGGTTTAAATATTTTAGGCAGTGATTTTCAAAAGCAGAGATTGCATATAATTCCCACCCTAATTCAAGAGGACTGACTTGAGGAACTTAGGAACTCTTCTGGAGCGAGAGAGAGCCATGGTTGACTCAACACCATGAGATCACTGGCAGCAAACTCTTTGTCCAAGACACATGCACGTACCTGCTGCTTTGTTCTCGATCTACAACATCTGTAAAACTGTTTGTACGCCTGGGAAAAACTGCTGATCTTTGCTAAACACTGTCCTCTCCCTGGGTACACGGGATTTCAGTCAAGCTGGTGTCACTTTTGCAGTTCAACTTTTAAGCTGTAAAGGCTTCTGAACTAAACTACTGCCCCAAGACAGCAATGTTTTTGTTTTAGAGACTTCTAAATTTTTACTGGAGAATCTCTAAAACAATTCCTGAACATCAGATAGAACACAAGACTTCAACATTCCATGGGAAAACCACTGAACTCCCAGTTGTCAGGCAAAAATTTTGCAACAGTATTTTTCCCATCAGTTTCTACCAAGAGGAATAATCCATCCTGCAGCCTGAACACCACTGCCAGGGAATAAACTCAGAGTCACTCTGCTACACCCACCACAGGACATACCCATTAACAAATAAAGGTTACTACTGCCAGAAGGGCAGGACTTCAGGATAAGACACAAATTCCAGCTCTACTCCTGCAGCCTTTCAGGTGGCCATAAAGCACAGCACAGCAAGCACTGGGCAGCACCTAAAAGCCCCGTGCTCCCTCCACCCGCGGCTGCTCCGCTCGCAGCAATTTGGGTTCTTTGATTCTGCTGCACACTTGACCTGGCTAAACCTTCCTCCAGCTGAGCGAGCTGCATGTTGTGGCAGCGCTGGGTTGGGAGGCATTGTGAAATAAAGTGGGAGGCCTCATGTGCTCATTTGTGTGTCAGTACCCAGAATGCTGCTTCTGGCTTCCAGCTACTTCATAGAAGTGCTGCTGGGACTTGAACCGTGGGAACACGGCAGCGCTGGCTGTGTGGGTGTGCTCACACGCGTGCAAGGACAGCTCTGCCTCTCCTGGCCCTGCTCACAGCCAGTCCTGCTCAGGGTGCACATGTCTGGCACACAGGTGGGGAATCTCAAAGTGCCATCAAACGCTGCTCGCTTCAGTATTGGAGAAAAAGGGTTCGAAATAGACACAGCTGAACCCACCCTCCTCTTCTGGAAATAGCAACCAACAAAGCCTTCAGGGCTGCGTCTGAACTAATTCTGTGTGAGTGGAGCATCCTGATGTGAGGCAAGCAGGGAGCTGTCTGTCACACTGGAGTGACTGGAGAGCAGTGCCACAGCCACAGCGAGGCCACCTCAGTCCCACAGGAGAGCAGGGACCAGGAGCTGAGCCCAAGAAAAGGCTTTGGCACTCATGCTGGATTTCTAGGACCCTGTTTTGCAACCCCATCGGGTTATTCACATTTTTCATTTCTAGAAATACCCCAGAATTTCTCTTGGTTGGGCTCCACAGCAGTAATGGTGGATGAGATGAGACAGGTAGGGAAACAGGACACCCAAGTAAAAGCTGTGCTGGTGGAGAGAGAAAGCAAAGCACAACAAACCCTGCATGAGAAGGTGGAACACAAAGTCAGTAAAATGGAGAAGTTATACTGCTCAAGAAAAGGAAAAGCTTTGGGAAGTGGCATCAAGACCCTATGGGAGGTCAGCTACTCATCCAAGCATGAACAAGAGGATATAAAAACCAAAATTTTACAATAGTGTAAGGAATGTGACTGAGGCCTTTTTGGCCCCTGCTCTAGTGGGGGGCCCCAGCTGTCACAACTCCCTCCAGCTTTTGGTCAGGACCCTTTGCTGACTTCAACACAAAGGGCTCTTCTGCAAGTGGCAAGACCAGGCAACAGGAGTGTAGTTCAACCAACAGGGCTGACAGAGAGAGGAGATCTCTGCATCTGCACATCCATCTCCTGCAGAAGGATGGATATGCACTACAGACACTTGATGTAGAGAGAAATATGCACTGGCAATGAAATATCTAGGAAAAGCTACGCCTTGTAGCAAAGCTTGAAAACCACGCCAAGGGAAAAAAATGAAAAGGGAAAAAAAAAAAAAAAAGAGGGAGGAAAAAAAGGCAGTTCTGCCACTACAGTGAATCTGCACCAGGGGCTTGTGCCAACCCAGCTCCTCCATTTAAGTCAGACCCTTAAAAGGCAGAGCTGTGCTGGCAGAAATCTCCAGACCTCATCACAGAAACCTCATGGAGACACATGAAAAGGTCAGAACACTCACTGCTGCCTAAACAGCCATAAAATTGGTCATATGCACCCCATGCTACCAACATACTACCAGAGCCCCAGGGGAAACACACCACACAAAGCAATGTGTGTACACACACAGAGAAATAAATAAATGGAGAAACTGAAAAAAAAGGTCACTCCTGAAAGCAGAAAACCCAATATCTGACACAGCAGCTTATGGCACACCAGGCACAGAACACCTCTGTATGAAACAGAACAAAGCAAAGCTGAGATCTACATCAAAAAGGAAGCCCACCACAGACACATGTGCTTCACCCTTTCATCCCCAGACAGGCAGGGCCCCACAGACACACAAAACCCACACAGGATCTAACACACACGGAATGGGACCATCCTGTCATTTCCTCACTAAGCATCTAAACTTTACTCCAATGTTACTTGCCCCTGGCCACAGCCTACCAATCTTAGAGCCTGATTAAATCTCTCCGTAATTATCCACACGCACTGCTACAACACAAATGACCTTAGCATATGATATCCGTTGGCTAAGCCCAATGGAAAAAGACTTCAGGAAAAGGAAGGATAAGAGTACAAAACTCTGCCAGCACCGTCAGGGTCTCCTCAGGACTGCACTGCTTTAATACAAGAGTCCTGAAGGCCCTGGAACTTAATATGAGGTAAAACGTTCTGGTTTTCCTACCCCATTGTCTGAGCACACACCACTCTATTTTCTTCCCCACCTCACTCCTTGCCACCTTCCAAATGAATTTATGCAGGAGACTTTAGCATTTCATGATGGATTTCTGGCAAAATTTCCCAGAAAATAGATGGCCACCATTTCCTTGCACAGTTTTTGGTGTTCACTATTAGGTATCTTCAATTCACTCTGCACTCTGGGCAGATTTTGGGGGGTGAGGGAAGAGTGTTTCTCATGTTCTGAACTAGGACCTATGAAAGGGTCCCCAAAAAAACTGAGGCACAGCCAAGGTTTAGTGACCTTTTCTTGTTCTTCTTCTGCAGCCTCGCCTGAGGTGTTGGATAAGGGAGCAGTTGAAGAGAACACTGAAAAAGCCTTGCAAGAAAAGGAAAGGAATTCTCTACTAACATTCATTTTAGACTCGAAATGACCAAGCCAGGGGAACAGGACCTTTCTCCAACAAGAATGTGGAGATTTCTTCATTTTACTTCCCAAACGAAGCGTGCCCTAGAAAATTCCTTTCCTAGCATAAAAATGTCTCCAGTTTGAGAGCCATATTCTCCTCTCACATCCATGTAGATCTATCCCACCATTCCATCTCGGCACATGACTGACGGAGAATAGACAAGCCATTAAAAACACATCCACCTCCAACCACGGGGATAATGTGCCTCATTACAGCCCAGCTTTGTCACAGCGTCCTGACACTCCGGGGAGGAAGAGGAGGGGTGAGGACAAGGACTGAGCCGGGGGCCAGGACAGAAACTGGAAGAGTCAGGCTCTGCTCCTTAATCCAGAAGTGTGCAGCCCGGTCAGATGGGCTCACTAGGCCTCCTACACTGGTTCTGGAATTACTGTACTGTTTGCACAGCATATTTTTAAAAAAAAATCTGGGGTTTGCTTGGGTATTTTTGTTGCACTTTTTTTATAAATAAAAGCTCTACCTTAGTCAGAGTGTGTGTCTGCCCCTTTAAACAGGTATTTGGTAAGTTAATTCAAAATTTTCACAGTGGGCTTTAAACATCTTCTCTTTTCCAGGCTTGTGTATTGCCCTTCCACTCCAGACACAAAACCCCAAAGTTTGGAAATCTCTGTCAGTGAGGCAGAGCCCGAATAACAAACCTGCAGGGGAGGACTGGGAGGCAGGAGTTTGTTTTGCCCTCGCACCGGGGGGAAGGAGCAGGAAGCAGAATTGCTCATCCCCAGCCCGTGGCACCGTGGCAGGAGCCAGACAGACATCGCGGTGTCTGTGAGTCCCCAAGGCCTTGCGGCACTGCTGCCCATGGAGCAGGACCGGTGCCAGATGCCAAGGCAGCCTCCCACCCACACACCAGGGATTCTGGGATCTAAAGGCAGCTCAGACTGAAAGAAAAACAAGCGGCACCTAAAAAAAAAAAATGTGCTTGAGCTGTCTGGCTCAGCACAGCACGGCACGGAATACCTTCAGGAGCTGCTGCAGCTGCCCTAGACAGAGTCATTTGCTGGATGTGTACATAATCCAATATACAAAAGCTTGTCTGCTGGGGAAATTTAGGCTCCGCAGGGATACTTTAAAAGCAAGAACTTCTCCATTCACGTTCTGAACACTTCATCTATAAACCAGTAACCTGCACTACAGGCACAATTTATTTTTTTTTAACAGGCACATTTCATTTCCATACAAGCATCGAGAGCACTCAGCCCGCACGTCCATCCCTGGCGACACTCCATCGACCAGAAAAGTGCATGGACTTGTGTCTGCAGCCACCAGTACCTGCTCCCTTTCTCTGCCTTCTTCCTTGCCTTGACCCCTGAGTGAAGAAGCCCTCAAAGACCCGAAATCACGCACTGCCGGATGAAATCTGGGGCAGTGTGATGGGCTTCAAAGATCAAGGTCCACACATAGTAAAATGTACAAATACACATACGTAATTTAAACCAACTCCAACCACCGTGGTCAGAACACAACCAGAGAAATAAAGGTGCCATCTCGAGCACTGCTCCTCCACAGTGACACACACGCGGGGAGAATGGAGAACACGATTAAAATTGCAAAATGACTCCAAGGAAAAGCAGCTGGTAACAATTTGGGTATATCGATGAATGTTACCGAAATTCCCCCCGCCCCCTTTAAAATTACAGGCACCACTTACCCGGGGGGCTTTCCTCTTGTATTTGTTGTTATAGTCAAATTTTTCTTTCATTTCATCTAAGAGCTGGCCCAGTCTAGCTTTCTCCTCTTTCCCAGTATAATCCTGGCTGAGGAGGATATAGGATCTCCAGTTTGCAGAGTCAAAGCCCCAGTGGCAAGTCCTGTTTTCCAGCGATTTGTGAGAGTGGACCACAAATTTGTGAGGTGGGTACATGAGCCTGCAGTCCAAGCACTGGATGCAGGCTGCGCTGGGGTTACTGTAAAGCTCTGGCACCAGGAGTCCCTTACACTTCCCAAAGCACTCATGATACACCTTGAAGCTCTTCTCCGTGAGCTCCAGCTCAATTGTGCTAGAGAATTCCTTCTTGCAGTGGGGAGGATAGGTGCCACCATAAAGCAAGGCGTTACAAAGCCTCTCAGCATCAGTTTTCGTGATGAGCCCGCAGGAAGGAGCGGAGAAGGGCAGGATGCCCATGACTTTGAGGATTTCCAGCTGGTCAGCAGTGCATCTGGAGCAGTAAATATGTAGCTCATCACACACCGAATTAATCTGCTGCAGGGAGAAGTCCCTGAGCACCGAGTTCAGGATCTGGGGCAAGCAAAGCCGCTTCTCTCCGCCCACCACGAAGCAGGAGATGGTTTCCCCTTCCAGGATGGTCTCGCACCTCTCCGTGGATCTGTCCGAGGGCATGAAGAAGGGACCAGGCATGACCGGAGGAGGCTGGATCGGGGGCAGATGCAGTACAGGTTCCGCTGGGTCTTTGCCATTGTCTTTCTTGTACATCTCCTGTGCCCATCGTGCTGAGAAAGCAGCAGGGCCACCCAGGGAGCTCATAGAGCTCAGATGAAACTGTTCCAAGGTCTTCTGCAGTCCTGGATGAGGCTGGAAGCTGCTTCTACTTACAGTCTCCATTTTTTAGTTTCTATTCCCAAAACAAACAGCAAAAATCCCCAATTATCTTCCACCCTGGTGCAAATCCACTTAAGGGATTTTTTTAAGGAAAAAATATTAACAAAATAAAACAACCCACCCTTGTGTTTTTCCTCCTTCTCACTCAGCAATCCACTAACGGAGAGGAAATAAATCCTTTTGTATGCGTGTCTCTCTCTTCTTTCTTTTCTCTTGCTTCGCGTTACAATTTCAAACCCTCCAAGTCTCCAAGCTGCCCCGATGGAGCACAGAATCACGGCAAAAAGAGGTCTTCATCCGAGCACTCACCCCCTCAGCCAACCCCCAGGCAAACCAATCCCTCCTCCCACACCTCCAACACACACTCACTCACTCACACACACACACACACACACACACATACACACACACACACACACACACACACACACCACCCACGGAAACACAAAAAGTCTGTGCCACGCTCCGAGCACCCGGGGCTCAAATATGTTCTGGCGGCTGCTGCTTCTCTGCAGTGATCCCCCTTCTGTCCATATCCACCGAGGGAAGGCGCGGGGGAGGAAAGTAAAAAGCAGGAGGAGGCAGCACGCTCGCTCTGTGGAAGGAACAACGCAGGAGAAAAGGCCCAGATCTCCGGCACTGCCAAAGCGGCGCGGGGGCTCCGCACGGGCGACGAGCGGCTCCGCTGCCCCTCGTGGTCCCTCTGCTCGGCCTGGGAGGGCTCCTCGGCTCTGGGTTCGCCTTCCTTCCCTTATTTCTGCCGGTGCTCTCGTTGTGCCGTGGGGAGCCGCGGTGAGAGCGCGCACATCCTCCCAGCTCCTCTTTCCAGCAGTGACTGAGAGTGCCTGAGAGCTGAGCTAATGCAGGCGGGCTCAGCCTCCCGCCCTCCGCCTCCCCCCCTCTGTTTGTTGGTGTCTGCCTCAGTCATTGAATCCCGGCCAAGAATGTGACCAACTCCCCGGGCCGGGCTCTTCCAGGAACAGCGCCCGCCTCCCCCTTCGCGCTGCGCCCAGACCGGCCGGGATGTGCCGGGATCAGCCGAGCTGAGCCGAGCCGGTCCAACCGAGCCCGGCCGCGCCGAGCACAACCGAGCTGATCCAAGCTCAGCCGCGCCGCGCCGAACCGAGCTGGGATGTGCCGAGTCCAGCCGAGCCGAACCGTGCCGAGCCGAACCGAACTGAACCGAGCCGAGCTGTGCTGACTGGTGCCGAGCCGTGCCCGGCCAAGCCGAACCGTGCCGAGCTCAGCCGAACCGAGCCCAGCCGCTGCACGGGCGGGCGCGCGGCGCGGCCCCGGCGGCAGCGCCGGCGAGGGAGGGAGGGAGGGAGCGGGGGGAGGATAAACTGCTGGGTTCACGGACCGCCGCGCCGCCAAGGAGGGGCGGTAGGGCGAGGGCTTTTTCCCTCTCGCCGCTGGATTTCTGGCAGCGGTGAAATAGAACAGGCGCGGGGAGCGGCGCTGGTCGCGCTCGCACGGGCACGGAGCTTGTGTGAGCACTCACGGCGCCCTGCCCGGCGTCAACTGCGGGCACACGCCCCGCGCCGACAGGCGTGAGAGCGCAACTGATGGGCGACAACAGCGCGGGACGAGAGCGCATCCTCGGGGCGCCACGGGACACCGGAGCCCCCAACCCACCGAGCGCTACAGGCGAGCGACACACGTGTGCTCCCTTGCTCCGACACACATGTGCACATGTGTTCCCCACTCCCGCACACGTCACACGCTCCTTCCACCCACGGGCGACGCTCAACGCGTGGAAGGAGCGAGAGGCGCAACCGCAGCGCTGGTGGGCAGGGGCAGGGGCAGGGGCTGGGGCTGGGGCTGTCCGAGCCCTCGCTGGAGCAGGAAGGCAGAGGCAGCACTAAGGCCACGCTGCTGGCACACAGGCGGGGCGGCTCCTGGGCTCCCACCCGCGGGGCCGGGGCTGTCCGGTGTGTCCGGGGCTGTCCGGAGTGTCCGGGGCTGTCCGGAGTGTCCGGGACTGTCCGGAGTGTCCGAGGCACCGAGCGCCCCCTGCACGGCGGGGACGGGCGCCCTCTACCGACCGATGAGATCACCGCGACCGCCCCGCACAACCGGGGCCGGGGCACGGGCACCACTGACCATGGCCGGGCACCACTGACCATGGCACGGACACCACTGACCACTGACCAGGGCACGGACACCACTGACCATGGCCGGGCACCACTGACCATGGCATGGACATCACTGACCAGGGCCGGACATCACTGACCACAGCAGGGACACCCACTGGTCATGGCACAGACCCCTACTCCCCAGAGCATGGATATTCACTGCCGGTACCCATGGCACAAACACCCAGGACATGGACACCAAGTGACCATAGCACGGACACCCACTGCCCACGGCACCGACATCCAATGCCCAGGGCATGGGCACCCACTGCCCAGGACACAAACACCCTCCCAGGGCACAGACACCCACTGCCCAGCAGCACTGCCAACTCCATTATGGATTTATTATTCAGGTCAGGAGTGAGATGCTCTTACTTTCTATTAATATCAAATTTCAAAACAAAAAAACTGTGTCTTCTCCCATTTTCCATGGACTGCACACCCAGAATTCTAACAGACATTTCAATCACCACTTAGCATCACCATTAAGGAACAAGCTGAAAAGGTTTCCACTGTTATCTCAGAGCTCTGTCAACTGTGTGCCAAAAAGGGCTGGGGAGCACTTTCACACCAGCACAATTGTTAATAGTGTTTGTAATGCAACAAGGACTTTAAGCCCTGCTCATCCATAGAGTGTGACTGAGGGACACAGACACTGAATTTTGGACAGTCTCCTCTGGAAGAGTTCATGGCAGTGGAACAGCAGAAAAAACACATTGGGACAAAAGAGGAGGAGCAAACAGACAAATATCCAAGCAGTGCTTAAAGGAGCAATTGGAAAACAAACCCGCTGTAATTTACTCAGACTCATTGTAATGGGGCAGGACACACACCAAGCTCTTGTGTTTTACTTGTGCTTTTATATTTTGAAATCCCATTCAGAATAAAGGGGAAAGGTGTAAGAGTTGTATAAGAGCTTTGACCTTGCTCCTAAGTCAGCATTTCCCCAGAGGGGAACCCTCTCACATACCCAGGTTGGACATGAACCCTCAAAGTGCTAAATGCCTTCAGAAGAGGCAGGAACCAAACACACTGGTCCAGGTCAGCAGCTGTGTCTTCATCTGCTCAGAGAAGAGCCTTGGAGGTTCTCCACCAAATTGCTTTAATAGGAAGCCACTGGTGGCAAGAAGGACCCTTGAAGTTTCTGTCTGTACAATCCATCACAGGAGGATCTGGTGATCCATGAGTGGGATTTTTAGATATTACCACAATACCAAGGTCTAAAGATGGGATTAAACAATCTAGGCCATACAGTCCTTGTTGATTCCTGATGCTAAGAGAAAGCAGGGCTAGGAATATTCCTCGCTGGGTAACAGGATCGTCCAAAAGGTTTTAGTTAAGAATAATTTTTAAATTACATTCTTCAGAAGGTGCATATGGTACCTTTTGTTAATATGAGGGCCATCCATCCCCTGCACCATTTCCAAACTGAAGGGTGTGCTTTGGTAGAATGAAAACCCCTCCCAGCAATCAGCCTCCTCCTAGAGAAGCTCTGACTGTGGCTGTGACAAGGGAGAAGCAGCAGACACACAGTGAATTCCCCCAGGGCTGTGGCACTTGACCAGACTGTCATCAGAGACACTCGGATACAATGGGGACCAGCAGCAGGATCACTCCCTACATGGATTTTGTGCAGTTTCAGGCCTTTTTATAATCCACTAAAATATAAATGGCTAGATAAACTCAAACATCACATATGGAGTTCCTGATTCTTTTAAAGAACCAAACTAATGCCTGCAGGAACTTTGGATAGCAATGGAAAAGTTTCTCAACTCTGGAAGCTGGGTTGTTTTCTTTCACTCTCTCTCCTTCATCCCCTAGAAAGAAAGGACAGCAAGCAGTAGCTGCAGTTCATTTTCAGAGAGGTGCCATTTTCTCTTCCAAATGACTTTTTAATGCAAGTAAATCACTGGATCGTGCAACAGATTATTTCTGGGGGAATTTGTAAATGGAATTCCTGAAGCAGAGGGGACTACCAAAGAGACAGGAAGGATGGTCTTGTGGTTAAGACAGAAAACTCAGGACATCTGGGGTCTATTCCAGATCTCCCACAGATTTCCTGTTGCCTTGGGCAAGTTGCTCAGTCTCTCTGTGCCTCAGTTTCTGTATCTGCAATACTCAGACAGTGAGCAATTGGAGTGGCAGCTTCCAAACCGAAAGCCATGACGGGACAGAAACCAAGCTCCAACTCCTGCAGGAACAACACAGCAAAACTTCCACATCTGTACATCCCACAGCCTCTGCAGAACCAACCAGCAGCAGGGCAGGAGGAGAGGGAGCCACGGGAGCCGTCATGTGGCATTAAGGTGCCAGTGGCTTCTCAAGTCTCTGCCTCTCCATGAGGGACTCTGAGTGCTGCATCTTAAAATCAGATTCATCTGTCCCCCCAGTCAGTCTTGCTCCAGTTCCAAAGCCCTGGAGCTGGAGAAAGGAGAGGGGAAAAATATCTCTGAGGAAGGGCCCTAACACCACAGTGTTTTTCTCACTCTCTCCCTCTTCTCCTCCCCCTCTCCATTGGCTTCAAGGCCAACAGCTCCTGGAACACAAACACTCTTGTAAACTTCTGAACCACACAGCCCTATGGTGGGTGGGTGTTTGCTCCCTGCCTGCCAGTTCCAATCCACCCACAGATTCCAAAGGCCCAGAACAAAAAGCAGACTCCATTTTCCATATTTAACAGGCACTTCTCCTCCCTCCCCATCGCCTTCACTCGGTGCCTCTCCCCAGCAGCGGGTCCCACCTTCCGCACGTCGCCCGGGCTGGGGGATGTTTGTGCTGTGTTTGTACACACACGGGAGACGTGTGCTCCCCCCAGCCCCCTCTGCTTCTCGCTGCCTGCCTGCTGGGGAGAGCTGGGGATTAGCAAGGGCTGTGCTGCAGATTGCAGCTATTTGACAAAACGTTTGGGAAGGGCCTATTGTGAAGATTGTGAAGAGGGAAGGGGGGAGCGTGGGTGCGAATGCGACACGTCAAAATTCCTGCTGCAGCTCACATGAGACAGCACAGCCCTTGGAGCAGCCAACTTCCACTTGCTCCATGCTTGTACTGTACATATTCATTGCTAATTGTGACACAAGTAAAACGATTTCTGCATGGCCAGGATATTTCCTTCCCTCTTTTCCTTTAGAGATTATCATTTATCAAACTCATGATTTTAACTGATCAATTACAGTGAAACTGGGGAACGCCAAACTATCCAGAACCTGAGGAATAAGGTTTCAAACTCTCTGTTGGAAAGGATTATCTGAGAGCCAGGTGGTCTTTTTCATTCAAATCTTTCAATTTTTCATCAACACACATATCCACTTACAGAAAATTATTTCACAAATGTGATCTAATTATCTTTTCGGCCAAAATTAATTTTGAAACATTTATTTTAAAGACACCACTTCTTTTTGTACATATTTCTCTGAGATATGCACTGAAATAATTGAATTTAAGCCATCTAAAAAGTCACCAAAAAAAGTTTCAATCAGTCAGAGTTAAGATGAACAAACAAAAATTTTTGCTGTCTGAGGTCAGCAATAGATTCATAACAACTAAAATAGTTTTTTTTTTTTTTTAATTAATGGAAAAGTCAATTATTTACAGCACACCTTTCAGGACAAAGTGAGGTGGCTGGGGCTTTTCAGCAATGGCAGCAAGGCTGTGTTTTAGGGCTTTGGTCCAGCTCACTGATTTCATTTTACCAGATTCACAGCAGCTTCTCCCAGAGAACCCCATGGATTCAGAACTCATCATTATTTCCTTAACCCTTTTCCTTTTGTTCAGCTCAGCTCCATGGCCTGCCTCCTGTATCTTTTCTATCTTTCCCAAGTACAGAACCTCTTGGTCATGGCCTACTGGCCATATATCCATGATGAATACATGTAATGAACACATGACCTGCTTAAAACATGACTTGCTCTCACCTAAAATTCATATTTAATTTGCAGGAAATCATCAGGCATCCTAGGAAGTATGGGAGGTGAGGGGTTGTTAACAGCACATGAAAGAGTTCTCCATTTTTTGGAATTCTTTCATCCCAAGTTGCCTGGTATGTTGCTCAGGGCTGCCCCTCCCTCCCTCACACACTCTGCACCTACATGTCCCAGTGGAGGCTGCCAAACACCTCATTTTAAAAAACCCAAAAAACATGCTTGCTACCTCCAATAGAAAAATGAACTCACTGGGAAAAATCAGAGTCGGAGAAGGGAATAAAGCTGGAACTCCTGGGATTCCCAAAGGAGCTCACAGAATAGTCCTGCAGGGAGTCAGCCTGCACAGACTTTTTGCCATTTACATGACCAGCAAATCTTTCATTTCTCAGCACAGCCAGCAATGAGCAAACAAGGCAGAGCCCCACATCCAGCTGAGGCAGCGACAGGAGCACCAAGCCAGAGCCCTGTCCCTGTCAACAGTGCCCTGAGCTGCTGCTGTCCCCCTCAGCAGCTCCTCCCAGAGCCACCATCACCATTCCAGCGAAGAAAAATCAACCATTTGTGACAAAGTTAAGCCTGGATTTAAGCAAGTCTCTCTCACAGCTTATCCCAAGCAATCCATATTAAAGGAAGTGTGCCAGCCTTGCCCTAGAGGAGCTCCTGGTCAGCAAAGCTGAGCTGCAGCACACAGGGTGGGTGACCTGGCCTCCCTGCTATGAGGAGAGGCTCTGGGAATGCTGACTGCAGCCAGGGAATTCACCTCTCTCTTCCATAATCTCTCCCATCTTTGAGATCATTTCTCATCATCATGGTATCTGTATTTTGCAAATAATATTGATAAGCTCAATGAACCTTTGCTACAAAGACTCTGTCACATCTCCTGATCTGCTTGCTGGGTTTTTATCACCACAGCTTCTGATCCTGGTGTCTCTCCTCATGTCCTCTGGTACATCCTTTACAGCAGCTCAACATCCAAAATCATGGCAGGGAATGACTCTGCCTGCAATTTATCACCTCTTCCCTCTTGTTGTAAAGTGATCCCCTGTCTGCTGGTCTGACAGGTGAGCCTGCAATTTATTGTAGAGGCCTGTGCCTCCTATAAATAACACACAGAGCACCAGGCACTCTGTGGAGATCAGTGCTTGCATCATCACTTCACTCATTCAGAACGTGCTGTCCTAAAAATCCCACATTTCTACTCCTTTCTCACAAATTCTTATGCCTTGATCTCATATTTATTTCATTTATGGGCTTTCTGAATGAACCTGTGATTAAAGCACATGCACACCTCATTAGCATAATGAGATTTTTCCTACAAGCATGTAATGAAAATGAAACAAATTCATTCTGTCATTTTACAGATGTGGAACTGCAGAACAGAGAAGATACACAACTGACTTAAGGCCACCCTGCAGATCTTTATCACAATCCAAATCTTTTACCCAGTTAGAATCAACTGCTTTTAGCTTCATGACTGGGTTTTTTCCTGACAAAACTCCATGATATTCCTAGAATTACTCCCAGATCAAAACTATGCAATAACAGAATCCAGCACTGAAAGACAAAGAGGACTGGGGTTGTTTGAATTCTCTTTTTTTGTCCTGTTCCATACTTCATTGGACAAGACAGGCTGTATTTTGAATCAGCCACTGCAGTCAGGTAGAAGCAGGTAGTGAGAGTCCCCCAGCAGATCTGTATTTACTGAAGTGTCTGATTTAACACTGCCCTGTTCTCTTTTCCAGGAAAAAGGCACTGAACGTTTTCATTTCTAGACAGCATCAACTGTCAGACCAGCTTTTATGTAAAGCATTTTCATTTCAAGCCTCTTCAATTTTTAATTAGCTGTGTCAGAAGAGAGGAGCACAAGAGCTGGTGGCAGGAGGCATTGGGGCAGCAGGACATTTCCACAGCCTGCCCTCCTGCAGCTGCACAGAGCACAGGGGATGTTCCAGCAGGACCTGCTCACATGAGCTTCCACCAGGCTTTCAGAGAGTTCCACTCCTGCCCCCAGCAGTTCTGCACTTTCAGGGTTCCCTCTGGCTACAGGAATGGTATTTATGTAGATTAAACCCACTTCACTTACGTGGCCCTCTGACAAAGAATGGTGCATAGAAAAAATAATTAGGGTTTCAGATTATTTTAAGTAAGAGATGACCTCATGCCTAGTAAACTTCTAAACTATTCCTGGGTACAGCATTTATATTAAAATAATGAACAGAGACTGTGAGAGGAAGGACTGCAGGAAAGGCTGGCCATGCTTAGATTCCCTTTTTCATCTCCACCCTTCAAAGATTTTGATGAGATTTCTTTCCTGCACGTGGCAGGCTGACAGTGGGACTCTCTCCTCTCCCCCTCCCATCCATCCTGGAGCTGTGATCCTGTCTGTCCCTGCCTGCTGCAGCATCACCACTAGGGCCAGCATCCACCAGGGATGTGCCAGCTGGCACCTTTCCCTCCCCTCTGCTTCCCTTCCCTGGGCAGGAGAAACCATTCCTGGCCTTCTGGGGCCAGCCCTGGACCCACACTGTTCCTCCTAATGAATGCAACCTGTTCTAACCAATGTGAAGCTTATTTGTGAGTGTGGAGCTGCACTCAATTGCCTGACATTTCACATTTCTCACCATAAATCTGGGTAACACTTTATTTTAATTACTGGGACATTTTCTAACTTTTATTGTTTCTGGCAAACACAGGCAAAATGAGCTCATTCATTATATAAGGTATGTGAGCTATTTCTTCAGGGGAAATTGTGTTCTATATTACTCTTGCTATGCAACAAGATGCCATTCACCTCCTTTGGACATGTCATTAGGTGTCACACAGACTGAGAAGGATTAACTCATCTTTTCCTGAATGACAGAGACCTTGAAGGTTGATATATCCATCCATCCATCCATCCATCCATCCATCCATCCATCCATCCATCATCCATCCATCCATCCATCCATCCATCCATCCATCCATCCATCCATCATCTATCCATCCATCCATCCATCCATCCATCCATCCATCCATCCATCCATCATTGTGCATTTCTAACACACCCATTAATTGTCAGCAGCTTTGTCTCATCTCCACTCCAAAGCTGATGAAGGCACCACCTCAGTGTGATACAGAGGAAAGTCCAAAATGCAAATTTCAGAACCTGGTTTGATTTTTCTGAGGTAATTTTGCTCTACAGGTGTTACAAAGGAGACAAGGAACAAACTGGGGAGGGCTGCACTGCTCAGGGAGATGCTGTGTGTGAGGAATGGGCACCAGAGCCTGCACTCAGGGCCCTGGGGAGACACAAAGGATTTTACAAATGCCCTGAAGCCTTAGTGTAAAAATCCCTTTTTATCTCCAACCCCTCTCAGCAAAGTTCTGTAACTTCACTAAATGAACAGCACTGGAGACCAGAGAGTTTGGACTCCTGCAGCTCTCCAAGGTCACATCAGAAACCTGCAGAAAAGAACACTCAGCATCTCTGGGCCTGATTTGTCCCACAGCAATCGGTGCCAAATTTCAAATGGAGTCCAAACAAAGATTAGGTTTAGACTCTCTATCTCCATAATGATAATTTGGGGCCAAGACTCAGAAGGTGCTGAGCACTCTGCAGGCAACAGAACATCCCCCCTGTAAACCCAGCCCATAACTTTTCAATTACTGAATTCAGGCTGGAGAACCATAAATCAGGCCCCTCCTTCTGACAATTGTTTGAGCTCTAGAACTGGACTCCTGCTCTTGGCCTGTGGCAATGGCTCTCCCCTTGTCTGTGCATTACATCCCTCCTCAGACTGTACCTTCCTTGTTCCTACTGAGCCTGAGATGATGGAATTGGCCATTTGCCCAGGTGAAGGGGGAAAAAAAAGGTAGTTACTGTAATGGAAGGGCTTTCTGCCTCCTCTGACTGCAGAGTGAAAATCCCAGGCAGATAGCACAGAGCCTGTTTAATGACTCACACTCCGCTTTTGCACCAGGGAAAAATTTCAGGCCTGCACTCAGTTAAAAAATGGAAATTTTTATAAAACTTCCATTGTGGTATGTTACCATCTGTTCAGAAATTAACAAAAACAAAATCAAAGTAAGCAAATGGGTTGATTTTCTTTCTTTCTTTTTCTTGTAGTAAGAGCTTTCTGTTCTGTAGATAAGAGTGAATCTCCAAGGGGAGCTGTGAGCACATGGAGTTCAGCACAGGAAAATAGAGACTGCAGTGTAATTGTCTGCTGGCTGTGTGCAAATCCACGTCCTGCAAAGCCAACTGTGCTCCCAGTGAGGGCCATTTCCTCCTGCAGCCCTCAGGAGCGTTCCTGCCACTCAGGGAGGGACACAATTCCTGTGGCTGCAAGCATTTGCATGTGCTCAGCCCCAAAACCTCCTCGGATCTGAACTGCATCCAAGGGCTTCTGATGAGATGACTTTTCTGACAAAGTGTTCCCTCTCCTGGGAACCAGGCCACTGAGGATTTGGAAGAGATGTGTATAATAACACAAAATTTCAAGTTTTTGTTGGAGGAAAAAAATAAAGAAATTGCAGACAGCAAATTTTGCTTCACCCTTTCTAAGGCTTCATAAGAATACATAACTTTTTCCACCTGGTTTTGAGCAAGAACGTTTTTTGTTGTTTTTTTTTTCTTTTCAGAGTTGAATTCTTGGAACTCATTCCATTTTCATTTGGCTATTTTTACCCGCCCTGCTCCTTCCTGTATCCATGGAGTTTCATCAAAACATTGAATTCCAGCCTCTAATGACATAACCTTCCCCTTTCCTTCCTGTTCTCATGTCACCTCTCATTTTCTCACCAGCTCCAAAGCCTTCTCTGATTTTCAGACTTTTTCTACTTTAGACTTCTTATTTTCTTTATGTACTTTGCATCAGCACTGTCTTCTACAGAGTGGAATATTAAAAAGTCACAAACTTCTGAATAAACAAGCAAACAAAGCAGCCCTGCAGCTGCCTCAGCTGAGGAGAACACCTTCTCTTCTTCCTTACTCTAAGGAAAAATCTGATTTCAAACAGTTTTGTCTTGCATGGGTATCAAACTGGAATGATTTGACTCCAGTCACTCTCTCAGTGTCTGATCTGCTGGGCTGGGGATAAATCAGCTGCAGGACAGCTCAAGTGAAATGAGGAGAATGATTGCCATGTGAAGCTGAGACAAAGGGACTGTGACACCCAGCCAACAACTCCAGTGCCTGTATTTACCCATTAATGTGAGATAAAAGTGCCATTCAATGTATGGCTCCAGTTACTTAATGGATTAGCACTGCAAAATACCTGGCATAGTCTGGCTCTTTGCACATGGATCCCACACTTGTGTATTCCTGCACCACACAGAGCTCCAGTGCTGTGTGAGCTTGGAGGGAAAATGTAGGAACAGCAATCTGGCATGAACATTCCTTGTCTTAGGAAAAAAATCGAACTGTGAATGGAATTCATTTGCTGATTTGCAGGAACAATGAAGTCAAGCAACAAAACTTAGCAAACCATATTAAAAAGCATCTTCACAAGTATTTTTGCAGGCAACAGAGGTGTTTATGAACCAAAAAAAGAGGTGTAGAAGTTACAATTGCTCCAGGGCAAATTTTAACTGGTTTCCCCTCCTTATTAGATTTCTCATTCATAAAAAATTGTTGGCTGACTTAGCAGTCACTGCACCACGTGGGATTTTAGGTGTTCCTAACCATCTGCATGCATTTTTTCCATTTGTCTAACTAATTTTCCATCTTCAGTTTATTTGTCTTAATTTTATCTCCCTGTCTATATAATGAGAGTTATCTGGAACACCAAGACAAGCCTTGGTCCCAGCAGAGGGATGGACAGTCTATTTGCTGTCAGAAGCAAAGAACATAAGCTCTAAGCTATTCCAAACTCCACTGCCATTCTCTGCTGGCAATAAAGAAAGTTCTTCATGCTTTAAATTATGTTTGATCCTGACAGTTTTCCTGATCTGGAGCTGGAAGTTCAGAGTCCTTCCAAAGGGTGTCACTGAAGTTCCCAGCCAGGTTTGCTCTCAGAAAATGACATTCTCAAATGCAGAGGAACAGCCCCAAGGGAATCAGTTTGAGCTCCACACTGACAATCTGCCAGGAATTGAAAGTCTCTGTATAAAACTGAAATGTGTCAGGTGCCCAGAATTTCCATCAAATGCAGTGGCTGAGCCATTCAGTGGGATTCAAGGATTAGAACATTAACTTGTGCAGAGTTACACCTATCCATAACTTCCCTATGGGAATGCCCTGCTGGAAGATTACAAGACTAAGTCAGCAATTTCTCAGTCCCACAGACTTATCTCCTGGTGCCCAGCTAAAGTCTTTTATCACCAGAAAACAGCTGGAAAGCTTTATACAAAAAGTTATGATCCTGCAAGATTCAGAATATTATTTGCACGATAAGCTGAGAAATGAGGTTTGAAGTCTTTCCTGTGTTTAAGCCTAAAAAGAAAAGCTTAGTAAGATTCAGAAATGCCAAGTTGAGTCTCCTCAGACACAGAAAATTAGGACTGTTTGGATCCATGCAGATTACTTTGGGCTAGTCTACAGAAGCTCCATGGGGAACACATCCAGGTTAAAGAAGACATGCAAATAAGAGGTGTGGGACACAGACTTGTGCTGCCTTTCATGTTTGCTCATACCTAGAAAAGCTCCATGACTAATGATACCACTAATGTTTCTTTTAGCTGTTCAGTCTTACCCACACTGCAGTTGTGCATGTTTACAATTCACCTGCAGTTTATCCCTATTGAATCTTTTCCATGCCCTCCTTCCCTGCTTACTCTACACAGATCATTGACGTTTCCATCAGTTACAATTGCAAAGTCACATGGAATGATGGATTTGTGTAAGTCCAGAGCTGAATCCCTGGTGCTTCCCCAGCTTGGAAAGGCCATTTCTAGCAAGTCAAACCAGCACAATTTCCTTTAGCAGAGCTGTACATGGGCTGTACCAAGAGCAGTGTGCTACAAGAGCAAACAATGGAGAGGGTCGTGTTTAGTGCCAGGATGAGACCATTTTGTCATGACCTGCTGTGTTACCTACCTAAACCAAGTTTTTGTGCCATGTTTTCATTCCTCCTGATCACAAGGAGCTATTGCCTTAAATTGCCTCTGTGAACAGAGCCTCTTCTCCCTCAGCAGGAAAAACAATGAGGTCCTTAAAAGGGCTGCTTAGAAAAACTCAGCAAGTTCACAGAGATGCTTTGTCATTTCTGCCCATTGCCCAATGATCTTCCTTATATAATTGATTAATAAAGTCCATGAAATTTCTCTGGAGATAGGCCAGGCCACAGATCCTGTTCTCATTTTATTTTAGTTCTAGGAAAAGCAAGCAAGAAAAGATTGCTTCTAAAAAGCTTCAGCTACTGTTGCTGACACTTGGTTCCCACAGACATCTGTCAATAATGGGGTGGCCAGGAGGTTGTTCCTGTGTCCAGGTCTGTCCTGGTGTCCAGGAGGTTGTTCCTGTGTCCAGGAGATCTGTTCCTTGGCCCAGGTCTGTTCCTGGTGTCCAGGAGTTGTCCCTGGTGTCCAGGAGTTGTTCCTGGTGTCCAGGAGTTGTTCCTGGTGTCCAGGAGGTTGTTCCTGGTGTCCAAGAGGTTGTTCCTGGTGTCCAGGAGTTGTCCCTGGTGTCCAGGAGTTGTTCCTGGTGTCCAGGAGTTGTTCCTGGTGTCCAGGAGGTTGTTCCTGGTGTCCAAGAGGTTGTTCCTGGTGTCCAGGAGGTTGTCCCTGGTGTCCAGGAGGTTGTTCTGGTGCCCAGGGGTGGGCCATGAGCTGAGCTCTGTGCACTGGTCTCAGCCACCTGAGGGAATGCCCATCCAGATTTATTTTTAATGAATTTTGCTGCCACACCACAAACAAATAGGAGTATGCATTGTTTGTGCAATTTCAAAATCTTACTTGAAAGTATTTCATGTGCACCTCAAGCACTTCCTTCCACCTCCATGTTTCCCTTCCTTTCCAGGGCTTTGCACTGGAATTCTGGCTTCCAGAAGCCTCAGAAGTGCCCCTGAATCTGTCTAAACAAAGAACACGTGCAGTTCATGCAAACCAGAGCATTGCCATCTGTTGGATCTCCCCAGAGCTGACATTTGGTAATGACCATCACCTCCTAAGGGCAGACTGCACCTCCAAGTGAAAACTGTGCCAAGCATATTGGGATTTTCATTTGCAAGATTTAACTTGGAAAGATCTGGTGACAATTCCTGAGTGGAAGTCAACAGCCAGTTGGAATGACTGTTAGCATGCCAGGAGGAGGGGGCAGGAGGGAAATAAACCTAAATTAGCTGTGGTTTGTGAGCAAGGGAGGTCAGCTCTGAAAAGAAGAACATGGTCCCAGTGGGATAAACAGTGCAGCAGATAAATCAGTAACTGGGCCACTCATGAAATACAGGTCCTGCAAATATTTCACAGCCATGGAAGGGGGGCTAAGGAGAAAACAATTGCCTGGTTGGGCACCACATACTCAGAGGGGATGTACAGTCCCTGCAAGGGGGACACTGCCAAACTGGACACAGAACAGCCAAGCACACACAGGATCCTCAGGATTTGTGTCATCAGTGCTTGGGCACCAAGAACTCAAACCTCAGCAGAGGCTCTGTGGCTGATGCTCTGTAGCAAGCCAAAGGTCACCTCCTTCATCTTCCAAAGTTCAGGTTTGTACTCACTAAACCCATGCTAATTGTCTTCACCAACATTTGAATTTTTAAGATGGTGTTTCTCAGACACTGGATTTGGATAGCAAGTTATACTCTTTGAAAAGCAGAAAGATTTGCCTCAGATGATTTCAACTTAGTGCTCCCACGTATCACTCCCTAGAAATGTGAAGTGCAGAAAGAAATCCAGCAGGTCAACATGATCAGTAAGATTCTGAAAATTTTCTTCAAAAACAGAACCTTGAAAACATCATACACTCAAGCACATAAAGGAATCATTTTTATGTACTTTTCATCACACTAAAAGATTCAAAGACTCTCTCCTTCTTGATTTTCTTCACGAAAAATGAGTCACAGAACAGATAAAAACTAGCACATTTTCATAATGAAGAGCTGCTCTGACCTCTAGTTTATATTAATTGATGCAGGGAAAGAAGGGGGAAATTTCCAAAAAAACATAAGAAAGTAGTAACTGTTCAGTGTAAGTAAGGAATCAGTTGAGCATTTAAAAAAACCTACAAGTGTTTAGGGCATGGCCTTCAATATTCCACCTGCTGTGAATGGATCATACAATCAACACAAAGTACCCATTTTCCCCTATATTCCAGATCCTGAGCACAGGTCTGTGCTGCCACCCCAAAAGGTCTGAGCTGTTCTGGGGAGTGTTTCATGCCACATGGCCCCAGTACATCGAGTGACCCACCTCTAGATCAGCATGGCTGAGCACAAAATGCCCTGTGGGGATGGGCTGTGGCTCACACCACCAAAACCACCCTGCCCAAGGTCACAGGTGTGTCCATCCTCCCAAAGCTGCAGAGCCCAGGAACTCTCCCTGAGCTGGAGGGAAGCAGCACTCCCACCCCAGGCTGTAGCTCTTGCAGGAGTTTGCAGTTTGGAAGCCACTCTGCTTAGTGGCCATTTCCTGTTGACTGGAGCACTCAGAGGAGGGGAAACATCTGTAGGTGTTGCTGTAACTTAAAGGTTTTCCTTGCACAGCCTGGAAGGACAGAACTGCTTCCCATGTGCCTTAACTCAGAGGAAACCTCTGGTGCCAACCTGCTCAGCTCTCAGTGGAGGACAAGGTCTGAGCTGCCACACACATCCTACAACATTCCACAAAATCGTTAAAGAAGGACTGGAAACAGGAAAAGCAGCAATTCACTGAAAGTACAGGGAAGTGGGTTCTAAGAAGAAAAGGCAAGCTGGGCTATTTGCACTGACAGGGCTGAGGTTATTCAGCACCTCAGCAAAGAACTATCACGTGTAACCTCCACCCCAGGACTGCAACAAGTCCTCCACAGGGCTTCAGAGAACTCAGAAAAGTTACACTGCACTGACAAACTGAGACAAGAGAAGGGAATGAAGCAATTCTCTCAAAAAGCAGAGCAGGTCTGGAGAGAAGCACAGATTTCCTGTGCTTTTAACCAGTCAAGAGGGCTCTGCCTCATCAAGCCCACGCAGGTGATGGAAACTCATCAGAACCAAGGATCATTATGCAAGAGAGAGGATACAGGGCTGCTCTGACACCTTCACCCAGCAACTCACCCAAGCCACAACTCAGAACAGGAAGTTTCAGTCAGACTTTCAATTCCCACACCAGGCTAAATCAATCTAAATCAAATACATTTAAAAGAAAAAGCCTTGAATGGAAAAAACCAGTCTTTTTATGCCACCCACTACCAGAAAGATTATTGTTCTTGCCTCAAAACTATTTCTGATTTGAAAGCTGCTTGAATTTAGAAATCCAGGGATTGGATTATTTTTTCTGTGTTTGAATTTCTACACAGGAAAACTGAGTAATTTGTACAGTTAGCAAAGCCAAAATAACAAAAAAAAAAAAAAAAAAAAAGGAAAAGAAAAAGAAAATAAAAGAGGTGGAGAGGAGGATGGTCACTGCTGGATTAGAATGAATTTATGCTGATAGAATGACACTGTCAAAAATCCCTCAGGAATAAGCATCTTTTAAAGTCTTTAATCAGGCCTTATTTTTCTTTTTTTCCTTTTTTTTCTTTTTTCATTCCATTCTCAAAAGCTTACTCCTCTGATCTATAATAATTTTGGGAGCAAGCCTTTGTTTCTTGACACTAAAATGCTGTTGATGTTATTTTCAGCACTGGAATTGCTGCAATGGAGCCCATGCAGTGCCCACAATCCTTTCCCTGACACTGGCCATGAAAAGCTGCTTCACACAAAACTTTAAGAGACTTCAAGAGGTACCAATCCACAAAAAAAAGAAGTCCATCCTTCACAGCAAGAGTTAAAAGGGTTCTCTTGTCCCCTCTCTGCTGTATTTTGTTTTAAAGATCATTACTGACACAAATCCGGGGGTTTTGCACCATACAAATATCCCATCATTCCTGGATCCTTCCACACTCTCAGCTGCACAGCCAGCAGTACACAGTTAAAAATACAGATATAAATATATGTATTTATGCTTCACAGTACATGTTACAAGTCTGTGCCTCCACACAGAAGGGAGCTGAAGCAGGGTCTGCCTCTGCTCTCTCCCTTTCCCTGTGCATTTGTTCCCAGTGAAGGATATCAGACATGACAGCCCTGGAGTCTGCAGCCCTTTGTCTCCACAAAAGGTCCAGTTCTGACAGCAGGAGGCTGGGACTTCACTTGGACACTGTTGCAGCAGTATATTTCAATCAACAATGCCTTGAGAAATTTCCAGGAACCACCAGCAAAAGTCAGGAATGAGCAATACTGAGGCTAAATAACCAGTCAAGGTTCTCTCTTTCTGAGAGCTCTTTCTGAGAACTACCAAGGAAACCAATTAAGATCAATCGCGTTCATCATTTAGGCCGGAGCACATCGGGGCCCATGGCCCTGTTTATTTATGGGCCACTTGAAAATAACCCCATGGAAAACAACCAGGGAATTGCTGCTGGCACGGACTGGATTTGAAATGCAATCAAAGTTTCTGGTTTCCTCAGAGAGAGCCTGTGAGCAAAGCACAGCAGCAGCTCTCCCTGAGAGCAGGCTCACAGAGCTGGGGCAGGGAAAGGGTTACCCAGGGCACCATAAATGTCACCAAAATATGCTGGGCACTTTGCTCCCCAGAGGGATTTTATTAGGATTTTCCACTAGCAGCCATGCCACAAGTACCCAGGAGTCAGAAAAAGAAATGGAAGCAGTTGTGAAATTGTCCCTTCTACTTTTACCGTCCACATGGAAAAACACACAAAAAGACTGACGGACACACACTGGGAAAAAAACCCAGATGATGCCCTTCAAGTTCTTTTTTCACAGTTTTATGGAGCTAGAGAACATCCTGAATGTCTAAACTCTCCAGAAGCACTGTCCCTTTAAAGTCAGAATGTGACTTTTTTTCACCACAAGAGAAAGTGCAGTTTCCCAGGTTCTTACTGGAAACATTTCTTGGGAAAATATTAATTTCCAAAGCATTGTTTTTACACTTTTGGTTCACTGGTTGTTTGAATCTTGTAATGCTTTAATAGTGTTTTTACTCCATGAATGTTTGTAATAACTCAATCCATCCTATTTCCTACAGTATCTCCTTTTAAGGATAATTATATCAATATGCTTCTTACATTTTGTAATCCAAAGAACTTATTTATTCTAGATTTTTTTTCTTAGTTGGGTGATTCAAAACAAGACTTTAATGGTATGATCCTGGCCCCCACGATTTCTGGAAAAGCTGCTGCACAATAAAACTCAATTCAAAACCCAAAAAACCCCATTAGAAACATGGATAATTATAGCATTTTGTTAAGTTCTCACAGCTTTTCTTCCTAATAAGAGAGTTCAAGGTTAGCTGCAATCTGCTGCATTTTCCAAGACAAAAATCTCATGCATTTCTTTTGTGTTCATGTGCCCTAAGAAACTTTGCTTTGGTTTTCTGGGTTTTTTTCTCAAAAAGAGCTGCAAAGTTTTGTAACAGGCTAAAAGATATAACCATAATTAAACTCTCTTACATATAGCCTTGAATAAGGGCCTCAAGCATATCTATTTACAACAGGAAATATCAAAGAACCTAAGCAGATTTAATAGGCTTACACAAGTCTTTTTCTAAAGCTACTCATGGCCTTCTGCAGAGGACATTGCTCAACTCAATTCTTCCCAAATTTCTGGGCTATTTTGCCACAGTCAAACCTCAAAAGCTTTTACAGATTATTGGAATTTAGGAATTAATATGCTTTATGGTCCCACAGCCTGGTCTGGGCATTATGAGTTCATCACTTCAGGGTTTGGCCATGCCTGTCTCCATTCAGTCTCCTCTGCTGCCTTTTCTGATGCTCCACTTGGAATACAAAGCAGCAATGGACAATTCTGCACATGACTACATTTAAAGGCAGTGATGTCCAATCCTGTCAAACAGGACCCCTTGTGTCAAGAACAGCCCTGCTCCCCGTGCTGGGAGGCTGCAGAGCTGGAAGGGCTCAGGGCTGGCTGAAAGGCTCAGGGCTACTGCCAGGTCTCAAAGCAGAGATCAGACCCCAGGGTACTCTTCTGCCTCCACACCAAATGAAAAGACAGCACTGCAGCCTAACTCAAAACATCTGGCTTGAAGGCAGTAGGAGCTTTTAGTGCTCCTCAGCCTCCAGAAACAGTCTCAGACAGTCAGGCTGAATTTTGGGAGGCTGGCAGCCACTGTTCCCTCAAAGGTCCTGTGCATAATACTGAGTGAGGGAAGGGCTAATGCTGCTTCTTAGCTGTTCATAAAGGAAACAAGAAGATCCCTTGATAAGATGTTATCTTCTTTCCTTCCTCTCACTGCATTCTCTGATCAACAGGGGAATTTCAGTTTTGTGTTCTCTGTCCCATACAGCAATCAGAGGCTCTAAAGGGGACCTCTGGCACTCCAGATCAAACTGTTACCCACTAAATCTCTTTTCTCTGGAGCATTAGAGATACTTCTGTAACACATCCAATATGTATCTGATGAAAATTGTTACCAGAATGTTTCAATCTCATAAGTTACAGAAAGAAGCCAACTGACAGCACTTGACAACATGGAGCACAGTGCCAGAATGCAAACCAATAAAGTTCCTTCTTCTTGAAAGTGACAAAATGCTTATTTTAAGCATACTGAGACAATAAAGTGCTGATTAACAGGCAGCATGTTCTTCAATGAAACGTATGAGTGTGTAGCCTTGTGCTAAATACAGAAGATGCAGAAGGTATGTGATGATGAGTGTGAGAACAGCTCCCCGTCAACATCCTGAAATTTAGCTTTAAACCAACCCCTAACAGAGTGTTTGCAGCTCCAGGGAGGACTGACCCAGTGTCAGGGACAATTTCTGTGAGCTCAAGAAGCATAAATGCACGTGCAAGGTTTATTTCTCAACAGCTTAGAGCTGTCTCAGACACATCCATGCCTGTAGCCATGTCTTTGCTGCCTTACCTTGGTACAAAGGGGTGTATTGACTCTCCAGGGATTGCCAGGGAGGGATTACTTTAGCCTGAGCTAGAAACTACAATACTTTCTTCTAATCACACGTTAACACCGTGTTCTGCAGAAATTAATAGAGATAAGGCTGAAAATAATACTCACCCACGGAGTCTAAAAATAAGCACCGAAATTTCCCCTCCTCGTTTCTCTCTGCTTTGTGTTTCCCCTCAGGTGATGACACCATTCTCCTCTCCAGCTCTCCTGAAATGCATCATGAGCATCATGGTTACAGACTGTTCTGGGAGCAGTTTCTGCATGTAGGGTCAGAGTTGTGGGATGCACTGGGTGAGGCAAACCAAGGGTTATAGTTTTGGGATGTGCTGCGTGAGGCAAATCAAAATCTCCCTGGACCAGAACAACCAAGAGAAGGCACTGGTTTAACATGGTCTCCAAGAATCAGATACCTAGAAACATATTTGAATATGTATAAATTAGGTGGGAAGGCTGATCACAAGAGAGAGATGAACTAATTACAGTAAACGGGGTGTTTTCAGCTGCATACATGAAGAGTACACTCCTTCAGAGTATTTTTGGTGTGACAGACTCTGTTTAGTTTTAGTCCTGCAGCTCAGCCCATCTCAGACTTCCAAATACAAGCCAATTAAAACACCAAAAGCTTATAGAATATTAATTGCTTTAGACCATGCAATGTATGCAGCCTCGATTCATGTAAACACAGGAATTTTGAGAGCACAATATCCTTAAAATCAGTAAAAGGGCAGTAATTTATCAGGAGCACTGCACAAAGGACTTGCAGTTCCACCAGGCAGACAAACTTCCCAATAAAAAGGACAGATGGAGAGGAAGCCAAATGATACTACCCAAAAGTAGGGAGTAACAACCCCAGTTTTGGGGCAGTTGGATATGCACCTCTGTAGCACTGACATGTCCTCATGCATATACAGAACACACTAATTCATTCTCAAAACAACTTCTTATGAGACAAGGAAAAAAGTTTCCTTCTCCCAGATGAAAAAAGTGAGGTCAGTAGGTGTGAATACAGATGGAGCTGGCTCTAGAAGTGGCATGAAAAAAAATGGAGTTCTGGGGATTACACAGCAGACTTGCTAATGTTGTGGTATTGAATTTAGAGGATCTGGCTCAGGGAAGGGAGAAGAATCAGTTTTTCATGACACATTGTGTCTCTCTGCGTGCAGCCCCTGCCATAAGGTGTCCCCAGCCCTGGGGACTGGAGCAGGGAGCCCTGGGGTGATTCCCTGCACAGCCAGGCTGTCCTGCTGCCAGATGCATGCTCCATTACATTCTTCTAGTCCTGAAGGAAAAGCACTTTGAATTTAGTAATATCCAGTACTCCTGTTAATGTGAGGCAGGAGACTGGCAGCACGCCACTCGCAGAGCCCAGCAATGGAAAAAGCAGAGAGGGAGCTGAGGCTCACAATGTGAAGCAGACAGACCTATTGTGAGCTGTCTCCATCCTCGGGGCTGGATGCTCCAGGCTGATTTATGAGCACAATATTTACAACTAACACACATGAAATGCATTATGAGGAGAAATAAATCTCCTAGCATGCACGGAGAGAAGCTAAGATAAAAGAATGCATATGGTAAACTAGGTGACTGTTTGTCATTAAATGTGGTACTGGAGCCAGAGCACGTCTCTGGGGCAGGGGAGGCTCAGGATTTGCACTGGGGTTTATCAATACTCTGGAAAACACGAGCCATTAGGCAGAGACTTTCAGAAAGATGTCCCAGCTTTTTATTTCTTTCCAGTGAACTCAAAGCTGATGAAAGACACTGTGTTGGAAGCTCTTGGGAGTAAAACAGGGCTTGAAAGGAAGAGCAGTCTTCTGCCTATGCAAAGACCCAGTGAACAGGCCAGAGTTCAGTGCCCAGGTCTTGTGTTACCACAGCAATATCCTTCATTTGTGTGCACCCATGTTCCAGCTCATAAACAGCATGAAATTGGTAAGAAAGGGCTACTTTAAGGCAGAGGGCACATCATAATTAAGTATTCTGACTTACTGCACCATGCTACAGGCAGTAGAAATTCCCCAAATTAATTCCTAAATTAAATCATCACTGAACAGGTAAACATTTCAGGAAAACAACCATCCCTTGCTAAATAACGGGACCAGCAAATAAGGATGTCAATTCTAGTTTCTCTGTAATTGCAAAACCCAAACCCCACTCCCAGAAACACTGACAACAATTCCCTGCTGATCCCTGCTGTCCTTTGAACCCTGCAGTGAGCAGGCTCCTCCAAATCTCATCTGGCTGGACAGGGAAGAGGAGGCAGCTCTCACTTCAATGCAGCTGTATCTGCCATTTCTGCCTACAAAGCTGCACTGCTCATAGATTGCATCTCACCATGCCCAGCCAGCCCAATTAGGCCCAAACAGCTTCTTGGAAGTCCCAGATTCATCTCTTCCTTTGATACTGAGGTTTGATGGTGCCAATATTTTTGCAGCTCTCTGTGATGTTGCCTCTTCCCTGGTGGGATGTGGCTTTAAGTTAAACAACTCATTTGCTGCAGGGTGCAGCACAGTCACGGAGAGCTGAGGCTGCTGCTTTTGCTCAGAGGGCTCTGATCAAACATCTGATTCCAGTATGGGAGGACAGACTCATAAAACCAGGCAAACCATGGAAGCAGACTGTGGTACAAACCAGAGCAAGCACTTCAGCTAACTGAACATGTTTCCTGTCCTCAGCCAGCACCACAACATCTTGGTTTAGCTACCACACATCTCCCTCAGAGCACTTCCCACTGCTCAAAAGGAACAACCAAAAATTCCTGTGAGAGCAGGACAGTTGGGTTGAAGGAACAGCAGAAGGGATCTGGGGAGCAGGAGAGGTTCTGCTGGGGAAAATCCTCCAAAATGAGCCCAAGAAAATGTAAATAAACCAAACTCAGCCCATGTGTGACACAATTCAATAAATGACACCTGGAGAAAAAGAAACTCTCCTGTATTTTACTGTCAGGAGTCTAAATTAATCACATTTTATATTTCTTTTATCAAAGCATTAATGATAAAGGGAGGATGAATATGAAAATACACCCTCCTCAGTGAAAATAATTATATTTGCCTCCATAACTTTGATTATTCCTTCAGACTTACCCTATTTTCTTTCTAAAACACTATTCAGGCCTTAAAAAATTGCAAAACTAACTAAACCTACTACCCACATTTATTGAAGCAATAAAGACATACTCATCTGTTGAATTACATTCTATTTTATGTTGATTTTATACACCATTGTAGTTATGGATAAAATCACACCAT
The DNA here is from genome assembly GCF_051311805.1 of Agelaius phoeniceus. Lineage (NCBI taxonomy): Eukaryota > Metazoa > Chordata > Aves > Passeriformes > Icteridae > Agelaius > Agelaius phoeniceus. The sequence continues at coordinate 6,173,189 of NC_135288.1, forward strand.
ATTAACTAGCAGGGTAATTTTGTCCCACTGTTTTGTGGTTTCATGCCCATAAACAAGTGATTTATGGATTTTTTTTTTGTGGAGCTCCTTAGTATGTTGATTTCAAATGAAGCAAAGAAGAGGAACTCAGACTTCTATTGGCTATAATTTGTGAGATATATTTTGAATTAAATAAAAACAAAAAGAAAACCCAAAAAAGACAACCTAAGAACCAAGAAAGCAAGCAAGAAATAAATATGAAAACCTCAAGCCATATTTCATCCTAAACTCAGAGTCTAAATCCTTTAAAGTATGGGGAGATGATACAAGTCCCTCATCAGAATTCTGGGCTGGGCTGCAGAACCCAGGGCTCTGTGCCATCAAACCTAATCTTTGTTTCAGATCTGACACATTCTCTCCAAGTTTTCAGTCACATTGCAAAATCCTGAGAGGATGAAAGGCAGATTCTCCTCCTCTCTTACACTAACCCCAGGGCCTAGAAACAGCAGGACTTGATTTAACCAAACACACACTGGGCCAGAAAAATGATGAGTGATCCTGGGACTTGAGTGACACCAGGGAGACTTCATCTGATTCATGGCTTTCCAACGTGATCATTGCATCACCTCAGACTCCTGAGCAGATTGTGCTGAAATGAGGAGATACCAGAATGCCAAAAAGCTTCTCCTCACTGGCCAAGCTGACAGCAAAGTCAGCAGAGTCTCCTCCTCCCTAGGGAACTGCACTCACCAGGCAGGAGCAACCTCCCAGCCCCAAACAGGCAACATCTGCCAGGAGCCAAGGCCCTGGTGCCCTCTCTGCAGAGCTGCCACCAACAAAAATGTCCCCAGGCCTTCCTTCTTCCAACTGAACTCCTCTCCACTGCCTCTATCAGCCAAAAAATTTACTGTACCACACAAAGCCTGGACCAAGCTAAATCTGATGGCTCCCAAACAGGCTTCTTAAGCCTCTAGCAAACCAAGAGTAGGATATTTGTTTCTAAATCTCCAAAGGAGGATTAGGCAGGGTGACCATAATCCTAACCAGCCTCACACCTGCCACTCATTCTTAGTCAAGGAGAGATGCATTTTAGTATCTGGAAGTTGCTAGCAGACGAAGCTCTTTGTCCAAGGTAGGACATCAAAGATTACAGTTCCCAGCTCCCTTGTTTCTTGGCTGCATAGAAAAATAAGGGGTTTTTCTGTGAGACAAAGAGTGACTATGACTGTTTGGTGAATATGTTTGAGTGAATATGTTTGTTTTGGTTCTGGTGACATCATTCCTTTTTGTCAGCACCATCCCTCAGTAACTGACTCTGATCTGAGGAAGGACTAGAGCAGGTAACTGTCTTCTGAAACTTTATCCTATCATCTCCCTCTATTTCAGTGCCCTAAACAAATATAAGGTCAGTGAGAGACTTTTTCATATATGTTGTCCAACCTTTGATCAAAACCCTGCATTTTCCATGATGTTCTCATGCAAGTCCCACTGCAATGACGTCAGAGCTTCCCAATACCCATTTTAGCACCAATTAAAGGGCAATGCTCAGAGAACCATTTCTCTTTATTCTGTAGGAGTTTAAGCAGTGCTGTTATTACTTTTGAGGGGGAATTGTGCAGGCTCCTTGTCAATTGGTTTAGGTTGCCTAAATGAAGCCAAATTGCTCTTGCCATCCCCAGCTGCTGCTGCTGCCTGTGTGTTCCACCTTCCCCACATTCACATTAATCCACCAGCCAAGAGCAAAACAACCTTCCCTCAGTGCACCTCCAGCAAACAGGGCAGGAAAACACCACAAAAGGGAAAAAACCACACATCACTTGCAGCATTTTTACATGTAATAGTAACAGTCTCTTGGTGCCATCATCAGCCATGGCATTTCATTCACACAGAACACTTGTGGGCACATCACATATGCTTTTCCATTCAATGTATTTTTAAATGTTTCCCAGGCAACTGTTTCAATACAATATGCCTCCTTGGCAACCTGGTACCCGCAAATGCCATGCTAGTCTCCCTAGTCCTCTTTTTAGGCCTTCCCATCTTGGCATATAAATGTCACAAGGCCGGGTTTTCCATCTCCAGCCACACAGGTGCTGAGCTGTCCTTGCTTTTGGAAAGGCTGAATTGAAGAGATGAGTTGTGCACTGGGTGCTGCAAATTCAGCTTTGGGGTGCTACCAGAGGGAGCAGGTTTCCAAGGCAGTGACTTTTTGTGGGAATGTCTCCTGCAACTAAAATTAAGGAGAACCCACAAAACTGTCTCCACTGAAGTGACTTTCTCTGGAAGCAGCAATGAGCCTGCACTTCCCAAACTGAAATGCACGTCACCTTTATTGTCCTGACTAAGCCAGTTTTACCCAGCTCTCCTCATTTTGTGGTTTAATTGTAAGACATCACATGAATGAAAAGAGTCAGACTTTCCCATTTCACCCCAGCCAGTGATTAGCACTGGACTGAGTGGGTCAGTTTGCTGAGTTACTCTTTCCAGGGCTGCAATTGCTGCCACTGGCTATTTAGGGGACACATTGTGACATTAGAGTGGAGCATTTCAGCTGTGGGACATTTGCTGCAGCAGCTTTCCCTGCTGCTCTGCTCTGCACACTGTGGTCTCTTTGGGGACATTGTCCTTTATTACATTTAGCAGGATGGCCATGCTCATCCTTGAGTGAAGTCACAGACTATTTGACAAGGTCAAAAAATCATCAACATGTACTCCCAAGCTAAGCACTGATTAGATAAAATAATTAAAATATAATAATATTTCAATGGTCTAGCAAGGAACAATTTCTTCTGAACATTTTTATCTGATACTGGAGCTATCACTACAGAAGAAATGATATTTCAGAAGGTCTAAAACTATCAGCGAGCATCAGTCGTCATAAAAAAGAAGTTTTAATAAAAACTGTATGTGCTTCAGCCTCAAAGTGGCACATTAAAAAAAATAATAGCTCTTGCATGCAATGACATCAGGCTCTGAGAGAAACCCAGCAGAAACTGTGGCATCTCTTCTTCATTGATTACTCCATAACAACAGCTGAAAATTACAATTTTTCCAGGCTATAAAATGCCTAGCACTCCAAATTCTACACCGGCAGCAAAAATCTCCTCCCTGTCTGTGAGCTGTTGTATCTGTAATAGAGACCCTGCATTACCAAGCTTTCTAATTCTTCCCAAATGCAGAAGCTCTCATTCAATGCTGCAGCTGTTGGGGAGGAAATCAGAAATAGCAGAAGGCGGATTAGTTGATAATGTACCAGTTCTTCCCCAGCAAATGCTGGCACCTGCGTTTTACACTCTCCTCTTTCCCTCAGCCCAGGAAAAGATCACTTGGTTTGTTTGGCAGGCAATTTATAGGCTTTAGTGATTGTGGAACTGTAAAAGGATTAGAATTTGTTATAATAGCCCCTTCTTCCTGAGAGCAAGAGTTAAAACTGAGGCCCACTTTACAGCAAGAATCAGGGACCATGTAAGTAAAGATTAAGCGTGTGCAGCTTGATGAGACTCAACAGGGAAGAGATAACTACACATGCTGGCTCTCCATTTACAAGGAAATCCCTGCAGATAATCTGTAGGAGCATTCTGGCTTCCACCAGCTCAAATCCCTTGACCACTGGCTCAAATCCAGTCAAGGCTGATTATGATAAAGACTACTCTCTGCATTTCTAGGAGAACTTTTTTCCTAAGACCACTAAACATTCTAATTATTAAATTAGCAAGACCCAAAATCAAGCAAGAAGTAATAGGATTTCCATGCAGTGGAGGAAACAGAAGATATGGTCTTGTGCAAAGGGGCAAGCCCAAGAACAGATCCTGTTCTACACTTTGCCTTCCTATTCTTAGTACATCATTCATTCTGGAAAGATGCAGATGGAAAATACTAAATGCCCTTAATGGACAAAGACTTCTAGTTTGAAATCTGCAGGTAGTTACAGAAGCAGATAGAGCAAGGATGAAAACATTCATGACATGGTTAGAGTGGGTAAAAAACCTTAGAATTTTCACTTAAATCTACAAAATCCAAATCCACCTACAATCTACACTTGCTACAGAAGCAAGGTTTTCTCCTTTTGCTTTTTACAAGCAGAAGCTGCAATAATAATTTTCCCTATTCTTTTTATTATATTCTTTCATTTGTGGCCCTTACTGCACAATAACCATTTTTTATGTTCTCCCATAATAAAGCTTTTGCAAATGCTGGAAGTGCTCACAGCACACACAGCAACACCTCCAGCATGAAGAACAGGCTGCACTCCTGATGGCTGTTCTGGGAGAAGTCGTATCTAACAACATAAATCCATGGGTACAACACACGGTTTAGCAGCAGAGGATTGTCCAAGGAGTATCCGTGGGGTCATAAAACACCAACCCAAACATCACAGGAATAAAAAAACCCCTGTGGCATCTCTGATCGTTAGCATAGATACACCCAGGAGTGTGTTTGGACGCTTTCACAGCCCCCTCGGATTTTGTAAAATCCCTGGTTTTGCATAGTCTGCTGCCTCCGTGTGGTGACAGTCAGCGCTGGGCCACAATTCCCAGCGATCCTGACTAAAATCCCCCGAGGAACACTTCTTCAGCTGGCTGTGAAATCAGATTTCTACCCCTCCTCTGTCATCTCATTTCCCACCACTTCCACAGCCAAACCCCTCTTCAATTCACACTTTTGCTTTATTTACACCCCCTTTCTCCTGCTCTTCTCTGCTGCCACCACCACCTTCCTCTCCACAGCAGCCTAAACCCTCCAGATCCAGATTCCCCCTTTGCCTCTGTTCCACTTACCTTGTTCCACCTGCAGCTTTTGGGGGAAACGCCTTTCCCAGCAAAGGAAAGGAGGGGTGATTTCCTGGGATCTCCTTTCACCACACTGGGAAGCAGCTTCTTAATGGCAACAACAGTGACAGAAGCCTGTGACTGTGCCTTGGGTGCTCCCCAGGCACTGCAGTGGCTGTAACAGACATTAATGTGGGAAAAGGTTGGTCTTTGTGACAGGGGTTGACTTTTCCAGTAGTTTCTTTCTTCCTGGATTTTATTCTCATTTTACTCTGCCCATCACACAGCTGAAATGCTGGCCCTCTTGTGTGACAATTTTTTATTATTTTTGTTTTTTAACTATCCATTGCATAAACTCCACAGATCCCAGGAGCAACCAAACACTGCACTTCCAAGATTTTTATCCACAAAAGGAAACCTAATAATGCTGCTTTAAAGTTAAGAAATTAGTTATTACACAGAGTTAAAGGCATTTTGGACTCACAGAAACACAAAGTACCTGAAGGGAAGGTGAAGGCTGGGCAGAGCCTCCCAGATCTCTGCACAGACAGAATCATCCTCAGCTGAAACACCTCTGGATGGGGCTGAATGGACCTCCTCAGCTTCAAATTGATGTGAAATGTGAATCTCTGAACTCTGATACCCATTTTCAAGGTTCAGATGCACTCAAAGCACATATTAAGTCCACTGTTACTTAATATATTTTTGCTGGGCTGTGTGACCGACACAATAACTCACTAGTGTAACCTCTAACAATCAGTCAGTCAATACTGATGCCTCCTTTCTACTCTGAAAAATCCAAGGATGCCACAGTCCACAGACATCCAGGAACACATAAATGCAGTTACAGAGAAGGAGAATGTGGACTTGGACTCATGTTTTACCAATAATAAATTGGTTTTATGCAAAGAGTCCTGTGTGCTGGTGCTCCCTCATAAATACCTGCTACCAAACTAGATTTATTTCCTTGCACATTTTTTGCATCAGTTATTAGGAGTTTAAACAGCACAGTTACTTTCTGATCCTTTTATGTACTGTTGGAGGATGAATTTTCTGTCACCATTCTTCTGGGGTCCGTTTTTGAGACGGCTGCAGGCTGGGGAGTGTTTAAACCCTCTGTAGCATGGCAACACTCCGGCCAAAAACGTCAAATCGCATCACTTCAGACTCTTCTCTAAAAGCGAAATTAGGTCAGAGGTGCGCTCCCAATCCGTTTTATTTTTTGGAAGAACACCTTTGGGTCTGGACCCCTCAGCAGCTCCAGAGCCAGGGCGGGATCGGCCAGGCCCCACCCGGCGCCATCTTGTCCCCCTCAGCCACGGGGACCACCCAGCACAGCCCTGACCCTGCTCTTCCCAACACACCAAAACCCTATAAAAACATAAAGTTTGAGGGTAAAAGCAACACAAAAAAAGGGCTGTTTTCGAGACAGACCAGCCGCCGGCGGCTGAGGGGTGCAGGGGATGCGGAACGCCGGGCTCCCCTCAGGGCGCCCTCAGCACCGCTCACCGTCTCCGGCCACCCCCGCGCCGTGAGGGCGGCTCTGAGGGCGGCTCTGAGGGCGGCTCTGAGGGCGGCTCTGAGGGCGGCTCTGAGGGCGGCTCTGAGGGCGGCTCTGAGGGCGGCTCTGAGGGCGGCGAGTCACAGCCCCGGCAGCGCGCCCGGGGCAGGAGGAGGAGGAAGAGAAGGAGGAAGCCCCGGCCGCCCTCACTCCCCGCCCTCCCGCAGCCTCCAGCGCCGTCCCTCGGCGAGGCGCGGGGAGCCTCGGCCATGTGTGAGGAAGGAGCCGCCAAGCTGCGCCTGAAGCCCCGGACGGTGCCGCCCGCCCGCGGCCGGGAGCGCAGCCCCTGCCCCGAGCCCCCGCCGCGGCCCCAGTGAGTCGGGACCGGATCGGTCCTGGGGGAAGGAATCAGCTCCGGGGGGATCGGATCGGCTCCGCAGGCCAGGGTGCACCGCGCCCCCGACTCGCGGCGTTTCGCGGTCAGATCTGTGTCTGTTAAAGGTTATTTCATCAAACACCGCCCGTAGCGCCTTTAAAAATAGGGATAAAACTGCAGGGTAGAGCACAGCGTGCCCCACGCCTTCCGCACGTTCCTCGGCACAGAACAGCACTAGAGGGGACAGGGCCTGAGAAACGTCAATGTATGAAAACTTAGTTTTCTTTCTTCCAGAATATGGCTCACAGGAGCGCAGAAATATTTTCTGTTTTTCCCAGTCCTGGAGTTCGGGAGGACGGAAAGCAGAGTGGCTCGGTTTGTGTTCGAGCCTGGGGCTCAGCCGAGTCCCTTCCACCATGGGCTGGGAGAGGTTGATCACTGCTCTTTGTGTTGTTTCTAATTTCTTCCCTGTACAGCTCCATTCTTGGACAGCGACCCAAGAAAACGCATCAGGAAGAATGCTGGAAATACCATTGTGACATAAACAATCCATCCTTCTCTTGGAATTGTCTTTATACATTACCTTTTTAGTGCTTATAGTTCCTAGGATCAATTTAATCAAGTTGTTTAGGAAGATAATCAGTAATTTCAAATGGCAGTGTGGGAATGTCCAGACATACACGGGAACTGATGCAATTGCCACCCTCAGTGCAAACACTTCCATGATTTCTGTGCTCAGCAGGTGTTAAGTTGGGTATTTGAGAAGATAAAACAGTGGCTGCACTTAACTGCTTCACTTGGAAGTGAGGATAGTGATAGATGCCTACTGCTCATTTGTTACCAGCAGAAAGGAAAGCATTTAGACATTCATTTTTTGCTAGCTGCCCAAATTACATAAGTCATATAAAGCTGCAAAAATAGTTTGCAGGCTCAATAATGTCTTTGTGTTCCAATAAAAAGAGGCAAACTGGCATCAGTGTTAAGAGCATTTTCTTTGTTCTCTCCCACCTTCAAACTATTGGACTGTGTCTTTACAGGGCATCGACTGACAGATGTTCCTGGTTTGAAAAGGAAGAATTAAATGAGTGTGAAAAGACCTGGCTTTTGCTACTGAAAGACATCAGTCAAGATTCAGAGTGCACAAACTGGGACACAGTGCCCAGCTTTCCAGAGTTCTTGGAAAAGGTAGCGTGCTGTATCCTTGTTTTTGCACTTTGTTCCTGCTTCCAATAGCGACAGCCTGCTTAATGGGAAACAACATGAAATAGCTTTTAGAGATGTGGGCTTTCAGCTCTTTAATCTCTGTGTGCAGTGCTGTGCCTGGGCATGGTGTGGCAGGGAATATAAGGACAGCTACAAGAGGCTTTTTTGGCAGTACAGCAAATTCTTTCCAACATTTTGCTGGGAAGAGGAAGCTTGTGTAAGGATGCTGATTGCCATAAACACCAGCATCCCCCTAAGGAATGAGACTGCAAAAGGCAAGCTGTAATGGAGGGGTTAATTACACAGAACCCACCCTGACATCACTCCAGTGACATCAGGCAAGATCACAACATCAAAATCAGTCTTTATAAAGTACTTTTTCCTCCCCTGAGCAGCAGCAGGTTGTTTTTTCATCCTTACTCTCTCTGGAACATGAGTACCCATTGTATCCATTTAGAAAGGCTGAGGGAAGACCCATATTCCATGAGCTTCATGGGCTCCTGGAGGAGGGACATAAATAAAATGTTCTTTTCTTTCCTGTAGTTCAGTTTTCTCAGTATTTGCAATGTGTTCTCAAAGCCTGGGTTTAGGTATTGATTGAGCTCCATGTGCTTAAGACATTCTCTGTGTGTGTGTTGTAGAAACAACAGGAAAAGAGTCCAGAACACCAGGAAGTCTTTACAGTTGGAACTAAAGACTTTCAGTGGGTATCATTCCCATCTTTTCACCAAGAAAAACGTCTGAACCCCACGGATCTGAGCTCCCAGCAGCCAGCACAGAGCCAGAGCAATGAATTACATACAGGCCAGGGCCAAGCAGATAAACTGAAGAGTTTATCATCCACAGCTGAGGAAACCTGCAGGGGAGCCAGTACAGATCAAGCCCAGACTGCCCCTGGAGCAGGCACAGAAGGGGTTTCAGAGCTGGCTGTGAGTCCCAAGCCTTGCAAACTCCCTGGGCACAGCAGCTCAGCACAGCCCTCGGCGCTGGTACAAAGCCCTGCAGGAGCTCTGGGCCCTCAGCAGCAGCAGCACACAGGGACTGCACGGAGCAGCAGGGCAGGCAGGAGAGAACAGGGTGAGGAAAAGCCTCAAATCCAGACACACCAGCAGGAGCTTCCAGCAGGGGAGGCCACGGGGGTGCCTGTGGAGAAGCCTCAGCCCGGGAGTGCTCCTGGGGCTCACAGCCACAAGGAGAAGGAGGAAAACCAGAGTGAAGCAGCTTCAGCTCTTGACAGTTGTCCCATGTGTCTGATGCAGTTTAGTGGAAGGTAAGTTTGTGTTTTGGTTTTTTTTCATCACTTTCCCATAAATGAACCACAGCAGGTTCTGGATGCATCCCCTATGTACACAATAACAAAAGCAGACAAAACCTCTATGTAAGGTCCTTTTTAGCTGTCAGAATGACATACTTTAATCCCATTCACGAGCTGAGTATCTGCCCTACAGTAAGAAATGTTAACAGTGTCATAGTACCTTGCCTGCCAGAGTTGCTGAAAATGGGATTTTACACAGGTCCTCTAACCCTGCCAGCTCTGTTGGGGGCCACTTTCCTGTTGTTGGGAGGCTGAACAGGGAGACAAGGAGTGGCTACATTCATATTTAGACAATTTTGGTCCTTCTGTCAAGAGACTTAGACAGAAAAGCTTAAAATGCATCAGGTCTGTGCTACTCAGCTCCAGTTTGAGCAGCAGTGACAGCAAGGGTGGGAGGTTTTGGTAGAGGATTTGGGCACAGGACTGAGTGCCCCACTGAGGTACCAGAGCACTTGTGGGAGGGAGTGAAGGCAGAAGGATTGTAGTGAGTGTTTGTGTTTGCAGACTCTCCCAGCTGGACATCGATGGGCACCTTGCCAGGTGCTTGTCTGAAAGTGCAGATGATGTCATGTGGTAAACCCAGAGGAGTGGGGAGCACGGCAGCCAGGCCAAGGACGAAGCTTCCTCAAAGGAAAAGGAAAAATGTGCCAAGGAAGCACATCCTTGTCTCTGACTTCAAGCAGTAACTCAGCAGAAGGATAAGTGCCACCTGCCTATTTGGTTTTGGTTTATTTTAGAGCCTCTCAAATGCACAAAAAGTCATTCTAGTTCTGGAAATGGTGCCCTGGGATGTCCCAGAGGCCCCCAGGGAAATCAGGCTGGGTACTCCTGAAGAAATGCACCACTGAAATCCCTTCAGCTTTGTCTGATGCACCAGAGCTCTGAATCTCTCAGGACAGAAGACAGCAGCTGAGCAAAAGACAACTGTTACTTAGTGTATTACTTTTTTTTTTCTAAACAGATAGTCTATGAAAATAAACTCAGTTAAAAAGTAATTTGAATTTGGCATTGTTGTTGTTTTAATACCTAAGAAAGTGTAATTGTATAATTGATCCTGAGAGTGAAGCTATTTAAGAGAAAACACGGCTCAAACCAAATCAAGGGTGTGGGGTTTTTATGTTTCTGAAGGAGCCCAGCTGAACTCAAACCCTTGCAGTGCAGGTTTCCAAGTCTCTCTCAGTGTTTACAGGTGATTAACACGACTGGGCTAATGAGGCTGCAGTGTCCCAGTGCTGGGCTGCAAAGGGAGATTGAACACAGCCAAAGGAGCTGATTTTGGTACCAGCTGCACACAGGGCAGAACTGCCCAGAGCCTGCTGGGGCTGGGAGGGGCTCAGCTGCTCTGTGGTCACTCCTCAGGAGGAGCAGGGGAACACTTGCCAGGCCTGGCAATGACAATAAATGACATTTAGGGCCAGCTCAGTAACCACAAACCAAGGGATGAGATCACCAAGCTGCTGTGGTTCATTTCCCTGTGCCCTGGACCTCAAATCCTGCAGCTGAGCTGGGATCCAGGTACAGAATAAACACAGGGTACAGTATAAAAATACAGGAGCTCCTGGAGATTTGATTTACAGTGGGGTCTGCTTCAGAGGTTGGACACAGCCCATTTCACTGATAAATAATAACAGTCTGTTAACTTTTTCATTAAAGTCTTTAATAGATGTGCAAGAATATAAATGATCTCAGCTGTTATGGATTAGTATACCATCTTCTGCACAATTAAAACTGGTCAGCAAAGATCCCAACTAATTAATTATACAAAACTACAAGAACATATTTACTGTTTTACAATCATTAAATTAGCTAGAATTTTCATTTACTATTTCAAATAAGACAACTATATATCATTACCAGATCCATTTGTAATATATTAGGATTTTTTTTTCCAAACCACACATTTAATTACATCCTTCATTTTCTTTTATTTATAAAACAAGTACTTTATATAAAAAATTTCCCCTTCATCATGAACAGAACATTATTCAAACACTTGCACATGAGCAACCAAACTTGTACCCAGCAAACTATTTGGCAACACAGCAACATTGTAAATGCCTGTAAATTCTTAAATAAAAATCAAATAGTCTTTACAATGTTTGATTAGCAAAATGTGTCTTTCTATTCTTCCTTCCCTCCCTCCCAAAATGTTCTGAAACCTGGAAAAAAAGGTTAAAAAAAACCCCAACCCACATTTCTAATATTTCCAGTTTCAAGTTCCATGCCCTGGCATGTCAAAGGACAGCTTAACCTGTCACAGTTCCTTTCATGAGCTGCCTGCAGTCACTCTGATCACTACTGATTAGCTTTAGTACCAGGGGAGTTCAAAACACTGAGCAGGAAATTATTCAGGGGAAATAAAATAAGAGGGAAAAGGGGAAAAGGAACAATTAAAAAAATGTCAGATTACATTTAAAAGGTAATGTTGCCTTTAGTAGATAATAAAGTATCTAAAGTCCAGGCATTTGAGGCAAGTACTTTTTACTAGTTAAATTATTTAGTGTTGATTAAAAGACATTTTGCTGAATATGAAAAGCTACAGTCCAACAGAGAAACCCACAACTGAAACCTGAATGGGATTCATAGAACTAAACAACCACAGGTCTGCATAATTGTGGCTAAGAGGGGATACAAAACCTAGATTGTTAATCAATGATTAATTGACTATTTCAAACAATGTTTTGGCAGTCTGGTCCTAGCACCTCATGACTTGGATGTGAATCCCAAAGATGTCATGTTCAGCACCTAATGCAATGCTGTACCCTGAGAAAACCATAGGTTCATGGAAAGAGAGTGAAAGGGTCCCAATGTCTCCTGTTTTACCCCATGAGAGGCCAGCCCAGGGCGCTCATTTCCCTCCCCCAGCAGCCCTGGAGCCCAGCCCAAGGAGCAGAGCTGAGCCTGCCCCGGCTCCCCCAGCTCCCAGCACAAGGGATTCCACACTTGTCTTTTGCTTCTTCCAATTTCTTAGGTATTTGTTTTTCTGCCATTAAAAGAATTGTACTGCTCTGATGCAAATCATTTTGCTGAAAGATCCCATTCTCTGCTGCAGAATGATTAATTAGTAATTAATGCACACTGAGCAACTGTAAGCAGACAGTTTATCATAAGCAGGAGGTGTGCTTTATCAGGAAAGTGGATTTTATCTTATGGTTATTCTAGATTTACTACTTTAAGGCTATGCTTTACTATGCTTTTGCTCTACATCTGAATATTTGTATTGTTGATAAAAATACTTTTCAAAAATCTAATATACAACACAATATCATTGTAGGTGTAGGCACTGCTTAAGTATGTTTAGAAATCCTTTGTGTGCAAATTTAGATTTCTTCAATCTCTACGTTTTGGTAAATTTGGAGTTTAAGACAACAGATTCTGTAATTGATACCGTAAATTCTAATTTGGAATTAATCTCACTGAGTCACTCTGCATTCCAAATTCTGTAAAAATGCAACTAAACATCAGGCTGCAGCTGTGAACTGTATGTTTCAGATGGAATTTTATTTAATATTAGCAAGCAGAACTTACCAGGTGTAAGAATGTCCCAAATATGCAATAATCCTTCAATGCAGTTTATCCATTTAGGCACTTAAATCTTGTACCCAAATTTATGTTTTGATTGCTAATAAAACACAACTCCTTTTAAATATATCTGAGATGTTTAGACAGGTACCACTTGTGAAAAAAGGCATCAAAAATAAGCTTCAACACCACTGTAATATATTTTATTCTTCAGGATGTTACACTGTAATACTCTTCAACTGGGAGCTCATTGCATCGAATGTTTGTAGAAAGGGTGTGGATCTCAAAGTTTCTCATGATCTCCTTTTGCAGGGATGCAATGAACGTTTCAATCCTTCATGAAACAGGCACAAAATGCAAATTCCTTCATTAATGAAGCCAGTTGTGTCAGTGCCCAGAACTTAAGAATCACTAAGTGGCAGAGGACACCCACCAAAATCATAATTCTCTTCTTTGATTTTCAGCAGCAAATTTGTTTTTAGATCATTGGTCTCCATCCAGAGTGAGCAGTCCCAGCCTCGCATGCATATACTGTAGTTAAGGATAAATTAATGTCATTCACACTGTCCCCAACGAGGTCATTCCTTCATACTGTCTCTTCTGTTGACAGCAACAATGGATTAATATATTCAAATCCTTCAAATTCTGACTGATCTATTCTCTTTATTATATCTCTGAAAAACAAATGAGAGCAGGGTTTAGTTTACCAGAACACTGGGCAGCCTTCCACCATATAATGCAAGATACAAAGAATTTCCAATTTACTGTAACATGACCAAGTTCTAATGGCAAGTACATAATTGTGGGAAATAGTAAAGGTGAGAGGATTTTTAGAAGCAAGATAGTAAAAGGTTTTAAGCTTAATAATGGTGTATTGTGTATTGTTAATAGAAAGAAGACAAGCAAACATTGTGTGGAGCAGGTGTATGTGTACTTTAAGTAATTGGCTAAAATAACTCTCTAAGTTTTAGCAATGTGCTATTGGCTAAAAAGTGTTTAAGATGCTCTGTAACAAAGTCTCAAGCTGCACCAAGGGAAATACAGGTTGGATATTAGGAAGAAGTTTTTTCCAGAAAGGTGAGAAAGTTCTGGAATGGCTGCCCAGGGAGGGGCTGGAGTCACCATCCCTGGGTGTGTTTAACAAAGCCTGGATGTGGCTCTGGGTGCCAGGGTTGAGTTGAGGTGTGGGTCAATGGTCTTGAAGGCCTCTTCCAACCTGGTGATTTTGGGGGAATTCTGTGAATTTAGGGGAATTTTGGGAATTCCCAGGAACCAGGGAGGTGCTGGAGTCACCATCCCTGGATGTGGCACTGGGTGCCAGGGTTTAGCTGAGGTGTTGGGGCTGGGTTGGACTTGATGATCTTTAAGGTCTCTTCCAGCCTGGTCACTCTGTGAATTCTGTGAAAGAAACCTTTGGCTGTGGCTGTACATGAGCTTCTGCCATGTACCACACAACGAGGCTGATGCTGCAATAAAAGCTCAAGGAACGCAGCCCAGCAGTGCCATCCCCTTTGTGGAAAGGGGAACCTAACACCAACACACACACACACAGGCTCTTAGTGATTTCCAGCTGCTCTGTGAATGAATCCCAGCTGTGCAGCTGGCTGGGGCAGGGCAGCACATACTCATCATCTGGGGTGAGCTGCACGGGCTCGCTGGTGAACTGCGTGTCGAAGTTGTCCAAGCCGTAATCGTCCGTGATCTGCGGCTGGAACGGGGGCGTCGTCTGCTTCTTCTCCAGCTTTACCCAGATGTGGGGAAAAGGACAGAATTACAGTGGGTAAGAGTTCCAGCATGCCTCAGGAAATTCTAATCCAACTGCTGTAAATGCTATTGGAAGGGAACATCAAAATACCAAGTGGTATGGCCTACAAGCCAGGCCACGCACAGCAATATAGTTACTGCTCTGCATTTTAAAATAAAAAGCCACGAATAATTCAGCCCTTTAAGTTTTCTCTAAATTGGTAGATTAGATTCAGGACTGATAAATTCCCACAGTGCTGCAATACAGCAGTTAGCACAATATATTTACTTTTGTTCCAGAGAAATCGACCTACTTTCCTTCCTCATTTGTGTGCAATCTGTCACATAAACTAATTCACAGTAGCACAGACACCAACATTCTGATTCTGACATTTATACTCAGGTAAAAAGTATCTAGGCTGCAGACCTCCATAATCTACCTCAGGACAGGGAACTGGTGACAGTAAGTATCAGTGACCACTGATCAATATGATCACTTGTATTACCAACATCAGATAAAATCCTGATTTTAAGGTCAGAATCTCTCATGATGCTTGGTACAGAGCAAACAAAACAGGGAATAAATCCCAGAAAAATCTTGGATTTTGGGTTTCTCACAAGAGCACAGGAAGTACAGATGGAGATAGGAGGGAATTGTGGAACTGTCCCAGGGTGGGGCATTAATACATCAAGAGCCCATGGATGATCAGGTCTGGGAAAGCACCATGAAATCAAACTGATGAGGAAGAAACAATCAGCTCCTCCCAAACAAGAATGGCAACGTGAAGGAATCAGCAAAAGGAATATTTAAAAACTGAAGCAGGGTGGCAGGACTGTCCCTGTGAGCTGGTACCACACACTCACCTCCAGGCATTATTGCACCAGGGGTTAAACATCAGACTCCCTCCTTTGTTATACTCAGTACAGCATAAATGCTCTCTTAAATCAGCCAGAGAGAGAACCTGCAGCCTTTAACTTGAGAAAATGAATGAAAAAGCAGCTCTAGAAAGCTCCTCACTGCAAACAGGAGCTGTGGCTTTGTAGCTCTTACTCCAGCATGTCATGGTTAAACACCATGAAACAGGCCCTGAGATAAGAACAGGCTGAATATCCCCAAACAATCCAGAACAGACCTGCCCTGGATGCTGCTGAGCCATCCTGCAGCAGAGTCAGCAGCCTCAGGTGCTCTGGGCTGTGCCACACACTTGGGATGACCAACACCAGCAAAAATGTTCTGGGCTGGCTGCTCTCTTGCCCTGTATTTATTTTTCCATTTAGCTCAAGCTCCACACAGAACAAGTTTTATAGACTCCTTTCCTTCTGTTACAACTTGAAAAGATTTGGAAAAGCTTTTAAATCCAAATGTTTTCTTTGAAATGCAGGTGGTGAATAAGAGATTCTAGTAACTAAAAAAGCTTTCCAAGTATTTTCTCATTTTTTCCTGAGTACATTTGCCAAAACTTATTAGAAATTTAACTTCAAATTTCTCTGATGTTGATCCTCCTGAGCAGAACTGTCCTAATCATATCACAAAACAGATCACCTAAATCTTCCCTTTTTTTAAAAAATAGGGATTTAATATTAAAGCTTTCAGCCATAGAAATATGTTAGAAAATGTAAAAATTCAATCAGCATAAGAAATACCAATTTTGATTAAGAGTTTTTTTGACAAATAAACAAAATAGAGCTCCACAGCTCCAGGTGAGCTGCACTGGGGCACCACAAGATAGCAAAAAAAAAAGACTAAAAAACAAAAAAACCCCACCAAAACCCAACAACAAACCAAAAGAAATCCCACTAAGGTTGAAGGGAGAACTCCAAGCAAGGGATGTCTGACAAAATTAAGGACAGCCCTCGTTACTGGGAGGATTTTGTAAACATCAGGTGTTTTAAAGCACCAATTCCTTCTGCACTGAGCTCTCTGAAGAATGTTACAATGAAATTCAGAGCAGCAGCTTCAAAGGGAGAATGCAACTGTGCAGCTTTCTCTCATCTGAGCTCTTTCATGTTAGTGCTGCCTCTTCCCACACTTCCTGCAGCCTTCCCAGACTATGGAAATACTACAGACACACTTTGCAATTGTTAACTACCTATTAAAAATGTAATGCTGCCAGGGAGGTGCTCCAGACTCTACAGCTTTAATGCTCAAATGTCAATAAATGGTATTATGGCATTTCTGGGATGGTTTCTGCACTGGAGACAGAAGGTAACACAATTACCAAGTAGCAGAAGATTTAAAAACCAGTGTCAATAACTGTTATAATGGCATTTCTGGGATGGTTCTGCACTGAAGACAGAAGGTAACACAATTACCAAGCAGCAGAAGATTTAAAAACCCAATTCTGATACAATATTTGCTTGCAAACCCACTGAAATGCAAGTCATCTTCTTCACCATGAGCCACAAACCTCCCTCACCTCAGCAGTACTAAAGAAAATCTGCAAACTGTATCCAGAGTTCCTTTATAAACAACCCCACTGCTCTCCTGCCACAGCCCTAACAAAGGAACTGATCCTGCTCCTCCTCCTCAGGTCACTGAACCCTGCCACCCACCCCAATAATCCTGCTTGTTTTGGGAGTCACAGAATTGGTAAATTCAGCTGGGTTTTGGTGTACTAGGACAACTACTTTGACTATGATGATTTCTAGAATGATTTCTAATGATTTCTAGAATTCATTTTGCCTGTTTGCAGCAGGGTTGTTTATATGCACACAACTAAGAAATGAATGAATGGCTCCTTTGGAACAGCCAGAAACAAGCAGGGATTTTTACCAGATGCCAGCCTATGCACACAACAAATAAATGAATGAATGATTCCTTTGGAACAGCCAGAAACACAAGCAGGGATTTTTACCAGGTCCCAGTCTATGCTGCGGAAAAACGTGTGAGACTTGATATCAGCAAATCCTGTCTGGGGCTGGCAGCCAAGCCTTTCTTTGGGATCCTGTGGAAAACACAGACACTGGAATTACACACTGCAAGCCACTTGCAGCCCACGTTTGCCAAAAGCCCACAGAGATGACTCCAGCATTGCCATGACTGTGCAAACTCTGCTGGGATAAGCACACTGTGGCTAGCAAAGAATGCTTGATTATTTATTTCAAATAAAATTTGAAACTTAATTTTTAAATGATCTTCTACAACTTCTTCAAATAATTCATGTCCTTCTTTTTTCCATTCATGATAATGGCTCTTCAGATTTCAATCAGCTTAATTAAATAAGTATTACAGAGAAGAGTTTATAAACAAAGCTGCAGTTCTTTTTTAAAAGCCTGCACCTAGTTGAACATCAAGCCTATGCTGTGGAATTCCCTCAGTAATTTTGAGACTGAATGGGGTTTTTAACAGAGTATTCCAAGGTTTATAATTTTCTTAATAGTAAGCAGATTAACTTCTTAACTGTATCACTTTCAACAGGAAGCTCTGACTTCCAGCTTTCAGATGCTAAAAATAAGAGAATGTTACTTACCTTGTTTAAAAATCCTTTTAACACATGGGAAGCCTTGACAGAAAGAAACCTTGGAATCCGGATTGGCTTCTCCAGAATAACTGTGACAGGTTTAAAAACAGCAATATTGGGTTTTGGCTTGTGACATTGACCATGAATTCAATACAAACATTTATTATTTCGGTATGCTATCAGTTAGAAAATGCAGTTAGAAAATGTATTATTTTGGTATGCTATCAGTTAGAAAATGGAAGATAAAGTAATTTTTTAAATCATGCAAACAAAGTTTTTTTAAATCATGCAAAAATCATACAGGAATTCAGGCATAAATCAGCATAAGTGTTGACCAAGAAGTACCAATTTTGATGAAGAGTTTTTTCTACAAATAAACAAAATACAAATCCAACAGTTGTCTTTTTCCCCCTCTCTCAAAAAACTGCAAAGCAGAACAGAGGCATTGTTCTATTGGCATTGCAGGATTTCCTCAGGGACATGTTACCTTCATTACCTTTTGCTATCACTTGTTGTGTGAATAAAAGTTTCATTCCTCAGTACAGGGCAAAGTGTGATTGTAAACAGAATTTTAAACAGAAATGGATTTGATATCAGGCCCTTCAAGCAGAACATGTCAGATTCTGTTCCAGGAGTGCAGGAACTGCTTTAGAGAAGCTTGGCCCGTTATGGAGCTGGGAGCACCGTGGGGTAACAGTGGGAAAGGAACCCCCAGCTCTGCCACCAACCTGCCCATTTGGGATGCAGCCACCCAAAAGCACCCCCAAAGCCAGGGCTGTACCTTGGAAGAGGTAATCTTCAGTGTTCATGTCGGGATTGTCAGTGATGATGTCGAACGGGGACCTCCCCGCCATCATCTCGAACATCAGCACCCCCAGCGCCCACCAGTCCACGCTGAAGCCTGCAGGGCACACAGGGATGGCTCAGCCAGCACTCCTGGAATGTCATCGTCCCTCACACAGGTCAAACCTGGCTTAGCACTGTGTGCTGGCTTAGGGCAAAGGGGGGGAGAACCCCCAAAGGGGTTTGTGGTGCTGGTCACAGGGGGCCCAGGATGAGGGAAGAGATGAGGATCTGACTCCATGGTTCAGAAGGCTGATTTATTATTTTATCATATATATATTCTACTAAAACTATACTAAAAGAATAGAAGAAAGGATTTCATCAGAAGGCTTGAAAAGAATAGAAAAGAATGCTAATAAAATCTTGTGACTCTCAGAGAGTCCGAGCCAGCTGGGCTGTGATTGGCCCTTAATTAGAAACATCCACATGAGCCCAATCCCAGCTGCACCTGTGGCATCCCACAGCAGCAGATAACCATTGGTTACATTTTGTTCCTGAGGCCTCTCAGCTTCTCAGAAGAAAAAATTCTATCAAAAAGATTTTCCATAAAAGATGTCTGGGACAGGGGTTCCTCTAGAAACAGATTTAAGTGGCCCCTCCCTCAACCAGTTCAGGAAAATATTTCCTTGGAGAAAAGTGGAAAAGTGATTTCTGGGCTAAACAGCAAATGGGCATCATAAATGCCCATTCAACTTATTCCAGGCTAAACAGACAATTGGGGATTATGAACACCCTAAAGTCACCCCAGGAGATACTGAACCCCTGCCATGATTTACACATCCCTGGGTGAGTCTGAGCTTTCTCAGCTGGGATGACAAATGTAGGGGAACATTCTGCAGGCAGCAAAGCTGCAGTTTAAATCTTTTCCTATAGTATCATTTAATAAATATTTTTCAGGCCAAGTATGATTTAAAAGAAGCTGAAATGAGTGATAGGAAGAGAAAAAAATCCCTTTATTTCAGGAAAAAATTTAAACTGTACAACAAGCACTCAACTTTTATTATATATTAACACAGAAATGTGCAAGTCAAAAAATTAATTGAACCAAAAGAATTAATTTGACCCAAGCTAGAGCTGTATTTATTGTAACTATAGGTTGTGTAGTTAGGCCTTACCATATTCTTCTCCTCTGAGGATCTCTGGTGCAATGTAATTTGGTGTCCCACAGAAAGTGCTTGTAGTGTCACCTGGGCCCAAACCTTCCTAGAGGCAGAAATCATTTCAGAAATTAAAACCTGACCTCCTTTTCTGGGTATTTCCTTTAATTACACTTAAAACCCCAAGTTACTCAGGGAGTTTAAAGAGCTTCCTTTCACAAAATAAATACTCATAGTGCTCAAAATGGCCTAGGACTCCACAGCTCCTCCTCAGCAAAGCTGATTAAAACTGAGTCACAACATGTAGGTAATAATATTTTGCTTACAGATAAATTTTTAAAAAATCAGTTAAACAATTTGGAAGTGCTTTTCAAATAGATATTCAGGAAAGAAAACAACTTCTATAACAATTCAGTTCCAAATGTGGTTCTATTCAACAGTTAAGTTTTTTCAGAATAAAATTCCAATTCCACAACCAAATCCTGGGGTCAGTAACACCAGTGTTAATATGAAAATGAATTTTCTTAGTGTTCTCTAAGAGTGACAGAAGAAAGGTCAGGAAAATCCTACCTTGCACATGCCATAATCTGTTAATTTGATATGACCCTCTGCATCCAAGAGAACATTGTCCAGTTTTAAATCTCTGTAGATGATGCCTCTTTCATGTAGGAAGTTTAGAGCAATACAAATTTCAGCAGCATAAAACCTGAAATTAAAAAGGAGAAAGTTCATATTAGCATTAAGATAGTAAAAAAGCTGGTGCAATTTAAATATCTATTCTTAAAACATCATTTTACAGCCAACTTTTATGTATCAGCAGCATGAAAAACTCAAGGTACATTTATTGATAAGGACACTGACTTCTTATAAGACTATTCCTTATATAAAAGTGGTATTTTCATTCTACTAATTAAAAAATATTTATTCTTTATTCCACAGATTCTTTTCTGAAAATTCCACATAGCAAGCCAAAATACGAAGCAATAAGGAGGAGTAAATTGGAATAACTGCTATACTGCTGAACTGCTGGCTCTCTAAAAATACTCAGGTTCTTCAAAACAACAAAATTTACATTTTTTCCCAGGCAGGACACCCCAGACTGGAGAATCCAAGCGCATGAGGCAGCAGAGCAGAAGCAGAGAGTGCCTGGGGCAGGACGTACCTGGCGTGCTCCTCGGGCAGTTTCCTCTGGCGCTGCATGTGGAACATGAGGTCCCCCCCGTTCACGTACTCGATCACCAGGAACAGCCTGCAACCACAGAGCACAGCTCATGCATTCCAGGCACTCTCCAGAAATGCTGCTTTTGTTCTGAGCCATTTCCACTTCCACTCTTGATTCTGACTGCTAGATTTCTTATGGATGCTCTTTAAGACTATTTTCTTATAAAGCTATTTAAGAGGGGGAAAAAGAGCACTTCTTTGATGTATATTATGTAGGAACACTCCCTTTATTTAGGGAAAAGCTGCTTTTATTCTTCCCATCCGAGCTATTTTCACTTCCACTCTTGATTCAGACTTCCAGATTTCTTATAGATACAAAGCTATTTAAGAAGGGAAAAAAGAGCACTTATTTGATGTATATTATATAGGAACACTCCCTTTATTTAAATGCTGCCACCTTTACCTGTATATGTAAATTAATTATCATTAATAATTACGTTAATATACAATTATATGGATTAAACAAGTGTGGCACTGTACACAACACAGGCACCAGATGGAAGCTCTGGGCTCATTTGCTCCTCTGGAAAATCAATGTTTGAAGCAGGCTGCTCCAAAGCAGGGCCAGAGATCCAGGTGGAACTGGGCAGATAGAAGGATTCTGTTCCAGTCTGCAGGAAAGCTTCTGGCCTTGGGAAAATATGATCCAGGCAGTGCTGCCAAGGTCAGAGAGAGCTCAGGATGGAGCAGAGCTGCTGGGGCAGGCTGGGCTGGCCCAGAATTTCCTTGTACATTCTCATTTTCCATGAGCTGAAAGCTCATTTCCACACATGCACACACTGGAAAACATTCCTTTTGGAGAACACATGCTCCAGCCTCTCAGATCACTCTAGCTGGTGATTTGAGTGTTCTTTAGAAAAGGATTCTTCATTTGAAACACTGAAAAAGTGTTAAAACTTAAACCAGGAAAATCTACTGGACAAAATCCAGCTGGCAGGGCTCTGAGTGGCCTCCCCACAAGAAGATAAATGCTAAACTGAAATTAAATAAGCAGCAAACAAAACACATAACAATGCCTTGAGTATTTCATTCCAGCACTCCTGGTGTGCTTTGCTTCCAGCTTCCCCATCCTATTTAGAAGTCCCCCATGTTTTATCACCATTCAAACTTGAAATTGCAAGTTCCTTGCCAAGTCATGTTCAGGAGGGTCAGCAGTGGCAGGCCTTGCTGGGATTACAAGGATTTACTGAAACACCACCAGGTTTGCAGGATGGAGGTTTCAGCTGTTGGAAAACACTTCTCTGGCAATTCTGGCAAGTCCAGGGCATAGATTTTATGACAATAATGGAATAGCATCACCAGTATCTGAAACAATGCAGCTACAAAGCAGCTACACACAGCATCAATCAGCCTCACATTTAGCTACACATTTCTGTTAAAAACTTATTTAAAACTATATTCAACAGCAAGAACATTTTTTGCAGCTTTCCCCCCATCAGTACCCTTGTCACAATCTGTTCTATTACAACTCATTTTCTTTGGGCCACTTAACACAATCTGATGGTGATGAATTTATTCACTTGGAATCAGTTTTGTGCTTTTCCTGCTTGATGTAAATGAGGTCATAATTATGATTTTATAACATTACAGCTATAATCAAATTGTGAATTCATGACATTATGGTTATATCCATGGCAAATGGCTGAAGTTACCAACAAAAAATTAGAGTTTCACTGCAAGAAGCAGCTGGGCTGGAAAAGCAGGAATACTCATAGAGACAGAGCAGGAATACAGAAAGCTTTGATTATGTTCAGCTTGGGGTTTTTTTCCTATTTCTGCTCCTCAGCTCTGTCAGTGTAGCTGCCAAAGAGGAATGCACAGGATCCTGCTGCTGGCTCAGCTTTTTCCTGGGTTTCAGTAGTTACAAGAAATCTTCTCAATCCCTCACCCTGCCTGACCACTTGAATTTTTACATCAGGTGCCCAATTCTACTTTGTGTTTGGTGAGAAAGCATTGGGGAATGTTGGTTTAACTGAAGAGCCTTCCCCAACAGTTTCTCAGTTGTTTATTTATTTCTCTAAATGTTTCTTTATTTTGTTTTGGTCAAATCCTCACTCAGTGACCTCTGGAGCTCATTCTTTATTTCTTTCTCCCTGCTTCCAAGCACTCCTTGGTCCATGTACCTTCAGAACACTGATCAGCTCCTTTAGCCCCTTCACCTCTGCTTTCCCTGCTGGAGATTTCCTCTGCTCCATCAGGGAGGTGAAATTTTGGGGACTGAAGAGAAGGTGCAGTGCATGGCTCTGTATTTTAAAACTTGGCAATACACATTGCAAAAAACAGGGGATTATTCCTAAGGATAAATGGATAATCCATGAAAACTTTAAAACTTTGCACTCTACACTGCAAGTGAGTTGGATAAATGACAATTTTCTGATTATGACATATATGCCATTATAAAAGTGTAACAGCAAGCAGGTGCCTGTGAAAACAAAAAATATCCCAAACCTCATCCCAGTTCCCCAGGAACATACTCAGGCATGGACATGACATTTTTTGTTTTCTTCATATTCCAATTGCAAAATAAGCAGCAAATAATCCAGTTTGGATTGTGCACACAGGGACAAAGCATTAGCATTTCTGAGTTAAGGGTTTCTCAAAATCACACACTGCTCTGCTATGTTCTAGA
Organism: Agelaius phoeniceus; assembly: GCF_051311805.1. NCBI lineage: Eukaryota > Metazoa > Chordata > Aves > Passeriformes > Icteridae > Agelaius > Agelaius phoeniceus. Next base: position 6,196,848 of record NC_135288.1, read on the forward strand.
GGCTTCTAAGCCTCCTAGGTACCAACAGCACTGTGCAGGCAGGGGTTTGTACTATTATTAAAAGGTTTGTACTGGGCAGCCCAGCTCTCAGCTCTTCAGGAACTGCTGAGAACTGATCTGGCCTGCCCAGCAGCAGCTGCTGTCAAGTGTTGGGAAGCTCTGTGCTCCCCATTTCACAGGGCTGTGCTCAGGAGGCAGGACAGCTCCTCCTCTTCCTCATCCCCTCTCCCTTCAGCTCTGACCCACAACACCACTCTGAGCTACCCCCTAGAAGTGACTTTGCTGCAGCACTGAATCCCTGACAAAGCTGATATTTCCTTCCAAAAACTCCTGGCTGAGTGCTGGCAGTGGTTACATTTGCTTCAGGGGAAGCAGTTTAGCTGGCAGTGGTTACATTTGCTTTAGGGGAAGCAGTTTAGCACAATGACCAAGATTCTCAAGAGAAAAAGAAAAGAAAAAAGGAATTTCAGATCTTTCTTACCGACTTGCTGTTTGAAAGCACGAGTGCAAACCAACCAGGAATGGGTTACTGGATGCCTGCTCAAACACGTGTTTCTCTGTCTGTACCCAGTCAATATCCTGAAACAGAGGGATTGGACAGTCACAAATCCTGCTGGGTGACCACTGTGGGTATTCCCAGAAAAACACCTGGGAACGTCCCAGTGCTGCCTTACACACACTGGCATTGTTACCTTGTCCTTCAGAAAGGCAAGGATCCCTTAGAATCTGGAGGAAATTACAAAACATTGCAATGCAGTTGTACATTCAGAAGTTGTTTAACCATTTAAGGAAGGTCTGCACAAAATCTAAGCCATTGTTAATAAAGCACATCTGCAATATTTGATAAACTGCTCACAGTGCTGCATGGAATAAATTCAGTTCTGAGATAAATGATCCCAAAGCTGCTGAAGCAGCTCATGCCAGTAACACAAATAATGTGAATCTCCAGTGTTTAAAAGGTTCAAGTGAACTGAACTTCATCTCCTCATCTGAAATTCAAATTTAATTCAATGAAACTACCAAAACCTGCCCAGTTGGTCCAGCCAAAATCATTAAAAGCATCCCAGATATCTTTAATCCTTCAACAGGAAGAAGTTCTGAATACCCAGTGCAAAACCACATCATAAAACCAGGTTGCATGATACTGGCACAGTGCTGCAAAACTCAGAGCAGTGATAACACAGCATTTGAGCTTTATTTCATAAAACCACACACAATTTAAACATCCCAGACAGCTGGGTTTAGCAGCAGACATTCACCCTGCATGCAATGCACTGATCACCCTGCAAACACTCAGGACACTGCCAATACACCAGAATTGCAATTGTTCTCAAAATTCTCCTTTGCCCACAGATACTCCCAGCTTCCCAGCCAATCTGGAGACAAATACAAAACTGAAATGAGATTTTCCTGTCAGGGATGGGTGCTGACACTGAAGTCTCAGAGGAAACCAAGAACTGTCACCATGAAATTAAATAAAGCTGTGAGGTTTTGTGTGTGGACCCTTGTCAAGACACATCACCTTGGAGGGGTAAACCTGAGTCCAGACCAAAATCCAGAGCCAAAAATCCAATTCTGAATAAAGCACCAAAATGTCCACTTCTCCTCGGTTTAACTAAATGAGTTTCTCTTTAAGAGTCTTTAAATTAACTCTTCATTAGTGCACTTGGCATTAGGATTGTGCCAGTGCTTTATAACAAAACTAAGCTTAGCAAACCTGAACAGAAGCCCAGATATTTGATTTCCCTCCATCTCCCTTCTCTCCACCAGCAGCCATACCCTGAAAGCACCAGCTAATTTAAACATGCTGGTACTTGCTGTGTAATTGATTTTCTTTCTTTGTGGAACACTTCAAAGGTGAAATTTCCATTACTTGCAATATCTCATGCACTCACAGAATTCACTGAATTTCCTATCAATTCCCAGAATTTCATTATGCAGCCTATCTTAGAGAAAAGAAAAACCAATTAGCTCTATCTTCTATGTAATTATGAGAGCCACAATTCCAGCAAGTCTTTTCTCATCTACCTCTGCTTCTCAAACAGCTGCACAACTCATTAAACAGGACTTGGCTTTGGCTGCCACCTTCTTGGAAAAACACATGTTAAAAAGGAAACCTGTAAATAAACCATACAACATCTTGCTTCACAAAAAGGAAACATCAAATAAATAAGAGGCAAAGGATTTTAGGAGAACTAAGCCCAGCCTCTGGAATAATGACAGAGATGACAGAGCAACTGACTGAAACTACCAACATAAAGAGCACTTAAAATAGGGGTTTGATGCTTTTTGCACAAACAGCCTACTTCCAAAAAAGTGTGTGAGGGGAAAAAGATAAAAAAAAAAAACCAAAGCCTTTCCCTTTTTAATTTTCCCCCTAAACTCATGCATTTGAGATTTTGTATTAAAAAAAAAAATCTAAAGGATTTTGAAAATAATGGAGAAATGCAGCAGATTTCTGTGGCAGACAAAAACCACAGGGACCTCAAATGGCAGTAGGATAATTTCTGAACTCATGGAAGAAATATTTCAGAATACTGAGTCACTTGCACATAAGCTCTGCCAGCATGAGTGTAAGAACAAAGTTTCAGCTCCTTTACTGACACACAGACAATGCTTTTGCCTTGGAAAACACATTTAAAAACACATTTCTTTCAAAATTAAATGCACAAAATCCACCCCATTTATCTCATCACTTATAGATTAGCACATCCAGGTTGGACTGTTTAATACAGGATTTCTACCAGGACTATTAGTAATTGTTGGTTGTTATTAAAATAAGGGACATTTCTGTCAGATTGGTGCTTCAAAAGTCAGAAAAACTTCTCTGCCAGAGAGGTCTGAAACATGAGCTTCTTGTTCAGCTGCATGGTTTTTGTTAAAGCATAGTAAGTTTTTATAGCATGTAAAAGAATGCAATTAGCACAGATTTTACCTCATCATCATGGACCAGCTCTTTTTTCACCACTTTCATAGCATAGATCTGATCATTCTTTTTCAACCGAACCAGAAGAACTTTGGCGTAACTTCCACGGCCAATAACTCGGATTAAATCAAAGTCCTGGAGTCCAAGCCCCTGAGAAATCTTAATTCCATCCATTCCATCAATGACTGGTTTGAGATCCTGTATAAAAAGAAACAGATGCTAGAAACTGAAGACATCTCCATAGCAAGTAACTATTGGAGCTGAGAGATCTTTGAGCACTGGACAGAATTTGCTGACTCTGCTTGGCACTGGCACCCAGGGCTGGATGCTGATTGGAACACATTTGTTTAGAAATGTTGGGTTTGCTCTTACTAAAAGTTACTGGTTTTTCCAAGGCAGTTGTTCATCCAACTAATCATTTTCATATTCCCTGCTAGAAAGCAGAAGGCAGTGCCTTGAGAAATGAGGTTTAACCAAATTCCTGAGCCTCAGGCCATGCACATTGTATCCTTTGTACAAAGTGAGGAGCATTATTCATATTCTGACAGATGCAGCACAAATTAATGAAGGCTATCTAAAAATAAGATTAATAAGGAAACACTAACTGGCTAATGAATATATCTGTCTGTGTTCAGCTCACTATAATTTTAATGAAAATTAAGATTTCTAACAGGTTCCTGGGAACACACAGAAGCAATTCTCAGTTTCTCAAGTCTGAGAATTTGCAGGAAATATTCCACTATGAAGAATGTTATTTTTAAATTCATTATTTAAGAAAGAGAATTTTTATCACCTTGGCTATTTGCTGGAATGAGATGTGAAAACATGGGACTGAAGATGGAGCAGCTGAACTGGATGAATGCAGCAGGTACTTGGACTTTCAGGTTTTACCAATCTACCCAAGGCTTTGACACACTTCTGTGGCCTATTTTTATCTGACCTCACACTACTGTACTTGCAGACAGATCAGCATTCTGCAGAACTGTGGAAAGTGTTTATATAAAGAATCTTGATCTAGGATTGACTGCTATTAGAAGAGATTGCTCTAAGCTCAAAGATTCTAGACAAAGCTCCCAGAACACCAACTCCTTTCTGTAGGATACCTTAAATCATTTCAGAGCAGCTCAAAGGCAAGGTGGGACAATCAGAGCAGTGTCATGCAGGACAGCTGAGCAAACAGCACCTCCCAAATTTCAACACAAACCTGAGCACTGACCACAGCCTAAGTGAGCAATTAAAATTCTCTGATGTGCTTTTAATTTCTACCCTTCCATTTCTGAATTTGAGATAAAAATCTGCAGCTACATGACTGAAAATAAGGCAGTCAGTCAGCCAGGAGAGGAGCTACTCAAGTGTGAAAGGAATGGGAGTGACAAGCATTGATTGTAGTGGAGGCAAAGGAAAAAGTGCAGCCTTGCTCGGAGGGGAACAGCAGAACAACCCCAGTGCTGGGCAGAGTGCATCCCATTTATTTTAAACATGCCAGAAGCATTCTTAAAAGAAATGTCTTTAAGCCCTTTAGAATTGAAGCATATTCAGATTTTTCAGACTGCTCTAAAGGAATAACATTGTTGATGTGCAGAGATGGAGTCAGAGCCTCTACAAAAGACCTGAAAGAAGAGTTGAAGTGTAGGTTATTCTACTTGTGTTTCCACAGGAGCTGAGTAGAAATGTTTGGGTATTATTTATATGAACCCTCTCAGAGAGCTGGGTGGTTAATGGGTCACCAGACTGAACCAAGTTCCACAGGAACAGCCTGAGGGTGACAAAGGGTGAGCATCCATTAGGGACAGCAGACAAGGCAATGGCAAAGCCACCGTTTGTTGTAAGGGCCATAAAAGTCAAACCCTCTGCTAAATCACTGTTATTCCAACAAATGGAAGTGAGAAAACAAAAATGCTAAAAGGTATCTTGGATCATGAATGGAATGACAACAGCTTAACACAGAAGAAATCTGAAAAAAATCCAATAAAAATGCTTTAAAAAAAATCATCAATGTTCAGAAAAAAAACAAAACCCAGACTTTTGAAAAGGGCAGCAGAAAGCCCAGAACAAATAATCAGCTATTTTATAAAACATTGAATGATTAGGTTGGACCTGATGATCTCAAAGGTCTTTTCCAACCTAGTTCATTCTGTGATTTGGAGTACATAAATGCAAATTGCAAAAATATTTTAAGAACATACCTCAGAGTCATCTTTAATGGTGTCATGTTTTCGGTTCGAAGGAATGTAGGGAACTGGAAAAGAAATCAAAGTTATAAAAGTTATAAAAACCTTTACTGAAGTAGTTTTAAAAATCAATAAACTGAAAGATATTTAGTAGCTCATGGCCAGGTTGCTTTAAACATCACTGGACCATATTGATAATTTTATTGACCAGGTTGCTTTAAACATTGCTGGACCATATTTTGACCAGGTTGCTTTAAACATTACTGGACCATATTGACCAGCTGACCATATTTTTCCACTTTGTAAACAGGAATAGGAAAAAATGAGGGCAAGAGGGGTTCTAAAGTAAGAAAGCACTCACTTCCATCAGTGTCCTCTGAAGGGAGATCAGCCTCATCGTTTTTGTCATCTAAGCGAGGTTCCTGGGAAGGCATGACCGAATCCTGCCAAACACAGGCACACAAACAAACCCCTGGGCATGCAGCCCTGGGACTGCCCTGCCTCAAACTCCAGGAGATCCTGCCCTCTCCCACCAGGAAAACTGGATTTTGGAGTCATCATGTCCTAATATTAACATTTTGTAATGCATGGTAAAGCCAGCCTACCAAAACCTCAATGCTGCATTAGCCATTCCCTGCAGCTGCAGCTGGTGCCTTCTAAAAATAAGAGTGGGGGATTTTACAGCAAAGTTCAACATTTTATTCTACTCAAAGACCTCTGAGTGTTTCACATGGAACTACAACCAAGTAAACACTTCAGCATGATGTTACACCATTTAGAGCATTGGCATATTCCTTTCCTGCTTAATAAAAACATGAATTGCTGCTCATTATGCATAAATTAGTGAAGACCACAGTAAAAGATATTTTATATTGCATTTGGACGCTGGGCTCATCCCCAAGACAAGCAGGACTATTCCAGGAAGTACAGCAGCATGAAGAAAGTAATTGGCAAAGAATTGGTAATGTCAAGGCAAGTCACATTCAATACCAGCAAAGAAAATTACTGGTTTAAGTCACAAATATGACACAACCACCAGTGAAATACTGGGGATGAATACAAGAAAGGGCTAAATTTGAGATACACAGATGTTTCAATATTTTGATGTTTAAAGCCCAGGAAAGACACCAGCACTGAGAACAGTACTGGAGAAACTGAGGTGGCAGGAACAGGAAAGCAATAAACTCTTCTGAAAAGAGAAGTGCAGAAATTATATATAGAAATATATTAGCACATCCAGGCTGGAATGTTTGATACATGATTTCTACCAAGACTATTAGTCCTATAGTAGAAATATATCATATACAGAAATGAAGAACTAAGGCACTATATATATTATATATAGTAGTACCTATATAATATATATTATATATAGTGCCTTAGTTCTTAAAGCCTTCCCACAGGCTACAAGGAATAACTTCTGAACTTGTCAGTGTCTAATGGAGAGGTCAAATCCAAGCTTGAGCACGCTCAAGTCACATCACAAGCTTTCTTTCTCACTTTGTCTGCTCACAATCCAAAGGCTTGTCCTCCACAGAAACTGCAACCCAAACACTCCCAGGTGTTACAAACCCACAGCCAGGCCCACATTTCAGTATTCAGGACGCATCTACCAAGAGCAGCAGAGGCCAGAGAGGCACCCTGAGCCCTGGCCAGAGCACACACTCACCATATGCCTTTTGCAGGTCAGTGGGACAAGGATGTGACAGCGTTTATGGACCAGCAGCTTGCAGTTGATGCACTTGTAGCCTTGCCTTGCGATGCCCCATATCCTTTCACTGCACTGGCCACAGTACGCTCTCTGCAAGGCACAACGCTCACCATCAGTGCAGGCAATCCCTGCTGCCAGGAGTCCAGCCCAGCCACCTACCAGATGTTCAGGAATAATTTTAGAATGTCCAGAATTATAATAATAGCTGAAGGTTACACTTCACACCCAGAATTCAGCGAAATGTGGTTCTTTTTACATAAATAACTTGAGCATATGGAACACATTACAGTGTGACATTAGCAAATCATTTGTTAGAGAATAAGTCTATTTAGAATCTCAGGTTTTGACAGAGATCACCCAAACAAAACTGCTACAAGTTTGTACTACACAATTATGGATAAGAAGCACCCAAGCTGATTGTGCTGGAGAACACAGGCACAAAATGTTAAGCAGACAATGTATAAAAAGTGTTCTACATCTACACCTATACATTTTAACAGTGGTAGAAACTTTGCATAATTAAACCCATTAATCATGCCTGATATCAAGCTTCTGTGTTGCACTGAGCATCAAAAACCTGTGGTGTTTTTACAAATGTAAGAAAAGAGCACGTGAGTTAAACCAAAATGAGGGCAAATGAAGAAGCCAGACATCCTGGTGCTGACTTTAGCAGGAGAGGTTTTTAAATCATTGTTCCAGTGTATGTTGCTATGGTCACTTTATCCACTCTACCCAAAGCACCAAACAACAATCTGAGATCCTTGCACACCAAGGAGTCACCCAGACCCAGTATCAGTATAAAATTATTGTTGTATTTTGGCAGCTGTAGAAAACAAGACTTAATTCCATCCCCCTCATCTGTGCAGCCAGTCCTCCTCCATCAGGAGAAACTCAAACTGCACTGCCCAGAGGAAAGAAAAACAACCCCAAAACTGCCTGATGAGAGGAAGCCTGGGACATCTATTGCCACCTCTTCCAAAATTCCTGGCCCACCAGACTTCCTTCAGTATCCTTTTATAGGTTTTGCAGCAGTAGTAGTAAGACTAAATAAAACCTGTCAAGCCCTGGAAGTAGGGGCAGGTCCCAAATTCCACCAGGAATTCAGGTAACCCTTTCATACCTCTCACATGCAGTCAAAGCCATATCAGAGAATTGACCTTTATGTTATGTTCAACAAGATTAAAACACAAATTTTTGCATGAGTTCATTTATCTGAATGATCTGAAAAACTTGCAAAAGGTTACTTTGAAACAGGAAAAAATCCTTAAGGCAATATTCCAGCCTTAAAAATTCCATCAACATTGAAATTTGGTATTGAATTCAGTAATGCAGACATGACCATAATTTCTCATAAATTTATCAATTTTAATGTCACATTTTACAGGTTATGTCAATCTGCTTACTAACTTCAGCTGGATGTGATTTGTGTTCTGGCTCTGTATAATGTCACTTGCATGCAGGTATAAAAGCAGTCTTGTTTAGGACTGTGACATCCTAATGAGGTATCAAAATCTCTGTGTAGAGTCACTATTTACCTCATTGAAAATAAAACATCACTATCTATAACATTATGGATTATTAATGTGACACTATGAATTCATAGTGTTTCAAAGGAAATATGTTGTTATTATGTAGCAAATAAACATTAAAAATATACTTTCATACTAAAAATTGTTTTATTCCTGTAATACATTAATACAAATCCATGTGATAATTCATATATGATATTTTTAACATATTTAGTGATAAAATGCTGAGTTTTAAGGGGCTTCTTCTTTCAGAGCATTTTTGGGGTGGGAAATTTTAGAAAAAAACTCTTACTTCAATTATTAGAAAAAATGTCCCTGCTGAATGAAAGAGTTACCTGTTCTGAGTGCACTGAGTTTTGTGTGGAATTCCCCCAAGTACATTTATATATATGCTGCAATGCTTAGGCGTAATGGGATAAGTGAAGGAGGTGTCTCAGCCTTAAAGCCACATTCACTTGCTTATGTGGATTAAATCAGGCTCTCCAAATGCAGCTGTATTTTAGCTCAATAAAAAATCTTTTTCAAATTCTTGGATTGTGTAGTACCCCAGATACTAAACAGTTAAAGCTCACAGCAGCAGCTGTAACTTTTATGGATGGCAAAGGGTTCTGAAAGTAAAAGATTTTGCTAACAAGCAACCAAAATCACAGAAGTGGAGAGAGGAGAAGCTGCTCCAAGGATGTATCAGCTTAAACAGTCACAAACACGGCATTTTAGACTTTAAAAAGAAATAATTTCCACCAATCCTGTATTAACTCAAATTCAAATACTGCCAAGTTTTGCCTGCTTGTTCCGACTCGAATAACACCGCAGAGCCCGAAATGTCACATCAACGAGCATCCTGCTTTTCCTTTCTTTCCAACACTCCAACACAGAAACAGCCCAGACTGAGGCAAACAATGAGCACAGAACATGAGCAAAGCCCAACGTTTCATGCAACAGTACTCACTCTGTTAAAACGTTTGGCCTGAAACAAATGCCCATTGACTCGGTACAGCTTCCTCCATCTTCGGGCTCCCCGGCGGTAGATGGATTCTAGGGAAGAAAGCAGAAAGGTGTAAAGCAGCAGCATGGCAGCCCAGCAGCACCACACACAGCAGGGGAAGCAAGTTGTGACTCAGAACAATCTTGCTTCCCTAAACATCAACGCACAGCCACAATCCCTGGGGATTTGGATTTTTTAAGGCGGCCGTGAGTGACGGCTGGGGCAGGATGTGCTTTCACCGCTGCCTCTCCCTTCCCTCCAGCCCTGGCTGTCTCCCTCACATGACCATAATCCCGTTACAGCTCCGTGCTCTGCCTCAGGTGAGAGGGACAGAGCTGTTAAAGGAGCAGCTCCTCGGGGAAATGGCGCTGCTGCTCTGCCCTGGCAGCTTCCATGGCCAGGCACAGAGGATGGCTGGTACTGACAGTGTGAGTGTTTGCTACTGACAGCACCTCACACATGCAGCATTCAACATGCTCCAAGTCTGCAGGCTTACAGCATTTGACTTCATTTTTACCTTGACAGAAAAGATTTCTTTTGTTCAGGCAGGTCAAGTGCAGGTCTATGATTATTTTTAATATATTCCAAATGATTTGTTACATTTCATCTGTTTAAGCCAAACCCAGCACCTACTGCAAGTTACTTTTGTTGTGGCTGTTTAAGTGCAGATGAGCAGCTTCTATGTGAATGGCTCATTAGAGAGTTTGATATTTAATATGAAGTGTTGTGCCAAGGGTCCCTTTTAGAGCTGCTCAAAGCTGCAGGGGTGACACAGCCAAGCCCTGCACAGCACCAGGGTCAGCAGCTGCCCACAGCTGGTGCAGGTGGGTTCTGTGAGGTACAGACTAAATCAGTCTGACAGACTTGATTCAGAATTGATACTTTGTCAGAATGAAGCAGACTGTACATTTATAATCCTCAGGAATTAATGCAAAAGCATCTTAGATTTTCATCTTTAATGTTACTTTCAAGTTTCAAACATTCACACTTCATCAAAGATGAAGACTCTTTTTAAATAGAAAAACACAGATATTTTCTGTGTCAAATGATAATGCAAGTAGTAAAAAGTTTCTTTGTCAAGAAATTATTTTAACATTATATTGAGCAAGCCAAAACTCACAGGCTACTGACAGCAATGTGTGAACACTGGCTGCAATTCTGGGTCTGATTTTAGATCCTCTATTTTTGTCCTTCCAAAGGAAGCACTGAAGTTTCTGTGATTCCACATATCTACAGTGCCAAATCCCCAAACATTCATACCTACTCTATTTGCATGTGCAAATGTTTACTGTGCAAGCATTTGAAACAGATACTGCACTATTAAACTAATTGTTAACAATTTGGAGAAAGAAAACCAAGGAGCTCTCAAAGCAGCTTAAAGACTGCACACCCAAAGTGGCAAAGAGACAGCCACTGGAACAGAGATGGACACTGGGTATGGCCATTTAGCTCAACTCTTCAAACCTGCCAAATATCAACTTTAAAGCAAACTTTTCTCAAGTGCAAAGAAAATTAAAATGACAACCTAGCAAAACGACTCCAAGGTTTTTAACTAAAATATGCTCAAACACAAACACCAATGGAAAACCCTTCCACCATTTCTAGGGTGACTTTTTACCAAGAGGAAAAATCTCCACGAGGATTTTTTTTCCAAAAGAGTTCATTAATTCATTAGACAAAGCACCATATGGAGGCAATGTAATACATCTGTGATCTGAACATTAGCTTATCACTGACATGAGGAATATTAAGTGAATGATAAGTTAACGAGCAGCTTGTGCTGATGAAGTCTGTAAATAGAGGAGCAAGTCACCTCCCTAATTAATGATAAATATTAAATCAAAGGCAGGGGTTTATATCATCTGCTTGTGAGGCAACAGTCTAACAAAAACTGAGCTTAATATAGACCAGCTTTAAAAAGTGGGAACCCCTACAAGTGATCCCCAGGACTGCCATGGTTCAGTGCAGGGGCTGAGGGAAATCAATCCCTATTTCCCATTCCCTGACTCCAAAAGGGCCAAGGTAAAAAATGAGAAACCAGCAACCCTGCAAGACACACCTTCACAGCAGCCATTCTATTATTACTACACATTGGGATTAAGTTGCTATGACAGAACCAAACCCTCTTGCTCACTGAGGATCCAAAACTGGGACAAGTGGCTGAAGCACCACAGGGCTGTGCTGCCAGAGACCTCAGCCCCTGGAAAACGGAGCAGGCAGGAACCTCATGGAAGGGACATCCTTCCCAGAAACTGCCCCAAGGATAATGCCAGGCTGGAAAAAGCAGTTTAGGTTTGCAAGATCATTGTTATTTTGAAGCATTATCAGCTACAAGTCCCAGCTAGAGCTCTACCAGATCAAAGCAGCCACCTTGAACAAGAATCAGATTCATAAAATGGCAGTAAGTGCATACCTTGAGTTAAGAAACAATTTATTGTCAGTGTTGTGTGAACAAAGCTCTCATCTGACTTTGCATCTCATCCCTTCACAATGCAAAATGAACCCAAACAACATTTTCAGGGATGTGTTTCTAGAACACTTCAGAATAAAACAAGGAATGGATTCTGTGCTTCCTGGGAAGCAAGAATAAAACCAAGTTCTTACAGGATTGATCCCAGCTCCCTAGAAGGAGGAATGCCAGCACAAAAGTCTGACTATTTAATTACTGAGCTTATTGAAAAGGGCTATTTTTTAATTTATTTCACAGCACACATCAGTTAACTCATTAAGGAGTTCTAGTTGGCTGCTTGCAGTCTGATGGAGATACACTCCTAATTAAACAAAGTAATATCTTCTGATGATTAATATTAAACACAAGACATTACCTAACAAAAAAAATTCTTTCAAGCCCTCATTTTGTATCTGAAAACGTTTAGATAAAAAAATTAAGTATATTTTAAGCTCTTAGCAGGGATAACAATTTTTAAATGGGGAACACAAATACATATTTTAAATAGAATGAAGGTGCAGAACTTTATGTACTTCCAAGACTGGAAAATTCAAAGAAAAAAAACACAGGCTTTTTCAAAGTAAGAGTACAAGGGAAATAAAAGTACTCAAAATAAAATTAACCAGCTGCCTCTACCTAAAAAGCAGTGGGGAACAACTGACAGCTGCTGCTGTGCAATTCTTCCCTCTGTTGTCAAACTGTGCAACTACAGCACTAACAGTGAGGCACAGGAAACCCTGCAAATAGATTTGATATTGGCTTTGCAGTGACATTTCCTAGGACTGGGTTTGGGCTTCTTTCCTCATCTTTTAAAAAATACTGTAGGAAAAACTTCTAAAGAAAAACATGAAGGCACAAAATTTAACTGTGGATATAAATTGACAAGCAACGTCTATTGCTCAGTGTTAATTCCCAATTAATTTATGCACAGAAGATACTCCCCAATACCACCATAACGAGGTCTGCAGAACTCCACAGAAAGGATGAGAGCTTGGTGCTGAAAAATGAAACTTGGAAAAGAAGGGGAAATAGGAGGAGGCACAACTCCTTTCCAAATGCCAACACAGTTGGTTTCCACCAATGAAGGGCACTAAGATGGCCACAAAAATGACTCCCCCTTCATTTGGGCTCCAAATGCACTTCCAAAGCTGGCTTTTATGTGATCCAGCCCTAATGAAACCTGCTCCTATCCTGAGCACAGAGGTAATTTGCTATTGCTGCAAATCACTTCTCAGAGATTAATACAACTTGTTTACAGGCCAATTACCCAGCCTGCCAGCTGGACACTACCAGAATGGCCAGTTTTTGTTTTGTTCTTTTAATGTTGTGCTGAGCACACAAGTGAGCATTCTTTCAAAACCAACTCATGAATTACAAGGGGGAAATTGATACTGGCATTTCAGATAGACTGGACTTGATAAAGAAATTACATCTAAAAGTAGAACACATTTTTTGGGAGACTAAATTCCAAAGTACACTTTGATAGTAGGTTGCTTGACATCTGTTATTTAATTTCCTACAAATAGGTACATTGAAACAATTTACATGCTTCAGAAAGCAATTTTAAAACATACATTGGATGTTAAGTGGCCCTTCTTTTTATTATGAATAAGCTGCTGCATACAATTGAAGTTGGAAAATGAAAAGAGTATCCTTAACAATATCGAGGTATTAAATGCTTTGACCCCTTGCAGTTATTGCAAAATATTAAATGGCCAGAAGATAGCTTTTAAAATTTTAATTTAAGGCTGATTAGCACTTGGGAAATCATCTCCCCATCCTTTTCTTTCCAACAGACACTAAAATTAACTCCAAAGCCTGTGAAGAAAAAGCACAATTAAGACAGCAACAATGACCAAGGAAGTTCAGTATCAGGGGAGAACCAACAAGGGAACAAATGCCCCACAGAGCAGCAGCACTTCCTGCATCACAGCTGGGTGAACATTCCCTCCCCAGGGCCTTGGAAGGGGCAGCTGAGTCCCCCTGCACTGCACCCACCCCAGAGCTGCCTCATGCCTGAGCTCCTGGGTGCTCACCTTCAAATCCTCTGCCAGAATGGCTCCGTGGCACTGCAAGGTGACAAAGTGACACCTCCAAGGACAATGCCACAAACACAGCAGTGCTAACGGCTCCTCTGGAGCCAGCCTCTGACTCACAAGGCTGATTTCATGTGCAATTTATCAGATGTACTTGAAAATAACAAAATACACCAGGTGGTACTCAGGAAATGGTCACAAAGTCCAGTCAGTGACCGTGTCCTGGCTCTGAGCATCTCTGGGCACACCAGTGACCACAAGCTGCTGATGTCCCTCCCTGCTCTCCTCCTGTGCTGACACCTGGGCTGTTTGCAGGGCTGGCCCAGACACAGCAGAAACTGCTGCTGGATTTGCTGCTCTGATTTGAAAGAATGTTATGAGAAGGACCAGAACACAACTGGTGGTGAGCCCATGCTTCTGAAGGTGATGAATATTTTTGTTTAGGAAAGAAGAAAGGGTTCATATTTTCCCTGCTCTAGCTGGGCCCTCTAAGCCATTTTCAATTCACAGCCTTTTGTGATGTGCAGTTGGCTCCTCTGGTTACAAAGTCAGTGGTCACATGAACTCCAAAACCAAACTTGCATTGCATGGTTAATAAAAGTCCAAAGGCTTCTTTTGATGATTGCATCATTAATTCTCCCAAAATAAAAATCACTTTCATTAAAAGATTTACTACAGTGAAAAGAGAATTTAATGTTCTATTAGCATCATTTAGGAGCTGCATTAAAATGTTTGTTCAAGCTGAAAGAGTACTGAGCCAGTACTTATTTAAAATATTTCATTCTTTAATTTAGCTAACTTAGGACTGAAGTACAGCAAAATGAAGTTCTGAACATTTAAGCAATCTGTAGCATCTGCATCAACTTTCAGGCCACTGTTTCATCCTTAAACAAACCTCTGTGTCTTAGTACACCCACAAAACAATACTTTCTATAATAAATAAAAGCCTGATAACAGAAAGTCTCTGTCTTTTATTCACCCTGGGGTCACTGAAGAAAGCAACCAAAACAGTGAGGAGCAACCCAATGGAGTTTGCTGCAGGACTTTGGTTCTGCTGTATCTCATCAGCAGCCTGCATGATTTAAGACCTGCTGGGAGCTTTACCCTAGACCTGACAGCTCAGAGAAATTTCCAAGGAAATGTTCATCCTTTGAGCACATGCAGTTCATACCTGTGGGTAACAGAAAGGGAGGAGAAGTTCAGTTCTTGTGACTGAGTGAGACAGCACTCAGAAGGAACTGAATCCACATTGTTCAAGTGTCATCACTTAAAACTTGTTCAGATCTAGTTTTCACCAGGTCTTTTTTATCTTAAAAAGCAAATTATGATATGTCTATTGAAAAGGTCAAAGGAAAAATAAAAAGCTAGCTAGTGACAAATCCCTGAGAAAATATTAGAGAAGATTTTGCTTGAAGAGTGCCACTTCCCTGGCTTCTTGTCCTTTAGAAAATGGTTAACTGATTTATCTTATCCTATGCCAAACATGATTTTTAAATCATTTTAGCATATTTGATCAATTGTCTTTATCTAAGTTGAAGTCCTAGTCTCATCTCCATGCACTGAAACATTCCACAGGCCGGGACCTGTCCCATCCACCCATTTCCCCCTCATTGCAGAGTTACCAGGACAATTCTACTTGCACTGCAAAGTGCTACTGCACATGAAGCTGATCACCACAGAACCACCCAAAGTTTCCAGAACATGTGCTTGGAATGAAATTGAAATTAAAGTTCAGTAACTTTGTATCAGAGTTGACAAAGTGAAGAACAGGGAGTCTTGTGCCACTCACAGGGCACCTGCACTGCCTTACTGAAGAGCACTAGAAAAGAATCTAAATTATTGGAAGAAGCATAGAATAGCACAAGCAGCAGTAGTAATTTACTGTAAAAATAAAGGCCATGCTAAAATCCTGGAGTACTGCCTTGAAATAGCTTCTGGTTTCCTTTAAAACACATCCCCAGCTACCAATTCAAGGACAAGCCCCAGGAGATGCAGGAGAAACAGCAAAGGAACTCGAGTTACAAATGAGGCACTTTCTGGTCAGTATTGAGCAGCTCAGTTTTGCCTTTTTCCCCTCCCATGGCAGGCAGCTCGCTCCCCGTGTGGCTCCACAATGAACTGCACACTCTGCTCACCCTCTCTGCCAGTGCTCAGGGCTCCCCAGCCTCTCCTGGAGCCCTCACCCTGGCACCAAGGCTCAGTTTTGCTGCTTTTTGCTCTATTCACCCCCACACCTGTACCTCTGCAGGCCCTCAGAGCTCCAGCTGCTATCAGAGCCCCCCAAGGTTTGCTCCTGGTGCTCCCCACTCCAAATGAGCAGCACAATCTCCCACACAATCTGGTTTCTCACAGTAACTCCAAAATGCAGGAGATCAATGCTGAAAAGCCACATACCTGCCCTGCAGGCCTCTGCTGCCAATTCTGTGGCTCAGTTCAACATAAAAAAAATCAGAACTTGCATAGAGAAACTCATTTCCAAAAGTGTTACAGAGCACCCAAGTATAATAATTACCATGAACCTTGGCTGTATAAATGAGGAGTTTCATATTAAACAGCTCTTCCAAGCTACTGAAACACACAGGCCTAACTGGGGTTTAGCAGGCCCACAAATATTCACTAATTCTAGCAAAATCAAAAAGCTTCACCACCTCCTTGCCCATTTTGTTACCCAAGTGCCTGAACATCAAGAGTGGATTTACCAATTTATAAGATATGAGACATAACCCAGGGAGAGGAACCAGACATTACATCAAAGAGAAGCTTTCTGAAAGCAGGTGACATCCTTTCTGCATTTAATATACTACAGCCTGAGTAACAGCTAGGAGAGGGGAAGTGCCATAAAGGAAAAAGAACACAGATTATTTGCTATGACACCTTAAAAACCAGCCCATGCAGTCCTTAGTCCATTGTAGTTTTAGTCTGTAGTTTATAAATTGTAACACAAACATCTGCTAAGACACCCAGCACCTTTAATTAAGAACAGATCTCAAATCCCACAATCAGACTTGTGCTTTATCATTTTATGCCTGAATTATAAAAAGCAAGGTCCAGCCCTTTATTCTTCATTGGATGTTTCATAGCTAAGAAAACTGTTAGGATTATTTAGAATTAGAAATCATGAAATTATTATAAGCAAACCAGACCTTGAACTACAATTCTGTTCTCAGTAACTTATGCTGCCTCACAATCTGTCTCTTTTTCAAATATGTCACATATAACATAAACGTGGTGCACTTAAGACAGAGGAAGAAATTTCAGGTATTCTTGAGAAACTATGACACAGCTATTTTTAAATCCTAAGCAAAAATATCTTACATTAAAATAGTACAGTCCCTCCCTCCCCCCCAGTTCAATTAGTAAAATCCAGGAGAGGGTTACTAGCAGTTTCAAAATTGCCTAATTATCCAGTGCAATCCAATCTGCATCTTCAGAACAGTCTCTATGGTGGCAATAGTTCTTTTCTTCATTGGGGGATTAAATTGGTTCACGTGCTCTGAATAACCTAATCACTGCTGCCAATACAGTAACAAATGAAGGGAAAAACCTGCCTTATGAGCTAGAAAAATATTTACAGGCCACACTACTCCAGCAAGAAGCCTTTTAAAGCTATTTCACAGTATCAGGCAGGACATAAGGCAAAATCAAATATCTATCCCTAAAATAAAAAGCCCACAACAACAATTAGGTTACTACGATAGCTTTACTCAAGACTATGATGAAATTTTCAAGAAAGATGGCTTGGGGGGAAAATGAAGTCCAAACACCTAATGCTAAAATACTGAGCAGATAAACAAAGAGCACAGGAGACATGCACAACACAGTGTAATCATTACCAAAAAAACAAGGCAGCAAAATCAGCCAGAAATATTAGCTAATAAAAACTATCACACTAACATAATGAGTGCTAAAACATTTAAAACATATTAATTCTCTTCTGTTAATTAATTAAAGGTTTCATAGTCTGCATTCTCCTATTTCATGAAGCCAACAGCAAAACAACCCTAAAATTTGCTGGCACTAGCTATCCAAAGCCAAGATGAATTTTAATATTAAATACACAGATCTATTTGTAAAGCAGAAGTGAACTAGCACAGTTCATTCTGACAATATTAGAAACTAAGTAACCCTTAATTCAAAACAAGCATTTCACAATTAAAACCAGCCATCTATAACAATCCACTAAGCAGAATTCAACAAAAAGGCCTCAGAAAATGATGCTCCTAACTGGTTAGCCTTTACATCAGCAATCCTACAATAAACAGGCCCTGAGCACATACCGTCAGGGTTTTTGGGATACATTTCCTTCATTAATCTCCAATATTAGCAGCAGCAGCATCACTCACTCTTCCATTCCTCTCCTCCTAAAACACATTCCCCAGGAGTCCTTTCAATGCAATTTTATCAGGATTTCCAGGAGGTCTCTCAGCCACATCCCTACGCACAGAGGCAGCAGGGATCTCTGCATTTGTAACAATCCATGGCTGCAAAGGAGGGTGGCAGGCACAGCGACTGTACCATAACCAAAATGCTGAGTTCTCCTCTCTCCTGCAGCACACGTACACACAGCCCGCGTCAGTGCCCGCCGCTCACAACAGCAGCCACAATGATGACACAAAATCTACAGAAAAAGCATGCATTACTCACTGGGTTTTATTCTTTAGCCTCTTCAGCATGGAATTCTTTACAATGTAGTAGGTATGAAATGAAACATTTTCCCTTTATTCCACGGATGCCGCTGTGTGAATACCATTAGACACCAAGGACAATAGGCAGGATCAGCTCGAACATTAAGAGCAAATATTTAATGGAAGACTGGTTACCCCCGTCTCTCCCTTTCACATCTCTGCCTCATGTATCCAGGCACGGGTGGTACTGGCTCCCTTGAGAGGCTGTAGCTAGCAGCTGAGACACAACTAAAACATGGCATGGATGTCAAGGAGCTGATGTCACCAAAACAAGTATTCCTCTGAAAAAGCCGGCAATTCCGTTAGGGAAGCGCTACAAATCGATGGGAATTGTTCAGCTGGACGTGCCGTGTTACACAATGCACTGCAGCACCAAGAGTGATAAATCAGACCAAGATCTGTCAGGGTAAATAAGCTGCGACTCCAATAACTAAGTTATAAAGCTGCCAATCAGCAGCTGGGATCCACAGACGCTGTCAGGAGCGCTGGCACCTCGAGGCACAGGAGAGAACACACTGAACGCCTCTGAAACAACCTTGTTTATTCCATCCTGAAAAAACTGCCCATCTACTGAGAAAGGAAAAGTGAAATGCAGGACTGGTCTAAAAGTCTGCCATCTTTATCAGGAAACACTGATCGAGCAGCCAAGGCTCCAGTCCAGCAGATGCTGGGAACACCCGGGAGAGGTCACACTGATGTCTGGGAAGGGATGGGAGATGTTTCAGCGAGGCTGATGGGAGATGGTCACACTCATGTCTGGGAAGGGATGGGAGATGTTTCAGCAAGGCTGATGGGAGATGGTCACACTGATGTCTGGGAAGGGATGGGAGATGTTTCAGCAAGGCTGATGGGAGATGGTCACACTCATGGCTGGGAAGGGATGGGAGATGTTTCAGCAAGGCTGATGGGAGAGGTCACACTGATGTCTGGGAAGGGATGGGAGATGTTTCAGCGAGGCTGATGGGAGATGGTCACACTCATGTCTGGGAAGGGATGGGAGATGTTTCAGCAAGGCTGATGGGAGAGGTCACACTGATGTCTGGGAAGGGATGGGAGATGTTTCAGCAAGGCTGATGGGAGATGGTCACACTGATGTCTGGGAAGGGATGGGAGATGTTTCAGCAAGGCTGATGGGAGATGGTCACACTGATGTCTGGGAAGGGATGGGAGATGTTTGTCACCTCCCAGCAGCACTGCCAGCTCAGGGAGAGGGGCTGCTTGGAGCCACAGCTGTGCACTCACACTGCGAGCTGGGGCTGGCTCCAACAACAGCACAGAAATGCAGCAGCAAAGGAAGACAGAGACAACACAAATGCAGGTGCTGGAGACTGTGCAGATTCTGTCTCACAGACAGCACCACATCAGTATAAGAACAAAGGTTCTTCAAGCACAGAAATAGCTTTCCTTAAGTCATGCAAATGGCACTGAAATATTAGGCATGTGGTTTATTTCATTAATGCATTACAGCTTTTATTTCAAGCTTTGCTGGCTGGTACAATCTCAAAACCATATCAGTTTAACAAAGGTGAGGATAGGTAGCAACTCTATCATTAAATTTCAACATAAATGCAAACCCTCCAGCAGTCTGTATTCCTGCACTCTTCTTCCAAAGTATTATTGTTCTGAAGGAGCTGGAGAGAGAAAGCCTACAATCCTACAGAAATAGAGATTTGCACTTCAGAAGACCACAAACTATTGGAAAGAGCCACTCCATGACCTAACATGAAGACATCTGAGCAACAGATTGGAAATGCAATTATTTCACAATTGAACAGTTTTGTTTAAAAACTCCATTTCAAACTGTCTGTAGCTCTGTAACAAACCAGCAATCCACACTTAGAACTACTAATTTAAGTAGAAGCTCATTTTGGATAGACCAACCACTTCACTGTTTATTTGTCTCTGGAAAAAACCTGAGGCAAACCCATAATCTCCTTTATAGTGCAAACATGATGCTCCAGAAAACATATCCATAGATTACATAATATTCTCACTTTTAAAGGGATTTCCTATGAATATAACTACTACTTTATTTAGTGATAAAGACTAAATAAGAAATTGAAACAGGATTAATATTTTCTGAAGCAAAGCAAATATTTCAGTCCTGACAAAATAAATAGTTCCTTAAATAAACTGTATCACCAACACCAGTAACATTTCCTTACAGTCCAAGTGCAATGCAGATGTCTGCTGTGGGCCTTTGGCTAACAAGCAACAGTACTCAATGTATTAGTCTATGCTAAATTCCAATTTAAATACAATTTAATAGTTATACCTAGGCCACTAGGCCCAATTTCCATGCAGGCCCCACAGATGCAAAGGGTAATGTGCATCAAATTAATTCATGAAACCATGAGAACCCTGACCAGAGACCCCTTGTCAAGCACATCCAACTGAACAGGATTTTGGAACAATCTGAGTTGACTCAACGTGACCTGTAAAACCAAACAGGGAGAAAAACCCTACAGACACCAGAACCAGGTCAGCTGAGCCACACTCAGCTGTGCTTTCTGCAGCTCCTCTCGTGGCTTGAGAGAACTCAAACTTCAAACAAATTAACACAAAAAACTTTCCTATTAGAATATCTACACCTTTAATGAGTTCATTAAATTAGGTGGCTCAGGGATAATTTCTTTGACTCTCCTAATCATAGTAGAAGAGCCTTTATCTGCTGCCCTTGTTCAGAAAATTAGAGGAATTAATGTTGTACATTTACTTTCTTTTCTTTTCTAAAAGACAATTTTAATAACCTAATCAACATGAAAACTTACCTGGTTTTTACAGTCAACCTTTCATCTACTGTGGTTGATGTAGTTAAATGTATAAAATCATATTTGAACTCTAACTTTCTGGTATTTATTTCACCTCTCTCCATCTCATAGAAGTTCTCAATAGATAACTTATTAGCATATAGGATAATTTCTCTGATTCAAAATAGCATTCACAACTATTACCACTGCACAACTCCTCTTCAGCCAGTGTCAGTGTAAATCCTGATCAACCAAGTACTTTTCTCCTAGTATGCATTACTTGCTCTTATCAGCAATTAGTTCTATCTCCTCTCATATTTCTCAAAGAGAAGAGCAAAGGTCCTTCAAATTCCTCAGTTAGCTTTTTTTAATACTCCTGTGAGCAGCCAAGCATCATCTGGTACTTTTGGCACCCAATTATTCCCATTTCTTTCCTTAACATTTACCAAGATATGAACTGAAGTCCTGATGCCATCCCTCTGTAATGAGAGCTGACTGTACAGCTATTTAATCCTTTTATCCCTGTGCAGTTCAGGTTATTACAAATACAGGTAAACCATATCAATTATGTGTCCTTCCTCTGGAGGTTTATCTACCTCTCACAGGATTATTTTTATAGAGATTAATAACCTTTTTATTAAAATGGCTGTATCTCCCTCTTCAGCACATCATTTCTTTTCCCTGAAAGTTAAAAAACCAAAAGAACCACAAAAAAAAGGAAAGGCCTACATTCAAACAGGCATCTTAAATCCTGTTGTCTCTTCCTCCAAATGTATCAGCAGCAAAAACCAGCATTAATCCCCAGAAACATTAAAACACTGCTACAACACTGATTTATGCAATTTGTCTGTTGACAAAATGTAAAACATTTTGCATTCTTTTAAGAAAACAAAACAGAAACACACATATGTAGCACTAATTATGAAAATCCTTTAATATATTTCTTTTCCATGTGACCAAAAAACAAAAGTTTAGCTAGAATTGGAGAAGATTTTAGTACTCACGGTCTTCTCCTGGACAAGGCATCCCGGGTTTCTCTGGAGTACTTGGGAAAACTACAACAAAAACATTACATTTTTAAGGTAAAAGATTCTCAGTAGCACTTCCTCCTTGATTCTTGAATACATTTACACACAAACAGTTTTTGGAAGCCTTGAAATAATTCTACATGAGAAATAATGCAGCCAGAATTTGGTTCTAGACTGGCAGGAGCTTATCCTGGAGTAAAGCATGAACAGATCTGTGCAGTGCTGAACTCAAAGCTCCTGCACAGTTTCAGCTTTGAGCTCCAGTTCCTTCCTCAACACCAAACTCCAGGGCAGAGCTACACAAAGGACACTTGGCAGGCAAGGGGGGCAGCCCAGGCTCCCCTGAAGCAATGCTGGCAGGGAGGGGATGCTGAGCTCTCAGTACTTGCCATGAATGATCAGGCCCTGGTCCCTGTTCTGACAGTAGAGCCGGAACGCCTCCTCCAGCTCCATCTGAGAGGAGATGGTGCAGGGGTCACCTAACAGAAAAACAACACACAGGCAAATTGACCACTGAAGAATTGCAATTAGTAAAAATGTACCAGCTTCTGGTATTGCCTTTTGTTCCATCACTTGATATTAAGCTGGCATTTTGATCAAAGCCAAAATGGAACAACACAATTATTCCTTCCAATTTGATCAAAATTGAGTAGACTGAACTATCCTACAGGATAATAAGAGAATAAAAGTGAACAGATATCCCTAAAGATCCCCCCCATTTTCTTGATGTCTGCTTGTGGTCACATTCTCAGCATTACCTTGGGAGGGTTATTTTTGTTAAAACTGGATAATTAATCCATCAATCCACTTAAGCAGACACATGTGAAGTACAGTACATCCCAATGCACTGAGAGCAGCACAGAAGCAAGGGTGTCACTCTGAACCCTGGCCCTCTGGGGCAGCCACCCTCCTGCAGCACACCTGGGCTGACACTTATGATATCCAGCCCAAGTGATGACACCAGGGTCAAGCAACACTTAAACTTGAATTTCTTATTTTTAAAAAATGTTCTTATTTTGTAAAATTATGAATCCAGGGCCCAGCTACCTCTCTTTGTAGGCTGCTGCTGTTGATGATCTATAAATGCAGCAATAATGCAACATGAAAGACAAAAGAATTATTTGTACTGCAAATCAACAATCCATATTCCTTGTATGTTTACAGGATTTTATCATGAGTGAGCTATTCAGAGTTCAAACCTTTTGGATCTTGTCAAAAACAAAGAAACACTACAAAAGCCCAACAGAAAATCTATTTTCTTCATCTCTTGGTAGGTTTTGTTTATTCATTAAGCCATGGGCAATTGTTTGCTTTTAGTTAGTTCAAAGAGAACATC
Source organism: Agelaius phoeniceus (assembly GCF_051311805.1). NCBI lineage: Eukaryota > Metazoa > Chordata > Aves > Passeriformes > Icteridae > Agelaius > Agelaius phoeniceus. The sequence goes on from NC_135288.1 coordinate 6,220,454, forward strand.
TGTTTGTGCAATCAGTCAAATGAACTTAAATTCCATGTGGCAATAAGTGGAAACACTTGCATGCAGAAATAGGATAACTCACAAAACCCAGGAGGATCAGTAACAGCCAACACAGCAGATTGGCTGAAACTCAACCACTCAGACCCAGGAATCACAGAAAGGTTGAACAGGTATTTAACCAAGACTAGAGGAAAATACTTACTAGAACAGAGATTAAATAAATTCTTTTCATTTTAAGTAAACTTCAAAAAGCCAATGCAACAGAGAGCCCAACAAAGAAACATTTAACAGGACTCCTGTCTTAGAATCCTCCAGCTCAAAACTCAGGGGGTTTTCTTCTTCCCTGCAATAATCTCCCTTTATTAGCAGGCATGCAGTTCAACCAGCTAAGCACAGGCAATGTAATTATCTTCCATGTCCTTCTCATCAGGTTACTTCTTATTACACCACCATTAAACTGAGGGTGGTGCAGTTGCCTCTGTCCTTCTTGGCATTCAAAATATAAAGAATAAAATTTAGAAGTTTTAATACTACTTGTCCTTGGTGTCTTAAAAAGGGCTGAGTTGTCTTTGACTACCTCCTTCCAAGGTTAGTACTTCAAAATTCCATTTACTCAAACAACACTATCAGCTAAGAGAGCTATTTAAAAAACCAAACCACACCATTAAAACTATTAGCCAAACCAGTCTGGTATTTTTCCACCTTTCTGTATTCAGTTCTAGTTCTTCAGGCCCTGACTTTGACAAGGTGCTTCTGCAGAAGTGAATTCAGGCACTACTGCAATCAACCCTGATGTCCTAAGTTTCATTTCTGCAAGCTCCCTGCTCTGGGACAGGGCTCTGTAGTCAGGTATTTAGAAACAAGAACCCCCCACAGTATGAGATTTGTTTACAGAAGTTCCTCCATGCCCCTTCTCTGTACCACAGTGACCAACAAACCCTGAGAAGTGTTTCAGGCCAATACCTTCATCATCAATCCACTTGAGGGTGATGGGCTGCTCCTGCTGCAAGTTACACATCTCGTGCACTTCATCACAGAGCTCAGCATAGCTCATGGATGCATCCAGGTTGGTTATCAGGATGTCCCTGCAGAAGATGAAAACATCAGCATTTACCAGAAAATACCTGCATATTCCAGCAGTTCCACCTATGGACAGCAAGCTGCAGAGTGATACAGAGTGAGCATTCTCATAGAAAACACTCCCACTGTGCCAGCAGGATTACACCTCACAGTGCTTACCTTAAAATACTTCAGTGTGGAGGAAATAAATGTGTTAATTACCAGTCTTTAATGCATGTTTACTCGGGTGAGCCAAGCTCCCTTATTATAATGATCAGTGCTTGAAGTGTTGTTAAAAAAAACAAACCAGAAGCTTTCATAATAATTTTTTTTTTAAATCCAGGTGCTTCTTCCATCAGGAGATAAATAAAATCTAAATTCTTGTAAAACCCTTTAAAACAGAGGCTTTAGCTCACATCCACTATATTGTTTGAGATGAAGCTTTGATTAGGTGAATTCTCAGAAGATGTAATTACAGGAAAATTCAGGTAAAATCTTACTCAAATTCTGCATCTTGCACTCTACCTTTGTAGTGTTTAGAGAACATGAATCCAGTACTGAACTCTCTATGTAATCTATACATTATCTCAGGAATTTGTGACAATAACTTTTGATATAAGGGAAATCCACAAGTCCTGTCAAAGCAGGTCAAATACTGAAAAAGGAAAAAAGATTATGCAAAACAAAATCTGATTATTTTGAAACAAGACTTTCTACTACTTTTAAAATATTTTTCAAATAATTGACTCTGTGAAATCAATTAATAAACAAGTGCAAAAAGAAACAGGAGATGAATTTAAATCATTCCACTGCCTTCAAAACTTTCCAGAGGACAATTAGGAAACTGTTTTGTAGTTAATGGCTACTGGCATGTGTAATTCTTTCCCCTCTTAGTGCAATACAGCAAATATATCAGAAGTTGTCCAACATGACTGAGATGATTTTCCTGTTTCCATACTATGTGAGAAGTCATTTTAGAAAAAATGTTATACAACATATTCTGCCTACTCATGTCTTTCAGCAGCAGTTCAACAGTACAACACTGAAATAAGAAACTTCAACTCTACAACTCACATTTGAAATGATATGCATTAATAACTTGCCATTTTGCCTTTGCTGAGAAAAATTCCTATAAGCACAGCTGTAAAACAATCATCTTAAAGAACTGGACTGTTTCAAATTCAGATTAAAGCACTGCTACCTTTTCAAGTGTATCTTTAATCTATACTTTGTAGCATTCTCAAAGAGCAGCAACTTCATAATTCTTCAGAACAGCAAAAGAAATACATATGCTGCCTGCCAACCTGTGCATCCACACCATCCACAACACTGAGCTGCCAGGTGAGGCTGAGTTTAAGAACATTTCCCTGTCAAAGAACTCATGTTTTATGCATTCATGAATGCAAGAGACCAAACTGGTTCTCAGAGCAATGTTTGAGGGCTGGTACAATGCCTTGCCCCAAGACAAGGGCACCAGCAGATGCATTTATTTAATGCTCATTATTTAATGCACTGCCACCAGGAGCCACTCATGAAATCAGCAGCTGTAGATCTGTGGTAACCATGGACAATCAGACTTGCACTTTTGATTTAAATATCTAAATAAAATTCAAAAACTGAAAATACACTGTAAGACAGCACTACTACACACACTATAAACTCCAAATGAAACTGGCAACTACTAATCAGCCTTGAATTGTTCAAATTGTTATAACAGATGTCATATAAAGGTAAATGAATGAATTTCATATCCATGATGCCCATGTTCCTTTGAGATCTACTGTATTTAATCCTAACATCTCCACAGCCACATCAGGCAATCAGGGCACAGGGAAGTGAAAACCATTCCTTGTTTAAACAATCCCACAGGACACTTTAAAAAGTATTTGAAACTGGACACTCCCCAGTGATGTGAAGAGCTAATGATCAGTAAGCTCTGTGTGAGCAGTTAGAGCAAGAGAAATAATTGCAGTGACAACCAAAGGTGTCATCCCTCAGAGCCAAGATAACCCAGCAGAGCAGAGTGCACCCTGCTCTGCTCCAGTGATCCCAAGTAACCAGGTAGCAACTGAGGCAAGTTCTGGCATTCTTGCTTCATCACTGCAGTTACTTCGTTTTTCTTTTGTAACCTACTCTGGCAGTGATTTCTACTGTGCTATGTTAGGAACTCTGGCACACCCAGAACAGGAATACCTGAGATACTCAGCCTCCAGAGATCCACTCAACACTCACATGTTCCAAACTTCCTCATGCTCCCATTTCTAGCAGGCATTTCAACATGGCACCTGCACTATCGTTTTCATTTCAGCACTTAGTCCCTGATTCTGAAGTTGCTCAGCATCAATGATTTCCTGCAGTCTGGCAAATTTGTTCAAAAGCTGAGAGCAGTGGAGACACTGAGATGATCAGTTATAGAGGCTGTAATGCCAAAGAGAGTCAGTTTTACATCACACAATTTGATCAGCAGAACAAAAACAAAATTCATAGAGCTTGTAACTCTTGTTTGTAAACTGACTTCTACAGACTTCACAGCTCATGCAAAAGACTGAATGCAGTGTTTCAGGAAAAACTACAGCAGTTTATTGTAAAACATGGTAATAATAATTACTTGACTTCTAACAGGACACAATTATTATCACCTGCCCCAGCTGTGCACAGACAAGTTCCACAGACACTCTGCTTTCACTTTATACAAGCACCACCTGCCAGCAGGCCTCCCCAATCATTTACAGCCAGTTCTACTGATGCTTGTAGTGCCTTCCCCACAGAACTGAGCTCTCCCATTGCATTCCCACATTAATTCACTTGTTCTAGAATTCTAAACTCAGCACCTCAAACTACATGGCATTGGTAAGCAGGTAAGTTTAAAACAAAAGCATTTTGTTTTCCATAACATTTGTGAAGTGACTTCCATAACTGTATCACATTTAATTCAAACCAGCATTTTTCTACACCATGATGTAAGAACATGCACAGTGGTAGCTACATTTACTCATTTAACAGTAAAACACCAGAAAAGATCACTCAAGTCACTTATTAAATGCCAACAAGTTCAGTCTAAATACTTCCAATCAACTCTAGGATCTACTTGGGCCAAATATTTAATTCCTCAAATGCCTTAAACTCAGGCTTAAAGGAAGACAGGAGAGACTAAGGCAACATTATTTCACAAGGTCCTCAGAGTGGCAGCAAGGCAATTAGATTAAACATACCTGAAAATTCAAATTTCATGTTGCTGCAATAAAACCTTCCTGTTTCTACTGTCAACTGAGTGAAGTCATAAGGGACCATGACATTCTGATTATAGACAGGATAAAATGTAATAACTGCATGTGGGGGCAGGAGATGGATCTAACCTGGCTGTGACCATGGCAATCAATAATCCATCAACCCACAATAACTGGGGGTTTGTCACTTATGCACATTTTCTCCCCTTCTGAAAGAATAAATTAACTTTTCCTCTTGATCAGCATGCTGCAGGAGTCTGTCTGGTATTTTAATAGCTCAGAAGTTTACCTGCCTGATCTGACATTAATTACAAATCCACCAAAGCCCTGGTTACTTTATCACCAGGTCAGACCACGAACTCCTGCTCAATACACTTCAAAAATAGACAGGTCACAACACAGAGGAAAGGACACACTGACTTACCCACTGTAGTGTGTTTTTACTCTGATGAAGTCTTTGTTCAGATCAATTTTTGAGCCCATTCTGCTAGGCATGGTCTGTATTTAGCAGCTATATAAAATTATAAGTGTGCAGAAATAAGTTGATTGAAGACAGATTCTGAAGTGAAGAGCTTCACATGTGAAATGTGTCTCTGCTCCAGATGATTCTCAATCCAGCTGCACAGATAAAAAAAACCCAGAATATTGATGAACATACACACACTGCTAAACAAATGAGTTGTGTCAAATTTTAGAAACACAAATAGTTTTACACAGAACAGCAAAAAACATCAAAAGGAAAATGTGTAAGACCATTGACCTGCACAGAAATTAAATAAGATTGGTTAAAAATACCCTGAACAATTTAGCTTTACAGAAATATCCCAAGTATTTGAGGATGTTTTCTTAATCATCCAACAGCTCCCTCCTGGCTGAAATACTCCACAGAAGTTTTTACTTATTCATCAACACAGCATCTTACTCCTTTCTCCCAAAGAATCAAGTAACTAAAAATAGGTTTTTTCTGTAAATAAAACATTGCAGTCAATTACTATCAGCTACAATTTTACCCACGAGAAGCAGCAGAGGAACTCCGAGGGGCAATTGAGCATACCTTTATGACTGGAGCCTGACAAACATCCTGTTTATTCCAAACCACCCCCTCACGCAGAGGTGAGACACCTCCCTGGCCTCGCTGTCCGGGCAAGGTCCCGGGGGAGCGGAGACTCCCGAGAGCTCCACCCGACCCTCCCGGGGGGCTCAGGGGAACACGCGGCCGCTCCCGCCCACCCGCGGTCCCCCCTCAGCCCCGGCCTGCGGGGAGCGGCCGGGACGCGGCACCGTCGCTCGGGACGAGCTGGCGCCGGCGCTTCCCCGGACGGAGCGGTCTCCCCCGGGACCGGCCGGGCTCCTACCTGCTCCGACCGCCGCGGTCCCACCCCACACAGAGGGACCCGCGGCACGCAGGGGCCGCTCCCTGAGCCCTGCCCGGCTACACCTCCGCGGCCTCAAGTTGCTCAAAGTCCCGCAAGGAAGTTTCGAAGCGGACTTTGCCTCGCTGGCGGCGGTGCCCCGGCGGGGAGCGGCGGCGGCGGCCGGCGGAGGAGCCGCGCTGTCCCTCAGGTGCCCCCTCAAGTCCCGCCCCGGGTGGCCCCCGCACCCCTCAGCCGCTGTCCGGGCTCGGCACCGCGCGCCCGCGGCAACATGGCGGTCTGAGGGCGGGAGCCGCAGCCAATGGAGAGCCAATCCCCGCCCGGGTCCCGCCTCCCCGCCGCCAATGGCAGCGCGGGAACCGTTACCTGGGGAGCCGGAGCGTCCCGGCCAACCAGAGCGGGCGGGGGGGCGGCGGGGAACACCTGCAGCCAATGGGAGCGCGGCGCTGCAGGGAGCGGCGGCTGAGGGAGCGGGGCGGGGGACAGGTGTGAGGGGACAGCGCTGAGGGGACAGCGCTGAACAGACAGGTGTGAGGGGACAGGTGTGAGGGGACAGGTGTGAGGGGACAGCGCTGAATGGACAGGTGTGAGGGGACAGCGCTGAGGGGACAGGTGTGAGGGGACAGCGCTGAACGGACAGGTGTGAGGGGACAGCGCTGAATGGACAGGTGGAGGGGACAGCGCTGAGAGGACAGCGCTGAAGGGACAGGTGTGAGGGGACAGTGCTGAGGGGACAGGTGTGAGGGGACAGCGCTGAGGGGACAGCGCTGAACGGACAGGTGTGAGGGGACAGCGCTGAGGGGACAGCGCTGAGGGGACAGTGCTGAAGGGACAGGTGTGAGGGGACAGCGCTGAGGGGACAGCGCTGAACGGACAGGTGTGAGGGGACAGCGCTGAGGGGACAGCGCTGAGGGGACAGTGCTGAAGGGACAGGTGTGAGGGGACAGCGCTGAGGGGACAGCGCTGAGGGGACAGCGCTGAACGGACAGGTGTGAGGGGACAGGTGTGAGGGGACAGCGCTGAGGGGACAGCGCTGAGGGGACAGTGCTGAGGAGACTCCTGTGAGGAGACAGCGCTGAGGGGACAGCGCTGAAGGGACAGGTGTGAGGAGACAGCGCTGAGGGGACAGCGCTGAAGGGACAGGTGTGAGGGGACAGCGCTGAGGGGACAGCGCTGAAGGGACAGGTGTGACTGGACAGGTGTGAGGGGACTGTGCTGAGGGGACAAGTGTGAGGGGACAGCGCTGAAGGGACAGGTGTGAGGGGACAGAGCTGAGGGGACTGCGCTGAGGGGACAGCGCTGAGGGGACAATGAGGGGACAGCGCTGAGGAGACAGGTGTCGGGACTGGTATGAGGGAACGGGATGTGTGAGGGGACAGCGTTGAGGGGCTAGGGGACACGTAAGGGAGATCAGGTGTGAGGGGACTGGTGAGAGGGGACAGAGAGAGAGAGGACTGTGCTCAGGGGACAGGGGACAGGTGTGACAGGATACTGATGTAATGGCACTGGTGTGAGGGGACTAGGGACTGAGGAGAGGTTCTGAGGGGACATGGATGGGACTGATGTGAGGGGACAGAATTGGAGGGGTCATGTTCTGAGGGGACAAAGGCCAGGTGCTGAAGGGACAGGTGCTGAAGGGACAGGTGTGATGGGACAGGTGTGATGGGACAGGTGTGATGCCACAGCTGCTTCCCAGGCAATCCCAGCAGGAAGCCCCAGCAGTGATGTCCGGTGAGTGTCAATCCAGCATCCAGCCCAGGGAGGGGCCACTCAAAGTGGCTAAAGCAGGAAAATCACAGCTGAGATAATAAAGAGGGAATAATATCAGACTGGCCAAACGAGAGAAAAAAACAATATATTAGTGGTGGAGCAACCAGAGTTCCACAAGAGGCAGTCTGTGACATGTTTAATGCTTTGTAAAGTTGGGTTTGGATGTTTTTCCCTAAAGATGCTTTGGTATTTTGCTTCCAAACCGAAACAAATCAGGATCTCCTGTGTTTTCCTCACAGAAAGCTGGGATGGTGAGCTCAGAGAGTCCTCTAGTGGAAATGCTGCTCATCCTGCCCAAACAGCTGGTTTCCTTGTGTACTTTAAAACTTTTCTAAGCAAATCAGCTATCCAAGCAAAAGGGATGCTTTGGGGCTTTTCTTGATGTATTTATATCCACCATTGGGCAGCATGACCCACCACATTTGAAAAATAAAACAAGAAGACACAACTATTAGAGGGGTTTTTTTTTTGGGCTACCTGGAGTTCAGTGGTCATGATTTGTATTTTGAAATGGAAAAAAATAATCGGTCCTTAGTCTTCTGCTATTCCATGTGTACAACTATCTCGAGTTTTTTTCAGGCACATTTAGCACTTTCTCAGCATCCTTGTGGGGCTTTTGGGATTTGTGAGTTGGACAGGTGGCAGCAGGGTAGCTCTGAGGCTTCTTTTGGTGTTTCTGCAATCTTCCAAAATACAAATAAATAATAATTGGCACCAGTTTAATTAGCAGTAAAATGGGAAAATGTGTTCCCATCAGTCAAGATGTTTTCTCTGACACCAAGGAAATGCATCCCATGGCTTCATTTATCAGTCTTTAATTGAATTATTTGTGTGTCCACTGCTAATTTCATCTTATTAGGAACTCTCAAATTGGTTTCAAGGTGGGTCCTTAAATCTTCATGTGCTCCCAATTTCTCTGCTTAAAATGGAGAACATTATGTAAGGTAGGTCTGCAAACATCATTCTTTCAGGTCAAGGGAGTCTTTGATCTCCATGTCAATTAAATGCTTCAGCTCCTTGAGCTGTTGGATTGGGAGATAAAAGGTTTTTCAGAACTGTGATCTGAAGTTTTCTGTGGTTTATTGCTGTTTTTTTCTTCTAGCACAACTTACCAAGGGGAAAAGCTCAGGTATATTTTCAGTGCTTGATGAAAAAAAAAAATCTCAACCATAATAGTTTTCCATCTCACAGAGAAATTTTGTAGTTGGTCACTTACTGTCCATGCTGTTGCTTTAGGAGGCTCGTTTTGGGTTGGTTTGATTTTCTTGTGTTACAAGACTGTTTAAACAGTTGAATTTCTCAATAGATATTCCCACTTTTGGACAGATGGCAGCTTTTGGAGAGGACCTTGGCTTTGCTCTGTGCATTAGCTGACAAGATTGTAACTGGTTTGAAACACAAGTTGTAAATCCTCAGTGCATTCCTTTTTCAGTGCATTCCTTTTTCCCCCTTTATTTTTCCAGATGGCAGGCACTTTTGTCTGCTACCAAGCCATCCTCAACTTAAAAGTTGCAATATTTCTGTCACCTCCATCTAGATTTGAAGAGCTGACAGGCTCCTACAGGTTATTTTATTTTATTTTATTTTATTTTTATTTTATTTTTATTTTTATTTTATATTACTTTATTTTATTTTTATTTTATTTTTTATTTTATTTTTATTTTATTTATTTTATTTTATATTTTATTTTATTTTATTTTATTTTTATTTTATTTTATGTTATTTTTCCAGGTGGAAATGAGATATCTAAAATTTTAGTTCTTTTATAAAATCACCATTAGAATCTTTTCATATCAGGTCATTTAAGAGCAGTGATCTGAAACAATGTTTGAGAAAGAGAAAGCTGAAAAGGTTTGGGTTTTTTTTTTTTTCAAATATTTCATTTCTGAAATTCTACATTCAACCTCAGCATCCAGACATGCCACAGATTATCTGTATCAGCAAAAACGTGATTTATTCAAGAATCTACTGATGGCAGTGCCACTGCTGCAGCCTGGCAGTGTGAATTGTCTTTTTGATTACAAGTTATGATCTTTCCGAATGTTGCTCTCAGAACATTCTCATTATTTCCGGGCACTGAATTCCTTTCAGGCTGTACATCCGCGCCTTTCCAGCAGATGGCAAGAGATTCCCAGGTAACCCTGGGTATCACGGCTGTGCAGACGATGCTTACGAGCCGTGCGTTTTTATTTAGTGCTTCGGGGCGTTGAGAACTGTCCTTTAAAATCAGTTTAAAAGGAGAAAAAAAATCATCTTTGGGTAAATAATTTCATTAATCTCAAGTACAGCTTGAGCCATCAGACACGAGGTTCTTCTCTGTTTCTGACAGGGCTGACCAGAAAACTCCTCCCTCCCAAAGGCTCCAGTGAAAACATCGTTATGGCAGCTGCTTCCTGCAGTCAACTGTTGCAAAAAAGGAGCAGTCGGTGCTGATTTCACCTCGGCAGAAGACAGGTACCCTGTTAGTTCTTGAATTCATGACTCAAAATCTTCAGCTATATTAAGACCTTTCAAGTTTCCGAGGTTTTAAAGATTTAGTAGGGATTAGAACGATGCTTTCACAGTGTGAACTAAACAACAAAGAAATTGAGAGAGACAGCTCATATCTGCAAGTGCATGTGAAGTGTGAGTAACCAGTTCTGTATCACTTCAGAATAAAAATGCCTCCCCATAGAACGTCTCTAGCAGATCAAACCAGCAGCTCTCCAGCCTACTTACTCTTTTCTATTGCCAAGGAAGAGACTGGATATTGTTTCCATTGAAATTACTGGCAGTGAAATCCTTGGGTGCAGTGGGAATCAATTTGGGCCAGGTGCCACAAAGTTTGGATAAAAATAATAAGGCAAAACATTAATATATTTGAACATAAACTGGAGTAAAGCAGATTTTCTACATAATATCAGAAATCACCATGGCAATTCTTTGTAGATTTTCTTGCTGGCTTGAATATTAGTGTTTTTCTAGCCTGTGTTAAAATAGACAAAATGAATAATGTTTCAAGACTATTTTAAGCCAACACCTCCCTTACTTGTCTGTCTTATATAAGATAGAAGCAACCAGAAGCTGACTCTCTTGTTGACACCTCATTAGCCAGGAGGAGAAAGAATTCCATGAGTAGCCCAAACTACACATCTTTAAAAGCAACTAAACCAAACCTTTGGGCTTCTGTATTAACTTTGTCAGGATATTTAAACAACCTGTTTGATTTTACAAAATTATGTGCACTGCAATTGATTAAGAAAATGTAGAACCTCCTGTCCTTTCTGCACATACAAGGATGTTTATGCAAAAGTTTCACCTGCAAAGATGAGGGTAGGATAATCTTAAATATATCCATAAAAAATGTAGTTAAAGATGTACAGAAATAGTTCTTTTGTATTTGTTTAAAGCTGGAAGAAATGCAGCAATAGAGGAAGAACAGGCTGGATGGAACATTGTACCAGATGTTTTACAGATTACTCTGTGTTTCATCACTCAGCCTTTATTTAATCTTAAGGCTGTAGTAATTGTAGTACTGCAATAGCTCAATGCCCCATATATTGCTTTGCTGCTTCCAGCTCTGCCTGCTCCAATTGGCCAAAGCTGGCCAATTATTTATTTCTGTGGAAAGAAAAATGTTCTCCCTACTCCACTTGGAAACCCCATGAATGAAAATGGAGTTTTGTGATATTTGTGCTGCTCTCCTGGAGATTACTTACCCAAGGAACAACCAATGCAACCTGGATTTGATAGTAACTTATGTTACCCAGCAACTGTGTTAGAGATGTTTGGGCCAAAATTAGGAAGAGTTTCTTTAAGAGTGTGGAGAATTTGAGGCATGACTTAAACTACCTTTTTCTCTCTGTTGCACATATGGGGTTAGTAGTGTGCAGTGAGAGAGTGAAACAGGGAGGAAAGAGTGTGTTTGTGTGGGAGTGTGTTTGTGTGGGAGTGTGCTGCTGAATTATCACAGGGTTGGTTTCTTGCCTTTTATGTAATAATCATTGGAAGGTACAAAGGTTTGGCAGTTGAGACTTTCAGTCCTGTTTTTCATACCTGAGCAATAAGATTATATTAGTTTTACCTAATATGTTCTTTCGCCAAAGAAAAAGAAAATTTCCTCTTCTTTTCCCCTTTCCAAAAGGAAAAAAAAGGGAAAGAGAACTGAGGATCAAGTGAAACAGATGTACTGCAAGAGTTAAAGAAAGGACAAGTTTCCAGAGCTTTCCAGTGTCTCAGAAATGCAGAATATTTGGATTTACTTTTTTGGACCAATCTTTTCATGGAACAGTGAACTCCCAATAACATCTGATTAGTTCTGTTCCTGCTATATTTTCTGACAGTCTGGGCTTGACTGTCCTCTCAGATTTGTTTTTACTGTGCAGGACTTAGTAAAAGGAATAGCTGTGGCACAAAGCTGGTCCCTGATGCATTATGTAATGAGCAGCTTAGATCCTCAAATTAATTCTATTTAAGACACAGTGCCTTTCTCATCTATCTACCAAATCCATCCAAAACCACTTATTCATTGCCAAATTTTAATTCAGTTTTCATTAGGAAGAATCAGCTCTGTGTGTTTGTAACATATATTGCACCCAGTGTTATTTTATATCAAACAGCCTTTCAACCACGGTGAGTGGTTTGAGCTCTGTAATAAATGGGGCAGGAGGGAGCTGCTTCCGATTGTTTTCTTCAACAAAAATATTCTCAAAACTTTCAAGAAGCTGTTTGTTATCTGTTCTGTTTTCTTCAACAAAAATATTCTCAAAACTTTCAAGAAGCTGTTTGTTATCTGTTCTGCTTCAGAGACAAGCACACAGGGTGCTGCTTTTCCAGGGTAATGACTGGGAGTATTTCAAATCAGAGCAATCGCATTAAGTGTTTTGTTGTCCCAACAGCAGAAGCCTCATTGAGCTAAATTGGTTTTGCTACATTATCTATTGGATTAGCAAACCAGTTCAAAACTGATGGGAGAGCTTTTACTTTAACTGGGATAAATGCTTTCATTTTTACCCAGAAACAGGACAGACATTTCTGGTCTTTAACCTCTTCATAGTGCTGTCACTATGAATGCCAGCATTACCTTCAAACAAATGCAGCATCTTGCTCTTCTTCATCTTTCCTCCTGTGCTTTCTGATTCTTTCCAACCTCATGAGGCAGCAATAGCTATTTTTTCACATCAGTACAGCTTTGTGCATAAGTGCCCCCCAGAAAGCTCTCATGAGCACACAATGGTGCTTCCTCTTCTGTTGTCAAGGCCAAAGGAGAGTTTTGCAAACCCTTGGGCACTGAAAAGGCAGGATGTCATTATGGGCTGAAATCTCTAGGGTCATTCTGATTTTCCTTCTAATGCATTTTATCTTCCAGTTCAATAGTTGGAATGCCTATTTTGTCCGTTTATAGAAGCTCCAATTTCTGTATATCTACATTTTATTAACACTTCACATTTAGAATGATTACATTAACACATATCCCACTCTTTTTCTCACAGACACGCCAGTCCACAGAGCAGTACTATAAATTGCTGAAAGGAACACAAATGCTCTCAGGTGCAGCACAGAAAAAGTGCCTTCTCATCTGTCACATACTGCTTTTTTATGGCACTAGTACAACCCATCCAAAGTCAGCATTCAACTGACATCAGATCTGGCTTATTTCACTTTAATTTCACATCATGAAATTGGAGTTGAATAGGGAATTGTCTCTAGATGTTAATAGGTCTAAAGCAGTGATGTCTGAGGAGTTTTAAATATGATGATTTTAAATGAAAAAAAAAAAAAAAAGTGAAGCACACACAAAAGTATAGAAGATTCAAATTTATGCAAAACTCCAATCAATTCACCATACTCCTGTGCTGAAATGTCTCCTCAAAAGTTTGAATGGCATCTGAATTTTCAGTTTCTGGCTCTGGAAACCAATTTAAGAAAATCTCCCTCTTGTTGATGGAGGTGTTTTGTCTTGTGCTACTCATGCAAGTGCAACAACAGCAGCTGAAACTCCTGCTCCCCCTCAGATCCCCTTGTTTCTGGGATGGACACGTTGCATGTGTGTGCTCACAGGGCGCTTCTCCAACTCCCTGCAAGCTTCTGAGATATTTTTTGCCTTTTATTTATGCTTCTGTCTACATCACTGTAGGTACTCTGACATTCTGGCTCTGGGGTTTTTTGAGGAGATTGCTGCCACCTTTTACTTTGATCAGTCACGCTGAGCTGTGCACCTTGAAGATCTGCAGTCAAACTAGAGAAAAAATTCCCTGAATAAATGTTGTGGGGCAGTCAGCAGGACATGCAGCCTGTGCCTGTCTCCCAGATGGAGAAGCAGCTCACTGTGTCCAATAACCCCATGTGATCAGTCACTTGGCTGCAGTGCAGGGAGTTATGGCAGGTGCACAGTTACCAACTAGTACTGCTGAAGTAATGAGATTGGACACTGCCTTTGTAATAGCTGCAGCCATCTTCCTGCTAATTACTGTCAACAACCGGCCACTGCACACTAGAGGGACCAGGGCAGTGCCTCCTTCTCTGCTCTTTAATAGCTTGAATTCCCAAATCATGGATTATTTTCTAAGGATTTGCACTCCTCAGGAACTTGCTGTGAATATTCCTCCAGCTGGGTTTAGTCAATAATTTCACTCTTAGCAGAAGTTACCAACATTGACAGGCTACATAATAAACTTATAGTGGGATACAAAAAGGCTGGATTCTGCTTTCCCAGCAGAAATTAATCTGATTTTAAACTAAAGATTATTTCTGATTTTTACAAGTATAACAGAGAAGGTGGCAGGACCATGGTCCTTCTAAAGCAAGTAGTATTTTTGTGGTGATGGATCATGGAAAAAGCAACAACTTAGTAAGGAAAAGGCATTGTAAAGTCATGCTTCTGCTGCTTTTATTCCACTCTGCATTAAATCATTATATAGAGCAGTAGGATTTATTCAGAGGAAGGCAGAAGAGATTGCGTTTCCTTGGAGAGAAAGTGATTATGACCAAAAACACACTTAGAAAAAATATAGTGTATTTCTGAAATGCAGCATTCCATCAGCATCAGGAACAAACAGTAAGAAAAACAAATTAGAAAGAGGAGAAGCAGGAGGGAAAGAAAAAAGCTTGGTTACCTGAATATATTGAAAGAAATGCAGATTTTCATTTGCTTTTCAAGTAAGGTGACATTTGAGTGATACTTGGCCTTAATTCAGTATGTGAGCCTGAGAAACAATGGTAAATAGTACCATGAAAGTACTGACTGGATGCACTTACCTAGCTGGAGGATAGATTTGGTTCTCCTGAAGAGCTTTTCTTCTGTAGAACTCAAAGCTAAAGGAAATCAATCATTCTAGCAGTTTTTCAGTGGAAGGTTCTGACTGAGCTTGCCCAGCAGCTCCGTGGTGAGATGTGGGAGCAGAATCCAGGTGTCAGTGCAGGGCTGGGCTGGGGGGGGGCCTGCTGGAGCAATCCCAGCTCGGTGTCCCTGGGGTTTCCAGCACTCTCCTGGCTGGTAGCTTTCCATGATAACAGGAACTAAAGACTGAGGTGAACCTGACCTACAGTGGAGCATATTTTCTATTACAGCCAGTTCAAGATCATTTTTTTTTCCTTCAAAGCGTTCTCTTACTTGGCTGATATGAGCAAATCTCATTCTAAGTTATAAATCAGTGCTAAAACATTTTATCTTTCAGTGCTGGTCATATGAAATCAAACTTTAAATCACAGCTGAGTTAAGGCAGGAGGAATGTGCACATACTCCACCAGGATCAAATCCTCCTTTCACCCTTATTGCAACTGTAATTGTCAGGCACACGTTCCAGAGCTCCATCCTAAATGCCAGCAAAGCTCTTCTCTCACCTACAGCCTCTGCCTGAGTCTCTCTCCATGCTCCTTTCCATTGCAGCTTTCAGCCTCTTGCTTTGCTTCCTTCCTTCCCTCTCTCTCATTTCACCTTTTCTTTTGTGGCAGTCTCTATTTTTAAAACAACCTCTCACTTTCAAGGCAACAATATCCAGAAAATAAATTGCCCTTTTGTACTGTATTATATTGGCTTCCTACATTAACAATATTTCAATATTTGTTTTAATCCATATTCCAATCTATTTACTGTGGAGGTTTTAGAGAATAATTGTGAAACTAGTTTGTTGTGAGTACTGTGTTCACTTGCTGAGCTCACTGAGATTATTTACAGAACAAAGTGTTATTTTGCATGAGTTGGGTGAGAGATCTAGTCCTGAATTAAGCAGTGTGTATGAGGACCCATAAATTTCACTGTTGAATAATGGAAGTGAGGAGGCCTAAGAGATTAGGTCAGCCTCTGAATAAAACCAGCAAAAATATCCAAAGCAACAGAATAACTTCGACAGTTATGAAATTTTTTTACTTCCCTCAGCTATTTAGGGACAGATTCAAAAAGGATATTTTCAGAGGCACACATGGTAGGTTCTCAGTGAAAATTAACAGAACAAATTCTAAAGTCATTCCTGCAAATGGAGCCTGACTTCCTTCATTATCAAGCACCTTTCAAATTTTCCCCAATCTAACACAGGAAGCCTGAGCTTTCCCTGTGGTTCTAAACCACTTTATCTATTTTGGGGCCTATTAAACTAATAAACATTTCTGTGTTTAAATGTTTAAACTTTCATTAGCTCAGATCTGAAATGTAATACAGTCATTATTAACAATTCAGTAGAATTTTATGTAGTATATTTTATTTCATGCTGTGACTAAGAGCATTGAAATTTTTCAATACTTTACCCAAGACAAATAATATTTTAAGAAAAAACCTCCACTCCCCTCTATTCCCTTTTACTTTGTTCATGAGATTTTTCTGATTAAAAACTCCAACTTTAGCACTACTGTTAAACCTAGACCAGCCCACAGATGCAGAAAACCACTCGTGCAGAAGTGAGGAATGAGCTCTTTCATTACAAATAAAAAGGAAATTATCTGAGTGTGAAAAGCTAAATCTTCATTACTGATCAACCTTGAAGTGGAGGAAAACCATGGTCATTTAAGGTTTAAACTTTTGCTACAAATATGTACATATGAAAAGTTGTCTCATGGTATTACAGGAAAGGAAGAACTGGAATTGTTTGGCAGAGTGCAGTCTCACGTATCAAATCAGGTCAGCAATAAATTGCTGCTTTGAGTAGGAATTCATAGCAGGACCTTCTTGACTTTGGAAGTGTTTGAGCTCGTTGGAAAATACTTTGAGAAGAGGTGCCTCAATTCAGTTTCAGTGAGGGCTTTTTAGCCTGTGGGTATTGTTCAGTTTGTAGGTCTTGGGAAGAGTTTTCCTTTTTTTGTTGCCTTTACATTGTGTATGCAACCCAGTATATAACATTGACTGCTGCAAAGGCTGCTGGGAACACGGCTCTGGCATAAATGTCAATGGTGTCAGCATCAATGGGCTTAAAGAGGGACTTCAGGCCAGTCTTTTTGTCCAGTTTCATTCCCTGCTGCTGTTTTGTCTCTCCAGTTTCTATTTCTATTGTGCCATATGATCCAGGCAGGCTTCTGGGGATTCGGTGCTGCCTGTTGGAAATGGCCAGTTCCTGGCTCACACCAGCTATGGAGAGGGAGAACAGAACAATGGCATTCTTCACGTTGATCTGCAAAGGAGAGAGGAGAACAATGGCAATTGATAGGGCAAGGACAGTGTCATTTATCCAAGCTATCATGGCCCCAGCACGGTGAAACACCCCTGGGATCCATGTGTGGTAAATGGGGTTTAACCAACCCCTGCTTTGGCAGGACTGATGGAAGGCTCTGTGCTACACACAGAATTCTGGTTATGGCTTTCCATGCTCTGAATTACTGAGGCACCATGGAGAACATTCTCAAAGCCTTTCTTCTCAGGGAGAATTTGGAGTACAAGGTCACGAAGCAGGGTGATTGCTGTGGCAAAGTTATTCCCAGAATCACACTTACTGACCTCTGCACTCTGCCTTCTCGCCTTGATCTTGTTCTTCTGCTTTTTCATGTAGTCAGCATTGAAATGTGCAAAGGCATATTCCACCAGAGCAGCAAAGACAAACACGTAGCAGATCCAGAAGTAAACGTCCAGTGCCTTGATGGCAGAGGCTCGTGGGAGTGAGGATCGGGCACTGACCATCAGAGTGGTCATTGTAAGAACTGTGGTGATACCTGCAGGGCGCCATGAGAGAGAAATGCATGCACTAATATACATAAATATATTTATTAATATGAATTATTATCATTTTCACAGTAAAAGCCCCTTAATACTGCGGCTTCTGATTTTCAAAACTTTTCAGAAACTGCATTTGTATGACTAAGGCAGCTTTGAACAAGTTATTCTTGGTCTTGTCCTAGATCAGAAAAAACAAAACCCAAATAATTAACCCTCAAACATAGAAAAACCAAAACCCAAATAATTAACCCTCAAACATAGGAAAAACAAAACCCAAATAATTAACCCTCAAACACAGAAAAAACAAAACCCAAATAATTAACCCTCAAACACTTTTACATCTGGACTGGCAACCCTTAGTCAGACAAAAAGACCCACAAGCTTCAGGAACATTTTTTTTGCCACTGTCCCAGTTCCTTCAAATCAATTCTTTCATTTCTTTCACAATCATTACTGCTTTTAACCCTCCCTCGTTGGTTATTTGCTGTTCCTTACTGAGGAACTGCTCTGATAACAGGACAGATTTTAAACCAGGAGAGAAATCTCTCAAAGAACCCTCCCTTCTGCAATGTAAACACGGTGGTCATGGATGCACCTTCATGAGGATTACCAGAGCACAATTGCCACTGAGCACTCCCTTGCCCTGAGTGCCCAAGCTTTACCTAGTGACACCCTGGCAGGCACAGCTGACTGGCTGATCCAGAAGGACACCCAGGACATGGCCACCAGCAGGATGGAAGGGACATAGGACTGGATGATGTAAACTCCTCGATTCCGCCGCAGGTGGAAGTGGAGACTGAGCCTGGGAAACTGACCTGCTGGAAAAGAGAGCAGGCAGAAGAGATTCTGGCTGTGGGAATTACACTTGGATTGAGCTTTCAAATGCCATTTCAGATAATGACACAGAGCTACACTCTTTAGCATCTCCTGCACAAGGGTCACAAAAAGCTTTTCCGATGCTGTTCGATTGATGCTTCATAAACCCTGCACGAGGTTCTGCAGCTTTCATCAGCTAAGAATAGGTCAAATGATTTGTCTCAGGTCATATCAATGCCAGATCTGAAAATAAAATCATGAGTCTTCTCAAATAACAGTATTGCTTCAAAATGTGTACTGTCTTATCATCTGCTGTAGAAAGTCCTCCAGATACTAAATTTAGATTTTTTAAAAGGCCAAGTTAATTTCAAACTCAAAAAAGAGCTTAGAGGAGATGTGCAGCATAAATGAGAATCTGAATACATGAAAGAGGATGAAAAATCAGCAGGAAAGAAATGACTCCAATCTTGTACAAACATTGCAATAAGCCCAGTGATAGACATACACACCACTGCCTTCTACGGGGTAGAATTAGACTGATCTGACTGTACGTCATAAGCTCCATAACATCAGGGCTAATGGAAATTTTTCTTGATCTGAAGTTGCAAATTAGGTCAAGAAAATGTGAGCTATACCTCAAGTGCTTTTTATCAAGTGCTGTCTGGCTACTCCACGCAGTATTTTGTCAAGCAGAGAGAGCTAAAGGACAGAAGATGCTGCAGTGGCTACCTAGAGGCTCAGCAAAGAATGGCACTTCTTACAAGTGGAAGATGAAGAAAACTCTTATCAGAAACCTGACAGGTTCTTAAATTAGTTACTTAAGGAGAAGGATTTTCTATTACAGATAGAGGAGGTTTCTCTCTGCAGGAAAAAAGTCAGATACTGTCCCTGAATTGAAGAAAGGTTCTGTTACCAGATTTGAAGTTCATAATTTCTGTTGTGAACTGGTAATTGGTAATTGTGAATTGAGCAAGCTGCAGCTTATCCAGCCCATGGATCTCCTCCTGGTTTTCTGACCAGTGGTAGACAATGTCCTCTGAAGAGTAACCATCTGCCAAAAGAAAGCTGAATAAACACAAAGTTCAAGGGAGAATTCAGAGCTTAGAGAATTCATGGTAGAAGTTCTCTAACTCCCCTGCTATGCTGATTTCCACCAGACACGTTGCAAAGGTGCTGAGATTCAGTCTGGATCATTCTCTCTGCTTTGGAGAGGTGCAGGGCACCTGGGCCGTGGCAGAAAGGGGGATATGAATGACAGGATTTATGTAATATGCAAATGCACAGGAAATCAATCTTTCCTACTTTTGCTGTTCATTGACAACTTGCTACTAAAGCATCCATTTGTTTAAAGAGACTTTATTTCTGTTTGCTTCACTGAAATGAAAACCCTCAAATTCAATTAAAACCTTCAACCCCCACCAAAACTCCCTGCAGAACTCACTGGGAGAGGGAAGGAATTGCTGGGGCACTGTCTGCTGCCTCTGCATTTGGTGATTATGTAAGTAAAACTGTAGATTGCTATTTTTGACAGGAGAAAATGGTATTGTGGTTAACAGCCTAGAAAACAAAGTCAGTGACAAAAAAGAAAACCAGAAACCTGCATCAACAGGCCAAGGGATCTGCTCAGGATCTGCTATTCCCAGGTCTCTGCAACCCTCAGCACCTGTAGGTTCCTTGATCTAAAATCCAGATTCACTTTCCCTGGCTGGGTGGTCCCTGCTTGTGTCAGTGGTGATTTTCATTCAGAAGTATTAATGCTCATGGGAATTACATGCTGATCATAGATTAAATACAAGCTGGATAAAATAGAAATCCATTCTTCACCCTCCTTTGTGAGTACAAATGAATTAAGCCCATCCATGCAGCATTCTGATGGATTTCTGTGTAACAGATACACGAATGCCAAGGCAAGTTAAAGAGCTGTGTGAAGGTTACTCACAATGGCATTCATTAAAAGCAGGGAATTCTTTCTTTTTCCTATTTTCTCATAAATTAAAAATAGCACATCACATTTTGCCTGTGGGCTTTTCTACTTGTTCTCACTGGATTTGATACAAACCTCAGTAATGCCAGTGACTGTCACAACTGCACAAGGTTTCACATAAAGCACAAAGTTCCAGACATTTGTCAGCAGGACTGTACATTGTTCATCGTCCCTACATCAAATCCTAGAGATTTGGATTGGACCAGGGTTGGCCTGGTATTGAAAAGTCCCCAGTCTAATGCCCAACACAGGGAATGAAGAGATTTCTGTTCACTTAAACTCCAAGTGACTAAAGCAGAATCATCCCAGGCAAGTGCAGCTATCTCAGCACCATGGATGCAGCTTTACACAGAACACAGAGGTACTCAGCCCTTACAGCTCTCCAAATCCAACATGCATTCCTGCTCATCCATTGGGTACTTGGAAAGGTCCATGTCACAGGCCACTGTTGAGGTAATCCTGGTTGGAGCAACAGGAACACCAGTTAGGGACATTCAGACAGAGCCTTTTCCTCACAACTCAAAGGACTGAGTGGAAAACTTTGAAACTTTATTGCTAACAAAGGAAACTGTTTTCAAAGTCCTGCGGGCTGCTGCCTGAGTCTGTGGGAAACCCAGAGGCAGAGGGAATTGAAAAAAGGTCAAATGACTCGTCAGCGTCAGAGGATTCTGCAGCTACTGGTGATGATAAAAAGGAATTTTCTGATTCCATCTCCTCCCTTTCACTGTCCCCAAGATCACTACCAATACCTTAAGGGGCACTTTGGACTCACAGTTTCAAAGGTGCACATTCATTATTTTTCAGAACATTACACAATTAACTGTCAATATAGTTACTGAGTTCCAGCCACAGCCCTCTTCAAAAGTGAGAAACGCTACTTTGTCTGTGTGAAAGATGGGGAAGCTGAGCCTAAACCAGGCTCACAGCTCCCTTGGAAAATAAAGTGAGGGAGTGGAGAACAGAATCTTTGCTCTGTATTCAGCACCTCTTTGCCCAGTGACCAAAGCCACGAGGGGCTTCTCTCCCACTGAGGGCATTCTGGACATGGCCAGTGACTGTGCATTGCAAAATGTGTTAGTGCTGCCAAAGAGACCTTCCTGACCTCTCAGAAAGAAAAGGATAGGGGGACAGGAGCTTTTCTTCAATTTTGAACCAATAATTATTTCAGGAAATCCTCCTTGGAATGCTGACTGATTATAGAGCATTCAAAAAGTTAACACACAGCAGAGAACACTTGTACTGTTTGTCACTCACCTGATGCTGTATAAAATGACTCCATCTGGCTGGAGCCTGATAAGTTTGTTTTCCACAGTCACATCATGGAACCAGGCAGACTTGGCATTGACTATGAAAGTATCTGGCAACCAGAGCTTGTCCACAAACCTGCTGTCCAAGCCCAGAGTCTCGTTGGTGTGGTTGTAAGACAGACGATCGTCTCGCCAGCTCTGGTGCAGAAATACTGTCATGGTGTATTCCTGTGACAAGAGAAATCCTCATTAAGAAGGGATGCTGACAATGATAATGTCTTGGACCTTAGCCAAAAATCAATGTCTTAGCCTAGAAATATATTATTTGCTTTCAGTGCAAATACATATTTTATACTTAGTCAGCCAGGGAGCTGCCCAAGCATTTGTATTTTGGTCATGTGCTCCTACTATGGGTAAGCACAAGATATAAAATGTTATTCAATATCAATGTTATACATAACACATTGCAAGAGTTGCATAGGTGTTGACAGAGAAAATCAGTTTACATAGCTCAGCAAATACAGCTTCTGGGTTTGAACCTTTGCTATTTTAAATCAGAACTAAAAAATCTGATACTGTACCATGTTCACTTCTGAGATGTGGTCAATGCTGGCTACTTCAATTGCCAGAGCAACATTAACAGGAGGACCTGAGGAAAAAAAATGTTTGAATGTGGTGATTAATATCATCATAGTACCCATAAAAATCTCAATGACCCCAGACTGTTAATTCTTTCATCAGTTCACTGGAGTGTTTCCCATTATAAAGTACATTCTTAAAGCAAGAGTTTTAAATCTTTTACCAATTGTGCCCTCAATTTCCAACAGCACACCTCACTTCAGAGATAAGAGACACAAGATAAAATCACAAGTACTGAAAATCACAGAATCCTTTCTGCAAATCACATTATCTAGTTTAAGACAGCATGACTTCAAGCAGATGCAGAAATTATCACCATTTAATGAAATACAAAATTCCTTCAACTTAGATGTCAACGATTTAAGAGCTGCATCAGAAGCCTGTGTTGCTGTTGAACAGTCTGTCTCTTGTCAAAATCAAGCAAAATGTTGATTGTTATTTTTTTCCAGCATCCAAGTAAAAGACAATCACAACTTTTAAATTATTTAAAGTATGAATTTGACATAAACATCAGAAGGACTGTAAAAACCAAAGAGACATGATTCATTCTCCAAGTCTCACCTCCAATCCCAGGCCTGAAATTTCGTGCGTACCCTTTCATCAAATCATCCAGGTTGGGCAACCAGGAGATCTCAATGTTGGAACCTATGTAATCTCCGATGTCACTCATAGCTCTGGGTAAAGAGAACAAGTATCTTAAAATGTCCCATGTTCACAGACAGAGAATGACAGCAAATGGAGGTTATTGACTTCTTTTACACCAGAGACCACCTACAGTAGAATCAGCTATACTGGAGATTTTTATAGGTAGGAAAACCATTTCAGATATTTCTGTTTAAATCAAAACAAATTTCAGGCAAGACTGTGGCTTCTTTAAGTACAAGCACATACTTTTAAAAGTTTGTTTCTTTCTAAAAAAAGTAGGAAAAATAAATTTAAGAACTTAGAAAAGCATGAGAGAAACGAAGATACTTTGTATACTGCCTAAAATGCATCTGTGAACTCTGAAATGCAGCTGTGACAGCTTCTTACTCTACAACAGCTGAGATCAAGAAGGCTGGAGCATTGTCAAATGTGGCAGGAAAACAGGAAAAACTGCACATCTGGAATGTGGATAGCAGGCAGCAGGTTTTGCTTGGGAGAAGATGTTGCTGTGGGGTTTGTGCTCCTGCACAGCCTCTCCCAGCAGTCAGGCTCCTCTCCCAGGGGCCTCTTCTTGCCTCAGTGATGCTCATGAAGTCTTTGGTTGCCATTTGCCAGCCCCTCAGCTCTGCACAAGCAGTGATGTGGATATTCCTCCATCTCTTACAAACAAAGGCAAGGTTGTGCTGTCTTCATTATCTGCTAAACCTGGCAGGCTCCACTTGAAGATCTGAGCCTGCTCACACTGTTCCTCTCACTGCACTGGGACTGACGGGGCAGGAAGAGATAAATGAGGAGCTGGACAATGTCTGACAGCACCATTTGCAAAGAGAAAACTTCCCAGTGGTTTGGGAGGGCCTGTGGCTGAATGCAAGTACTGGATCAAAGCTGCCTGAGCACTGGTTTAGCATCTTCCACTGAGCCCAGCTATAAATGTGGCATTTGAGAGGTACCTATGACTTGTAACAGAAGAGAAATGGTTAAATATCCATGGAAGGCTGCAGAGTAATACACCACAAACACATTCTGCCTTGGTACTTACATAACTTTCTTAGAGTGTTCATGTGACATTGACCCACATAAAGCACATGGTTTTTATCTCCAAAATATGCCAGCCTGGGCATTCAGCTCAGCACAAGCAGTTATTGCCAGCACAGGAACAGAGTATCCTACAATAACCAACTCCTCTCACACAGACTGAAAGAAAAACCTTTGATTGCCCTGGTCTTCCAATTCTTGTCTGGACTCTATAATTATATAAGGGAGCAGTTCTGGGGCTGCAGAGTGTAATGTAAGTTTGGAGCAGCACAGCCACTGAAGTCTTGCATTAGCAGAGCTGCCAAAGCCTCTGTGACCTCCCAGCACAGGGACCCTGCTCCAAGTGCAGCTTCATTAGTTCCCAGCAAAATGGGCTGTTAAACTGCATTTCAAAGATTTCCTTGCCATGAGCACACTGCTGTATGCTCCTCTCAAATTATTATCCCAGCTACTTCTCAGGTCCCTCTGTCTCTTCTGAGGAAGGATCTTGGAACACTCCAAGACGTGTTTTCAGCTACATAAATTGGAATAACATAATTGATTTAGACAAGGGCTTTGAAGATTTATAACAGATCTTGGCAGAGGTATTTTCCTTCTTTATTGGGTCTCATCAACTATATCAACTTCTTTCTATCAGACTGCTGGTCTTTCAATCATCCAACCATCATTATTTACTGTAATTATAGCTTTATAATAAGTTTGTTTAAAAACATACTTATTTGTAATTCACAAGTCCCAGTAAAATGTCAGAGATCCTTTTATATGTAAAGAATGGTACTCTATGTCTTTTCCTAATTAAATAGCTGCAGTACACTTGAATGAATATATCTGCAGAAAATCTCTTTCACTTCTCAATAGAAGGTGATGCTTTTCAGCTTCTGTTGCTAAAGCAGCAACCAAGTTCAGAAAGTGTTTTGAAAACAGAATTCAAGTCAGGAGGTGACAGCACCGTAGTGATGGATCCCATGTGCTGATCATGTTTTGACAAAGCCTGGAGTTCAGCTGTTCTCCAGTGTCAGGATTCATTTTAATGGCATTAAGGAAAGCTGTGGAGCTCCAAGGAAGTTAAAATGATGAGAGCTGGGTTAAAGACTGAGGGCTACATTGAGCCTGCCATGTGTTTTAAGAAGATTACAATCTAGAGGGAGTTTTACTTAAATATCCATGACACAATTAAAATAAATCTTGTTTCTATTATTAATAAAGCCTTAGGGTCAGATCATCAGTGTAACAAATGTGCTGGAGTTAGTGGAGCTATATGCACTTAATACCAGGGGGGGTTATTAAAATATTACAGCTGAAATAATTTTATGGCTCCATTTACCATGTGGTGAAAACCCCTTTGAGTCATTCCTCTAGACTTCTACACATCACATCCAGGGCTTTAAAGTTACAAGAAGAATGGTGGGAGAATTTACTTCATCCTTGATAAGCAGTTGGGATTATAAATGGCCTAAAATATTATTCATTATTGTACCTGAAAAAGGAAGACCAGCATAGAAAAGATGCATTGGAAGGGATTAACTTTTCATAGTGTAAGCAGTTAGGATGAAAAGAAAGGCAACTATTATTAGTTGATTCAGCAACTTCACTTCCTAATGTAAGCTGCTGTAAAGCTCGTTTCAGTAAGAAAAAGGACTTTGTAAAATCAAGATATTGATTTGTCAAATCCAAGGGGTAGAAAGCTCCTGCAAAGCTTCTCTTTTGCACAGGACAGTGTGGAGGGCCCCACTGCTGAATGGCAACAGCCCTGGGCACCTCTGTCCCTCTGGAAGTCATTCCCAAAGGGAAAGCTGAAGATGATCCATGCTCTGACTCTGTACACATCTCATTTCAAGCAGATGTTTTTGAGGATATGTTTGCATCTGTCCATATCTGGAGCATTGGGAGAACTTCAGCTGAGCTCATTGAAAAGAGATTACTGCTGTCTAAACCATGAAAGCAATCGAGGGTTCTCCTGCATAGACAAAGGGAAAGGAAATCCCCATTGATAAAGTGCACAAACCTGTGGAGTTCCTCTGCCCCTAATATTGATAAATATTGATAAATATTGATAAAGCAACTCCAAGCAATGAATGTCACGTGACAGAGCAAAGAAATGTCCCTTTCAGGGCTAAGTATGAGCAGTTCCAGAATAAAAAGTACACCTATCCCAAAATCCTTCCTGTACAAGCTGACACCTCCCTCCCAGCTGCTGCAGGACCAGGACTTCCTACAAATGAGGAGCAATCTGGGGGAGAACCATCCATCAACTTGGACAGCACATCTTCCAAGGGCTTGTCAGACAGGTGAGCCACTGGCCTGTCTGTGCTCTCTTCCAGAACACTGCTTGAGAACACTTGCTGGAAGTTTATCAATATTACTAGAAAATATCTGGTATTTAACCACACCAAAGCAAGAGGCAATCTGTAAGTTCCATGTGAATGAGAGCACAACAGCACTGAGCAAGGGATAGTATCAGCAATTTCATTTCTGCCCAGCAGAGCCAAAATCTCCAGGATCACTGCAAAAAAAGCTCAGGATCCTTAAGTCAGTGGCCAGTAGGACCTGGATTTGATGCCTCACTGGTCAGGAGGCTGCACTGATCTTCTGAAAAATTCCCACGGCAGCAAGATGTGGAAAATCGCTTTTTGCATCTTCTGTTTCTTCTCTAGATCTGCTAACCTGATTCTCTTGGGGATTGTGGCATTGTTGTTATATGAATCTTTTAACCTGGCAGATGGAAAAACCAGTTGGACTGGAGGACTGGGATCAGTGTATTTCATTTTGAGAAGCATTTGGGACAGATGTCCCAGATGTCATCACCACTGAAGAAAACTTTTCCTTGGGAAAAAGACAAGGGATATCCTGCAAGGTCAGTGAACAATCTGACCTCTGCCAAACTCCAGGATTACCCAGAGCAGGGTGTATATCCTTCCCATCTGCCATTCCAGACTCTAAGGGAAGCTCACTGTAAATATGGTTTGTATTTTGAAATGTAATTGAAAAGGCATTAGGCTTAATTCATGGCAACCTTTAGAACATCAAAGCCTCTCTGGCAGTTTTAAGCTACAGAAAATGGACCACTCTTTGCATACATTCACGTGTTAAAGCTGCTCTGTTTCCACAAATAGAAGTAAAAGGCTTAGGGAGACACACAGCAGAATGACAATTAAATGCAAGAGTAGAAAAGTCACTTAACAGAGAGGAAACTTAAATATTAAATATACACCTATTCTAATTAGAGAATTAAAATCTCTTTCAGTGAGAAATGACACAGTACAGACACACACCCCAAAACTCCTTTCAGAAGTGCTCTTTCCTCACACAAATGAAGAAATATCTCCCCAAATGTCTTTCTGCAGATGATCTCATTCCCTGTGGCACATTTATTATTGCAGCATCCACAGCATCTCAAACCCTGATAAAACAGTGGAAGCCACAGTCTTTGTCCTGAAGACCTGTCAATCATTTAAATGCCAAATTCCTGGCCACTAATCACTGGCTTCAGCAGACCAAAAACCACGATTTTTAAAAAATATTTACCTGACAAAAATGTGCTGACTTAGGCTGAATGTGGCTCATTCACTTCAGACAAACAACACACATGACAGAGAAATGGCTTTACACACAGCTAAAGCACCCCAGGAGGGTATTCAGAAATGCTCTGAGGAAGCAGCCTGCATACATCCCCCACTTCCACCCTCTGCAAACCACAACATTATTTTCACTGCTGGTTTTGCCTTTGGGAAGTCTTTTGTCTCTTTTGTCTTACTGATGAATTTCAAAATCACCAAAATGTTATTCCTTTTGGAATATGGGTTTTTTTCAATATACAGTGCACAGAACTCGGGAACAGAGAATTTAGGGGTGTTGGATGGCCTCTATCATCAAAATTCTGAATCACACTGCATTTAGAAAACAAAAACAGGGATTTAAAATGAAGCCATTGGCAGTTTTGCCCATTAATATGCTGCTATTCATAAAAACATCTTGTACCAAAAATATTTTTACTAATAAAAGGATAAAATTTCACTTCAGTTCTGTTTAACTGATCCAAAGTACACAAGCAAGCAAGGCTACTCCCTTTTTACAGTGATTAAACAGTGTCCTGCCATAGCCACCCTAAATCCTGAATCTAAACAGGGAAGCTTTCCTTGACCATGGAATGTCTCACACTTTGAAATATTTGGAAGACTACAACCTGAACAGTTGGAATTTAACTTAGAATTTGCCTTGCCTGAGTCTGCCATGAGTGAATGTATTCCTACAAAAAATTCATCACTATTGTGTAACTGGAGAAAGTCAATTAGGGAATTAATAATAAAATAAATAATGTATCCACCAAACACATATCCTGTGCCTAGGAGCAGACCTCGGGGTCAGGCTGAGAAGACTGACTCTTCCTTAAAATTCTCTCTTTTTTTGGTCTTATGTACTCAAACATCACTTTTCAACCCCCAGCTTCAATGGTAGCCCAGTTGCAGAGGGACAAACAGGATCATTGAAATGATGGGCAAGGTGTGGGTGCCCTTAGGTAATAAGCAATATTTCCTCTGCCTTCACTGTACCACTGGATTGCTTCAGAGGATGTCAGGATCTGACCCTGGAGAACAGACTCAAGGTCACAGGATAAATCATTCTGTCAATCCTGACTAAGAGCAGTTGACTTGACACTTTCTCTGAGCAAGATTCTTTTCTTTCCCAGTGAAAAAAATCAGATCTCCCTAATTAATTCCAAAACGTGTAACAACAATGTTATGTTTTACTACAGTTCCCACTTTGCCTCTTCCACTCCTCTGAAGCTATTAAGGATGTCTATGAAGCAGGAGCTGTAAGACCCCTTTAATGCCACAACCACCCCTGCTCTGGGGGGTGTAGGCATGTTTTTACATGCAGCAAGTTCTTTTTTACTCCCCCCTCTATTTTCATTGCGTAATCATGGCAAGCTTTCTCCACATCCAGCCTCCAGATCTGGAGAGAATAAGAATATTCCGAGACCGGCGCTGGTTGCCTAGCTAACACCTTCAGAGGAAATGTGACTGAGAGCTGCAAATATGCATCTTTCTTTAAAATTTATTATTTTAAAAAATGATTTGAGTTCTCCACATTTTTTTCCCCTAAGATCTCTGACAGTCCCTTCCTGCTAACCCAAGTTCAGGAGACTTAATGAACTCATTAGAAAGGGATGGTTGGATTTTGGGGTTTTAATGGCACCTATGGAGGCCCTAAGCAGAGCTATTCAGTTCGTACCCCACTGGCTGTGCTGGGGTTTAGGGAAGAGTTTCATGTTCAAGCAGGCCCCTACAGAGCTGCTGGAGGGGCTGAGGCTGAGCTGGGATATTGCAGTGCCTTACAAAAAGTGATTGCCCCCAATTTAGAGTAAGTGCCCTCGGGAAAAAGGTTCCAGGAGCATCCTGTTAAAAACATAGCCCCTGACTAAGCCAAGAAACTGCTGCTCAACTGGCAGAAGTGCATTCTCGGCTAGGGAATGAAGAAAGAAAAAACTGTAACAGATGAGGCACATTAAGGAAACTCTTCAGTCAAGGGCCCTTTTTCTCCTGAACGCTCACTCCAAGCAGTCGTGGCCCATAAGTGCAGAAATCATCCCTGGGCAAAGTGGGAGCCCCAGCCAGAGCTGGCATCACTCACTCCAGCTACCCCAAGAGAACGGCTGCCTGAGGCCAGGCTAAGAAAGAAGGAGATGTTTTCTTACCTGATACACCTGTGCTGTTGGGTGCACAGTAGAATCAAGGCAGGAAAAACCCAGGTAAGAAATTCCATTTTACTCCCATTTATTAGACAGCAGCGACCAAAACCCAGGTTCCCCGGCTCTCCTGGCAGCTCCAAAGCTCCAGTGGCTTTGCCATTCTTGCCTGCTGCGCTAAGTTGAGGCTGAGTTTAAAGCGATGGATGGTTGCTCAGCAGCAGCAGCCCCCACAATCTCCACAGTGCCCGGGAGCCATGCAGGCAGCCCGGCACGGGAGCAGGGAGCAGGGCAGCTCTCCTCTCCTCTCCTCTCTTCTCCTTCCCTCTCCTCCTCTCCTCTGCGGGTGGCTCAGTCCCGCCCGGCTCCGCTGCCCTGCTCCCGCATCCCTCCCCTGCCGCGGGCTCTTCCTCCGGCCGCTCTGCCCGCCTGCGAGGCTGCTTGCCGAAAATAACCTCCAAAAGGATAGATTAATCCCACGGAGCGGGGTGGGAGCAACTCAAAGTGCTCCGGAGCCACTAATGTCCTGCGCGCATGGTGCCGGGGAGGAGCAGGAGGAGCTGCAGCCCGAGCCCAGGGCAGGGGCGGCCGGTCCCGGGGCGCTCGGGGGCGCAGAGCCGCCGTGCCCGCTCCGCACGGGGCATGTGAACCGCAGCACCGCCGCCGCCGCCGCCCCCCGCCGCCCCCCCGAGCTCCCGGCAAATCCCGGCGGCACCCGGGCACCGCAGCTGCAGCCCGGCTCCGGCATCGCTCCGAGCGCACCGCCGCTGGGGCCGGGACCGTGCCCGGGGAAATGCCGCCTCTCCGCTGCCTGCGCGCTGTCCCGGCCCGGCCGTACCACCGAGAGGGGCAGAGCCGCGCACAAACTTCTGCCTCGCCGCTCTCGGGCTCCCGGGGGGCTTCTCTACAGTGAAACGCTCGGAGCAGTTCACTGCTCCATCCCGGGCTGCTCGGGCTGCCGTCGTCCAGCGCTTCCACCGCTCGTGCCTCGCCAACTCCCGGTCCCTCCGCCGGCTCCCGGGCACCGCCGCTCCCGGCACGGGGCCAGCGCGGACCCGGCCACGGGGCTCCTCGGGACCTCGGGCTCATCTTGACTTGCAGGTCAAACTCGGTTTTCTCCTCCATATTCGCTCTTTCCTTCTCTCCTCCTCCGCCTCCTCGGCTTTTTGGTGCTGTTCAATCTCGAATGACAATTTTAAAACCAACCCACAAAGGAAACAGTGTGAAGGAGACATTTTCAAGAAATTATATTATAAAACAAAAATGATTGTGCAGGTACCTTAAGCTAATGAACGGAGGCACCTGGGGTAAAGTGCTGGATTCATCTTTTTGTCTTCTTAGTTCTGTATTGTTATTTAGTACCAACATTTCAAATGGCTACTGAGGGGTGGTGGGTGAGGGGAACAACAGCCCCATGAAATCCAGGGGAACAGATGTACAACACACACACAAATGTAATACAACAAACACAGGCATGACATAAGCCTGAGAATAACGTAAGAGGTTATTTTCTTTCTGATCTTTTCCTCCCTCTGCCCATCTCAATGGCAATCCTGCAGCTAACATCCAAAAAGGAGGAAAAGACACAAATTTAACTCAAGGAGTCAGATTATTGCATGATTTATTTTTTTTTAGGAAGTAAGCTGAAAGATTTTGAATGGAATTTACCTGGTGACACAAAGAACAGAATGACTTTGTCTCTCCATATAACACATTCACACTTTTTGGGATATTTTCAGTTGAGATTTTTCATATTTTTCCTACTCATAAGGCTGATGGTGCTGTGGGCTACGTACCTTTGCTGAGAATTCCTCAGTGTTGCTCTCCTCTGGCTGGAGAACTGTCACCTAATTTACTAGTAAAAAAGAACATTTTCTATATCTTCAGCATATAGCTGTAAAAATATCCCCAAAATCCACAGAGGCATTTTTAACATTTGGATTGTGTCTGAGTGGATTTTATGTGTGGATGACACGTGTAAGTGTGTGATGTGTGTGCTTGTGTGTTGATATAAGCACACCATGTTATGAAAGGACAGACTTTGCTACAAAAGTGACCACTGACACAAGTGAAAATACAATGGCAGTCCTAAAAGACATGGGAGAGTTCTCTCAGATAAATAAATTACATTTTATCCACAAGGGCCTTGATTATAACCTCATAAAGGAGAAGGACAAATGTTTGGTCATTCAGCCTTGGATTTAGTTGGTTTTACATACAATACGTATTTAAAATAGACTGGTACATATATATATATATATATATATATATATATATATATATATATATATACACATATATGCACAACCCACTCAAAATAAATAACTCCAATTGCCAAAGGGAAGAGAGGAGATAAAATAATAAAGGTCAACAATACATTTAATTTCCTACAGTTCTAGCTAAATATCCCAAACTCATTACAGTCAATGACAGATTAAAATTGCAAAGACATAGATTAAGAAACTATTAAAATTGCCATTAAAACATCAAAACAAAACAAAATAAATAAGCTCTCCAAATCTTTCTCATCTAATCCTCTTGAAAATAATTAAAGCTTTCCTTTAGCTTTAGCTCCCGGCTGGGAACTGTCAAATAGTCTTAAAAAGATGGCCCATGATACTCAATGTTCCCTAAGCCTTTTTTTCACTCTAACAAACTCCTCCTCAATCCCTGTGGCTGCAGGCACCACCTTCCATGGAAATGTCCATCCCAGGCTCTGGCCTTGCATGGGGGCTCAGGGACCCTTGGGGACTGGGTGGGGTCACTGCAGCTCCAGCAGGACCAGGATGTCAGGTCAGAGTCACACAGCTCAGGGCAGACTTTGATCTGTGCTGTAGTAAAGCTGTAGTAGAGCTGTGGGAGCAACACAGACCCTTAAATCAGTGTTCCTGTAGTGTTTGTCCATGCCAGGTCAAATGCTAATGGGCTCCACCCGCATCTGGGCAATTTTACAATGATATTTAATGATTACTATTTATTAAATCATTAGTTATTACTACTATATCAACAGTAACTAATTCCTGAAGTATCTACCCTACTCAAGCACTAATAAAGGTCACAACTTTGAAGTATCTTTTACTACACTGAAGCCAGAATCCCACATTTCAGTATCTGTCAAGTATTTTTCTTCTGGAACGTGTAACAGGTATGAATTTTCCCTGATCACAGTCATCCATACTCTGTAACTGCTACCATACAATCATTTACTGGATGGTGTCATTTGATGGCATTGAGGAGAAGCATACTCAGTGATTTGGGCCAAAAAACCAATTTTCAGTCATTTATCAGTCAGGATTTTGAGACTGTATCAAAAGGACATTATTTCAATTTATTTTATGGCTGCACTGCCTTACCTGGTATTCTTAATAGATCATTTTCTAAATAGAACAGGTGGTTTTACTGCCAGAAAAATAAAGATATCATATTGTCACATATAATTTTAAGAGGCAAAAAATGTACCACACGGATAATTAGTCTCACCCTCCCATGATTCCACCTAAGCAGCTCGTGAAAGACTGTTGTGGCAACATCGCCAAATGTCTCGAGATATATAAATTACACACATATGCCTATTTTTGTAAATGAGATTTGGGAATATCAGTAGCAATTGCATGGTGGAAATATTTAGCTCGTTTCAGAGGTTGTACTGTACTTGCACTGTCTGAACGTCCCCAGCCCCAACACAAACGTGTCTGTATTTAATCAGTATCTGGATAACCACAATATTAATTTCCCTTTCACCTTAAGTGCTGGGAATATAGTTTTTATCTGTTTCTAAATGTTCTGTAGAACATCTAGTTCCTCCCTCAATCTGCATAATTTTTTTTATAATCATGAAGCACACTGCAGCCAGACACTTTGCCCTCCTTTTCTTTACGCAACAGATTTGGGATGAAATTCCCCACTTTTCCCCCAAGGCAGGGCTAATTCCAGGACCAGGGTGACATTTTTACCCCAGATGTGCTGCTCTCAGGGGTGCACTCCCAGCTGCTGCCATCCCAGGCCATTCCTCCACGAAGTGCTCTGACAGCAAGTGCCCCTCTCATTTTCTGTCCATACATCTGTAAGGATGAGTCATTGGGAAGATGCTCATCAATGTTTGCCATTATTTACAGTCCGACAAATCAATGTTTGCCATTGTTTACAGGCCAACATCGATCCCTATCAAACAACGGGGCAGACAAGTTGTGTTATGTAATTGATACGAAGCACCCTGCCAAAATGCAGATTCCATTATTGGCATGTCTTCCTGCCTAAACGCCAGAAAGCTCCATATATGAGTTCCTGTCACCTTGGAAACGTTCGGGAGGGAAATGCCAAGTGCCTGTGGAAGCACAGCATGCAGCCACACAGCACAGGGAAGTGGCCAGCTCTGCTGCCTTTCCAGCTGATCCTCAGGTGCTGCTGCAGGAGCTCCACAGAAATGCCTCTGAACTGAGCCCTGGCAGCAAACAGCAGGGCTTTCATCTGAATCTGCTCACTCCCTTTCCCAGCTTCTCCTAGACGGATCACTGGGGTCCAGAACCCACAAAATCTGGAAGAGCTGCATCAACCAAAGCCTTTTTTGTACATTTCCAGGAGCTTAAATCTTAAAGATTCACTGGCTTTAAGTTGATAGACGTAAGTTGTAGATTGAGAGATAAGAACTTGGCTGGGAAGCCATAATTTCCTTCAGAGGAACTGCAGATATCTTCTTCCTTTCCTATCTCTATGAGAAAAATCTACATTGTCTTTCCCTAAAAACACGGTATTCACCTGAAACAAAATCATGACCCTTGTTGATGTTCTCGTTATGAAAATAATTCAAACAGTTGTAAATTGGGACTGAAAAAATACCTTGAAGAGAAATATCCCAAGAAACTGACAATCAGTGATATTTCCAGGTGTTCTTCTGGGTGTTTTCTTGAGGGGAAAATCCGTGCTTGGATGTTTTTCATCCCAACTTGAGGAGTGTGGGAACTGGCAGGTTCAGAGTTAACACAGTTATAACTATTCCAGATCTGCAGAGAGAGCTATACAGTTAATCACTGCATATTTTTAGCCTACATCTTGTAGCTTTAATCCTGCAAATGTCTGTATGTAATTTGTTTTATGTAATATGAATAGATGCCATAAAATCAAGATTCCACCATTTATAGAGCTAAGAATGCCTGTGTATTTCTCAAGATTGAGGACCTATAGCATAAATATGGGACAATGCACTGGTCACTGTGAGTAATTTATACTCCATACTGTGTGTGCCAGTGGAAATAAATGCTCAGATTAGCAGCATGTGCTTGGGATCAAAACCTAGACCTTACTCTCATAGCAACAATAACAATTACAGAAATATTGCTTACAATTAAGGAACGTTTTCAACTAAATAAATCTGAGAATGCATCTGTCTCTGTGTACAGATCAGGGTGTATTTTGGTGCAGATGATGTCTCAGTATTTTAATAACTGAATCCCTGGGAGTCTGTGAATAGCTGGGTTTCTCTGGCACGTCATCGAGGCCTAGTGCCAAGAGTGAGGGAGCTGCTGTGCTGTGGATCCAGCTGCACTGGTCCTTGACTTTGTCAAGGTAACACAAGGAATAGAACAGCAAGGAAACCCAGTTAATCACCAATTTAGAGCTAAAACCACAGAATCATAGAATGGCCTGCGTTGGAAGGGAACTCAAAGCTCACCCAGGGCCACCTCCCACTAGCCCAGGTGGCTCCAAGCCACGTCCAACCTGGCCTTGGACACTTCCAGGGATGGGGCAGCCCCAGCAGCTCTGGGCACCCTAAATCTGGTACTGAACACTTGAAATCAAACACACAAGCTCAGGAGATTCTGCTGCAGGACAGAATATTCAAACTGGTTCACTTCATGAACACAGACATTCACTGTGAGTATGTAAATCACTGAAATATCATCCAAAGACCTTTCATGTAGTGATTTTGTGCATATTTATAACAATCACAGAAGTTTATATGGAACCTCTAGAGCTGGAGTTGCTGCTGAAGCCAAAGGACCTGTTCAGAATGTGACATAATAAATGGGCAGCATGAGCAGTACATGATTTCTGCTGTAATAACCTTTAATTAGTAACTAGTGGTGAAATGCTTTTGTCAGGATAGTACAGGCTTACTTCTGAAAAGACATTTAAGACAGATTCCTTTTGGATTGAAACTTGGAAACCTTCAGTATTCTAACATGAGTGCTCCAACCCCAAATCCACAGGACTTCACATTGCAGCAAGTCATCTGAATTCACAAAAAGGGTTTTAAACATAATGCCACCAACTTACTTAAAATTTAAAAATGTATGTGAATAAACATTAAGCTGAAAGCTCACTGAGAATGTCTCTGGCTTTGGTTACCTGAAACCACCCGAACCAGATGTCCCAGACAGGCAGCACAGGTAGAGGTGCTCCCACCAGGGTAACTACTGACACCAATACGATGGAATTGTTAATGTCACTGTATTTCCAAAGTGTAAACCATTCTTCCAAAGAACGTGCAAAAAGCGTGTCAGTGTTTCATATTCTAATCTACCTCTGCCAATAAATAATGTAAACAATCGTCAAGCAGGAAAACTCCCCAGAGAGCTGCTCAAGATGGCTCAGACCTTCAATGATCTGAACAACTGCGAGGACACCAGGGACATCGGACCCAGACCCAGGGACCCCTGGACACCGGACATCAGCCCACGGCCCCTGGCCCTCGGACAACGGACACCGGCCCTCAGACACCGGACCCGGACCCAGGGACCCCGGCCCTCAGACACCGGACCCGGACCCAGAGATCCCGGCCCTCGGACACCGGACCTGGCCCTCAGACACCGGACCCGGACCCAGAGACCCCGGCCCTCGGACACCGGACCCGGCCCTCAGACATCGGACCCGGATACAGGGACCCCGGCCCTCGGCCACCGGCCACCGGCCCTCGGCCACCGGACCCCGGCTCTCGGACCCCGGCCCGTCCCGGCCCGCACCACCCCGCGGCCGGGGGGAACCCGGCGAGCCGCGCCGGCAGCGCCGCCCCGCGCCCGCGGCGGTTCGGGGGCGGATCGCGGCCGTGCGTGCGCGGCGCCCCCGCGCGCGGTGGTTGGCGCCGTTGCCGTGGCAGCGCGGGCGGCGCGGCGGGCCCGGGCCGTGAGGAGCCGGGCCGGGGGCTGAGCGCGGTGAGCCGTGAGGGGACAGCGCCCTGAGGGGACAGCGCCCTGAGGGGACAGCGCCGGGAACACCGAGACTGCCCCGGGGTGTCCTGTGGGAGGGCTCGGGCCTGTGCTGTGCATCTCGGCCTAATTTACCCCAAATTTTGTTCTTTGGGAGTTGGAGCCGGACAACCTCACAACACAGCGATTTGGCTGAAGGCGTTGGGGCCGCTGCTGCATTGGCTGCGTTTGATGTTTGTGCCACTTCTTAGTGCCACCAACATCCCATAATCAGTAGCCCAGCGTAGGAATCCTACTTGGCTTTCGGGTGGCTTCTATCATTTACTCATTCCTCCTTACTTCAAATCCTGGAGTGTGTTTTCTCTGCTCCCTAACCACAGAAAATAGATGCTCTCTTTTTGTTGATTTTTCTTGAGTTCTGCAGAAGGATTTACATAAATGCACTCAAAGCTGAGCCACCTTCGTTAAAATTAATCATATGTCCAAGTCTTTCTGTGGGTAAGATGTGAAATGCTCAACCATGTGGTAATAACTCATTCTAGATGACATGCAGAATTTACTGAATGCTAATAAATTGTAACAACACTTGGAAACAGTTTGCTTTGCATTGGAGAACTCCACAAGACTCAAGGACAAAGAGTGTTTGTTGGAGTTGTGCCTAAATCATTTGAGGTAAACTCATGGTGTAAGTGGATAAAATACATCCAGAAGGTTTGTTTAATTACTGAGCTGATTGTTAAAAGAAAAAAAAAGGCAGAGTCCTTGCTTTTCACTAAGAGATTTATTATAGTTGATACTCAAAATGTATAACTAGCACAGAGGTGGTGTATCCAGTCATTTCACATGCATTAAATGCATACTGAATGCTGTGAATTCACCTCCTGAGATAGTCACCACTCTTGCAAGTTGTTGGAGATTTGATGTGGAAAACATGTTTTTCTTTTTATTCAGCCTGGTCATTTGGAAAGAGCTGTCACCATGGAAGGCCGTGAGATCAGTTTTAGTGAGGGAGAACAGCAAATGTCTCCTCTAGTGTTTCTAGAGGAGGAAGAGGAAAGACAAGAAGAGGAAGAAGAAGAAAAAGAAGAGGAAAACAAAGAAAGAGAAGAAGAAGAAGAAGAAAGAGAAAAGGAAGAAGGAGAAGAAGAGGAGGAAAAAGAAAGAGAAGAAGAGGAAGAAGAACAAGAAGAGGAAGAAGAACAAGACGAACAAGAAGAGGAAGAAGAAAAAGAAGAAGAGGAAGAAAAAGAAGATGCAGCTGATCAGCTCCTTGACTTGGAAGAACACTGGGAAGGTGAAAATGAATTGTTATGATAACTCACAAAAAACTGACATTAATGTAAGCTTAATGTAAGATAAACATGTTAGATCATTGGCCAGAACCTGACAATACATTACCCTCCCTTGTCCCGCTCCCTGTTCTTGTCTGGGATTTTCCCACATAAATGGGATTCTTGGTGACACTTCCACATGAAGGCAGAGAACATTCTCTTGTTCATTTGCAGGTGTATCATAGTCCTGTGTGTTTTGCCATATGAATTTTTTAATGTACACTGCAGTAATGCTATAAAATGTCACATCTGATTCTCCACGCTGTGACTTGACAGCAAATATAGAAAGCTTTGCATTTTAAAATTCCAAGTCTCTTTATTAAGCTGTTGTTTCAATATCTGCTAGAATATGAGCTGGAAGAAGAGCTGGATGTTGGTGCCAAGATGGAAAACGAGGACACTTTTGAAGATGCTGGAGACCAGTCTGATTCTACCATGTAAATACCTTGTTCCAGTTCAAACAGAATTTCCTCAGTGGTGCTGAGTGACCAGCTGTGTAAGACATGGCTTAAACTAGTTTAAAATGTTCCTGTTAAATTGTAAACTATTGTTCAGGAACGCTAAAATTGCAAAGCCAAGGTGGGATCAAGAGGAGCCACAGGCATTTTAAAACAAAGACACATCATTAGTGCTTTAAATGAGGGTATAAATGTTCAACATTGGATATCCAATACTGAAAATCCTGGCTTAAGTCCATGCATGCAAACTTCCTGTGCTGTTTGTGTTCATGTTCTTCATTATTTATAATGGTCTTA
The DNA here is from genome assembly GCF_051311805.1 of Agelaius phoeniceus. Taxonomy (NCBI): domain Eukaryota; kingdom Metazoa; phylum Chordata; class Aves; order Passeriformes; family Icteridae; genus Agelaius; species Agelaius phoeniceus. The sequence continues at coordinate 6,259,280 of NC_135288.1, forward strand.
TTTGTAACAGTTCTGCTAGAATAAAACAGAAAGCAGGGATGTAAGGATGTCAGACAAACTTCACATTGCTACAGTTTCACATTGTTTCTTTGTTGGTTGTGTGTTCCAAGTCAAAGGCAAAGCTCAGAACACTCTTTGGGCAGCATTGGTACCATTCAGCCTCTGAAGTCTGCAGACAAAATTCACATATCAAACTCACTGAGAAGCCTCCAATTGCTCGATGACAAGGTCAGGGAAAAGAAACTGATGGTCCAAAAAACCAGGTTAGTGTTTAAACAACCATAATCCATCAGCACAAATCCCCAGCCAATACTGAGATACTGTATCCTCATAAATACTGGAGTTTATGGAACTGTGTATCTGACAGGAATCCTGGCTGTAAATCTTGCCCCCAAAAAGAAGAGTTTCACTGAGAAAAGCACCTACAGAACAGAAATGATGTGTTTGTTTCTTGCAGTGACACGCTGAGTGCCTGTCGGCTGCGGAGCAAGATGCTGGCAAAGCAGCTGGATCATGTAGACATGGAAATAGAGAGAGAGGAGGAGGCTGGCAATGTGTAGGTAGAGAGTATTTCTGGATACCAAGGATTACAGGCATCCACTATGCTCATCTGTGTGTAATTAATGAGATAAGAGCAGGAAGAGGTGGAAACTTGGGAATGGGTATGAAAGAGGCATATATTTTAAAATGTAACAACAGGTACTAAATCAGCCTAGCCCACTGCTGTCAGTTATGTCAATCTTCTATTCAGTCTGATGAATCAAGGTGCTGTGACACTCCTGGAGGTCATGGCTTTGCTTCTGGTGATTATTCACTCAGGATTTCTATATATGTGTGTGAATATATTTTTATAAATGCACACATACGTGTGCCATTCCTTTCCTGTGTTGTTCTGGAATGCAGGAATGCCTTTCAGGAGTAGCTCTGCATACAGGAGCTGCTCTGAAACACTTGTGCTATCAAGTGGGAGGCAATTTACTGTACTCTTCACATTTGGTTTAAATAGAAAGCAGTGGGTGGCTTGTGTACCAGGAGCCAGAGGCTTGTGAACAAACTTCGCAGCTGCATTTCTAACCTGTGTTAATCTCCAGGTTAGAGCACAATGAATGAGAGAGAGGAAGGCAGGTTAACTGCCAGGATGGAAGAGCTGCTTAAACAAAACTGATGAGCTGATGCAAATGAGCCTCCTGAGGTGGTGCAAGTGGGATTGCAGAGACAGTAACAAATCCCAGCAAAGACAGAAATGCAGTGTAGTGTTTATCCTTATGATGGGTCACATGGAGAGGTCTAGATGTGGAAAAAATAGCAATTCTCCCAATCCCTTACATTTAGCAAGTGACTAGTGGAGTGAGAAGGCTTGATAGATTCCTGGCTTCTGAAGTTCAAAGTATTTGTGTTTTAGCAATAATGCAAATCCTGGCTGCCATTGGCACTGCCAATGCCAATAAGAGAAATGTTAAATTTAGAGGAGTAGCTGCAGGTAGAAGATCCAATTTTCATTTAGAGGATGGGAGTTTATGTTGAGTATAGTCAGGCCACTGTCTGTGGATCCTGTAGCACACTGCCTGCTAGTTCTCCTGGGGAGAGAGGGAAAATAACTGTGTGGGAATGCTGCAGTTGTAGGCTAAGTGTATGGAATATTGTAGTACCATTTTAAAAGCAAACTCAGCCTAGGTTCTCTAGGTTCACCTACGCTTATCTTCATGAATAATACTACTTTTATCAGTTGGAGAAGTGAATAGTTGCATTAAGCTACTGGTCAGTGCTTTTGAAATTCTCCTCTGTTCCTTTCAACTGCTGTGTAAGAGTTTAAAGAAAGCTCTGCCTCAAGAACGGACGCTTAAAAGGTTAAACAAGAGGCTGCATAAATTGCTGGGATTCTGCTGAATGAATCTGAGCCTTAGAGCTGTGCTTTGCTCTTGCTGCTCTTGCAAGGGGGGCTCTGCTGACATTTCCTCCTGTTGGTTCTGTCCAACGTGTGCAGTGCAGCCGTGTCCCGCCTGCAGGCCGTGAGCAGCCGCCTGTGCACGGAGCTGGAGACAGAGAAGGAGCTGGAGCTGACACTTGCCCTGACACTAAAACAAAACTTGTAAGTGAGGGGATGGAGAAAGTGTGCAGGGAATCAACCTTTATTGCCTTCTTCATATGCTGTTGGATGGATTCAAAAGTTAATCGATAGAGAAATTGCTTGTAAATACTGAACTACATCAATCTAGAGCGACTTTTAGCCTGCATGGTTCATCCCTTACAAAGTTGGATGATGTGGCTCAAAACCCAAGTCAGCTTTGCACATGTAAATAAAGTTTTGCTTTTATTATGAGAGGTGTATAAATTGTGACCTAAACAGGTCTCATTTGAAATGTAAAATAAGATGGACTAAAGTAAATCTGTCTGTGCATGAGCATAAGTACTTGTAATTTATGCCTCTTAGTGGTTTCATAGGGCATAAAGGAAAAGATAGAAAATGAGCATGATGGAGACATTGTAGCAGTACTGTGTATTTTTATGCCAAGCTAATACTGCTGTTGTAATTGATTGTTCACACATAATAAATTACTCCTTTATATCAGACAGAGTAAAATTGTCTTTTGCAGGAGGCAACAGGTGAGTGTGTCTATATTTTGGCACCACAGGTACATCAAAGGAGGAACACAGGCATGAGCTTCTAGCTGTGATTAGCCAAGTGGTTAACCAGGATACAGTGTGTTCTGCTGCAGTGTTGTGTAATAGCTTTAAAATGCTTGACTTGTTTATTGTGTGATTAGCAATACACAGAACAGATTCATGTACTCAGCTCTATCATATCTGGTTCCTTCAGCAAAGCACAGAAGAATAAAAACTGTGCCCTGTCTCTGAAGTTATTTGTTGTTGAAGGAAAAGCTATTATTAGAATTTTTCTTGATTTTCATATTTTCTTCTAAGTACATGGGAGAAACACAAACTTGAGGTTTATTATTTACCCTTTTTTGACCAATGTTTTTGATGTCTTTGAAAGGAATATGTTATTAAATATGAGCCTTGGTCTGGACTACCTGTGCCAGTAAAAGGGTTTGATTCAAAATTTGTCTTTAAATAATAAAAGAAAACATGGTTACATGTTTATTTTCCCCATAGAGCCTTCCCTACTCAATTTATCACCTTAAAGTGAAAGACTATCAGTATTCCAATGAAAACAATTCACACTTTTTTTTAAAGGGTTGAGCTGTGGCAGATAGAAACTGAACAGGAAAAATACGACATCCTCCGTGAACAACTTCAAAAAGATGAGGAGGAGCTGCAGATGCAATACCAGGAGGAGAGAGAAGTGAGGATTTGGAAGGAAAAAATAACAGCCCTGCAAGCAGAAGGAACACGTCGGACTCGAGAGAAGTAAGAGCCTCAAAGTCAGAGCCTGCTGCCTTTCTTGTTTTATTTTCAGCCACTTCTCTGCTGCAGGTGCTGAGTTTAGCTGCTTCAGATACTGCTGCTACTGTGTGTCTTAGCTGGGTGTGCTTCAGGAATGTTTGATGAGGAAATGGAATTAAAATAAGAATTGGCCATGGCCTTGCAGTTATGCAAGTAAAGATTTCTGATCTATGGGAATAAACTTTATGAAAAAACTACAAATGCAGGGGGTTTTATCATAGGAAATGAGGTTTATTGGGTCAGAGTAACTGCACGTGTGTGCAGTGCTGCTGGCCTCCAGGACCTTTTGGGCTTATGGTGAAGTCCATTGAGATTTCCTGGAGCAGAAGCAAACACCAAAAAGCACAAAAGTGCTCTCCAAAAGCAGAGCAAAAGTGTGTCAGTCTGTGGCTTTTGTGAAGTTTATCACTTTGGCTGTCATGTGGGGAATGTGGAGAGTGGACAAATGTCCTCATTTCAGCACTTATTAAGAAACTCCCCAGCCCCATTCTGAGGTCTCACTGTGTTGGAACCAAATTTTCCTTAGTCCTGCTGCAGCTCTTGGTTTGTCTGTGTTTTGCAGAAGAGAGAAGGAAGCCCAGAGAGAACATGAAGAAAGAAATAAAAAACTCCTGGAGGATGCCAAGAGGAACCATGAGAAAGCAGTCAGCTTCCTGAGGCAGAGCATGGCAAGGTGGGCCTCACTCCTTTCCTGTTGTGCATTCTCTGCTGGCAAAGACTTTATCCTGCAGCCTTTGGAAAATAATGATTTTTCTGTAAGTTGTGTCTTCTGTTTCACCTGGGAACCTCGTGCCAGGTACAGTCTGGTGAGGCATTGAGATCTTACAGGGCAAAAAGGATGTGGAAAGAAGAAAATCCACTCAGTGTCCTGTCATGGCCTCCAGATTCCCTGGAGTCTCTGTTGTGAGGGCTCTGACCTTGATGATAATTGGAAGCATTTTATGTATATGTGTGTCATTAACTGAAGTAGTACAGCTAAAATCCAGGTTGGAAACCTGCCCTGTGCCATTCTATGTCCTCTCAGAAATGTGGTAAAAAACATCCATGGGTTGATGGGCCATTTCTTTGTGCTGCTGCTCTGGTTGATTTTAAATTAGATGTTCTTTCCTAGGTTGATGTTTATGTTATTACTCTGGTGTTGAATTATTTTGCTGCTGAAGAAATGGAACATTCGTTACTTATTTTTATATATATGTAAATATATCCTAATATATAAATAATAGGACTTAATTGGAAAATGATTGAAATAATTGCACTGTTTCTGTGCTGTTTTATTTTTATTAGATGGTGTGTACAAACTGATCATAATTAAGAAAAACAAAATCAAACAGATTTTTTTCTTGACAAATATATCAAACATATCAATCTTAATTGTTTTTCTGGTTTCCCTTTATATTTATAGGAATATTCCCAGGTTTGATTCCTGCCTACATATTTCCAACTTGTAGAGTTTTCAGGGTTTATTTTTAGTGTGGGTACATGTGCTTGGCTTGTAAAAGTTTGCTACATAAGCTTTAGATACTGCTTATATGAGCAACACCTGAATTCTTTATTTTAGCAGCCAGTCATATGTCATAACATGAAACACATTCTTCATATCCAAAATTTAAAAAAAAAAAATTAAAGTTGTTGAGCAAAATATTTGAAAACCTGTTGGTACTTGGAGCTCGAGCAGTGCCGTGTTTGGAGGAGTCTGCAGCTGCTCCCTGTGCCCACAGCCAGTGCCCACCCAACAGGTCTGCACAGCAGCAGGGCCTGCTGGCAATTACTCCTTGTCAGCCCAGACATTCTATTACCAGGAGCTTTCCAGGATGAGAGCCTGAAAGGTTTTACTTTGCTTACAGAATTCAGGAAAAAAATGCAAAGGAAGAAGCGAAAGCTCGGGAGCATATGGAGAGAAGGATCCAAGCTGTGCTTTCCCTGAAAACCAGCATCACTTCCAACAGGGTACTGCTGCTGGGCTGGGATGGCAGTGAAGTCACTGCCTTGGGGGACTGCTGGCTTCTAATGCTCACTTTTCCTTGCAGAGCTGTGTGGGGATTTTTGATCAGATCCCTGACCAAACCCTTCGAAACTGGGGAGAATTTAACCATTGCAGGGATCTGTGTGGGCAGGTGTTGACATTCTGCTGATGCAGTTTATTCTGTCAACAGTCTAGTTGTTCTGGGAGGGGAACTCTCTGGGAAATAATGCATACTAAAAAAAGTTCTCTGGAAGTTCAGCCAGAAGGATTTCCAGTTATTTGGATCCCAATGCAGAAATATTCCACATGGAGAAAACATATGGAAGAAAAACAGTTATTTGAGAATTTAAATAGTATAAATTAGGAATTTCTAAGCTATGCTGCTTTGCTTTTCTATTTCTGTTCTGTAGGATATGAGGGAATGATCTTAATTTAAACCTGATTTGTTTAGAACTGTTATCTTTTCCCATTCCTTCACTGAGCAGCATTCCAGAGGCAGGCTGGAAGGGTAAAGAAGCAGCCTGGACCTAGACAGAGCTTTCTGCATCTCAGCACCCCATGGCTAGAGAGAATATTACAGACAATACCTTCTGCTTCAGAGACATCCACCACAAATGGATGCTTGGATAAGGGGACCAGCATTAGATCCTCTGGTTTATATTCTTTAAGATGTCAATCAAGTATGTAACTGGTTTGTGTGACTTTCATAGGAAAGGCTCCAAACTCTCCAGATTTTGAACAAAGCAAAGGCCTTGGAGGCGAAGAAGGAGGAGATGAAAATGAGGGAGGCCATCCTAGCAGAAGGAGGCAATGTTGTCAGGGAAATTTTCCTCCATAAACGACAGCAAGAACACGAGAAAAGGCAAGAGTGAGTATCATATCCATATCAAACTGTGCCTGCTCCCTGCAGCTCAGTCAGGTCCTGAAGGCAGAGCATCTCTGATGGTGCCTGGAGGGGCTGAACTCCCTCTCCCACTCCGTGTGTGACACTTGCTCAGTCTGTTCCTGGTGCCCTCAGCTCTGCCTTAGGGGTGCTCAGAGCTCCAGAGCCCCGTGGGTGCTCCATGATCGACTCCTCCGGAGGGGAGTTCAGTGACCCCAAACTGGAAAGCTGAAGAAACTGTCCTTCTTCTTCCCCTGAACACTGTGACAGCCTGTATCAGCCTTCTAAAACACTGTAACTGAGTATATTTAGTCTGCAAAAATGTATAAACAGCCTCTGAATCACTTGGTGGCTTGGCACAAATTACCACTGAACCCAACTGAAAGACTTGCTATTTAGCTAAAAGGCTCCAAGGGAACTGGGTTGTAGTTAATATTATTGTTAAACAGCCATGGTTGGGTTAATATTTCTTACAACTTTGGATTACAGAGCTTTTAGAGAACAGCAGAAGTCAAGAAAAATGGAGATTGTGTCTCGAATTTTGCAAGAAAGAGCTGCTACTCACAGGCAGAGCAAAAGTCAGTCTCCTACGAAGGCAATTAAGGCTCGTGGTAAACTTGAGGATCCTTTACTGCAGAGTGGGAAAGCCTGGCAAAGTGAGGAGACCTGCAAACATCCAGATGGAGAAATATCACAGGTTTAGATTGTCTTGTTTTGTTTTGTTAAATGTGCAGGTCATTGAACTCTGTTTAAAAATAGCACAGGCTACAACCAAACATGAGACAGGAGAGAACAAGTGGAGAGTAATTTCCCCATCAGATCTCTTAATATCTCTTAGTTTCCTTTTTATTGAAGGAAATATAGTGACTTTTAAGATAAAATTTTGTCTGTATTCAGTGTTTTAGGAGGGGATTGGCCCAAGTTGTCATCTTTGGCCTCTGAGCCAAAGGCCAAGAGGCCAAAAAGCCAAAGACCTGTAATTTTTGTGTTAAAAGATCCCCTCAGAAATTGGTAACTGTTGAAGTAACTGTAATTTGTAATTGTATCTTCAAAACTTGTGCTTTCTCCAAAGCCCTGGTGCCCTCCATCAGTTTATGCCTTGGCTGGGGAGGGAACTGCTCCCCAGGGAGAGAGAGCTGAGAACAAACCCCAGGATGTGCTCCAGGAAAGGGGTGATGAGGACACAGAGAGGGACAAGACCTTCCTGGTACCTGAGTTCCCAGGACTTTGGAGTCGAGAATGTGACTTGCACAAGGTAAATGTTGTGATATCTCCTGTTAGAAACAGAAAAGAACCTTGCTTGAAACCAATAATTGTGTATTTTGCAGTTAAAATGCAGACATTATGTTATTACATAGATGCAGAAATTCAGATGTGAGAATATCATCAGTCATTGCTGTTTGACACTGTTCTGGAGGAGTTTGTTCTCTCAAAGAGAAAACAGTGCTTTAGGTTTAGTTCAGAAATCTGTGAAGACATAAATCACATTATGTTTACTTCTTTGAATTTAAAAACCTTCAGAATCCATCCAAAAGAAATCATGTCAGTACATATTCCTAGACTTGCATGGAGAAGCACTGGACCATGACTGAAACATTCTAGTGAAGTCAGCTGATTTTTTTCTCAATGTTTAGTAAGTTGAGAAGAAAATAAAACCCTTAAAGTGCAGCAAAGCTAATTCTACCATGAAAACCATGATTTTCTAGTGTTGGGTGATGATAAACTGCAGAACAGAGAGCTGAGAATCCATTAAATTCTTCATGGTGAGGTTGGGATGCTGAGTTTGACTGGAGAGAGCCAGAGAGCTGGCCAGGTTCTGGAAGATTCCTTTTGCAGATTTTTCTACTGGAGCTGCAGATTCTGTGGTCACACACAGATCTGGTGCCTTTTCTCCATGGTCCTTTTCAGGTGCCCAAAGCAGCAGATCCAACACAGTTGGCTCTCAGGACAATAAGGACACAAATGGCAAAGAAAAGAATGGAGAAACTCCAAGCTGGAACTCTTCACAAGCAAACTGTGCCTGCTCAGGAGCACAAGGGCTGTGCCTTCCACAGCAAACCCAGCTGCATTCACTTCAAGGTCAGTGGCCATTCTGCATGGAATTGTAGAGAGGAATCTGCTGGAGCTATAGCCCAAGGTCTTGATCAAAAATCTGCTGCAGCCTTCAATAGGTTTGTAGTGAAATTTGAAACAGCTCTTGCCTTTTTCTCCAACAATCTCTTTGTTAAGTGATAGATTAAATAAATTACTTATCTTTACTATCAAACTATAAAAGACTTCCTTTTCTTAGGGGAGTTTAAATAGTGTCAGAAAGGTGAGCAGATGATGAAACCTTCTGTTGGATTGTGTTGTGTGTTTTTGAAGGGCAGCATGACTGATACTTGTCTATTGTTTGTAAATACATTATTACTGAAAAATAATGGCCTTAAAGAAGTGGGGACTCCCCTGCAGGTAAATTTCAGTTGGTTAACAGAACTGTTAATAACTCACTTAGACCATGAACACCATGTCTCTGACACTCACCTGGTATGTTTGGCATTCCAAGGATTTCGATGTTGGTCAGATCTACAAAAAGAAGATAATTTTGACAAACACATCCTACAGTGTGAATTACTGCAGGCTGGTGGGAATCAGTGAATGTCTCAAGGACTCCATCAGTGTTCAGTAAGTAAATTCACTGCAGACTTCTTTTACCTTTGTACCACAAGAGCTGGAACCCAATTCTGCAGCAACTGAAATTTCTGATTGTCATGGGTTAACCCTGCAGAGAGCAGCTCCTCACTCCCTCCTCAGTGGGATGGGGGGGAAAAGTCAAACTTGTGACTTGAGATAAACACAGTTGAATTCAACAAAAAAAAAAAGGGAAAAAACCTGATGAAATAAAGGAAATCAATCTCAGAGCAAAGAACACTTAAATTGCAATCCTGTGGTCTTTCCCATCAATCTATTCCTGTAATCCTGCTGCCAGGTTATGTAATGAAGCACTGTGTCTACTTGGGAGATTGCAAATTAATCTCAGTTCAACTATATTGATAATTTTATCTCACTGCTTATAAATAAACAAAAGGAGATACCCACAAATGTTTCTTTTTAAGAATTCAGGCACCAGCTCTCTCTGGAGCTGGACTGGGCCTGGAAATACATAAAAGGCAAGTTGTGAAAAGTAGTATTTCTCTAAAAAATGAAGTTGTGAAAAGAATTTATTTAACTGGAATTCTGTGAATTCTAAAAGTGAAAAAATGTTGAAGTTCCTGTGTGTAAGTGAAGCTTATGGACAAATAGGAGACATGGAGGTGAATTCCTTTGGCTTACAGAGAAAGTTCAGGTTTCAACCCTTCTGCTGGCCTGGAGAAGGCACCTGTGGGACACTTTAATGACACCCCAGTGAATAAAGGAGTTGTTTCACCACTGTGAGTGAGTCCATACTCCAGAGCTCCTTTCCCAGCTCTCTGCCCACTGTCCTTGTGGGGATAAACCACACCTGGAATTTCTGCATTGTCTGATAAGCACAGGATGCTCCAAGGTGAAGCCATTCTGTGCCCACTTTGTCCCCACAAGAGTCCCAGGACTGTGAACAGAGAGTTCTTGACTGAACAACATCCCTGGAGAGCTCTAAAGTCTGGATCCAGCTGCTCCAGATGTGGAGCACTTCACTCCCAGCCTGGTGGAGGTGGATGATTGAGCAGAGCCCTTCAGCTCCTAAACCTGCTCTGCTCCATGGGTGGCTCCTGGCTGGTTCAAAGTCACGTGTGTGGATTTCATTTTGACCCACTTACACGTGTCTAATTTCTGTGACAAAGCCTGAAGCTGCTAATCCGACAAAATGAGGGTTTCCTGCTCTCAATGATTGATTTTTTTTCTCTCATTTAGTATGTTGGACAATTGCATATGGTAAATCAACACCTCTGGTTTTTCACCAAAAATTAAACAATGCTTTTTGAAAGGCCTAAGTCTTTCCTTGCTGTAATTGCCTTTCAAAGTACTCTCCAAATATCAAGAGTTGTGAATGATTTTTCAATGTCTGATAAATTAATTAACTTTTTAAAATTTAAGTGGTTACCCATACATTTGCCAGCAGGATAGCTAGCAAAAATAATCTAAGATTTTATTCTCCATTTTCATGTTATTAATCAGCAGAGCACAGACCTGTGGACACTGATCTCTGTAAAGCTTATCTCAGGTAGAACCAGACATCATTTGTTTGTTACAGAATAGTTTTGCCAAGTATTTTGAAAATACCCAGCACATCTACACTGTCATGGTGTCACTGTCCTTGAAGTCAGTGCACAGGTATTTACAGCCATAGCACTTGAGAGCTGTTAGCAGTGACAGGACTGGATTTGCTGATAAAAAGCTTTATTCCAGTGCTTGAAATGAGCAGTATTACACCCATGGAGCCTCTCCTTAGCAGAGTGGTTCTGTGTGTGTTTCTGTGTCTGACACTTTGTGCTCTGAATCAGAACTGGTTTATCAAGGTAACATTTGAAATAAAGAACCATTCCTTTGAGTCCTCCTCAGGAGGAAGTGCCAGGGTTCTGCTCAGAAGATCATGCAGGTGCTTACTCCCTGTCCACATTTTAAGCTCCTGAATTCTGAAGTGTTTTCCTTTCTGAAAAGTTTCATTTTGCTTTGGTTTGAGTTTAATTCTGTTTTGATAAAGCTGTGAAGGGCGAGTGCTCCATGTCTGCCTTGGCTTAGGGGCTCCCATGGCTGACAACACTTCCTTATCTCCTCTGGCTCCTCTGCCAGGCTCCAGGAGTGCCTCAATAATTTCATTTACAGTGCAGCTGTGAGATGTCTTGTGATGGGCATTTTCCCTGCCTCACACAGACCATGAAATGAGTGGCAGATTCTATTCAAGATCATTTTGATACAGCTGGCAACAAGCAGCACATTCTCTAATCATCTGCAGCTCCCTTCTTGGGCTTTTCCTCTTCATTTTGTGTTTGGACAGGGGAGATGTTACAGAGCAACATTAAAGTGGATAATGGGAGAAGTTGCTTCCTAATTGTGTGACTGGGCAGTTCCACCTCTTCTTGCTGATTTTGAGCCTCAGCTTCACCTCCTTGGCTGCAGTCCTGTCTTGCCTTTTAAAAGCACTTTGAGTCTTTCTGAATCAAACCTTAATAAAGAATCAGCCTTTGTTGTTTCCCAGTTGCAGCAGGGTTCTGGAGCCTTTCATTAATCTGTCACTCATTCTGACTTTTCTGATAATTAGTCCAAGTGAGGGGGGAAAAAAAAAGCAATCTGCCATTGTTACCAGAGCAGGAGCTGGGTGTTCCATCCACAGCTTTAATCTGGAGTTTTATTTTAATTATCTCCATAGTTTTGACCCACCTGGCAAAATGTCTTCTGGGATGTCCTGTGAATTCCTGGTAACATTTAAGCCAATGGTAAGTGCACAGTGAGGAGAATCCTAGTATAGGCCACTAGTCTGATTAAAATCATCATTAATTGAATTTCTTAACTGTTAACAAGAAAAAACCCTACATTTTTAGCAGAGCTACTGTTGCACATGGACAGCTGTGTGCATGTTCAAGCTCTGATAAATTGTCATAAAGCAAATTCTGAGGGCATGTTTGGAAAAATGCCTCCAAATGAGAGCAAGTTTCCAAATATTTATAATCCTGCCCAGCTCAAGTTAACCAAGCTGTCACAAAGACTGTTTGAATGTGGAAACATGGAATCAGTAAAGATACATTTTAATATGGTACTCAAAGAATGAGTGAAAATATTTTTCATCAGACTAAATCTTCTGAAATTACTGAGGGTTTTTTGTTTTTCTGTTTTGTTTTCTAGATAAATAAAGGGCTGGAAGGAGCAGTCATGTTTATGGCCCAGACAGGTTCTTTTTCTGTTCCACTGAAGTGCACAGTCAAAACCTGCATGGTAAGAGACTTCCTTTAAGCATGTAGATAATATAATTATTATTCTAAAAAGCTGATGCTCACTTCATTGACATTAGTGCTATGTAGGCCAGTGGTAATGAATGGTTTCTTTTCTCCCAGCTGGCTCTGGATAAGGAGCTCATTGACTTTGGCAGCCTGGTGGTGGGAGAGACAATTTCACGGCCCATCAGCCTGACAAACAGCGGGGCTTTGGGAGCCAGATTCCGAGTGTGGACGTCAGCAGGTGCCACAAGTACCCCCAGAGCAACAGTAAAAGCTGCTCCTGCAATAGTGGTGGGTTCCAAAGCACTTCCCTAAAGGAATAGAAATGTTCTGCTTTGGGAAGTGTGCTGGAGTTGTGCAGTCCCTGTGCAGAGTCACAAAGCAGCTCAGGTCAGAAGGGACTTGGGAAGATCATCTGCTCCAACCTTTAGTACATTTGGGTGGGTATAAATATAATCTGGTAGACCCAAATGTTGGAAGGTAAAAGCAATTGAGGCATGGGGAAACCAGCAATGCTGATTTTTGGAAGTATTTTAGTAATTTATGTCACGATTCCTATTTTCTCCACATTCATGACAATTAGGAGAAAATACTTCAGTTAAAAGAGGAGATTCTGACAGAGTCATTAAAAATCTCAACTCGTGGAAGGCAGAAACATGTGAACTGCTGCAAAACTAGCAATCAAGTGAGGGGTGTGATAAAGAGAGGGCTGGTTTCACCAGACTTAGTTTTGACATAAAACTGCCTGGGTTTCCACTAGAAAAATGTTGGTTTTGTTAATTGTAAAGTAACTGGCACTACACTGCACTGTTCCTGTTACATTATTTACCTGTTTGGGGCAGCCAGCAAAAAATTCAATCTGCTCATTGATAAAGGTCTTGTAGAATGTGCAGTTCTTGGAAAGTGCAACACATTTCTCCATTTATAACACAGAACTGTTGCAAGAAAACACAAACCTGATTTGCATAAAACTTTTGCTGGGTAGAACCGGAGCTGGTGCAAGGCAGAGGAGCAGCCATGGGAGAAAATCCCTCTCTGTGTTTCCTGACAGGTCACTGAACATCCCAGTGAGCCCGAGGAGGAAGAGGAAGGCAGCCCAGGCCCCGTGGCAGCTGGGGATCCAAAGCAGAGCTGTGCTGAGCCCAGGGAGGGGCTGAGCCCCTGTGCAGCCCAGGAGCCCAGGGGAAGCAGTGCCACAGGTGAGGTGATGCTTTGAACACAGCCCTGCACTCCCCAGGCCAAGCTTTAGCTCTGTCATCTCTGGGAAAACTGAGCAGCTCAGTTTGCAAAGGTACTCAGTAAATGAAGAGCTCATCTCTGCAGCAGTAATGTTATATTTCCTTGTGTGCTGCCTCACAGAAAATGACTAAAAATAATGTCTTGACACCATTATATCAAAAGCAGCAGAGAACCTCACTGCTCATTAGTGATCAACAATTCAGACTCAGAAGAACACAGAACCCAACCAGCTTCAGAAATTGCAAAATTGTTAACATCATCCCTGTCTCAGCAACTGAATCCCCACTTCTCAGAATAGCAATCCACATGACAGGTTTATTTTTATAGTCTGTAATTCTAGGAACAAGGAAGCAGAAAGATGAACCTCCTCAGACATTTTCCATCTCATTCCTAATGTTTACTATGTGCTTAATAAAATCCAGTCTTGTAGAAGAAAGACTTTCTTAATTTGCTTCTTATCTATGTTCTTTAACATTTCTTCCCAATACTGATCATTTTAATTTCAGGAAGCTGAAAGTTCCATGGAAAGGTTGTGGGTGGTTTTTGCAGGTCCTTCTGCCTGCATTCCTTTATCCCACTGAAATTGCTCTTGAAGGCCATCCCCACTCCAGCTGAGTCTGTATTTTTGAGCCATTCATGTTGGTACTCAGTGGAAGGCTCTGATAGAATTCCAAACTAGACTAAAGCTGGATGGCCAAACAAATATTTCCTCCCAGACATTCCAATTTGCCCATCATGCCTGTACATGCCTGGATTTGCAATATTGACTCAAATTAATGTACTTGTGCTTTGGTGGATGTTGGTTTTGATGGACACATCCAGCATTTTATTTTGTTTTGTGTTTGTTTCTTTCCCCAGAAGAACTTGGTCAAGGAGAATTAAAGACCAGGTCAGATCTGGACACAGACAATGCAGATAATTTAATGGAACTTTCTCCTGACAAAATACCAATTGAAATTATGCTTGGAAAGGTAATGAATGTCCTGAGATCCAGACAAGATCTCACTAGGCTGAGCCTACATTGAATAAATTGCTCAAGTTCATGGTCATTCCAAATCCACTGGAGATCACTGTATCACAGTTAATTCTTAAAATGAAATCCCAGCTCACTTTCTCCCTTTCTCTTGATCTATAGAGACAAAAGGTTTAACCTTTTGTTCTAAAAAAGGTTAAAACCTTTTAACATAGAACTTTTTGTGGCAATTCACATTTGCCACAATTAATTCTTTTTTTCTGCTATGTGGTTCTGTGGTTAAACAAAGTCTGATGACAACACACAAGAAAGGGCAGGAAGAATTTCTGGGAAATGTCAGATTTGAGCCATTTTATTGTTCTGCTTCTGATTTTTCCTGTGCACAGAGTTCAGTTGAGTTACAAACCAGGTGTAGTAGAGTGTGTGTACAGTGAGTATCTACAGCCTCTTTATTTCAGTGCAATTTCTAGAATTTCACTGTTGTTTCTCAGGTGACTGAGGGTGAGATTGGACCCTTCAGCACAGTGAAAATCCCAGTCCTGTTTGTCCCAGCTGTCCCTGGGGCCGTGAGGGCAGAGTTTGTGATCCTGTTTGACAACCCAGACTGCAAACCAGTGAGTGACCTGCTTCAAACCATGTGTGAAATAGTTTAAAATCTTCTCATTTGTGCTCTTCTCAAGAATTATGTGTTAGGTAGTTTTATGGGAGTCATAGCTCTTATTTCTGATGCAGGATGTTTATTAAACCTGCTAATTCTCTTAATTTCTATGCAAATAATCCTGATATTTCCATTTTATCAGACATCCTATTGGAAAACATCTCATATCCTGGAAATAAATGGGGAAATATTCTCCCTTATTCCCAACCCACCTAGTTTATTTTCTTTCTGATCTATCAGAATTGGAATTATTTAGCAGGCAGTAGTGAAGCTGATGTGTGAAAGCTGGAAGAGATGACAACTTTAGTTACCACTTCAGCATATTGTGATTCTAAATTTTATTGGAAGCCAAATTCTGCTTGGAACAGTTCACAGAAGCTTGCCAAAAATGAAAGACAAACTTCCCAGCAGCTCAGCACCAGTCTTGGCTGTCCCTGGAGCTGCAGAAGGAGCTGCAGAGGCTCCGTGGGCCCTGGTGCCAGGCCTGGGCACTGCAGGGAGCACAGCCCTGTGCTGCAATCCCTGCATTTCTGTGCTGCAATCCCTGCATCTCTGTGCTGCAATCCCTGCATTTCTGTGCTGCCATCCCTGCATTTCTGTGCTGCCATCCCTGCATCTCTGTGCTGCAATCCCTGCATTTCTGTGCTGCCATCCCTGCATTTCTGTGCTGCAATCCCTGCATCTCTGTGCTGCCTTCCCTGCATTTCTGTGCTGCCTCCCCTGCATTTCTGTGCTGCAATCCCTGCATTTCTGTGCTGCCATCCCTGCATCTCTGTGCTGCAATCCCTGCATTTCTGTGCTGCAATCCCTGCATTTCTGTGCTGCAATCCCTGCATTTCTGTGCTGCAATCCCTGCATCTCTGTGCTGCAATCCCTGCATTTCTGTGCTGCAATCCCTGCATTTCTGTGCTGCCTCCCCCTGCATTTCTGTGCTGCCTCCCCTGCATTTCTGTGCTGCAATCCCTGCATTTCTGTGCTGCCTCTCCTGCATTTCTGTGCTGCCATCCCTGCATTTCTGTGCTGCAATCCCTGCATTTCTGTGCTGCCTCTCCTGCATTTCTGTGCTGCAATCCCTGCATTTCTGTGCTGCCATCCCTGCATTTCTGTGCTGCCTCTCCTGCATTTCTGTGCTGCAATCCCTGCATCTCTGTGCTGCCATCCCTGCATTTCTGTGCTGCCATCCCTGCATTTCTGTGCTGCAATCCCTGCATTTCTGTGCTGCCATCCCTGCATCTCTGTGCTGCCATCCCTGCATTTCTGTGCTGCAATCCCTGCATCTCTGTGCTGCCATCCCTGCATCTCTGTGCTGCAATCCCTGCATCTCTGTGCTGCCTTCCCTGCATTTCTGTGTTGCAATCCCTGCATTTCTGTGCTGCCATCCCTGCATTTCTGTGCTGCCTTCCCTGCATTTCTGTGCTGCAATCCCTGCATTTCTGTGCTGCCTTCCCTGCATTTCTGTGCTGCCTGGATGAGCTGCAGCCCCAGGGGAGCCTGGACTGGGGCCCATCCACTTCAGCTAAAGGCACTTTAAATACTTCTTTTCAATATCATGGGCAGATGCTCTTCTTTCATGTTCCCTGTCAAGGAATCCAACCCAAAGTATAATTGTGTTTCTCTGCTGGGGCACTGTAACATCTTGGGTTTACTTTGCAAATGATTTTCCTAGGTCTGCCTCATTAAAGAACCTGTTGCACTACAAATAATAAAATATTTTAGTCAGCTGAGTTTACAGCAGAAATCCTTGCTGTAAGTCAGTAAGATTGTGAGGCTGACAGAACTAATGCCCTGCCATTGCTGCCCTGCCAGCTGAGCTTCAGTGCCATTGGAGTTTCTGTGGATGTGCCCATCTGGGTGCCCCAGCCCAACGTGGACCTCAGGATCTGCCTGTACGGGCGGCTGTACCAGGACAGCGTGGAGGTGTGCAGCAGGTGAGCTGCCCTGGTACCCCTGGCACTGCCCCTGGCACTGTGGGTGAGCTGCCCTGGTACCCCTGGCACTGTGGGTGAGCTGCCCTGGCACCCCTGGCACTGCCCCTGGCACTGTGGGTGAGCTGCCCTGGTACCCCTGGCACTGTGGGTGAGCTGCCATGGGTACCCCTGGCACTGTGGGTGAGCTGCCATGGCTGCCCCTGGCACTGCCCCTGGCACTGCAGCTGAGCTGCCATGGCTGCCCCTGGCACTGCCCCTGGCCCTGGCACTGCAGGGGCACATCCTCTGAGCCCTCTGAGCTCTGGAAAATGTGGGCATCCTGCTAAGCCAGAGTCCCAACACCAGCCCTGGCTATGGGGTAGCCACAGACCTCCCCAGCCCTGCCAGATTCCCAGTGTTGTTCCTGTTCCTGGGGAGAGCTGGGAAGCCCTAGGGAACAGCAAATCCACAGGTTCCTCATGTGGAATTTGCTCACTAAACATTTAGGGAGATAAATGGATCTAAAATTAGCTGCACATTAGGCTGATTCAGCCAGGGATTTTTATGTAGGAATATTTTGTTGTTTCTCAGCTATTTTGTGTTCAATTAAAGTCCTGGGGGGACTTAGGATCTGGAAACCAGTTCCATGAGAATCTTTCCAGACCTGGAATTAGATGCTGGGTAAATCATGTCAGTCCTTTTGCATTCACTCTGAAATGGGAAAGGTGCAGCTTTTCCTGACCCATGGGGGCATTAAGGTCTCCACTGCAAGGACAGATCCCTGTGATTCCACAGAGAGTGAGCAGACACTGAGTGACAGGGGAAATATCTGGGTGTTTCAGAGTCCAAGTCAGCCACATCTGAGGACTGCTTCTGTTTGCACTGGGATATAAAGGGAATATTCCAGCTCCTTGGCTTCTGGAGATTTCCTGCTATTAAAAGTTCTTATGGGAACATTTAATTGTCTTCAGGTGCTGGGTGTCTTCCCTCCACCTAATGCAGTCACTATGGAATTCTTATTTTAACAATTTGCATTTCTTAGAGTCTATTTCAATAGGATTGGGGTGGGTTTGTGGGAGGGTGGGGGAGAGATTGGTTCTATGGAAGGCATCCATTCTAAACCTCTTACCAGAATTACAGACTGCAGAGATTCTTCACAGTTGGAAAGAAATGAGTAAAGCTGTTATCTCAGAAATTCAGCTTACAGATATGACAAGCACAAGTTGTTATGTAAGTGATTTTACTTGGTCTAGATAACCCAGGGATAAAACTTATAAGTGTAGAAACAGAATAACTCTCCTAATGAAACTTAAGAGTTCAAGGGGATCTCAAAGATAGAAGCTGTCAAATTGCTTAGGGCAAAACTTCTTCACTGAGGGAACAATCCTGCTGATCCTTTGCCAGGTTTCACTAAATTAAGAGCACTTAATATGTAGTAGCCTGTCCTTAGCACCTTGGCAAGTCAAGGCTTTGATTTATCACCCAATTTCCATAATTAGGAAAAATTATGTTATACAGTCAGGTGGGCTGAAATTCAGTGTATTTCATGTGCAGAAATACCATGTGTCAACTTTTTATCCTGCAAAAGTGGATTGATTCCATCCTTCTGTTGTGGCCTGAGCAGATTCTCCCTCCAGGGGCTCCTGACACTTCCCTTGGTGTGTCAGGAGGAGGATTCCTCCTGGAGCCTGCCTGTGACTTGTAGGGGAAGATAAAGTTTCCAAGAGAGTCAGATACCTCTGGAACTGGAATGTAAAATATTGTTAATATTGGTTTTGTTCTGGGTTTTAGTTGTTTGGGGTTTTTCTGGTCAAGAAGAGACTGTGGTAATCAGGCAGCAAAAATAAGCAGCATAAAGGGTGAAAGTGTCTTATCAGAACTGTGTTCAATATAAATAATTTTAAAAAGTCATTTCTTCAGCAGGTTATAATCTGCTCTGATTTAATGAAGTAGTATATAATTCTCTTAGATTGTCAACAGTCAGAAATCATTGCAGGCTCCCAGCCCCACTTGCTGTAGCTGTTGATTTAGAGGAGACCATCTGGCCTGACAGCTTGGAAACCAGTCCAGGGGAAGGAGAATGACAAGCTGAAATATTTGGAAATTGCTCGGCAATTTTGCACTTAGGCATGAAATTCCAAAGCAGGGGATGGTCCATGGCTGCTGCTGTGCTGTGATAGGGCCAGAATTCAGTAGACAGGCTGAGGATTCCTGTTTCCAGTGTGCCATTCCCAGGGCAAATTGATCCCAAGGTTTGGCAGAGGGGCTGGCAGGAGCAGCTCAGGCACTCTGTGGCTCCCAGCCCTGCAGGATCTCTGCTGGTGGAGGACAGGTCTCATCTGAAATCACCAAGGCTCAGTCATCCTATTGATCCTGATAGAGCCAGTGCATGTTAGACAAATAATCAGCTGATATTTCACAACAGCTTGGCTTTGACTGCCCCTGACCTGGCTGAGCTGTGCTGAGCTCTGACACTTCTCTTTGGATCACTTTGAGCACTGTTTGCTACAGCTGGGTTTGTTACAGAACTTCCAAGTCCTGTTTTCTGTCCTTAAAAGAGAACACAACTGTGTGAGCTTGCTGTGGCAGTTTTCCATGGCCGTCATTTTCAAAGGAAGCTTGGGATTGTTCTGATTACAGTGCAGGGGTGGGGGCAGGAGGGGGCAGACTCCAGAGTCACTGAAGTGGCCTCAAAGGCACCTGAGCACCTCTGATGTGTTTGCAGAGCAACAACCACGCTGCATTTGAAGTTTGAGGTGTGCAGAGAACTGAGCAAGCACATGGAGCTGCTTCCAAAAACAGGCTACATCCAGGCCCAGTCATCCTTCAGTGCCCAGCTCAAGTTCCTGCCCAGGTAACCAGCATCAATCCAAGTCCAATCTTTCAGGATTTCAGCCAGTGGCAGTGGAAGAGCTGAGCAGGGTGGTTGTTCCCTCCTGCTGTCCGGGCTGGAGCTCACGGTGCTGCTGCAGTGCGGGTCTGCTCTCCCCTGTCCCCCTGGGAGCTGCCAGATGCTCCAGCAGGAAATGAGCTTGGCTGCCAGGGCCGTGAGGCAATGCTCCCCCTGTGGCGGCAGCAGCGCCGTGGCACTCCGAGCTCTGCGTTCCTGCTAGGCTGCTCTGTGCTGTGGGAAGCTATTCCTGGCCAGGAGGGAGGCTGTTGGGGCAGGTGGCTGCTTCATGGATCACTGATTAAATAATTTCTGGACAAGAACTCCTGTGCTTGCTAATTAAGGTGAGAGTGGTTGGGCTTCCTGTCCATATCTCTCCTCCCCAGGTACATTTTTCTCCAAATGATGAAGGTATTGAATGAATTTCACATGGTGTTTTATGTAACATCTCCTGATGCTAAAAGCTTTAACACAGCAAGCTTTGTTTCTCCATTTTACAAAACGTCTACAAATACAAACATAGCTCAGGGATAGGAAACAATTCCAGTTTCTAAAAATTTAAATACCAGAGCTCCCATTGGCCACTGTTCATTTTATTTACCTCATCATTGCCATCCTAAAGAATTTAGCAGGACATTTCTTTTCTAAAAATAATTAATGACATATGGAATTCAGTGTCTTTGGCTTTGATTGCTGCTGCAAACCTGCTGCTTCTTTGATGTGGGTTCTTAGTCCCAGGGATGTGTGTTTGGATTCTCAAAGATGTGCTCAGCACCTCTGGATTCTATCCTGACTGCAAAATTGTCACCAGGTTTGTATTCAAAGAACTGAAAGTATTTACAGTTCTTGCAGCATCTCAAATCCCATCAGATTACAACAACAGTAACATGGTGACACATTCCAGTTCCTGAACCTCAGCTGCTGTGAGGCACCGTTCCCTCTCTGAGGGGATGGAGACAGAGCTTGGATTTAGAACCTTAATCTTCCTTTAAAAATGGGGAAGCTTCAGAAAGGAGATTTGATGAGATTAAGGATTTCTGACACACAACATAAGTATGTGGCTCTTTGAGGGTACAGATGATTTTAAAGCCCCGGCGCAGGGGGAGTCTGGGAGCTCCTCAGCACTGAGCCAGTGCCACATTTCCCTCAGGGCTGGCAGTGAGCTGCCATTGGGAGCTCTATTAATAGAGCAGCTGTGTTAAAGTGACACAGAGGGAAGAGAACCCCCCACTCAGCAGTGCTGAGGGAGCAGGAGCTGCCTCAAGGCTTGGGAAGTGCTCCTGAGTGTTCTGTGCACACAGACATTCTTGGGCAGGTGTTCCCAAACCCAGCTCCTGGGAGCTCAAAGCCAACATTTCCTCTTCAGTTGAAGGCAAATTCTCTGCTCTGCTGCCTTTCAGAATTCCCAAACACCACATCCTGTAGTTCCCTGCATTTGGAACTAGTCCTGGCAATCTAAATTTGATTTGTCTTTTGTGCTTCTCTTTAACTGTGCCATTTTCATAGAACTTTCTGAAGGATTCCAGGATGTTTTCCCCAAGGTACAGCAGCTAATTTAGAGTCCATCTCTGTGTCCATACAGTTATAAGTATTTTCTTCCCCCTCTGGATTATTATGAAATAGATTAATTTCTTCTGCTATTCAGATGTCCTGTGACAAAGTAAAAGCTGATGCTCCACTCCTCCCTTGCACTTAACCTCAGTTCAATGTGTAAAGAACTTCCCAACATCTTTAAACATCGCCCTTATTGCAAAATACCAGCGAGATTTTGGATCACCATGGTGACTGAGTGGGTGTTATTTTTATTCTTTAACAATACATTAAAGAGTTGCAGGCAATTCCATGAGTAGTAGTAGAACATGAGCACTGTGGAGACCCAAGAAGAGGAAGCAGCTCACTCTGGTGCTCTGAGATATAAATAGAGCAGCAGAGCTAAAAATGCTCCAGGTTTGTATTGTCTTGGCTTGAAGCTCTGGAATGGAGCTCGTGACAGCAAGATGCCTCACCTACAGAAAACCTGCATATTCCTTAGCAGTTCTAAGGCTGGCTGGGGATCAGGCACTGCTGGGCTCCAGGTTTGTTCATTTTGTATCTCTGCTTTGGGGTACAAAGGGCTTCTGCACAGGCTGACCATGAACCTCAGTGGCCAGAGGGAGCCACTGCCTGGGCTGGCTTGGTGGCGTGCTGGGGCTGCAGCAAAGATGCACAGGGTTTAGATTCTGATTAGAGAGTAAGCTTTTAATTTTTCAGAATTTTAAATGACTGGATGGTGTTTAAAAAAAAGGATAAATGGATGCTGACCTCTGTGATTGCCCTTAAAATCCTGTGTGTGTCCAAAATCCTGTCTTTAAAAACAAAAAAAAAATCCAATATAATGTACAAGGTCAATCATTCTGACTTCACTGCCTTGCAGCCCATGCCCTCCTGCTCAGAGCCTTGCCTGGGGGTGCCAGGCTGAAGGAAATCTGGGAAAAATCCAGAATATTCTTGACCTGACTGCATCTTCTTTCCCCTGGTCAGGAAGTGGGACTTCACTGGTCACTAATTTTTGATTGGCATATTCTTCCACCATTCTTTTTCCATTTTCTCTAAGAGAAAAGCAGATTTTTATTGAGAATTCCCTTCAGCGAAGAACTGGAGTTGATACTTAACCAGGTGAATCCTCCAACCTGAGGACAATTAAATGAAGACTAAAAGCTGTGAATAATAAAACTTTCAGACCTTAAGTAACAGGATTCAGTTTGTTTTTCTTTCTGTTCATAAATAATCCATCCAAAGTTCATTATTCCAGAATGTTTTAATGGCGCTGACTGGATCTGTATTTTGGGTTTTCAGGCAGTCCCTTCCTGAAGATGCAGGGAGTTATTTCAATGCAGAGACAGGAATCCTGGAGGCCCCAGTGACAATCCTGATCGTGGACAAGGTCAGGGATTTTTGTGTTGTTGATTATCAGACTGACAATTTATGTAAATTATTTTAGTGAATTTTCACTTAATGATACCTAACTTTAGATTAGTTCTTTACTAATTGAGGCTCTGTGATAATAAAGATGCTTGAAGTGCTGATATAGATTTGATTTTTTTTCTTGTCTCATATTTGCAATATAGGAAATTTGATCCTTTCTCCTCAGTGCTGATCTCATGTAACTGTCAAGGAACAGAGGAACTTTTTCTTGCACTTTTCCTTTTGGATGACATTTCATTTAAATCCTGTCCTTACAACCCACAGATGGAGTTTTTATCCTGTTCTCTTGCATTTGTTCCAGGCTAAAAAAATTAATTTTACTGTCCATGCCATTGTTACTACTTCTGATTTGGAAATCAGCCCAGCACAGATCAGCTTTGGGTACTGCACGATCTATGAAGCTGTGCAGGCAAATGTCACCCTAACAAACAAATCCATCTTGCCACAGGAGTTTGGATTTGTGGGACTGCCAGAGGTATGGACTTATCCCACACACACCCCCTCTGCTGTCAGAATAGATTTCAGTGTCATGGGAACGTGTTCAGTGTGAGTGTAAATAAATCATGACTGTTCTTGCAGCCCCACGGGAATCCTGCTCTGGAGTTCTGTCCTGGAGTGTGGCAATCTCCCTCTGCCTTTGCCCCTCAGTGCAAACCCCTGCGAGGAGATTCTCCTGTTCCTCACCTTTTGCTATCAGAATTCCAGGGTTTTTACACCAAGAGATCTCCTAAAGGAACAGCTGGGACACTTTTAGCCCTAAATAAAACTGGCTTGGGGCTGTGGCTGTGGAATGTGCCCACTTTGCACCAAATTCCCGAAGGCTTCCCTTTAAAGTGCTCCTTGGAGCCATCCCAAGCCGTGCCTGGGCACTTTCTGAGTGGTTGGAAGTTGATGTGGAAGCACAGATTTCATCACAGGAGCTGCTGGGTTCATGTGGGCTGGGTCTCCTGAATAATTTTTTGGAGAAAATTTGTTCTTCCAGCTCCATAGAGCAGGGTGAGGTGATCACAGTGTGAAATGTTGGCATCAGAGCTGGAGGAACCTGGCAGTTAATTGGGCATTGTCCTGTTCTCAGCTGGCTTAGGGATTAAAATCAAGGAGTAGCTGAAAGAAATTGTTAACCTGAGCTTCATGAGAGCTTTACTGCCCAGGATGTGTTTCCTGAGGAGCCTGAAGTGTGCTGGGGACACTTTCTAGAATCATCTTCAGCTCAAGCACAAAGCACTGCCCAGCTGTGGGTGTGCAACTGCTCCTGTCCCTGCCTCAGACAGGAATCAGCTCTCAAAGGTGTGGGGCAACTGCTGGGATTTTTACCATATTTCATTCAGTTTTCTATGAAGAGTTAATAAACATTAGAGCAAGGTGATTTCCACAGATGGGAAGAAGCTGGGGAAGGGATTCTCCTGAAATCTGAGTTACTTTGAGATGAGAAATCTGCCCCTCAGACTAAGACAAAAACTTCTCCCTGGAAGGTTTCTCTTTTCCTGACAGTTCCACATTTAATAACATTTTTTTTTAAATCTTGCCAGTAATGTCTTATTTTAATTTATTAGTAAACTGATAATTTAATTAACAATTTCTTATCCTGCCATTTTGAAGTTTGTTGAAGTTCAACCCAATGATGGATTTGGAATTATTCTTCCCCTGGAAAGCCTGACACTGGACATAATCTTTAAAGCCACCAAGGCAAAGGAGTACAGCTTTGAGCTCACCTGCAGGACAGAGATCAACAGGTGTGTTCATGGATGGACAGCAGGGAAGTTAAATCTGAATTTCACTGGGCTCCCACTGCTGACCCAGCTCAGAGACTGAATCCCTGCCTGCCCTGGGGAGGTGAGGCTGGGATGAGCACCTGGGGCAGGTGGGAATGCTGCAGTTGCAGAAGCTGCTCAGTGCCTGTTGGTTTCATCCTTGCTTTTCACATCTGCCTTCACTGAGGTGACTTTTCCCACCCTCCTGAAGTTTATCCTTGTCCCACACCAAAGCTCCTGCTCAACCTGCAGTGCTCTGCTGCTTTTTCAGCACAATTACTGAAGGGATTCTTTCTTGTAAAAATGCTCTATGCTTTAAGCCATGGCTACTGCAATAATGATGGCATAAACTTTGATTTGACTGGATGTATTTCCAGAAGTTCACAGAGGAAGAATTCAAGCAGGGACTCTGGCCAATTGTGCATTAAAAATAGATAGTATTATTGTTCATCTTTAGGCAAAATTCCCATTGCAAGCTTGAAATTCTGCTTAAATAGGGACTACAGGATTAGCTCCCTATTTTCCGGGCTGATTAAGACACTATTTTATGCTGAGACAATTTATCATGTGTTTATTTTTAGACAATTCAAGCTGTCATGCAAAGCAGTTGGAGTCCACCCACCTCTTGAATTGTCTCATTCCTTGGTTCAGTTTGCTGCTACAGCCCTGAACTCGGTGTCTTCAGCCACTCTGGATGTGCTCAACTCCCACGTGGATGGGAACCCCCTGACCCACCCTGTGCCACGGATTGGCACTGGCAGCCCTGGCCCAGCTGGCCCCAGCTCCTTTGAATTCCACGTGCCCCAGGACTGTCCTGTGACCATCACACCTTCTGTGGGAACTGTGCTGCCTGGGCAGGTAAATTCACCTGAAATGTTGGCTGTTCTGCCAAACCTTTGATCATCTGCATCCTTACAGAGGCTGTCACTTGTAAACACAGCTCAAAACATCAGTTGTTGTTAGAATAGCTGGAATATTTTGTATTGTTTAAAAGAATGTTTTAAATCAGGCAGGAGGGTTCAGCACCAAATCTGGCTAATGCCTTATGGGAGGGTGTGGTGGATTTCACAGGGGCCCCAGGACCAGGGAAGAGATGAGAATGTTCACTCCATGTTTCAGAAGGCTTGATTTATTATTTTATGATATATATTATATTAAAACTATACTAAAAGAATAGAAGAAAAGATTTTATCAGAAAGCTAGCAAAGAATAGAATAAGAATGATAACAAAGACTTGTGACTGACCAAACAGTCCAAGAGAGCTGGACTGTGATTGGCCATTAATTAGAAACAACCACATGAGACCAATCCCAGATGCACCTGTTGCATTCCACAGCAGCAGATAACCATTGGTTACATTTTGTTTCTGAGTCCTCTTGGCTTCTCAGGAGAAAAAATCCCAAGGAAAGGATTTTTCATAAAACATGTCTGTGACAGGAGTGCTCTGTCCCCAGTGTTGTCACTGTGATTTATGTGGAGAATGTTTAAATATCAAAGTATTGCCCATGTAAACCCAGCCCACTGCAACATCCTGGACTTCCAAAAACGCTGCAAGTGCCCTTACCCTGAGGATGCTGTGACTCCCTCTGAGCAGAGGTGACCTGGGTGTGCTCCTGTGGGGCTCTGCAGGTGTCCCAGGTGCCTGGGCTGAGCTGTGCCCTGACTCCTTCTCAGAATCTCTGCTGCTCACAGGGACCCCAAGGTGTGTCACAAAGTCTCTTTTCCCAGCTCAACAGTCAAAGGAGTCAGAGCTCTTCAGTTCTCAGTCTCAAGGCTGTTTATTGTTTCTTATCTATAAAATTCTTTCTCCTGTCCAGCCAAGGTCCGTTCAGCAGGACAGACAGAGGCACTCTGGTGTTATCTTTTTATACTAAAAACTACCTGTACAATATTTACAATTCCTTCCCAATACCCATCACCTGTGTCAGACACTGAGCTTCTACTCTAAACCAATCTAAAAGTGCCACCATCACAGCAGAAGATGGAGGCCAAGAAGAAGAAGGAGAAAGGCTGGACATGCCCAGATCCCTCCATCTTGCCCCCTGAACCCCCATTCTAAAAACCCCAAAAATCTAATTTTCACCCTGTGATAAATTCACTCTCATTCTACTTAAACTTTCATGGCTTGCAATTCTCCATATAAAGGTTGGTGATTGTTTTTTCCAAGGGCTAAATCAAAGGCACAGGGGTCTGGGGCTCTGTGCCAGGCTCTCTGAGCCCCTGGGCAGGGGCTGGAGCCCTGCAGGGCAGCCAGAGGGATGTCCTGGGGTCTGACATGTCCTGTGTGTGCTCTCACATTCCCAGAAAAGCTCCATCCGAGTGTCCTTCAGGCCGGCGCTGTCGGAGCAGCGCCTCAGGGAGGAGGCAGCGCGGAGGCTCAGCACAGCAGCTGTGCCAGAGGCAGCAGCACAAGTAAGGAATGCTAAGAACAGCACATGCTGCTGGTCTGCCACTTCCAGAGAGCTGTTTCTCTGGATGATATTTTTATCATAAAATTATTTGCATATTAATGAAGCCCAAGTTTGTCTTCCATGGGGGACCTGCCTATGAAGGATGAGAGTGTGACTGTGCACTCAGTGTGTGGCCTGTTCACTGAGCAATAATTTAATTTTGTGCTCACAATTATTCCTAGAGGGTTTTATTGCCAACTGAAATACTTTAAAAAAAAAAAAAAAAAGAAAAGAAAAAGCTTCTAAACTTCCTGAAGATTTACAGTATCCATGGACTTTATATGCAACCCCTAGGTCAGGTAATTTATGTGAGCACCTGTGGTTGTCTTGGATTGAGAGATAAACAGGTAAAATTCCTATGAGATAGAGAGTCATCTGCTCCAAGAGGAGACCTCTTATTCTAAGAGGGAGTAAAATATCTCCATTGCAACCTAATTTTTAAATTTTACACTATTGGAAATTTGTCTGTAGTAGCTACTGTGTCTGTGGGCTGTCACCATCATCCTGCTGTCCCCTGTCCCTTGCTCTGTGTCACCTCCTTGCCCTGTGTCTTTGCTCATTCCTGTCTTGGTCAGATCCCCAGTGATCCCCCTCAGTCTCCAGTGGGCAAAAAGAAGAAAGATTCAAAGAAAGAGCAAAATAAATCGAGCGTTCCCATCTCCAGAGCAAGGACTGGAAGCAGGAAAAGCCTGGCTTCTGTACATAGCCCTGAAGAGCCAAAAGCAGAAGAGTTAAAGCCTGAGTAAGTCAACAGAAGCATCTTGTACTACACAGACAGCATTCTCTTTAGAAGTAGTTTAATAAATCTACTAAAGCTGTAGGTAGACAAGAAAGCAAACTGGAGAGGGAACAGCTTCAGCTGTGTTGCAGAGGCTGTTTCCAAAATTAGTGCTGCTTGTGAGCCACACAGCTGTAGCCTCTCATGTGAGGCAAAGAATCCCTTTATGCATCAGAAGGATTGAAGACTTCAAAGAATCTGTCAGGGAGCAGGAGCTGGGCTGTGCAGGGGTGGGGCTGAGCCACCACTCAGGGGTTTATGGAAAGGGCAGCAGCAAAGCTCAGCTTGGGCACCAACAGGAACTCCTCAAAGAAACCTCTTGGGAGCACAGCTACAGAACCAGCTGATGGCCCAAACCCATGGCACAGAGGAATTTCTGGTTTTAATCTGAGGGCTTACACAGTCCAGCACATTAGTGATGGTCAGCATCAGTGCTGGCAGGGAAATGCTGCTGGAAATGTGCATTTGAAGCAGTCCCTGTGCAGTGTGAGCACCTCAGGGAGAGTCAGCATCAACAGCAGTGCTGCCTGCAGCTTGGGACACTCACATGCAAAATCTGATTCTTGAGGGCCCTTGCAGAGCAGGTAATTCAGCTTCTCAGAGCCACACTTCTGCCCAGGCTCAGGAATCTGGAAGTATTCAGAAGTAAATACACACTGAAGCAACAGGCATTTGGCTGTGCTGGATGTTTTGACATCTTTACTAAAATCCCATGTTCATTGCAATCCATTAATTATAATTTTTTAACACTTTCAGCAGAGATTGTAAAAAAATTTCCTATATTAGGAGTATTGCCTACAGACTGCATTAGAGGAATATGATCCTGTGTGTTTACATGTCACTGAAATGATGTAGAACTACTGGAAGACACTGAAATACTTGAAGTATTCAACCAAAGGAAATTGTATTGAGGTTTTTGCAATCTTTGGTGTAACATTTGTCATCTGGCTTCTTCATTTTTATTCTCTTTTGGCAACAAAAGCCAACCACTTTGTAGGGTGGTCCATTACTGACAGTCATTTAATTTCACTGTTACATTCCATTTTGAATGTGTGACTAAGAAACAATAATCACAAACAGCTCAGCAGATATTTATTTGATGTTTTTTTGCTCTCTCACTCACTGAGATAATTCCTATTCCTGGATTCTCTAGTTCTGATGCTTACAGGGCAGCCCAGGCTTCCCTGACCAGGAGTTTCAGAGGGAGTTTTAACAAATACATCATCCCATGCTCTGTTGCAAGTGGCCATGCCAGTGGAGAGGAGGGCTCTGGGAGCTTGACCTGCAGGTGGGTGCAGCTGGACAACCCAGAGATGTGAGGGGGAAATGGTGGGCTTGCTGGTTTATTCATTTGGGGGAGAAATTTGTTTTCTGCTCTTAATTACTTCATAGCTCAGT
The DNA here is from genome assembly GCF_051311805.1 of Agelaius phoeniceus. Taxonomy (NCBI): domain Eukaryota; kingdom Metazoa; phylum Chordata; class Aves; order Passeriformes; family Icteridae; genus Agelaius; species Agelaius phoeniceus. The sequence goes on from NC_135288.1 coordinate 6,288,430, forward strand.
GGTAGAAACTCATGCTCCCAGCCCACCAGTTGGACAAGAATCAAACACATGAATATCAAAGCAGCTGAAGAAATAATTGTGTGAACACTTTGAGGCAGCTGTAGCTCGTGTCTGCTCAGGCACAGTCGGTCAGCCAGCCCTGTGCTGTGCTGTGCTGTCACCCCTGGGACAGGAGCACATCCCTGGCAGTGGTTGGTGTGTCTGTGCTCCCAGAGCTCTGCCCTCTCATTCCCAGCTCTGCCCTTTCATTCCCAGCTCTGCCCTTTCATTGCCAGCTCTGCCCTCTCATTGCCAGCTCTGCCCTCTCATTCCCAGCTCTGCCCTCTCATTGCCAGCTCTGCCCTCTCATTCCCAGCTCTGCCCTTTCATTGCCAGCTCTGCCCTTTCATCCCCAGCTCTGCCCTTTCATTGCCAGCTCTGCCCTTTCATTCCCAGCTCTGCCCTTTCATTGCCAGCTGCCTTTGCTCTCTCTGCAGCCCTCACAACACCTTGTACCTGGAGCTGCACTGCCCTGCTGTGGCCCCTCCTGTTCTGATCATGTCTGACTCTGGGATCAACGTGGCCAATTTTGGGGACGTTTCTGTAGGTATGGAGTTTGAATTCTGGTTTGGAGTTGTTTCTCTCTGACTGTGAGTTCTTCCCAGCAGTTTTGCATTTTCAAAAGTCTGGATAGAAATAAGCCCTTAGTGGTATTTAGGTGGAAAATAAGGAGTCTTTGGCCAGTTGAGGCCCATGGAAGGGCAGATCTGATCCCCAAACAAGGACCTGGAAGCTCCAGAAGTGACTGGCCCAATCTGAAAGCATTTTGGTGAGCTTTGAGTGGTGCCTTAGCCATAGGCCTGGGATGAGTCTGGCTCAGACAGGAGCACGAGTAAGGGGGAGGAATGGGAGGGATGAGCATCCTCACTTTGGGAAGTGTTTGCATTCCTTGCAGGCCACAGAATGATGAAGAGAATTACAATAGAAAACATCTCCCCAGGGAAGCTGGAGGTATCCTTGTCTGGAGCACATGAGCACATGAGCTCAGCCTTCAGGAGGAACTGCTGGACACTAAAGCACCAGCTCATCTTCTCTCTTGAGTTATTGATCTCTCAAAAGCTTTTAGATGCTTAGTTCAGACCAAAGACATATAAACAATATGTGGAATATATTCTCATATCTTTTTTCTCAATCTTTATAAATGTTTTTCCTTGAGTTGCACTGTCCTAGCTGGGATTCTCAGTTCTGAATCCCAATGGCCCCTTCCTGTTGGTCAGAGCAGTTGGAACCCTTGAGCCAGGTGAAAATAAACCCCTCATCATCTCTTTTTGTCCAAGTGAGGATAAATGGGTGAGTAAAAGATACAAGGGCAGTGGAGAGGAGAGACAAAGTTCCCTATCCCACGTTTGGATCTTGTCTCAGTTCTGGGATGGTCCCTTGGGGGGTCAGCTGGAGGGGTGGGGTTCCCTGAGCAGATGGACTAACCCAGGCACCCTCTGGGCAGTTCCTGGAGACTCTGGACATCCAGGTGGCACAGACCAACCTGAGCCTGCCCCTGTCTGGGCACGGGGTGGTGCCAAGCACGGAGTGCTCCGTGGGAGAGGTGCTGGACATGGGATACGTCATGGCCAGGGACACAGCGACTGCCACAGTGCAGGTAAGGCAGGGCTGAGCTGCAGAGCACAGCAGGAGCTCCTGGGAGGAGGAACACAAGACAAACTGTCTCCTCCCAGCTTCTGTCCAAGTGTGTCAATGACCAAAGCCCAGTATTTCATGCAGGGGGGGTTGGTGTGGCACGTTATGGGCAGCACTGATTGTGCCTCTGGTGGCATTTGGGGACACAGAGCTGCACTAATGCAGCAAAATAAATTCAGCCACCTTACAAACGATGGATCTTACAGGCCTGAGAGTCAATTTCCTTCATGCCAATGCTGTTGTGTGAATGAATGTCCCCAGATAAAGAACACTTCCAGCATGACCCTGCTGTTCTCTGTACAACTGGAGTCGCTTTCACCAACACGGGACAGAGACCGGCAGAAAATCCCCTCCTTTCTCACATCCTCTCTGCAGAGAACTGAGATTGTTGGTAAATTCCTTTAATTCTTTCCTCTTTTTCTTCTGCTAAAGACTCAGGAGGTGTAAAGCAGCATCACTGTGTCCTCTTAGATGCACACAACTGTCAGACTTGGGGCATCACAGCCCTGAAATTAAAGACTTCATTTTGCTCCCCAGTAGGAGCTGTAGTAATTCTTTCAATATGGGGAGCTGTAAATTTATGCAGCCTGAGCAAATACCCACAAGTAAGGAGATCTTAGTGTTTAAATCTAAATAAACCCACACAGTAATTGCACATTAAAGATTACATTTAAAGATGTCCAGATCTGTAAAAACACCTCAGAATATAGGAAGGGTTGGTGATGCTGCTTCAGTTCCTCTGGAGATTAATGCATCAAACTGATGGGTGGATGGATTTTTCTGGTGTTCCTAACACCCTGTTTTGCTGCAAAGCCATGTATCAGCTCTTATTTATTTGCTGTTCCAACAAAAATTAAATGGGTTTAAAATTTATGAAGAAGTAAAATGGAGCTGTTCTCCTTTCTTATCTGTATCCTCATTTTTATTTACCAGGAACACAGAACTATAATGGCTTCAGTGTGTTCAGGGTCTCTCCAACAGAAGGAAAAATTGAGGCTGGGATGAGCCAGGATTTTGTGGTTACCTTCAGTCCTGATCATGAAAGTCTCTACTACTCCGACCGTCTCAAGGTTCTGCTCTTTGGCAAGGTGAGACAATCAGGATTATGGAAACAGTCTAAATATTGCATGAACTGATGTAGGGAGGAAAGGGCACGTTTGGGGCCCTCTGACATTTTTCAGGATTAGATATTCAGTTAGTAATCGATAGAAACAGTGATGTGGGGTCCATCCCTGTCACTGTCACCCCACGGCACCGTCGGGAGGGGACAGGAGCTGAGCTCCAAGGGGCTCCTGCAGGGAGCATTGAGTGGCCGAGCAGAGGGGAGAGGGGAGCTCCACCTGCCCGGCAGGAGCAGCAGCACCGGGGAGCCGCTCCTGCAGCCGCTCGGTGCCGGTTCCATCTGCGGCGCTGCCCCGGGATGCTCCGGCCGGAGGCGCAGGTGGCCGCGCCGCGGGCAGCGCCGGGCCCCTGCCAGGACACCAAAAGTTGGTGCAGAGTGACCACTAAAGCCCAGCAGCAGCACTGCAGACGGGCTGGGCTGAGCCAGAGCTGCTGCTGCCCTTGCAAACTGTGGGGCTGCAGCTGGGAATGCGCGGGGCATAAACTGAGGGGGAACGGACACTTGAGCCAGTTTGGCAGCAGAAAGGTTTTGCCTCTTTCAGTGGTTTGTGTGTAAATGGTTTGTGCAGTGCCCTCCTGAGGCACATTTCCCTGGCTGTTTAGAACAGAAATGCCCAGGGGAGGTGCAGAATTCCTGCGTTAGAGCCCAGGATCACTGGGATCGTTCAGGTGGGAGGTGGTGCCGCCACCATTTCCTGGCGCTGCTGGCGTTCAGGTGACCTGAGCTGCCGCCTGCAGCCGGGATTTGCTGTCTCACCCAGCACACAGCCCACGAGGTCCGGCTGAAGGGGGCAGCCCGGGATCACCTCATGTTTGTGGAGGGGGGAGTGCCCCTGGACGTGCCCGTGGAGTCCTTGGCTGTGACCTCACCTGTGGCGCCACAGGAAGCCCTGGAAAAAGGTAAAGTGCCACCTCTGTTTACTGTGGAATAGGGAGGGATCAGACATGGGAATGTTCCTCTTCCTTTAAGAAAAAAGGAAATTTAAGGCAATTTTTTTCCAGAATCAGAAAAAATAAGCATGATGTTACAGCATATATTCATAATACACAAAAATACCACAGAAGTTTCTCTTGAGGAAAGTTTTTCTCTTCGTTTGGATGCAGTTTTGTCTTAATGATGATCTTCTACCTCTGCAGCTTCTTTGAAAAAATGATTATAATGTAATACTACTATGAAGAATTAAGATGCATTTGCTTTCTGCCATTTCTCTGAGGTGTATTAAATATTTAAGAAATTATTTCATATATAATCACATACCCTGGATCCTCCTGTTTGTCCTGTTATGAAACTTCTGGGGGTTTGAAGTTACTCTTCCTTAATTTCATGGGACAGGATGCAAACAGCTCCTGACTCCTGAGCTGTAAATAAGTCCAGGCACACACACATAAGTAGGAATAAAACACACAGAGGTGTGTGCCATGGGCTAGAAAACCAGCCTGGAACTTGATAAACAAGTAATAATTGCACTTTGCAATTGCAAATTATCCAAACCCTCCTTTTCTGTGAAAGGATCTCTTTGTCTGTGCCAGCTCCTGAGGTACCACATCACTTTGTTTTGAGCCATCCTGCTGCATTTTCTGTTGGTTCCAAAAGGCCAAAGGCTCAGTTTGACTGCCTCAGAGTTGACCTGGTTGCTGTTTGTTTAGGGCCACAAGAAGCTGTGAGGTCCCTTCTCCTGCTCCTGGAGTTTGTGGAGGGCTCAGCAGAGCCAGCCAGGGCAGAGATCACCGTGGGGGCCATTCAAAGTCCTCAGCTGGCAGCCAAGAAGGTGAGGCTGATAAAACCTGCATGTTTGTGCCAGGTGCTGTGTGGGATCCTGGCAGTGTGCAAAGGGCTGCTTGTTCCTTCTGTCCAAAATTCACAAATTCATAAAAAGGGCTGCTCGTTCCTTCTGTCCAAAATTCATAAATTCATAAATTAAAAAAGCAGCTTTCAGAGTTTCTAGTGAATTTGATATTATAAAAGCACAGTGTTTGAAAAGCTTATTTTTCAGGGGCTAATATAAGGAATTAGCATTATCATACTAAGTCAGCAACAAACTTAATTTAGCAGTTTTCTTCCTCAATTCTGGAATGTGGAACTCTGAGCCCAGAACTGAATTACAGTTCTGTTATTTCAATGGAAAGGGTGACACAGGGACTGTCACAGTGGGTAGCTGGATTTCAAGGGGCACTTGGGGCAGGGCAGCCCCTGCAGCCCGGCTGTGACAGCGCCGTGTCCGTGCCAGGCCGTGGAGTTCAGCCTGGACAGCGGCCCCGAGCTGCCCCGGGCAGGCTTCGAGCTGGACGGAGCCAAGGGAGCCCTGGAGCGCGGGCAGCTCAAGCGCATCGGCGTCTCGTGGGTGCCACCTGCCGACCTGCAGGTGAGCCTGCGACACCGCTGTGACACAGCGCGGCAAATGAGGAGGTCACACAGGGAGGGGTGACACAGGGAGGGGGGTGACACAGAGAGGGGTGACACAGGGAGGGGTGACACAGGGAGGGGGTCACACAGGGAGGGGTGACACAGGGAGGGGTGACACAGGGAGGGGGTGACACAGGGAGGGGGGTGACACAGGGAGGGGGTGACACAGGGAGGGGGTGACACAGGGAGGGGTGACACAGGGAGGGATGTGACACCGGGCTCCTGGAGGGGTGTGACACAAAGCTCCTGGCAGGTGTCACCCAGGGCTCCTGGTGGGTGTCACACCAGGCTCCTGGCAGGTGTCACCCAGGGCTCCTGGCAGGTGTCACCCAGGGCTCCTGGAGGGTGTCACACAAAGCTCCTGGCAGGTGTCACACAAAACTCCTATTGGGGTGTGACCCAAAGCTCCTGGTGGGTATCACCCAGGGATCCTGGTGGGTGTCACCCAGGGCTCCTGGTGGGTGTCACCCAGGGCTCCTGGCAGGTGTCACACAAAGCTCCTATTGGGGTGTGACCCAAAGCTCCTGGTGGGTGTCACACCGGGCTCCTGGTGGGTGTCACCCAGGGCTCCTGGTGGGTGTCACACCGGGCTCCTGGTGGGTGTCACCCAGGGCTCCTGGTGGGTGTCACACAAGGCTCCTGGTGGGTGCCCCATTTCCCTTCTACTGCCTTGTATCTGCCACTTCTGCCTTGTAGAGGTTGGATGTGATGTCCCAACAGCTCCACGGGGCTGTGATTGCCCTTCCTGATTCACCTCCTGGGGCATTCATGGGGCCTGGAGGCACTGACTCCCCGTGTGTGGGATGGCACAATGAGTAGCTGGTTCCAAAATGAAAAGATTTCTGCCATCGCAGCAGAAAGAGGCAGCAGAGTTCCTGGCAGGGTGAATCCAGCCTCATCCTGCCCCCTGGTAACCCCTGCTCTTGCTCAACCCTGAGCACTCACTGGGGGCTGACAGGATCCATTTCCTTCCAGCCCTCCCCGGGCGCTCTGGGGCTGCTGCTGTGCCAGCTGCCATGGCTGTGACGTGGGGACAGGCTCTGTGGGGCCACGATGCTGAGTCACTGTCACACCTCACTGGCTGCAGCATGAGCACCACTTGGGGACACAGGGGAGCCAGCACAGTGGCTGTCACCTGTCACCTGTAGCTATAACTGGGACCTGCACACCAAGATGTGAAACAGAGTTTAGAAGGTGATCCACTCGTGTCTCCTGTGTCCAGAAGACCAGGTTGGTTTCTGTGTGGTTCTCTCTGCAGACCAGTGACCCCCCTCTGGTGTCAGCCCTCCTGACTGTGAAAGGTGACATCACAGAATGCTACAGAGTCCTGCTCATGGCCAGAGTTGTGTCTGCAGCTGCTCCCACTGCCTGAGGGATCAGGCCAAAGGGAAAGAAGATGGAGGTTCCATTGCTGGGAGGTCTCTGGTGGGACATGGGAGGATTTTGAGAGTGTTGCAAACAAGTGAGGGCAGCAGGGATGTGGGAAGGAAGGGCCATGTAACATTTCTGCTCTGTTTCTCTGTAAACTCTGGTGCCAGTGGCTTCACTTTCCAGCTGACTCTGTGACAATAATTTTGTGTTAGAGGAAAGAATTCCTGAGGGCCCCAAGCAGCTACACCTGCTGTTAATCCCAAGTCTCCCAAAGCCATTCCACCAGGAGGAATATCTGGTTTACATCCACATCAGTGAGTTTCTATCTTTATCCAATTTCAGATGCTTTTTGTAGGATTTGGGAAAGCCTTGACTTTTTCTAAGACCAGAATAAAGTTTCTTATTCAAGCCTCCTCCAAATCATTTGGGGAGTCACTTTAACAATGTACAATCAATGTACAATCAAATGGGAGGAACATTCCTGTGCTCTTCCCTGGATATGGGCAGACACTTGCCAGAGATCCTGGCTGTCCAGGAACTTTGTGTTTCTATATTTGCCTTCTGCTGAATTCTAGGTGAGAGCAGAATCCTGCTGTTCTGGGGAAGCCAGGGTGCCCTGCAGGTGGAACTTCTGTCAGGAAACAGCAGCTGGTTCAGGAAGCAGAGCTGGGGAATGCAGGGAGCAGGAAGGCAGCAGCCATTGGGCACAGGATAATCCTGTGCATCTCTTATCACACTCTTTCCTGAGTCACAGGCAGCCTGTGGCAAAGTTCCCTCCCCAGCACTCGAGGGCGTTGCTGCCCTTTGGCCCCTGGCTGCCAAATCCCTGACTCAGATGATGCAATCAGAAAATAGAAACCTTATTTGTAAATATCCCTGTGGTAACGAGGAACAAGCAGGGGAGCAATTGTCACAGGAACATTTAAAGCAGGCTCCCCCTTTGACAGAGGAGGTTTGTGGGAGTGAAGAGGGGGTTCCTTGTTTTTCCAGCCAGTGTTTGATCCATTGAGATGTGTTCTCATTTAATAATGGCTCGAGTGCCTGTGGAGTCACTTAACTCTTCAGTCTAAAGACTGCAGATGCTGAAGCAGCCCCAGTGTCCTGGGCTGGGCAGCAGCTGGGGGTGGCAGTGCCAGCCAGGGACAGCTCTGCCTTCCTTGCAGGCCCTGGGTGCTGCTGCTGCCACAGCTGGGCCTGGGGCTGGGCACAATGGGCTTTGTGTGCTGGCCCCCTGCAGCCCCAAAAGGGTGAGTAAATCTCACTACAGCCACTAAAAGCACTGCTCACAGCTCTGCCCACTCCACAGTCACCTCATGGCAGGGACCTGGTCAGTGAGCAAGGAAGGGCTCAGCCTGTGAGAGTGGAGAAACTGCCTCAGGCACTGCATTTGTGGGCATCCATTGTGTGAGGATCCTTCAGATTTCACTCCTGCAAACCAAAAAGTGATGGCTGAAACAAATGAGTCCCCAGACTGTGGTTATGATAACCATCCAGAGTGCTGAAAATAAGTGTTACATTATCTACCAGGAAACAACAGCCCTGTCTTAGGAATCTTCCACTTCACAGAGGTCAGGTACTGAGAAACAGCATCCAGAGGACGAAAAGAAGTAAAAAATTAAAGAATGATGTAAAGACAGTGACACTGGTGCCCTCACAGGGTTAGGCTGGGTAAGGAGCAGCTGCCACCAACCAGCTGAAGGCACCACTGGCACCCAGGGGTGAGCAGGGGTGTCACCCACTGTACCTGCATCCCTGGGACTGGAGAGCTTGGATCAATATTTTCACAGGATTGAAGTGAACATAAGTTCTGGGTTTCTCTGGCCAAAGTCTCCACGTTTAAAATTCAGGATGTGTTTGTTGTCTCGGGGGAGGCTTGGACCAGGATAACAGGAACAGGTGGTTATTTCTGGAGGACTGAAAATAAAGTAAACTCTCCCTGTAAACTCCAGCTGACGTTCTGTAAAGCACTTATGGAAATCTGAGAAGGTTTTAGTCCCTTTCATAAGAGAAAAGCCTGGTGTTTTAGCTTGTCCTTGAAAATGATCATTCTTGGGGCACAATGGCTGCTCAGGATTGGGTTTCCCTCTCTTGGGTTGCTTTGTTCTTTGGGGACACAGAGTGTGCAGTGCCAGCTCTCACCTGGGGCAGCACCCAGGCAATGAGACACAGAATGATGTGGAAGGGAAAACAAATTGTCTGCTGTGGAAAAGCAGAGCCCTTGGGAACGTGTGCTGGCTGTGCTGCCTCACCTGGGACACCACTACAGTTTCAAAAGCAGGAGCAGTTCCTGTGTCTGCACAATGTAACCCTGGATGTTTCACTGCCATTCCATTGGCAGCTGCCACAGTAACAATTGTCATGATGCAAACCTGCAATGGTCAGAGATGCACACCTTCAGCTTACTGAAAATGTAGGAATTCTGTGAGGATGCTCCTCCTGCCCACACAATTCTCATGTACAATGTGTGTTATGTGCAATGGCTTCTTGATGTTTTTCCAATGAACAGAAAATTGACTGGGACAGCTGAAGATGGAAACAATTCCCTGGTAACTCAGACACATGGAGCTGATCCAGGAGTAGTGAGTGGGTCTGTAGGGAATTCCCTGAGCACACAGGGAGTGCTGGTGTGTTCTCCTGGCATGGATCAGTGCCACCTCCCAGTGCCCAGCACAGCTCAGCACAGCTCCTGCAAGTTCAGCTCTTGGAAAGGCACCAACCCTGTTCAATTCTGGGCTTCCAGAGTGGGTTATCCACACTGGGCATTAAAACATGGAACCTGCTGTTTCTGTTCCCATATCACAAGACTCCAATAGGAATGGAGCTGTTGTTGTGAGGACAATATGGAAAATGTGACCTCAGAAGTATTTCTTCATTATCTGGAAGTTGACTTTTTCTGCTCTTCTATCTGCACTTGTGACCATTCTGCTTTCAAACTGAGTTTTGCAACTGTGACCACTCTTGGGTTCCTGGATACAAACTCGTGCTTTCAGATTTGGATCTAAAAGTGAACATGAACTTCATGGCACTGATGCAGTTCTGGTTTAATGAGCAATTCACACCCCCACGTATGATCTTAATAATCCTTCAGGGCAAGCCCAGCTCATTTGTAAAGCAGAGTGAGAGAGTAAGCACTGGTGTCACACACATTTATTAATTCATGTCCTGCTTCTCCAGAAGTGACTTCAGCTATTTCCTCACACGTATGAGCGCAGGTTTCCCTAAATGAGCAATGGCCCCATGACCCTGAGCAGTGCTGGAGGAAAACACTGCAGTCACTTTGTCACATGCCATTGCTGAGCCTGGAACCACCGGCCTTCAGTTCTAGGAATCCAAAGTAGGGAACATCACCTGGTGCTTCCCAGGCATTGTGTGCATTGGGCTCCCCATGGATTGTGCTGGGCTGGCCCTGACAGGACCCCAGGTGCCACCAAAGCCACTCCATTGCTGCCCTCCTCAGCTGGACAGGGAGGAGAACTCAACAAAGGCTCATGGGTGGAGATAAGGAATTTCTACATTTGAAACGTGGGACACAGTTAAATAGCCTGGAGCACAGCAATCCTGAAGGGCCGTCAGTACCTTTTCAGTCGTGTTTCATCTGCTTTAACAAGGCTGGTTTTAGAAGGGGAAATTATCTGCTCTTCTAAACATTTGTTTCTGACTCATATATTTCATACCAGGTTTCTCATTCTTTTATTTCTCCTTCAAGTCCCTCTGACGCAGCAGAGGCTCAGGGTGTGTCCAGGGGCCGCACACTTGATGGGTTCTGGTCTGGTGAGAGCATCTGGTGCAGCCCTGAAGCGCTCCGGGGAAAGCTCTGCAAGCGGAGCTCTGTCCCCTGTAGCCCCGCCCTGCCATCCCGGGCTGGGCAGGGACAGGGACCGGGACAGGGGATGGGACAGGGGCAGAGACAGGGACAGGGACAGGGGCAGGGACAGGGACAGGGGCAGGGATAGGGACCGGGGCAGGGGCAGGGACAGGGGCAGAGGTAGGGATAGGGGGGGACAGGGGCAGGAATAGGGGCAGGGACATGGACAGGGGCAGGGCCAGGGGCACTCCGGGGTATCCGGGCCGCTCTGCCCCGCCCGGCCCCGACCCCTCCCGCAGGCGGGGCGGTGCTGCCCGGGGCTGCCCGGAGCTGCTCAGTCCTGCCCGCCCGGCTCTGCCCCCCCGGGCTGATGCCGGTTTATTTATTGCGCTGCCCAGCACGGGCCGGCCCCAGGGCTCGGTGTCCCCTTTCAGCGCCGGCCGCGTGTCCTTGAAGCGGCTCCCGGGGCTCACGGACGCTCGCCCGCCTCGGGAGCCTCGGGCACAGGCAGCAGGGACGGGCCCTTCTCCTCCGGCACAGGCAGCAGGGACGGGCCCTTCTCCTCCGGCACCTGCTGATCCACCGCGGGCTCTGCCTTCCCCGGGCATCGCTCTGCTCTGGGAACAAGCGTGACAGCTCTGCCCGGTGAGTAACCGCTGCCTGTTCCCGAGCCTTTCCCACCGTGACCAAGTGACATTCCCACACCAGAACGGTGACTTGCTCATGGCCATCCCTTACAGCTTCTTTTTTGATCTCTAAGACAGTCAGCGACTTTTAAATTCACTTGGCTGCCCTTGCTCTGTGGACTGAACGGTTCTCTCCCAAGACGATGCCCAGGTGTCCCTGGTTTGCAGTTTGCAGAGGCTGTGCTGTGGTCAGAGCCACCGTTCTGTCACACAAATCCATTGCAGGAGGTTCGGCACACACAACCCTGCTGAAATGGCACAGGAGCTGTTCTCCTCCTTTGTGCTGCACCAGAGCTGAAAAAAGCAATTTCTGCCTGCACTGGAGCTATGGAAAAAGTAACTTTAAAATATCTGGGGGACACTTGTCCAGACCAGCATTTCAGACAGGCCCCAGGTATGAGGCACCTCATCTCAGTTACCTTTAAATAACACTGATTTGGCTTTTTGGGAATCCTGCACAAGTCATTCTCTCCCCCAAGCAAGAGTAAAGCACCACTCAAGAAAAAGATTTATTGACTCAGAAGCAACTTTTACAGTGGGATTGTTTGCATGTCCTCATCTGGAGTAATGGTACAACCATGAAGAACAATCTAAGGTGGTTTTGCTCCATACTCTCACTGAATGCTTTCCCTTTCCCACCCCAGGGAAGTGCATTCCCTGTCATACCTGCACTGTTTAAATCAGTGAATCATCTGCCTTCCTTCACAGATGCCCTCAGAACATGTCTGATTGGACAAGTCTGTGGTATGTCTGGTAAGTTGGCTTTCAATCTTCCTAACCCAGAGCCATTTGGAGGTTTTTATGAGCAGCACTTGGAGCTGGGCAGTGCAAAGGCTTCTCCCAGGCAGGATCAGGGAAGGGTTTCTCTGTTTCCAGAGGAGTGGACTGGATGAGGCCAGGGGAGATTGGGTGTCAGGTGGGGACCAGCATTCACTGAGGGCTGTGTCATCTTTCCCTTCTGAGTGCTCTGGAGTTGAACTCCAGGGCTTGTTTGGTTTTCCTAAACAGCCAGAGCCTTGCTGGCCATTGGCTCTTCCCACAGGGCAGCCTCAGCAGGGATTTGCTGGGCCCTGGCCCTGCCCCATCCAGGGCTCACTCCCTTCTATGGGACAGGGACAAGGGACAGGGACTGTCCCCTCTGCTGGGCACAGAGTGAGCACAGCCTGCTGGGAGGGGCAAACTGGGACCGGAGGGGGGATTCCCAACAGGATTCATCTCCTCCCTCACACCTGGTACAGGTGCCCTGACACTGTTTCCATGGTTGGCATTCTGTCCATGCATTGGCTTTGAGCACACAGAGGGAGTTGATTGCTTCACCTCCTTCAGCCTGAAGCAGTTTTGGTTGATACACAGAGCTGTTTAAAAAGACACAGTTACCAAAAATAGATTGAGAAGGCTTCTAAAAGCCTCCAGGAAAAGAGGGAGTTGGATTGAGAATCTGAGAGGTGGGAAGGTGGAGTTTTAGTGGAGAGGAGAACCTGAAACACAGGTATATCAGTCTAAGTACATTGTAAATTGTTAAATGATAAACTTCCTTAAGCAATAGCTAGAGATAGAATTGTGTTTTCAAGGCATAAATATAATTTAATATAATTTCCATGCTGGTTTATAAAGAGAGCCCCTAGACTTGTGAAAGTTTGTGTTTGTACTTCCCTCCAAGTACAAACCCTCTCTTGCTGTGGAAAGCAGAGCCCTTCTCCCTGCACAGAAGTTGAAAATAACCCAAAATTGTGAAATGTTTCAGCACCTGTGAGCCAGAAGGGGCTGTACTGCTGGGCAGTAATTCTTCAGCTCGTGACTGAGTGTTTGTAATCCAAGTTTCTAACCCAGGATCCAGCCCCATTCACAAGTGAAGCAAGGAGGCTTGGCCTGCTCTCTGACCATTTGGGGTGAACTGATATTGTGGTTTAGAAGCAGTAAAACACAAGCAGTGCACTGGAGCTGTTCCCCCTCCCTCTTTCAGGCTGATCTTGCTGCTGGTGTCCCTGCTCCTGCTCTGTGGGGTCTCAGTGAGCTGTGTCAAGTTCTGCTGCAGGAAGAAAAGGCTCCCAGTGGAGCCCTTCCCCCGGCACCCCTGTGACCTGACGGTGATTGGCATTGACAGTGACAGCACTGCCCACAGCACAGTGACCTGTGAGTATCCTGGCAGTCACCCTGAGCTCCTCAGCCCGTGCTCCTCACCCTGAGCTCCTCAGCTCCTCAGCCCGTGCTCCTCAGCCCGTGCTCCTCACCCTGAGCTCCTCAGCCCGTGCTCCTCACCCTGAGCTCCTCACCCTGTGCTCCTCACCCTGAGCTCCTCAGCCCGTGCTCCTCACCCTGAGCTCCTCAGCCCGTGCTCCTCACCCTGAGCTCCTCACCCTGTGCTCCTCACCCTGTGCTCCTCACCCTGTGCTCCTCACCCTGTGCTCCTCAGCCCGAGCTCCTCACCCCGTGCTCCTCACCCCGTGCTCCTCACCCCGTGCTCCTCACCCCGTGCTCCTCACCCCGTGCTCCTCACCCCGTGCTCCTCACCCCGTGCTCCTCACCCCGTGCTCCTCACCCCGTGCTCCTCACCCCGTGCTCCTCACCCTGTGCTCCTCAGCCCGTGCTCCTCAGCTCCTCAGCCCGTGCTCCTCAGCTCCTCAGCCCGAGCTCCTCACCCCGTGCTCCTCACCCTGTGCTCCTCAGCCCGTGCTCCTCAGCTCCTCAGCCCGTGCTCCTCAGCTCCTCAGCCCGAGCTCCTCACCCCGTGCTCCTCACCCTGTGCTCCTCAGCCCGTGCTCCTCAGCTCCTCAGCCCGTGCTCCTCAGCTCCTCAGCCTGTGCCTGGAGCTGTGTCCAGCCCTGCAGGAACAGCAATTCCCAGTGAGCTCCCAGAACAAATTCCAGCCCCACAGGGTGGGCACAAGAGGTGAAGGGGGGGATCAGGGTGACAGTGTGACACTGAAGACCAGGAGTGACCCTATGGACAGCTTCAGTATACAGTGCATTCATTCTGAATACACAAAAGTCTGTAATTTCCTGGTAAAAAGCAGAATTAGCCCTTTATATATCAGTGTCCCATGCAGGTGTTTAATTTTTATTTTTAATTCTTTTTCTTCCCAGCATACAGCTCATGGCAGTACCCTCCAAGTGTCCAGATTCCCTTGGTATTTGTGGATATGGATAAGAACACTGTGTCCCCTCCAGCTTACAGCCTCTATGCCATGGACCTGCCACCTTCCTATGATGAAGCTGTTCAAATGGGAAAGCAAGTGGCACGGACAAACCAGAAACTTGATGACATCCCTGAACAGGTGACACCACGTGGGCTGAATCCCAGCCAGTCCCCACCTGACACAATCAGCAGAGATCCAGCAACACAGGCAAATTCAGAAGGTTCAGAAGATGCCACAAAAGAACAGCCACAGGTGTGACTCAGTTCAGATGGGAACTGAACTGAGAAAAGTAAGGGAAGGACTGTAAGAGTTAAAGAAGACATGAAGAGTTTGGGTTTCTAAGTAGGTTATGATGGAAAGATATTTCTTCTCATGCCCTTGTAATGATCTGTCAGAAGAAATGTTTTCTGTGACTGCTGTAATCCCCTGGTAAAGCTTCTTCAAGGATATGAAATGAGGTAAAAGGGCATCAGTTTAAAAATGCCTGTAAAAGTGGGACATGAATGCTTGTTCATCTTCTGATAAAAAAATTGTTCCTTGTGTCCAGCAATAAAAAAGGTTAGGAGAGTTTTGCCAGCTTGGGAATACGCACTCAGAACAGCAGAGACAGGAAGCTGCTGTACTAGAACAGAAGTTTCCCAAGCTGGAGTGGAAGGGGGAATCCCAGCAAGTGACACTGAACAGCCTCTGTGGTTTCTCTTCCTTTGAGAACACCAAGTGCCCAGGAAGCTGCTGAGGACAAAGTGCTGCCCATGTTCCTCCAGGAGCAGGAAGATGCCAGGACAGGAGAACATGGAGGGAAGAGCTTTGTGTTGGTTCCCAGCTGCACAAAGGGAATGAGGCACATGAGACACAGACACTCCTGTGCTGCTGGTGGTCATGGGACCCCAAGGGATTGGTTTTGAGGTTCTATAAATCTTTCCATTTCTATTCTCAAGATGTGTTGCCTTGTGGGTGGTTCCCTTTGCTATTTAATTTTTCCACATTAATTCCAAAGAGACACCTGCACACATGGTTCAGTATTATTGATGTGTTTCAAATATTCATCAAATGTTTCAAAGGTACATTTATATTTTGTTATCTGCTCAGGTGTCAGAATCTCAGGCAGCACAGGAAAGAGAAATCCCAGGTTCCTGGCAGCTTTTACCAGTTCAGCACATGGACAAGCTCAGGAATGAGCAGGTGACACAAAACATGCCTGTGCTGAGCCATCCAGAGTAAGTCAGAGATACAAATCCCACAGGACAGGCTGGGCAAAAGTTCAAAGAAAATGCTCTTAGGGATGGTTCTTTGTGAAGTACTGATAGAGGGATAACTGCTGGGCATCATTTTAGAACTGGGAGCTTGGAGCTGATTACAGCAGTAGCAGCCCAGACAAAAATATGGGCTCCAGAGGCAGGGTTTTAATGCCAGCTTTTTCCCTTGCTCTGCCATATTCCAAATGGTCCAAATTTTGTCCACTCCTGAGCAGTGATTTTCTTTGAATCCACTTCAGCAAGGTGCTAATCTGGCTGCTTTAGGAACATGAGCAATTGCCAGGGTGGCTCATTGCTCTGGGTAAGAGCAGCAAGCAAAGCCTGAGCACTCGCTGCTGTTACTGAATGTAGCATAAATTTGGTGTCTGTCATTAACAGGCAGTAGAAGTGCTGGGCACAAAAGCCTGCACAGCTTTTACAAGACTGTTGTTCTCTGACAACCATTACTGCAAGCACGGCCCTGGAAATGAGCACTAATGATTTAAAGATGAGGATCTCTGCCAGCCACAGGCCCGAGATGCTGCTGCAGAGTCATGTGTGAGCTGTCCATGAGTCTGGCTCCCCAGGGAAGGGTCAGTTCTATATTTAACTTGCTTGTAACTTACTATGAGGGCTGACTGGTGCAACAAATCTGCTTCTCTTGTGTCTCCTCTCTGTCATCCTTCATTATATTTCTGCTGTTTTATTCTTTCCTCTGCTTTCCTTATCTGTGTCAAGATGGAGGCTGGGCATAAGCCAGGGTAACTCTGGATGTGTCTGCCTGGAAGGGCAATATATGCCCAGCTCTGGATGTCTCCAAGCCATAAACGCAGCTGATGTATTTTTATTTATTGAAACTTTTCCATCGGACTCAGAACGAAGCCTCTGCCCCTCCGAAGAAGGAATTAGTGCTGGAGGGAAATGGCTGAGCGCCGGGAATGCAAAACCGGGCGAGTGAGAACCGTGACTGACACAAGAGGGCAGTGCCTGCCTGCTCCTGTGCCTGCAGGGGACGGGATCGGGGCAGGGGAACCGCCAGGCTCCAAATCCCTGCCCTGCCCTGCCCTGGTGCTCCTGTGCCTGCAGGGGAAGGGATCGGGGCAGGGGAACCGCCAGGCTCCAATTCCCTGCCCTGCCCTGGTGCTCCTGTGCCTGCAGGGGACGGGATCGGGGCAGGGGACGGGATCGGGGCAGGGGAACCGCCAGGCTCCAAATCCCTGCCCTGCCCTGGTGCTCCTGTGCCTGCAGGGGACGGGATCGGGGCAGGGGAAGGGATCGGGGCAGGGGAACCGCCAGGCTCCAATTCCCTGCCCTGCCCTGCCCTGGTGCTCCTGTGCCTGCAGGGGAAGGGATCGGGGCAGGGGAACCGCCAGGCTCCAAATCCCTGCCCTGGCCCTGGTGCCACGGGACTGCCAGCTCCGTTCTGTTGGTCACAGGAGATGCAAAACCCCAAATGCCTGTGGGTTCCTAGGAATAAGGGCATAATCTGGTGGGGAAATCTTGTGTTTTGCCCAGGCTGTTGCCTTGTAATGTAGCTCATTAATTCAGAAATTGTTAACAGCAGCTATGCCCCAGTCAGCCCTCAGGAACACAGACTTCCCTCTGCACACAAAAGCAGCTCAGTTTGTGGGTAACCTTCATAGTTAGGAAATTATTGAGGTCTTTCTTGAGACTTCTCCAGGGTGGCGCCATGCTGGAGTCGCCCTGCAATGGAAGCTTGGAGAGATCCCTCATCTCTGGCCACCATCTGTGATGATCTCTCACTACAGCTTCTGTTTCACAGAACAGGTAGAACTTCACATTTTTGAAAGCTACAATTCTCTATCACTTTGCTTGAAATTTGTCAGTGGATTCAGAAGTTATTGGTTGGGTGTGCAGAGTGGAAGGAGGGGAAGGAGGACATGGATTGGGAATTTGTGATTCCAAGGCTTCACTTCCAGAAGAAACCAATCCTAAAAAGAACACCTAAAAAGGGGGGGAGGTTGGTCCCACAGCAGGGGAAAGGCTTGGCCTGATGCAGGATCTCAGAATTCTGATTTGTCACCATCACTGGATCTATTCAAGTCTGATTATATCCACACAAGCTTTGTGACATCTCTAAGGGAAAAGCCCCTCTCTGTAATTACCAAAGTGCATTTTTAATTGTGATTTCAGCTTGGCACTGTTCAGCATGCAATTTTTCTTCTCTCATTTGTTCAGAATGATCATTTTGTCAGTTGTTTTCTGCTGTTCTTTGCTGGCTGTGCTGGGGAGATGGACTGCTGAGGCTGGAGCCTCCATCACTGTCCCTGCTCTCACAATGCACTCAGCACGAGCACTTGTGCTCAGAAAGAAAATGCAGCCATGGAAGTAAATTTTCTCAATAATTCATGGGCTTTATAGCCCAGAGCAAATTATACCTTGGCTCTGTCATGAAACTCAGGCTGCAAATCCCTTTATAGCCAAGCTCGTTAACAATATCAGTAAAGTGGTAGCTCTAGACTGGCTTTGATAATTGATGCATTAGAATCTTTGGAGAGTATTTAGTGGTAAACCTGCAGCATCCAGACTGAGCCATCAGTGGGGGCTGGATTGAGGAAAAACCATTTCTTTGTTTGCCTTGCAGTTGCCTTTGTCTGCCTCAAACAGCTCAGGTTTTGTTGCTTTGTTTTCTACCTCATTTTGTCTTTATCAGCTGCAGTTTTTTGAGGGGAAAGGATCACTGAGGGGAAAGGATCACTGAGGGGAAAGGATCACTGAGGGAAGAGGATCACTGAGGGAAGGGGATGACTGAGGGGAAAGGATCACTGAGGGAAAAGGATCACTGAGGGAAGAGGATCACTGAGGGGAAAGGATCACTGAGGGGAAAAGATCACTGAGGGATCACTGAGGGAAGGGGATCACTGAGGGAAAAGGATCACTGAGGGGAAAAGATCACTGAGGGATCACTGA
This sequence comes from Agelaius phoeniceus, assembly GCF_051311805.1. Lineage (NCBI taxonomy): Eukaryota > Metazoa > Chordata > Aves > Passeriformes > Icteridae > Agelaius > Agelaius phoeniceus. The sequence goes on from NC_135288.1 coordinate 6,306,794, forward strand.
GGGAAGGGGATCACTGAGGGAAAAGGATCACTGAGGGAAGGGGATCACTGAGGGAAAAGGATCACTGAGGGAAGGGGATCACTGAGGGGAAAGGATCACTGAGGGATCACTGAGGGAAGGGGATCACTGAGGGGAAAGGATCACTGAGGGATCACTGAGGGGAAGGGGATGACTGAGGGAAGGGGATGACTGAGGGAAGGGGATCACTGAGGGATCACTGAGGGGAAGGGGATCACTGAGGGGAAGGGGATCACTGAGGGATCACTGAGGGAAGGGGATCACTGAGGGAAGAGGATCACTGAGGGAAAGGATCACTGAGGGAAGAGGATCACTGAGGGGAAAGGATCACTGAGGGATCACTGAGGGAAAAGGATCACTGAGGGAAAGGATGACTGAGGGAAGGGGATCACTGAGGGAGAGGATCACTGAGGGAAGAGGATCACTGAGGGAAGGGGATCACTGAGGGGAAAGGATCACTGAGGGAAGAGGATGACTGAGAGAAGAGGATCACTGAGGGATCACTGAGGGAAGAGGATCACTGAGGGATCACTGAGGGAAGGGGATCACTGAGGGAGAGGATCACTGAGGGAAGAGGATCACTGCTGCTGCCAGGATGGATGAGTGGGACACTGCAAAACCTGCTCACTGATGGAACAAAATATCTCTGCCACAACCACTCCTCATGGTCACTCCTGGCTGCCTCCTGGTTCTGATCCTGATCCTCTTTACCTGTTAGAACTCCTTTTGCTTAGGGAGACACTGCCTAATTTGCTGCAAGTAGCAGAGGTTCTTTCCTTCACCCACAATTAAAATACAAACTGTGAGAGAAGCCTTGGAATCCTTCTCAGAGCAGATGATGAAAACAAAAGTATCACAGGGGAATTGTGCTCTAAAAACTGGAGAAGACAATAAATGTTTTATGAAATTCTACATCCTAAGGTCAAACTCAATGCACAAAAAAGGTTTAGGTGCAAACCCACATTGCTGGGAAAATATTTTGTTCTGGTCGGTCAAAATTTAGAATATAAAATGCCAGAGCTGCTCTTTTTATCTTCCTGGAAGGAAAAAGGGGGCTGTAGAAAAGAATGCAGACTTCCACATATATTTCAATTTTTTTTTAAATAACAACGCTCACCTTGGGCACACAGAGAAAGGAGAAAATCAATTTCTATTTCAAACCTAGAAATGAATCTGCAAACCTGAATCTGTATTAAAGTGCTTAATTTTTACTCTTTTTCCCCCCTGCTTTCCCAAGTAGCTCAAAAACGAAACAAAAGAGAAGAGCCTGATGTTGAACTCTTCTTTGTGCATTGTTTTTTCTCTCCATGCTAGGAGTTTATGGCATAACTACTTCCTCCAACAAGTGAGGAAGTGCAGTCCCAAGGTCCAAGCACTGACCTGGGAACCCTTTTGGTGACTTTTCTGCCACAGACTCCCCCCTGACACTGGTCTGTAGAACAGGGACTCAGCTCTGCCTTTTCTTGCACAGAATTGGAGGATGAATACGCTGAGCGTGGGCTGCGCTGTCACAGTGAAATACAGGTACAGTCAGAGCATGATGAACTTTGTGTGGGACATGAAGAGCAGGAAAAATCCTCAAATCCCACTCCCTCCCCCTCTTAAGGGGCGAATCTGGAGAAGAAACTGGGGCAAAGGGTGAGGTTTAGAAACAGCCCCTGGGCTTGAGGCGCCTCCTCCCAACATTCCCAATGAGGGGGGAGATGGGCAAGGTTTGCTCAGCGCCCCGGGGCCGGAAAGGTTTCTGTGCCCAAAACCCTCCCCGAGAGCTGCGCCAGGCCGGGCGCTGTGCTGGGGGCAGAAGCGGCTCTGCCCCGCACGAAAGGGCACCTGCAGGCAATGGAGCGGTGATTGGCCCGCAAAGCAGACGGCCATAAAAACAACACAAAAATAACACAAAGCACTCGGGGGTGTCTGGAGAGGTCTCCCCCGCCCTTGGCTGCGCTGCCGGCTCCCAGCAGATGGGGGAAGTGAGCCGGAGCGGCCCCGCTGAAGGTCGGCTGGGCAGGCTGCAAGGCCAAGGCACAGAGCAGCGATTCCATTTACTGCGGTTGTTGGGAGGAAAAAAACGGGGGATGTTTTTATTCCTTACTTATTTCGCATATAGACTTTCTCCTCTTGATAAAAGGCCCACAGTACCTGCTGTAAAACACGGAAATTGAAATGGCTTGGGCCATCTGGGAAATAAAAAAGAGTATATTTGGTTATTTTGCACTGTAATAATGAGGAAAAAAATCGGTGATAATGAGTAGGGTTATCTCTCAATCAAGAAACAGCCTGGAGTGGGACAGACTCCAGCTCTACCACAGATATCCTGGGCATCTCAATAGGTTTCAATGTCTCTGCCTCTGTTTTCCCTGGGTAAACAATTCTAGGATCCAGAGGGTGGAAGGGACCTTTGGACATCCCCTGGTCCAGCCCTGCTGCTCCCTGGGCCCTGCCCACTGTGGCTCTGGATTCTCCAAGGATGCAGAACTCACTGCCCCTCTGGGCAGCCTGTTCTACTGTCCGACCCCTCTTACAGTGAAAATAGGAAATTTTGTCTTGTTGGAGTGGAATTTCCTGTATTTGGGATTGTTCCTATTGCTTCTTACAGTGCAAGCTGGTGCCAAGTGAGAAAAGTCTGCCTCTGTGTTCTCCATCCTCTCCCCCAGGTGTTTATACACATTTACAGATCCCTCCTGCATCACCTCATCCTGAGGCCAAAGACTCCCAGCTTGCTCATCCTCCCCTCACACGTCAGCTTCGATGCCTTCACCATCCAAATATTTAACTCCATCTTTTCTCCAGCTTGTCCAAATCACCCAGGAATTTCCCCTGGATCCCCGGGCGCTGTTTAAGGGATTTCTCCTGCCTGTGCACTGAGGAGCTGCAGAAAGCAGAGCGTGAAGTCCCCGTGGGTGCTGTCCCTGCCATGGCATCACCTCCCACAGCCAGGCTGTGACACCACAGCTGTGACACCTCATGGCCACCCCAGCGTGGCCCCACGGGAAGGGAGAGCCAAGGTGAACCCAGAGCAAGGTGAATCTCCCCTCTCTGCTCTGCACCAAGTGTTTAATCACAGGTGCCTGAGCTGCTGGAACAGGGAAAGGAACGCGACCTTCCTCCTGCTTTGGGGTGGGAGGTGCCACAGAAATCCCCCTCCTTTGGGAGACCACGCTTCAGAAGCACAGGAAATTGCCTGGATTTAAAAAAGGAACACAAGGAATAATGCTTTTCCAGGCCAGAGAAGGAAGAGAGATTTCCCTCCCTTTCTCTAGTTCATCACATTGCCACCAACAACAAAACCATGTTTCATCAGAGCTTGGCCTTGCTCCCCCAGGTTTTAATCAAAATGATTATTGATGAAAAATCTTAAGGGAATTGTAGCTAGAGATGCTGCAAACCCACTGCTCAGTGCTGTGCCAGAATAATTGTAATGAAAATTCAAAGTTTCTCACTGATTCCTACCTCTTCATTTCCCAACATATCCCACTATTCTAGGTACAAATCCTACACCCCAAAATCTCCAAGATTTAATCAATGTTCAAGATACCAGGTAACACACATTAATGTAATTAGCACAACAAAATCAGGATAATTAGAGCATCTATGGAATTACTTTGGTCACTTCTTCATCCATTTACAACTATAAATCATGAAAGTGCAAGTGTGTACACGTGTCTAATCAGCTGATGGCTGTGACACACAGCCCTTCTTCCTGCCCCCTGCTCCTTTTGGCTCCTTGGTGCCTCTTCCCTTTGTAACTCTGTGCAGTCACTTACCCATGGATCTGTGCTTAATCCTGATCCCAAACTGGCTCCTCCGAGTCTGAGAAAGCATTCAGAGAAATGAAACTAAAATAAAAGGAGTTTCTCATCCATCTGGAGATGGGGTGGGGGATGGAAGAGGCAACTGCTAGGTCCAAAACTCAGTCAGATTGTTCTTTATGACACGAGCCCCAAAGCACAGGTGTGGATGTAGAAAGGGCTCTCTTCAAATCTGCATGTCTGAGTTCTAGAGATCCACACCTAAAGCTGTGGCTGCATATTCTCGAATTCAGGGAAGGCTCCAGTAGAAAATCTCTGGCACAGGAAGTTCAGTTCAGCTTCCTCTCCAGATTTCCTTCCTCCACCTCCTCAGATGCAGAACAGCGGGGAACTCACCCTGGCCTGGCCAGTGCAAACTCCCAGCAGAGCAGAGCTGGAGTCTGAGGGCAAACCTGCAGCTCCAGGGGTCAGGGGAGGCAGCACAGCCCAGGGGCTCTGGGGGACAACACCGAACCCCAAATGTCCTCAGCTGCTGAGCTGGGCTTGGTACCTGCACACAGAGCCATGAGAGACACAGGACAGTGACCCCAGTGCCATCAGAGACACAGGACAGTCACCTCAGTGCCATCACACACACAGGACAGTGACCTCAGTGCCATCAGAGACACAGGACAGTCACCTCAGTGCCATCACACACACAGGACAGTCACCTCAGTGCCATCACAGACAGGACAGTGACCTCAGTGCCATCAGAGACAGGACAGTCACCTCAGTGCCATCACACACACAGGACAGTCACCTCAGTGCCAGCACAGACACAGGACAGTCACCTCAGTGCCATCACACACAGGACAGTCACCTCAGTGCCATCACACACACAGGACAGTCACCTCAGTGCCATCACACACACAGGACAGTCACCTCAGTGCCAGCACAGACAGGACAGTCACCTCAGTGCCATCACACACACAGGACAGTCACCCCAGTGCCATCAGAGACAGGAGTCACCTCAGTGCTGTGGCACTGGGCACTGGGCACTGGGCAGGAAGGGGTTACATCCCACGCCTCACCTGCTATTCCATCCAAGCACACAGAAGAGTCCTTGGGTTTCAGTCCCATCAGCTGCTCAGAGTGAGAGATAATAATAAATAATAAATAATAAATAATAAATAATAAATAATAAATAATAAATAATAAATAATAAATAATAAATAATAAATAATAAATAATAAACAGGAGCAGCAGCAGTTCCAGAGCCAAAGGGGGACGCTGGCTCGGGTGCATTTCTGCTGACTGGTGCACATCAGGAAACCACAGAGTGCCTTTAGCTTTGACTCCAACATTAATTTTGGCACTGGAAAGAGGTTTTATTAAAAGTACTGAAAATGTCATTCATCTTTATTCGTATTGCATTTGTTACAAGGATTTAAACCCCAATATGGAACTATAGGGAGAAGAAAAAATGGAGATTGACTCATCTGATCATAAAAATAAATGGAACTCTAAACATGTTTTAAATAGTAAGAAGTACATTTGGGTATTATATTTCTAATACTGGAAGGTGGTACTGATCTGAACTGTTTTTCATGGTTTGTTTTTTCTCCAAGGTGTTCTTTCTGAACCCCTTATAAACTAAATTATTTGTAGGTATGCTATGATGGTAGACCATAATCCATAGGGGAAAAATAAATAAAAGGTGGAAATGTGAAGAATTGAAACCATTCCATTATTTTTAAATATTAAATTCAAAGGAAACAAAACTATTCTTTGCAGTACTACCCAGTAATAGAAGAGATTTGAAATCCTGCTGTAAGTCCATTTACCCAAAATTGTCTTTTTGCCTATTTCAGTTAATGCTGGACAGTACATTGATAATGCTGGATCTTTGCTAGGATGTTCCCAAGAGCTAAGTGGGGAATTTAAATTACTTGCAGTCTAGAACTCCTAACGTGAAATCCAGATTTTTCTGCTGCAAATATAAAATTTACAAAATAAAATTAAAAAAAAATCTGATGCAAATCCCTACTGGCAGCAGCGTGGCAGAAACCACAAAAGCCCAATGACCTTTCTGCTTTATGGGATTGGCACAACAGCACCAGAAATGGAAGAGCTGAATTCCAGCTGTGACAGCTCTTGAGTGAAAATGTCTTTAATCAAGCATCACCTCTCAACACACAATAATCACCTACAAGCAGGTTTGATGCTCAGGTCTGACACTGGATTGTTCAGTGAGTAAAAAGTTAAAGGTTTCTAGAGAACACTGGGGTTTTATGGGTTTTCTTCCTAGTTCATGATAATGTTATCACTGGGGAAAGGAGGTGGTTTATGTTACTTTGAGTATCTATTTTTTAATGTATTTCTTGACCCTTTGCAACCTCTTAGTCCAGACTTGCTTGTGTTTTAAGGTTTATAAAAATATTTCCCATCAAAATTATTTCTTCAGTAAATATTTTGGCTTGACTAAGCAAAACTATACATGTAGAGGGGCTTATTTTTTCCACTATATGTAATTGTCTTTGTATAAAAACGAAATTTCATGTGCTGTTTATTTACTAAAACATCCATTCGTTCAGCCTCTGAAAATCCAACTGTGTTGGCTGCTTGTACTTTGTCAGTTCTCTTGAGCAGTGGCTACAGAGATGTCACATTTTATATAAAGTTTTGTTTTGCTGCTTGGAAAAATGAATTTTATAAGCACATTCTCTGTAACAGGTTCTCCCAAGGAAGGCATTCACAGAATTGCTGACAAATGCTGTGAGATTTGAGATATTTACTGGAACAGATCCCCCAGGTCACAGGAAAATTCTCTTTTTTGTACATTTAGAATCCAGCCCAGACTCTCACTCAAAGGACATGAGCAGAATTTGGCTTTAAGTTCTTTCATTCTGAGCAGCAACTGAACTGTGTTTTACTTTTTTCCCAAATACATTTTCCCAAATAAATACCTTTTTTTGGAGTATGGGATGTAACCATCACTGAACCTACTCATTCCCTATTGCAATTCAATTAATGCCTACTGAACTTTCCAATTGACTTCCCAGGGATTCTCCAAGGACAGCGGTCAAGTCCCCTGACCATGAATATTTTTGTTTTACAGCTGCATTTTTGTTTTCTGGATTCTGGAATCTTGCAGGAGCCCTGAAGTTCTCCTTCAGCTGCAGTTGAGGCCCTTGGGGAGAGCAGACCTGGTTGGCAGCAGCTCCCTCAGGACACAGAGCTGGGCCCCTTGCCCACACTGCTCCTCCAAGGCTGGAGGGAGGCATGGAAGCCCCAGGGAATCTGACACACACAAGGTGAGCAAATCCTTCTTGTCTCTGAGGGCATTTCAAACTTCACCACAGGCCTGGTGTGCCTGGCATCATGGAAAGTTCAGCAGCCAGGCTGAGTTCTCAATGTGGGTTCCAAACTCTCAGCATCTCCTGGGTCCCAGTTGTTTTTCTGTTTGCTGCTCAATGAAGCCCTTGAGGAAAGTCCCTTTAAATGGGGAAATATGAGGATTTAAATGGGGAAATATGAGGATTTAAATGGAGAAATGTGAGGATTTAAATGGAGAAATGTGAGGATTTAAATGGAGAAATGTGAGGCTTTAAGCTTTTACTCAAACTGCTTGATCAGCCTTCGTGCAGCCCAAGTGTTCCCTACTTAAAGGAAGGCCTGCATGTGTGCAATTATTGGGTGTGTTTATGGATGTGTGTAAACACACAGTGCACAATCTCATTTCTAAGATGATTATAACCATTCCCTTTGTTGCTTTTATATTATTTTCCAAGAGCAACAAAGGACTTTTAAAAGCCAAGCTACAGCTTGCAAGTTTAAAGGTACAGCAAAAATGGAAACTCATAATAAATACCTGAGTACAAAGGAAAAGCAGAATATCCCCAGCCCATGGCAAAGAGCTCTGATACATTTCTGATTCTAGGGAAAATACAATCAAAGCTATTCTTTTGTCTTTCTCAAGATGGATTTGTTTAAATAGAATGAAAAAAAAAGGAGAATTGGTGTTTGGTAAGTGTATACCATGCTCAGACCAAGCTTGAGACACCTGTTTATGCTTCTAAGTTGGAAGATGAAAAAAAAGAAAAGTTCAGAACAGAGCACTCCCAGCAGAGGAGTTTTGGGTTTTGTTGAACAAGTATCTACATTAAATAGATTATAAAATTACAAGATTATAAATTAGATAATTAGATTATAAAATTCTGTATTTGAGTCACTGTAGGATTGTATCACAGTATAAAATCAGGTGCTGACTGTGAGGAACAGGAGATCCAGGTTCAAGCAACCCCAACATTTCCTCTCCCTTCTGTCCATCAAGTGCTGGGTGTTGGTGGCTGAAGAATTTCACATCACTCTGCATCAGCTTCCTAAGTCTAAGACAACAATATTTGTATTTTTGTGGCTTTGGAAAATGCTACAAGTTCTGCCAAAGATAGGAACCAGGATTAAATTTGTATTGTTTTTGAAGTGAGAGGTACCTGTGGCAAAGGAACAGGAGCAAGGTTTTCCCTGGAAATGAAAGCACCTCCAGCCATAATTTGTGAGAAAAGCAGATTAGAATTTGTGAGAAAACAGGACTGGAGCTAATGCCTTCTTAAGGACATGAAGCCCAGTGTGTCCTGCTCCAATTCTGCCTCTGCTGAGGACAAAATATTCCCAGACAATCTTGTAAGAGCCATGATTATAACACTGCCAGGAACACACCCAGGAAAGCCCTGGCTTTTCACAGCTCTGCTACTTCCCTTCCACTGCAATGGATTTTTCCAGAGGATTTTGAAGTGACTTCCAAAGTCTCTCAAAAATTCTGAATTAACTCTCCCTGACCCATCTCACACATATCCCATCCTGCCCCTCACCCAAAGTGGAATCCAGGAATTCCTTGGCTGTATCAGTTACAAACTCAGTGGATGGACTGTGCTGTTTGACACAAAGACCCTCAGAACCAGCTCTCCTTACCTTAAATCCTTGTCAATTATATTCTCTGCAGACTAACACACTTTTGCTAATTTTATGCCATGTTCTCAGAAGTGTTTAAAATAACTCTTTTGTTCCATAATAATAGGGAAACTGAAAGAAACTGTGAGAATGCAGAATGTAACTAAGGAGACTGAGCTACTCCTACTTTTTGCTCTGCCTGGCCCCACTGAGGATTTCTATTCAGTTTGCTTTTACTTATTTATTTTCTCTAATGAATGATCTTGATATTCTGCTACCTGGGTCCTTCCTCAGAAGGTAGCAGTGATGATTGTCATCCAATTGTTAAAGAAGTGGCAAATAACAGCAGGTTGGAAGTGCTCTGAATTAGGTTTTAAAAAATAAAACAATAGTAAAACCCAGGAGTTTTGAATAGACTCAGGGCTGAAGCACAGCAGAAGTTCAGACATTGTATAAGCTTCCTTTAATTTTGGTGCAATGTCAGGAGAAATGAGAGTTCTGCTTTTCTTTAGGGAGCAAATGGAGAACTTCAAAGCAGTTCAGAGTCACGGGAGTGTCCCCTTGGCTCCCTGCAGGGCTCCCAGAATGCACCCAAGGCAGCCCCCAGAGCATCCCAAGGCAGCCCAGGTGCTCTGGGATGGGCAATGCTGTGGTTCTGGAACATGAGTGGAGTTCTGAGCCAGGCTGTTCACAACACTTACCTGAGGTAACACAAAAGGAGGCAAATCACAATTATTTATTACTTCAACAATAATCTTACACCACCTGAGGAGCTTTGCAGCTTTGAGAAGTGCTGATTTTTCACCTTGTTGTAGAAAGCATCATTTATCCCTGTTTGGTGAGAGTTATTCTGTCAGAGCCTAGGGGCACCTTGATTTACCATAACAATCATACAATAACAACAGGTAAATTTCGATTATAACCATGGTATTTGTATGCAAAAATCAATTACTTTAAGCAGTGAAACTGCCCAAAGCTTCACCCAACTCAGGATGCTCCCTACAAAGGGGTTAATGGCAGCTGATTGAGAAAAAGGTGCCAGAGATTTTGCAATGGAGAAGTGTGGAGCAACCTTTCCACTGAGAGGATTTCTGTAGCTCTAACCCAGGACCACAACTGGCACTTCCAAGTGCACTAATCAAAACCATTAACATTTGTTTTATTAATTATCCATCCCAGATCTTCAAGTATTCCCAGATGTTTTCAGGGAAATTTTGAGTTTTAAACAATATTTTTGCAGTGTATAGAAAGAGATAAACTTGTATCTGCTAAGTCCACTTAATTCTGGTGATTTGCACATTCATCCACTGAGCAGTGCAAACTATGGCAGTTCATGGATCTGTGCAAAAAATTAGGATTAAAAATGAAAAATAAATTTAAAAAATAGAGAGAATGCCTGTGCAGCAGCTTCCAGCACAGGATCATGTAAGGACAGCATAAATCACCTTGTTGCACACAGCAATGAGGGGTTCCTCAGATTATAAAACCTCCAGGCTTTAAAAATTAGAATGCTGGAAACAAAACAGAGCTTCTTAGGAGGGGGTAAGATCTGAATGTGTATTTTATTTAAAAAAATCCAAACCATGTTCAGTTCTTAGAATTGCACCACTGCTAAAGCATGTAAGAGAAATCAAAGGAGGAAAAGCAGAATCTGTATGATAAGGATGTGCAATGGGAAAAGGGCATGCATTGGTTTAAAATGGTATCAGTTGTAATTATGTAATTTATGACATAATTAATTCACAGTGCAACTGTTCGAGTCCAATAACAAAATCTCAATCCAGCTATTTTCTCAAAGAAGCAGAATGTGATTTACTATTTGCTATCAATCTCAGAATGTTATTTTTGTCCATTACACAGATTTTTTTCTGTATGATCCAGTGCTAGCTGAAAATTTTCCACAAAATCTCCTAAGATTGAGAATTTTTCCTTTGTAAAACAAAGACTTTTTTTTAACCTTTTATGTATGGTACTTTTTTTTTGCCTAATGTACTAAGTGGTCATTCTTTTCCACATAAATGGAATATTTCCATAAGGATGTTTTAATCTCTGCTAAGCCTAAAAGCAATCTCTAACTAAAAAAAATTTAAAAAGCAACATGCAACTTGCCTACTATAAATCTCACTTACATTTAATGACTAAAATATTGTGTTTAACTGCTTTTGAAATCTGTTTGCAACTTTGCAAATATCTAATAAACTTGTGGTGTTTCTTAAGCACTCAGATTAAATCAGTATTTTCCAGATGGGGATGCTGGATGAATCTCTAGCCTCAGGAACACTGACATCCCCATCTGCACCCAATGTGGTTCCACAGATTTTCACATTCCTGTCCACATTTCAGGGGTGGAACAGAAATTTCCCCATGGCTACTGGAAAGAATATTAGCAATTTGGGACAGTAATTCGAGAATAATTTATTTTAATTTCAGTAAATTTCTTATTTTGTTATTTGTAAATCACAAGGTGATGAATTAAAGTGTTAATGCATCATAAAAGTTATTTAAAAACAAACATTTGATCATTATAAATCAAAGGCTTAACCACACCAGGATCTAATAGTTTTTCATAACAGACAACCTGAAGAATAGCCAATCCACTTTCCTACAGTTTAAATGGCAAACCTGCTCTTTCTTTCACTAATGAAAGGTAACCACACCTCTCTTCAGAAGGCATGACAGAAGGAACACTGGTTTAAATTGTAGGGAAGCAAGAATCTACTGGGGGAAGAGTTTGCAGAAGGAATATTGGCCTCATTAACCTTTTTTTGGTTGTTTTTTGTTGTGTTTGTGGGGGTTTTGTGTGTTGTGGGGTCTTTTGTTTATTTTCTTACAGTGTATTCGTGCTGGATAGGTTTTAATTGAAAATTGGCTATAATGCTGTGGGTTGTTTTACTTTTACTATAAACCTGTTTTGGTTGCCAAGTAACCTCACCTTTTAGCAAGGTATAAACAAATATTTGGGAAAACCCCCAGATTTAGACCTGTGATAGGAAGAAAAGTGACACAATCGTGTATCTCTACTTACTTCTCAATATTAATTAGGGTTTCAGTATCAGTTCTGGTGGGAAATTATTCCATTTTGATTGCATGTCTCCTGCCTGGTTTATGTGAGGTCCCATCTGCAAGACAGAAATTGCAAATTTTATGCTTCCTTATGTTTTTTTTCTTACTTTCTCTTTCATGCAAACCCTTCCAGATCAGTGATGGATGCTGTGAGAGCATGAATAGAATGCTCTGGAAACTTTGGCTGTGTGATTACCTTTATAACCAAAGCTGGAAAAAAAAAGAAGTTCTAAGCTACAGAATTGCTGTTTGTCGAGTTCCTGAGGGAAAGATCACTGAATCACAGATTTGTGAGGGCTGGAAGGGCTCTCTGGAGATCACCCCGGCCAAGGCAGGGTCACCTGGAGCAGAAATAGGAATAGTGTCAAGATATGTTTGGGATGGCTCCAGAAAGGGACACCCCGCACACAGCTGCTCCCTGCCACCCTCATGGAAAGAGATTCTTCCTCATGCCGAGGAGGAACTTCTGGTTTCGTTCGCAGCCATTGCTGCCCGTCCTGTGGCTGGGCACCGCTGAAGAGCCTGGCACCATCCCCTGACACCCCTCGGAGATATTTTTATTCATTAACGAGATCCCTCCTCAGTCTTCCCAGACTAAGCAGGCCCAGCTCCCGCAGTCTTTCCTCACACGATGATACGAAGATTTTTATCGCTTGCCAGCCTCTTGTGAGCAGCGTTTTAAGGCCTGTGGCCTTTCCCGCTCGGCAGCCCGGAGCACTCCCATTTAACGCGGTGTGGAGCCTCTGCCTATCCCAGCCCTGAGCTTAAACACCATTTGTGGCTTCAGTTTCGTGCCTTTTTGTTCCCATGCGGCTTTTTCAGACTTGTTTTCGGCCTGCAGGGCCGGCGGGGCGGCTGCGATCTCCCCGCCCGCCCTCGCCCTTTGTTCGCTGAGGGGAGGGAGCGCGCGGGAGCGCGGGCGGGAGGCGGGAAGCGCGCGGCCGCCGCCAGCGTAAGGGGCCGAAGGGCGTTGCCCGCGCGGGAGCGCGCACCGCGAGCCTCCCGGTCGCGCGCACCGCCCGCCCTCCCTCCCGGCCGCGCTGGGCGGGTGCCCGGTGGAGGCGGCGGAGCCTCCGGTGAGGCTCGCGGCGGCCGGGGCGGCGGAGCCTCCGGTGAGGGTCGGCGGGGAGCGGCGGGGCCGCGCGGGGCGGCGGGCCGGGGCGGGGTGGGAGCCGAGCCGGGGTTTCCCGGGCGGGCAGCACGGGCGGGGCGGAGGGAGGAGGGGAAGGAGGGAGGTTCGCCGCGCCCAGGCTGCCGCTGCCCGATGGCTGCGGGGAGCTGAGCGGGCTGAGGAGGAGTCGAGACCCAGCGACACCCCCTCCCCCGCGGATCCCTCCTTCCCGCTCGGCTCTGCCGCCTTCCCCGGGACCCGCCGGGCGCATCGCGGGCGGCTCCCCCGCTCCTCCTCCGCCGCCTCCTCCTCCTCCTCCGCCCCCCTTCCCTCCCCAGGCCGGCGGGACGCGGGCAGGACCGCGGGCGGCGGACGGACCGGCCCGGTTCATGAGCAGCGGCCGGGAGGGCAGGTAACCGTGTGAGGGGTGCGGGGAGGGCGGGGGTCCCTCCGAACGCGTTTCCCGCCCGCCGAGCCCCGGCCGGCCCCACCCCGGGGCCATCTTCCCTCGGCTCCCCCTCAGCCCCGCTCCTTCTCCTCCCCCGCGCTTCCTCCTCCTGCCGCACTTCTCCTTTCCCTCTCCTTTCCTCCCTTGTCCTCCCCTTCCGCCGCCGCACCGGGGGCCCTCCGGGCCGCCGCCTCCTCATCGCCCCCGTTCTCGGCGACCCCCGGTATGGCGGGGTTGGAAATAGCCCCCCTCCCCCGCGCTTCCCACCTCCTCGGGGCTCCAGCTTCCCCTAAAAAAGAAGTGTGTTTGTAGCTGGAGGAGGAGGGGAAAAAGGTGGGGGTGGGACTGATTCCCTCTCGAAGGCTTCCAGGCGAAAAGGGAGGAGACCTCGGATCTTGCGGGGTTCCATTTTTAATTATAATTACGCTGTAGTGGTCCCTGCTAGACGCTTTGGGGGTCTTGTCTTAAACCACAAAAGGCGAGTTCCCGAGCGATCCAGCCGGCAGAGGGAATATTTGGAGAGAAATATTCAAGGGGAAGGAGGAAAAAAAAAAAAAAAAGGCAATGGTGTGGCTGCTGTAATGGTGGAAAACTGATTAAGAGGAGCCGGGGGTGAGACAAACAGGGTAAGGCTGCTTGCAGCACCCCCAGCCAGCCGAGGGCTCGCAGATGGGGCTCATGCTGGGTGTGCTGGGCGAGGGAGGGGTAGGGAAGGTTTTGTTCTCGTTAGAACCGGAACCGAGCATGGATTCAAACCGCATATTTGTTCCCCCATGTATTACGGTGCTGCATATTTTTGTGTGCCCGTAGCAGCGATAACGAAGATCATGGAGGGTGTTTGCTACAATAGAAAGATGGAGTTTTCTCCTTGCGAATGTTGTTTAAAATATTGCTTCAATTCTGAGCTTTTTATCGAAAGGATTTGAGCGTTATTTTTTTTTTTTTTTATCCACGCAAGGGATATTGAACGTGTAGGGTTTTTAATCCTACAGCTTTGTAGGGAACGAGGATGTGTAAAGCCTTGCATGTAAATATGAAAGAGATAAAGCGTTTTATTAACGAAAAAATCTTGTCCAGAAGAAAATCAGAATGATGTAGAGGTTGTTGTAAGATGTCAATTTATCATTCCTGAAGATGAACTGAAATTTTAACGAATGTGATATTTCATTATTCTCTAACAAAGTCATGGCTGGGACTCGTTTTTAAACCAGGCATCCTTTCTAGGATGTGCCGACTGCCACGTTATTATGTATTGTCTCCACGGGAGGAAATAGGAGGAAAGCACTGTAAATGTAAGGCTTAAGTGATTATTGAAACAGCTTTTGAGAATAGTTGGCTCAACTTGGGGAGGCGATTTAAGACTGAAAAATTAAACGTTTTGCTGCTCTAGGATATCTGCACCTAATCGTGAGACATTTATCCCGTATTTTAAGCTGATCTGGACACGAGGCTGTGAATCGAGACAAAATGCTGTCGATGTGTGTGTGAAATACGTGTGAGGAAATGAAGATAATATGTTAATACCTAAATCCGTCGCTAAATGTGATAGATGAGAGTTTCTTTCTCTGCCTTGTGCTTGAGGAGAGGAGAAGGAGCAGGGGTGATAATAGTGTAGTTGTTTTGGTGGCTGCAGATTAGCCAGGGTGTCTGTTTGATTTTCTTTTTGCTGTGAATGAATGGATCTCTCTGTGCCTGGGCCCAGTAGCTGCAACAAGATGGCGTTTGCAGCAAGGCAGCTCTCATTTTTCAACTCCTCCTCACCCCAGCTTTGCCAAACTAGATCTTATTTCGTAATTGTGTTTTAGATTTACTTTCTCATTCTCTTTGCTTTCTTCTGTTCTGGGGTGGGGGTAGGAGGAGCGTTTGGAAGATTGCTGTGAGAAATCTGTGGGGTTTTTTATTTATTTTTTTTCTTAATTTTTGTGAGCTCCTCCAGATAGGAACTAGGTGGGAGGAGTAAATAGTTTTATTGAAATGTTCACATAGGCTCTTAACTGAATAAAGGGGTGCCACAATTTTCGTTTTTACCTCGCAGCGCCTGCTTTAACACCACCAAAATACCCCTGGCTTTAGTGAAGCCTGTTGCTAAAAAGCAGTTTTTAATCGTGGAGCAGAGGTACACAGAGGCTGCTGGGTCTCTGCTGCCAGGTAATCTCGGATCAGAGCCTGTGCAGACAGGTGCCTTTCTGTGGCACAGGAGTCTCCTGGCTGCTTCAGAGCACTCCCGGTGTGGGGAGGGTTCCGGGCTGCTGCTGACCCAGAATTGCTGCCATCCTCTGGGTAACTGTGCTTTTAATGGGCAGGAATCGGAATCAGGCTGGGGAGGTTCAAACACCTCTGAGTGGTCTGTTTCAAAATAACACTGCAAATTTCTACAGCCTTTTGTGTGTTGGTTTTGGTATCTTTTGAGTAAAATGGACTTTTGATTTGGAGCTCCTGTGATATTTCACTCTAGTGCCAAACACCTTAACTTCGGTAGCCGAAATAAAATAGCTTGGTTAATATTTGATATACTGGACTCAGGCTTAAAACAATACACTTCCCAGCAAGAAAAATAAGAAATGCTTGTTATGTCTCCTGCATTCAAGTGACCTCCAAACCTTTGATATTATCAAACATTTTACTACTGTTTATCTATTACTTAATGTATAATCAGTTGTTTGTTAGTTTATTGGAGTAACCCAGCTGTAGCTCATGCAGAAGGAAGCTGGGAACAGCAGAGCTGATTTTCAGTCGAGGCTTGCAGGGCTGGTGTTTTTCTAATTTAAAAAAAAAGCTGAAATTAGCTGAGTGCATTTTATTCCTCTGGTGTTTCATGAACATTTTTTTAAAATTAAGAATACTGTCTAATAAACTGTTAGTTCCATTGAAGTTAATGTCCTGTTAAATCTTAATTTACTAAAATTTTTTTGTTACTACTACTTTAGCCCTTTAGTACAGGATCAGAAAGGAGCAGAGTGAAGTGAGATTCTGTTTTGGGTAAGATAAATTACATTTATCCTTGTTGAGTCCTTGCAGCTGCTAAGTCAGTACGTAGCAGGCATCCTAGCATGAAATCTTTGACAACATGGTAAATTAAAATTCCACAGGAAATCTTAGCAGAGCAGTTCTTTAAATCACCTCCGTGCCTCATGGAAATGTGGAGATGCTGTATTTGAACTTAATGAGAATTCTTGTGTAAGTAATCAATGAAGTTCTGTATAATCAGGGAGTGGACAGAATTTTGTGCAGCATTATTTTTAATACCATCCCAGGAGAAACCCTCCACAGCTATCAAAAATCTTAAAACTTGAACCATTAAACTAATTTACTTTAGAATAAGAAAACCCTTCAACTACTGCAGCTTCAAGGCCCTTTAATTAGAATAGAAATAGAAATGGTGTTTGTAGGATGCCTTTTCCTGGAATGAAGCAAGATGTTGGCTGCCCTGTGTCACTTCCTGGTGCTTTGGAGGCTCCCATTTGGTCATGTGGAAAACAACTCAACTGCTTCTTCTTAAATAGTAACTCAGTTATGATTTCCCAATCCCTGTGAAACCAGATGCCAATTCATCTGAAACTTTTGTTGTTTTTGTAGATTCCTCCCAGGCCTGGAGCTGTGGTTGGGGATGTTGAGCGAGTGTTGGGTTCAGCTGGTTTTGTAGTCACTGCAATAAAAACCGGAGTTGTTGGCGCTCTGTGAAACCAGCAGTAGATTTGTCTCCTCCACTCCGCGCTCAGCTCCTGTTCGAGGCACTGAATTGGATTAAATTCTTACTGTCCATGGATTTTGGCTCTCAGCATTAGTGGATTGGTAATTGATATTCTCAATTTTCATATCCACTTGGAGCCATATGGCACACCGTGTTGTCTCAGCAATTGCATTTAGCGCTGCTTTCTTGTGAGCAGGGTGAAATGGGAATTGGCCATTCCAGTTCTTCAGTCACCCTTGGGTCCCTTGTCCTGGGAGCCTCCAATGCCTCTGGCATGGCAGAATTTCAGATGGGGTCTTTGTTTTATACAGCATTTTATATGGGGTCTTTTTTTATACAGAATTTCAGATGGGGTCTTTGTTTATATACAGAATTTCAGATGGGGTCTTTGTTTTATACAGCATTTTATATGGGGTCTTTTTTATACAGAATTTCAGATGGGGTCTTTTTTTATACAGAATTTGAGATGGGGTCTTTGTTTTATACAGAATTTCAGATGGGGTCTTTTTTTTATATACAGAATTTGATATGGGGTCTTTTTTTTTATACAGAATTTCAGATGGGGTCTTTTTTTTAAATACAGAATTTGATATGGGGTCTTTTTTATATACAGAATTTCAGATGGGGTCTTTGTTTTATACAGAATTTCAAATGGGGTCTTTTTTAATACAGAATTTTAGATGGGGTCTCTGTTTTACACAGAATTTTAGATGGGGTCTTTTTTATATACAGAATTTCAGATGGGGTCTTTTTTTAATACAGAATTTTAGATGGGATTTTTTTTTATACAGAATTTCAGATGGGGTCTTTTTTTTAATACAGAATTTCAAATGGGGTCTTTTTTAATACAGAATTTCAGATGGGGTCTTTGTTTTATACGGCATTTTATATGGGGTCTTTTTTATACAGAATTTGAGATGGGGTCTTTTTTAATACAGAATTTTAGATGGGATCTTTTTTTAATACAGAGTTTCAGATGGGGTCTTTTTTTATACAGGATTTTAGATGGGGTCTTTGTTTTATACAGAATTTTAGATGGGGTCTTTGTATAAAAAAAAGACCCCATCTGAAATTCTGTATTAAAAAAAAAAAATTCAGATGGGGTCTTTTTTTTTATACAGAATTTTAATAGGGTCTTTTTTTATACAGAATTTGAGATGGGGTCTTTTTTTATACAGAATTTCAGATGGGGTCTTTGTTTTATACAGAATTTGAGACAGGGTCTTTTTTTTATACAGAATTTTAGATGGGATCTTTTTTTAATACAGAATTTCAGATGGGGTCTTTTTTTAATACAGAATTTTAGATGGGGTCTTTTTTTATCCAGAATTTTACTGGTTATGTGGCCAAAAAAAAAAAAAAAAGGTAACCTTGAAAGCAGCTTGCTTGCATTAATGAAATGTTTCTTAAGCATGTGACTGAAGATAAAATGGCCATTTTTTGAAGGGAGTCTCTTGGTTGCTCCATGTGCAGACTGAAAATGAAAAGAATACATATTCCATTCAAAATGTTTCTTTTCTCCCCACTGATAAAGTTGGAAGTAGCATTAGCCAAGGTCATGATAAAAAACAGAAATACCCCCCAGCCCCTCTGTTTCTATTTAACAAAGTGTCTCCATTTATTATTTCTTCCCAGGGTGTCCAGTGTGCTGGGGATTTTGGGAGTGTGGATTTGTTTTTCACCAAACAAATCTATGCAGAATCCATGGATGCTTGAGCCAACTGGTAGTTGAGCAGAACATGAAGGGGTTTTTAAAAGCTTGGAGCTGGCTATGAGCAATACCTTTACTTGAGATGCCAAAAGAATCAATGGAAATTACTGGGCAAGGCTTCCTAGTACCAAATATGCACACTCCAGGATGGGTTTTTAGGCAGAATTCTGCATTTTTGTTAAAATAGGAATTATTTCTGAGTAGAGAGGAAGGAGAGGGTTAGCCTTGGAGTAGAAATACACACTTAAAAATCATTTGGTGAACATAAAAATCAGATCTTCTTGGCCTCTTTTTGACCAGCTGACCTCCCAAAATGAGTTCTTTGCAATGAATATCTTGTAAGAGTATTCATTTGTATTAACTACAAATGAATTCACGTATGAATATATCAATACTTGTCCACTGCATTTATTGGAATGATGCAGAATATTTATAATTAGTTAATCTCTTAAAAATACACTGAGATATTTCTGGAGGGTTTGAGTGCACTGGCTCCAGGGGTGATGTTTCCCTTGCCCAGTATATTGTCAGAAATGCAGGAATTTTCTGTCTTGAACCCAGCTAGGGAGTACTGACAATATCCTGGGTGCCATCTGGAAGCACCAAGATGTGGTGGCTCCTGCTATGTATATCTTACTCTCACTTTACTGGGGGTGCTGCAGTTAGATGCCTACATGGGAATTTTTATTTTTTTTTTTTTATGTCTTAGCCAAAAAAAAAATTCCTTTTTTGGGGACGTTATGGAAGTGTGATTTGTAAGGAGCCATGGAAATAATAACTTGTAAATTCTCTGCAGGGTTTTTAGTGCTGGCCTAAAGTGGCAGAAAACAGAGATGCATCTAGGTGTTGTACATTGTACCTGGTTATTGGGATTTGGGCAATGAGGGCTTGAGAAAGCAGTTAAAAAGCAAATGTTGAGATGTTGCTGGATTTAAGTCTTGCTCAAATGCAATAAAATAACTCCAGCAGGTTTAAAATTGGAATCCTTTGGGGAAGGTGTTGCAGACATTTTGAAGACCTGGCAAACACGTTCCTAAAGGGAACACAGTCATAAATTTTAGATTTATGAACATGTTCCCTTTATCAAATATTCCCTGGTAATTAAGAATTGTTGAAAACAAGGTGGTTTTGTCAGGAAGGGGAGACCTACAGCTATTTCTGCATGTGATGGGACTGAAGGGTTCAAACTTGATCCTAATGAGGGATCAGTGAGAATGAGGCTGGAGACTGAGGGAGCTTAAAGGGGACAACTCCAAGGTGCCTCTGTCATTGGGGGTGGGAAGGACAGGCCAAACCTTGGAGCTCTTTTCATAGATCATCCTCAGAACTTGGAGGGAAAAATGAGCAGCATATAAACAGTGAAGGCCAAGAGGCTGGTTAAAAACCTAGCTGCCATTTTAATGGGAAATGCAATTCATTTCTGTAAGTAGTTGCCCTGAAACTGCTTCATTAAAAATAAGTATATTAATTGAGGAGGTAGAATATCAGCTTGTCAAATCACTGCAATTTCTGAATGTCTTCTGTTTAGAACAGAAATACTTTCTAGATGTTAGAAGGATTAATTGAATTGTGTACACTTCAATATTTTTATTTTCTCTCTGTTCCTACCTTGATCTGAAGAAGGTTTGCCTACAATTTCATGCCAGTTATGTTTATCATGTTTTTTTTCAGATGAGAATATTTTTGATGTCTTCTTGAAAACTGCAGTAATGCCTGCCAGCACTCCCCAAAAAAAGAAAATATTAATTATCTGTAATTAGATAGATTAGATAATTTTTTGTAGCTTTATGTAACGTGGTCCTATATTCAAAGCTATGTATAGATTTCTGTCACTATTTTAAGCTTGTTCTTTTTTTTCCCCCAGCAAAGGGGAAAAAAAAAAAAAGTAAAACCAAAATACTTCTCTGTGGAAACTCAGAGTTCCATCCCAACTCCTGCATGCTGTGTGTGAAAGTAGGTTCAGGGAATATTTTATCAGTTCAGATATCACTGCTGATTTGGCTCATCCTCATTAGAAAATCAAACTGGTTTGGGGTGAGGGAATAAAGGAGCAATCTCAAGGCTTTTTCTGTGTGGCTGGAGACAGGAGCTGAGGGTGTTGGCCTTCACTGGCAGCAAGGGATGCCCTGTCTGCTGTTACAGTAACCCTAATTCCAGCCCCTGCTGGCTGCTATTTCCTTTCCTAAAGCAAAGGAGTTTCTGCTGGGCTGTTCCTCATTCTGTACATCTCCTTTTGCTCCCTGCATTTCTGTTTTCTCTTGCCTGCCTTGGGTTAGGTGTGGGGAACCATCTTAAACCATCTCAGGCACGTGTGCTCTGTGTTTATCCTGCCATTTCAGGCTTTCCCAAAATCTGTCAATAAATAGAGGTTATCTAAAATTACTTGCAAAACCATGAATTATTTGACAAGCTGAGTGGGTTTTGTTTTATTTTTGTGAAACATTAAAATTTCCTACACTGATCTGGCAGAAGAATCTTTAATTATGAGCCTCAAGATCTGAGTTTAGCTTGCATAGATACAGAAATACACAGGCCCAGTGTTAATGGGCTCTTCTTTACTGGAAGGGCTTTCTCACTGGCACATCTGTGCTAACATGGGATATTTCCCCAGATTTCTTTTCCTGAGGGTGCCTGGGCAGGATGTTGAGCTTACAGATGTTGTTGGAGATCCCATTCCTGTCCAGATGTGCCTTGCAAGCTTGGGGTGTTGCTGCCCTTCTGCAGTCTGGGGGGAATGTGGCTTTCTTCTGGAACTGGAGAAATGAAATCTCTTCTATCCCACAAAACACTTTGTATTCAGTCCAGCTGTTTGGAGTTCTGTAGGTATTTGAGAGATTTACCAAAACAAATGAGGGGTAGGAGGTGGGTCAAAGCTGCAAGGTTAAAACCATAGAGAAGATGGTAAAAATGTGCCTCTTATTGTTGATGCAGAGATCTTAGAAGTCAGTGCTTGGTTATCTTTGGTAGTAAAATTTGTAAGGCCAGGCAGAAATGTTCACTCTGTCAACAGCACTGATCACAAGTCCTTGAACTTGGTTTGAAATATGTTCAATACTGATATTTTCTAGTAAGATCTTCATGGTGAAACCCAGTGCAGAAAGTCTGGTTTAGTCATATGTGTGAAGTTCTGTCGTGTTTAACTTCATTTAAATTATATTGGAGCTGATACACGTTGGTTAGCACCAACTGGTTCAAGGTATGTGTTGAATGTAGCAATGCTTGAATCTCAAAATAAAAAAGTAAACTTAGGTTTCAATATTTAAAAATCTAAAAAAACATAGTTATAACTGCATAATACAAAACTTACTACATTTTGTTTGCAGTAAATGACACAACAGAGCCAAACAGAGCAGGCCTACGCCTGCCTCAAGAAATCTGTTCATGGTCCTCTTGCATTTTGTCTTTTTGCTTCCCAAAACTCTGGGGGGTTTTGTTGTTTTTCACAAATATGTTGGGAGGTTGGTGTGGTAATTTTCTGTTTGTCTAGGAAAACAAAGTAGATGAGCTATTCTGCTGAAACCTTGGAAGAAGCTGATCCTGTGCTAATTGAGGAGCTCTTTGTTGGACATGTGTTTGATATTGCTGCTGCACATCCCTGGAGTGGCAGCTCTGGGGCCAGGCTCTGTCTGTGTACCAAAGGTGGTGCCTGGACAAAGATCAGGAGCTGCCTGATGCTCGTGCACTGGAATTGTGCTGCAGTTACCCCGTGCTGCATTCCCTGCAGCTGCCAGGTGTTACTGCCCAGAGACCCTGGGCAAGCTCCTTGCTGGAAATGCTGGCTAGCACTCACAGGAAATAAAACTGAGCAGGAACCATTTCCTAATGAATTTCAATCTTGACAAAGAAGTCAAGAAGCAAAAGGTGCCTGAGGTGTTGGGGAAAGTGGGTTTCTGTATGTGGAAACTCAAATATCATGGACACTTTGGACAGTGAGGTCAAATTGGTTGGTTTGACTGCAGTTCTTCCTTCCTTCTCCTAACCATGGGCAGCAGATGAGTTTCAGGAAGTTCTGAAGTTCAGCATTTCAGGAAGTGCTGTGGTTGATTTATCCTGGGTGCCTCTGCTGCTCTGGGGTGGGGGAGCCTGTGCAGGGCTGGCTCAGGCTCAGCATTTATGGGTGGGAGTACCCAGTGCTCGTCCAGAGAACCTCAGCAGCTCCACAGAGCACCCAGTGCTCATCCAGGGGGCTGGGCTGAGCCTCAGCAGCTCCACAGAGCACCCAGTGCTCGTCCAGAGGGGCTGGGCTGAGCCTCAGCAGCTCCACAGAGCACCCAGTGCTCGTCCAGGGAACCTCAGCAGCTCCACAGAGCACCCAGTGCTCATCCAGAGGGGAGTCAGGCAGAGCCTCAGCAGCTCCACAGAGCACCCAGTGCTCATCCAGAGGGGCTGGGCTGAGCCTCAGCAGCTCCACAGAGCACCCAGTGCTCGTCCAGGGAACCTCAGCAGCTCCACACAAAGCACCCAGTGCTCATCCAGAGGGGCTGGGCTGAGCCTCAGCAGCTCCACAGAGCACCCAGTGCTCGTCCAGAGGGGCTGGGCTGAGCCTCAGAGCTCCACAGAGCACCCAGTGCTCATCCAGAGGGGCTGGGCTGAGCCTCCAGGGCCAGGCAGAGCCTCAGCAGCTCCAGGGCTCAACCAACCTACCTGGCTGCTGCTTTGGCACCACTTTGCAGGTGTTTTTTTTCATAAAATAGGTGGGATTGTCTTCTGATGTTTTCTGTTTTGTTGTTTTCAGTTAATTCTCTGGTGTTACTTATTTTTTTTCTCAATTTATCGTGTTTTGCTCTATATTTTGATGACCTAACAAGACAGACACCATCTCCAGGAATACAAGTGCTCCTTAAAGGTTAACAGCAGAAGTTTTCAGCGAGTTAATGCAGATCCCTTGGGAAGAGGAATGTCCAAGGGTGAAGCCAGCATTTCCTGCTGTACCTTTGTGCTTTCTGCTGTGCTCTCCTATCAGCACTGAGCGTGGCTGCCTTGTGTGTTCCCAAACTTCTCAGTCTGATGGATTCAAGGTCTCCTGTGTTACTCGCTGTGTCAGGCTCAGCCTTGCTTTCCTTGTTCTCCTGTACCTTGTTTTGTACAAACAGTCCGTAGCAAAATGCAGCAATTGGGAGAAATCAATGAGCTACTCAGGGCATAAATCATTGCTCTCCAAACTAATGGAGCTGCTTGCACAGTGATTAAAGATGGGGCATGTTGGTTTTGGGGCTAGACAATGAAGTATTGCTCAGTCTGTTTGGGGTGAAAAGATGTGAGAAATGCCATGTTTTAAACTTTGTTGAATATCTTTTATCTGCTACATGCATATAATATATTTTGTTGATTTTTAAAGTCCACTGAAATGCTTCTTATTTTCAGACTGTGCTGGAAAGCAGCTGTTTTTCATGGTATAGCTAAACCTATTCTAACAGTGCTCTGTTAATCTCTTACTGAAGATCACTGTGCTGTTTGAACACTAAATTCTTATTTCAGTGAATTGAATGTATTCTGTTTTTTAGCTGGGGCTTGGATAAAGATCTTTTACATGGTTGTAAAGAATGAATATTTTGCTTTTAGCTGATCTCTGAGGCTTTGTACAGTCTGTGTAGCAGAGGCACAAAGGAGCAGATGGTTTGTTCCAATGTCTTAACTCCCCTAGTTTTGTTGGGGCAGATGTGACAGCAGCTGTGGTGAGAAGGTAGTTATCAACTCACGTCCAGCCTTTCTCCAGCATGGGCTTCCTTTTGCTGCTTCTGTTGCATTTTTCTCCTTATTATTTTTACTTCATAAAAGCTTCATACAGTGAAAGCTTGCTTGCTTTCTCTGAGTGCATCTAAGGCAGAGCAGGAGGAAGAATCCCTGGTTCCTGAAGTGCTCTCTCAGGATTTGATGCTGGCAGCAAAAAGCGTTTTGGGCGCAGCTCTTGATGCGTTTGGAGAAGCACAGTTGAGGTTGGTGGAATGTGACTGTGGTCACAAGGGTTTTCAGGATGAAGAAGAGATGAGAATCTTGACTCCATGATCAGAAGGCTTGATTTATTATTTTATGATATATGTTACATTAAGACTATACTAAAAAGCAATAGAAAAGAAAAGGTTTCTTCAGCAGCTAGCTAAGCTAAGAATAGACAAGAATGAATAACAAAGATCTGTGTCTCAGACAGAGCAAGAGCCAGCTCTGCCATGAGTGCTCAGGAAATCCCAACACCCACAGGAGACCAATCCCAGGCCTACCTGTTGCATTCCACAGCAGCAGATAACCATTGGTTACTTTAGAGCTGAAACTGCAGCTTCTCACAAGGGAAAATCCTAAGAAAGGATTTTTCATGAAAGATGTGTGTGACAGTGGGACATGGGCTGTGCTGCTGCTCCTGGAAGCACAGGGTGCTTCTTTCTCATTAGTGTTCCTCATTACTGTTCTGAGGGCCTGGTGCACTGAGACATGGCAGCATGTGAGCTGCTCAGCACCTCAGGGAGAGGCTTTTCAGAATCCCAGCTGGCCATCATAAAAGATCACTGTAGATCTGGGAATGCCTCCCTCAGATCAGGAGTTGAGGTGTGTCACTTTGATTGGCTCCCCATCCTTGTTTTGAAATGGATTTACTTGTAAGGATGTAAAGCAGGGTGGCCAAGTGTAGCTTTCTGGAAGTTGTTGTATTTTGTAAAAGGGTGGAGACAGGAAGCAGTTGATTCTCCTTTGACTCTTTATTAGCTGGCATGTGTAGAACAAAATGGATGATTCAGCTCCTGTTGATAAAATACAGAGCTGAAATGTATGGAAATACAAAATACAGTAATGGGGATTTCTGCTGATTTCCTGTGCTTATGCAGGCATAGAGTCTTACTGATTTATTTTTTGTGTTAGTGTTTTCCATGTCTATTCCTCAATATTTGTTTCTGGGCTTTTTTTGGTGTTGTAAAGAAGTGATCACAGAACCCATTTCCTCCTCTAATGTAATAAATATTGTAGTGAAGATCTTAATGTACCTTAAGCTGATGTCACTGTGGTGGTCATATCTGAGCCAGCACATGATTTCTAACAAGGTGAAGATCATTCCAAGACAGATGTGTTGGCAAGCAGAGCTGGGAGAAATCCCATCCAGGCTTTTGGAACCCACTTGTTCTCTTACACTTTAATCCCTGCCAGGGCAGCTGATCCACTTGCTGGATTTCATTGTAATCTCCAGGATTTTGGTAACAGGAGGTGCCTCTGCCAGGTTTTGCATCTCCCCATTCATTTATTATTTGCCTGGGAGTTCAGTGCAGTGTGATCCAGTCACACACTGGGCTCTCCTCAGCACCTCCTGGGAAATATTTGGGCAGAGCTTGAGCAGAACATCATCCTGCTAGAGAAATCCAGCAGTCTTGGTGAGGACTTCTGAGCCTTTTTAAATGACAGAAAATGAACTGAAGACTGCTCGAAAATTGGCTTACCCAGAAGTGACTTTTAAAAGACAATATTTGGGTACTTAAGGGGAATTCTCAAGAATTACATTTCTTAATAGGATTGCAATTTACTATAAGCATGTTCTTAAAGTGTGGATTAAAAACTTGGTTTGATACCTGAATAAACCTGGTTTTAATGTTAACTTCCATTAAAAAGAAACAACTGTATGAATTTAGGCATGTAAAGTGTTTTCATTTGCTGTGTAATGATTGTGTCACCCTGGGACACTGTGAGCTCCTCCTCCAGCTGTGTGCTTCCATTTCTGGCTTCTGGGAGAAAATGTTCTCTGTGCAGCTTGGCTTGTGACCTACCCCAAACCTATGGATTCAGCTGATAAACACAGGAGATCACCCATGGTATCAAATAGAATACCCTGATCCCGTGGCATTACTGGGGAATATCACAGGAATATTGCAGTCTTGCTTAGTCATTAATTATTAAAGCAAGCCTGCAATATCCCTGTGGTGCATGTGCTCTGCCCTGCTTAGGTAAACACAGATTCTGGTGGCTTGGCCAATGGAGTGAAAACAGCAGTAAAAAGTGGAGGTTCATGATAAAAGAGCTGAGGGAAGCAATGAGAAATGACAGCTGAAGTAAGGAACAACAGTTACTGTAAGGCTCTGCAGATAGAAGCATCTGGTAATAAATGCTTAGTCATTTCTCTGCTGGTTAATTAATAGGAATTTATTCTCCTTCAGGGCTGCGTGTGGTTTGTTTGTCAGTCTGAAGGGAGATGTCTGCTGGTGTGTGACAGCAAAATTGTCTGGGTTTGGATAAAGGGATACTTTAGGAAGTGCCAATTTTCCATGACATTTTCCTGATAAATGTAGCTAGAAATTGATGCATAAGCAGAAATCGATGCATAAGTAGATGCTAAGTTTTTACTCTGGTTTTGGGGTTTTTACATTCTTTTTGAATGGTAAGATCAGGAAAGAAGACAGTAAAAACATCACTGACTGGTTGGATAAAATTGGTGAGGTTATCTATAAATGTGTTCCATAGAGATAATTGGAATAAAATCTAGAATCTTTTTGTGATATAATAAATACAACTTTGTTGAAAACTTACACTAAATACCAGTAATTTTTGTTCTTAAAATAAGTTAACTTTCCATGCCTGCTTCTTCTCAGGAAGTGTAAAAATGCTCTTAAATGGGAATTTCTTTGAGAGGAAGACAGAAAAGATGTGGTTAGGAAATGTTTGGGCTTGGGTCACTAAAGTACCAAGAGTTATTAATATTAGTGAACTACTTCAAAGATCTCTTAAGACCCTTCTTTTTAAAAAGTGCTATTTTAAGCATTTGGCTTTAGGCCTCTGTTAAACTTGTAATATCAGTTCTTTTAGTTTTTTACAGCAATTCTCTGCTGTACCTAGAATATTAAAATGATTTTTTTTTAATAATGCACATGGCTTCCAGATGCATTTAGAAAGGATTAATGAAATGACCTGTTAGAGTCCAGATTTTTTAATGCTTAAATATGACATCAGTATGATTCTTTTTTTAAATGTAGGTCATGGGATTAGCATCAGGAAATGTGAGCATTTTGGCAGCTGGCTTTGTGCAGTGCTGGTGGCAGGAGGAGACACTGGGCACACCAGGGCTGTTCATTGCACTCATGTGTCCTGCCATGATCTTAGCATTGGTGGCTGCTATTTTGAGGAAGTGCTAAACTGTCCAAAAGTTGATTTTTCAAGTACTTGTTCAGCAGAGGGAGGGATGGCTCCATGGAAAATGGAGCCGTGCAAGCAGGGGCTGATGGATTGTGCATGGTTGGCATTTTGGTGCCTTTCAGGAGGTGTTCTGCTGTGGTACTGCTGGTAACAACCTCTGGCATATCGGGAATTTGAACACTCATGTTTAACTTTTATGGGGAATTATTCATATTCTGTAGCAGTTTGGGAGGAGACAGAAATGCCCTGTTCCTCTGAGACAGTGGTTGCAATTTGGGACTTGGAATGTGGAAGTGCCTTGCTGAATTTGGGTTGTGCAAGGTCTTTCAAGGTTTAATTTTCTGAAATAAAAGCTTAATTTTTTTTTTCTTTTTTTTTTTTTTTCTGAATAGCAGTAGCTATTTATGGTGGATGGGTTTGTTGTGGGTTTTTTGTTATTTTTGTGGCAGTTTGGATTCTCAGGTGCCAGATTGAGGTGGTGTGAGGCACTTGTGCCTTGCCTCAGAGCCTCACAAGGGCAGTTTGGTGCATTGGGGGCTGTTCCATGTGGGTCTGTTCTGCCTGGTTTCTCCTCTTGTGTCAGTGAGGTTACAGGATAAGGGAATGTGGCCAGAACTTTGCCAGCACCCTAGAACTTGACCTTTATTCTTCCTTAGCCAACAATTTTTCTGTGTTTTATGGAACAAGGAGAATTTTTTTTTTTATTCCTAATGTGATCTTAGATCCATGGAGCTGAGTAGAAAAAGTGCACAAGTTTCTTCAGGAAGAAAACATTTCTGGGGACTTCTACTTCAAACAAAACACACAAAAACTCTGAAACTCTCAGCATCAGCCACTCTAGAAATGGAACCTGTCCTTCCCTGTTGAGCTCTAGGTAATAGTGAAGCACTGATGAAATCAGGTTGTTGAGTTGCAGCTATTTTTAGCACGTGTAATTATCATTTCAGTCACACACTGCATTGAAAATGGAAATTTGTGAGCACTCCAGCCAGCCAACGTGGCTGCTGCAAGATGAGCATTACCACTGATGGACCTGATGCTTGTTTTGTGTGTACTTCCCACTAATATATGGAAAAATGTCTACTGAGCACAGCAACTGCTTCAGCTGGGAACTTGGCAATTCTTCAGCAGGAGGAGCAGCCAATACCTCCCACAGAAACGTTCAGCTGTGCTGGCCTCGCACCACACCAGCGCTTTCAGGAAGTTTTCAAAGGAGTTGTACAATCTCCTGTTGTCCCTAGCAGGGGCAGCTCTTTGGCAAACCTGTTGGAGGAAGGTCCTGCTTGCTTTTCAGAGTTGGGGTGCTGGGAAATTACAGACGTGGCAGATGCTTCCCAGAAAGATTTCAAATAAAGGAGGAGTTGGAGCCTTTTGCTCCAGCGGGTTCAGATTTATGAATTTGGAATTATTAATTCATACTTCTCTAGGTTGGACTTCAAAGCTGCCCTCGGAGGAAGGGACAGCAAAGACTTGGATTTCTGGACTCCAGCTCTGCACTCCCCAAGGAAATTCTGAGCTGCAATGAAGTAACTCTTGGAGGGGCACACACAGATCCTGAAATGTCCTTGGAGCTTCCAGCTGTCTGCTTGAGCACTTAATGGTTTTAGTTAGTCATTAAACTGAAGGTGGGATTTTTTGGGGAGTTTTTTGTATCCAGAACAATCTTGAAATGTTAAATTTGAGACTTAATTACATTGGAATTTCACGATGCTGGCAGTGCTTTGGCAAGGTGCTGTAATCTCCTGAGCATCTTGCTGCTGTTCTGTGATAATAATCAGCCCTGTAGACTGGAAGAAAGGATTTTAATGAATAACCTGCAGTGGCTGTTCCACAGCCATTATCTGTGCCTGGTAGGTGCTACATTGCAGTGCTGGTGGTGCTGGGTACCTGTGCAAGAGCAGCCTGAATTAGGAACTGCCTGGCTCCATCCAGCCAGCCCTGCTGGCTCAGGGCTGCAGAGCAGCTGAGCAACTTCACCTCAAATTGCTGCTTTATCTCAGTAGTGATACTGAGGGTTGGTAGTAGGTTTTGGGGTAGTTTAAGGGGTTTTTTTTGGTTTTTTTCTTCCCCTCCAGCACAGTTACTTTTGAGTGCCTTGATTAAAACAACCCTGTGTGCCACTCTTGCAGGAGGATGTGTTCTGCAAGACATTTTTAAGATTAAGGTCATGAAAATCAGTTTTTACTGGTGTTGGTTGACATCCATGTTAAACTGTGTTGCTAAAGCCACTCAAATACCTGTGGATACATGGATTGCATCCCCCACTGAACACATCTCCCACCTTCACCATTCCTGCAGCAGGGACAACTGCTGGGAGTCCTGGCAAACCCCATCAGGGCTTGAGCCAGGTCCTCAGGGTCTTCTCTGATGCCTGGCCCCACATCACTGGGCATGAATTGCTGGTGTGTTTTAAACACAAGGATGCCTTTGCAGCAATTCAGATATTTAGCCTTGGCATCCAGTCAATGTGTGTGGAAAGCAGTCTTGAGAAGGTTGGAATTGCATCCAGAGTATTTGGGTTTTAAGTCCCTCGTTGAATGCATAGGTCAAGAGGAAAATGTGTTTATCTGGTAAATGGCTCTGGAGAGGGGACAGTGAGTGTGTGTAATCTGCTTAGGAAGTTGCTTCATTTTGGAGGGTTATTCAGATTTCCTATGATGTTCAAACATTTCAAAATGCTTTCCATGCTCTTCCAAATCCTTTTTCTTCATTTTCTTCCCTGCTTTCCCCAGCCTCATGAAAAAAGTTGGTGTCTTGTGCAGAAATCTTCTTCATATGTAGACTTGTACCTGGAGTTGAGATGAACTAGATTGGTGAGGGGCTTGGAACACAACCCTGTGAGGAATAACTGAGACACCTGGGGGTGTTTATCCTGGAGAAAAGGAGACTCAGGGGTGACCTTGTTAATCTTAAAATTCCTGAGAAAGGTGCCTGTGCTCAGCTGGGGCTGGGCTCTTTCTCCAGGAACTGACAGAACCAGAGGACACAGCCTTGAGCTGCAGCAAGGGAAATACAGGGTGGATATTGGGAAAAAGTGTTTCACAGAAAGGGGATAAAGGTTTTTTCCAGAAAGGTGATAAAGTTCTGGAATGGCTGCCCAGGGAGGTGCTGGGGTCACCATCCTGGGTGTGTTTAACAAAGCCTGGTTGTGGCCCTGGGTGCCAGGGTTGAGTTGAGGGGTTGGGGCTGGGTTGGACTCCATGGTCTTGAAGGTCTCTTCCAACCTGGGGATTCTGAGAATTTGGGGGAATTCTGTGAATTTGGGAGAATTTTGGGAATTCCCAGGAAGCAGGGAGGTGCTGGAGTCACCATCCCTGGGTGCCAGGGTTGAGTTGAGGGGTTGGGGTGGGTTGCACTCGATGATCTTTAAGGTCTCTTCCCACCTGGGGATTCTGAGAATTCTCTGAATTTCCTGCTGAGTTGTCAGCTCAGAGTAACTGCTTCATATCTGTAAAAAAAGAAGGATATTGGGCTAGCAGCAGTCAGTGAGGGAAGCTTTACCCAGAAATGGAGAAGTTTCTGACTTGTGGAGTTCCTTTACTCTCTTTTAGCCCAAATGGCTGTGCTGGTTGTTCACTTGCAGCAGGAGGCTGTGGCCGTGTGGGGACACTGGGAGCAGCAGCCCTGTGTGGGGCTGGCTCTCCTCCAGTGCTTTGGTGATGGTTGAACCACTTGAACCACGCTCCCAGTGTTCTGTGGAACTCTTTGTTCTCTGGTGCTTTTGAAAGCCCAGTTTTTGGTGTCAAGGGCCTGCAGCTCTGGGCTCGGCAGGGCCGCGTGTGCAGCTCCTCACCAGAACCCTCCACTGAGGCAGGAGTGAACTGGCCTCTCATTTTCGTGTTGCTTTTACCAGGCTACATTTTAGCTAAAAATGGAAGCTTGTGGCAATGCAGATCTTTTTTTCATGAGTAGCTTGTCTGCTTTTGTCCTTAAATGAGCTCCATCTTTAAGGTAGAATTGAAAATATCTCCGTTGCCAGGACTGCGTTCTGCGAGCATCCTCAAGTAGAAACTTTAACCCTTTGAGAAATGAACTCAACTTTTGTGGAAAAGTTTGCTGTTATGCTTCCTTCCTCTTCTTCCAGGCTGGTTAAAGTAGTGGGGTTTTTTTGTTTTGGTTTTGTTTTTCATTTTTGCAGAAGCCATATGAACTCTGCAGCACCTCTCCTGCATTAATGAGAGTGCAGCACAGGACAGTAATGATGGTGTGTGCTTTGCCCTTTGCTGTTGTGTATTTTGTGTGCTCTTAGTGCACCAGCATAAATTTACTTGGTTACATTTCAGGTAATTCTTCCAGAATTTCATTAGATTTCATTATCTCTGTAGTGGGGGCAATTTTTTTTTTCCTGTCAAGACTTCTGGAATTTGACTGGAGCTGCTCTGTTTTCAGAATTTAAAATGGTCATGTCAGGTTTTTGTGTCTGGGGAGTGGAGTTTGGCCTCTAAGTGTGAGTTCCTGTTTATGTCCCAAAGTGTGTTGTTCTGGCAGTAACAAACAAAACTGCTTACTCTGGGATGGTTTCATAATCACAGCATTAAAATGTTTATCTACAAATGAGCTTGGGTGAGGATGATCCATATCCTAAGTAGCTTAACCTCCATGCCAGACACTGAAGTGGTTTGTAAATTCTCCAGCTAGTAGTGAACTGTAAAATCAGAAATGTGCATTTTATGGGAGATTTCACTTGGAAGTGTGTGGGGTTCTAGGCTGGCTGTCTGGTTTAAGGTCATTTTCCTTCAGTCCCTTCTTGCTTGGTGCTCAGAATGATCTCAGTTGTCCTCGTGCAGCAGCTTGGGGTGCCCTGGCATCACCCCCAGCCCTTGTCCTGGTGTGTGACAGAGCCAGACCCAGGAGTTGGAATGCAGAAGGTGCTCATCGGTGTTGGGCATCTTGGGCTGAGCTCAAATATCCTTTGTGCTACCTGGGAAAAAAACTGTGCCCAAATCTCTTACATTGTCCCCTTGCTGCAGAGCCAGTCTGTGCAACCAGGGCCCTCCAGCCCCTGTGAGTTCTGGATGTGTCAGTTCCTTCTGTACCTTCTGCTACCTTTGGTGATTAAAGTTGTAACTCTGGTGTGCTCTCACTGGAGCTCCTCTGTGGGAGGTTTATGTAACAGCTTCTGATAAAATAGATACCATGATATTAACAACTTCTGATAAAATAGATACCATGATATTAACAACTTCTGATAAAATAGATATCATGATACTTAACTGGGATATGTAACAACTTCTGATAAAATAGATACCATGATATTTAACATCTGATAAAATAGATATCATGATACTTAACTGGGATAGGTAACATCTTCTGATAAAATAGATACCATGATATTTAACTGGGATAGGTAACATCTTCTGATAAAATAGATATCATGATACTTAACTGGGATAGGTAACTTCTGATAAAATAGATATCATGATATTTAACAACTTCTGATAAAATAGATATCATGATACTTAACTGGGATAGGTAACAACTTCTGATAAAATAGATATCATGATATTTAACAACTTCTGATAAAATAGATATCATGATATTTAACTGGGATAGGTAACATCTTCTGATAAAATAGATATCATGATATTTAACTGGGATAGGTAACAACTTCTGATAAAATAGATACCATGATATTTAACATCTGATAAAATAGATATCATGATACTTAACTGGGATAGGTAACATCTTCTGATAAAATAGATACCATGATATTTAACTGGGATAGGTAACATCTTCTGATAAAATAGATATCATGATACTTAACTGGGATAGGTAACTTCTGATAAAATAGATATCATGATATTTAACAACTTCTGATAAAATAGATATCATGATACTTAACTGGGATAGGTAACAACTTCTGATAAAATAGATATCATGATACTTAACTGGGATAGGTAACAACTTCTGATAAAATAGATATCATGATATTTAACAACTCCTGATAAAATAGATATCATGATATTTAACTGTGCTCAGAAGGCAAATGGAGCTCAGGGACAGGACTGAGCAGAAATAATTCCAGTGTGTTGAAAACACTGGTTTGGGGAGGGGGCACTTTGTAGGACAGTGGAAATTGTGTGGCTGATACTGCATTTTCTTCTAATCCTAAATTCTCTGATACCATGGACTTCTCTATCACTAGGGCAGGAGAACAATCTCAGGATTGCAAGAATTTCTTGGGAAAAGAAGGTCACAGTGAGCTGCATGGCACAAATTCATCTTTTGGTTGTGTTACAGTAAATAAACTGTGCCCATTTCCTTCAGGAAGGCAGGCCAGCTGCTCAAGTTAGCTACAGAAATATCTGCACTTTGATAGTAGTTTAATTTCTGTTAGATTTATTGAGAAATGGGTGATCTTTTATGGTAATTACATTAATTGTGGCTTTGGTGTCTTTTTTTCCAGAATTTACATGTTTGACAGCAGAAGTTGGCTTTCTACTGTAGTGAGAGAAAATGTAAGTAGAGAAAAAAGATTTTTTTTTTCCTACTCCCTGAGAAACATCCTATTTTTAAAAAGTGGTTAATTCAGATTTTTGGCTGTTCATCTGTGCAAACCTCAAGTAAGTTGTTTTCTCCTTTAGCATGTGTATTCTTGTGTCAACAGGAAGGATCTTAAAATGGCCAGGAAACCTGGTAAATAATAGATGTTAGTGCCTGCCTCTGTCAGAGAGGGAGCTGGCAAAGCACAGGGAGACCACAGATGAAACTGTTTCATCTCAGTGGGGCAGGGAACTGTAATAAATAAAATGATGAGAATAGTCATTCTCTCATGAATGAAAAATTACTGCTCCACCATGTTTGACAAAAGAAGGCCAGATTTCTTTTGAGCAAAGTGGCTCTTGTCAGAATGTTCTTTTCAACGTGGCAGTGTTATTTAAACAGCACCTAACAGCTCCAGGGTTGATATTCTGTGTAATTGTAATTATTACTATTGTTCTTGGAGCAGTAAAATCTTCATTACCTTCCAGACTTCAGCTTGAATGTCTGTGAGGAACGTTGCTAATTGGCCAAGTGTTTGCCAAGCTGATATTTTCAATTGCTGGATATTTACTGGGTTTCTAAGGACAGGCAGCAGGCCTTGTTCCTCTGCCTGTATCTCCCTCTGGACCAAGGGCACCCTGAATTTTATCTTCTGTTTTAGTTCATATAAGTGAGAGAGAGAACACCTCAGATTTGTGCCACCAGCAGTTCTGATCTGACTGCATTTCCCACAGAGTAAAAGAGAAACAAGGAATCCATCCCTGCTCCTGAAAACAAAAAAACCCTCAGCTTTTTAAAATAAATATTATAGAAAATAACTAAAATAGATATCATAGAAATATCATAGAAATAAACATCATGGTATTTAACTGTGCTTAGAAGGCAAATGGATCTCAGGGCCTGCATTTTTTCTTCAATTTTAGTTCATATAAATGACAGAGACAACACCTCAGGTTTGTTCCACCAGCAGTTCTGATCTCACTGCATTTCCCAGAGAGTAAAAGAGAAGCAAGGAATCCATCCCTGCTCCTGAAAACACAGAGAGCCCTCAGCTTTTGAAAGGCAGTGAGGTCAGCTCCCTGTAACTACCAGTGACTTGTGGATAATTCCTTTGTCATTGTGGACATGTCCAAGCCTCTGTGCATGTTGCTAATAGGATTTGTGCTATCTGCTAGATTAGCACAGCTTCATTTAATCAGATGTCCTGCTCTGGGGCTCTCTGCTGGCCATGCTGGCAGCTCCTTGTTAAGTTTGGGCTCTGCTTTTGCAAATATTTTGCTTTTCAGCCGTGTTGGAGTGATGGGTATTGGCAGGAAAGAGGCTGAGGGAAGAAATGTCAGCCAGGCAGTTCATGGGAGAAAAGGGATTTGCTGAACCTCCTTAGAAAGTTGCTGTGCTTGAGTAAAATATGAACCATTTAGCTTGAAACCCTCTGTGCTACAGACACTGCACCCACAGTGGCTTGGTGGGATTGTGTTAGGCTGTGCTAAAAATACCTTGTGGCAAGCAAAGTTTGACCAGCAAGGGATAGAAATTCCAAATATTCGACTTAATGATAGCTGTGATTTCCAATATGAGGTTTTTTCTTCTCATTTGTAGAGATTATTTTCAGGACAGAGAGAGGGTGGAAGACTCCATCCTTTTTTTTTTAATAGGAATGGTGTAAGAAAATTAAATAAAGAACTTTTTAGTAAGCATTGCTGTTACCAGCAGAGGAATTTCAGAGAGGAATAATATTTATTTAACAGTGTTTGGATGAGTTGTGTCCAGCTCTCCAGCATCAATACAAATAAATGTGAGGGTGTTAATGATACCTTGGTTTTAGTAACTGGATTTAATTGGGTTGACACTTTGAGCTGTGGAAAGGACACTGGAGTTGTTACAATGAAATGAGTGGATTTGAGTTCTTCCTCAACCTTTACTGTTTTCTGAGCAGTGAGTGAATAATTCTTCTTCTTTAAATAAGAATTATTCCACTGGCATGCTGAGTATATCTCCATTTGCAGGAAGCACATGGAAGCTCTGTAAGGCTTCCTGCAGTGGAAAACTGCAGCTGTTGGACACCCAGCTGATGGACCTACCCAATTCTCCTTTTACACAGGAGAACAGCTCATGGTGGAGTTAGAGAAAAGCAACCCCTGAGCTGTCCCTTTGACATAAATGATGTGACCAATCCTTTGGACACAGCTGAGTTGTGGAGTTTTTGGGATGTGGAATGGAACAAATCAGGCAAAGTCAGGTGATTTTCCTGTGTGGGGAACAGAGGAACAAAGTGACTTTTCCATGGGTACCTTGTCAGAAATGAGGGATTTGGGTCACCTGGAGGAGGGGGACAGGGATGCCCTGAGGTGCTCAGGTTGTTACCCAGCAAGGGGGGAATTACCCACAGGGTGCTCTGCTCAACAGGATTAGGGCAAATGAGCT
This sequence comes from Agelaius phoeniceus, assembly GCF_051311805.1. NCBI lineage: Eukaryota > Metazoa > Chordata > Aves > Passeriformes > Icteridae > Agelaius > Agelaius phoeniceus. The sequence continues at coordinate 6,343,523 of NC_135288.1, forward strand.
TAGGCCACAGACACTTAAGCACTTCAGCCCTGGGAAGGTCTTGAGGGGGTTGGAGAAAGTGAATTTTATTCCTGAGGAGCTGCCTGCAGGACACCCTGACACACTCCACACAGAGGGAGGTAAGCAGGAGTTTGGCTCCTTCCAATTTCTGCACAGCTCTGGGGGAGATGGGGGAAAGGAGTGTGGAACCTGAGGAGTGACTTTTTCTTTTCCTTGATTTGGAAATGCAGTAACTTCTTTGAAAACTCCAGAAATAGGAGCATCATCCACATCAAGGTTACAGATTCTTCTAGAAACCTTCTTGTAAAACAGGGTTAAATGCCTTTAGAACATGCCAAGAAATAAAAATCTATTTCATGATACTCCATTGTGCTTGTTTGTGATGAGCAGAGACTGTTCAATATATGGCCCATGTCTGTAATAGAAATAAATCTGTATGAAATTTCCCTTCTATCAAGAGTGAGAATGGATAAAAGCATTTTTTCCCCATACATTCTTCTGACCTCACCTGATCTCCTTATTCTTTTAAAAATACTTTTTAAAATACAATCCTAGTAAGCTCTGATTTACAGTATAACTAAAAAGGACATGGGAGGCTGGAAGCCTTTTTTCCTCCCACAGATCTCATATTTCTACCATCAATTCAATTGTCTAAAACTCAGTATAAAAGGAACAGTGGAGCAGCCAAGCTGGTTTGCTGTTTGTCCCATAAATTTTACAGTTTGCTTCAGAGAACTCCTATATTTCCAAGCCCTTGGCTGCTGTAGGGTTGTCATTTCCTGAGTGAGTTCAGTCCTGTTGGCAGGAATTAGCACTTCCTGTTGATGTTGAAACAACAAAGACTACAAAGAGAATGTGGAAATGTGCTTTACACAATTCCTATGGATGCTGACAGAAAGGCAGCTCAGGGTTTGGACTTGCTTGGGATGCAGAGGGGCCAAGTTGGAATTCTCAAAGTGGATCTCTCTTCAAGATGGGAAAATGAACTTTTTAAACTTTCTCCCTTAGGATAAGGGCTCATCTCCTTAGGCCTCTCCCTGTTCCATGCAAAGCTTTGTTTCATTTAAATGCAAGAGAATTCTCTCTCACTGTGCACAAACTCTGCAGAAAGAAGTGGGTGCTATTTTAAGGAGAGCATATCTGCTCTGACTGACGTGAGATTATTCCTCCTATTGTGCTTTTCAATAAAGCTGCATGTAAAATCTTCACTGTAGTTCCTTGTAGCTGCACTGGAATTCTTGGTGTCCTGAGTCTGTATTGCAGTCTCATCAGTGAGTTGCTGTGACCTTGGGCAGAGCACCAGAGTTTTGGGATTTCTTGCTCTGAAATAGGAATGATAGCATCTCTAAATTCTTTGTCTGGAGTGGTCAGTGTTTGCTTAGTAGGAAATGATGTTATATATTAACTCAGAGAATGGCAGGACTGGAAATGAAGGAGCTGAAAGATCTGAAAAATCACAGTTTATTCTTAAATTAACTCCTTTGTGACAGAAGCAGTGCATCAGTGTTTCACCAGGTGTGACAGGCTGAAAATTCTAACAGATACCCAGCCCAGAGTGTTTGTCTGAGATGTAAAATGAGCAAAACATGTTGAGAAAACAGAAGAGCATTCCAAAGCCAAGCAGGATAATGAACCACTGGGGATGGGCTTTGTCTTAGCTGGATTTTGGGCTGAGCTGAGCAAGCAATCCTCAAGGGCTTAGGGATGACCCTGGGACCAGAAGGGAGGAGGAGCAGACCCAGTTTCAGATGAAGTGAAAGGGCCTTGAAGTTGTGTGAGTGGAGTTTTGGGAGAGGAGCCAACGAAAATTCCTTTTCTAAGATACTGTGGGTTTCAGAGAAGAGGAAAAAATGGTAAATGATGCTGTGACAAGATCTGGCATCTGTTCCTAGAGGTTTTCAGTTTGGAATAACTACTATGGAGAGAGCTGCAGCCTAAGTCTGGTTATGGGGGATAGAAATATTTAGGGAATATTCAAGTCTAAACTATTTTGAAGCTTCTTTGAACAGTGATGTTTGTTCTACTACTCTAATTTACCTTGACAATATGTTCTCTGTTACTGTGACTGCATAAAAATTTGGAAGTTATCCTCATCTTTCTCCTTGGGAAGGGCTTTAGGAAGAAAACAAACCCCACGTGCTTGCAAAGATAAATAAGCTGATTAAATCTTAACAGAATAATATGTAAAGCTGCTAGCAAAGCATTTCCTTTGTTTAATGGTAAAGGGTCAATTCTGGCTAATAAAGTGTTCTAAAATCACACATTAGCAGTGTCAATTTATAAACTCCAGGTGTTCTGTGTAGTATTTGAAATTGGAATCAATTAATCTTGTTCTGCAGTAAAAGATAAAATTCATCAGCATGTTTCTTCAGCATTTCCATTGCTACCAAGCTGCAGAGATTCTAAAACAAAAAATCAAGGAACAGCTGAGTTGGAGATGTGGAATGCTGAAGAAAATGCCAAGAGTATCTGTCTGGAGCAGAGACTTTGAAAGATAAGGTGTGCATGTAATAGGAAATGTCCATATGATTGTGGTACTGGGGAGCAGCCCAAGAGTTGAGCAGCTCTAAAGGCAAAAGCTGAGGTGGTTTCAGTGCTTGTGATGTTCCCTAGAGCCTCTGTTTGCAAAGATGAATTTGATCTTTGCCTAATGATAAAATCAAATGGCTCAAAGTGACTATTCCAATATAATATATATATATATATATATATATGTGTGTCACTATAGGACTCAAAAGAACACACGCTCACACTGTTCTCAAGGTGAAAGAGAAAAAAGGGGCTGTTTATTTTCTGACTCTAACATTTATAGTTTTCTAAAAGTGACAGTGGATTGGAGGGTGACAGTGGCACCTCTCCAATGCCACTGGTTAAACCAACAGTCTATCAACTCTCTCTTCCTCTATAAAGGAATGCAAAACAATGAGTTATTTACAGAAAGTGTGTGAGAAAATTCACTACAAGAATGTCAACATCAGAAAGTTTAGAAAATCTTAAAAACCCAGAGTGACATATATATATATATATATATATATATATATATATATATATATATATATATATATGTATGTCATTTGGTGCCTATGGATACTGGGCAAACAGAGGCCTAGAGGGGAGAAGTGTCTGATGGATGTGGTTTCTCAAACTCTCAAACCCAGCAAAACATCCCGGATTTTCCTCTGACAACCTGTTCATGTTACAGTCTGCTCTGGGATCTCAGGCATTTTAGCAGTTCCCAAATAAAACCTTGACCATTTGGGAGTGATCTCCTTTTCTCCACGTAGCAGAACAAAGTTTTTCATAACTGTGGTGTTACAGACAGTTCTTAGAGCATTTTGCTGGTGCTTGTGTCAGTGTAAATCCTTTCTCTGTTCTGGGAGGATTCCTTGCTCTGCTCTGAAGAGCTGCAGGGCAGTTCTGACTTCCATGCCTGAAATTGGTGTTACCTGCTTACTCAGTCCTGGACAACTTGAATTTATACAAAAACAAATCAGAACATGAGAAAAGGAATGAAAAAAGGGAAAAAGGTTGGGGCCTTGAGGAGAGAAATAAGTGCAGTTCTATTTTATGGAAGCAAAGCACATCCTTACACTGAGGGGATTTCAGACACACATTTCCACCTGTGTTTATAAATCACTTTGCTATTTTTTTCCAAGTTTGAAGTGGTCGAAAGGACTTGCAATTTCAAATTCTGCCTTTTCCTAATTGTCCTGCCTGTGCCCTGTTTTTCAGATTTCTGGTTGTTTCAGAGGTGGCAGTGGAGCACACCTTTAGCACAGGAAAATGAGCGAGCTTGACCAGTTACGCCAGGAGGCCGAGCAGCTGAAAAACCAAATCAGAGTATGTATTGTGCCTCAGCACAAATGAGTGTGTCCTGAGCAGGACACAAATGATGCCTGAAATGTTCCCCCAGTGCCAGAGTTAATGAAGAAAGGGCAAACACATATGGCTGCTTTAGAAAATGACTTTTTTTGGTCTTTTATATTGCTTAGGAAATAATAGTTCCAGAAGCAATGCACAAAATTGCTGATGAAATGAAGGTTTACTGAAGTTTGTATGAGCTAGAGAATAACTAAAGTTAAAAAAAACTGATGGAAATAAGGTCAGTGATAAAGTTTGTCAGAGCTTTGTCCACTAAGTTCTCAAAAACCTCTGAGGTTGGATTCTGCACAGCCTCTCTGAACAAGCAGTTCCACTGCTCGAGTATCTTTGTGGTGAAAGTTGTGTTGCCCTTCTTCCAAAAGAAGAGAAATTCCAAAGTTGAATGCACAGTGTGTGTGACAGCAGGCAGTGCATTATGGTAATGCAGTGTTAGGATGGCTCCTCTCTGGGTGACAGAAATGCTCTTTGAACCTTGGCTTCAGGGGCCTCAATCAACTTGACAAAACAGAGAAAGAAATGTGCAGAGCTCCATCCAATTTCTCTGATTCCCTTCTCTTGCAGGATGCTAGGAAAGCATGTGCAGATGCCACCCTGGCTCAGGTAAGAATTTCAGAGTTTAACAGGAATTAAGAAAATATTTCCTTTACAAAAAGAAAATGCTGTGTAAAAAGGTGAATAATCTGGTTTTGCCTCCTGTAGCAATTTATTTTTATTTTATTTTGCCTTTGGGTGTTTTCTTCCAGAAATAAGTACATGTTTGTCCAGTCCCTGAGAGCAGTGGCCTTGAGCTGAGATTTCTTGGAGTGACTCAGGGCACATTTCTGCTGCTTAATGGAAAATAATGCTGTGCCCTGGAGCTGGGAGCAGTACTGGTGTTACCCTGATAATCAGAACCATAAGGCCTGCTGAGGTTAAACTTCTTCAGTGTCTGCCACATTTATCTGTGCAGGAGGAGAAAACCCAGATCAAAGGTCTGAAATCCTAGAAGTCTAAGAAGATATGAGCTGAACAAAACAGTTTCTGGGAGTGTTTATAAATGCAATAGGCTGCCTGTGTGTGTGATAAAGACATGCTACATAACATGACAGAACTTGTGAATGGACACTTGGGGAAAAATCAGCACTGAGAATGTGGGACTGTGGGAACTGAGTGAGAGATGTGTTTCTGGAGGAGAGGGAAGGGAAGGAGTGAGTGTGTGACCTTTCCCTGTTGCAGATCACAGCCAATATCGACCCCGTGGGGAGGATCCAGATGCGCACCAGGAGAACACTCCGGGGACACCTGGCCAAAATTTATGCAATGCACTGGGGGACTGATTCCAGGTGGGTACAGAGCTGCTCTCTGGAGAGCTGGGTGCACATGGAATGAATAACTCTGAGAGAACTTGGACAACTGAGAGCAGTCAGAAACACTGAAGGCCACAATTCTCCTCCATGGTTGTGTAATCCAAGCCTACACTGGATGCCAAAATCCCAGTCCTTGTCCACTGCAATATACAGTAATGGTACAACATGAATTCTGAGCAACTGTGGAAATAAAGTAGATGCCATTATCAGTTGTGGGGTTTTTTTCCTTTTTCTTTTCCTTTCCTGTTAACTACTGATTAATTTAAAGAGAAACTAAATGCCACAGGTATCAGCTGCTTTTATTTTCTTTTCTTTACAATGTTCATCACAAAGGTGTTCCTTGGCTGCCCACAATGATTGTGTTTCCCTGCTGTTTCCTCCCTAGGCTTCTAGTTAGTGCCTCCCAGGATGGCAAACTTATAATTTGGGACAGCTATACTACAAACAAGGTAAGGCCAGCTGATCCATTGCTGTGGAATTCAGGTGGGAAAGCATCAGGAGGAAATCAGGAGCAACTGTTGCCCATCATCATTTTGGCTCTATTGCTTTCCTAGTTCTAAACCCAAGTTTTGAATTCTCTCAAACAATCAGGTTTTATGTAAAGAACACAGCAGTGCCTTCAGTGTGTGAAAATGTGCACCACAAGGGGAGAACAATTCTTTCCTCCTAAAGAATGTTTTGATTTGTTTTAGTACTGCAGGAAGGTGATTACCAGGGAGCAGGCAGTGATGATGGGCATCTTGCACCAGAAGGGGCAGAGATTCTGGCCTAGGCAGATGAATTTGTTGTCTGCAGTGAAGTCCTGGAAGAGCTGGCATGTTCTAATGAGTCATCACTTGGTGGCTGCAGTCACATGAGGCAGTCCAGGACTACTTTTACTTTCTTTTGACAGTGATTGGTATTTACTGATCATGGCCACTGTCCCAGGGCTGGCAACAATTCCCATGGAGCTCCTTGTGGTTAAGTTGACAGAACTGCTTGAGTCTGATTTTATTCCAAATAAATTTTTCCTAACTTGGCTCCTTGTAGCATTAAAATCAATGTTACCAGTGCATTGGAGCAAATGGCATCACTTTAGTAAAAAGTTAATATAATATGGTTTGCAAATTAAAATGAAACCCTCTCATTTTTACCTTCATCCTCATCCTTTGACCCCAGCCTGCAGGTAAATGTCATCTAAATTACTGTGACTGCTGTAGGATGGTGGAATCATCACTGCATCCCATGATTTCTTTTTTGATATCCTCAATTCTTACATCAGTGCCAATTAATCCATGCAATATTCTTTTGGCAGTTCCAGAACACATTGGAAGTAACAGTGATGTCATCAATTTGATCTTTGCCTAATGATAAAATAAAACAGCTCAAAGTGAATATTCCAAATAGCAGAGACTATTGGAATATTCTAGACTTCTTGGTAGAAGACTTCCAAAAATGAACTGGTTGTGGTTTTAGGACAGGGTTGGGGTTTTTTTAACTGCTCTTTGCTGCAGGACCACTGATTCCTGGCTGTTCCTCTGCTTCTAATGAGATTTTTCCTTAAGAAATTCAGGCACGTTGTTAATATTGCATGAAATATCACCATATGTCCAAGGGTACCAGCCCTTCCTAAAGACTGTGAACAAATCCAAGGCATGAACACAATGAGTTAACAAGACAGAACAGGTTTAGCTTCTATAATTATCTAAAAAAAGTTCTTTGAGCAGAGAATGACAAGGAAACATGGGGTAGTTATTTAAATGTGCAGCTTGATTGCTTGCAGTGGGTTTCCAAAGAAGGATTCAAATGGCAGTGGAAGCAGCGATTTCCTTACTTGTTCATTCCCAGCAGCTAAGCCTGGAATTGGCAGTTTTGCTGACTGTGCTTGGAAGTCAATATTTTCCTGAACCTATAATAAACCAATAGTAATCAGAGCACTGAAATGAAATCATTCACTTGGGACCAAAATTGCTGATGGAACCAGGTTCAGGAAAAGCAAAGCTGAGGTTTTGTTACGTCACTGCTTGTTCTGACGAGCCCCACATGCAAGTTACCCTCAAAATAGTTCAACACTCAAAAACAGCTGTTTGAATCTTGCTTCTCTGCCAAAAACATCATCCTGAATTGAGAGACAGGTGAAAAACTTCCTTTGGAATGCAGTTTCTGCCCTTGCTGAAGTGCAGGCTGTCTGTGTTGCAGGTGCACGCGATTCCCCTGCGCTCCTCCTGGGTCATGACTTGTGCGTACGCTCCCTCTGGCAATTACGTGGCTTGTGGTGGGCTTGACAACATCTGCTCCATTTATAACTTGAAAACTCGTGAAGGGAATGTCCGTGTCAGCCGTGAGCTCGCTGGGCACACAGGTGGGTGCTGCTCACAGTTACCTCAGCACAGTGAAAACTTAAAAAAAAAATCCTTTAAATATCATTTCCTAATAACAATCTACTTCTTTTCTCAGGCAGGAGCTTAGCTGCAGACTCTGCTTGGTTTTAAATTTAAAGCTCTTTTAAAGCTCTGGTTTGCTGTGTTTGTGTGATGCAGAGGGATTAAATCTGAAACCATTTGTGTTTTTATTCTCCCCCATGAAGTTCTTCCCCAATGGCAACGCCTTTGGTGTTGGTCTGTGATTGGTCATTAAGTCAAAACAATTTCCATGAATTTTACAGTTTTTCAGCTGTAAAAGTGAACAAAAACTTTTAGAGCTGGAAGTTGATGTTTGCAGGTTTTGGTATTTTCTGCTGTAGTTTGAATTCTGTGCTTTGTGAAATGGAGGTGGTTGGCAGGGAGGCTGATTCTGTAATCAGAGTGCCTCCACTGATGGTTTGGCAGATGGGATTTCAGGAAAAAAGAAGCTTCAGAGCATTCAGATGAACTTCTTTGATGCTGCTGTTGGGAAACATCCAATGTCCATGCTCAGCTCTTTGTACTGACCAGGAATGCAGTTTATTTTTCTCAATGCTTTGACACAGTTGAGGTCATCAGCATTTGTTGCTGCTGGATGCAGTGAGACTGAGATGATTTTCTTAGAAACCTGGGTGTGTGCAGTGCAGGCTCACTGGGATCCTGCCCAGCTTTCTACATTTTGTTCCCCTTCCTCTGGTTGGGTCGGGGTGGTCTCTGAAGAGCCAAACCAAATTTTATCCAAAACATTGCAGATTCCCATACAAAAATAATTGATTGTATTTTAGTCTCTCTAAGTGTGTTTTGCTGCAGCTTCAGGAGAGGAGGAGGCAGCTTATTAGCAAAGCAGTTTGCCTTTGAAGGGAAATCTCTGGCCTTATTTGTGCCCTTTACTCTGTTTCCAGGCTACTTGTCCTGCTGTCGTTTCCTGGATGATAATCAGATCGTCACCAGCTCTGGCGACACCACCTGGTAAGCTGGGACAGGGGGGCAGCACTCTCAGGAAGGGCTTTTCTCATCCATTTCTGTGCCTGAAGGGAACTTTGGCCTTCCCAAACTTCATCATCACCCACAGGACTCTGGTGGTACTGCTCATGTGTCACTTTTTGCTGGTAATTTCAACCCTGTGAGCTTTGGCTGTTTCCTTGTGCCCATGTTCTGAGGAGCCTGACCTAATTCTGTGCTAAGATGAATTTTTTTCTTTCTGTGACTCTTTGGCTTTTAGAAATAACTGTATTAAACTAATGATTTTCCTCAAAACTCCTTTTGTATTCAGTATTTATTACTTAAACAGTCATGTTTGGATATTTCTAATACAGCATGCAGTTCATGTTGTTATTCAGAAGAGCTCCTAGAAAATATTCTCCAGTGACAATAGCTGGGTTTTTTGAGGAGAATGTAGGTGTATATCTTCATAAATACTGGCTTCTGAACTAAAAAAGGCCTCCATCTTTTTTTCATAGATTTTTCTATTATATCTATTCCTTAAAAGCCTTGCAGTTCTCTCCAGCAGCAGCTCTTAGAGCAGAGGTTGTCTAATAAATACCTGTCCTACACAGTGCCAGTCTCTCTGAATGCCTGATTCTGAGTAGCTCTGGAATATATATGGGATTAAAACCAAAAAATGTTTCTGAGTATGTGTTGGTGTTCAGAGAACTCAAAAAACTCTAACAAAATGGGAGGGTTTGTAGAAATGATGCTCTTTGTAAGAGAAAACAGCTGCTCCAGGAGTTGTGGAGTAATTCTGCAGCTGTCCTTGCCAGCACCTCAGTTCATCAAGGGACTTTGTCAAAGTACAGGCACATCTTGTTTACCTGGTTTGAACCTGCTGCTGATGGCTCTGTTTGCTGAGAAATGACAGAAATTAAAAATCCCAACTTCCTCAAGTGTTTAGACTTCTTCTTATGGAGGTGATGGTGTTCTTTCATCCTTTTATACTCTTAATTATCACTGTTGTAGTCATTTGGCTGACTTGAAACTTCAGGATCAGACATAATTCACAAAGTTACTCATCCTCTGTGAGTTTATAAAATGAGAAATGCTGGCTCAGCTTTTGCTGTAGCCTTAGCACTGCTGCTTTCATGGAAGCTGTGGTGGTGCTGGATGGCAGCCATGGCAGGGAACTTTGGGGTGAACAGCCCTCAGTGCCACTCATCAGTTTTTTCCACTGGTTTTTAATTTAACCCCCCACAATGTTTTAAAATTAAGGATAGCTTTGAGGTCTTCCATGCACAATTAATCTGCAACAGCCAAACCAAAAATGTTTATTTCTGTTGTCAGGATCAATGTTATTAATACCTGGAGTTTGACCTCAGCAGTGATAAAAAGACATTACAGAGGAGCACAGATATGTTGATTTTTGCACAAATAATCTACAACAGCCAAATAATTCAACCAAAAATATTTATTTCCATTATCAGGATCAATGTTGTTAATACTTGGAAGTTTTACCTCAGCAGTGATAAAAAACCTCATGAAGTAGCACAGACTTGTTGATTTTTGCACAATTAATTTTTGCACAAATAATTTTTGTCCAATTAATCTGCAACAGCCAAATAATTCAACCAAAAACGTTTCTTTCCATTCTGAAGATCAATGTTGTTAATACTTGGGAGTTTTACCTCAGCAATGATCAAAAACCTCATGAAACAGCACAGACGTGTTGATTTTTGCAAAAATTAATTGTGCAAAAATTAATCTGCAAGAGCCAAATAATTCAACCAAAAATATTTATTTCCGTTATGAAGATCAATGTTATTAATACTTGGGAGTTTTACCTCAGCAATGATTAAAAACCTCATGAAACAGCACAGACGTGTTGATTTTTGCACAATCAATTGTGCAAAAATCAATTGTGCAAAAAGTAATTGTGCAAAAATTAATCTGCAAGAGCCAAATAATTCAACCAAAAATGTTTCTTTCCATTGTCAAGATCAATGTTATTAATACTTGGGAGTTTTACCTCAGCAATGATCACAATCCTCACGAAGCAGCGCAGACGTGTTGATTTTTGCACAATTAATTGTGCAAAAATCAATTGTACAAAAATTAATTGTGCAAAAATTAATCTGCAAGAGCCAAATAATTCAACCAAAAATATTTATTTCCATTATGAAGATCAGTGTTATTAATACTCGGGAGTTTTACCTCAGCAATGATCACAATCCTCACAAAGGAGCACAGACGTGTTGATTTTTGCACAATTAATTGTGCAAAAATTAATCTGCAAGAGCCAAATAATTCAACCAAAAATATTTATTTCCATTATGTAGATCAATGTTATTCATACTTGGGAGTTTTACCTCAGCAATGATCACAATCCTCACGAAGGAGCGCAGATGTGTTGATTTTTCCCTCTTGGATGGTTCTTTGCAGTGCTCTCTGGGACATAGAAACTGGGCAGCAGACAACCACGTTTACTGGGCACACTGGAGATGTGATGAGCCTGTCCCTTGCCCCCGATGCCCGGTGTTTTGTTTCTGGTGCCTGCGATGCCTCTGCCAAGCTGTGGGATGTCAGAGAAGGAATGTGCCGGCAAACCTTCACCGGCCACGAGTCCGACATCAACGCCATCTGCGTGCGTACCTGTACCGGGCTCTGCCCTCGCTCTGCAGCATCCCAGGGACAGCTGTGCCCAACGGCTGGGGGGATCAGAGGGCTGATTAATGACTTTATTGTACTGTATTATTCTATATTATATTGCACTGCATCTAAACTGAATCTGCCAAGTGCTCAACTGCACAAAGTCTTGTGACTGTCACCCAACAGTCCTGACACACACACACACACACACACACACACACACTTGGCCCTTCTGGGAGAAATGATGGGGAGGACTCCATGGATGTCAGAGGGCTGATTAATGACTTTATTATACTGTATTATTCTATATTGCACTACATCTAAACTGAATCTGCCAAGTGCTCAACTGCCCAGAATCTGGTGACTGTCACCCAACAGTCCTGACACACACACACACACACACACTTGGCCCTTCTGGGAGGAATGATGGGGAGGAGTCTGTGGGTATCAGAAGTCTGATTAATGACTTTATTATACTGTATTATTCTATATTATATTGCACTGCATCTAAACTGAATCTGCCAAGCACAAAATCAACTGCACAAAATGTTGTGACTGTCATCCAATAGTCCTGACACACACACACACACACACACACTTGGCCCTTCTGGGAGCAATGATGGGGAGGACTCCATGGATGTCAGAAGGTTAATTAATTACTTTATTATACTATATTATTCTGTATTACACTGCATCTAAACTGAATCTGCCAAGTGCTCAACTGCACAAAATCTTGTGACTGTCACCCAACAGTCCTGACACACACACTTGGTCCTTCTGGGAGGAATGATGGGGAGGACTCCATGGATGTCAGAAGGCTCATTAATTACTTTATTATGCTATACTATTCTATATTGCACTACATCTAAACTGAAACTGCCAAGCGCTCAACTGCCCTCAATTGCCCAGAATCTGGTGACTGTCAGCCCACAGTCCCAACACACACACACACACCTGGTCCTTCTGGGAGCAATGATGATATCAGAAAGCCAATTAATGACTTTATTATACTATATTATTCTATATTATATTATACTACATCTCAGCTTCCCAGGAGATAAATCCTGGGCAAGGGGATTTTTCAGAAATCATGACTGTGACAGTGCAGCCTCTTTGCTGTGTTTGTGTGATGCAGAGGGGTTAAATCTGTGCTTTTATTCTCCCCCATGAAGTTCTTCCCCAATGGCAACGCCTTTGCCACGGGCTTTTTATTTTTTTACTTTATTAAATTTTTATTTTATTTTATTAAATTTATGGTTTTATTCTCCCCCGTGAAGTTCTTCCCCAATGGCAACGCCTTTGCCACGGGTATTTTATTTTATTTTATTTTATTTTATTTTATTAAATGTATGTTTTTATTCTCCCCCATGAAGTTCTTCCCCAACAGCAACGCCTTTCCCACGGGCGTTTTATTCTTTTATTTTATTGAATTTTTATTTTATTTTATTTTATTTTATTAAATGTATGTTTTTATTCTCCCCCATGAAGTTCTTCCCCAACGGCAACGCCTTTGCCACGGGCGTTTTATTCTTTTATTTTATTGAATTTTTATTTTATTTTATTTTATTAAATGTATGTTTTTATTGTCCCCCATGAAGTTCTTCCCCAATGGCAACGCCTTTGCCACGGGCATTTTATTTTTTTTATTTTATTAAATGTAAGTTTTTATTCTCCCCCATGAAGTTCTTCCCCAATGGCAATGCCTTTGCCACGGGCTTTTTTTTTTTATTATTTTATTTTATTTTATTTTGTTTTATTAAATGTATGTTTTTATTCTCCCCCACGAAGTTCTTCCCCAACGGCAACGCCTTTGCCACAGGCTTTTTATTTTTTTATTTTATTAATTATTTTATTATTTTATTTTATTAAATGTAAGTTTTTATTCTCCCCCATGAAGTTCTTCCCCAATGGCAACGCCTTTGCCATGGGCTTTTTATTTTTTTATTTTATTAAATTTTTATTTTATTTTATTTTATGTATGTTTTTATTCTCCCCCACAAAGTTCTTCCCCAACAGCAACGCCTTTGCCACGGGTGTTTTATTCTTTTATTTTATTGAATTTTTATTTTATTTTATTTTATTAAATGTATGTTTTTATTGTCCCCCACGAAGTTCTTCCCCAACGGCAACGCCTTTGCCACGGGTATTTTATTTTATTTTATTTTATTTTATTTTATTTTATTTTATTTTATTTTATTTTATTTTATTTTATTTTATTTTATTTTATTTTATTTTATTTTATTTTATTTTATGTATGTTTTTATTCTCCCCCACAAAGTTCTTCCCCAACAGCAACGCCTTTGCCACGGGCGTTTTATTCTTTTAATTTATTGAATTTTTATTTTATTTTATTAAATGTATGTTTTTATTCTCCCCTGTGAAGTTCTTCCCCAACGGCAACGCCTTTGCCACGGGTATTTTATTTTATTTTATTTTATTAAATGTATGTTTTTATTGTCCTCTGTGAAGTTCTTCCCCAATGGCAACGCCTTTGCCACGGGCGTTTTATTCTTTTATTTTATTGAATTTTTATTTTATTTTATTTTATTAAATGTATGTTTTTATTCTCCCCCGTGAAGTTCTTCCCCAACGGCAACGCCTTTGCCACGGGTATTTTATTTTATTTTATTTTATTTTATTTTATTTTATTTTATTTTATTAAATGTATGTTTTTATTCTCCCCCATGAAGTTCTTCCCCAACGGCAACGCCTTTGCCACGGGCATTTTATTTTTTTTATTTTATTAAATTTTTTTTTTAATTTTATTTTATTAAATGTATGTTTTTATTCTCCCCCATGAAGTTCTTCCCCAACGGCAACGCCTTTGCCACGGGCTCGGACGACGCCACGTGCCGGCTCTTCGACCTGCGGGCTGACCAGGAGCTGATGGTTTATTCCCATGACAACATCATCTGTGGCATCACCTCTGTAGCATTTTCCAAGAGTGGCCGCCTGCTCCTAGCTGGGTATGATGACTTCAACTGCAACGTGTGGGACACGCTGAAAGCTGACAGAGCAGGTGAGTGGCTTGGAGGCTTGGGTGCTTCAGTGGAGCTCCCACCCCTGGAGGTGTGCAAGGAGCTCCTGGATGTGGCACTCAGAGCTGGGGACAAGCCACAGGTTGGACTCGATGGCCTTGGTGGTGTTCTCAGGGGTCCCAGGGTGAGAGAAGATGCAGGGGGATGGAATATAAGAAAATAAAGGTAGTATAGAAAGTAATCTTACCCCTCAGGAGTTGCAGCTGAGCTGATTATTCAACATTAGGAGCAGGCCTGACTTGAAGAGGCCACAGCTGTAGGCAGAAAGGAGAAGAGTTCTGAAAGAGTGGAGTGGTTGGTTCAGGGGGAACTGGGGTCATTGGCTACTGCAGGGAGAGTCAGTGCCCTGAGGAGAAACAGCAAGGAGCTCTGAAACTCTTGCATGAAGGAGACAACAATATGGAACCTGTGCAGTTTAATGACAACAGGAAGAGATGAGAATCTTGACTCCATGTGGAAGTTTGCAGGCAATCCTGACATGGGAAGAAGAGAGGAGAATCTTGACTCCATGGTTCAGAAGGCTGATTTATTAGTGTATGATATATATTATATTAAGAGAAAATGATAGATTAAAACTATACTAAAAGAATAGACAAATGGATTTCATCAGAAGGCTTGAAAGGAAGAGAAAAAGAATGATAATAAAATCTTGTGACTGACCAGAGTCTGAGCCAGCTGGGCTGTGATTGGCCATTAATTAAAAACAACCACATGAGACCAATCACAGATTCACCTGTTGCATCCCACAGCAGCAGATAACCATTGCTTACATTTCATTTCTGAGGCCTCTCAGCTTCTCAGGAGAAAAATCTTAGCAAAAGGATTTTCATAAAATGTGTCTGTGACATTGGTGGCCTTTTCCAAGCTCTGAATGTGTGATTGAGTGTCAGGCACAGATCTCTCAGCACTCACTGTCTCAACTTCAGAACTCTCTGAAAACTTCTTCAGGCTGCCCAGTGATGGTGCAAATCCATTGGAATCCTGCTCAGGGATGGATGTTGAGAACAGGATGATTGCCATTAAAAACATGGGCTCGGGGTGGAGGGGGTATTTATTCTTTTTTAGACTTTATGGCTTTGTTTATGCATTAGCTATTCAAAGCAATTCAACATTAGTGTTGCTATTTATACACAAGAATTTTTTTCCTGGTATTTGTAGCAGTAGTTGTAGAGACAGCCAGGAAAACAACAGAGACTCTGGAGTTTATCTTTTGAGGAAACAAACATGAAATTCATGGTCCAAAGACGAAGAGAATTTAACTTCAGGTCTTCAAAATGAAAACTTTGTTGGAAGAAATGTATAAATTGGCCACAGATGTTTCATTACTCTGATCACAATAGGAGATGAGAAGAATATTCTGTGTATTGAAATGTTCCAAGGCTGCAGATTGCCAGGCAGATTTGGCACTTCTGCTATTAAACACTTCTATATTTTCTGATATTGGCACTTCTGTACCAAACACCTTTGTGGGTGTGTGTTCAGTACAAGTATTGAAGATTTGTTGGTGCTGATTGTGTTTTACCAAATTGCAGCACTTCCTGTTGCTGGTGAGAGAATGAGGAGAGTCCTGTGAGCACTTTAATTCATGTAGAGAGATGAATTTCAAGTCTATCAAGAATATCTTGGCTCAGTGCTGTGGACTGGAAAGCTTGAACATAATTAGGTTTTCTTTTTACCTCCTTGAAACTGTTAAAGTAAAGGGGATAGAGGAAAATGTTGTCTCCCTTAATTTTTCTGTTTAGTGTCTCAATTCTTTCTTTTAATGGTGCTGTAATTGAATTGTATTAGATCCCCACATTGACAAATAGATTGTATGGAGGAGTCTGTCTTGTGAATGTAGTAAGAGAAAATCGGATGAAAAATGCTTTAGAGTTCATAACACAATTCAGTTTAACTTCTGGTTTTAAAAGAAAATTTTTACAAATAGGAAATTTTGTAAAATTTAACTGAGACCAGTTCAGACCCATTGTCACTGTGGTGAGGAGCAAGAGCTGTGCAGGGCATGGTTGTAGTGACATTGTCACAATCTTCAGGGCTGTCACTTCACAATCATAGAACACCAGTAAAGGTTATAATATGGGGAATATACAGGAAACATTCTGAAGCAAGCATTTACTGAATTATCCCCTTAAGAACCCACCCAGCTCTGCCCTGAGCCTGTGCTCGTAAAACCAAAGGCATTTTAAAATTCCAGCCCTGTTTGTTGAGGATTTTTGACTCCAGAGCTTGGCTAATCCAAACATGCTGTGGTGTAAGTTGAACAGACAGGAAATGACCCAAACAAAGCAATTTATTTGTTGGTTCCTCATTTCCAGGTGTCCTTGCTGGTCACGATAACCGTGTCAGCTGCTTAGGTGTGACTGATGATGGCATGGCAGTGGCAACAGGGTCATGGGACAGCTTCCTCAAGATCTGGAACTGAAGAAGGTGAGTGCCCAACTCACTGAGGCAGCTTTGGGGTCCAGAATGCTTCTTGCCAGCAGTGCTGTTACTGGTGCTGATCACTCAGGGTAGTCTGGAGCTGCAGCAAGGGAAATACAGGTTGGATATTGGGAAGGAGTTTTTTACAGAAAGGGAGATGAAGTTTTTCACAGAAAGGTGATAAAGGTTTTTCCAGAAAGGTGATAAAGGTTTTCACAGAAAGGTGATAAAGTTCTGGAATGGCTGCCCAGGGAGGTGCTGGAGTCACCATCCCTGGGTGTGGCACTGGGTGCCAGGGTTGAGTTGAGGGGTTGGGGCTGGGCTGGACTCGATGGTCTTGAAGGTCTCTCCCAACCTTCTGAGAATTCTCTGAAAAAGACCTTTGAGATCCAGGGAAAGTCAAGCTCTTAGAGCCACCCATCCAGCACTGCAGAGTGCCAAAGCCTTCCAGAAAAAGGAGAAAAGGAGACTCAGGGCTGACCCTGGCACTCCCCACAGCTCCTGAAAGGTGCCTGTGCTCAGCTGGGGCTGGGCTCTGTCTCCAGGCACTGCCAGAACCAGAGCACACAGCCTCGAGCTGCACCAAGGGAAATACAGGTTGGATATTGGGAAGAAGGTTTTTACAGAAAGGTGGTGAAGTTTTTTCCAGAAAGGTGATGAAGTTTTTTCCAGAAAGGTGATGAAGTTTTTTCCAGAAAGGTGATAAAGTTTTTTCCAGAAGGTGATAAAGTTCTGGAATGGCTGCCCAGGGAGGTGCTGGAGTCACCATCCCTGGGTGTGTTTAACAAAGCCTGGATGTGGCCCTGGGTGCCAGGGTTGAGTTCAGGTGCTGGGGCTGGGTTGGACTCCATGATCTTTAAGGTCTCTTCCAACCTGGGGATTCTGAGCAGTTTCTGACATCAGTGAGGAGCAAACCCAAGCAGTTGGGGCTTTAGGTGACCATTCCTCTAACGCATGCACTGACATTTTCCTGGAGGTCTATTTTTAATTACCGAACTTTCCTGTGTGGGTTTTTGAATCAATAAATACCCCTGGGGAAGGGGGGAGGTAATGCCTGCATGTGTCAGTGGTGGGGACAGCAGATTTGGCCACTTGTTTGCAGTTCCTCAGGGTGCAACTCTCACCAGATGTTTCTGTGTGCCAGAAGAGCAGCGGACTCCAGGACTGGAAGAAGTTTCCAACGGTTGAAAATTAAAAACGATAGCATATCCAATCCAACCATACTAACTTGGACCCCCATCCTCCCCAACTTCAAAGGGCAAGATCTTTTCCGTCTCCTGTTGCTGAAATGAAGAGCACAATTACCTTTCCAAGAAGAATTTCTGTGTTGTAAGCAAAATGAAATTGTGCATTCCTTTTGGGACCATTTTTTTTGTCTTGAGAATTTAAAAACAAATGAAACACTATCATAAAAAGCATGACCAGAAAATAAACTTGAGCATAATTGTGAAACAGTTAGCTTTCACTGTAGTTTCCAAGTTGAAGTTAAGGACTTTATCTCACACACTTGCAAATTTTAAAGTCATGTTTGTAGCAGGATTTTTTTCAAGTTTCCTTTTTAAATACATTTCCTTATGTATTTAATTGAGCAAAACAAGGGAGTCCTAGCCCAGAGCACTGGGGGTTGTTAACGCTGTAAATTTAGTCCCTAATTTTTTTTATTTTTATTTTCTAGTATCACAGATAATTGTTGCACAAAACTTGGCATATATAGGATAATGTTAAGCAGTAAGGTAACCAAGCACATGCTGTAAAAGGTAATGAATGCTTGTTTAAAGAATCCTTTCACCTTTTATGGATTACAAATGCAATCCTTGGTCCCTCCTGCCCCCCCTTTTTCACCACACTGATTTTTTTAATCTGTTTTGGTTTGTCCACTTGGAAGGGCAGTTTATATATCCTAACACTATCCTATAAGTCTCAACAACCAGGAATCTCTGTTTTCAAAAGAGACCTATCCTACACTTGGGTATCGAGTCAATTCTTTGTGTATGAAATGATGTACAAATCAATGTTTTGAAAATAATGATCTTGAACTTTCTAAGTTAAACAGAAAAAAAAAAACCTTTTTTGATTGTTTGCCATATTGGGTGGGTTTACTCTTAGAATCGCATGCTGTAGAAATGCTAAAAAGTGCATATTGGACTAAGTCCTTAGATGTTTTTTCTTTGAAGAAATAACCTGTTTAAAAACTGTAACCATTGTCGCTGTATTCATTTATTGTTGCTACTCTGTGCATAAATCTATGAAGAACTCCAGTACAAAGCTATGCACGTTTTGGAGTAGCGTGATAAGTCACTTTTTTTTTTTTTTTTTTTTTTTAAAGAATAAAGGAAAAAAAAAAAGAAACAGCCTGTTCAAACAATCGCTGTCAAAGATTCTGGGGTGTGGGAGGAGGGAACCTAGACCATCTTCTTTATAAATCAGTTCCTCACAGCCAGTTCCTCTTGCAGGATGAGTCCTTTGCATCTGATCAGAGTCATTTTTGTAATGAGCAGGTTTTCCTGGCTTTCTTTTCAAATAAAATGTTAAAAGCAGCAGTGTTTGGACAGCAGATTGTTCTTTCCTATCTTCTCACTGTATCCAGAAATGCTCCTTCCTAGCAGCAGTAGTAGCTTTTCTCCATTTTGTTTTTTCTGCAACATTCTGTACAAAAATGTGCTGTAATTGTGCGTTAGGCCTGGATTTGGCATAAAAGATGAGTTCCCTCTTACTCTCTTTCATGAAACTACTCTGTAGAGCTTTCTCCACGCCCTGTATCCCTCTTCACCTTTTGTATTTAATTTTAAAGTCAGTGTACTTCAAGAAAGCTGGATGCAAGATAGATACTATATTAAAATGTAATGTTATTTAAGATGTAATAAAGCAGTTTGACATGAGTTTGGACTGATCTGGTTTGCAGCTTCTTGTTCAACATGCAGAACATCTTCTGACTTGTGGAATGGCCACACAGGAGGAGGGAATGCTGTCCCCACAGAAATGGTTTGGTGGTTTTTCAATGGTCAATGGTCAATTATTGGGCAGGGCATGCACTTAACTCCAAATTCAGAGAGCCACTGTGGTTCCTGAGGTGCACAGCACAAAAATGCTTTGTGCAGGAGTGCAGCACCTGAAGTGGGAAATCAAAGCAAAATGCTGAGTAACTTTTAAAACTTTTGTGTCCTTTAATAGGAAGAGAATTGAGTGGTTCCTGCCATGTGAGGATCTGGCCACAGCAGCTCTGGTGGCACTCTTAGATTGACAGGGTAAGAAGTCATTTTCATGCTCAGTAAGAACAAAGCCTCCAAGAGGCAGAATTTTATCTAAAAAAATAAAAAATTTAAGCATTGTTTTATACCCAGAGAAGCAGATTGGTGACATGAGGTGTTAAAAAGCAGTTGGTTCAACAGTTTGGTATTGGTTGACTTGGGGGTTTTGTGCTTTTAGTGGGTGAAGTCCCATCTCTTGTTCTGATCTAAACAATGGATTTTCCCTCATTTCACATCAACCAAGAGAAATTCCAAAGCTGTGGATTTGTCTCACACCAAACATGGAAATCCTCAGCCTCAACTGAGAGGTTTTTAACAGCTGGGAGTGTGGAAAATGTGGTGGTGGCATTGCCCAACTGTGAGCACTGGGGTTTGGGGCTGCATGGGACTGGCAAGGAGCTCATGGCATGAAATGCTGAACTTTGGGAACTCAGATTTGGTGGTTTCCAGTTCCAAATGCTGCAGCTGTGGGGTTTCCACTCAGGTGGAATATTTTCATTCCAAAGGATGTTTCATGTGTGACTCTGTCTGGTCTGTAATAAAATCAATGATCTGGCTTACCTTAATCTCCATCCATGTGTTAAATCTCTGTGCCCTGGCAATAAAACACCTGCCAGGACAGTCACTTGTGTCAGGAGGCTGCTGTGCAGCCCTTTGGGATTCATTTGAAATGCAAACAGTTGCAGTTGCCTCTCACTTCTCTTATTTTCGTGTTAAATACGAAATTTTCTTTGATTTAAACATTTTTCATTGTGTGCTTGGTTATTCAGAGAGCTGCTACTGGAGAAAAATGGGTGTGCAAAGGGAGCAGCTCTGAACTCTTGAGTCTGGGCCAAAGCTTTGAGTTTTGAATGCCTTTAATTTTAGGATAGACCCAAATCAAAATTATTTATGTCATCTTACCTACAATTATTTATGTCATCTTACCTACAATTATTTATGTTATCTTACCTACAATTATTTATGTCATCTTCTCCATCTCCTCCTGTGGGCTTGGAAAAGATTCTGACTTGGAGATGATTGTGGGATGTGGCTCCAAAGAGCAGCTTCCCCCAGCTGCTCCTGAATTTCTGGTGCTAATTTCATATTTCTGGTTCAGATTCCATGACCTGAGAACACAAAATCTGTGAGAATGGGGTTGGAAGCCTCTCATGGAGTTTCTGGGAAGGAGTGAAGGAAGACAGAACAGATTTCTCAGTCCCAGGAGCTCAGGTTAAGACCTTTAGCATATTCTGTGCCCCTCAAGGCCTTTAATTTCTTCATGAATTAAATAAAAGATCTGAGGTTCTACTACCAGCAGAAAAAAAAAAAAAAATTGAGTTGGGCATTCTCCCTTTTGACCATGAAGTCCCCTGGAGTGTTTGAAATCAGCTGTGAAACACACTTGAAATGACTGATTGAATCATGCCCTATAGGAGCTAAAAATAGGATAATCTGGTTTCTGGGAAGTGGCAGAGTAAATAAAGAATAATAAAAGCTGTCACCCGTGCTGAGCTCTGTGCCTGGCTCTGCAGCAAGGCAGGATCCTGGGTGCTTTTGTGATTAACACTTTTTAGTGTAGGTGTGAGCATGAATTCACATCGGAGGGCAGAGAAGAAAAGAAGTGCCTGATGAACAAGTCCTACCAGCAGCTGGCTATTTTTGCATGGTGCTGTTCTCTTTTTCTTCCCTCCGTGTAATTTCTGAGAGTCTGCCTCTGCTTTAACCATCACTGGTGAGTTGCTCTTTTTCCATTGCGTTCCAGTGGGAGCTGGGATGCAGTGGAGAAGTGGGAAGTTGGATTTGTTCTGTGTCAGGGCTGTGTGAGCAAAAATGAAGCCCCAGATTTCAGTTTCCCCCTTGCACCAAGGATGCCTGGTGCATTCCCTGTCCCTCCTGCTGGGAATGGCCCTGGCACATGGCAGTTCCCAGAGGTGGCAGCAGCCATCTGCTGTGCTGCCTCACATTGCTCAGTGCTTCCAGTGATTTCAGCAGCACTGCTCTGCTCCATTTCCCCTCATGGATTCAGAAATTCCTGCCCTGTCCTGCCTGCCTCACATTGCTCAGTGCTTCCAGTGATTTCAGCAGCACTGCTCTGCTCCATTTCCCCTCATGGCTTCAGAAATTCCTGCTCTCCTCTCTGTCCTGCCTGCCTCACATTGCTCAGTCATTTAAACATCACTGCTCTGCTCCATTTCACCTCATGGCTTCAAAAATTCCTGCTCTGTCTTGTCTCTGTGTCCTGCCTGCCTCACATTGCTCAGTGCTTCCAGTGATTTCAGCAGCACTGCTCTGCTCCATTTCCCCTCATGGCTTCAGAAATTCCTGCTCTCCTCTCCATCCTGCCTGCCTCACATTGCTCAGTGCTTCCAGTGATTTCAGCAGCACTGCTCTGCTCCATTTCCCCTCATGGCTTCAGAAATTCCTGCTCTGTCTCCTCTCCATCCTGCCTGCCTCACATTGCTCAGTGCTTTCAGTGATTTCAGCAGCACTGCTCTGCTCCATTTCCCCTCATGGATTCAGAAATTCCTGCTCTTCTCCCTGTCCTGCCTGCCTCACATGTGCTCAGTGCTTTCAGTGATTTCAGCAGCACTGCTCTGCTCCATTTCCCCTCATGGCTTCAAAAATTCCTGCTCTCCTCTCTGTCCTGCCTGCCTCACATTGCTCAGTCATTTAAACATCACTGCTCTGCTCCATTTCCCCTCATGGCTTCAAAAATTCCTGCTCTCCTCTCCATCCTGCCTGCCTCACATGTGCTAAATGATTTAAACATCATTGTTTTGCTCTATTTTACCTAAAATTCCTGCTCTGTCTCGTCTCTCTGTCCTGCCTGCCTCACATGTGCTCAATGATTTAAATTTAAACATCATTGTTTTGCTCCATTTTACTAAAATTCCTGCTCTCCTCTCTCTGTCCTGTCTGCCTCACATGCTCAGTGATTTAAACATCATTGCTCCATTTCACCTGATGGCTTCAAAAATCCCTGCTCTGTCCTGCCTGCCTCACATGTGCTCAATGATTTAAACATCATTGTTTTGCTCCATTTTACCTAAAATTCCAGCTCTGTCTCCTCTCTCTGTCCTGCCTACCTCACATGTGCTAAATGATTTAAACATCATTGTTTTGCTCCATTTTACCTAAAATTCCTGCTCTGTCTCCTCTCTCTGTCCTGCCTGCCTCATATGTGCTCAGTGATTTAAATTTCAACATCATTGCTCTGCTCCATTTTACCTGATGGCTTCAAAAATCCCTGCTCTGTCCCTCTCTTTGCCTGAGCCCTCCTGTGCTGTGCTCAGCTTTTTCTTACATCAATACTAAGAAGTATTGCAATATACCAGGAGTATTTTTAAATAAGGATCAGTACCTGCATTGGTAAAATTATCCAGTATTTCACTTAGCTGGGCAAATCAAACCATAGAAATGTGAATAAAAACTGGGTGAAGTCCTCATTGTTTAGAGAGCTGGCTGCTCCAAACTCGCCCTTTAGGAATACAGGCCCTGCTCAATACTCATTCAAGTAATTCCTGGCTTAACCCAAGACAATTTTGTCATAAAATAGAACAAAGAGAATCTTCCTGCTTTAATTATTCAGAAGCCATTTGCTCTGGCTGAGTGCAGTGAGATGTGATTGACCCTGAGAGGGAATTCTCTGGGGAACTGGAAGCGCAAAATGAAAAGTTTATTTGATGTAACAGATTTTTAAACGGCAAAGAGATAAGGGAGGGAAAAGTCTGTTTAAAAGGGGTGGGGGAAAAAAAAATAATAATTAAAAAAAGAAAGGCAGTGCAGCTCCATCTGCTGGTGGAGAGCCCGTGGAATGGTCAGTGCAGGGAGAAACGTGTGAGCCCGAGCAGCCTGTGCTGGGCCTGGCTGAGCTCGAGTTCCTGCCCATGGAACCCCTGCTCCTGTGCCCCCAGGCTCCTCTGAACTCGGGCAGATCTTTCCATGAGGCCTCACAAGCAAAACAAGCTTTTCCCAGTGTTCACTTTTGGAGGGATTTTCTTTTCCCGGTGTTTTATGTAAAAAAGCCTTGGCTGGTGAAGATGGAGAGGTTAAAAATGAGGCAGGGTTAACTGGAGCAGGGGCTCTTGGACAACTTTAAAACCAAGTTCTGTTTAGAATTTCTGTTTAGAATTCTGTTTTAGAATTCTGGTTTAGAATTCTGTTTAGAATTCTGTTTACAATAGGATTCCCTGCATTTCTCTCCAGCCCCTCTCCCCAATATTCCTGAGCTCCCTCTCTCATTTTTTGCCATGCTCTGTCACAGCCCTGATGAGAATCCCTGCTCTTTTCAGTCTCCCTCCTCTGCCTTAGGTAGGATTGAGGATCTAGAGTCGAAACAATTAATATATTTTAATTGGCAGGGTGCTCTTGCTGATCTGGTGGCCTGTGCTGTGGCAGGGAAGTCCCTCTGCAGTGGGAATTTGGATTTTGCTGTCACACACACACACTCCTGTTGCACCTGAGGGAAGGAACCACCTCACACATTCCAAACCCTCGTTTATAAAACCAAACACATTTGAAGATGTAGAATTCCAACATTCAGGGTTTTTCCTCTCTTTTGCACAAGCAGGGTTGCTGTTGAGTGAGGAGCAGTAGGCAGCAGCAGCAGCAGCAGCTCCTTCCCTACCCTGGGTGTGCTGGGCAGGGTGAGTCATCCTGGAAACACGTAACTGCATAAATTTATCTCAGCTTCCATTGATTTTTCACCAGAGTTCCTTATCTTTGCTTTATTGATTTTACTTCCTGGGGTATTATAAGCAAAACTGAAGGAAGGTCCAGTGGGAATAATCATGTCTGGTGCTTGGCTCCCTGGAGCTGCTGCTCAGTCCAATGGGAAGAAGCAGACAGGGTTTGGAGTGAATAGGAGACAACACCTGGCTTTTAAAATTACTCAAGATTTGTAACTCTGAGTTATTTTGTTCTGTGTTCCCTTCCACACACAAGGTGCTCAGAATTCCTTCTTAGTACCAGAGGGACCTTTGGAAGCCAAAGTTTATGCCCAATAGGATGAATTTTTATTTTCCAAAAGGAATGGTGTATTATATTATATTATATTATATCATATTATATTATATTTAGATATTTTATATATATGTGTATATATATATATATAGATATATAAGGATATATTTTATATATTTTTTATTTTTATATATATATAAAATATCCAAAATGGATGGTATTAGCTGGATATATATGTGTGCATATATTTTATATATATATATATGTGTGTATATATATATATATATATATATGGATATATTTTATATATATTTTTTTATCCAAAATGGATGGTATTAGCTGGATATATATGTGTGTATATATTATATATATGTGTGTATATATATATATAAAATATCCAAAATGGATGGTATTAGCTGGATATATATGTGTGCATATATTATATATATATATATATATGGATGTGTGTATATATATATGGATATATTTTATATATCTTTTTATCCAAAATGGATGGTATTAGCTGGAGTTGAAGGCATCCCCCTCCTGGAATCACTGAAAATCCAGCCTCACGCTGATCTGTGCTTTGCACATGTTTAGGAATTTAACAATTCCTTCCACCCTGAAAGCAGCACAGAGCAGGTGAGGAGCGGAGCTGTGAGACGCTGGGCTCTGAAGAGCAGCAGTTCCACGTCCCCCTGCTCCCTTTGCCTGCTCAGATAGCTGCTCCTGTTTCCCTGCTGGGATCTGAGCCTTGAATGAACAATGAGGATGCAGGGAGTGACAGCTCTGGGAGTGATGGACACCAGTTTGCACTAATGAGAGATCTGGGAGCTTTGCCAAGGATGACTGCATCACTGAATTGAACAATTCCATATTTCATCTGCCTCTTGCATCAGACACGTGCGCTTAACCCGCTGCGAGCTGAAATCCTGGCAAATCCTGGCAAATCCTGGCAAATCTTGGCAAATCTTGGCAAATCCAGGTGGCAGAGTCAGCCAGGGAATGAGCTCTGAGGGAGCTCTTGAGGGAATCCAGAGAGCCAGGAGCACTCAGCATGGAGAAAAAGGAACGAGCTTCATTGGCCAGGCTGCGTCTGGCAGCGGCAGCTCTAAAATGTGAGGCTGGAATTCAAAAAGCATCTTTGGAGCTGTTCTCCCTCCCTCCCTCCCTCCTCCCAAGGCTTATTTCAATCAAGTGATAGCATCAGCCTTGGTGGCAGGAAATGGAGCAATTACAGATGGACCTCAAGGAGCAGCTTATCACAACTGAAGGTTGAACTTGCAGAGGCAAAAGGATCATTCCTGTCCTTTGCAGCCTGTCCCTGTTCTCTCCACCAAGAGTAACTGAACCAGAAATTCCAGATGGGAGCCTCTGACCTCGGCTCTGGTCTGAAAGTGAAAGTCCCTCATCGAGTTGTAGAGCTTGAATTAACAGGGCTCATTTGGGGGCTGACTTCCAGCCTCTAGTCACAACTATGTAATTAACAATCAGCTTCATTATATCAAAATAATTTAACTTCTGATCGCTTACATTGAAATTTTGGGTTGAGTGGGAAGTTTGACAGCATGTGCTTGAATTTCCCGATTTTACAGAAGGAAACAAATATGAGGTGTGGGGAATAAGTTCATCAGGAGACCCTAAAGTTCATCAGGAGCTTTTTAGCTGTGGATTCTGCCCCGTGCTGGGACGTTTCTATTGGCACTGGAGAGATGCTGCTGATCGATAACCGATCAATAACCGCTGTATTGGACTCCTTCGGCAAGATGTCATCCCATGGGGAGCGGGAAAACCGCTGGATAAGGGGACAAAATTCTCAAATTCTCCTTTTTTCCGGGGAAACGCGGCCGTGCGAGAGAAGCGGGATGCGGCTGCTGCCACCTGGTGCTGGCGCCCAGTTTGGCCGCGGAACTGGGACCAGGGAGGCGCCAGGCAAAGGAAGGGTCCTCCTCGACATCCCGGCTTGGCACGAGGGCAAATGGGACACCAAAATACGGGCTGGGAAAACTGGGAAAATATAGGAGAATTTATGAATATATATATCAAAATATATTGAAAATTTTATATCTTTATATGTGTATATATATATATATATATGACATATATATAAATATATAAATATATAGGAGATATATATTTAGGGGCAAATGAGACACCAAAATACAGGCTGGGAAAATATAGGAGAAATTATGAATATATATATATATATATATATACATGAGAGATAGATAGATAGATAGATAGATAGATGAGAGATATATATATGAGATATATATATATATATGAGAAATATATATATAAAAAATGTATATTATACACACACACACACATATATATATATATATATATACACATATATATATAAAATATATATATTTAGGGGCAAATGAGACACCAAAATATAGGCTGGAAAAAAATAGGAGAAATTATATCTATATAATATATTATATATATTATATAAATATGTATATATGAGATATATATGGATATATGAGATATATATAAATATATATGATATATACATTTAGGGGCAAATGAGACACCAAAAAAATATAGGCTGTAAAAATATAGGAGAAATTACGAATATATGAGTATATATATTTTATATATATATATATTTATATATTTTTTATATATTTATATATTATATATATGTGTATATATATGTATATATATGTATATATGTGTGTCTATTCCATTATATATCTATACAATATATATAATGGAATATATGGCACTGCTTCCAGTGGATTTGGGGGTGTGGAGTAGCTTAAAGCACACGCTGAGAGGTGTGAGCAAACACCACAATTGGTGAGCAAACACCACAATTCCCCCAGTCAATTATTCACAGCAGCAGAGTTGCCCCCAGAGCACGTTTGTATTTCAGTGGTTTGGGGCTGGGCAGCTGCTCTTGTCAGGGCATTGTTACAGACAATATTTCTGTAAAATCTCAAAGCTCCTCCTGCCACATCCTTCTGGCCCTTTGGGGTTTCACGGGGTGAAATGTGAATTTTCTGCATTCATTTATTGACATGAAGGCCGATGAGGAGGAATTATTTTTTCTCTACTAATCAATATTGACAGCCAATGTGTAAAGGAGTCTCAAACCTAATTTTTGTGTGTGTGTGTGTGTTCCAAACAGATCTAAAAATGTCCTGCAGGGAATTACAGACAGAGCTGAGCTGGCCTGGCTGTGCTCTCTCAGAGGTGATGGGAGCAGCGCTCTGAGCCCAGGGGAAAATTTCATCTTGGGTGTTTAAAACCTCCTGAGCTCGATTAAAACCTCCTGAGCTTGGTGAAGGGGCTGGGGAAGAGCTCTGCCGGCTGCGGGAGCAGCAGAGGGCACTGCTGCCGCTCTCACAGCAGCTCTGCTCTGCCTCCAGGGAAATCAGAACTGCCTGGGGCAAGGGGGCACCGAGTCCAGCCCTGATCCTGCTCGGGACACCCCAGAAAGTGCCCAGCTCTGTGTGGGGTTTGGGATGTGATGAGCAGCACGGCCCCTCCTGTCCCAGACTCGGGGTGTCCCTGGGGACAGGGGGACAGGGTCCCCATGAGCTGTGTGTGCCATGGGTGAGCATCTCTGCCCTGCCCTCAGGGCTGACTGCAGCAGGACAGGACAGGGGTAAACCCCAAAACCCAGCCTGAGGGATGTGGGACCACCTGAGGGATCCCCCAAATGTGTGACCTGCTCAGGGGTCCCCCAAATGTGGGACCACCTGAGGGATCCCCCAAATGTGTGCCCTTCCCAGGGATCCCCCAGTCCTGGAGCAGGACAGGGCAGGGATAAAACAGCCTGAGGGATCTGTGACCTCCCTAGGGATCCCCCAAATGTGTGACCACCTGAGGGATCCCCCACTCCTGCAGCAGGACAGGACAGGGATAAAACCCTAAAACTCAGCCTGAGGGATCTGTGACCTCCTCAGGGATCCCCCAGTCCTACAGCAGGACCTGACAGGGATAAAACTGAGCCTGAGGGATGTGGGACCTCCCTAGGGATCCCCCAAATGTGTGACCTCCTCAGGGGTCCCCCAGTCCTGTGAGGTGGCTGCAGCAGGACAGGACAGGGGTAAAACCCTAAAACCCAGCCTGAGGAATGTGGGACCTCCTTGGGGATCCCCCAAAGGGGATCACCTCCTGTGAGGTGACTGCAGCAGGACATGACAGGGATAAAACTGAGCCTGAGGAATGTGTGACCTCATCAGGGATCCCCCAAGTTTGTGACCTCATCAGGGATCCCCCAAATGTGTGCTGTCCTCAGGGATCCCCCAGCCCTGTAGGTGGCTGCAGCAGGACATGACAGGGATAAAACCCAGCCTGAGGGATGTGTGCCCTCCTCAGGGATCCCCCAGCTCTGTAGGTGACTGCAGCAGGACATGACAAGGATAAAACCCAGCCTGAGGGATCTGTGCCCTCCTCAGGGATCCCCCAAATGTGTGGGGTGGCTGCAGCAGGACATGACAAGGATAAAACCCAGCCTGAGGCATCCCCAGCTCTGTTTTCCTGTGGCTGGGGGTTGCTCAAGCGTGGATTTGTAAAGCTGACCTTGCTGACCTGCTTGCTGTCACAACAGGTGATGCTCAGGACGAAACAGGAAGGACAAACAGGATTCAGGATCAGCCTGGGAAGCTGTGCTGGTGAGTGGGGAGCTCTGCCAGCACTGGGAAGGATGGAAAGTTTGTTCTGCAGCAATACAGGGAGAAATTGGAAATTGTAGGGAATGAAAAAGTATCTGCTGTTCAGAAAAAGAATAAATTTTAAGGAAATTTTAAGGAAGGGGAAGGAGGTGGAGGCAGGTCTGCTGGGAGAGGACAATTTGGGATGTTATTTTGGATGATTCTTGGGTGATTTTTTGCAGTTTTTTAAAATACCTGCCTGGCCCCAGCGTTAGGAACATCATCTGTGGGTGCAGAGGGAAGGAAAATGGGTGTCTGAGTGTAACCATGAGAACAAACCAGTCCTAGAGAACACTTTGGTGCTTTTCTTTCTGGTGCTTTTTCTACTGAAATGTTTTGGGGAAAGGAGAGGCTTCACTGGGGGCCACGGTTACTCTCAGCCTTGTGTCTGAGGCAGCAGGACCAGTCATTTTACCCGGGCTATTGTAAATGCAGGTGCAGAGCTCCTGAGTGTGTCATTCTTTTATCTGAAAAATTACCCTGCTCTTTTCTGTGAAGAAAAAGGATCATTTAACTACAGTGCAGGATGTTCTGTTAATACGGGGTTTTGGGGAGGTATATTTCCTTTTGTGCACAGGCAAGGGATATCTGCATCACCTTTCTGAGAATTAGAACAAAGGGGGTAAATGGGAAGGGTTTCAAATGCATCTGGGATCTGAGCATCTGCAAAATACAAGGGAGTTTGAATACATGAAAAGAGGAAGTTAATAATGCTGGGCTATGGAGAATTCTGATGCAAATGAAGCAGAAGTTGGCAGAGCCCAGTCTCTTTTCATTTCTGTTTTTGACAGTCACAAGAGTGTGATGTAAGGCTCATATTCAGAACTAATCCTACCTTGTGCTGAAGCTTCTGGATTCCAGACTGATTTCCTCTGCGTTTGTGTTGTTCTGATTATATCAACTGGAGGTTTCTGTTTTTAGAATTAGATTTAATTTCTCCCTTTGCAGAGACTTTTTCCGAGCATTAATTTTGTCTCTTCAAGTCCACATTGTGTTCGCACTGGCCTTGGTTTGCCTCTCCTCTTGGTGAAAAGCTCCATCTGATCCTCATCAGCAAATTGGATTCAGGCAATTACTTCTGAAGATCTTCCATCGAGATTTCAGGTTTCTCAACAAGAAAACTAAAACTTTTTCTTTAAAAAGTGTCCTGGTGATATCGAGCCACTGGTCAGAATTCTCTCTTGTGCTATCAAAGAACTCCCAGGGCAGCACAAACCTGAAGGTCAAAGGAATAAAGAGCCTCAATTACAAGAGGATGAGCAGCTTTTTTAATCCCTGGATTGTTTAGTGGGGGGTTTAACCAGAGTTTAAGACAAGGGTGGAGTGTCTGATGAGCCAACAACTGCAATGGAGCAGAGCCACACAGCGAGGTGATGGCAGTGCCTTTGCTAACTGGGGACAGCAAAGCTCCCAGAGTTAAAACTGCAGAGTCTTAGGGCTGCAAGGAAATGTTTGGTAATGACCAAGCTGCAAATTGGCTCCCTGGAGGCTCTGAGAGCAGAAATTGGTGTTGAGTCCTGGTGAGTTGACGAGGAGCAGCCTCCCTGCAGGATGGATGTGCCTGCAGTGCTCCAAGGCTTCTGGAACCTGCTCAGCCACTGCTTTGGGATGAGGTTTTGCTGTGGCAGCCTGGAAAAAAAGAAAGAGCCCCCCACTGTCTTTATTCCCTTTGGAACAAGAACATGGCATTTCACACCTGTACAGAGCCTGCAGTGGTAATCCTTTCCCTTGCCAGCAACAAAAACAAGGTTTGGCCCTTTGACTTTTCCTGTCACCGGCTGAGCTTGTGCCTGCTGCTGTTTCAGGCCATTCCACAGTTGCCAGGGCCTGCTCACACATGATGGCAAAGAGGAATCCATCTCACTCTTGCTCTCACTCCTCGGGCTGTTGTCAAAGCCTGGGCACTTATGGAAGCTGCTGGCCCGAGCTCCTCCCTTCTCACTGCTCACTGTTTATCTTGCTCGCTCGACTTGGGTGATTCCTGGCAAGGAAAGGCCCCAGAACAACCAGCCCCACCACTATCAAAGCCCAGCTGGAGCTGGAGTGGTAATTTCAGTATCTTTGAGCAGTTTGTGATGGTGTTGGGTGTTGGATTAAGCCCTTCTCTGGCCCGGGGATGGGGCAACTGAGAGGTGTTTGAAAAACTTTTATTCCATTTTCAGTCTCATGAGAAGGGTGAGACAATACAGATGTTATAATTCACACCATCATAATCAGAAGTTAACTATTTCCTAATTACAATGAGCAATAAGTGGTTTTTTGGCTTATCAGTTTTAGTTATACCATGTTGTAGATGCTTTGAAGTCAATAACGTAAAATCACCCCTCGGGGGACCCTGGAAAAGCAGGAATTGCACCGGGGCAGGTGGGGCAGGAATTGCAGCACGGGGCTGCTGGGCTGGGCTGCAGAACTCAGGGTGTGGGGCCTGGCAGCTCCCAAACCCCCCTGCACCTTTGCTGGGTTCAGCTGAGTTATCTGCTCCTCACAAGGAGCACCAACTTGTCAGACAATAACACATGTCCTGACCCAGGGATGGGGCAGCTGAGAGGTGTTTGAAAAACTTTTATTCCATTTTCAGTCTCATGTGAAGGGTGAGACAATACAGGTGTCATAATTCACTCATCACAATCAGGAGTTAACCATTTCCTAATTACATTTTAAGTGTTTCTTGCCATATCAGCTTTAGCCACACCACGCTGTAACTGCCCTAAAGTCAATAATCTAAAATTACCCTCATGGCTTCTGCTCCAATGCATCTTTCATGGTTCTGTCCCACAGTTCTGATGAGGTTCTAGGTGACAGAAAGAAGCTCTTTTCCTTGCAATACTGGGAGCTGGAGCTCTGTGAGGATTCTGCTATCTCTCCTGAGCTCCTGCCATAAATGCTGGAAGCGCTGATGGCTCCTGGGCAGGAGCTGCAGCTCCCAGAGCTCCCCAAATCAAAGGTGTTTTATAGGAAACCAAGAGGTTTTCCTCACAGTTCACCCGGAATTACAGACAACTTGGACTTTGCAGGGTGAAAATTTAGCCTAGAAAAGGTTTAAGGGGTGTTTGGTTTAGAGGGATCCTGCAGAAAACAGAATTCATTTCTCTGGGCTACACATCTCTCTGGTAAATTGTTTAAAATCCAGTGCTGCAGGACTGTGCTTGCAGAAGCATCTGGAAAATGAAGCAACCAGAAGCTTTTACATTTTCCAGTTCATCGAGCTGCTTTCCTAAAAAGAATCGAGGTGTGCTGTGAGGTCCTTCCTCACAAGAGTCACCAGTTTTCCTGAGAACAGTGAAATGCTGTGATAAGCAAACCAGTTTTTAAGAATTATTTTTGTTTACAAGTGAAAACCCATCTGCTTCTGAACACTTCTGGGGCACATGCAATGATGCATTTCCTGTGTCAGGGAGATTACAGTCCTGACAAGACTGATAAAGAGGAAAGCAATAGATTTTATCTGTTTTAAAGGCAGAAAAGCACACTCTGTTAGTCACTCAGACACAGAGCACCAAACACACCGAGCTGAATCCCAAATCTCTCCTCCACATCCTGCTTCAAGACAGGAGGTAAGTCCTGGCTGCAGATTTGGATATTCCTCTTCTTGTTAGACTTTTTAAAAATCCCTCCACTTTTCTCACCTGACTTTCCTTTCCTGGCTGCAGATTTTGATATTCCTCTTCATGTTAGACCTTTTTAAAATCCCTCCACTTTTATCACTGACTTTCCTTTCCTGGCTGCAGATTTTGGTATTCCTCTTCTTGTTAGACTTTTTTAAAATCCCTCCACTTTTATCACTGACTTTCCTTTCCTGGCTGCAGATTTTGGTATTCCTCTTCATGTTAGACTTTTTTAAAATCCCTCCACTTTTATCACCTAACTTTGCTTTCCTGGCTGCAGATTTTGATTTTCTTCTTCATATTAGACTTCTCCAAAATCTCTCACCTGACTTTCCTTTCCTGGCTGCAGATTTTGATATTCCTCTTCATGTTAGACTTCTTTAAAATCCCTCCACTTTTATAACCTAACTTTGCTTTCCTGGCTGCAGATTTGGATATTCCTCTTCATGTTAGACTTCTCCAGAATCTCTCACCTAACTTTGCTTTCCTGGCTGCAGATTTTGGTATTCCTCTTCATGTTAGACTTTTTAAAAATCCCTCCACTTATCTCACCCAGCTTTCCTGGCTGCCAGCAGTTCTCAGTCCTACCCTGACACTGTCAGGGATGATCTGGGGATGGAGTTTGGCTATCAGGCCAACATTCCCAATCACTCAGATTTATTAACCCTTATGCAAGTCAATTAATGTAGCTCAGCCTCAAAAGTGGGACAGTGACATTTACATAACGATTGGAGGTGTTGGTAATCAGCCCGAATAATGAAAAGCATTTCCCTGTCTCTGTGTCAGTGTGTGAGCATTGAGAAATCATTTATTTGTCACATTCACGTGCCTCCATCTCCAGCAGAATTCAGCCTTTGTGGTACTTTTTAACTTCTCGTGATCCCTCAGGAATTCTGAGTCATCTGAGGCTGTTTGAAACGAGGGTTGAGAGGTAAGAACTGTGTTCTTCCACCCTGCTAGGTGTTAATAGAGACGATTTGCTAATTGGTTCCTGCTGAGTGGAAATGCCTCCTTGCTGGAGGAAGGTTTGGGGTGTAGGTGGAGGTTCTGTACCAGGCACATCTGTGCAAGTTGTCAAACAACAGCATTTTTGGGAAATTATCTTTTCTGTTATTTCTAGGAACTGAGAACCTCAGTGGAAAAAAAAAAGCAGAATGTTTTTATGCTCATTTCTCAAGTTCCTGCCAACATTTCTCTTTGTTTCCTTCCCTGAGAGAAAGGAAGCACAACCTGGCTCAGAGTGCTGAGCTGCAGCCTTCTGCTCATGGTGCCAGGGAGGAAATGTTTAAAAGTCTGAAACATGTGTATTTTGTGATTGGCTTTTCACAAATATTAAAATGAATATTATATGTGTTGTGTTAGAAAGTAATGCTGTATTGATTCTCTTGAGCAGTGTGTTAAATAGAGTTTTAGGTTATAAAAAATGTTAAAATACAAACGATGCTATGTAGGATACTTTTTTTAAAGAAAGGACTCACAGCAGCCACAGGACACCTGAAGCTTTCAGAAAAAATAATTTATTTCTCTCTTATCAGAAGAAACGAACTTCTTCTTGCCTTGAAGGCACTGTCAGGATTCGGAGGAAGAAGTTGACGATGACCAGACAGAATCCTGTGTTTGAATGGAATTTATGCATCACTAATGAGGTGTATGAATATGCAACAGGCTGTTGTTTTTAAGGGTTAACCCTTTGTTAACGGGGGTCCTTTTTCAGGCTTCTGCTGCCCAGAAAAGGTACCCGGATATCCGTAACTCTTTTTCTTTATTGTCTCACATTGTCCTAATTCAATTTGTCCAAATTATTACTACTCTAATTGTATTACTATTTTTAGAACCATTTTATCACCATTAATCTTTTAAAATTTTTAAAAACAAGTGATTGGCGTTTTTCACAAAAGGCACCTAAGCCCCTCCTGTTTGTCCCGTGTCTGCACTCTGGGGATGGAGGAGCTGCCACAGCCCGGGACGCTCATCCCAGCAGAGCCCCAAGGTCGCTGCTGAACCTGCCCAGCTCAGAGCCGCTGCTTTAACAGCGGCCCTTTATAAATAGGACAGGCTCAGCTGCTTAGCAGCCTTATCTCCACCAATTACAGGGATAAGAGCCGCTCCTGCTGCAGGGTTCAGGCCTCTTACAAAATGTTGAGCAACAGCAGGGCAGTGGCTGTGCTGTGGGAGGAGCGGCTGCCTCTTGAAGGGTTTGTGTTGGAGCGGCCAATGTAAATTGGCGTGGCTGTGAAAAATGTGTGTTTTATGACTGGCTTTTCACAAATATTAAAGTGAATATTGTGTGTGTTATGTTAGAAAGTTATGCTGTATTAGTTCTGTAGTGTGGTGAATATAGTTTTAGGTTATAACATAAGGTTAAAATAGAAACGGTGCTGTGTAAGGTACTTTTTAACTAACTCAAGAAAGGGAGGAGATTATCAAGAAGTTCTTTGCACAGAGATAACAGCAACGGGCGATTGGTGTTTGTCACAGCGGGGATTTATCACTTTCACCCCGGTGAGTTTGGAAAAGCCCATCCCAGGAGCCAGCCCTGCTCAGTGAGCGGGGGCTGCTGTGTCCAAGCGTCTCTCCTGGGATGGTTTTTCACTGCAGGTTTCAGGGCAATGCTTTGACTCCCTAAAGCTGAATTCCTGCCCAGTGTCATGTCCGGGTGTCCCTTTGCACTTTGAGAATCCCTTTCAACACATTAAAGGCATTTGGGGCTCTGAGATCTCATTAACCCCTCAAAGCTGTGAATTCTGCCTTAATTCCTTGCACACTGGATGAAGGGCTAGAGAGAAGTTTTGCCTCAAAGTCCTGTACTTTCAAGAGTGGTGTAACATGGCCAGTGGTATTTTCCCACATCTAGCAACAGCTTCCTCTTTTTCAAGTTTGTTTCAGCCTTTACTGACCATCAGTTATTTACAGCTCCCCGGTTCCCCAAAAACAAATTACTACATAAAGGAAGAAGAAAGAAAAAAAAAAATCCCCAAGTGCCACATTCTCTTATGATGTAATTTGCGTAATTTGCTCTTACTGCGTGAGTTCATCCTGGTGTGATTTATCCCACGAGTGTGGCCTCCTTAAAGCAGAAGCTGCAATTTTGAAATTACAAAACCTGATCGGTTTGGTAACTGAAGAATTGTTTTCTTGCTGGCATCCACCCAGGCGCTTGATCCTCCCTCTGTTGAAGTTGTGACAAAGCTCCTGAGGATTTTGAGGTACCAAAACCTTTTATTGTTTTTTTTTTTGAGTTCAAGTATGGAGAATGTTTTCTTTACACTTCACCACTTTGTCTTTGAGAGGAGCGATCCTCACAAAGCGGTGTGGGCTGCCGAGCAGTTTTGTGTCACAAAGGGCATTTCCCAGGTGATGAAAGGGCAGATTAAGGTAAAAGTTGGTGACGGGAGATGCGAGCAGGGTGTGAGGGATGTGCCAACAGCCACACCCCGGCCAAGGGCGTGGTGGGAGCCGCAGGGAAAAGGCAGGAGGAGAGCAGGGGATGGCTCAGTGTGTGCCCGAGCTGAGAGGGCATGGAGGAGGTGAGATAAATGGGAGTGGGAGTGGGATGGGGGGCTCGGAGGGATGGGATGTGTTAGGAAAATTAATCCACAAACACCAGAGGTTTATGTCCAAAAAGGAGACAGAGGGGCCCTTTCTGGCTTTATTCCAATAAAGGGAGAGGCCATGGGGTATTCCCCTGGGGTCTCTCCAATTTTTGGAGGATGCAGCCTCCTTTTTATCCAATTTCCCGGCCACATTTCCCTTCTCTCTTTCCCCATTTCTGAGGTACTTGAGAGGTTCAGACTTCCCAAAACACCTGATCCCAAAGATTTCCCTCTAATGTACAACCTTCCCTTTTAATTTTTAATTATTACTGAATTTAGGGGTTTTGCTTCCCCATTGTTTCTTTCATCTCTCAATGTCTAATTTCGTTTATCAGCAAACCTAAAGTTTATTTCTAAAAGCAAATATCTCTTTCCATTCATCAATCAGTGGAATCCTTCCCATTGTTTCTTTTATCCACCAGCAGCCCCGCAGCTGGTTTGGAAAGAAAAATCCACCATTCCTCTCAGATGGGATGGGATAGTGGAAGGTGTGGGATGGGATGGTGGAGGTGGGGAAGTGTGGGATGATCAGAGGGTGGAAGATGGGATGGTGGGAGATGGGATGTTTGGAGGGCTGAGATGGTTGGAGGTAGGAAGTGAGGGATTGCTGAAGGTGTGGGATGGTGGGATAGTGGGAGAGGAGGGATAGCCAGAGGTGTGAGATGGTTGGAAATTGGAGGTGTTTGGGGGGTGTGGGGTGGTCGGAGGGATGGGATGGCCGGAATTTGGAGGTGTATGGCGGGAGGCTGTGGGATGGTGTGAGGGATGGGATGGCTGGAGGTGAAGGTGTGGGATGGCCGGAATTTTAAGGTGTAACAGTCCGGGGGTTGTGGGGTGCTGTGAGGGCTGTGGATGGCTGGAGGGATGGCATGGCCGATATTTGAAGGTGTAACTGTGGGGTGCTGTGAGGGCTGTGGATGGCTGGAGGGATGGCATGGCCGATATTTGAAGGTGTAACTGCGGGGTGCTGTGAGGGCTGTGGATGGCTGGAGGGATGGCATGGCCGATGGCATGGCCGATATTTGAAGGTGTAACTGCGGGGTGCTGTGAGGGCTGTGGGCTGGCTGAACGCGTCCGCTGCCCATATCCCCCGCTGGCACCTCCAACGCGGGTATAACCCGATGCAATCCCGGTTCCTACACACCCAGAGCCCACCCAGCTCCCCCGCGCTTAATGACCGCTAATTATCGCTAATTATCGCTAATCACCCCGCGGGCCACAGGCGGCCCCGCGCAGCCGCACCGCCCGCGCCTGCGCGCCGGGCCCGCGGCCGAACCGCGCCTGCGCGGGGGCGGCGGGGAGGGGACGATGGAGGCGCGCAGGGCCCGCCGGCCCCGCGCCCCTCACAGCGCCCAGCGCCGCCAGCAGCGCCGCGGGGCCCGGCCCTGAGCCACGCCGTGAGTCGGGGCCCCGGGGGAGCCGCGCGGGGCAGCCCGCGGGGTCCTGAGGGGAGAGCGGTGCGGGTGGCCCCGGTGCGCGTGTGTGTGTCCCCGGTGCGCGTCCCCCTGTCCCTCCGCTGCCCGTCCCCAGTGCGTGTCCCCGTGTCCCCTGCCCGTGTCTGTCCCCGCCGGGTCGCTCCGTGCCCGCATGTGTCCCAAGTGCCCGCATTCCCGCATCCCAGTGGCTCCGGGGGAGCCGCTGGGCAGCCCCGAGGCCGGGGACCCCTTCCCGCAGCGCTGGATCACGGGCCAGCCCCGCTGGTTGCCCCCTGAGGCAGGATAACGCTTCCCGACTGAATTGTGCGGTGAATTCCAGGTTTTAAGGGACTGAATTTTGGGGTGAATCTCAGGTTTATAGGGACTGAATTTTGCGGTGAATTCCGGCTTTTTAGGGAAGACCCTCGGGGCTGCTCTCCCTGCACATCTCAGGAGGTGAAACGAGCTCATCCTGGGGCAGTTCGTGACGGCCAGGACAGTGTGTGGATCCTGTTCCCATCTTTCCATCCTGGAATGCTGTTTTTTTTTCTCCCATTTTCTATCTGTTAGGGAGTGGAAGTTAATTACAGGACAGAAAAAACCCCTTCTCTGTGTTGTCATTATAGCTAGGGCTGGATTTGCTGTTTGCCACCCTGGGTTCGGGTGCCCGGTCCGTGCAGGAATTCCGCAGATGAAGGGTTAATAAATGGTTTTGTTTTGCCTGGGCCGTGCACACGTGATGCTCAAACTGCCCGGGTTTTTGGTGGAAATAGCATTTGGGTGTGTAATCAAAACCTAAAATTGTTACTGCTGCCAGGCTGCCGGCTTTTATTAGGGGTTGTGGTTTTCTGCAGGCTCGCTGGGATATGAAGTTCTGAACTAAACCGAGCTTTGTCTGTCTGGTGATGTCTGTCTGTCTGTTCCTTCATTTTTCTGTGTGTGTGAGAGGGGGTTTAGTGCCTGGGGACGGAGTCATAGGCATGTAACCTCTGCTGGAGCGCTTTATTCAGCAAAACTCAACAAAAGAAAGCTCCACAGAGCAGAGCGATCGAGCACACAGTGCTCTGTAGCAACGGGACAAGAGCTGCAGGTTTGGGTAGAACATTGTCCTCTTATGCCCCAAGAGAAAGGCAATAATAAAGTACAAAATGAGTTTCGAATTACCGATATAATTTCTAAGAAATCACTCGGTGTGGGGTTAAAGCACTGTGAGGATTTTGTCAGGATGGACCCTACAGTAATCCTATAACCAGGATGATTTAGGGCAGGGCATTGAACAGGAAAAGTTTGTTATGAAAGAACAGCTTACAAGCAGGGCCGTTATAAAATAAAATTCAATCCCTTTGCAGCTTTGCAGCTCCTTTGGGGGTTGGATAAAGGTGGTTTGATGAAACCCTTGGGAAGTTCTTGTTCAGGGGAGCACGGAGTGAAATTAAAAATGGGAAACTGCAATAAAACTGGAGTTGGATGTGTGTGAGAGGTGATTCACCCGGCTGCTGTGTCACCATCACAGATATTTATTGTTAAATGTTGACACTTTCTCAGTTGTCCTTCATTCTGCAGTGCTGGGCATTGAAATAGTTGCTTTTCTTGTGTTGTTTTTATTTTGGACATGATTTAAAACAGAGCAGCCTTTTCATTAGTTTGTTACCATGTGCTTAAAGGCTTTTTTGGATCCCATCCTGGAAGCTGTTCAGTGGCAGTTTTGTCTTATGTCAAGTCTGCTTATTCAATAAAGGTCTTGTGAGGGAATGTTAATTAAACAGTACATGGTGTAAGCTGCAGTTAAAACATCCTGAATTGGAAAGTATTACATGGAGGGAATATCAAGTTCTTAGGCTGTATTTAGTATGTCTGTGCACTTCTCACTTCCAGTTCTGTGCTAATCTGATTTTCTTTACTGTCAGCATCTGTCAGATGAACATTCCTCAGTCAAAGTCACGTGGAAACACACCTTGTTTATTACATAAATTATTCTCTGCCTCCTTTGCTCAACTAATGGGCACAAAATTTATGTACCAGCTCAAATTGCCTAAAAATAGAGGTGCATTTTGCTAATCTTAGCTGGACAGAGTTGCAGCTCTGTTGCAATGGCTGTTTCCCAAGCAGGGGCCCTCAGAGGTGACCCAGCAATGAGTTACCCCCAGTTAAACATTGATACCTTTCAAGGGCAGGGTGCTATAAATCATTAATGGCCGGCATTCATTGTAGTGATGCTCTCCTCGGGTAAGCCTCAGCTACAGCAGGGGCACTTTCTCATCTGATTCGGTGGTGCTGCTGTGTATTTATAACGAGTCTGAAATTGCAGCTGTGTTTGTGGATGGTTTTGTTGGCTGCAGGGCGGGGTTCTGGTGAAACCATGGGCTTTGCCATTCCCTGGGGGATTTCCCTCAGATCTCAGTGGGTGATGATTTCCCAGGGCCACACTCCGTGTTCATCCTTGCACCCATGTTTGGTTCTCTCTCTGTGCAGGATGAGGTGGGAGCTTCATCCAAAGTGATGAAACCATTGGGAAAAACAGATTTTAACTGAACCAAATTTTCCCCCCGGTGCTGGAATCAACTGAGGAATGTGCTGCACTCTCATGGATACCATTTGTTTATGGTTTGGTGTTTGTTCATACACTGAAAGTTGGTTTCTATTTTTATTCTGCTAAGATTTCTTCTCTATTGCTTCAAGTAATGATGACAGCTTGCCCACAAGATCTCTACAACTTCTGCAGTTATTTAAAGTTCGAGTTTTGTTTTGGTTTTGTGGTTTTTGGTTTTTGTTTTTGGTTTTTGTACTTCTACAGAGCTGGGCTCTAACCAGCTGTTTATCTCTCATTTGTGCTGGTTCTTCGTGGAACTGAAATACTGCACATTTGTCCTCCTTTTGTCCTGTTTGTTTTGGATCATCTCCCCAGTTTGTCAGAAATGAGTTAAGGACTTAGGTATTGTCCTCCAGCTTGTTTTTGTCTCTCCTCTTTTATTTCAAAAGCTGGGGCTTATTAAGGTTATTTCTGTTGCATTATCTGACAGGGGTTGGTGTTTTTTTTTTTTTCTCTTTGAGTATTTTGTTTTATCTATTCAATATATGTATCCCCTCATAGGAGATTTTATGGTTTTCCTTGACTTTAGTTTTCCTGTGCCTTGATTCCTTGGCACA
This sequence comes from Agelaius phoeniceus, assembly GCF_051311805.1. Classification (NCBI taxonomy): domain Eukaryota; kingdom Metazoa; phylum Chordata; class Aves; order Passeriformes; family Icteridae; genus Agelaius; species Agelaius phoeniceus. The sequence continues at coordinate 6,384,795 of NC_135288.1, forward strand.
TACTTAAAGCTTTTCTTTCTTTTAAATAGCTAAAAGAAATTAATTTTATCTCTTGTGTAACTGAAGACACAAATCTGTGCTGGGCATCTTCTCAGTCTGGGAACACAGTGGTCATTTTTAATTCCAGGAACTTCTGATTACCTTGAAGAACCTCCCAGATTTTTTGGAGAGGTCTTTATTAGTGTGTGCAAACTGTGTTTACCATCACACGCTCCTCCAGATTTTCTTGCAGGGACTTTAAAACACTTTAATTGCTGAAAAACAATTATAAAAACCACTGTGGGGGCCCTGGCAAAATTCCACCTTGGTGAGCAGTGCTGAGCACAGAGCAGGAGCTCTGCAGAAAGCACGGAAATGGCTGAAAGCACCAGCTCATCTCAGCAGCAGCGCTCATCTGGACAACTCCAGCAGCTTCTTGATGTTGAGCACAACTCCAGTTTGATTGCAGTTTCCCATTTTTAATTGCACTCCACCTTCCCAAGGGTTCCATCAAACCACCTTTATCCAACCCCAGGACATCCCCCGAAAGAGCAGCAAATCACCAAGGGATTGAATTTTATTTTATAATGACCACCTTTGTAAGCTGTTCTTTCATAACAAACTTCTTCTGTTCAATGCCCTGCCCTAAATCATCCTGCTTATAGGATTACTGCAGGGTTTTTTTGATGCTCAGCATGTTGTGATAACAAATTTCTGTTTTTCCTCGAGCCAGCTGCAGCCGCCATCGGAATTTGAGGGAAATCTCCGTTCCCTTCGCAGACACTGAGGCTTTGCCTGTTCCTCTCCCCTGCAGGGCTTGAATTTGTGTCTGGCTGAGGTTCCTGCAGTCCCAGCATGGAGATGAGTCGGGAGAAGCTGTGTGCCAGCAAGGCTGATGGCAGCTCTGACTCTGCCTACCAGTGCTCGGCCTGCCACGGCGACCAGGACTGGGGCAGCACCAGCCGGGGCCGCGCCAAGTCACGGAGTCTGTCAGCTTCACCTGCCCTTGGAAGCACCAAAGAATTCAGGTGAGGCCCCTGCTTCTTGCCCTTGCTGCTAAAATCAACCAGATTTCAATACTTTTTAAATATGGCCAGGAGGGATTCTAAAAATGCACCTCGGAAGGTTCAAAGTGAAGGTCGGGTGTTGACTAAGAGCAGACTCTAATCAAAGTTTCGTGGCTGGTCAAAACAGGCCCAATCTCCAAAAAATAATCAGTCAAGAGTAGAGACAATTCTTCAGACTTTTACAAAAGCTCAAGCCAGAGCTCTAGTGGTGTGTGTTAAAAACCTGTATGTGAGGCAGCAAAAAGTGACTTTGTGTTTGCAGGTGGTTTCAGACCCATTCTTTTTTTTGGAGCCAACTTTCTGGTCTCATTCTAAAAATGCACCTTGGAAGGTTCAAAATGAAGGTGGGGTGTTGACTAAGAGCAGGCTCAAATCAAAGTTTCATGGCTTGTCAAAAGAGGTGTCTGCAGAGCTCACAGTCTCCAAAAGATTATTAGTCAACAGTAGAGACAACTCTTCAGACTTTTCCAAAAGCTTTAGTGCTGTGTGTTAAAAACCTGTGTGTGAGGCAGCAAAAAGTAACTTTGTGCTTGCAGAGGGTTTCAGAGCAGTGAGAAACACCCATTCTCTCTTTGGAGCCAACTTTCTGATGTCATTGCAAGGCTCCTGCCGTGTGGGCAGGGTGGGTAGAACTTCTGATCTTTGGACCCGCTGTAAATATTGAACCGCGGGCAGGGGCAGCGCCATGTCTTGATCCTGTGGGAGGCACAGCAGCACTTCCTCACCTTCCTCATGCTGGGACTGTCCCTGAAACACGGGCAGAGCCACGAGGAAGCTGCTCAGCAGATGGAATTCCTGTTCAGAGCTCCTGCTTTGCTGGTAGGAATGTTCTTGGGAGGCAAGAGAACACACGGGTGAGGCTGGAGGGCACAGGGGGTGGCTCGTGGTGAAGGGAGGTCAAAGCCTTGAAAGGTTAGGAAAGAGCTGCTCTGTGTGTGTGGCTCATTGTGTTTGATACTTTAGGAAAGAGCTGCTCCGTGTTTGTGGCTCAGTGTGCTTGATGCTTTAGGAAGGAGCTGCTCTGTGTTTGTGGCTCATTGTGCTTGATGCTTTAGGAAAAGAACTGCTCTGTGTTTGTGGCTCAGTGTGTCTGATGCTTTAGGAAAGAGCTGCTCTGTGTGTGTGGCTCAGTGTGTCTGATGCTTTAGGAGAGAGCTGCTCTGTGTTTGTGGCTCATTGTGTCTGATGCTTTAGGAAAAGAACTGCTCTGTGTTTGTGGCTCAGTGTGTCTGATGCTTTAGGAAAAGAGCTGCTCCGTGTTTGTGGCTCAGTGTGTCTGGTGCTTTAGGAAAGAGCTGCTCTGTGTGTGTGGCTCAGTGTGCTTGATGCTTTAGGAAAGAGCTGCTCTGTGTTTGTGGCTCAGTGTGTCTGATGCTTTAGGAAAGAGCTGCTTTGTGTTTGTGGCTCAGTGTGTCTGATGCTTTAGGAGAGAGCTGCTCTGTGTTTGTGGCTCAGTGTGTCTGATGCTTTAGGAGAGAGCTGTTCTGTGTTTGTGGCTCAGTGTGTCTGATGCTTTAGGAAAGAGCTGCTCTGTGTTTGTGGCTCAGTGTGTCTGATGCTTTAGGAAAAGAGCTGCTCTGTGTTTGTGGCTCATTGTGTTTGATGCTTCTGGGAAGTGTCTTCTGAGGGCTGTGCACTGTTGGAGCTCTGCTCAGTGTGTAAGATCTGATCTTTAAATTGTGCTGTAAAACCGGGTGGTTTTCCCTTCTCTACTCAAACCTTTCAGTCTGCATAGAAAGTCTAAATTTCTGTGTATTCTTTTCCAGCTAAACAGCTGCTTTTTCAACCAGAAGGGCTCTGTCTGTTGTGGGTTTGAATCAGGGTAATTGCCTCTGAGATTTTCCTTCATTAGGATGCTCTGCAGTCCTTCTCTGGCTGTCTTCACTGCAGAGCTCAATTGTCTCAAGGCATTTTGCAGGCTGGCAGGAAATGCTGCTCTCAGGCTTCCTCTGTGCTCTGCAGCTCCAGGTAGCTGCCCAGCTGCTGGGAACTGATAAATAGATTTTCCTCAAAGAGGTTTAATTTCCAGGGCATTGCTGCTCATCCTTAGCAAAGGCAGCCTGGCTGGGAATAACTTGAAATTCTGTTCACTCTTTATTGAGCACTAATAAAACCACGTGGAATCTCAGGGAGAATTTACAGCACTTATTAATTAGGGCTTGCAGAGGAAACTTTTGGAATGTCATGAAGGTCAGACCTGGATGTTTAAAGCCTCACATGGGAGCAGAATTTGGCCAATTACTGGGAGTGGCATCAAATAATGACCTGTGCTGGGAGAGGGCAAAAATTGCAGTTATCTGGGAGAAGCTGGAGTGGAGCAAGAAGTGGGAGGTGATGCTGCCTGGGTGTTATTTAACCAATCTAATGCCAAAGGTAATTGTTCACAAGCAGATCAAGACTTATCTTCCCTTTGCCCACATTGATAGACACGTTAATCTCTTGTTATGTCAGTCCTTGCTCATTTTCCTGTTCTAATATCAATGAGGTAAAGTTTTTAAAGCACTGAGTAATGCTCTTATCTGACTGGGTCAGTCATGCCTGGACTTACAAATGGAAAAGAAATTATTCTGGTTATCTTATTGGAATTCAAATCTTCGACTGGCATGTTTTATTAGGCAAGGAACAAATAAGATGTTGCTGTTGTTCCTTAATTCCATGTTTAACCTGTGATCTGGTTTTGATTTTTATTAAATTTCTGAGGGTTTTTTTAGCCCTAGGACTGAGTCATCAGGCTGGTCTGGGCTGCTTTGTAACACACAATAGAAGGTACTGCAGTGCTGATTGTTGCAAGCAAGATGTGATTGAATTAAGCCCAGGAAATAAATGTTTCTCTCTTTTTTATAATGGAATAATTCTAATAGGAGTCACCTCGTGCTTCAGCAGTCCCATGGCTTGAGCAGGTTTTGCTCCCAGGTGCAGCTTTGCAGGAGGAGTTTGGGAGGGAGGTGAGGCAGAAGAGCTCTGACTTCCTCCAGCTGATCCCATCCTAGAGCCAGGAGTAACCCTGGGTCCTGCTGGGATCCAGTTCTGAGCATAAAGGACACCTCAGAGCCCCCGTTTATCTGAAGCCAAATATTTTATTAGAGAAATAAATGGGGGGGACAGCAATTCTTCTTCAGCCTGTTCAACATGGCAGCCTGATCCTGGAGATAGAAATCTCCATGGGCCTTAGAGCTGAGGAATTTGTTTGATTCATTCATTAAGGGTGTTTAAATGACCAAGACACTGTGGCTTAAAAACATCTGGAGGGGTTTGTGGTGGTGTTTGCAGGGGTCTCAGGGTGAGGAAGAGATGAGGATTTTGACTCCATGTTTCAGAAGGCTGATTTATTATTTTATGATATATATTATATTAAAAGAAATGATAGATTAAAACTATACTAAAAGACTAGGAAAAAAGATTTTATCAGAAAGTTTGAAAAGGATAAAAAAGAGTGATAAAAAAGATTTTATCAGAAAGCTTGAAAAGGATAAAGTGATAAAAAAGATTTTATCAAAAAGTTTGAAAAGGGTAAAAAAGAATGATAACAAAGATTTTATCAAAGTTTGAAAAGGATAAAAAAAAGTGATAAAAAATATTTTATCAGAAAGTTTGAAAAGGATAAAAAAGATTTTATCAGCTTGAAAAGGATAAAAAAGAATGATAAAAAGGATTTTATCAGAAAGTTTGAAAGGGATAAAAAAGTGATAAAAAAGATTTTATCAGAAAGTTTGAAAAGGGTAAAAAAGAATGATAAAAAATGATATATTTAAACTATACTAAAAGACTAGAAAAAAAGATTTTATCAGAAAGTTTGAAAAGGATAAAAACGAATGATAACAAAGATTTTATCAGAAAGCTTGAAAAGGATAAAAAAGAATGATAAAAAGGATTTTATCAGAAAGTTTGAAAGGGATAAAAAAGTGATAACAAAAATTTTATCAGAAAGTTTGAAAGGGATAAAAAAGTGATAAAAAAGATTTTATCAGAAAGTTTGAAAAGGGTAAAAAAGAATGATAAAAAAGATTTTATCAGAAAGCTTGAAAAGGATAAAAAAGTGATAAAGATTTTATCAGAAAGTTTGAAAAGGGTAAAAAAGAGTGATAAAAAAGATTTTATCAGAAAGCTTGAAAAGGATAAAAAAGAATGATAACAAAGATTTTATCAGAAAGTTTGAAAAGGATAAAAAAGATTGATAATAAAATCTTGTGACTGCTCCCAGTTCTGACACAAGTAGCTGTCATTAGTTATCAAGTAAAAACAATTTTCTAAATCACATTCTAAAGCAGCAAAACATGGAGAAGCTGAAGCTTCTCAGCTTCTCAAGAGAAAAAATCTTAACAAAAAGATTTTTCATGAAATATGTCCATGACAGGTGTTGTCAATCACACACTGGGAAAGCCAAAGCCCTCAGTGAGGGGAGGAGCACTCACTGAGCTGGTTCAGCTGTATTTACACCAGGTTCAGCCATTCTAAAAAATGTGCTTTTAGCTGAGATGTCGTGCTTTGAGAAACACAGAATACAAACGTTCTCTGCAGCCCCTGGGGGTGTGAGAGCTGATCTGCCCAATGGGGAGCACACAGGGCTTTAAGAAATGCCCTTTGCCCCGAGTTTGTGTGTGCAGGGTTTGTGTTGGAGCAGGCAGGCTGGCCCAGGCTGTCAGGATTCTCACTGCTGTCCTCTCTGCCCTCAGGAGAACGCGTTCCTTGCATGGACCATGCCCAGTGACCACCTTTGGACCAAAGGCCTGCATGCTGCAGAACCCCAAAACCATTATGTGAGTATTCCTCCAGCAGTGCCCCTCTGCTCCTTTATCACCTTTCTGTGAAAAACTTCTTCCCAATATCCAACCTGTATTTCTCTGCTGGGCCAGAGAAAACCACTTTGCTTTTCCCCTGCTTCCACTTGGTTCACCCCTCATCAGGATTCTCAGAATCCCCAATTTGGAAGAGACCTTCAAGACCAACCCAGCCCCAACCCCTCAACTCAACCCTGGCACCCAGTGCCACACCCAGGTTTTGTTAAACACACCCAGGGATGGTGACTCCAGCACATCCCCAGTTCCTGGGAATTCCCCAAATTCCCAGAATTCTCAGTATCACAAAATGACCATGTTGGAAGAGACCTTCAAAACCATGGAGTCCAACCCAGCCCCAGCACCTCAACTCAACCCTGACACCCAGTGCCACACCCAGGGATGGTGACTCCAGCACATCCCTAAATTTGGGGGAATTCCCCAAATTCCCCCAAATTCCCAGAATTCTCAGAATCCCCAGGTTGGGAGAGACCTTCCAGACCATTGGGTCCAGCCCAGCCCCAACCCCTCAACTCAACCCTGGCACCCAGTGCCGCATCCAGGGATGGTGACTCCAGCACATCCCCAGTTCCTGGGAGTTCCCCAAATTCCCAGAATTCTCAGAATCACAGAATCCCCAGGTTGGAAGAGACTTTCAAGACCCTGGAGTCCAACCCAGCCCCAGCACCTCAAGTCAACCCTGGCACCCAGTGCCACATCCAGGGATGGTGACTCCAGCACATCCCCAAATTTGGGGGAATTCCCCAAATTCCCAGAATTCTCAGAATCACAGAATCCCCAGGTTGGAAGAGACTTTCAAGACCCTGGAGTCCAACCCAGCCCCAACCCCTCAACTCAACCCTGGCACCCAGGGCCACATCCAGGCTTTGTTAAACACACCCAGGGATGGTGACTCCAGCACCTCCCTGGGCAGCTATTCCAGAACTTTATCACCTTTCTGGAAAAAACTTCATCACCCTTTCTGTGAAAACCTTTATCACCTTTGTGTGAAAACCTTTATCACCTTTCTGGAAAAAACTTCACCACCTTTCTGTAAAAGAACTTCTTCCCAATATCCACCCTGTATTTCCCTTGGTGCAGCTCGAGGCTGTGTGCTCTGGTTCTGTCAGTGCCTGGAGACAGAGCCCAGCCCCAGCTGAGCACAGGCACCTTTCAGGAGCTGTGGAGAGTGCCAAGGTCAGCCCTGAGTCTCCTTTTCTCCAGGCTGAGCACCCCCAGCTCCCTCAGCACTGTGTTTGTGTTTTACCTGGTATTGAGAGGTTTTCATGTGATTGCCACCCTGGGGTCAGCTTTGCCAAGCTGGCACAGCCTGCAGTCCAGGGTTTGGAGTCTAAAATGGCAACTCCCATATTTCCAACTCACTAAAAAAAGGGAGGAAGAGGAACTGTGAAATCTGAGGGGATCCTTCTCCCTCCCTTGGTGATGATTAAATTTGTTGGTTTAAATTTGTGCTTTCAATTTTTCTCTTTGGTCCCTGGTACTTTCAGTTAAAGCAAGTTTGCTTTTAGACTGTTGATAAATGTGGGAATAAGGGCTGGTTTCTGCTTAGTGGGCAAAGAAACATTTTAATTTTGTAGGTTGACAAAATTCAAGTGTTGCTTTCTATACTTAACAATTGGGGTCCTGACTTGGGCAGGGGAGGAATTTCAGGGTTTAACCAAGGTATTGGTCCCTGGTTTTGGGGGGCTCTGGCACAGAGGTGTCCAAGACCAGGCTGGACATGGCTTGGAGCCACCTGAGATGGTGGAAGGTGGGACTGAATGGGCTTGAAGGCCCTTCCAACCCAAACCATTCTATTTTTAGCCCCTTTAAAAAAAAAATTATTGAATTGCTCTTCCAGTTAACTGTAAGTGATTGCAGTCAATATTTATTTGCCCAAATCTCTACCTCTGGAGACTGTAACCTTTCCTGGGAAAGTCTAACCCAGATCCCTCCCTTGGGCAGCCCAGAGCTTCCTCATTCCCCTGGGCTGCTGCAGGCCAGCCCAGGTCGTGTTTACCCACCTGACTGGGGAATTGCTCCTCCCAGGGGCTGGCCCAGCCCTGGGCTATAAAAGCAGGGACAGGATCCTGCCTGGGAAAACCTTGGGCAGGCAGGGCAGGGAGCAGAGCTGCCCCCGGGCTGCTGAAGGCAAGGACTTGTTAGAAAAGCAAATTAGAAGTTAATTTTGCTGCACACAAGGTTTTGTGGGTTTTAAAAACAAGCAAAACCTTGTTGGTGGTTTTTTTTCTCCTCTGCTGTGGGTAATTTTGTTGAACTCTCCTCACTGGAGGGATTATTTTTAACAGAAAATCGTAGTTTTTATGTGCAGGCTGAAGTTAGGGAAGGTTGGGTGTCTCTTTCAGTACAACCAGCAGCTCTAGAGCTTGCAAATCTGCTTTTTGATGAGCAGATGAATTGAATGAATACTCAGTGAAGAAAGGATCAGGGGCTTGTGCTCTTGAGAGAAAGGGAAATCAAATCCCTGATTATTTTTCTTGAAATGGGATTTTCTTTATGAAACCTTACCTCGAGGATCTGGAGTGCAAGTTTTACACAGGATTTTTTGTAAAGCCTCACAACTTTTTATTGGAATTGATTGAAATCTTCAGTAGAAGAAAAAAAAACATTTTTCAGGGAAAAATGTATTCTTCTGAGGTTGCAGTTATCAATAAGTGATAAAAGCCTCAGCCTTTTATTTTATTTGGAGCTGTTGCATTTGCCTGAGCCCTGGAAAGAAACATGAAGATCTTAAAGCAAGTTATGAATAACTTTTCATTCAGTAGAGCTCCATGGAATTGGTGAGTACAGCTCAAACAGGCAGGCTGGCTGTTTGAATGAAGTTTGGGTTTATTGTGAAATTCTGGGTTTATTCAGTGCTGCAATCCCTATTTCTTGTCAGCATTTGGGATATCAGAGCCCTGCATGACCCTTTAGTTTCTGCTGGGTTTGTATCTCAAATGTGGGCACTGAAATAAAATGGATTTCAAATTTGCATTGAGCAGTTTGACTTAAAGTTTTGGGTGGGGGAAGAACGATGCTGTGACTTTTTCAGATCCTCTGAGGGACTGTTTCCCCTTGGAGCCTGCACTAAACCAAGAGGAAGCAGAGGTGGCAGTTCAGGAATTTGTCTGAGAGCTTCTGTGGTGCCTCTGTTGGCAAAGTTCATTCACAGGACAGCAGGGACCACAATTATTAATTCTGTGTGAACACCTGCAGGTAGTAAAGCACAGAAACATCCCTGCAAATAGGAATTACTGCATTTCCTTCAGAAAATCCCTGCAATGGGAATTATTGCATTTCCTTCAGAAACAGCACTGCAGTGGGAATTATTGCATTTCCTTCAGAAACATCCCTGCAATGGGAATTATTGCATTTCCCTGAGGAACATCCCTGCAATGGGAATTATTGCATTTCCCTCAGGAATATCCCTGCAGTGGGAATTATTGCTTTTCCTTCAGAAAATCCCTGCAATGGGAATTATTGCATTTCCCTCAGGAACATCACTGCAATGGGAATTATTGCATTTCCCTCAGGAACATCACTGCAATGGGAATTATTCCCTTTCCCTCAGGAACATCACTGCAATGGGAATTAATTGCATTTCCCTGGGGAACACCACTGCAAATAGGAATTATTGCATTTCCCTGAGGAATATCCCTGCAGTGTGAATTATTGCAGTTCCCTCAGGACCATCACTGCAATGAGAATGATTGCATTTCATTCAGAATCATCCCTGCAATGGGAATTCTTGCCTTTCCCTGCCTGGTTTGTAGGGCTGTGTGTTCTCCATACATGAATACATAAATTCACATCCCTGCAATGGGAATTATTGCATTTCCCTCAGGAACACGAGTGCAGTGTGAATTATTGCATTTCCCTCAGGAATATCCCTGCAATGGGAATTATTGCAGTTCCCTCAGGACCATCACTGCAATGAGAATGATTGCATTTCATTCAGAATCATCCCTGCAATGGGAATTATTCCCTTTCCCTGCCTGGTTTGTAGGGCTGTGTGTTCTCCATACATGAATACATAAATTCCCATCCCTGCAATGGAATTCTTGCCTTTCCCTGCCTGCTGTGTAGGGCTGTGTGTTCTCCATACATCAATACATAAATTCCCATCCCTGCAATGGAATTCTTGCCTTTCCCTGCCTGGTTTGCAGGGCTGTGTGTTCTCCATACATCAATACATAAATTCCCATCCCTGCAATGGAATTCTTGCCTTTCCCTGCCTGGTTTGTAGGGCTGTGTGTTCTCCATACATCAATACATAAATTCACATCCCTGCAATGGGAATTATTCCCTTTCCCTGCCTGCTGTGCAGGGCTGTGTGTTCTCCATACATCAATACATAAATTCCCATCCCTGCAGTGGAATTCTTGCCTTTCCCTGCCTGCTGTGCAGGGCTGTGCTCCCCACACTGGAGGATGGGTTTTTAGCAGGTCAGGAAGGTGTCAGACCATGCTGTGCTGACCTTTGGGGTTGTTCTGTCCCCCAGGCACATTCAGGATCCAGCAAGCCAGCGGTTGACATGGAACAAACCTCCCAAGAGTGTCCTTGTGATTAAGAAGATTCGTGATGCCAGTCTGCTGCAGCCCTTCAAAGAGCTCTGTGTGTACCTCACTGAGGTGAGAAAATGGAAATTACTGCTGATTCTGGGCAGAATTTGTGCAATCAAATTTTCATACCCACTGCCACTGAGTGTACTGAAATTTGTTGCAGAATTTAAGATCAGTATGAAGCTTAAAACTGAATTTTTAAATTATTTAAAATTATTAATTATAAAATAAATGAATTAAAATTATTAATTATACAATTAAATGAATTAAAATTAAGAAGATCCGTGATGCAGCCCTTCAAAGAGCTCTGTGTGTACCTCACTGAGGTGAGAAAATAGAAATTCTGCTGATTCTGTACAGAATTTGTGCAATCAAATTTTCGTACCCACTGCCACTAAAATTTGTTGTGCAGAATTTAAGATCAGTATGAGGCTTAAAACTAATTTATTAAATGAATTAAAATTATTAATTATAAAATAAATGAATTAATATTATTAATTATAAAATTAAATTAATTAAAATTAAGAAGATCCATGATGCCAGTCTGCTGCAGCCCTTCAAAGAGCTCTGTGTGTACCTCACTGAGGTGACAACATTGCAATTGCTGCTGATTCTGTGCAGAATTTGTGCAATCAAATTTTCATATCCACTGCCACTGGCTGTGCTAAAATTTGTTGTCCAGAATTTAAGATCAGTATGAAGCTTAAAACTGAATTTATTAAATGAATTAAAATTATTAATTATAAAATTGAATTAATTAAAATTAAGAAGATCCGTGATGCAGCCCTTCAAAGAGCTCTGTGTGTACCTCACTGAGGTGAGAAAATAGAAATTCTGCTGATTCTGTGCAGAATTTGTGCAATCAAATCTTTGCACCCACTGCCACTAAAATTTGTTGTGCAGAATTTAAGATCAGTATGAAGCTTAAAACTAAATTTATTAAATGAATTAAAATTATTGAAGTAAAAATTTTCATTCTGTTTACAGTTCTGAATTACAGGAATGGGATATAATTTTTAAAAACCTTTAATCCTTGAGCAAACACAGCATTATTGCTGTGTCTGTAATCTGTATTCCAAATTCCAAGGTTTAATTTATTAAATGTTCTGTGCAGGCTGCAAAATTCTCATCAGGATCAAACCACACATTAAAAAGAGCCAGCAGATGCAGAACACTCCTGTAAATATTATTTATATAATGAAATTAATAAATGAATAAATTAATAGAAATTATGGAGAGAGTCAAGTGTTGGGAGGTCCCTCACAAGTTTATTTTCTGTCTCTTCAGGAGAACAACATGATTGTGTATGTGGAGAAAAAGGTATTGGAAGACCCTGCTATAGCTAATGATGAGAATTTTGGACCAGTGAAGAAAAAGTTTTGCACCTTTAGAGAAGGTATGGAAATGATTTCTTGAAAGGACAGAGTGGAATTTTTGTTTTTGTCTTGGTGTTTTCTTGCTTGCTGGGTCAAATCTGTAAAACTTTTCTGTCTTTTGCAGGCAGTTGTTACATCTTAATTGTGCTTTTTTATATATCTGTGAGGGAATATTTGCACGCTGCACATTGAAATTTTTCCTCCTGATTTTTGTTAGGAAATTAAGATGGGGGATAGAATGGAATTGAAAACTTTTGATGTCAATGTTTCTCCTAGACTATGATGATATCTCCAATCAGATTGACTTCATCATATGCCTGGGAGGAGATGGGACCTTACTTTATGCTTCTTCACTTTTCCAGGTTGGTTCTTATTGGAAATAACCCACAAATCTCTTATTTTGCAAGTATTTAAAAGTGCTTTTCCCCTCTCTTTTTCCCTGAGTTCAGCATTTGTCTTTTGTTCCTCATTCCCTCTTTTTTACCTTGTGAAAATGATGCCAAATGTGTTGTTTTTTATGAAGCACAGTTGAAGTTTCATCAATAGTCACAATATTTACAGGCAAATAGTTGAAGTGTGGATTGCTTTGACTGAGGAGCTTTAAAACTCTTTTCTTTATTGATAGGGTAGTGTACCTCCAGTTATGGCTTTTCATCTGGGATCCCTTGGATTTCTTACTCCATTTAATTTTGAGAATTTTCAGTCCCAAGTCACTCAGGTTATAGAAGGTAAATTTAAGGGGACAAGGTGTGGTGTTTGTTTGTTACTTTTTCTTAACCAATTCTTTCAGGTCAGCCCTTGAAATCTGAAACTTGAGAAATGTATCTGAAATTGAGAGAAATCTTCAATTATCAGAGATGTACCTTAAATTATCAGAGATGTACCTTAAATTAACAGAAATGTACCTTAAATTATCAGAGATGTACCTTAAATTATCAGAAATGTACCTTAAATTATCAGAAATGTACCTTAAATTATCAGAAATGTACCTTAAATTATCAGAAATGTACCTTAAATTATCAGGAGTTTTACATTGCATTGACCCATCCAGTGCTGCTCTGTAAAGAAAAAGGGCTAAGAAATAACTTGATGGAGTAAATAAGTGGAAGATAATGTAGAATTTATGTTAAATTGCAACTGAATGTAGAAATAAAACGCAGTGTTTAAATGCTGAGAAGTCAGGCAAATAAAATATTTGAGGAAATAAATTCTTTTGAGTTGCATCCAAAGTAGATCCTGCAAAGATGTCCAAAACTCTCACTAGAATATTATCTTTTAACACATTTCTAATGCTTTAATTTTCTTGAAGCTTAGCTTTTGTCTTACTGAAGATCACATGAGCCCAACAGTGTTTTCCCATTTTAATCATATCTATACAAAACTTAAATTTGCTTTTTACATAATAAGAAAAGCGGGAAGGGACTGGCTTAAAATCTGGCTTTGATTTTTTTCCTCGTTGCTGCTAAAAATTAATTTTGAGCTTCAGCCAAGTGCAGCCAATTGTGTTGTGAGTGAGCCTGGGAGTGTTGGAAGCTCAGGGCTGGCTGGCTGGATTTGCTGCAGTGTCTCAGTCACTGCTGGGCTGATTTCCTGGGCCAGATCTCCTTTTCTCAGCCTTTTCCCTGTGTTTGTCCCTGCAGGCAACGCCGCCCTGGTCCTGCGGAGCAGGCTCAAGGTGAAGGTGGTGAAGGAGCACAGGGACAAGAGCTCAGTGCAGAATGGGATAGAGGAGAATGGGCTCGTGTCTGCAAACCTGGAGAAAGAAGTGGGCAAACAAATTATGCAATATCAGGTCAGAGGAAAAAACAAGCAAAAAAACCAACCAAAAACCCCAAGCTGTTGTTTGTAATTTGTATTTGTTTCATTGAAGCTCTCCCCCAGCACTGTGGGGCTGAGCTCCCAGTTTGCTCTAAATGCTGAGGAGCTGCTGCACAATTTCCTTTGTGCAGTCACAAGTGCTGATCTCACACTTTGTGATCTCACACTTTGCTCTAGAAAGAATTGCACAGAATTGTTTAGGCTGGAGATGTCTCCAAGCTTGAGTCCAGCCTGCCTTGTATTTGAGGACAGAGTAGTTCTGAAGTCAGACACATCAGACACTTTAATAAATTGGAAGAAAAACCCTGCACATTGTTACTGACCACCTCCTGGGGAGTAATCCTTAAAATAGAAATAATTTCACAGAATTGTTTAGGCTGGGAGATCTCTCCAAGCTTGAGTCCAGCCTTCCTTGTATTTGAAAACAAAGCAGCAGTAGTAGTTCTGAAGTCAGACACACCAGATACTTGTGGTGAGAGAAGAAAAACTATAAATGAGAAGAAAAAACTCTGCATGTTGTTAGTGACCAGCTCCTGGGAGTAATCCTTAAATTAGAGATAATTTCACAGAATTGTTTAGGCTGGGAGATATTTCCAAGCTTGAATCCAACCTTCCTTGTATTTGAGAACAAAGTAGTTCTAAAGTCAGACACACCAGACATTTTTATAAATGAGAAGAAAAACCCTCCATGTTGTTAGTGATCAACTCCTGGGGAGCAATCCTTAAATAGAAATAATTTCACAGAATTGTTTAGGCTGGGAAATATCTGCAAGCTTGAGTCCAGCCTTCCTTCTATGTTGAAGACAAAGCAGTAGCTCTAAAATCAGACACACCAAACGTTTTTATAAATAAGAAAAACTCTGCATGTTGTTAGTGACCAGCTCCTGGGGACTAATTCTTAAACTTCAAAACTTAAAATTAAGAATTAAATCTATTAAATCTTGAAAACGAAATTCTTAAACTTCAGCTGGCTCTCGACAGCACAGAAATATAAAGAAACTTTGATTTGCAGGCACTAAATAAGCTCGAATTTTTAGGAGATGTGGAAACCACGTTCAGTTTCTGCCATTCATTTGACACCCAAGGCAGCAGCAGCAGGCTGCAGTAATGCTTGCTCTCGTGGCAGGTCCTCAATGAGGTGGTGGTGGATCGTGGCCCTTCCTCCTACCTGTCCAACGTGGACGTGTTCCTGGACGGGCACCTGATCACCACGGTGCAGGGGGATGGTGAGTGCTGCTCCCTGCCAGCCTGGGCCTGCTGGGGGATTTCCTCTCCTGGAAACACAGCTCCAGTCCCTGCTGCCAGCAAACAGAGGGTGTGTTCCACACTGGGAGGCTGGAGGTGCTGAAAGATTTTCTTGCTGGGCATGTGAGGGCAAGTGGCTCTTTTTTGGAGTGTTGTGTTTCAGGCTAAGGGGAAGAAATAGCTCAGAAGGGTTGGCCTGGGTACCTGGGATTGCTAAAGGCAAACAGTCTCAGCTCATGAACAGCAGGAGTTATCTTTAAAGCTCTTAAAGAAAAAAAATGAAAGTCACTATTAGAAAATTGTGTAAGCTGAGTTTGTGCAACTCCTGAAAGCACATGGCAGGGTCAGGGGCAGCTTCTCTGTGTGTGTGTGCTGGGCTGCAGTGGGGCTGTGAAATGCAGGGGGAGCTTCACATTCCTGGCACGGGGTGTGCTGGTGTCCCCAGAGCAATCCCTGGTTAGAGCTGCTGGCACTGCCCTGTTTGCTGTCCCCAGGGGTGACAATAGGGTTTGCTGGTGTCCCCAGAGCAGTCCTGGTTCAGAGCTGCTGGCACTGCCCTGTTTGCTATCCTCAGGGGTGACAATAGGGTTTGTTGGTGTCCCCCAGAGCAGTCCCTGGTTGTCAATGCTGATGTCCCTGCCCTGTTGCTGTCCCCAGGGGTGAGGTGAGGGTGGGATTTGTTGGTGTCCCCCAGAGCAATCCCTGGTTTTTAAAGCTGATGTCCCTGTGCTGTTGCTGTCCCCAGGGGTGCCAATAGGGTTTGTTGGTGTCCCCCAGAGCAATCCCTGTTCAATGTTTGCTGTCCCCAGGGGTGATCGTCTCCACGCCCACCGGCAGCACCGCCTACGCCGCGGCGGCCGGAGCGTCCATGATCCACCCCAACGTCCCGGCCATCATGATCACCCCCATCTGCCCCCACTCCCTGTCCTTCAGACCCATCGTGGTTCCTGCTGGGGTGGAACTCAAGGTGGGCTTTTCTCTCATTTTCTTGCTCTCTGTGGGTTAAAAACTTCAGCAATGAGAGGAGGGTGGGAGGTGTCGTGTGGCTCCTGCGTCCTCTCACTTGGGGCTGGATCACACCAAGTCTGCTTCAAGATTGTGCCTTTCTTTAGAAGAGTTTGCCCAGTTAAAATTGAGGATTTTGGCCAGTTAAAATTGAGGATTTTGGCCAGTTAAAATTGAGGATTTTGGCCAGTTAAAATTGAGGCTTTTGGCCAGTTAAAATTGAGGCTTTTGCCCAGTTAAAATTGGGGCTTTTGCCCAGTTAAAATTGAGGCTTTTGCCCAGTTAAAATTGAGGCTTTTGCCCAGTTAAAATTGAGGCTTTTGCCCAGTTAAAATTGAGGCTTTTGCCCAGTTAAAATTGAGGCTTTTGCCCAGTTAAAATTGAGGCTTTTGCCCAGTTAAAATTGAGGCTTTTGCCCAGTTAAAATTAAAGAATTTTGCCCAGTTAAAATTAAAGAATTTTGCCCAGTTAAAATTGAGGCTTTTGCCCAGTTAAAATTGAAGATTTTTGCCCAGTTAAAACTGAAGATTTTGCCCACTTTAATAAATTTAAGTGGAATATTTTACACTTTTCCTACTGGACTGTAGCTCTGTAACATTCTACAAAATGGGAATTCCTGCATTTGCATTCTGAAAAATGTTCCAGAATCTTGG
Organism: Agelaius phoeniceus; assembly: GCF_051311805.1. NCBI lineage: Eukaryota > Metazoa > Chordata > Aves > Passeriformes > Icteridae > Agelaius > Agelaius phoeniceus. The sequence goes on from NC_135288.1 coordinate 6,401,278, forward strand.
CTAAAGTGCCTGTAAATGATCAGTGAAGGGAATCAAAAATTCTCCTTTCATGCAGAAATATTGCAGATCTTAAGTATTTACTGGTAGCACTATCTGCAATTCAGTATTTAGTTTTTTTTAATGTTGTCTTGCAGAAAAAAAGACATTAAATACTGAATATAAAATAGACTTGGTTAATGGGTATTTTGGACAAATACTCTTGTGCAAGGAAGAATCTCTTTCTCCTTTTGTCCTGGGGGTGGTGGAGGATTAGCATTGAGAAATGAGTGTGTTCTGGACTTTTTGTTCCTGTTTTACAACACAAATTCAATGTTTATTCATGGCACAGCTCTCAGCCCACACTTTGGTGTCAGTGGGTGTTACTGGCCAGTGGTGGTTCATTCTTTTAATTAGGAATGTAATTTAAATAGGAGGCAAACTTCCTAAATTTGATACCTTTGGATTCATTATGTACTAAAATGTATTTTTCTGGATTAACTTCATTATTTTTCTTGAAAGAAAAGCTAAGCCAGCTCTTGTAACTGAACTAAAGTTACAGGAACTGAACTGGAAGGAAGAGACAGGCTGGAACTGGAAGGTCTGTGTGGGTTCTGACCTTGTACTTATAAAAAGGGGATTTACTGCATATAGAAGAACATATAATTATAAACAAAAAATCAAGTTTTGGAGCGTGAGTGGTGTTACTGCACTGCTGCCATGGACAGCTGAGGGGTTCCAGTGCAGTGTGGAGTTCCAGGGACTCAGTGCTGCATTAGAGGGAGGGTGGAGGAGGTGTTTGTTCCCTGCTCTGAGTTTTGGACCATTCCTGTTTTTCAGATCATGCTCTCCCCAGATGCCAGGAACACAGCATGGGTTTCCTTTGATGGGAGGAAGAGGCAGGAAATCTGCCATGGAGACAGGTCAGACCTTTCTTCTGATTCTATTATCTCTAAGTATAGAAAAGCCTGATTCATGCAGCTCCCTCATTCTCTAACATCTGCCAAAAGGGTTTTTGGCAATGAAGGAAGAAGCTTTTATAAGCCCTAACACCTCCTGGAGCACAGACTGCACTAAAAGGATTTAATTTCTAACTTGAGTTCTTTAGATCTTCCCATAAAAGCAAGGGAAATGTTCAGACTCTGTAAACATTGCATGCTTGGCAGGGAGGAAGGGCATATCTTTAGAAAACTCTAAATTTTAACTTCAAGATAAATCTTAGCAATTCTGAAAGCTACAAACCAACAGGAGCTGCCTGTGAGCACAGGTGCTGGAACACTCCCCATGCTTTAAACTGGGTTAACTGGGAGGGCTTGTGGTCACTTCTGTGGCCTTGAGTGGGCACAAGGGTGAGCAGTCCCTCAGTTTTGTGCCCAGAATGTGCTGTGGAGGTGTCAAAAGGCAGCTCTGGGAAGGAGATTGGCAGATGGGTTCTTCAGGGGGCCCTTTTTCCTCTGGGCCCACACGAGGTGCCCTGAAGGGAAATGCAGAGCTGGTGTAACCCTCCAAACCCTCCATCCTGAGCAGGGCTCATTCCCTCTCAGCTTGGATCATCTATAGAGGAGTCAGGAGCCCAATAAAGATCCAAACACCAGGTTTGGCCCTTGGTTACACTCTTGGGCATGTTGCATAAAACTTGAAACTGAAAGGTGCCCAGTAAAGATCCAAACACAAGGTTTGGCCCTTGGTTACACTCTGGAATCCTTGGGCATGTTGCATGAAACTTGAATCCTTGGGCATGTTGCATAAAACTTGAAACTGAAAGGTGCCCAATAAAGATCCAAACACAAGGTTTGGCCCTTGGTTACACTCTGGAATCCTTGGGCATGTTGCATAAAACTTGAAACTGAAAGGTGCCCAGTAAAGACTCAAACTCAAGGTTTGGTCTTCGGTTACACTCAGGAATTTCTGGGTTTATTGCTTAAAATTGGAAACCCAAAGGCCGAGGTGGTGCCCTGGGTTTCCTTTGTCCCTGTGTGGGTGCAGGATGCCACGGAGGGTTCCCAGACACGTCACACAGGTGTCCCCAGAGCTCTGCTGGTTCTCTTGGGATCAGCTGTGGCTGTGCTCACCGGGCATGGCAGGCTGCTGTTTGGCAGTGAGTCACTGTGTGCTGGGTGGGAGCAGCCTGGGCTGTGCAGGGTGTTGCTGTCCCTGCCTGACCTGCCCTGTGCTGTTGCAGTATCAGCATCACTACCTCGTGCTACCCCCTCCCCTCCATCTGCTTCCGGGACCCCGTCAGCGACTGGTTCGAGAGCCTGGCCCAGTGCCTGCACTGGAACGTGCGCAAGAAGCAGAACAACTTCGCTGTGGAGGAGGAGGAGTTCTGAGGAGCAGGGCTCTGGCAGTGCCATGAGGCACAATCCTTCCCTCTGCTGGGTTTGGAGCACTGGGATGTGGCAAATCCCTCCCCTCACTGGGATGTGGCAAATCCCTCCCCTCTGCTGGATTTTGGAGCCCTGGGATGTGGCAGAATCCTCCCCTCTGTTGGATATTGGAGCACTGGGATGTGGCAGAATCCCAATCCCTCCCCTCTGCTGGGTTTGGAGCACTGGGATGTGGCAAATCCCTCCCCTCTGCTGGGTTTGGAGCACTGGGATGTGGCAGAATCCCAGTCCCTCCCCTCTGCTGGATATTGGAGCCCTGGGATGTGACAGAATCCCTCCCCTCTGCTGGGTTTTGGAGCCCTGGGATGTGGCAGAATCCCAATCCCTCCCCTCTGCTGGGTTTTGGAGCTGCCCTGAGCTTGTGGCTGATGTCCCTCAGGGTTGGGAAGGGTTGTGCTCCTTCCTATGCATCAGGAGGGGCAGTGGAAGGCTCTGATGGTTCTGATCCAGTCTGAATTTCCTTCCAGATGAGCAGTGGATTATTCCTGACTGCTGTCCAAAACCACATCTGCAGATCTGATTGTAACTTCTGACTTACCAGTTCCATGGTAGGCTGAATGTAGCTACACCAGGGAAAAGTGGCATTAAAATCTTTCATTTGATAGTTTATAACTCCATTTAACACTGCTAGGAACAGAAAGGCTCTGAGAAGTTTTCTTTTAAAAAAAAAAAGGTTCCTCTTTGTTATCCTAAACACACCTTGCCCAGAAAATACTTTCTTACTTGCAAGTGTGACACACTGAAGAAACACCCACAAAGGATGTTTTTTATTAATAGATGGAATTAGTAATAAAAAGTATATATTTTTTATATATACATTTCTTTCTCTTGTGCCCATATGAGCAGTGGTTGACCCTTGGCTGTCAGCACTGTGGAAACAGCCACAAACAGCAGGGATGAGCATTAATTATTTGTAGCTGAGCTAATTCACAGCTCTGCCCTTCCTCTTGGTGGGAGTCATCCACGTGTTGGTTTTTTGTTATTATTTTTGTTTGATTCCCTGGGATAAATGGTAGCATTAGAGACTATCATGTTAAAATAATAATAATAATAATAATAAATTCTCCAAGTGTTCAAGAAGAATCTGGACTTCAGTTGCTACTGAATTCACTGTTGTCCTGAAGAAAATATCCTGTTCTAAGATCCTGAATGCCCTCAACTTCCATGGATACCTCCCAGCTCCTGGTGCTGAGTGAGCCAGGGTGGGATTCTGCATTGGTGACTGCAGAAACGAGAGGACACATTCCCAGTGCAGTAGCACCGGTGCCTTCAGCACACTCAAGATTATTCTAAGTCTCACATTTACTTTTTTTAAGATGCTTTCAAATGTTTCTAACTTCTCTCTGTACATATTTTATTGTATGTGCTTTTATGGAAGAACAAAAAACAAAAACCAAACCCCACCAGAAGAACCGGTTGGGGTGGGGGGAAAGGGTTTGCCCTGTGCTTCAAGTGCAGAATAGCAAAGCCAAGGAAAATGTTTACATTGATGTTCTCTGTGGTGCAGTCTCTGGAGCATTTGATCCAAACTTCAGCATTTTCAAGTCTTGCTGCATGGCTCACTGCAGGGAGGGACAGGAGCTGTTCAGTGCCTGAGGCAGAAGTGCCCAGGATTGAATTTCCTGCCTGGGCTGGGATTTCCTGGGGCACCCAGGGAGAATCTCTGCTGAAATTCCTCATGATTGTCTTATGGTGTTTCTGTGGTCCAAAGTGGAAATGGGAAATGGTTTCATTTCCAGCCTCTGCCTGCCCTGTGTCCTCTGCTGGTTTCAGTCATGTCCTTCCCCTTTTGGAGGCTAAGCTCACGAAATGCAGGTGAGAGAATTTTCCAGAAAAGAGAAACAAACTCTTGGTAACGATTCAAATCTCAATGAACAGCGTTGCTATAAAGGAACACTTGGTTTGTACATTTTGTAACATAGAATATTGCTTTGGTTTGGCCAAAACCAGATGGATTTTGGGATATCTTGGAGAATATCCAGAGAGCTTTTGGGATTTCTCTTTCACTTGAATCTGCAGTAATTGTTTTATCACTGTTTTGAAGCTGCTTACGGGTTTCCTGAGTGGAGTATTCAGTTATTTGATAACTGCTTACTTTTTCAACTAGAGAACTGTCAGGCTTGTTTGCTTTGAACTCTTTTATTTAACATGCAATAATTGAGAGAAGGAACAGGGTCTGGTGTCTAGAGAAATGTGTGCATGAGTGGAGAATGAGCAGTTCTAGGCACACTGGGGAGTGGAAAATCATTTTGCAGAGGTGAAATGATTTATGAGCCTTATCTAGTATTTTTTTAAAGATAAAACTATATTCAGCACTTTTTATTTATGCTTTTTATAATAGTAAAGCTATTCTCGACTAAACTGCCGAACTTTTAATTTTCAGAGTGCACAGGTAATTAATTAAATCTGTAATCAAAGTGTACTGAGCTACTTTAGGTCTACATTAGGGGTTGGCTTGAAATTTCTTCTTTCAATTCATCACCTGCTGCAATTGCAGTGTGGCTCTGAGGCTGCTGCAGCTTTGCTTGTACAGAATTCTGAGAAAAGGAATTTTCTGGGGCTGCTGAGCCCAGGCAGAGCTGCAGCCCTGGCTCAGGGGCTCCAGGCCTGGCTTTTCCTCCAAAAGCTGCCTTGATTCTCCCTGGCCCAGCTCTCACAGCCTGGGCTGTGTTGATCCATCACAAATCTGAGTGTGCAAAGTCCCTTTCCAAGGCTTTTAATCTGCAAACTGCAGGCAAGTGAGGCTGCAGCAGCCCTGGAGTTGTGCATTTCAACTGCTCCAGGAGTGGGGGAGCTGAAGCAGCAAAAGGCTGGAATGCACCTCACTTTATTGGCAATAAACCCTCCTCTTGCTCATGTAGCTTCTTCAGAATAACTTGGTCAAACTGTGCTAAAAACAGGGGTTTGCTGATTAAGAGTTTTTAATAAAAGGGTTTGTAAGTCACTGGCACCTCCAAATCCTTTCATCTACAAAGGGCCAAAATGGAAGCTGGGAAATGAATTTGTTTTTAAAACAAAAAAAAAAAGTTATCCTCTGGTAGAAATGGAAGAAGTTGTTACCAGCTGTAGTAGGGAATAAAGCAGTGTACTGAATTTTTAAAAGCTAAAAAAATCCTGTTACATACTGTTAACATATTGAAAACTTGGTTTTAAATATTGTTGAGAAACAAAATATTTTTCAATCCTTTCAATAAAACCTTTTTGTAAAGTTGGATTGGTCGATTTGCCCTTTGTTTGGGGAGAATAGAAAACAGTGAATTCCCAATCAGTTGCTTGGAATTTTGTGGGGTTTGCATTTCTTATGGGACAGTGGGGTCTGTTTTGTGGGAATACACCCAAGGCTTTTTTTGCATGTCTGGTACCAGGCTTTCCTCAAAAGTCTCAAAATAATTGCTGGATTTGCTGTGCAACTTGAAACAAATCTTGTGTACAACAAGCTGGGCTGCATTAAATAGTGTTTTAAAGGGCCAATGACAGAAATGTGAGGAAAGAAAGAGTTAAGGGTTAAATAGGTAAGGGTCAGATTAGCTGGTCAAATAATCTGGTAATTTATATCCAGGAAGTTGAGGGTTAAAAATGGGTTTAAATGCCTGTGGCACACTTGGATTTGCACACTTGCAAACGGGGTTGAAATGCCTCAGGTGCATTTCATCACTTCTCCCATGGAACTGGAGATTAATGAGGTTTTTGATTTTGTAATTAATCTGTAACTCATTCCAGCAGCTGAGAGGGAAGTGAGGAGCTGCCTTCAAATGGAGTTTTTGACAAGGAGATGCCTTCTGCAGGTAAAGGAGCTGATTTTAAAGTGCGGTTTTTGTTTGACAAGGAGATGCCTTCTGCAGGTGAAGGAGCTGATTCAAACTGAGGTTTTTGTTTGACAAGGAGATGCCTTCTGCAGGTAAAGGAGCTGATTTAAACTGAGGTTTTTGTTTGACAAGGAGATGCCTTCTGCAGGTAAAGGAGCTGATTTAAAGTGAGGTTTTTGTTTGACAAGGAGATGCCTTCTGCAGGTAAAGGAGCTGATTTAAACTGAGGTTTTTGTTTGACAAGGAGATGCCTTCTGCAGGTAAAGGAGCTGATTTAAAGTGAAGTTTTTGTTTGACAAGGAGATGCCTTCTGCAGGTGAAGGAGCTGATTTAAAGTGAGGTTTTTGTTTTCCAGGACACCTTGGACAGGGTTTCCCACTGGGCCTGGCTGAGGGAAGGACTGCAAAGGTTTTGTTGGGATGTTTTAATGTTTCATTCTTCCAGCAACAATCCCTGCTCCACTGGCACTTGTGGGATGAAGTCAGGGGCAGCTGCTGCTCTGTCAGCCCCTGCACACATTGAACCCCTAAATGCCTCCCTGGGGCTGCACATAAAGGGGATTTGATTCAGGTTTAGGAGATCAAGATGAGAAAAAGACATATTTGTAACAGAGGTTGTGATTTAGATGGTGAGGATGAGGGGAAAAAAGATTACAGCAATTTTATAGAATCCTTGTAAATCTCCCTAATAAGCTGTAATAAATTTTTAATTTTAATTGCTTTTTGCAGTGTCCAGCTGCAAATAAAGCTGGGTCTTAGGAGAAGTGCAGGCAATGTCCACAGCACCCAGGAATTCCAGTCCCAACCTCTTCCCTGTCCACTTTTGGAAGGGATTTCCCATTTTATTGGTGCTGTTCCATGGGAAATAATTATCCAAACACAAACTGTGCTTATGCTTTATTACAAAATAGCCAGTAGTTAAAGGTTCCAGTCAATAAAATACCAAACTTTTAAATTACAATATCAAAGGCTTAATTGTAACAGTCCCCCTGGTATGAAATGGCACCTTGGTTACACTGAGGGAGGGGTGAGCTTACAGGGAGTATTTTCCATGTGAAGCTGGGGTTAACAAAACCAAAAATAATGGAAATATTCTGAAGGCAGAGGAGGAAAAGCAGCCTTAGAGAGGGGACACCACTGTCACCAGACCAGCAGGGCTGGAGCTGCTCTGCAGGAGAGCCAGGCTGGGCAGCACAATCCCCTTCTGAACCCAGCTACACAAGGTGGGTGTGCAGATTTCCTTCATGTTTGTGTCTGTGCAGGCAGAAAGCACTGAAGGAGCAGCATTCCCCACTCACACACAGGTGTGTGACCCCTGGGCTTCCAAACTGCAGGGAAAGGAGTGAAAGGTGCTTGGTCCCAGCTGGGAATTTCCCAAACAGGTTTTGCTTTTTAAGCTCTGTCCCACCTGCCCTGCTCCAAGAAATGTGGGACACCTTCCTGCCCTCCATCCTGGGACACTTTAGTGCTCCAAGAAATGTGTGACACCTTCCTGCCCTCCATCCTGGGACACTTTAGTGCTCCATGAAATGTGTGACACCTTCCTGCCCCTCCATGCTGGGACACTTTAGTGCTCCAAGAAATGTGTGACACCTTCCTGCCCTCCATGCTGGGACACTTTAGTGCTCCAAGAACCGTGGGACACCTTCCTGCCCTCCATGCTGGGACACTTTAGTGCTCCAAGAACTGTGTGACACCTTCCTGCCCTCCATCCTGGGACACTTTAGTGCTCCATGAAATGTGTGACACCTTCCTGCCCTCCATCCTGGGACACTTTAGTGCTCCAAGAAATGTGTGACACCTTCCTGCCCTCCATCCTGGGACACTTTGTGGCCACCCTGAGTGCAGCTCCTGGGGCAGCAGCTCCTGGGGTGGCTCCGCTCCGTGGGAGCTGCACAGGGAGGCTCAGGAGTCGATCCTTCCATAGGAGGAGAACACTGTGGGAAGAGAGGGAGCTCAGTCAGCAGCACTGCAGGGCCCTGGGGAAAGGAGCCTTGGGTTGTGTCACATCAGTGTCCCTTCCCTGTGGGTGTGACAGGAATGCTGCAAGTGGACAGATCTGCTCACACTGAGGTGATTCTTTGGACAGCAGCAGACTTTGCTCAGGCTGGCATCAGCTTTCTCCAGATGTGGGAAAGCCACATCTGTCCCACCCAACCCCTGAGCTCTGGCAGCCTGGGAATTCTGGGGCTGCAGAGCTGCTTGATTTGGGATCTGTTAAGGATTTTCCTGGCCATTTCCCTGTGAGTGGGGCAGAACAGGCTCCACTTTCCCAGAGCATTTTTGGGTACTTACTTCTCTCCCTCAGCCCCTGCCCGAAGCTGCGGTAGACGTGAAGCAGAGCCCAGAACAGAACAGATTTTATTGTGACAGAAATGCAGGAGCCAGTGATGAAAGCAGCTTCCAGGGTGTAAGAATTGCCCTTGCCCCACTCCCTGATCACCTGCAGGAAAAGGGAGACACCAAAGCATCACCACTGCTGCCACAAAGCCCTGAAGCCACAGCGTGCAGCTGGGATTCTGACAGGAGTCACCAGGTAGGAATTGTGGGGAGAGGAAAAAGAAAAACCCAACAGGTCACTTTGGAAGCATTGGGATTTCTGATTTCATGATGTTCAGACAGTCCTGCTGTGCCCTGCCAGCTCCAACAGCCTGGAACAATGGGGAGCTGCATTTGATAAATGCATCCCTGGGGCTGGGGTGGGAGGGATGAGCAGCACTGGCCCCTCTCAGCATTCCAGCCCTGCCCAGCATGGACAGCCTGGCTCCCCCTGCCCTCCTCTCACACACCTTGTGGGAGGTGTTCATTGATAAAGGTTTTATCAGGGTTACAGAGCCAAAAACTGCCCCAAACTGGGGTTTGCTGGGCTTGCACTGCCTTGTTTTGGCTACAGCAGGACAAACAGCTGTGGGTGCTGCTTAGAAATTCTTTAAAACACAACAGCTGAGCCCTGGTCAAATGCTCTGGCACCACCTGAGGCTTGTGTGAAGGAGGGGAGGCATTTCTGAGGAGTTTTGTATCTTGAACAAGAATTTGTTTCATTTTCCCCTCATCATTCTTTGCAGGGACTCCCAGAGCCTCTCCCTCCCATGGGTTCAGGAGCAACTTTGACTTCATCCCTGTGCTGAAAGTTGATCCTGCAGAGGCAGGATGGGCTCTGCTCCCTTGAAAGCCAGCAGGAGCTGCAGGGAAGGGTAAAGGAACAGCCCTGGGCCCTGAGGAGGAGGAGGGTGAGAGCCCCCAGCCCTGCTCCCTTACCGTGTAGAGCAGGTAGATGAGATAAACCACCTCAGGCACGTTCTGCACCAGGAAAACCCACACCAGGGGTTTCAGCTCTTTTAAAATCTGCAAAATAAGATGAGATACAGCTTTTTTAAGGTGCTGTATATTCTAAAAAAGCTACATAGAGTTGATTTTTCATAGCATTCCAAGTGTTGGCTAAGCTGAGTCCTGAATTTCAGCTTTGCTCTGCATTTCCCTTCTCCAGCTGAGAGTTTCACCAGGAAATTCAGGCTCTGTTTTCCCTGAGCTGGGCCAGGAGTGATGATGGCTCTTCTCTCTGGGCACACTCATTTTCTCTAGCAGCTGAGTCTTTTCACAGGTAACAGACTGAAAGCTCCCTGTGGCTTTTCCCCCACTTTTCTTTCTGCTACACAGAAGTGCAGTCACTGAGAGGGAAATGTGGGAGAAGCAAGAGGATTGAAGTGCCAGGAGAATTTAATTTCACAATTCCCCAGGGGCTTGGGGAAGAAGAAAGGGGCTGCAGCAGCCCTGGGCTGGGAGGGCAGGTCTGAGCAAAGGAAGGAAAAGCAGCTGAGCCTCTGGGGCTGGGAGCAGTGACTGTGCCAGGGTTAGGATTGGATTTGATGCATCTGATCAGCAGCAGGTCCCCCCAAACCCAAAACTGATGTGTTTTAAAAGCACAATTTTAGCAAGAAAGCCATCAAAAGACACAGGGAGCTGTACTTCAGGAATTGGTGTGAAAGGCTAAAGCAAACACCTCAGCAGCCTAAACCAACATCCACCCCCAAAAACCCCTCAACTGCTTCCTGGTAATAAAACCCTCCCTACCTGATGTACTTTGGCCCTGATTCTGCAATCATTCTTGGAAGAGAGGCTCAGCATTTCAGAGGAGCTTCAGTCTGACATGAAAAATGTCATTTCAAGTTCACAAATCCTTAGGTTAACCTGGAAACTGTCCCTGAGCTTGGAAGGAGATGGCCCAACAAAGGACCCCTCATCTTTTTGGTGTTGTTTCCTAAGGATTTAAGGCCTGGAGAATTGCTCCCAGCTTCACCCAGCCTTGGCAGAGAGGCAGAAATATTGAATTGTGTGATCCTCCAGATTTCACTGATCAAGGATGAGACCAAAACCATCCCTCAGAATGACCCAGTGACAAAGGTGACTTTGTTTCACTCCCTGTGCTCAGCTCAGACAGATCTCAACAAAAACCTGGCTTCACTATTGCTGCTGCTCTGCTTCCCTCCATGCTGGCTCCCTTCCCTGGGCAGAGCCAGGGCCTGGCTGTCCCTGTGTCCCTGCAGCTGCCACTCACTGCGGTGACGCCCACGGTGACCTTGAGGCAGCCCCAGACGATGCCCGAGGCTGAGATGATGTTGTGCAGCAGGGAGACCTCGTGCAGGCTGAGCAGGAGGATGCACAGGCACAGCTGGGGGAGGCAAACATTGCATGAAATCATTCTTGGAAAGAAAAAACCTGCCACAAATTCCCTGCAACAGCAGCTCGGGTCTAAAAGCTGAATTATTCCTCAAGCAAGGGCAGAAATCATTCCCTGTGTAACAGGGCAGGTAAAGCACAGTAAATAAGGATGAGGGGTGCTAACAGCAGTTACAGGTCTTGGGCCCACTTCCCCCAGCTGTAATTTCATTTTCTGTCTCACTGCCCTGCTGGGTGGGTTCCCCTCTCCCACTCCAGAATCATTTCCTCAATGCAGGAGTCTGGGATGGGCAGGAATGGCCTTGCTTTCTTCAGGGTGTGTTGGAGCTCCTGGATGCAATTGTTTAATGGGTAAACTCCCCCAAAATAAGTTCCTTTTGTGCAGGACACTGACGAAATCTACTTTGATTCATTCTGATGGGTTTTAGCTAAGCTATGACAAACACATGGAGCTACAACCATTATTAAGTTAATATAATGTACCCATTATTAAGTTAATATAATGTAGCCATGATATTTTCTGAAAAATCCTTCCTTAAAGATTTTTTTCTCCTGAGAAGCTGAAAGGCCTCAATAACAAAATGTAAACATTGGTTATCTGCTGCTGTGGAATGCAACAGGTAAATCTAGTAAATTAGTATTTCTTGATTAGCCCATGTTGGTTGTTTCTAATTAATGGCCAATCACAGCCCAGCTGGCTCAGACTCTGTCCCAGCCACAAACCTTTGGTATCATTCTTTATTATTCTATTCTTAGCCAGCCTTCTGATGAAATCCTTTCTTCTATTCTTTTAGTATAGTTTTTATATAATACATATCATAAAATAATAAATCAGCCTTCTGAAACATGGGAGTCAGATCCTCACCTCTTCCCTCATCCTCAGCCCCCTGTGAACACTGCACAATATCAGAAAGGTAAGAGAGGGGTTGATTTTGGAAAGGAATAATTCAGCTCAGCCAGCCCAAGATATCACCAAGAAGAGGGAAAAAAGGGAATGTCTGTACCTGTGCCTGCAGATCAAAAGTGAGCATGGAGAAGCAGAGGTTGAGCATGAAGTACTGGGCCTGGAGGCTCTCCAGGGCTCCCCCCACCCGGAACGCCATCATGGACTGGCTCTGCACCAGGAGCAGGGCACAGAGCACATCGAAGGAGCCCACCAGCAGGATCAGCACAAAACGGGCCTGAGGGGGGAAAAGCAGGGACTGGCACCAGGCTGGCACCTGGAACCCAGCTGGGAACACTCAGGAGGAGCAAACCCTCCACAGAGACTGGCTCTGAGTTCCCTGCTGGACAAACCCTTCCCAGAGCCAGGCTCTGAGTTCCCTGCAGGACAAACCCTTCCCAGAGCCAGGCTCTGAGTTCCCTGCTGGACAAACCCTTCCCAGAGAGTTCCTGAGTTCCCTGCTGGACAAACCCTTCCCAGAGAGTGGCTCTGAGTTCCCTCCTGGACAAACCCTTCCCAGAGCCAGGCTCTGAGTTCCCTCCTGGACAAACCCTTCCCAGAGCCAGGCTCTGAGTTCCCTGCTGGACAAACCCTTCCCAGAGAGTGACTCTGAGTTCCCTGCTGGACAAACCCTTCCCAGAGAGTGGCTCTGAGTTCCCTGCTGGACAAACCCTTCCCAGAGCCAGGCTCTGAGTTCCCTGCTGGACAAACCCTTCCCAGAGCCAGGCTCTGAGTTCCCTGCTGGACAAACCCTTCACAGAGCCAGGCTCTGAGTTCCCTGCTGGACAAACCCTTCCCAGAGAGTGGCTCTGAGTTCCCTGCTGGACAAACCCTTCCCAGAGCCAGGCTCTGAGTTCCCTGCTGGACAAACCCTTCCCAGAGCCAGGCTCTGAGTTCCCTCCTGGACAAACCCCTCACAGAGCCAGGCTCTGAGTTCCCTGCTGGACAAACCCTTCCCAGAGCCAGGCTCTGAGTTCCCTGCTGGACAAACCCTTCCCAGAGCCAGGCTCTGAGTTCCCTGCTGGACAAACCCTTCCCAGAGTGGCTCTGAGTTCCCTGCTGGACAAACCCTTCCCAGAGAGTGGCTCTGAGTTCCCTGCTGGACAAACCCTTCCCAGAGCCAGGCTCTGAGTTCCCTGCTGAACAAACCCTTCCCAGAGAGTGGCTCTGAGTTCCCTGCTGGACAAACCCTTCCCAGAGCCAGGCTCTGAGTTCCCTGCTGGACAAACCCTTCACAGTGGCTCTGAGTTCCCTGCTGGACAAACCCTTCCCAGAGCCAGGCTCTGAGTTCCCTTCCCCACTGGGGACAGGGGGTTCTCCATGCTGGACTTGCAGAATTCCAACTAACACAGGTTTGTGGCTCTTTGTATCCACCCTGCTGGAATTAACACTCACTTTAGGACTGGATTTGATGCATCTGATCAGCACCAGGTTCCCCCCAAACCCAAAACTGATGTGTTTTAAAAGCACAATTGTAGCAGGAAAATTCCTGCTTTAAGAACAGGCTCAAGTGGCAAAATGTCCTTCAGGGTTACTGTCACATTCATGTTTTCTGGAAAAATCCCTTCAGCCAGGGTTTTTCTCCTGGGAAGCTGAGAAGCCTCGGAGAAAAAGGAAAACAAATCCTTATCTCATTTGCTTCTCCTGATGTGCTCCTTCAGAATGTGTTTGGGGATTGTTTACCCACAGGTGAATGTTTTATTGGGTTCTGCTGGGAGCTGCTTTCACTCCTTGACTCAATCTGTGCCTGGACTCCAGAGCCAGGAGTTTTCATTTTTATCTTTTTAGCATTCAGTAAGTATCCTTTCTGTATTCTTTAGTATAGTTTAATATAAAATAACAAATTAGCCTGCTGAGAACATGGAGTCAGATTGATCACTCCTTCCCTGTCTCATAAATACAACAGGTTACACTGATATGAAAATATTGATAACTAGAAATGATTCTGGCTCAGGAAGCACAGTTACAGTAATCCAAGTTACAGTTAGTAAAAAAAAAACAGTAAAAAAAAAAAACAGTTTTACAGTTACTAAAAAAAACAGTAAAAAAACCCCTAAAATTCCTTTTCACATCCAGAGCAGGCTTTACTTTGAAGTTCTTGTTTAATACTTAAACTGATGGCTTGGTTGTACATCTTAAAAGGAACCTGCACTGCTTTGATGCCTTTTCCTTATTGGCCTGACCAACCCAGCCTGCTGCAGGTAAAGTGTGTTTAACTGGGTGATAAAGAGACTGAATGGTAAAGAAAATGAATGATAAAGAAAATGAATGATAAAGAAAATGAATGATAAAGAAAATGAATAATAAAGAAAATGAACTGGCAAAGCTGCTTTGCTCCTCTCCCTGCCATTTCTGAACAGGAATTTTTGGATGACCTCACAGCTTTTGGAGAAATATGGGATAAAAAGAAAGCACTTCCTGGAAGCACAGCAAGGGGGAATTTAATGCCAAAGCTTAGTAAGGGTTAGAATACAATCCTTTAATGAATTTTACTGCTAAGAAATGCAAACAAGATAACCTGGGCTGGCATCACTTTCCTTGCAGGTTCCCAGAAATCTCATAAATCACATTTAAGAGCCCTGGGTAATGCCTAGCCTGGGTTAGATTTGTTTACTTCAGCCAGACATTTCACAGAGGGAGGGAGAGCTGAAGCAGGGCAGGTGAAGTGAAGGACAAACTCTGCAGTAATTTTGTGTAATTCTTTGATATTTCTGTTATTGTTGGGTGCTGCCATAAGGAAACTCAGAGATCAGCTCAGAGAAGATTTGCACTTGTGGCTGTGCATGTTTTGTTGTGCAGTAGGGATAACTAAGCCTGATTCTCTGTTATCAGTAACAAAAATACATAAAACCCACAAAAATACAAAAATAAATACAAAAAACCCACCAAATTTTGTATTTAAAATACAAACATTTAAATGCAAAAACTACAAATAAATACAAATATATAATATATATATTTCTATCTATTAGATCTATCTGTATATTTATATCTATATATATTTTTATCTCTATATATTTCTATTATATACAATATATAATATTTCTTATATATGGGATATAGCAATAGATATGTATCTGTTATATCTCATATATGAGATATAGTAATAGATATAGATGTAAATAATAATATACAATAAATAAACAAAATCCTAGAAATGCAACATATAAATAAAATATAAAATAATATATAATAAAACAAATATATAAAATATCATAGAAATTATGAATATAATATGATATTTATCATATCATATATGAATTTAATACAGAGGTAAATATAATAATCATATGCAAAATAGTATATATAGTATAGATAATAGTATATAGTATATACAATAAAATAATATATAGTAATGTGTATTAATATAGAATAATAAAAATAATAGAAAAATAAAATTTTTAAAAATCATAATAGATGATTAAAATAATGGATTTTAATAGATAATAATTTTATATATAATATTTGATTTTTAATATAAATATATAAGAAATAAATAAATCTATCTATATAAAATAAAGTATGCTCTGTGTTACCACAGCCATCCTGCCTTCCCAATGCTGAGTTCCAGCCCCAGGCAGTTTGGGAAGGCAGAGCTGAGGAGGAGCAGGGACTGACCAGGAGCTGCTGTTTCTGGCCAGCAGGGAGCAGGGTGAAGTTGATGATGGAGCGCAGCATCAGCAGCAGGATGGAGAGCACGAACACCACGAGCTCCTGGCGGTTCTCCTGCAGGATGCCCCTGCTCACATAGTACACACAGAACACTGGGGAGAGAGGGAATGTCAGTGCCAGCTCCAACTGGGCAGAACTCCCAATTCTGCACCAGAGCCAAGGCCCAGAGCGGCCCTCAGGCTCCTCGCTCTTGGTTCTTACCAAGGTCAGGTCAGTAAAACACTCCCTGCTGTGTTTAGCACACAAGAAACTAAATAATTAGGTATTATTAGTTTTTTATTATTATTATTATTATTATTATTATTATTATTATTATTATTATTATTATTACTATTATTATTACTATTGTTATTACTATTGTTATTACTATTACTATTATTATTACTATTATTAATCTGAACATCCAGTATCTCTTATATAAGAAATTTCAGTTGCTGCTCGATCACAAGATTGTATTATTAGTAGTAATAGTATTATATTTCATTATTATTCTCATTATTATTTTCAATATTATTTTCATTATTATTTTATTTTCATTATCATTATAAGTTTCATTATTTTCACTTTCACTATTATTATTTTATTTTCATTTTCATTATTTTCATTTTCACTATTTTTTCATTATCACTATTGTTTCATTTTCATTATTTTCATTTTCACTATTATTATTTTCATTATTATTTTCACTACTATTATTATTTTCATTATTTTAGTTTCCATTATCATTTTCATTATTTTCATTTTTATCGTTATTTTCATTACTGTTTCATTATTTTTACTATTTTAATTTTCATTATTATTTGCACTATTTCCTCCACCCAAACTGGGTTTCTTACCAGCTCCAACCAGCTGAATAAAGGAAATGGTGAAATCCTCCTCAGCCTGGCGCACCAGAGTCTCGATGGTCAGCCCTATGACACTCAGCAGGGACAAAATAGTGACACAGAAGTAGATCTTCACAGGGAATGAGAGCTCTGAGCATGGTTTTATCTGTAAAGGGAGAAAATTCTTTACCACATCACACAGAATGAACTCGTTGATATTCCTAAAAATCACATTGAGGTAAATGACACAGGGCAGGGTTTCCTTTGGGAAGAGAAACTCCACTATTGAACTGAAACCCCCAAACTGCTGAGGAAGGGGGAAGTGTAACTTTATTTCATAATTAATCTCAGCCTAGATCGTCCTGTTTTATACCCAGGACTATCTAGGCTGAGATTAATTATGAAATAAAGTTATACCCACAGCCTGACTTTGTGCCTCACAGGCCATGGTGTTAGAGCTCACCACATGGACACTGCCCACATACACACCTGTCAGAAATAACATTTTCCCCCACTTTCACTTTTAGAAAACTGTAAATACAGGATCAGCGTTCCCAGGAAGGCAAAGTCCTTCTCTTATTTTATTAAAATACTTCAGGTGGAGCAAGATCCTAGCAGAGATTTAACACTTGGTTTGTTCAGCTGGAGGAGACTGAGGGGGACCTGAGGGGCTGCAGGGACAGGGACACACCAGGGAACCCCTGGAGCTGGGCCAGGGGGGTTCAGGTTGGATTTTGGGAAAGGTTCATCCCCCAGAGGGTGCTGGGCACTGCCCAGGCTGCCCAGGAATGGGCACAGAGGCTGCAGGAGCTGTCAGGGGTGCCCAGGGAGGGATTTTGGGGTGATCAATGATCCTGAGGGTCCCAGGAGCTGTCAGGGGTGCCCAGGGTGGGATTTTGGGGTGATCAATGATCCTGAGGGTCCCAGGAGCTGTCAGGGGTGCCCAGGGTGGGATTTTGGGGTGATCAATGATCCTGAGGGTCCCAGGAGCTGTCAGGGGTGCCCAGGGTGGGATTTTGGGGTGACTGAGCAGACCCAGGAGCTGATCAATGATCCTGAGGGTCCCTTCCAGCTCAGGACACTCCACGGTGCTGTCAGCAGAGCTGTGCCAAGCCTCGGCGAGCGGACCTCCCTGCTCCACCTAACTTCGCAAGCGGATTTAAACCATGTTTTTCCACACAGCCCCCGCCCCGGGGCAGAGAAGCGCGGAGGACAGCGGCAAGCCGCCCGCAGCAGCGGCGATGTACTCACGGGGCCGCAGGGCGTGGGGATGAGCTGCCGGTGCCGCGGGGTGAGGTTGGGCAGGCTCGGCCCCGCCGCAGTCGCGGCGCCGCTGTGGGAGAGAGAGCGGGGCCGTCAGGGGCCGTACCACCCCCACCGCGGGGGGGAACCGCCCGCGACCCCCCATCCCCAACACGGGCGCCTCCGGGGGAGCGCGGGGAGGCGCCCCCGCGCCGCGCGTGGTGCGGCCCGGCCCGCCCGTACCTGCCGTCCATGGCGGCGGCCGCGGGCCCTACATGGCTGCAGAGGGGTCCCGGCTGCGCTTCCGGGGCCGGCCCGCCTCGCGTCACTTCCCCGGCACGGGCGGGAAGCGCTGCCGGGCTCCTCCCGGGCGGCGGGGCCGCCGCGCTCCCGCCCCTCTGCCCCGGGGGTCCCCTCGGCGCTGGGCAGCCCGCCCGGCTCGATGGAGGGGCGGCCCGCGGCGAGGCGCTCTGCGCGGCTCTGCGCGCCCCGTAACCCCCGCGGCTCGGCTCGGTTTCCTCGTGCTTTGGGTAAAATGGCCTCCCCGCCGCCGCGGGGACAAAGGGGCGAGCCCGGGGCCCGGCGGTGCGCGGTCGGACCCGGCTCTGCAGCGCGGGGCTCCGGGCACGGCAGGGGATGAGCGGCCGGAGCCCGGCGCTGCCGGAGCCCGGTGTTACCCAGCCCGGTGTTACCCAGCCCGGCGCTGCCGGAGCCCGGTGTTAGCGGAGCTCGGTGCTGCCGGAGCCGTGGGAGCGCCGGGGCTGCGGCAGCAGCGAGCGCGGAGCGCAGGTGCCGGCCGGGATGCGCTGAGGGACGGAGGGAGGGATGCAGGGATGGGAGCGGCGGACGGGCCGCAGAGGAGGATCCGATCCGGGCCCGGGCAGGGCGATCGCCGTGCTGGGAGCCCCTGGGCCCGAAGGATGGGCCGGAAGGGTCTCGGTGCTCCCGGGAGGGCTCCGAAGCCGCTGCGGTGCGGGGGATGCTGCGGGAGCTGCGGGCACCGGGGATGGGGATGGGGATGGAGCGCGGTTGGGAATGCTCGGGCAGTGGGTGAGCAGAACCACCGCTGGAGTGGCACAAAGGGCTGAGCTGTTCCAGTCTTTCAGTCTCTTCTGGTCTATTTGCGGTGTTTGTAGCATCTTGCATGCTCTCGTTGCCATTAGCGAAGCGGTGTTAAAGAGCGAGGCTTGCTCAGGGTGCTGGATTTTGTGCTTTTGCTGCAATGGGAGCAATGTTTGAGTGACCTTTAGCATAACAGATGAAGGGTCATGGACACAAACCTTTGGTTTTTCACTGTCACAGCAACCTCAGCTTCTCCAGCCCTTGCAACATATTTCAGCTTTAGTTTCTATTTGTGGAAAGCCGACTTTCTAAAGTTCTCCGTGGATATTTTTTCCACTATAATTTTTACTAGGAGTGGAGTTAAGAGTGGGAGAAGGTACGAGCAGAGTGAGAGGCACTCGCACTGCTGGTTCTTTGTGAGTAATCCAAGAGAAACAACTGCCAACCATTGCCACGTTTTCATCTGTTGGTAAACATCAGCTGCTGGTTGGCCTTGAGGGAGGAAGACTGAATTAGTTCCAGATGGAGAACTCTTTCAGCCCATTTAGACTTTCCAGTTGATTAAAGCCAGCAGGTCAGTAATTTAGGGGAGTAATTTTGTTGTTGTTTGCTGTTCTGCTCTGTGCCGTGCGTGGAATCAGTGATATCAAAGCTGATATCAAAGCTGATATCACAGCGCTGCTGAGGGTGGGGCATTGGTTGTGCTTAATTAACTTGTATAAACAGAAAAAACCCCTCTGATAATTAATTAACTATTTGGAATGTAGAGGGGTATTTTTTTAATGACCTGGAAAAGGAGGAGGAGGAGTCAAGAATCCATTTTTCTGAGCAAATTCTCTTGGAGAACGTGTCTCTTTTTTCAGAGTTTTGTGCTAAAACTGGGTTAGCACAGGTTTGTGGTTTAATGTGATCATTTAATGTGATCACTGACCATTCCTCAGTGTGCTGCTGGCATGAATTCCTGGAAAAACGGGAAGAGATAAGGGCAGGGGGATGGAAATCTTCAGTGCATGGCTGTAGTAACCAGAGAATGTGAGGAATGGAAAATTTCACATTTCAAGCAGCTGCTGTGTTAGGATACTGAGACTGACACCAGATATTGAACTCCTCAGTTCCTCTTTGTGATTTATTTGAGGTGCCACACTGGGCATTTAAAAAGCATTAAAAATAAAACCTTAACTAGAATGAACTGGTCAAAAAATCAGGGCAGGTGCAGTAGCTCTTGTTGGATCTCTTGTATTTCTCTTTCTTTCCCAGGGTGGTTTTCTTGTTCCCTCTGCTCTGCTACTGTAACTTGCCACATTTTGTGTGATTTGTAAAAGGAAAATGCTCTGCTTGCAAATCATTTAATGCTTTTGCTGCCAAATCTGTTAAAAAGGCTTTAAGAATTAGTTGCACGTGCTAATATTGGATTGGAAGGTGTAGCAAAATGAGGAATGTTGCATTATTCCCATGTAATTTAATAGATAACCACTCTGGAAAGCTCTTGGACGTATTTCCCTGCTTTTTTCACCTGGATACATTTACCAGGGTAGCCCTGGGATTACTGGGAGTTACAGCCCTTGATTATTGTTCTCTTTGGCTCAGGCTGATTACAGGTTAATTAATCTGAAGGGCAGAGGTTCCTGCCTGGATTTGCTGGGCTGGGAAGATTTTTCTGGGGAGTGTTTCAAGCCAGACTGAGATCAAAGGCACTGTGGAATCTGGAAGAGGAGTTAGTTATAATTGGAAAGGCTGTGTTGAGGTGCTCCAGAGGGAAAAGGACAGAAAACCACAAAGTCTGGTGGGTGGGTGGGTGCTATTTTAGAATAAAAAACCTCCCTAAGATTAGTTCTTTCTGCTTAATCTTGGCATGAAGGCATCAGGAGTTCAAAATCCAGCCAGAGGGATTGCAGAAGTCTCTTTATCTTTCATGCAGTGCTGTCTTTGCTGCATTAGGGATATAAAATGTCACACATCTTATTTTTTCCTTTTTTTCCCCCCCTCAGGCAGAAAACATGGAGCAGCCCACATGAAGGATCCTGTGGAGTTCCTATTCCCACAAGATGTTCTCTGAAGGACCAAACCCAGTTTTCCAGGCCCCTGGGAGATGAAGCATTGACCACATGACGTTTTTATTTCAACAAGTGCTTTCCCAGCCTTGCTCTGCGTGAAGGACCAGGAATATTTGGAAATCTTGATTTCTTCACCTCGCCATGAGCAGCGCCCTGACCCCAGAGGCCCCGAGCCCTCCCCAGCTGGAGGAGAAGCCAAAAGGGAAATCCCTGTTCCAGCTGGGCTCCCTCTTTGCTAACAGGAGTGAGAAATTTGTGATTGCTCGCAGTGACAGCTTGCCAGAGGAGAATGTCCTGAAAATCACAATCACGGAGACCACGGTCATCGAGTCTGACCTGGGCATCTGGAACTCCCACGCCCTCATCTACCTCACTCTCTGGTTCTTCTTCAGCTTTTGCACTCTGTTCCTCAACAAATACATCCTGTCCTTGCTGGAGGGAGAGCCCAGCATGCTTGGTACCCTGCTTTTCCTCAATTCCAGGGGGAAATGGGTTTATGTAATGGAATGGGAGCCCCAAAAAACTCCCAGAGTATTTGGGTAATGCTGGCAGGAACAGGGTGGGGTTTTTGGGGTGTCAGTGCAGGGATGAATTGGGCTGGGAGATCCCTTCCAGCTCAGGATGTTCCATC
Organism: Agelaius phoeniceus; assembly: GCF_051311805.1. NCBI lineage: Eukaryota > Metazoa > Chordata > Aves > Passeriformes > Icteridae > Agelaius > Agelaius phoeniceus. The sequence goes on from NC_135288.1 coordinate 6,422,551, forward strand.
ATCCTCTGATTGATAATTCCAGATTGTCCCATGTAAAACTGAGGGAGAGAATGGTTCAGTTGAAGTGAAAAATGTTTGGTTTGGAAGGTGCAGGGAGGGATCTTGCTGGGAACTTGGGATTTTGGCCTTTAAAGTTCCATCATCCTGTGATTCACAATTCCAGATCATCCCATCTAAAGCTGAGGGAGAGAATGGGTCAATTGAAGTGAAAAATGTTTGGTTTGGAAGGGATCTTGGGATTTTGGCCTTTAAAGTGGTTTCTGACACTGTCCTTTCCTCCACTTGCTGAAAGATGAAATTTTCCTTGTAGAGGAGCTTTAAGAGGAAAAAAAAAAAAAGTAATTTTTTAGTTTTTCTCTGCTGGAGGGTTTAACAAAAAGTCAAATTTTGAGTAAATTGTTGATGCTCCCCAGAGCTGTGCAGTGCAAGAATTGCCTTTGGTGATCTCTGTTATCAATGGCCTAAAATATCAACTAAAATATCAATATTTTAGTTCTTTTTTTTTTCCTCTTCTTCTTAAGAGGCAAACAAAGAACACTTTATCTGTGAACCAGGTTTATAAACATTGGGTTTATAGAAGCAAAGGGCTTTTGTGAGATGATATAAAACATACACTGCCAAAACCACCACAGAGATGTTTGTCTAAGAGATTTCCTCGTGGCAATTCATTTGTTGTGTCCCAGCTTGGGATCTGACTGGATTTCCCCTCTCTGATCCTTTTTCAGGTGCTGTTCAGATGCTTTCCACCACCTTCATTGGCTGCATCAAGATGTTTGTCCCTTGCTGTCTGTACCAGCACAAGACCAGGATCTCCTACCCCCCAAATTTCATCATGATCATGCTCTTTGTTGGATTAATGAGGTGAATAAAAAACATTCCCTGCTCTATCTTTGCTAATATTTCTGCTTTTTCACCCAAAGTTCTGTTCTTGTGTCCTCCCCCCCTAAGAAATATCCCACAATAATCTTATTTTCATTTGCTGTTCCTTTACCCAGATGTCAATTTTTTGGCCCATTTTTTCAGGCCTCACTTCTATTTCCATTTATTTTCTTGTTGCTCTCTTTTGAGGCTGATGTTTGTTGAGTGCATTAATATTTATCAGCCTTTTGCCTCAAAAGTCATCCAGGCTATTCAAATTTATCTTTTGAAAAGTAAATATTTGCTGGGTGCTGGGGTTGTGTTAGGTTGTGGTGGAGGAGGGAATAAAAATGCCTGGTTTTGTTTCCTCTGCCCTGCAAAACTGATAAAGAAAATCAAATAAGTGATAAATTCAATTAATTTCAGAGTTTGAACTGTGGTAATTATGTAGCATATCTAATTTACACTAAAGATGGATAACTGCAGATAAGGTTTCCTTGATGAATTTCTGCTTCTCAGATTTTCACTCTTTGAACTGAACCTGTTGAAAACTTGGACTTAAAAAATGGTCACTTGAACCTTGGAGGGTGTTAAAAAGTAAATTTGTGTTCTGGAAATCCACTCTGCAGCCAAAGACATTCCACACTGCCCAAGGGTGCCTTTATTTGCTTTAAATAAATAAAGTTTGAGCCTCAGTTGAAAGATCTGACCTTGCAGGGGCAGGAGAAATCACAGAGCAATTCTTGCTGTGCTGGGTGTCCAAGAGTAGCTCCTGAAGCATCATTTTAATTTCTTCTGGTGCACTCACGAATTCATTCATTTTTCAAATGAATTTCTTGTGGTTTTTCTCCTGCTGCAGATTTGCAACAGTGGTGCTGGGGCTGGTGAGCCTGAAGAATGTGGCAGTTTCATTTGCAGAGACTGTGAAGAGCTCAGCTCCCATCTTCACTGTCATCATGTCCCGGATGATTCTGGGGGAATACACTGGTGAGGCTGAAATGAGATTGCAATAATCTCTTTTTTATGGGCTGTGGTGAAAGTCTGGCCGCTGAAATTAATAAAATATAATAAATAGAACGTAAGAATATCATATATTATGTAGATATTCATTTTTCAATATTCATTTTTCAATATTCATTTTTCAACAGTCATTATATATTATATAATATATTATGTATTATATATTATATGTTATGTATTATATATTATATTTTACCACATAAGACGTATTATATATATTATATATTACCACATAATACATATTATCTATATTGCACATTATATATTACATATTATCTATATTACATATATTTTACCTATTATATATTACATTTTACATATTATATATTCCATTTTATATGTTATATATATTATATATTGCATTTTACATGTTATATAATATCATGTTATATCATTATATCATGATGGTACATCATTATATTGTATAATATCTAATCATACAATATTTTATACTATATTTTATTATATTTATAATATGTAATATATAATATATATTATAGATACCATATGTTATATATAATATATGACATATGTAATATGTAATAAATTATATAGATAATATGTAATATATAATATTATATATATATTATTAAATATACAATATAAAATATAATAAATGCTTCTAGAAGAATCTCCAACAAGTAGAATTAAAAGGATTTGGTGGAAGGGGATTGTTGTTATTTTTGCTGTCAAGAAATGATTGTGGCTTGAATAAACTGAATTTCCTCGTGGCCCTTTTTCCTTGCTGTTGAGAATTCCAAATTCTCCCAACCACAGAAGGAACCGGTGATTTTGTCCCTTGTCCCTGCAGGGCTGCTGGTGAATCTCTCCCTGGTCCCTGTGATGGGGGGCCTGGCTCTGTGCACGGCCACTGAAATCAGCTTCAACATCCTGGGCTTCTCTGCAGCCCTGTCCACCAACATCATGGACTGGTGAGCAGCTGGGGCCAAGGGCACGAGCAATTCATGGAATTGGGAGAGGAAAGCAAAGCCTTTAACACGGCTCATTGTGGACACTGCATTGAATGTTGGTATTGAAAATGGGCTTTTAATCAAGTATTGTGAAAAATTAGAAATTATTCTTAGTTATTCTCTTGTGTCTGACAGCATTATTGAGATTAAATAATAAAGCTTAATTAGGCTTAATTAAATAAAAACTCCTTTCTGTGCTTGTAGAAAGAGTAGAAACATTTATCCACCTAAGAAACATAATTTGTAAACATTTATCCACCTAAGGAACATTATTTGAGAAACATTAATCCACCTAAGGAACATTATTTGTAAACATTTATCCATATAAGGAACATTATTTGTAGAAACATTTATCCATATAAGAAACATTATTTGTAAACATTTATCCACCTAACAAACATTATTTGAGAAACATTAATCCACCTAAGGAACATTATTTGTAGAAACATTTATCCATATAAGAAACATTATTTGTAAACATTTATCCATATAAGAAACATTATTTGTAAACATTTATCCATATAAGGAACATTATTTGTAGAAACATTTATCCACCTAAGGAACATTATTTGTAGAGACATTAATTCACCTAAGAAACATAATTTGTAAACATTTATCCACCTAACAAACATTATTTGTAGAAACATTAATCCACCTGAGGAACATTATTTGTAAACATTAATTCACCTAAGGAACATTATTTGTAAACATTTATCCACCTAAGAAACATTATTTGTAAACATTTATCCACCTAAGGAACATTATTTGTAGAAACATTAATTCACCTAAGAAACATTATTTGAGAAACATTTATCCACCTGAGGAACATTATTTGTAAACATTTGTCCACCTGAGGAACATTATTTGAGAAACATTTATCCACCTAAGGAACATTATTTGTAAACATTTATCCACCTGAGCATTGATGAATTGATTGATTTGTCCTAATTAAAACACAGCTAAATGGTGGATTTTAATTTTTTTTTTAATATTTCTAAATTTTTCATTTTAAAAAATTGCTTTTTTTTTTTTTACATTTAAAAAAATTAAATTTTTTTGTTAATATTTAATTTTTTTTTCTTTATCTTCTCTAGTTTGCAAAACGTCTTTTCCAAAAAACTGCTCAGTGGAGATAAATACAGATTTTCGTAAGTATTCAGAATATTTCAGGTTTGGTTCTATTAGGGATGCATAAATAAATAAAATATTTATCATTGTATTGCACCAAGGTGTAAATCTCATCACTTCTGATGATTTTATCAGGGTAAGAAAACTCCCCTGAGCTCCCACTGCAAGTTTTATAATCAGCTACAACTCCCAGAAATAAATATTTAAAAATAGCAACATAAAAATTGTTAATATTTATATAAATATCTATATATTTATATAACTATGTATGGTTATATATAATTGTAGGTATTTATAAAATATTTATATATATTATATTAATATTATTAATATATAATGCAAATATTTTTAAATGATTGTATATTAAATTTTGAAAGATGTTACAAATATTTAAAAAGATAAATTCAAGCCCCCAAAATAATATTTTCACAGCAGTCAGTCTTTACTCTGCAATCAGAAACCATCCCTAACATTGCTGGGTTTGCAGAAAACTTTTTAACTCTGGAACTTAAACCAAGAGTAAATTCTTGTGCTAAAAACCTCCTTTAATAACATATTTGTATTTTACCATGAAATAAAAAGCTGCTTTTGGTTTTTTGGGCCTTTCAGCTTCAGTCCCTGAGAGCAACCCTCTGTCTTTGCTTTGGAAAATGAAGTTTTAATTGAATATTTTTTTTTTTTTTTAAAGTTTTAATATTATTTTTCTCCTTTGTAGAGCCCCAGAGCTTCAGTTCTACACAAGTGCTGCTGCTGTGGTTATGCTCATTCCAGCTTGGATATTTTTCATGGTAATTTAAATTCATTATTTAATGAATTTAGGGATTTTTTTAAAATTAATTTAGGTTTTAGGTATTTTTAATTGTGAGCAGAATGTGCAACAAAGTTTAATCTTAATTTTTACCTTTTATCCTTCCCATTAAAAAAAAAATTTTGAAAAATTAATTTTTGATTTTTTAAAAAAAATCAGCCTGAAATATAATTCATCCAGTATCTGCAAGAGATTGCAAAAAAGAGAAATTTATAAAAGAAATAATTTAAAATAGACATGAGTTCATCCAAAAGCCTGAATTTATATCAGAATTTTTGGGTTCAAATCATGATTTTGTCTCAGTGCATTTGAGCTTTGAGAGAAAGACTTGCAAAGAAAATCTGGAATATTTGTTGGGTTTTTTTTGAGATTCATGTTGAGCACAGGAATATCAACTCTGAAAGCAAAATTTTTTTGGAGAAAAATGACAGGATCTGAATGTCCTGTATGTTTTAGGTTTTATTGGGCTAAAATTCAAATGTAAAACTCTCTCTGCTTCCAACAGTTGGGTGGAAAATCACTTCCAGATTTTTCTCATGATCTAAACAATTAAATTCCTTTTTTTTTCATTTTAAGATGTGCAATTTTTTAATTTTTTTGTAGAAAACATTACAGGGTCTGAATGTCTTTTTGAGACTTAAATTTCCTGTATGCTTTAGGTTTTATTGGGCTAAAATTTAAATGTAAAACTTTCCTTCCAACAGTTGGGTGGAAAATCACTTCCAGATTTTTCTCATGATCTAAACAATTAAATTCCTTTTTTTCTTTTTTTTAATTTTAAGATGTGCAATTTTTTAATTTTTTTCTAGAAATCATTACAGGGTCTGAATGTCTTTTTGAGACTTAAATTTCCTGTATGATTTAGGTTTTATTGGGCTAAAATTTAAATGTAAAACTTTGCTTCCAACAGTTGGGTGGAAAATCACTTCTAGATTTTTTTTTTATGAACTAAACCCTTAAATTCTTTTTCTGTTTTTGTATTTTTTGGTAATTTAGGACGTGCCTGTGATTGGGAAAAGTGGGAGAAGCTTCAGCTACAACCAGGACATTGTAATCCTGCTGCTGATTGATGGGGTCCTGTTCCACCTGCAGAGTGTCACAGCCTATGCCCTGATGGGCAAAATCTCCCCTGTCACTTTCAGGTAAAATTCAGCTTTATTTTCTATTTTTTCATCAGGAACATTATTTAATTTTCTTTGATCAAAACCACTGGTTTGTATTTTTTGATCAGGTCACATTATTTTCTATATTTTTTTTTAAATCAGAAACATTATTTTCTATTTTTTGGTCAGGAACACAATTTTATATTCCTTTTCAGGAATGTTATTTTATGTTTTTTTTTGGCCAGAAACACCATTTTTATAATTTTTTGGTCAGGAACACTATTTTATATTCCTTTTCAGGAACGTTATTTTATATTTTTTTTTTTTTTGCCAGAAACACCATTTTTATAATTTTTTGGTCAGGAAACATCGTTTTCTATTTTTTTGTCAGGAACATTATTTTATATTCCTTTTCAGGAAGTTGAATTTCAGGTGGTGTTTTAAAAAAAAAAGGAAAACTAAAGATATTTTGCAAAGAAATTAATGAGGTAAATCACAGCATGGCTGGGGCTGGAAGTGGAATCTGAGGTAGTGTTAAAAAAAAAAAGGAAAATTAAGGTATTGTGCAAGGAAATTAATGAAGTAAATCACAGAATGGTTGGGGCTGGAAGTGGAATCTGAGGTAGTGTTAAAAAAAAAAAGGAAAATTAAGGTATTGTGCAAGGAAATTAATGAAGTAAATCACAGAATGGTTGGGGCTGGAAGTGGAATTTCAGGTGGTGCTAAAAAAAAAGGAAAATTAAGGTTTTTGCAAAGAAATCAATGAGGGGAATCACAGAATGGTTGGGGTTGGAAATGGAGTCTGAGGTGATGTTTAAAAAATCAGGTAAAACTTCAGGTGTTTAGTGAAGAGATGAATGAGGGGAATTCCAGGATGGATGGCGATGGAAGTGGAGTTTCAGGTGGTGCTAAAAAAAAAGGAAAATGAATTTTTTTTGCAAAGAAATCAATGAGGGGAATCATGGGATGGTTGGAGTTGGATGTGGAATTTCAGGTGGTGTTTGGGGGCAAGGCCGACATTAAAGCAGATGTGGGATGTGGCAGAGCTGCCGTCCCTTCATGTCCCCTCACGTCCCTTCATGTCCCCTCACGTCCCCAATGTCCCCTCATGTCCCCAATGTCCCCTCACGTCCCCTCAAGTTCCTAATGTCCCCAATGTCCCTTCACGTCCCCAATGTCCCCTGCTGTCCCCTCACGTCCCCAATGTCCCTTCATGTCCCCTCACGTCCCCAATGTCCCCTCACGTCCCCAATGTCCCCTCACATCCCCAATGTCCCCTCACGTCCCCTCACGTCCCCTCACATTCCCAGTGTCCCCAATGTCCCCTCACGTCCCCAATGTCCCTTCATGTCCCTTCACATCCCCAATGTCCCCTCACGTCCCCAATGTCCCTTCATGTCCCTTCACATCCCCAATGTCCCCTCACGTCCCCAATGTCCCCTCACATCCCCTCACGTTTCCAATGTCCCTTCACATCCCCCATGTCCCTTCATCTCCCCTCACATTCTCCATGTCCCCTCACAACCCCAGTGTCCCCTGCTGTCCCCTCACATCCCCTGCTGTCCCCTGATGTCCCCGCTGTCCCCGCAGCGTTGCCAGCACTGTCAAACACGCCCTGTCCATCTGGCTCAGCATCATTGTCTTTGGGAACAAGATCACCAGCCTGTCGGCCGTGGGCACCGTCCTGGTCACCGTGGGCGTCCTGCTCTACAACAAGGCCAAGCAGCACCAGCAGGAGACCCTGCAGAGCCTGGCCATGGCCCCACAGCCCCCAGGGCCCACCGAGGACACCGAGCCCCTCGTCCCCAAGGAGCTGGAGCCCTATGACTGATGGGTTAATTAGAAACAGCCAAGCGTGGGTCCATGGAGATCCTCTTGGATGGGCTCGTTCCACAAATCCTCCTGGATGGGCTTGTTCCTCTGAGTTCCTCAAATCCTCCTCTATGAGTTCCTCAAATCCTCCTGGATGGGCTTGTTCCTCTGAGTTCCTCAAATCCTCCCCTATGAGTTCCTCAAATCCTCCTGGATGGGCTTGTTCCTCAAGTTCCTTTGAGTTCCTCAAATCCTCCTGGATGGGCTTGTTCCTCTGGTTCCTCTGAGTTCCTAAAATCCTCCTAGATGTGGCTGTTCCTGAAATCCTCCTGGATGTGGACGGATGTGGTTGTTCCTCTGGTTCCTTGAGTTCCTGAAATCCTCCTGGATGTGGCTGTTCCTCAAATCCTCCTGGATGGGGTTGTTCCTTAGGCTCCTCTGAGTTCCTCAAATCCTCCTGGATGTGGCTGTCCTCTGGTTCTTTGAGTTCCTGAAATGTCCTTGGATGTGGCTGTTCTTCAAACCCTCCTGGACGTGGTTGTTCCTCTGAGTTCCTGAAATCCTCCTGGATGTGGTTGTTCCTCTGAGTTCCTGAAATCCTCCTGGATGTGGTTGTTCCTCTGAGTTCCTGAATTCCTCCTGGATGTGGTTCTTCCTCAAATCCTCCTCTCTGAGTTCCTGAATTCCTCCTGGATGTGGTTGTTCCTCTGAATTCCTGAATTCCTCCTGGTTGTGGTTGTTCCTCTGGTTCCTCTGAGTTCCTGGCAGGTCTCATCCAGGATTTGAAGCAGAAAGGAGCTGGGAAGGATTCAGGAAAACCTGAATAGCCCAAAGAGAGGACCTGGAACGTGGCAAACTTGGGCTTTGTTGTCTTTCCTTAACTCCAAATTGTTGTGTCTTACACCAGATCACACCCAAGCCTGTGCTGCTTGGTGTCCTGTGGGAAAACAATTAAAACAATTCCTGTTTCCTCCCCATCCAAACAATGTGAAAATGGGGCCCCACCACTGAATTCTGCTGGCAGAGGGGTGCAGTTGGTGCCTCGTGGAAGTTTCTGGATGTTCTCCCTCATTCCTGAGGTGTGGTGCAGAGATGGAAGAGTCCAAGGAGGGAATTTGTCCCACTCGGGCCTCACCTCAAGCCCTGAGGGCCCCCAAACCCTGCAGAGCTCCAGGAACATTGTGACAGCACAAGAAGGGATTTTTGGGGTGGATTTTGGGGTGGATTTTGATTTCTGTGCAGGGCAGGAGTTGGACTGGATGGTCCTTGTGGGTCCCCTCCCACTCAGGAGATTCCAGAATTCCAAGAGGGATTGGAATTCCCACCCTTTCCCAAAAAAAACCCCAATTTTATTGAAGCAAACTGTGGGAAATGAGCTGTGGTGAGCTCCTGCTGCTGGCTACAAATCCAGGATTTGTGGTGGTTTCAAGTGTAAAAATGTAATGTGGAAATATTGCATTCTGATCATTTATTGACAAAACTGAAATGCAAATATTCACACACATACCCTGTGTAAATGGAGTGTTGAATTCAGTATTTGTAGTTGCTTAGAGGTAAAAAAAAGCCACTGAAAATTGTGGTGGCAAAGGAAGCAGGATCTCTGTATTTCTGTAAAAAAATATTTTGTTGTTTTAATTTCATTTTTTTATGCATGAGGCAAGAAATTGATGGGTTTTTTTATATTATTTCTAAGAGTGCAACAAAAGGCTGCCTTTTAGAAACTCAGGGTTATGAGTCTGACCTGTGTGTAAAATATCTAATTTCTGGTTAATAAAGAAATCTCAGATGCATCTGTGACAGATGGGAGGGATATTAACCATAAACTGAGGCAAATCTTTATTTCTGCTGCTTTTAAGTTTCCTTTTTTTTTAAAGGAAATTTGTTTTATGTGGTAGATCAAAGATTAAAAGTTCATTTTCCTTTTGAACAGTCAGTTTTGACCAAAAACCAAAAGAAGCACACATGTAGCTACAAAAACATTCACATGGAATTTTTGGGAACAAAATTTAAATTAAAATGAGTGCATTTTAATAATTGAAGGTTGGAGCATGGATGTATAATGGTAAAAATAATGGTTATCAGGAAATTACAATTGGAATTCCTGTAAAATCACATTTCCACACCTCAGTGGCTGCCTGGGGCAGATTCCCCAAAGATCTGAGGGAGAAAAATGCCAATTTTTTCATCCTTGTGTATGTGATATGTCTGTGGTATTTTGTTTTCTTTTGTACTCCTGTCACTTTTATAAAAGCTGTGGACTGTGGAGCTCTGTGGTTTTTTTAAATTTCTTTTCTGCCAAATACACTGAGATTTTTGAAAGTGTAACTAAAAAAAGGAAAACCGAAAAAAAAAGTGTGGTTTGTGTCGTATTTCTGCTTTAGGTGGCTCTGCTCTCACATAAATCCCATCATTTAAAATTATTTTTTAAAATTCCCAGCAGGTTTTTGTTTTTCTGTGATCCTGGGACGATTTGGGATTGGGATTTTAACCCCTCCTGCTCTACTGGGCTTTGTTCCTTTGTGGATTTTTCTTTGCCATCTTTTTAGCCTTTGCTTTCCTTCAATTAAACAAACCAAAAGCCTTTTTATTCTCCAGTCAGACCAGTAAATCTTCTTTTCTCTTGTGTAAACAAGGAACTTTTTGCTCTTTGTTAAGAATTTTCCACCCCAGCTCTTCCTGTGACAAAAAAATCGAATTTTTGGGAACATTTTAGAGTTTCCCTGCATTTCTCATGGCTACACCCAGGTACCTGTGATGAAGATGAGCTCTGAAGCTGTGCATTTTATTTATTTTACATTTTTAATTCACTCAGAGGGTGTTTGTTTTCCTTAAATATGGATTCCTGGTACACTGAGGTGCAGGTGGAAGGTGTCACAGCACTCCCTGTGCTTCTAAATTCTCATTATTCCAATTATATCCCATTATTTCCCGTTTTATATCGTTATTTCCCCTTATATTCTCATATTTCCAATGGGGGATGGATAATTAGTGATTTTAGAGATCATAATTAGGGATCTTTGCTGTTCTGAGCCGTGTCACCTCTGCCACCTCCTCCCTCGCACTCTCACTCATTTCCATGTAAGAATTGCAGCTTTTTGGTTGGAATCAAATTTATTCAATCACATTCAATAAAATTTAATTTATTCAATCAAATTTAATTTATTCAAATTTAATTTATTCAATCAAACTCCGCGCTTTAATTGATGTGGAATTAAATGCGGCCCAGTGCTGACAACGCCTCCGTTCGCTGCGTTCATCGCTGCCCAGCCACATCCCGCGGCTTCATTAACGCCCCTCAGCCCGGCCGTTCTGACGGGCGGGGCTCAATTAACGCCTCATTAACGATTCGCGTTAATTACGGCGCCGTGAGGCGGCGCTGACGTCATCGGCGCGCGACGGCGGGCGGAAGTGACGCGTGACCCGCGCGCGGCTGCTCGCAGTCCCCGGTGGCGGCGGCGGTGAGCGGGGCCGGGGGGCGCTGAGGGGACCCCGGGGGGACAGCGGGGCTCTGAGGGGACACCCGCGGCTGGGGGGACACCGGGAGCTCTGAGCGGATACCGGGGCCGCTGAGGGGACACCGGGAGCTCTGAGGGCACACCCGGGCCTCTAAGGGGACACCGGGGGGACCCTCGGGGCTGCTGAGGGGACACCAGGGGCTCAGAGGGGGCACCGGGGCCGCTGAAGGGACACCGGGGGGGCACCGAGGCCTCTGAGGGGACACCCGGGGCTGGGGGCACACCGGGGGCTCTGAGGGGAGGTTTATGTCCAAAAAGGAGACACAGGAGTCCCTTTTTGCTTTATGCCAATAAAGGGAGAGGCCATGGGGCCTGGGGTCTCTCCAATTTATTTTTTTCCTTTCTCTCTTTCCCCATTTCTGAGGTACTTGAGGGTTACAGACTTCCCAAAACACCTGATCCCAAAGATTTCCCTCTAATGTACAACCCTCCCTTTAATTTTTAATTCTTACAGAATTTAGGGGTTTTCTTCCCCATTTCTGAGGTACTTGAGAGGTTCAGCCTTCCTGATACCAAAGATCCCCCTCTAATGTATAACCCTCCCTTTTCATTTTTAATTCTTATGGAATTTAGGGGTTTTTCCTCATTTCTGAGGTACTTGAGAGGTTCAGACTTCCTGATACCACAGATTCCCCTCTAATGTATAACCTCCCCTTTTCATTTTTAATTCTTATGGAATTTAGGGGTTTTTCCCCATTTCTGAGGTACTTGAGAGGTTCAGCCTTCCTGATACCAAAGATTCCCCTCTAATGTACAACTTTCCCTTTTAATTTTTACTTCTTACTGAATTTAGGGGTTTTTCTTCCCCATCGTTTCTTTCATCTCTCAATGTCTAATTTTGTTTATCAGCAAACCTAAATATTCTGTCTTCTATGGGTTAATTATTCTTCTTCTTCTCATGCTAATTAGCTGGTGTGCTGGAATTACCTTCTCCTCGGTGACAGCTGCTTTTGGCACAGTTGGCTTCATTATTTTCTTCCTTCTCTCAGCTGTTCTGCCTCATATCCCATAAATTCTGCATTCTTTGTGTCCTTTTTCCCCAGGCTTTGTTCTCTCAGGTCATTATTAAATGTAAATAAATTGGTTTTTGTGCCCTTCAGCAGCTCCCTGAGCTCTTTCAGAGTCTTTCCTTTGGGTTTAAAACCAACATTTTTGGCCCACCATAAATCAACTCTATGGTGGCTTTACTCAAAACCAGAGCAATAAATAAATGGGTGTAAAATGGATTTATTTCGATTTATTTGTGGGGTTTGGCAGTGTCTCCTTCTCTTACAGAGGGTGTTTCTTTGAACTCAAATGGGTGATGAAAAGGATTCTTGGAAGGTGAAGACTTTAGATGAGATTCTCCAGGAGAAGAAACGAAGGAAGGAGCAAGAGGAGAAGGCAGAGATCAAACGTATGAAAAATGTAAGCTGCCCTTTGGGACTCATTTAATTGAATTATTTGCTTTATTAATAGAAAACTGCATTTTAATGGGGTGCACTGCCTGTATCCTCATTTTCTGGTGATTTTTTCTGATGCTCTGTCAGCTGAAGTTTTTTCTGTGTGGTCTCTGATTCCAAAGTTTAACAGGAATGTGATGCTTTGTGAAGATTTCATTGGTCTTGCATTATATCCTGTGATTTCTTATAGTTATTGGTCAGAAAAGATGAATAAATTATTTAATTAATAATTTAAATTTAGATAATTATATATAATTATGTACAATAATTAATGTTTAAATTAAATTAATTTTAAATAAATTAAAATATGTAAATAAAAATAAAAAATCAACTGGGACTTGCAGTTCAAGGAACAATTTTTAAAGTTTAAAACAATTAAGTTTTACAGAAGAATGGGTTAAAATGATGGGTTTGGCATAAATTTTATCTTCCTGTCTGGTTATTGGTCAGAAAAAAAAAAACAATGTAATTAATTTAAATTTAGATAATTATTTATAATTATATGCAATAATCAATGTTTAAATAAATAAAATAAATTAATTTTAAATAAATAAAAATAAAAAAAAATTATAAATAAAGTAATCAACTGGGTCTTGCAGTTCAAGGAACAATTTTTAAAGGTTTTACAGAAGAATGGGTTAAAATGATGGGTTTGGAATAAATTTTATCTTCCTGTCTGGTTATTGGTCAGAAAAAAAACCCAATGTAGTTAATTTAAATTTAGATAATTATTTATAATTATATGCAATAATTGTTAAAATAAATAAAAATAAAAATATATATAAATGAAGTAATCAACTGGGTCTTACAGTTCAAGGAATAACTTTTAAAGGTTTTATAGAAGAATGGGTTAAAATGATGGGTTTGGCAGAAATTTTATCTTCCTGTCTGGTTATTGGTCAGAAAAAAAAACCAATGTAGTTAATTTAAATTTAGATAATTATTTATAATTATATGCAATAATTAATGTTTAAATAAATAAAAATAGAGATATGAATAAAGTAATCAACTGGGCCTTGCAGTTGAAGGAACAACTTTTAAAGGTTTTACAGAAGAATGGGTTGAAATGATGAGTTTGGAATCACTTTTCTGTTGCTGTTTGGTTTTGTACAGCTGGGTGCAAAATAATTATTGCAGAAAATAGCACACAATAATTACTACACTCCTCCTCATTGTTTAATTGTCTCCAATTATCTCAAATTAATGCACCTCAGCTCAAGGTGCTGCTGTCACAAATCAATGGATTTGACAGCAGTGACCAGTCCAGGCTGAATGTTTGAGCCAGCAGTGGAAGGCTTCAGGAATATTGAATTTTTATTCATTTTGAGCATAGAAATGAATGGATTTTCCCCTGTCCCCTCAGTCAGATGACAGGGACTCCAAGAGGGATTCTCTTGAGGAGGGGGAGCTGAGGGACCATCGCATGGAAATCACCATCAGGAACTCACCCTACAGGAGGGAGGACTCCATGGAAGACAGGTGAGAATGGGGAAATCAAACAGGAAAAAATTCCTGAAATTACCATTTCAGCATCCTGAGAAAAGGCTTTCAAACATCTGAAAGGAAAATCAACTTCTAGAAATGAAAATCCTTTTTATAGAACACATTTTTGAAGCACTGGTTAGGATTGAACCAGATGTAACCAATTGAAATGTCGTGTTCCAGGTTTGATTTATTGTGGAAACTCAAAACAAAACGGGAATTTTTTCCCAAGCAAGGCAATGTGTGGATTTGCCCTTTCACCTCCCTGAGCTCACTGCTGTCCTGCCTTCCAGGGGAGAAGAAGATGATTCCTTGGCCATCAAACCACCCCAGCAAATGTCCAGGAAGGAAAAAACCCATCACAGGAAGGATGAGAAGAGGAAAGAGAAACGCAGGCACAGGAGCCACTCTGCAGAAGGTGCTTCTGCCATCCTGGGGTGGAACAAACAGCAGGGACTCGGGCTGGGGAACCCAGCAGGGGCAGAGGCACAGGAATTGAGATTGTAGGCACAGGAATTGAGATTGTGGGCACAGGAATTGAGATTGTAGGCACAGGAATTGAGGTTGTAGGCACAGGAATTGAGATTGTAGGCACAGGAATTGAGATTGTAGGCACAGGAATTGAGATTGTAGGCACAGGAATTGAGATTGTAGGCACAGGAATTGAGATTGTAGGCACAGGAATTGAGGTTGTAGGCACAGGAATTGAGGTTGTAGGCACAGGAATTGAGGTTGTAGGCACAGGAATTGAGATTGTAGGCACAGGAATTGAGATTGTAGGCAGAGGAATTGAAAATGTAGGCAGAGGAATTGAAAATGTAGGCAGAGGAATTGAGATTGTAGGCAGAGGAATTGAAATTGTAGACACGGGAATTGAGATTGTAGGCACAGGAATTGAGATAGATGGTAGACACAGGAATTGAAAATGTAGACAGAGGAATTGAGATTGTAGACACAGGAATTGAGATTGTAGGCAGAGGAATTGAGATTGTAGGCAGAGGAATTGAGATTGTAGGCAGAGGAATTGAGATTGTAGGCAGAGGAATTGAAAATGTAGGCACAGGAATTGAGATTGTAGGCACAGGAATTGAGATTGTAGGCACAGGAATTGAGATTGTAGGCACAGGAATTGAGATGGTAGGCACAGGAATTGAAATTGTAGGCACAGGAATTGAAATTGTAGGCACAGGAATTGAAATTGTTCATTTCCTTGGCTGTTTTAGTGCCCTTGGGGGAATGGTGGGGCTCTGAGCCTGGTTCAGAGCACAGAAATCACTTGGGGCCAGGGACACTGAGGTCACTTTTACTCCTTGAAGCCTGTTTAGGTTATCTCTGGCTTCACTGAGTGAAAGCCTCTGATCTTTGTACCTGCCAAGGGAAAGAATATCCTTTCTAGACAAATTCCCATCAATAACAAGCATTTTTTACTTTACTTCAAGTATATGCTCTGGCTTCACTGAGTGAAAGATCTCTGATCTTTGTACCTGCCAAGAAAGAAAAAAATATCGTTTCTAGAGAAATTCCCATCAATAACAGCCATTTTTTACTTTAATACAATTATTCATGCAAAACCTGACAGACTTTGGCCTTTCCATCCCCTTTCAGAGCAGGATTTTCCCTTTGAGAAAACAACAGAGCTCATGGCAATAGGACAGAAATCACTTTGGGCCAGGGACACTGAGGTCACTTTTACTCCTTGAAGCCCAATGAGATTCTCTCTGGCTTCACTGAGTGAAAGATCTCTGATCTTTGTACCTGCCAAGAAAGAAAAAAATATCCTTTCTAGAGAAATTCCCATCAATAACAAGCATTTTTTACTTTAGTACAAGTATATCCTCTGCTTTCACTGAGTGAAAGATCTCTGATCTTTGGTTATTGGTCAGAAAAGGGAAAAAATACCTGCCAAGGGAAAAAATATCCTTTCTAGACAAATTCCCATCAATAACAGCCATTTTTTACTTTAATACAAGTATTCTCTCTGGCTTCACTGAGTGAAAGATCTCTGATCTTTGTACCTGCCAAGGGAAAAAATATCCTTTCTAGAAATATTATCCTTTCTAGAAATATTACCTTCCTGTCAATAACAACCATTTTTTGCTTTAATACAAGTATTCTCCCTGGCTTCACTGAGTGACAGATCTCTGATCTTTGTACATGCCAAGAAAGAAAAAAAATATCCTTTCTAGAGAAATTCCCATCAATACCAACCATTTTTTACAATTACTCATGCAAAACCTGACAGACTTTGGGCTTTCCATCCCCTTTCAGAGCAGGATTTTCCCTTTGGGAGAACAGCAGAGCTCATGGCAATGGTTCCCATCGGTTTCACCCCCTGGGTTTTGCTTTCTGTGATTATTTGGAGCAGTAACAGTGGGGAATTGAAGCTGATTTGTGTTTGTCCAAGGGAAACACGCCAGAGTGAAAGAGAAGGAACGGGAGCACGAGCGCAGGAAGAGGCACAGAGAAGAGCAGGACAAAGCCCGGCGTGAATGGGAGAGGCAGAAACGGAGAGAGATGGCCAGGGAACATTCCAGAAGGGAGAGGTACATCCATCCCTCCCCTCCCCAGCACCTGCCTCTTCTGAGCATTGGGAAATAACCAGAAAAAAAAAAAAATCCACAGGGAAAACTCTGTGTGTTCCTGGGAATGGGTTCTTCACTTTAATTATTTTTAAGTGTTTTATTACCGTGGGTATTCCAGGTGAGTTCACTGGAATAAAAAGATGGGATGGTCTTGGAGGTTGTTATCAACCTGAAAAAATAACTACAAACCAGATTTGCACAGGGGATTAATTATCTGGATTATCATGGGATTGATTAACTGGACTGGCTTAAATCCTGACAGGGTGGAGAGCTCCTGGTCTGGGTCTTTTAAACCTGGTTTTTAAAGGATCAGCTGCAAAACTCCCCCTGTTCCTATGGGTGTTGAGAAGGAAGTTGAGTTCAGTGGTCTGGTGCTGCACACCAGTTTTCCTTCTCTTCACCAGCTGAATTTGTAACAAACAAAAATTATTTTCCAGAGATCGTTTGGAGCAACTGGAGAGAGAAAGGGAAAGAAAAATCCGGGAGCAGCAGAAGGAGCAGCGAGAGCAAAAGGAGAGAGAGAGGAGAGCTGAGGAGAGGAGGAAGGAGAGGGAGGCCAGGAGAGAAGGTGACTCCCTCTGCATAAATCATATTTACTATGGCTTTCCTACCTGTTTACACACAGCTGAAATGGAGGGGGAGGAAGTGGTTTTATTAAAGCAGCACCAGAATTTAAAAAATATTAAAAGTGGGGACATGGGAGGGAAAAGGAAATGTAAGTTTTACATGGGGAGATAAAATGATGTGATGATGTTGTGGGCCTGAAATATCCTGAGGAGTTGATCAGTCAGGGAGTCCTTGCCTTCCCTGTCAGGCAGATTTCCATAAAACCAGGATTTCTGAGGGGTTATTTCCATAAAACCAGGATTTCTGAGGGGTTATTTCCATAAAACCAGGATTTCTGAGGGGTTATTTCCCATAAAACCAGGATTTCTGAGGGGGAGTTTCCCTATAAAACCAGGATTTCTGAGGGGTTATTTCCCATAAAACCAGGATTTCTGAGGGGTTATTTCCCATAAAACCAGGATTTCTGAGGGGTTATTTCCCATAAAACCAGGATTTCTGAGGGGTTATTTCCCATAAAACCAGGATTTCTGAGGGGTTATTTGCTAGAAAACCAGGATTTCTGAGGGGTTATTTGCTAGAAAACCAGGATTTCTGAGGGGGAGATTTCCACAAAACCAGGATTTCTGAGTGGGAGATTTCCATAAAACCAGAATTTCTGAGGGGTTATTTCCCATAAAACCAGGATTTCTGAGGGGTTATTTCCATAAAACCAGGATTTCTGAGGGGTTATTTCCCATAAAACCAGGATTTCTGGAGGTGCCACTGTGTGCACCCAGCACAACCCCAGTGGTTCTGAACCCTTTGGCTGAGGCTAACTCAGTTGGATAGAGGTTGAAACCTCAAAATTCAATGTTTTAAGGATTTGGGGGAATAAATTGCAAAGGGGGAGAGGTCATGTAAGTGCTCCAGGCATGGAAAATGCTGCAGTGGGGGTCAGGTGGGATTGTCTGGTGCCTGAGCAGTTTTAATTTCTGCACCTGAACTCTTTGCATGTTGGGTGTTTGCAATCTCAGCTCATTTTTGGTTCAAGGATCTCTGGCCCAGCTTTCAGAGGTAAAAATCAGAGCCCATTCCTGTGCTCAGGTGATAGAGATTATTCAGCAACAGCAGAACAAACCATATTTTTTGCTTTCTCTTTCTTGCTCAGCTCATACCAAACAGCTCCTTTTTGTGCTTGCCTTTATGCTGATAGTGCTCAATCTGTGTAACTTTTAATTTCATTGATTTTATTGTTCTGAATGTTCTGTCAGCTCCTTCTAAACCTCAGCTGGTTTTATTCTTTTACATTTTTTCCACTTCTTTCTCTGGCATTAATGCTTTAATTTAGGGTGTTCATTGTGTAACATACAGGGCAGCTTGCTTCTGTTTCTAAGTGTGGCAGCAGCTTTCTCTAAGCAGTACAAATCCATATTTTATTTGAGATCAACCAAAACCCTTCATTCTCCCAGATTTGAGTAGGTTCCTCTCCCACTCTTCCCTATTACCCTGTTTAAAAAATAAACAAAAAATAAAATAAAATAAAATCATTCCAATCAGGTGGCTGTGGCAGCCAGGACAACTCTAATTAGGCAGATGTAACAATTTCTTGTGGTTTTGTTTTCCCCAGTTTCTGCACACCATAGAACAGTGAGGGAAGAATATGGAGACAAAGTAAAAATGAGACCCTGGAGTCGCAGCCCCTTGCGCCAGCAGAGAGACAAGCTTGAGCAAGGAGAGAGCAGGAAACCAGGTAGCATCTGCCTCTCTACACTACTGGGGGACAGCTGGGGTAAAAAATCCAATCCAATTCAGTTCATTTTTAGTCTCAACCAAGCATCCCAGGTGCTCAGTTCAAGCCTTGTCCAGCTCAGCCCCTGGGTGTAAGGCTGGGATCTTCACCAATGTCTCTTTCCTAAAGCAGTGCTGGTTTTGCAGGAGATGCACAAAGTGATAAATGGGATGTTTAGGGCTAGGAGGAGCCATTGGAAAAGTTTCAAAAGGAGTTAAGGCCCTGTTCAGTGGTGAAAGAAGCAGCTGACTGAATTTTTAAATCCTGCAGTTGAATTGCCTTGTAGGTTAAAAAGGGATTGGTTACTCCAGCTCCAGTTGGATTTGGGCTTAGGAGCTAAATTACCTTAAAAAGTGACCTCACAGGGATCAGTGTGAGCATCACTGGTTCTGTCATCTTGCAGGAGAATTAAATTCTGAATGCAGAGTTCTGCTGAGATGGTGAATTTTGTTTTCCAAGTCAGAAAATGATCCCACCTGAAGGGTCTGGGGGTGGGGAATTTGCACAAGGGACATCAAAACACCTTTGTTAGGAGGAGGAAAGCTCTGAGTCTGCCTTGCTGACATGTCCAGCTCTGGAAAGAAGAGCAGGCACCCAGAGCAGGATGGAATCAGTGGAATTCCAGATGTGGACACCCAGAGCAGGATGGAATCAGTGGAATTAATTGTAGAGATGGAATTCCAGGTGTGGACACCCAGGGCAGGATGGAATCAGTGGAATTCCAGATGTGGACACTCAGCAGGATGGAATCAGTGGAATTCCAGGTGTAGGCATCCAGAGCAGGATGGAATCATCTGGAATTAATTGTAGAGATGGAATTCCAGGTGTAGGCATCCAGAGTAGGATGGAATCAGTGGAATTCCAGGTGTGGACACCCAGAGCAGGATGGAATCCATGGAATTCCAGGTGCAGGCACCCAGAGCAGGATGGAATCATCTGGAATTCCAGATTTGGGCATCCAGAGCAGGATGGAATCAGTGGAATTCCAGATTGTGACACTCAGCAGTGGAATTAATTGTAGAGATGGAATTCCAGGTGCAGGCATCCAGAGCAGGATGGAATCAGTGGAATTCCAGATGTGAACACCCAGAGCAGGATGGAATCAGTGGAATTAATTGTAGAGATGGAATTCCAGATGTGGACACCCAGGGCAGGATGGAATCATCTGGAATTCCAGGTGTAGGCATCCAGAGCAGGATGGAATCATCTGGAATTCCAGATTCTGACACTCAGAGCAGGATGGAATCAGTGGAATTCCAGATGTGGACACCCAGAGCAGGATGGAATCATCTGGAATTCCAGATGTGGACACCCAGAGCAGGATGGAATCAGTGGAATTCCAGATGTGGACACTCAGCAGGATGGAATCAGTGGAATTCCAGATGTGGACACCCAGGGCAGGATGGAATCAGTGGAATTCCAGGATGGAATCAGTGCAATTCCAGCTGCAGGCACTCAGGATGGAATCAGCTGGAATTCCAGGATGGAATCAGTGCAATTCCAGCTGCAGGCACTCAGGATGGAATCAGTGCAATTCCAGGATGGAATCATCTGCAATTCCAGCTGCAGGCACTCAGGATGGAATCATCTGCAATTCCAGCTGCAGGCACTCAGGATGGAATCAGTGGAATTCCAGGATGGAATCAGTGGAATTCCAGGATGGAATCAGTGGAATTCCAGGATGGAATCAGTACAATTCCAGCTGCAGGCAGGCAGCAAGGCCTGGGCAGCTCCTGCCCCATCAAGCACCAGGGATGTTTTTTCATGGTGCTCCCTGCAGCAGTGGGCACTGACAGTAACCAGAGTGTAGGGACCCTGCTCTGGTGATTTTTGTCACCATGGTGCTTTTTTCCCCTTTTTCCCCTATTTTAATTCATCTTAGGAACACCTCATGTTTAAAATTCAGGTCAATATTATTCCATATTTTTGGCTGTTGATCCTGCACCACTGCAATTCAGAAAAGCTGTTTGTCATTGAGCAGAGTGTGAAATTATTATTAATATTTTTTTTTTCTGAATTTCCAATAGTGAATATTCAGCACTGATTTAATGCCAGCAGAAAGTGAAGCAGTTAGCTGGGAATTCAGAGGCTTGGCAAGGATACTCAATTAGCACTGTGGTTTTAATTTTTGTGGTTTCAGCAGTAAAAGAAGAGAAACCAGAAGAGAGGGATCCTCTGTCAGACCTGCAAGACATCAGTGACAGTGAGAGAAAAACCAGCTCAGCAGAGTCCTCCTCAGGTGATGAAATGCAATCTAGGAGCTGTAATTAACTGTACAGCTGTAATTAATGTCTCTGCTGAGCAAACACTGTGAGTGTAAAGTGCCTGATTATTCCTGGACAGAATCTGGGTCAGGCTCAGAAGAGGAGGAGGAAGAGTCCAGCAGTGAAGGCTCTGAGGAGGAGGGAGAGGAAGAGGAGGAGGAGGAGGAGACAGGAAGCAACTCTGAGGAGGTGTCTGAGCAATCAGCAGGTGAGGGTTTCACCCAGCAGGCCTGCAGGGCCTGTGTGATTTTATTTTTATTTTCCTCATCCCGTTTGTTGTTTTATTTGAACATTTTCCTTTTCTCTTAGTCTAGGCTAGGCTGAGACCTCACAGGTCAAGATAACTAAAAAGAAAACACCCAAGTCCAAGTCCCATTCTATCCTTTTGGTAGAGGTAATACCAATTTTCATCTAAGAAGCCAGAGCAGAAAGCTGAGAGCCATTTTTGTCAGCAGTTCAGGTGGTTCTGGGACACATCAAATACCCTGCAGAGTATTTGCACTTCTTTGGGGGTGGTGAAATCCAAAGGTCTTTTTTTGTCATTTTGAATTCTTTTCTGTTGCAAATTTCAGATTTTTTTTTTCCCAAATGAATGAACATAATAACACAAAGTTCAGAAAAGTGCAGCCATTCTTGTCATTAATTAGTAAAGAAAAGGCACAAGGGTAGAGGCTCTGATGGCTGGGTGTTTTTCTTTAAAATAATTACAACGAATAAGGAAATATTAATTATTTATTTACCTGCCCACATCCCAATTCCCAGAGAATTGGTAAAAGTTGTGTTGGGAGTGAAACAGAATTTCTGTTTGTGAGTTTCTGATGGTGCAGAAGCCTGGTGAGAGGGGAGAGGATTCCAGCAGGGATCTGCAGAAATGGGGATTTTCCCACTCAATCTTGGTTCTTTTTGCAGAGGAGGTGAGCGAGGAGGAAATGAGTGAAGAGGAGGAACGGGAGAATGGAAACCACATCCCAGTTGGTACAATGCAAATACTGAATGCTTGAAGGAACTGTTGGGCTGGGTGTTTGCAGCTAGATAAATCTGTTTGTACAAATATTTCAAATATCAGAGTGCTGTTCTCATGTCAAACTCAGAAACTCCTTGAAATCTGCTTCAGGCTTTGTGTTTAGAGGGAATCAATCATGAGCTGATGTTTCCTTCTCTTTCATTTTGTGTTCTTTTGTCTTCTCATCAAAATCTGAGAATGAGACCCAGAATGAGAATCTTGGATCAGTTTTCTCTTCCATTCTGGTGCAAAGATTTGTTTTTCTGACCTGCTGCATTCACACTGGAATCAAAATCAGAGAATGAGACCCAGAATGAGAAATCTTTAGTAAATTTTCTCTTCCATTCTGGTGCAAAATTAATTTTTCTGAGCTGCTGCATTCACACTGGAATCAAAATCAGAGAATGAGACCCAGAATGAGAATCTTTAGTAAATTTTCTCTTCCATTCTGGTGCAAAATTGATTTTTCTGGCCTGCTGCATTCACACTGGGAGCCGCAGGTGAATTCTGAAAGCGTCCCCTCTGCCAGGAGGGGGAATTTGGCTTCTCCACCCTGCTCTGCCCCGCAGTGCTCAGTGTCACCACCTCTGTTTACCCCAGGCTGAGTTCATTTCATCCTCACAGCTCCTCTTTCCAGCACTGATTCTGACTGTTGAAGTTCCAGAGTCGAGGTTTGACCGGGATTCTGCGGGCAGCGAGGCGGAGGAGGAGGAGCTGGGGGAAGGCTCCCCTCACTCCAATGCCATGACAGAAGGGGAATACATTCCTGACTCCCCAGCCTCCTCCCCCATCGAGCTGAAGCAGGAGCTCCCCAAGTATCTCCCTGCCCTGCAGGTAGGGAATCACCCCTGCAGCATTTCTGATACCATTGAGATCTCTTATCTTGCTATTGCTGTCTGAGAATGGGTCCTTGTGAGAGGAGAGTTCTGTACCATCAACAGAAACTGGTTTTTCTTTATGTAGCCAGCAGCAAAGTGTAAAAATACTACTAAAAACCAGATTTTTACTAATTAATTATGTGAAAGGTGCTGAATTGCTGCCTTTGTGCAGAAGTGAATGGAATAATTGAATTAATCTGCTGAAACACAGGCTCTGTCCTGGATCCCTTTAGAAACTCCATGAAAAACAAACCCCAAAGACTCCTTTATCCTTTGATTTATAGCTGAATTCTTCTGGTAAATTTTAACTGGGAAGTTGCTGAAGTTTTTAAAATGCAAAACCTTCTCCCAGATGGAGGAGGAAATGCTGGGGGAGTCAATGCTGGAGGGGAAAATGCTGGAGGGGAAAATGCTGGAGGGGAAAATGCTGGAGGGGTAAATGTTGGAGGGGTAAATGCTGGAGGAGTCAATGCTGGGGGGGTCAGTGCTGGGGGGGTAAATGCTGGAGGGGTAAATGCTGGGGGTGTAAATGCTGGAGGGGTAAATGCTGGAGGGGTAAATGCTCCTGGAGGGGTCAATCCTGGAGGGGTCAATCCTGGAGGGGTAAATGCTGGAGGGGTAAATGCTGGAGGGGTAAATGCTGGGTGTGTAAATGCTGAGGGATTAAATCCTGGGGGAGTCAATGCTGGAGGGGTAAATCCTCCTGGAGGGGTAAATCCTGGGGGTGTAAATCCTGGAGGGGTCAATCCTGGAGGGGTAAATGCTGAGGGAGTAAATGCTGGAGGGGTAAATGCTGGGGGTGTAAATCCTGGAGGAGTCAATGCTGAGGGATTAAATCCTGGGGGAGTCAATGCTGAGGGATTAAATCCTGGGGGAGTCAATGCTGAGGGATTAAATCCTGGGGGAGTCAATGCTGAGGGATTAAATCCTGGAGGGGTAAATGCTGAGGGATTAAATCCTGGGGGAGTCAATGCTGGGGTTGTAAATCCTGGGGGAGTCAATGCTGGGGTTGTAAATCCTGGGGGAGTCAATGCTGAGGGATTAAATCCTGGAGGGGTAAATCCTGGAGGAGTCAATGCTGAGGGATTAAATCCTGGGGGAGTCAATGCTGAGGGATTAAATCCTGGGGGAGTCAATGCTGAGGGATTAAATCCTGGGGTTGTAAATCCTGGGGGAGTCAATGCTGAGGGATTAAATCCTGGAGGAGTCAATGCTGAGGGATTAAATCCTGGGGGAGTCAATCCTGGAGGGGTAAATCCTGGAGGAGTCAATGCTGAGGGATTAAATCCTGGGGGAGTCAATGCTGGAGGGGTAAATGCTCCTGGAGGGGTAAATCCTGGGGGAGTCAATGCTGGGGTTGTAAATCCTGGGGGAGTCAGTGCTGTCCCTGTGGTTTGTTCAGGGCTGCCGCAGCGTGGAGGAATTCCAGTGCTTGAACAGGATTGAAGAAGGAACCTATGGTGTGGTGTACAGGGCCAAGGACAAAAAGACTGGTGGGTATCAGAGCCCTCCTCTTCCTCAGGGTATTCATTTAGGGCTGCAAATCACCATTCTGCATTTTCAAATATTTCAAATACGATTTGCAAATATTTCTTCACCAGCAAGCTGCTGATTTTCGAGGCAGAGCAGCACAGATCATGAGTGAGAGAACACCTGGTAATGGGAATTCTTAACTGTGGGGTGGGAAATGTGTTCCCTTTGCAGATGAAATCGTGGCTCTGAAGAGACTGAAAATGGAAAAGGAGAAGGAAGGTTTCCCCATCACTTCTCTGAGAGAAATAAATACAATTCTGAAAGCACAGCACCTGAACATTGTCACTGTCAGAGTAAGGCTGCGATCTTTGATGGCTTTTATTGGGTTGAAATATTCCTTTTAAATATGAAATATTTATAAATATTCATATTTTTAAATATGAAAATAGCAGCAACCCTGGCAGATCTTGCTGCTGTGAGCAGTTGTGTGCTGCTCATAAGGCTGTAGAGACATCCCAGGCTGCACAATCTGATGTTTTACCAAAAATGAGCTGGTTTTTAATAGAAAAAAATACATTTTAGAAAAGAATATATATTCTTTTAATATATAAATATAAAAATATATTTTTATTTACATAATAGAAAAAATACAGTTGTGTGCTGTAAAAAAAATTATTTTTATTTACATTTTAGAAAAACTACAGTTGTATGCTGCTCATAAGGCTGTAGAGACATCCCTGGCTGCACAAGCTGATGGTTTACCAAAAATGAGCTGGTTTTTAATAGAAAAAAAATACATTTTAGAAAAGAATATATATTCTTTTAATATATAAATATAAAAATATATTTTTATTTACATAATAGAAAAAATACAGTTGTGTGCTGCTCATAAGGCTGTGGAGACATCCCTGGCTGCACAATCTGATGTTTTACCAAAAATGAGCTGGTTTTTAATAGAAAAATACCATTTTTAAGGATTTTTCCAATGAAAAAATACATTTTAGGAAAAAAAAAAAAATTTTTTCACACTTTAGAAAAAATAGAAAAAATACAGTTGTGTGCTGCTCATAAGGCTGTATAGACATCCCTGGCTGCACAATCTGATGTTTTACCAAAAATGAGCTGGTTTTTAATAGAAAAAACCCCATTTTTCAGGATTTTCCCAATGGCAGCCTCTCTCCTCTTTCCCGTACATTCCCCAAATGGACTCTGGGTGCTTTTTCAACGCCGTGTGTGGGTTTTGCTCACCTGCTTGTGTGTTGCAGGAGATTGTTGTGGGCAGCAACATGGATAAAATCTACATTGTGATGAATTATGTGGAGCACGACCTGAAGAGCCTGATGGAAACCATGAAGCAGCCGTTCCTGCCAGGTACCGGCGCTCCCAGAGCCGCAGGCTGGCCCTGGGCACTGCCTGGGTTGCTGTGCCATGTCCTGGCTTCCTTGGAACTCAGATTTCCTGGGTTTTCCTCTTGAAATTCAGCCACAAACCAGAGGAGAAAGGTTGGGGTTTGTTTTTCATGGAGTTCCTAAAGGAATCCAGGACAGAGCCTGGGTTTTATTGTGTAAAAGCTGCCCCAGGTGAAGGCGTGGGCTGAGCCTGGTGCTGGGAGCTGCTGGGGATTCCAGTTTGTGTTTGGGGGGAAACTGGGGCAGTTTCACCTGTGCTCAGCTGGAAAATGACTTTGGCCTTGAATTTTGGCTGCTTCCTACAAGGGACCATCATTTCTGAGCACAGTTGGGATGGATTTCCTGAGCTGGAAAATGACACTGGCCTTGAATTTTGGCTGCTTCCTACAAGAGACAGTCATTTCTGAGCACAATTGGGATGGATTTCCTGAGCTGGAAAATGACATTGGCCTTGAATTTTGGCTGCTTCCTACAAGGGACAGTCATCTCTGAGCATAATTGGGATGGATTCCAGCTGCCCAAATGGATTTTGCTGTTCTGTGACACATTTTGATAGTGCAGGCTTTCCTGTGCTTTAACTGGCCACTCCTTCCTGCCCTCCAAACCAATAAAACACAAATTAAAGGCAGATTTATTTTCTTCAGTGCATTCTTTAAATCATCTCTTTATTTTCTTCAGTGTATTTTAAAATCATTTATTTATTTTCTTCAATGCATTTTTAATCATTTATTTATTTATTTTCTTCAATGAATTTTTAAATCATTTATTTATTTATTTTCAGTGCATTTCTTAATAATTTATTTATTGATTTTCTTCAGTGCATTTTTTAATAATTTATTTATTTATTTTCTTCAGTGCATTTTTTAATCATTATTTATTTTCTTCAGTGCATTTTTTAATCATTTCTTTATTTATTTTCTTCAATCATTTATTTATTTTATTCAATGAACTTTTAAATCATTTATTTATTTATTTTCTTCAATGCATTTTAAAGTCATTTATTTATTTATTTTCTTCAATGCATTTTTAAATAATGTATTTATTTATTTATTTATTTATTTATTTCTTCAATGCATTTTTAAATCTTTCTTTCTTTTCTCCCACCCACTTTTTGTCCTTCCAGGAGAAGTGAAGACTTTGATGATTCAGTTACTACGAGGGGTCAAACACCTCCACGACAATTGGATCCTTCACAGAGACTTGAAAACTTCCAACCTGCTGCTCAGCCATTCAGGCATTTTAAAAGTAAGAATTAGGAGAAAAAAAAGATGAAATCAGGATAAATTCCCTCTGCAGAGCTGCAGAGGCAGAGCTGTGCCCAGATCCCTGTGCTGGTGATGAGCAGTGCTGGAGGTGTTGCTGTTCCTCCCTGCAGGTTGGAGATTTTGGCTTGGCCAGGGAGTACGGCTCTCCCCTGAAGCCCTACACGCCCGTGGTGGTGACCCTGTGGTACAGAGCTCCAGAGCTGCTGCTGGGAGCCAAGGTGAGCTCTGCTCTGGCTGCTGGAGCAGGGAAAATGCAGCTGTGGAACACCTGACTGGGGTGCAGAAATCAGCATCCAAGGGGAGCAGTGAATGCTGTTGATGGACAGCTGTAAATCCTGATTATCATCATTGTTAATTATCATCACTATTATCATCACTATCATTATCTTCACTATTACCATCACTATTACCATCACTATTACCATCACTATTACCATCACTATTACCATCACTATTACCATCACTATTACCATCACTATTACCATCACTATTACCATCACTATTATATCACTATTATCTTCACTATTATCTTCACTATTATCATCATCACTATTATCATCACTATTATCATCACTATTATCATCACTATTATCATCACTATTATCTTCACTATTATCTTCACTATTATCTTCACTATTATCTTCACTATTATCTTCACTATTATCTTCATCATTATCATCACTATTGCCATCACTATTGCCATCACTATTATCATCATTATTAATTATCATCATTATTATCATCATCACTATTATCATCATCATTATCATCACTATCATCATCATCACTATCATCATTATTATCATCATCACTATCATTATCATCATTATCATCATCATCATTATCATCACTATTATTATATAATTTGTTATTATACATTACTATATATATTATCATTGTATATTTTAAAATATATTATTACTATCTATTATTAAATATATAACCTATTATTATAATATTATTTTAATTATATAATTTTATCATATATTAGTATATTATATATTTTTCCTAATAATGGAAATCTACTACTACTACTACTACTACTAATAATAATAATAATAATAATAGTTTTTCCTCCCAATGACATCTAAAACCCTTCCATCCTCCCCACACAGAGCATGGGAGGGTCACAGGTGGGTTTTGTCCCTTGGGATGCTGATGTGCTCGGTGCTGATGGATTCTAAATGTCCTTTTACATTAATCTGAAACCTGTGACATCTGAGCAGGACAAGGTGCTGCCACTCTTCTGGAATGTTCTGTGCTGGAATCTGGGTGAAATCAGGGCTCAAGAGCCCTGCCAGGAAATTCCTGGTTTGTCAGCTGTGCTGCTTTGTTTGTGAGTGCAAAAGAGAGGGATCAGTGAGGAGCCTTCTCACCTTTCATCCTGAGAGATTGGTGGGCATGGCTCATAATCCATCATTAGAAACCTGAATTAATTACAGTCAGATATTAATTGAGAGGATAATTGAGACCTGGCCCTTGGGTATGGGACTGGTTATGTGTGTTCTGCTCAAAGAAACCCCAAATAAACCCCCAGGAGCCACAGCATCCCTCCAGACAACTCAGGGAAAAGATCTTCCTGATTTTCCTGAGGTGTAACTTGATTTCCTTTCCCTTCTTTCCAGGAATATTCCACAGCCATAGACATGTGGTCAGTGGGGTGCATTTTTGGGGAGCTGCTGACACAGAAGCCTCTGTTCCCAGGGAAGTCAGAAATCGACCAGATTAACAAAGTTTTTAAGGTAATTTTGAAAATATTTGGGGATTTTTGACTGGTTCTAGAAACAGGAGCATTGGAGTAGTGCTTGTTGTTCTTTAACAGAGATTCAGCCTCAAGAAAAAGTTATTTAGTGGAAAGTTATTGAATGGAAAGTTATTGAATGAAAAGTTATTGAATGAAAAGTTATTTAATAAAAAAATATTTAATGAAAAGTTATTTAATGAAAAGTCATCTAATGAAAAGTCATTTAATGAAAAGTTATTTAATGAAAAGTCATTGAATGAAAAGTCATTGAATGAAAAGTCATTGAATGAAAAGTCATTGAATGAAAAGTCATTGAATGAAAAGTCATTGAATGAAAAGTTATTGAATGAAAAGTTATTGAATGAAAAGTTATTTAATGAAAAGTCATTTAATAAAAAGTTATTTAATGAAAAATTATTTAATGAAAAGTTATTTAATAAAATGTTATTTAATAAAAAGTTATTTAATCTGCTTTACCACACTCTGAGTAGGCTGAGACCACGATTTGTTGTGTCTGTTTTCTCTGGATAATTCCCAACTCCTCATGAATAAATACATAAATTAATAAACTCAAGAATGCAATCCTTTATTAAAGGGGTATTTTAATTTTAATTTGCAGGATCTGGGCACTCCCAGTGAAAAGATCTGGCCTGGTTACAACGAGCTGCCCGCAGTGAAGAAAATGACCTTCACAGAATATCCCTACAACAACCTGCGCAAGAGATTCGGGGCCCTGCTCTCAGACCAGGGCTTTGACCTCATGAACAAGTGAGTGCCAGACTCCAGGCGTCCCTGGGCATTTCTGGGCAGGAAAACAGAAATTTTCTGTGTTGGGAAAGGTTTGTAAAGCCAAGCCCAGGCTGTGTGGTTAGCACTGTGTTACAGGAGGATCTGGTGGGTTCATAGAATGGCTAAAATCTCTCTGAAACAGCAAAAATTGGAAAATATTCGAATGGAATTAACCTGGGTCCCTTTGGAGCTTTGTCTGTCTGTCCAAGGGTGTTGGTATCATTCTGTTAATTTGGTATCATTTTATTACTGGGTATTGGGTATAGTTCTGAGAGTAGGTAATGTCTCCAAATGTCCAGCAATGAAATGATATCAAATTAATGGAATTATACCAATGCACAGTAATAGAATTATACCCAATACCCAATAATTAAATTATACCAAAGTAATAGAGTTATACCCAATACCCAGTTAATAAAATTATGCCAAATTAATACAAAAATGTCTATTAATAAAATGATACCAAATTAATAAAATTATACCCAATGCCCTGTAATAAAATGATACCAAATGAGTGAAATTATACCCAATGTCCTGTAATAGAATGATACCAAATTAATACCCAATGTCCAGTAATAAAATGACACCAAAGTAATAAATTACGCCCAATACCCAGTAATAAAATTATACCAAATTAATACCCAATGTCCAGTAATAAAATGACACCAAAGTAATAAATTACACCCAATACCCAGTAATAAAATGGCACTAAATTAAAACAAAATGTCCAGTAATAAAATGACACCAAAGTAATAAATTACACCCAATACCCAGTAATAAAATGATACCAAAGCAATAGAATTATACCCAATACCCAGTAATAAAATGGCACTAAATTAAAACAAAATGTCCAGTAATAAAATGATACCCAAGTAATAAATCACACCCAATACCCAGTAATAAAATGATACCAAAGCAATAGAATTATACCCAATACCCAGTGATAAAATGATACCAAAGTAATAGAATTATACCCAATACTCAGTGATAAAATGATACCAAAGTAATATAACTATACCCAATACCCAGTGATAAAATGATGCCCAAGTAATAAATTGCACCCAATACCCAGTGATAAAATGATACAAATTAATAGAATTATACCCAGTACCTGCTCACCCCATTACACCCAGCCAATGGAATTCCACCCAACCAATGGAATTCCACCCAGCACCATTAACAGAACCATCCCAGTACCCAGTGCCAGAGTTGTGTTGATCATCACCAAGCCCTGAGGAGCCTTGCTGGCAGTTCTGGGGTCTCCATTCTCCTTTTGCTGTGCTCCCTGCAGTTTCCTGACGTACTACCCAGCACGGCGCATCACGGCCGAGGACGGGCTGAAGCACGAGTACTTCAGGGAGACCCCGCTGCCCATCGACCCCTCCATGTTCCCCACCTGGCCAGCCAAGAGCGAGCAGCAGAGGGTCAAGAGGGGCACCAGCCCCAGGCCCCCCGAGGGAGGGCTGGGCTACAGCCAGCTGGTGAGTGTGGAACAGGGGTTACAGGCATTGTGAGTGTGATAGAGGGGTTACAGGCAGCTGGTGAGTGTGATAGAGGGGTTACAGGTACTGTGAGTGTGATAGAGGGGCTACAGCCAGCTGTGAGTGTGATACAGGGGTTACAGGTACTGTGAGTGTGATAGAGGGGTTACAGCCAGCTGTGAGTGTGATACAGGGGTTACAGCCAGCTGTGAGTGTGATAGAGGGGCTACAGCCAGCTGGTGAGTGTGGAACAGGGTTACAGCCAGCTGTGAGTGTGATAGAGGGGCTACAGCCAGCTGGTGAGTGTGGAACAGGGTTACAGCCAGCTGTGAGTGTGATAGAGGGGCTACAGCCAGCTGTGAGTGTGATAGAGGGGCTACAGCCAGCTGTGAGTGTGATAGAGGGGTTACAGCCAGCTGTGAGTGTGGAACAGGGTTACAGCCAGCTGTGAGTGTGGAACAGGGTTACAGGCACTGTGAGTGTGATAGAGGGGCTACAGGTACTGTGAGTGTGATAGAGGGGTTACAGCCAGCTGTGAGTGTGGAACAGGGTTACAGCCAGCTGTGAGTGTGGTAGAGGGGTTACAGGCATGGTGAGTGTGGAACAGGGGTTACAGGCATTGTAAGTGTGATAGAGGGGTTACAGCCAGCTGGTGAGTGTGGAACAGGGTTACAGGCACTGTGAGTGTGGTAGAGGGGTTACAGGCACTGTGAGTGTGGTAGAGGGGTTACAGGTACTGTGAGTGTGGTAGAGGGGTTACAGCCAGCTGTGAGTGTGGAACAGGGTTACAGCCAGCTGTGAGTGTGGAACAGGGCTACAGCCAGCTGTGAGTGTGATAGAGGGGCTACAGCCAGCTGTGAGTGTGGAACAGGGTTACAGGCACTGTGAGTGTGATAGAGGGGCTACAGCCAGCTGTGAGTGTGGAACAGGGTTACAGGCACTGTGAGTGTGGAACAGGGTTACAGCCAGCTGTGAGTGTGGTAGAGGGGCTACAGGTACTGTGAGTGTGATACAGGGTTACAGGCACTGTGAGTGTGATAGAGGGGCTACAGCCAGCTGTGAGTGTGGAACAGGGTTACAGGCACTGTGAGTGTGGAACAGAGCAGGGTTACAGCCAGCTGTGAGTGTGGAACAGGGTTACAGCCAGCTGTGAGTGTGGAACAGAGCAGGGTTACAGCCAGCTGTGAGTGTAATAGAGGGGCTACAGCCAGCTGTGAGTGTGGCACAGGGTTACAGGCACTGTGAGTGTGATAGAGGGGTTACAGCCAGCTGTGAGTGTGATACAGGGGTTACAGCCAGCTGTGAGTGTGATACAGGGGTTACAGGCACTGTGAGTGTGATAGAGGGGTTACAGCCAGCTGTGAGTGTGGAACAGGGGTTACAGCCAGCTGTGAGTGTGATACAGGGTTACAGCCAGCTGTGAGTGTGGAACAGGGTTACAGCCAGCTGTGAGTGTGGAACAGGGTTACAGCCAGCTGTGAGTGTGGAACAGGGCAGGGCCTCAGCTTTGCCTGGGATCCTCACTGGCAGGGAGAGTCCAGTTTTCCTTCCCCAAGCCCAGGGAGAGTCCAGCTTCCCTTCCCAAAGTCAGTTTACAGTTTAAATAATACAAAAAGTTGATTTAGCCCTGATTTTTCAGGGTGTAAACACTGCCATGCAGACTGAGTGTTGGATCAGATGCTCAATGAGTGAAGTTTACACTTATTTAGACTCATTTTTTTCTCTTTCTCATGCAGTCAAAAGTGGGTTCAGAACTAGGAACACTCCAACTGCTTTTAGCAATGGCAAATTTTGAAACAGCAATATTTAAAGATTATGAATGACCCAGCACCAACCTTAACTGTGATGGCCCTAAATCAAACATTCATTTCCCATCTCGAGTTAGTTTATTTTGATTGTTCAGGCTTTTGGATGGGTAAATGCAGCTGCTCAGTGCCCTGTGCTTGCTCTCCACAGGGTGATGATGACCTGAAGGACACAGGTTTCCATCTGACCACCACCAATCAAGGAGCCTCTGCTGCAGGACCTGGCTTCAGCCTCAAGTTTTGAACTCAACATAAAAAAAAAGGAGGGGGGAAAAAAATCCCCAAAAATCAAAACAAAAACAAAAGCACCATTCATGTGAGTGGATTGGGGTGCCCCAGTTCTGTTCTGTGTCAGGGGCACCAAATGTTTTTCCCTGTGAAAAAACCTCAGAGATTATCACAGATTCCAAGGCTCTTGTTTTATAAATCAATGTGGAGTTCAACTGCTGCATTCCATGGGAGGACTGGAGTTACCTGAAAACCCCAGATCATCACAAACTGTGACAAAGGACAACTTGAAAAAACAGTCCTAGAACAGTTTCTGGTTTATTTTTTTGTTGAGTTTGTTTTGTTTTGGTTTTTTTTTTTTTTTCCTTGTAAATTTGTAGAATTAAAACACATTTTCAATTGTTTAATAGTGTGAAGGATTTCATTGCTTCACATGCAGCAAAGTGGGATGTTGGTGACAGTAAAGAGAGTTGAGTTTTTATTTTAAGTAATAAATTGTTTGTGTCTGAATATATTTGGGGCAAAAAGAAAAAATTACAATTATGAGGTTTGTATCCTTGGAGAGAGCTGGGCTGGGTTTGATACTCCCTGACCAGATTTTTTCTTTTTTTGTTGTTCTGTAAATGTATTTACAGTGGTGCAAAACAAATTACTCTATTGTTTTATAAGTCAAAAAGATTTAATATGGAGACTTGAAACTTTACTTTCTGTGCAAGTTTGGTTTTTTCTAGATGCCCTTTTTCCATCCAGAGAAGAACTCAGCTTTAGTGGTTGTGCAAGGCCACATTCCAGTCCTTTCTGGGGAAAGAGGAGAGGAGGAATCCTGCTGGAATCCCATCCTCTGGAGCCCCTGATTTGTGGAGCTGTCACTTTGTTTTGGGAACAGGGAGATCTGGAAAACACCACCTTGTCCTGCAGCCACAGCTGGGCACCAGCCCAGCCAGGACTGACTGCAATCCCCAACATTTTATCAGTTTCAGTCCGTTTTGGACAGGGGCAGGGCTGAGCTGGGGAAAGCAGCTGGATGTTCTCCTGTGGGGGAAACCAAAACTCCCTGCTCCCCTCAGCCTGAAGGAGAAACAGCTGAGCATTCCTGGTTCCAGAAGCTTCCCCAGAACCCAGGAGTGCAGGGAAGCTGTGGAGGATTCAAGCCTGACCTCAGTGCATGGTTTGGCCATGACGTGGAGCTGCTCCTTCCCAGCTTCCCTGCCCTGGCTCCTCTCCAGCTGCAAGGGCACAGCATGGGCACTGCATGGGGCACTGCATGGGCACTGCATGGAGCATTGCATGGAGCATTGCATGGGGCATTGCATGGGCACTGCATGGGGCATTGCATGGGCACTGCATGGGGCACTGCATGGGCACTGAGGCACTGCATGGGCATTGCATGGGGCATTGCATGGGCACTGCATGGGGCATTGCATGGAGCATTGCATGGGGCATTGCATGGGCACTGCATGGGGCATTGCATGGGCACTGCATGGGGCACTGCATGGGCACTGAGGCACTGCATGGGCATTGCATGGGGCATTGCATGGGCACTGCATGGGGCATTGCATGGAGCATTGCATGGGGCATTGCATGGGCACTGCATGGGGCATTGCATGGAGCATTGCATGGGGCATTGCATGGGCACTGCAAGGGGCACTGAGGCATTGCATGGGGCATTGCATGGGGCTCTGTCCCCTCCTCCTGAGGGAGGAAATCACCCCAGGCCCATGGGGCTCCAGGCTCAGAGCCCTCAAGGACCAAACTGGGCAGCTCAGAGCCCTTCATTACCAAACTGGGCAGTGCAGAGCCCTCAAGAACCAAACTGAGCAATGCAGACTCTGAATTACCAAACAGAGCAGTGCAGACCCCTCAAGAACCAAACTCTGAGCAATGCAGACCCTTAATTACCAAACTGGGCAGTGCTGCCCCCTCAAGGACCAAAACCTGAGCAGCTCAGACCCCTTAATTACCAAACTGAGCAATGAAGACTCTTAATTACCAAACTGGGCAGTGCAGATGCCTCAAGGACCAAACTGAGCACCTCAAACCCCTTAATTACCAAACTGGGCAGTGCTGCCCCCTCAAGGACCAAACTCTGAGCACCTCAGACCCCTTAATTACCAAACTGGGCAGTGCAGACCCTTAATTACCAAACTGAGCAATGCAGACCCTTAATTACCAAACTGGGCAGTGCTGTCCCCTCAAGGACCAAACTGAGCAGCTCAAACCCCTCAAGGACCAAACTCTTGAGCCAGAAATGGCTCTTGGGGTAAGAGGAAAACCCTCAAACCACAGGAACCCACCTGGGGGAAGAGCTGCTCTGTGGGCCCTTGAACTGAAGGTGTTGGAAGGAGGAGCAAAGCAGGGTTTGTGTGACCCTCATCCTCCTGAGCAGTGAAAGAAAAGTGATATTAAGGCTTAGCAGTGTCATTTGTTCTGTACAAATGGCAGGAGAACACTCAGAGTGTTCAATTTGTCCTTTTCCTGCCATCCACTGTCCCAGGGGCTGGGCAGAGTCTGCTCCTGGTTTGCAGCAGTTCACACAGCTCCACCTGACGCTTTTCTTACAAAAAAAAACGTTTTTAATTCTCTGTACAGCAAATAGTTGATAAATTCTTTATCATTCGAAGGAATCTGGAGGAGTTTGACATTCCAGTGACCAGTCCCAGAGGCTGCTTAGCCCAAGGTACCAAAGCAGCTGCTGAAGAATTCAGTTGCACTATTGGAGATTAAATCTAAAATGCCAAAAAACCAGCTGGAAACAGGAGCAGGAGCTGAATCCAGGGCTGGCTCAGTGCTTCAGTCTGATTCTCCAGGAATAAGTAGTCAGGATTCTTTCTTTTTTCTTCACTATGCAAGTGTAAGTTCCTTCATTGATGGCGTTTGCAATGATGCTCATGTGGTCTTCATTTAGGGATAAATAACCTGGGTAGGAATATTCCAGAAGTTCCTTATCTTTATACCAGCTGGCAGAAGAAAAAGAATGGAAGTGAAATAGGAATATTAGTTATTTCTACTAATAGAAATATTATTATTTATTTCTACTAATATTAGTTATTTCTACTAATAGAAATATTATTATTTATTTCTACTAATATTAGTTATTTCTACTCATAAATGTTGCTGAATAAGTGTAGAGCAGAGTCTTTAGCAAAACACAGTTGAGTTTTACTCTTTATTTCAGGTGGATAATCAGGACATAATCATGAGTGATTCTGGAGTTTGAATCTCTGAAAGTTGATGGGAATTTGGGTCCTCGTGGATTTGAGCCAACCTAAATTTTAGATCCATCCAGAACCTGTTCATACTTCAGTAACAACCAACTAATTAAAACCTGAAAGGGTAAACTTCAATTTTACAGGTTTTTCAGAATATAAAGAATATAAATATTAATATTTTAAAAAAATAGAAAATTGTAGAAATATTAAAATACTAAAAATAAAATTATAAAAATATAAATACGTATAAAATATATAAAATATGTACTATATAATTATTATGGCTATATCTATTTCTATTACTATACATTTATTGTTATTATATTTATAGATATTTATTATACTACATATTATATATATATAACATTTTAATAACTTTTGCAGAATTTAAAGAATATAAATATTCAAGCCAGGGAATTCAGTTTTATATTATAATATATAGTATATATAGACATAATTATTATGTCTATATCTATTTCTATTACTATACATTTATTGGTATTATATTTATAGATATTTATTATACTATATATTATATAATTATATAATTATATATATTATATATATACATATATATATATATATACACACACACACACATATATATATATATAACATTTTAATAACTATTTTGCAGAATTTAAAGAATATAAATATTCAAGCCAGGGAATTCAGTTTGATAGTAGGAAATAGCTTTGTGTTATATATAAAATATATATATTTATATAAAGAAATAAATATATATATTTTGGATTTTATCCTCCTTGAGCTCCAGATTATAAACTCCATTCTTCTTCACCCTTTTTTCTGATTTTTCCTCCTGGATTTTTTGGCACCTGCAGTTTCCTAGGGCCTGGATGAGGACAGCACTTACTGGACTTTGCCTTTTTTGTGGATGATTTTCTGCCCGCAGCGGAAGGTGACGTTCCTGCCCTCAGACACTGTCTTGGTTTTGGTCCTTGGAGGGGGCAGAGTGGGGGGCACCGTTGGAAATGGGAATTCTGTGCAGGGAGAGGAGGAAATGGCAGCAGTGAAGGAGCTTTATCCCCCCAAAACCCTTTCAGAAAATCACAATTTAAGGAGCTTTAAAAGCATAAATTGAAAAGCGCCTCCTCTTCCTGAGCGGTTCTTGGGTGGACAGAGAACACGACTGATGTGCAAAGATAAAAATTTTGTGGTGTAATAAAAATCATCTGGTCCCTTGCACAGCTGTGGAAGAGGATGTGAACAGTCCAGTGTATGGAATATCTGGGAATATCTGGGTTTGTAATGATCCAATTGCACCTTTCATTAATGTGGCCCCAAAAAACCCCAAAACCCCCTGTGCTGAAGATGCAGTGGTTATCCAGGACATCCTAAGGAATATTTTTTATTCCATTTTTTTATTCCTTTTTTTATTCCAGCATTTTTTATCTGAACTCAATTTATCTGCCACAGCTGCAGCAACTTGCCCTGCATTAGTTC
This sequence comes from Agelaius phoeniceus, assembly GCF_051311805.1. Lineage (NCBI taxonomy): Eukaryota > Metazoa > Chordata > Aves > Passeriformes > Icteridae > Agelaius > Agelaius phoeniceus. The sequence goes on from NC_135288.1 coordinate 6,460,619, forward strand.
CTTACCTGGACCCATGAGCTGGGGCTGGAGAAGGTGATTAACACCCTGTACTAATCACCTTTCTGTCCTGTGCTGTGCTGGGGCTGTTTCTGTCCTGTTTCTGCCCCATCCCTGCAGCCCCTCTCTCTCTGCCTTGCTATCCCTGCCTCAGCTGAAGAGAGGAATTAAATTCCAGAGAGGAATTTCATGTTCCACTCCAGAAATGCTGGATTATTCCTCATTCCAGGCCTGGATCTGCACTCAGATGTACAAAACTCCATCCCTGTTGTGTTGTGCTGCTTGGAGCTGGATCCTTTGTGTCACTGATCCCTGGTACGAAATGAAGATTTTGCCTGTCCCAGCCCCACTTTCACCTCCTCCCTTTGCACTTTTCCCTCTTCCCTGTGCATTTTACCCCCTCCCTGTGCATTTTACCCCCTCCCTGTGCATTTTACCTCCTCCCTGTGCACTTTTCACTCTCCCCTTTGCACTTTTCCCTCTTCCCTGTGCACTTTTACCCCCTCCCTTTGCACTTTTACCTCCTACCTGTCACTTTAACCCCCTCCCTGTGCATTTTTCCCTCTCCCTGTGCACTTTTCCCTCCTCCCTTTGCACTTTTCCCTCTTCCCTGTGCACTTTTATCCCCTCTCTGTGCACTTTGCACTTTTACCCCCTCTCTGTGCATTTTACCTCCTCCCTTTGCACTTTTCCCTCTTCCTGTGCATTTTCCCCCCTCCCTGTGCATTTTTCCCTCTCCCTGTGCATTTTCCCCCGTCCCTTTGCACTTTTCCCTCCTCCCTGTGCATTTCCCCCCCTCCCTGTGTATTTTCCCCCCCTCCCTGTGTATTTTCCCCCCTCCCTGTGCATTTTCCCCCCTCCCTGTGCATTTTCCCCCCTCCCTGTGCATTTTCCCCCCTCCCTGTGCATTTCCCCCTCCCCAGCCCCAGGGCAGCCCCGGTACCGTAGCAGAAGTCGCAGGTGGCCGGGCAGTGCTTCTTCATCAGCTTCCTGCGCTCCTCACAGAATCCCCTCCTCGCCCACGCCGGGCACATGAACACCCTGTCCTTGCAGCCTGGAGAGGAGCAGAGGAGCTGTCAGGGAGGCTGAACAATCAGCTGGAGGTGAAACGTCAGAAGGGACCAGGAGGAGCTGGGATGGGGAGGGCTCCAAAGCAGGAGTGACACCACAATCCACAGAGAAAAGCAAGGCAGAGCGATTCCCCATGAGAGGAAAGGTGGGTTTGTCTTCCCAAACCAGCTGCTGGTGGATAAAAAACCAGCTCTGGGGGATAAAAGAAACAATGGGAGGGATTCCGCTCATTGATGAATGGAAAGAGATATTTGCTTTTAGAAATAAACTTTAGGTTTGCTGATAAATGAAATTAGACGTTGAGAGATGAAAGAAACAATTCTAAATTCTATAAGAATTAAAAATGAAAAGGGAGGGTTATACATTAGAGGGAAATCTTTGGGATCAGGAAGTCTGAACCTCTCAAGTACCTCAGAAATGGGGAAAAACCCCTAAATTCCATAAGAATTAAAAATTAAAGGGAGGGTCAAACATTAAAGGGAATCTTTGGTATCAGGTGTATCAGGAAGTCTGTACCTCTCAAGTACCTCAGAAATGGGGAAAGAGAGAAGGGAAATGTGGCTGGAAATTGGGATAAAAAGGAGGCTGCATCCTCCAAAAATTTTAGAGATCCCAGGGGATGCCCCATGGCCTCTCCCTTTATTGGAATAAAGTACAAGGGCTCCTCTGTCTCCTTTTTGGACATAAACCTCTGCTGTTTGTGGCTTAATTTTCCTAACACCAAGAATATTCCTGAGATTCACATTCTCTGAACCTCAGAGAAAGGAAAAACAATTGTTAGCATTTGCTGTGCCCGTGTTTGTGCCAAAGCAGAATGCAGTGTGGAGATTGTTCACCCACAGTGATGGAGTTTTGTTCCTTGGCCTGTCAGGACCAGGTCTGTGTGTGTGTGTGTGTGGGGACTGTTGGGTGACAGCCACAAGATTCTGGGCAGTTGAGTGCTTGGCAGATTGAGTTTAGATGTAATGTAATATAATATAGAATAATAAAATTATTCATTAATCAGCCTTCTGATAGCAATGGAATCCTCCCCACCATTTCAATACCCACGATACAGGAGCCCGGGCTGGGATGCGACACCACCACTGCTCCACAGCACCCAGCTGGCACCTGAGGCAAAAAGGGCAGGGATGGAGGGGGTGTCTCACCGTAGAGCCTGTGGATCCCCCACACCTCATCCTGGGAAATGCTCTTCCTGCCCGTCAGGGTGGCGTTGATGTGCATGAGCGCGCTGGGGTTCAGCGAGTGCATGAGGCCCAGGGCGTGTCCGATCTCGTGGGCAGCCACGTGCACCAGGTCCGTCAGCCACACCCCTGGGGAGAGGAAACCACCTGGGACTGGGCTGCACTGCAGCTTTGGCAGCAGCTCTGCCTGCTCTGGAACCAGAGGAAGGCTTGGATGCCTCGGCTTTAGCTTTCTATTGTTCAGGTTCTGTACTGATGCCTCACTCAGGTTTTGGATTTTCTGTTTTCCAGATTCTGTGCTGATGCCTCAGGTTTTGGATTTTCTGGTTTTCAGGTTCTGAGCTGCTTTAGTGTGTGGGTCTGGGTTTTACATTATAGGATGGTGAGCTCTGTGCACAGAGCAGGGAGACAAAACAATTCCTTCTTTAGATATAACTTAGAGATATAACTTTATATATTTATATAAAGTTTATATATTGTATAAATATATAAAGATATAATATATCTTTATATATTTATATATATAATATATATAAATATATATATCTATATATAATATTATATAATATAGATATATAATATATTATAATAATATATAACAATATAATATTATTATATATAATAATATTATATATATAATAATATTATAATATTATATTTCATATATATATATATATATATATATATATATATATAATATAAAGATTTATATATTGGGCCCAGAGGTTGGACCCAAAAACTGAGCAGTGACTCCCCACAATGATGGCACTGATGAACAACCTGTGCTCAAATTGATGCCTCAGGTTTTGGCTTTGCTATTTTCCAGATTCTGTGCTGATGCCTCAGGTTTTAGATTTTCTATTTTTCTCATTCTGTGCTGATGCCTCAGGTTTTAGATTTTCTGTTTTTCAGGTTCTGAGCTGCTTTAGTTTGTGGGTCTGGGTTCACATTATGGGATGCTGAGCTCTGTACACAGAGCAGGGAGACAAAACAATTCCTGCTCCAGCTGGGGACCAAGGACAAATGATCCAAATCTCAGCCCAGGAGCACAAACCCCGTGGGCTGGAGAGAGAAAAACAAGCAGAGTGGGACTTCATAAGCTGAATATTATGAATTATGAATGAATTATGAATAATTGGACAATTAACTCCAATATGCAAATGGAGCAGAACTTGTAAAAGTGACAGACCCCACGAGCGGTCGAGCATTTTGGGACCATTTTGGTTCATCTTGGGTGTAGCCCTGGCCAGGCCCAAGGTGGATCCATTGAGGCCTTTTAATAAATCCCTGCTTTATTCTTTAACTCTGTCCAGCCCCTGTTCCAGCTCAGCCTTCCCAAGGCATCAATTTCAGCACCAGAATGGGCAACACTGCCCCAGGTTCAGCTCCTCTGTGTCTCCTTGGGCCCAAATCCAGGCAATGATTTCCATGTGGTTCCAATTCCCAGAGCAGTGCCAGGCTCCAGGAGAGCTGCTCTGGGCAGCAATGTTTGACCCACTGACCCTCCTCAGCTTCCTGCTCTCTGCTCCCACAGCCCTGAGCTGCAGAAACGGGCTTGGGAAGATTCCAGGCTGAAAGAGGCTCTTGTTTGACCTCCCCAGCCTGGAGTCCAGCTCGAGCCTCTTGGCAGCACCCAGCACATGGATTTTAACTGATGGATGAGGCTGAACTATCCAATAATTTCACTAATTCCAATCATTTCAGCGAGAGATGGAATTTCCACCACTCAGCTGGGGCTCAGGGCAGAGGAACAACAACTTCCAACCCCACACACAATAAAACCCCAACTATTCCTTATTGTCACTTTCCCAGCTCAGCCAAATCCCAGGCTAAAACCCAAACCCCAGCTATTCCACGCTCTCCCTGTGCTCACCTTTCTTCCAGCTGAACCTGGTGTTGCCCAGGATCCAATACTCGTGGTCATCAAAGTGGATTTCCCCATGGGGAGGGAAGAAGGCGTGGGCCAGTTCCCCCGTGGTGCCATCGAAGCAGTGGTGGGTCAGGGACTCCAGGCAGTCCGTGTGGTTGATGGAGTAGAAACCTGTGGGGAAAAGCAGCAGCCTGAGGGTTTTCTGTGCCTCTGGGGGTCAGGGGAGACAGGGAAATTCTCAAAAAGTTCTCAAAACACTTCATCCACTTCTTGGACGTAGCACTGTAGCACTCACCACCTTAAAACTGACCTTAAAGACTGACAATCCCATCTGAGTACATCAATTAAAAAAAAATAAAAATTAGTGCTCCCAAAAAATTAGTCAAAAAAACAATTGCAGAAAAATCACAGCAAACCAACAACCAATCCCTAAAATTCCCCACCAAAAAATCTGTCATCCACAGAAATGTCATCAAAAATGTCATCCACAAAAAACCTCCATGTTCTCATGTCCATGAGAAAATGTGGATTCTTGTTCTGTGGCTTTCCCCACCTGTACATTCTTATTCTCCCATGGCTTTCCCCACCTGTAGATTCTTACTCTCATTCTCCTGTGGCTTTCCTCACCTGTGGATTCTTATTCTTTATTCTTATTCTTATTCTCATTCTTATTCTCATTCATTCTTATTCTTATTCTCCTGTGGCTTTCCCAGCAGCAGAATTTGAGAGCTCATTCTTGGCAAATGCCTGAAGCTTCTTATTCTTTATTCTTATTCTCATTCTTTCTTATTCTTATTCTCATTCTCATTCTTATTCTTATTCTTATTCTCATTCTTATTCTTATTCTCATTCTTTCTTATTCTTATTCTCATTCTCATTCTTATTCTCATTCTCCTGTGGCTTTCCCAGCAGCAGAATCTGAGGGTTCATTCTTGGCAAATGCCTGAAGCTTCACAAGAGGTGTTAACTGTGACATTAATATTTCCTTGAGCAGACAAAATCACTTTTTCTTTGCCTGGCTAAAGGCAAAGGACACCCCAAAACCTATGCAAGAGCTCACTCAGCTCAGGAGGGCTCTCCTGCCTCCCAACCCCTGCGTTAGAGCCTGGAATTGCTGGAATGACCCCACCCTCAGCTCCCTGGCCCCGGGCAGGGCCCAGGGGGGCACTCACCGATTTTGAGGTCGCTGGGCAGGTGCCGGGGCACCTCCCTGAAGCTGAACGGGGACACCTCGCTCCACATGCGGAACGCGGCCGCCAGCCCCCGGCGCGTGGCCCTGGGGCTCAGGAGGTTCCTGGGGAAGGACAGGATCCTGCAGGACACACGGACACACACCCGGGGCTTTACCAGGGTGCAATGGTGCATCGGGCCCCATGCTCTCAGAATTTATATTATATTATATTGTATTGTATTGTATTGTATTGTATTGTATAACAGGGACACACAGACACACACCCGGGGCTTTACCAGGGGCAGGGAGGAGCGGTGCACCGGGCCCCATGCTCTCAGAATATATATTATATGATATGATATGATATGATATGATATGATATGATATGATATGATATGATATTATATTATATTATATTATATTATATTATATTATATTATATTATATTATATTATATTATATTATATTATATTATATTATATTGTATAACAGGGACACACAGACACACCCGGGGCTTTACCAGGGTGCAGTGGTGCATCGGGCCCCATGCTCTCAGAATATATATTATATTATATTATATTGTATTGTATTGTATTACATTATATTATATTATATTATATAACAGGGACACACAGACACACACCCGGGGCTTTACCAGGGTGCAATGGTGCATCGGGCCCCATGCTCTCAGAATATATATTATATTATATTATATTATATTATATTATATTATATTATATTATATTATATTATATTATATTATATTATATTATATTATATTATATTATATTATATTATATTATATTATATTATATTATATTATATTATATTATATTATATTATATTATATTATATTATATTATATTATATCGTATCATATTATATCATATTATATCATATTATATCACATTATATCACATTATATTATTTTATATTTATATTATACAGCAGGGACACACAGCACACCTGGGGTGTTTATCAGGTGCCCCATGGTGGCAGGGAGGAATGATGAATCTGACTCCATGTTCTCCTGTGACTTTCCCCACCTGTGAATTCTCATTCTCTGTGGTTTTCCCCACCTGCTGCTGACCCCACAGGACCCCAGCAGCAGATTCTTACAAAAACCACAGGACCAAGACCCAAAGCCACTGGACAGAGCAGGAGAATATCCCAGGATGGTTTCAGACAGAGCAGGAGAATCCAGGCCCCAGGATGATTTTAGATAGAGCAGGAGAATGTCCCAGGATGATTTCAGATGGAGCAGGAGAAGGCCCCAGGATGATTTTAGATAGAGCAGGAGAAGGTCCCAGGATGATTTCAAACAGAGCAGGAGAATATCCCAGGATGGTTTCAGACAGAGCAGGAGAAGGCCCCAGGATGGTTTCAGAGCACGAGAAGGCCTCAGGATGGTTTCAGAGCACGAGAAGGCCTCAGGATGGTTTCAGACAGAGCAGGAGAAGGTCCCAGGATGGTTTCAGAGCACGAGAAGGCCCCAGGATGGTTTCAGAGCAGGAGAAGGCCCCAGGATGGTTTCAGAGCAGGAGAAGGCCCCAGGATGGTTTCAGACAGAGCAGGAGAAGGCCCCAGGATGGTTTCAGAGCAGGAGAAGGCCCCAGGATGGTTTCAGACAGAGCAGGAGAAGGCCCCAGGATGGTTTCAGACAGAGCAGGAGAAGGCCCCAGGATGGTTTCAGACAGAGCAGGAGAAGGCCCCAGGATGGTTTCAGACAGAGCAGGAGAAGGCCCCAGGATGGTTTCAGAGCAGGAGAAGGCCCCAGGATGGTTTCAGAGCAGGAGAAGGCCCCAGGATGGTTTCAGAGCAGGAGAAGGCCCCAGGATGGTTTCAGAGCAGGAGAAGGCCCCAGGATGGTTTCAGAGCAGGAGAAGGCCTCAGGATGGTTTCAGATAGAGCAGGAGAAGGCCCCAGGATGGTTTCAGAGCAGGAGAAGGTCCCAGGATGGTTTCAGACAGAGCAGGAGAAGGCCCCAGGATGGTTTCAGAGCAGGAGAAGGCCCCAGGATGGTTTCAGACAGAGCAGGAGAAGGCCCCAGGATGGTTTCAGAGCAGGAGAAGGTCCCAGGATGGTTTCAGAGCAGGAGAAGGCCCCAGGATGGTTTCAGACAGAGCAGGAGAAGGCCCCAGGATGGTTTCAGACAGAGCAGGAGAAGGCCCCAGGATGGTTTCAGAGCAGGAGAAGGCCCCAGGATGGTTTCAGAGCAGGAGAAGGCCCCAGGATGGTTTCAGAGCAGGAGAAGGCCTCAGGATGGTTTCAGAGCAGGAGAAGGCCCCAGGATGGTTTCAGAGCAGGAGAAGGCCCCAGGATGGTTTCAGATAGAGCAGGAGAAGGCCCCAGGATGGTTTCAGACAGAGCAGGAGAAGGCCCCAGGATGGTTTGAGAGCAGGAGAAGGCCCCAGGATGGTTTCAGACAGAGCAGGAGAAGGCCCCAGGATGGTTTCAGACAGAGCAGGAGAAGGCCCCAGGATGGTTTCAGAGCAGGAGAAGGCCCCAGGATGGTTTCAGAGCAGGAGAAGGCCCCAGGATGGTTTCAGACAGAGCAGGAGAAGGCCCCAGGATGGTTTCAGAGCAGGAGAAGGCCCCAGGATGGTTTCGGGGCTGTCCCAGGCCTTACTTGTAGGTGAGGTTGAAGTGGTCCCACCGGAGGTGCCCGGGGGTCAGGGTGTAGCGCCGGCTGCGCTGGGCAGGGGCCGGGCTGGGCACAGCTGGGCCTGGCACATCTTCCTTAAAGACAAAACAGGAGCTGGGAGACGCTCCAGGACACCCAGGACAGGCCATGCCTTAAGATTTAGCCTTTATATTTAATTTATTTAGCCTGTATTTCTCAAATGCTGCACTGCATGACTCTACATTTCATGATAAAGTGTTAGCCAGTGTTTTCACATTTTGTCAGACACAACAATTCCTCCAGGCCTGAGATCCAAGGACACCCCACAGCTTCAGGCTGTGAAAAGTATAAATAAAATTAAATTTCAGGGGGAGAACTGGGGTAAATGACTTCATTACCTGAAGCTGTAATTGGAGGGTTAACCCCTGATATGTAAATGGACCAAATTTTAATTGTGGGAAAAACCTGTGACCATCACCCACCCTGGGCTGGAAACCCAGAGGTTTCTGAAAACTCTCAGAGGTTTTTCACTGCCCAAGGGGCACCTCTTGAAGGACTTGAATAAATCCCAATTTATTCTCTTAAAGCCTCTGTTCTGGGGGGCTTCAGAGGGCAGAATAAAAACCTCCATGGAGCAGAACCTGGGGCTGGGAGAAGCTCTGGCTCTACCTGAGGGGTATCCAAGGGATGAGACCAGCCCTGCATCACCCCAAAACATTCCAAAACATCCCAAAACATCCCTGCATCACCCCAAAACATCCCAAACCAGCCCAAAACATCCCAAACCAGCCCAAAACATCCCAAACCAGCTCTGCATCATCCCAAAACATCCCAGATCAGCCCAAACCAGCCCTGCATCATCCCAAAACATCCCAGATCAGCCCAAACCATCCCAAGACTTCCCAAACCAGCCCAAACCAGCTCTGCATCATCCCAAAACATCCCTGCATCATCCCAAAACAGCCCAAACCAGCCCAAAACATCCCAAACCAGCCCAAAACATCCCAAACCAGCCCAAACCAGCCCAAAACATCCCAGATCAGCCCTGCATCACCCCAAAACATCCCAGACCAGCCCAAACCAGCCCAAAACATCCCAAACCAGCCCTGCATCATCCCAAACCAGCCCTGCATCATCCCAAAACATCCCAAAACAGCCCTGCATCATTTCAAAACATCCCAAACCAGCCCAAAACATCCCAAAACAGCCCAAACCAGCCCAAAACATCCCAAAACAGCCCTGCATCATCCCAAAACATCCCAAAACAGCCCTGCATCATTTCAAAACATCCCAAACCAGCCCAAAACATCCCAAACCAGCCCAAACCAGCCCAAAACATCCCAAACCAGCCCTGCATCATCCCAAACCAGCCCTGCATCACCCCAAAACATCCCAAAACATCCCAAACCAGCCCAAAACATCCCAAACCATCCCCAACCATCCCCTCTCCTTCTTGGAGAGCAGGAATGAGCCTTCAGGAGGCTCCTGGCCACAGCAAGTGCTGCAGCTCTGCCTGGAAAGTTCTCATTTCCTCCATCACTGCCCAGCTGTAAATCTGAGAAATGACTGAAACAGGGAACTCTTTGTGCAGGGAGCTCTTTCAGAGAGCTCTGAAGTGCCCTCAAAGCCAAGAGAAGCCCTGGAAAGCCTGGAGTGCCTTTAAAGCATGGAACAGCCCAAGGGCTCCTGGAATTGTGTGTGACACGCCTGGCTCCAGCTGGAAAAGCCTTTTAGAACCTGGAGGGAAATGAATGGGACCCAACGTGGGGTTCTGGGAAGTTTTCCAGCTCTGTCTCCCCTTTTTTGGGGCTAAAACGTTGAAAATTGGGCTCCAGAGGCACCAAGGCAGTGGCCAAACCACATCCCTGGTGTCACCTGGGCCTGAAGAGCACAGGAACTTTCCATGGCTTGAAAGGCTGGAAAACTTCTCCTGCCCATGGCTGACAGCCCCATTTCCCTCTCTTCTGACCACATCTCAGCATTTTTCTCTCCTCCAAGGAGAAATTTCAGATTTTCCTGCAGCTGAGACCAGCAGCAGCTTTGTGAGGACAGTTCTTTTGTGAAAGTATTATATATTTTATATATATATTCTATACATCAATATATTAATATATAACTATTCTACATTTTATATTTAATATTTTAGATTTATATTACATATATTATAGATTGCATATTATATATTTTATATATTATAGATCATACATTATCGATTATATACTATATACATTATATATAATGTAATAGGTAATATATATTCTATTACATATATTATACATATAATAGATAATATGTAATATGGATTATCTATTATATATATTTTATAAAAGATATTCTATATTATAATATCGAATATAGAATATATTGTACTATATTTATATAATCTATAATATACATTATATAAAAACATTATATAAAAACATTATATATAAACATTATATATTATATATTATATATTATAGATTATATATTATAGATTATATATTATAGATTATAGATTATAGATGATATATTATATATTGATGCGTTATATTTTATATTTAATGAAAATAATTAAATTCCAGCACAGGGGGAACCCTGAGCTCTCCCAGCTCCCTGGGCACCAGCAGAGAACAATTCCAGCCAGGAAGATCCTGCTGGCTCCTCCTGCTGCAGGGAAAACTGCAGCCCCAGGGGAGAAAAATGACTTTATTTTCTATAACTACTGAGAATAAAAGCTTCAAGCCATTAGGGCTGAACAAACAAAGGGAAAAAATTAAAATAATGTGTGACTTCTGCTTGAAATCCAAAGCAGAGCATCAATCACTGCTGGATCAAAGGAGCTGCAGGGCTGAGCCCAACCCTCCTGCCCGGGCTCTGCTCTCTTTAAATTAAAACACCAGACATTAAAACATTTATCTGTTTGTACACTTATCTATTTAGATCTGTTTGTCCACAGACCTATTGAGATCTATTTATTAGTTTAATTAGACATTTAGACATTTATCTAGTTAGATCTTTATCTACTTTGATCTATTTGTCTCTATATCCAGATCTATTTATCTATTTAGATTAGACAGTCAGACATTTATCTGTTTAGATACTTATCTAGGTTTGTTTAGATCTATTTGTCTATAGATCTATTGAGATCTATTTATTTATTTATTAGATTAGATATTTAGACATTCATCTAGTTAGATCTTTATCTGCTTAGATCTATTTGTCTCTATATCGAGATCTATTTATCTATTTAGATTAGATAGTCATTTATCTGTTTAGATACTTATCTAGGTTTGTTTAGATCTATTTGTCTATAGATCTATCGAGATCTATTTATCTATTGAGATTAGATATTTAGACATTTATCTATTAAGATATTTATCTATTTACATCTATTTTGAGATCTATTCAGCTCTGTTTAGATCTATTTGTCTATAGATCTATCGAGATCTATTTATCTATTTAGATCATTATCTATTTAGATCTATTTGTACCTATTGAAGTCTGTTTACATCTATTTGTCTATAGATCTATTGAGATCTATTTATCTATTGAGATCTATTTGTACCTATTGAAGTCTATTTAGATCTATTTGTCTATAGATCTATTGAGATCTATTTATCTATTAAGATATTTATCTATTAAGATCTATTTTGAGATCTATTAAGATCTATTTTGAGATCTATTCAGTTCTGTTTAGATCTATTTGTCTATAGATCTATTTAGATATATTTATCTATAGAGCTATTAGACACATTTATCCATTTAGATTAGATGTTTATCTATTTAGACATTTAGACATTTAGGTTCCAGCCTCTATCCAGAGCACACCTGCACCTCTCTTGGACACCCCCCTCCCCTCCCGGGCATCTGAGGCTCAGATCCCTCCTCCTCCTCCTCCTCCTCCTCCTCCTCCTCCTGCTCCTCACCTGAATTTCCTGAACTGCAGCTCCGGCTGGAAATTCCACAGCTCCCAGCAAAGCCAGCACAGGGACCAGACACAAAAACCCCAGCGAGGTCCTGCAGCCCCTGCTCCTCTTCTGCTCCAGGCCCAGGGAGCTTCTCCTCCTGCCTGCAGGGAGCTGCTCGGCCCGGGCCATCTCCTTCTCCAGGGCTTTCTGGAGGATTTGGGTTTTTTTTTTTTGGGACAGGCACTCAAGACATTCCCTGCACTGAAAGCATCTGTGATCCTTGAGCTCGCATTTGTGAGCAGCCCCGCAGCTGCTGCCAGAGCTGTGCACAACCAGAGGAGTTTCAAAAAGCCCTAAAAAAAAAGAAAAAAAAAGAAAAAAGAAAAAGATTTTTCTAAAAGGAAAAAAAAAAAAAAAAAAAAAAAGCAGACTTTACATTAAGCCTCTTTGCAATGTGCCAAAGATTCTCTCAGGCTCTGCCAAGTGGGATCGTGTTACTGCAGCTGAAATTTGGGCTGGCCCAGGAGCAGCAGCAAAGTGAAACAAGCTGGGGTTGGACGTGAACTCTTCTCTTTAACTCTGTGAGCAACACAGGGCAAATCTGCAGTTGTCAGCTTCGTGGAATGAGAAAAAAACCTCAAATAAAACCGGGGGAGAGGGCAGCAAGAGGAATCCAGAGGAATCAGCCCCTTGGAATGTGTCACTGGGGATGCTCCACGTCATTTGTCACAGCTGCCCTGGGTGAAAAACGAGAGCAGGCTGGGCTCTCTCTGCTGGGAAACTGCTCGGGGAGATGAGAAACTCCCACAGAAATAAACAGCAGCCCCTCGTGCAGGAAACCTGGCTGGGAGCTGCAGTTTCTGCTGGGCTTGGGTTAATTCTGGTGTCACGCTGGGTTCGGGTCCCAAAGAGGCTTGGAGGGTTTGCCTGGGAGGTTCTTTGAGGCATCTCCAAATCCATTCAGGGCTTTTAGGAAAAGCTCACTCAGAAATTCTCTGGTTTTCAGAGAGAGTTGAAAAAGCTCACTGAGAAATTTCAAGGTTTTCAGAAAGAGTTGAAAAATCTCACTCAGAAATTCTCAGGTTTTCAGAGAGAGTTGAAAAAGCTCACTCAGAAATCCTCAGGTTTTCAGAGACAGCTGCACTTTTCTGTCTCATCCTGAGGTGGGGTGAACTCAGCCCCAGTTCTGCCCTCTCAGAGGAAAAGGAATTCTGCAGGAATTCTCCCCAGTTCCACCAGTGAATGCCAGGGAGGGGGAAGGTCATGTAAAAATCCCTTGGGGGCATCTGAGGCACTCGAAGGGTTTCAGAAAAGCCCTGTAATTTTAATAATGAAAAAGGCTTGAATTGGAATTTTTTCCACCCTAGTTCATAATCAAGCCTGCAATGTTTTATTAGTTTCATATATTTTCAGTCTCAAACTGGCCTGGAGCTGTCAAACAGCTCAGGAGAAATAAGGCCAGGGAGTCTGGGTGTGCAATTCCATGAACATTTTCAATTCTTACCAAGACAAACCACCACAAAAATCCAAAAACCACCAAGAAATCCAACAGGAAAAGGGCAGAGAAGTGCAGCAGTGGCTCAGACCCCAGGAAAAGGACAGGATAAGGAGGGGCAGGCAAGGAAAGAAGGGACAGAATTACAGAGGGGAGGAAGAGCAGAATCCCAGGGTCCCGAGCTCTCCCTCCTGTGGAATTGGCTGCCCTCAGCTGCTTTCCAGGGACGGCTCCTCCTTCCCCAGCAGCGCTGCCTGTGCATGGCTCTGCACAAATCCTGCATTTGGAGCTCCACAGGTGCACATTCAGCCCTGTTGGTGGCTTGAGCTGCAATCACAGCCAAGGGGGAAACTCAACTGAGCCCTGCCTGAGTTCTCGGTTTCTTTTAGAGCCTGCAGAGAACAGGAAAATGCTGATGGAGAGGGGAATCTTGAAGGAAAAACTTGCCTTGAAATGGGGCTCCAGACCTCCAGCCAAGAGCTCTTCTCCAGCAAGGCAGCACTGGCTTGAAAGAAAAATATTGTTATCAACCCCAGAGCTGGAAGAACATTGAGTTTCAGTCCCAGCTTCAAGGGCCTCTCCCAGAGCCAGGAGGACTCAGCAGAGCTGGAGGGAGATTTCAGTTCATGCACTGCACACCCTGGAGCAGCCCAGGCCAGTTTAATCCTGACCTGGGGCAGTTTAATCCTGACCCAGGGCAGTTTAATCCCAATTTAGGGCAGTTTAATCCTGACCTAGGCCAGTTTAATCCTGACCCGGGGCAGTTTAATCCCAATTTAGGGCAGTTTAATCCTGACCCGGGGCAGTTTAATCCCAATTTAGGGCAGTTTAATCCTGACCTGGGGCAGTTTAATCCTGACCCAGGGCAGTTTAATCCTGACCCGGGGCAGTTTAATCCAAATTTAGGGCAGTTTAATCCTGACCCGGGGCAGTTTAATCCAAATTTAGGGCAGTTTAATCCTGACCTGGGGCAGTTTAATCCAAATTTAGGGCAGTTTAATCCTGACCCGGGGCAGTTTAATCCCAATTTAGGGCAGTTTAATCCTGACCTAGGGCAGGGCTTTATCCTGCACCTTGGACAGGCAGGATTAAACTGGGTCTATAAACCAGCACTGAGCAGGTGAGATTTGCCCAAGGTCCATGTGGAATCTGGCAGGACCTGAAACCCTCCAGGAACCCCCTCAGTGCCTCGTTTTTGTGGCACTCGCTCATTTTTGTGCAGAGCCCAAATTTTAAGCAGAGACTGGGGGCTCACACAAGCAGAGCCTGAAGGGAGCAAGAATTCCCTTCATAAAGTAAAAGTTTGTGTGGAATCCATCTCAGCACAGCTGAGTGAGCACACAGAGCTTCAGCAAAGTGCATTTTTAGGACCTCAGTGTTCCTGAATGCTTCTCCATGCAGCCACCGAGGGCCAGCAGAGCCAAGGAAAGTTCTGTGACTTTTCCATGAGTCACAGGCGGTTCTGAATGGGAAGAGGCCGTGCTGCACATGATCTGTTCTATCCTGTGCTGCCTGAATGGGAACCTGGGCCTGCAGAGCTGATTCAAAACCTCTGGGACGTGCCAGGATCCTGCCAGGTTATCCTGGGGGGACCAGAAGGGTGAGCAGGAAAGCACTCAGCTCTCTCTGCCCACTGTGCCCATCCACAGGGAAATTCAGCACATCCAACCCCACCAAACCCTGGCTGCAGGGAGCTTGCAGAATTATTCCAGTTCAAGCCAAATATTTGCTGAGAAACCAGCTGAGCACTGAGGCCAAGACAAACCTCAGCTTTTAGGGCAATGAGAGTCAGCTGAGGAGAGGATCCAGGACTGCTGAGGGAGCCTCAGGAAAGCCTTGCTGAGCCCTGCTGGTGAAACCCCTGCTCCTCTGGAGCCACCAGGGCACAGAACCCTGGGGGCCCTGCTGGGGATGCTCCCACACCTCCCCAGGCTCAGCTGCAGAGGCCCTGGGGTGCAGATATTTGGGTTGGAGATGTCAGACCCCAGGAGATTCCTCTGGCTGCCCTGGAGAGCTCCAGCCCCTGCCCAGGGGCTCAGAGACCCTGGCACAGATACCAACACCCCTGTGCTTTGATTGAGCCCTTGGAAAAACACAATCACCAACCTTTATATGGAGAATTGCAAGTCAAGAAGGTTTAAGTAGAATAATAGTTTGTCATGGGGTGGAAAATAGATTTTTGAGGTTTTTAGAATGGGGGCGCTCAGGGTCCCAAGATGGAAGATCTGCAAGCCACGGAAGTTTAAGTAGAATGAGAGTGAATTTATCACAGGGTGAAAAAATCGATTTTTGGGGTTTTTAGAATGGGGGTTCAGGGGGCAAGATGGAGGAATCTGGGCATGTCCAGCCTTTCTCCTTCTTCTTCTTGGCCTCCATCTTCTGGGTGATGGTGGCACTTTTGGGTTGGTTTAGAGTAGAAGCTCAGTGTCTAACACAGGTGATGGGTATTGGGAAGGAATTGTAAATATTGTACACAAAGTTTTTAGTATAAAGAGATAACACCAGAGTGCCTCAACCCGACCTCTGGGTCCATGGCACAGGAATCAGGAAAATTTCCCTCAAAAACCCCTTAGAGATTTCACCCTTCAGCTCCCAACTCCACGTGGAAGCCTCTCTCCCACTCTCACAGATTAAAAAAACCCAAAATCTATCGAAACTGCAACAAACTCAAGTGAATATCTGGATAAATGTTATCTCTAGAAGTCGAGAAGTGGTGAAACAACTTTCTGAATAAACCACAGGGTTATAAATAATCAATATTCCCATAATCACCACACACTCCGCACAACTTGGGGGGACAAGAAAATAAAACCAACAAGCCCAGCTTGGGGGGAAAAGAAAATAAATGAACAACTCAACATTCCTGCAGGGTTCCTGTGGGAATGGCACTGAAAAATGGGATTTTTTCTGTGGGTTATGGGCTAAAAAAAGGGTTTTGTGTGCTGGATGCTCCCCAGGGAGGGGAGGACAGGAATGTTTGGGGCCTAATAAAGAGAATTTTGCCGTTTTTTACCCTGCAGCCCCTCGTGATCAGCATCTGCTGATGTTCCTAGAAAAATCCATGCTCTGATGAGTAACAAATGAGCTGAAAGCAGCTCCAGCTGGCACAGCAAGAGGAATATTTTGCTCCACTGTCAGTCTGAGCTGCTGCTCACAGAAATGCTGGCCCAGGCAGGACCTGAGAGCAGAAATTTGGGGTGGAATCAGGGAAAAATGTTTCCCAAAACACAGATAACAAAGTGAATCCACAGTAAACTAAGAACTGCTCCCCTGGGTGGGGATTTTTTTTTGTTGCTCTCTGGTGGGATGTATTAATAATTATAAATTATAAATATTAATAATATATTGTTATAGTACATGTTATATTATACTATAAATACATTATACATATAATATATTATTATATTATATTATATTATTATATTATATTATATTATATTAATGTATTTTATATATTATAATATTATATATAATATTATAATGAATCATTAATTAATACTATTAATTAAGATAAATTATAAAGATTAATTATTGTTGATGTATTATAATGTAATATAATTTTAATATAATTTATACAGTACAAACGAATTTAATAATATATATTATATATATTACATATATTTATAATATATAGAATTATATTTAATTATAATTATATATTATACTATAATTATAATAAAATATAATCGAAATAATATTATTAATTTAGTATTAATAATTCATTTGTGGGTGGAAAAGTCCTCTTGGAACAGCACAGATTAGTGGGACCATAAAGGACCAAAAACCAGCAAAAAATCCAAAACCCAACCAGAAATCAAAAAAAACCCAGCAAGAAATCAAAAAACAGCAGGAAATCCAAAAAGCAGCAAAAAATCCAAAACCCAACAAGAAATCCAACAGTAAAAAGGTCGAAAAGGGCAAAAAAAGGATGAAGTTGGCTCAGATTTGTATTTTTGAGCACTTTTGTTTACTCCAGCAAAGATTTTGGGGAAATTTCTGGATTATTCCAAAGGGATTCCCATCAGTTTGGATTTCTAGGAGATCCTGAGAAACTTTTTACACCAAAGGTGATTCTGAAATTCAGCTTTAGCTTGTTTGGGTGTTAAGTAGGAGCCACACAAATAATTTAGGGGTTAAATCTGACCCATTTTCACCGATTTAAAAAAAAATCTATTGAAACTGCAACAAACTCAAGTGAATATTTGGATAAACGTTATCTCTAGAAGTCAAGAACTGCTGAATTAACTTTCTGAATAAACCACAGGGTTATAAATAATCAACATTCCCACAACCACCACACACTCTACACAGTTTCCACATTTCTTTAGAAGATTTTCCACCTCTTTGCTAACAGACAAAGGGAGTAGAGGAACACTGGAGATTTTGTTTTGTTTTGTTTAAATATTGCTTCCAATATGTAACAAACAGGAGGTTTGGGCACCCAGACAAACAGCCACACTTCCACCAAAATTCACTTTACAGGATGACTGAGTGGGGGATGATTCTTCACTCAGCTGGAAAACAATACAGCTACTGTTTGTACATTCATTTTTTAATGCTCAGGAAAATATATATTTTTATTTTATTAAGTTTTGCTGCAAAACAAAGAAACAAAAATGAAATCCCTTTTTATTTTGTTTTTCCCCCTCCTCCCCCTCATATCTTAATTATTACTATTTATTTTCTTTACACTTTGATTGGAGTATTGAACACCTGCCTTTGGCATTATGGATAGAAAGCTCAGGAGTCTCTGAACACACGGCTCTGCCAAAAAAAAATAAAATAAAATATGGAAGAAGAAGAAGAAGAAGAAGAGTGTCACTTAGAGGTCAGAAATATTTGTTGTAACAGATTTTCTCCAATCAATCAGTGTTCACTACTTTTTCTCTAAGGCACACACTCTGTCTGTAGGACTCCTGAGCCCAGCTGTGCCCAGGGTGCAGAGGGGGCTCCTGGGGACATCCCCTCCCTGTCCCTGTCCCTGTCCCTGACACCTCTGCTGGTGCCAGGGACCCCTCGGGAGCTGGGAGCACTCCTGGGTGCTTCTGTAACATTCCAGGGCCTGCTCAGCTCTGGAACATTCCAGGGCCTGCTCAGCTCTGGAACATTCCAGGGATCTGTTCAGCTCTGGAACATTCCAGGGATCTGTTCAGCTCTGGGACACCCCAGGATCTGTTCATGCTCAGCCCTGGAGCACCCCAGGATCTGTTCAGTTCAGCCCTGGACACCCCAGGATCTCTTCATGTTCAGCTCTGGGACACCCCAGGATCTGTTCATGTTCAGCCCTGGACACCCCAGGATCTGTTCATGCTCAGCCCTGGAGCACCCCAGGATCTGTTCATGCTCAGCTCTGGGACACCCCAGGATCTCCTCAGCTCTGGGACACCCCAGGATCTGTTCATGTTCAGCCCTGGAGCACCCCAGGATCTCCTGAGCCCTGGACACCCCAGGATCTGTTCATGTTCAGCCCTGGAGCACCCCAGGATCTCCTCAGCCCTGGACACCCCAGGATCTGTTCATGCTCAGCCCTGGAACATTCCAGGATCTGTTCATGCTCAGCCCAGCTCTGGAACATTCCAGGATCTGTTCATGCTCAGCCCAGCCCTGGAACATTCCAGGATCTGTTCATGCTCAGCCCAGCTCTGGGACACCCCAGGATCTGTTCATGCTCAGCCCAGCTCTGCAGTGCTCGGTCCGGTGCTGGCGGTGGATGAGCAGCACAGGTGAGGGAGGGACACCCCAGAGGGGACTCCTCTTCCTCCTCCTCCTCCTCCTCCTCCTCCCCTGGCACATCCCTCCTGTGCTTCCCTCCTTTTCCCAGGGAGCCCAACCCCTGCAGAGGGCAGGGAGGTGGGGAAGCACGGCAGGGCTGGGGCTGTGGAGGAGCAGCAGCCTCAGACAAGATGTGGATCCTCTCCAAGGAAGATGTGGATCCTCTCTGGGGCAGACGGGGCACAGGCAGGAGCAGATCCTCAGACAAAGATGTGGATTCTCCCTCAGACAAAAGATGTGGATCCTCCCCTGGGTGGAGGGAGGAGCAGATCCTCAGACAAAGATGTGGATCCTCCCCTGGGTGGAGGGAGGAGCAGATCCTCAGAGGAGAATGTGGATCCTTTCCTGGACGGCCTGGAGGCAGATGGGGCACAGGGAGGAGCAGATCCTCACTCAGATGAAGATGTGGATCCTCTCCTGGACAGATGGGGCACAGGTGGGAGCAGATCCTCCCTCACAAAAAGATGTGGATCCTCTCCTGGGCAGATGGGGCACAGGTGGGAGCAGATCCTCCCTCACAAAAAGATGTGGATCCTCTCCTGGGCAGATGGGGCACAGGCAGGAGCAGATCCTCACTCAGATGAAGATGTGAATCCTCTCCTGGGCAGATGGGGCACAGGCAGGAGCAGATCCTCACTCAGATGAAGATGTGAATCCTCTCCTGGGCAGATGGGGCACAGGGAGGAGCAGATCCTCACTCAGATGAAGATGTGGATCCTCTCCTGGGCAGATGGGGCACAGGCAGGAGCAGATCCTCCCTCACACAAAGATGTGGATCGTCTCCTGGGCAGATGGGGCACAGGCAGGAGCAGACCCTCAGACAAAGATGTGGATCCTCTCGCGGATGGCCTGGCGGCAGATGGGGCACAGGCAGGAACAGACCCTCACATGAAGATGTGGATCCTCTCCTGGGTGGAGGGAGGAGCAGACCCTCAGACAAAGATGTGGATCCTCTCCTGGGTGGAGGGAGGAGCAGACCCTCACACGAAGATGTGGATCCTCTCGCGGATGGCCTGGCGGCAGATGGGGCACACGGTCAGCGCCGTGCTGCAGTCCGGGCAGGAGCCGTGCCCGCACTGGAACACCAGCTTGATCTGGTCGTCGATGCAGATGGGGCAGGTGATCCTCTCCTCCATCTGCCGGTAGCGGCTCTGCAGCTCCTCCATCAGCTTCCTCTGCTCCGTGCACTCCGAGCTGGGGCTGCACTCCACCTCCGTGCTGTCTGTGGGCAGAGCTCAGCCTTAATTAACTCATTAACCTCCTCCTCTGCCCCTCCCACTCACACCGCACTCAGCCTCGGCCAGGGATCAAATAAAAATCCCTGGGGTGATGCATTTTTTTCTACCTGCTCAGTGGTTTGTGTGTGTTTGGGTTTTTTAAAATCCCGCCTGAGACTCCTGCCTTGGTGCTCTGGAATATGCTGCTCAATTTAAGTGCAAATATTCAAACTTGGTTGTGATATTCTGCCCCACTAATCCAGGAATCCTTACAGGGATGCTTACTGTGTTCTCTCAGCCTCCTGGTCACACTTGGGACTCCAATTTCTGCCCAAGAAATGTCTAAGAAATGTGTGTTTGTCTTTCAGGACACACATGGTTAAACAAAAAGAAACCATCTGAACACCTGTGTCGAGTTTTACACAAATGAAGCAGTTTTCATTTACATAAATGAAGAGTTTTACATAAATTAGAGTCATCTGGTTGATTTTGTGAAGTGAAAGAATCCCAAATCCTGCATAACTGGAGTTTGGGTAAATATTCTCAGGGCAGCTCTCACCGCTGATTTTCTGCTCCTGAATCACTGGTTTACACTGTGATTTACTGAATTACATCCCTACAGATGTCCCATTCCTAATTCTGGAATGAGCTGCACATCAGTGGTGGAAGAAGGGATTTCCAACCCAGTCCTTGGGGACAGGGAGCTCGTCAAAGGCAAGCACTGAAGACAGCAGTGCCAGGGAAATCCTGCTGGTATTTCAGAGCCCTCGATGCTCCTCCTCCACTGGAAATTTGCCTGCAAATGTCCTCTTTGGAATTCCCATCCTTATTCTGCTGCCAGTCTGCAGCAAAGACAAATGCTCCTGTCTAGTGTCAGGTCAAAGTGGAATTTTTGGCACGACGGGAGTTGCAAAGAGGAGCTCATGTCCAGTACCACGGGGCTGATTGCTGCTTTTTTTCACAAGGCTGACTCCAAACAAAGCCCACAGTGCTCAGTCACGAGCAGCAGGACATGCAGTTAAACCCTCACGTGCCCTGAGAGTGATCTCAGCCCTCAGAACCACTCTGGGAAAGGTTTCAGGGGCAACTCGCATCAACCCCATGGCAAAAATCAAACCTTGGTGACATCCCAGCTCCTCCTGACACTGGAAACGTGCACAGGAGATAAATCTGGGCTCAAAACATTTATTGAATTGCTCCAGCTCTGAGATTTCTGCATGCCAGCCCTGCACAGACACTGATTTCTCAGCCAGGGGAGAAGCAAGGCTTGCACAAGGTGTGATTTTCTCTCCCTCATGAATTTTCATTGAAACCTGACTGCTTTCAGTACCCAAAATAAGCCAGGCCCAGGCAAAGCTCCCTTAAATGTCCTGTCCTGTCTATGCAGCTTGAGCTTGGCTTAGGACACCTGAGAAAATCGATTAAAATCCACTTATTTTTCCTCTCTAAAGGTGGATAATGCAACAGGCACACACACAAACAAAAAGCCAAAATAAATGAACTCCTGTTTGACTGAAAATCATTGCTGCCCCTCAAACCAAGCCTGTGCAGGACCCTCCCCACAGCCAGGACAGGCAGGACATACCTTGTTTCAGCTTTTTGGTTATTGTCACTTGACATTTGATGCACTTCTTCATCCTCCTGGAGCACTCTGCCACAAGGAGAGATGACAATTAAATATATATTATTTAAAATATACTATATATAATATGTAATATATGTTTTATATATATAATATTATATATATATGTATATAAAATATATTATATATAAAAGAATAGGAGAAAGGATTTCATCAGAAGGCTTGCAAGAAAAGGAAAAGAATGATAATAAAAGCTCGTGACTCTCAGAGAGTCCAAGCCAGCTGGGCTGCGATTGGCCATTAATTAAAAACAACCACATGAGACCAATCAAAGATGCACCCGTTGCATTCCACAGCAGCATATTTATAATTATATATGTATAATTATATCATTCATATTATATTATATAAATATATATTATATAAATATATTATATAAATATATATTATATAAATAGGTATTTCCTATTATATATTTAAATAATATAAATATTATTTAAATATATAAGAGGAAATACCTATTATATATTATATAATAGGTATTTCCTATTATATATTTTAATATATAATATATAATATATAATAGGATTATAATATTACATATTTAAATATAAATATATAATTTATTATATATTTATATGTATTTCCTATTATATATTTTAATATATAATATATAATATATAATAGGATTATAATATTACATATTTAAATATAAATATATAATATATAATAGGAAATACCTATTATATATTATATAATACCTATATAGAGAGATATTTACATTATACAAATAATATAGTATTATTATATATAATTTATAATTATATTAGGTAAATAATATAACCATTGTTAACATTTTGTTCCTGAGGCCTCTCAGCTTCTCAGGAGGAAATGATCCTAACAAAATGATTTTTTCATCAAATGCTTCTGTGACAAAAAATAATGGTGGGAGGGGGAAAAATAAAAGCCCCATTGTGGACTCACCTTCACAGACGATGCTGTGCTGGCACGGGAAGAAATGGATGAGCAGGGCCAGCTCTGAGCAGACCAGGCACTCGGAGGGCACGGCCGCGCTGGCCACGCTGAGGTTGGTCACGGTGTTGGGCGTGGTGTGCACGCGGCGAAGGCTGCAGGTGACGCTGGAGCTGGCAGGGGACACCTGCTGGTCCCTGGAAATGGCAGAAATCTGAGCCTCCAGCTCCCCCAGCCATGGGGATGTCGGATGGAGCCTGGTTCTGGCTCACAGGTGGGGGAACTCAAAAGGCGTTTTAAATAAAATTTTTATTTTGGGTTTCGTGGTTCTGTTTCTCTACAGTATTAAATCTTCTCTTTTGTGAAGTTATCCTTTAAAACTTGTTTCTAATTCAGCTTCTCTCTCTCACCAATTGTCTGTTCTATAACATTTCTGAATCAACATTTCTTACCTCAAAATTTACATACAGATGCATACAATGTGAACTTTCTGTTACATTTTAAGAATTTTCTACAAATCCATTGCTCCTGGAGCAGCTCTAGAGGTCTCAGAGATTCTCCATCCCTCCTGGAGCATAGTTCTATTTCTCTAAAGTATTATTTTTTTTTTTTAAGTTATCCTTTAAAACTTGTTTCTAATTCAGTTTCTCTCTCTCAACAATTGTCTGTTCTACTCTATAACATTTCTAAATCAACATTTCTTACCTCAAAATTTACTGTGTGAACTTTCTGTTATATTTTAAGAATTTCCTACAAATCCATTGCTCCTGGAACAGCCCTAGAGGTCTCAGAGATTCTCCATCCCTCTTGGATCACAGTTCTATTTCTCTAAAGTATTAAATATTTTTTTTTGTAAAGTTATCCTTTAAAGCTTGTTTTTAATTCAGCTTCTCTCTCAAGAATTGTCTGTTCTATTGTATAACATTTCGAAATCAACATTTCTTACCTCAAAATTTACATACAGATGCATACAATGTGAACTTTCTGTTACATTTTAAGAATTTCCTGCAGAGACACCAGGGCTGGGGGAAGCTCTGATTTCCAAGGTTTCCTGAGGCTCACCTGAATTTCTGTGAGAAGTCTTTGATGATCTGGACAATCCTCCCATCTGTGACGAGGTCCAAAGGAGACTTTCCCCGATGATTTGCATAATTAATATCTGCTCCTTCTTGTGCTAAGTAGCAGGCAATGGCAGTCCCAACGTTCAGCTCCACATTTCCCAGCAAGCCAGAGGCCTGCAGCTAAAAGAAATTGAGAAAAATACTCTCAAATATACTCCCAAGCTTCCAAACTTCTGCTGTGATTTGCACCAAAATCTAAATAAAGTCTTAAACCTTGTACTTAAAACTTGGAAGTGCAACTTTCTGAAAGCACACAGAGATTCTTTTTGTAAAGAATGGGTTCAAATTGTACACTGCAGGGCCTCAGAGTGACCCTACCTGGTGCTGATCCCCACAAATCAGAGAAAATGGACATTTATTTCTCTGAAATGAAGAAGCTGGAGGCCCCCCAGAGCAGCTGCTGCTGCAGGGCCCTCAGTGACAGCCAAACTCAAGAGCCAGATTTTGATGCGCACGATCCCAAATAATTCAAAGTCAAGTCACAAATTCCACTGAGCTCAGCAGCCAGAGTGGGGCAGGCAGGGCAAGTAAAATTAGCTGGGAAGGAATCTACAGCACTTAGAGATGGTGTTGCTGTAATTAATACTGTAATTAATACTGTAATTAATACAGGGAGGGACAGGCACAGAGCCCTCTTGGGGACTTGCAGGAGTTTGGGCCTGCACTGGAGCCATCATCTCCTGGGCTTTGGGAGGAGCAGCATGGGAGAGAAATGCTCTGGGCTTTTCCAGGCACCAACAGGTAAAAAAGAGCAATGGGTGGCTGCACTTATTCTAATAATTTCAAATATAATAGTAATAGTCAATAATGATGATAATAATGATGATAATAATAATAATAATAATAATAATAATCATCATCATCATCATCATCAATAAAGAATAAAAATAAAAAACCTAAAATAATTAGCTATAATAAAACATAATAACAACAATAATAAAAGAATAAAAGTAAAAACAAAAAATAAAATAATAAAAATAGACTAAAATAAATTAATATCATTATGAAATTTAATAATATTAAACATTAAAATCATTGACATTTAATATAATAAAATATATAATTAACATACAATATAATAACATATAATATATAAACCCAACATATATACTATACTATATAATACATATAATATAATACAATATATAACAATAATAACATGTAATATAATGTAATGTAATATAGTATAATATAGTATAATATAATACGATATAATATAATATAGTATATAATATGATATAGTATAATATAGTATACTATGATATGATATAATATAATAATATATATAATAATATATATAATATAATATAATATAATATAATATAATACAATATAATACAATACAATACAATATAACAACAACAACAGCAATACATATATTTAATATATACTTTAAAATATATATCACATATAATACCAAAAAAAAATCCCCCAAAATTCACCAGAACACCACCTTCTGCAGGTGTCCTGCTGGAGCTGAGCTCACCTTGGCCAGGAGGGTGGCTCCCATCTCCCCGTCCCTCTTCTCCAGGGCCAGGGCCATGAGCTGCTGGCGCTCCAGGGCCATGTGCATGGCGGTGTCACCGTCCTCATCCTCAGCATTGACGTCGCTGCCCTGGCTCACCAGCAGCTGCACCATGGCCACGTGGCCCTGGATCACTGCCAGGTGCAGGGGGCTCTGCTTCCTGCTGTTCTTCACGTTCACATCACAGCGACCCTGCAAAAGCAGCAATGGCACCGAGGTCATGGGGCTGCAGAACTCCAGAGTGTGGGGCCTGGCAGCTCCCAAACCCCACTGCACCTTTGCTGGACACTTTAGCCAAGTTATCTGCTCCTCACACTGATCTGTCAGACAATAATATCCTTTTCTGGCCCAGGGATGGGGCAGCTGAGACATGTTTTAAAAACTTTTATTCTATTTTTAGTCTCATGAGAAGGGTGAGACAATACAGATGTTATAATTCACACCATCATAATCAGAAGTTAACTATTTCCAAATTACAATGAGCAATAAGTGGTTTTTGGCTCATCAGTTTTAGTTATACCATGTTGTAGATGCTTTGAAGTCAATAATGTAAAATCACCCCTCGGGGGACCCTGGGAAAGCAGGAATTGCACCGGGGCAGGTGGGGCAGGAATTGCAGCACGGGGCTGCTGGGCTGGGCTGCAGAACTCAGGGTGTGGGGCCTGGCAGCTCCCAAACCCCCCTGCACCTTTGCTGGGTTCAGCTGAGTTATCTGCTCCTCACAAGGAGCACCAACTTGTCAGACAATTTCACTGACAGGTGTTTGGTTTTGGTTGAATTTCTTGATTTTGGTTTAATTTCTTACCTCTTTGATGAGGATTTCAGCCACTTCCATGTGGTTGTTGAGAGCAGCAAGGTGCAGGGCAGTGAATCCATCTTCCTTTTTGGAGTCCACCAGCTGTCGAGCCCTGGCCAGAATTTTCTTTATGGCTCTGCAGAGTTGGAGAGGTTATTGAAGATGGAACAATGAATTTCTGCCTCTCCTGTTCAGGAGCCAGCAATGTCCATGTTTTACCATGACACCAGCAATGAGGAGCAGTCCCTCAAACCCACAATCAATCACAGGAATACAACACAACCCTTCAGTTCTTATTTAATAAAGTAGGGGAAAGCCACATTGCTTTGAAAATAATGAGGAGATTTATTTTTGGAAGAGTTCCAGAGGCTTAACTAAGACCCAAATATGTGAGACTGTCCAGAAACAGAGATTTCCCAGCCCAGGGAAGGCATGAGAAGGATGGGATGGGGAAAGCAGGCAGGAGTTTCCTGTGAAGGGCTGAAGGAGCCAATCCAAACCCCAAAAATGTTTAACCAACTACCCAGAACCACATCTGCCACTTCCTCAGCCAGCCAGCACAAATTAACACCTGAAAAAGGCATAAAAATGAAAAAAAAAAAAATAAAGCTGTAACTTACAGCTTGTTGCCTTTCAGGGCAGCGTAGTGGAGCAGGTTGAAGCCTTGACAGTTCTGGACAGTGAAATCGATGTTTGGAACTTCAGTGAGGATCTCAATCACCACTTTGTAATCCAGGGTGATGGCATAATGCAGGGGGGTGTCTCCCTGGGAATCCTACCCATGGAGAGCAAAGCAAACCCAGGTTACCAACCCCAGGAACCCCGAGGAAACCCCCGGGAGCTGCTGGAACTCCTGACCAGCGGCTCTGAGGGATGGCCCAGCACACAGCACAATAAAACCTACAAAGAAATAATGAGCAATAAAACCAACAAACCCTCAAAATAGGCTGGGTCCAGGTCACTATCACTGCCTGCCTTAAAAATGTTAAAAAATCTTGGTTTTGGGAACAGGAGTGTGGGCACAACACACAGGAACAGCAGCTCAGCTCTCCCTGGAAGGCTGAGCAGAGCAGAAAATGCTGATGTGGTGAAGGAGGGGCAGAATCAAAGCTGGAATTCAGGGTACTGAAATTCAGGAATATTTCCCAGTGCCTTTTCACAGGACAAATTTGAATTCTCCAAGGCACAGACGGTGTGAGACATAAAGAAGTATTATTATTGCTGTTAATAATGAAGGGATAGGACTATTTTTGGGCTAAGAATGATTTATTTTTTAGATAAACATTAATCTCAGAGGTTGTGAGATTTTAAAGGAATAAGCAGTAGCTTAAGAGTAGCCACAAATTCTTTGTTATAAGATAGTTTATAATTTTTAATCTAATATATATTAGATTAAAATAGATCAAAATAGTTGTTACAAGGTTTATTTTGTTTTTATAACTTATTACCTTTACTTAATTTTGTTGCACTTTTATCTAATGGCTTTCTGTCTCACGTCTATATAAATGTTTCTATTATAACTTCTAAATTCTTAGCTTATTTTATATAACTACCCTTTTACATTACAAACTCTTCACTATTTTATCAATAGAGTTTCTTACTTAAGGTACATTCTTACAACCATAGAAACATAAGTTTATTATTTTCCTGTTTAATGTCTGCCTATTCTATTTTTACATTAACCTAAGCTTCCCTCCAGGCTGCAAATCAAATTTTTTCTGTTTAATGTCTGCATATTCTATTTTTACATTCACCTAAGCTTCCCTCCAGGCTGTAAATCAAATTTTTCTCACGAGGAAGCACCTCAAAAAAACCAAAAAAAAACCAACCAAAAAAAACCACCTCAAAATAATCCTCCAACACCTCCCAGGCCCAAATTCCTGCAATAACCCCAAACTTACTGGGAGGTTGACATCACAGCTGAGCTCACAGAGGGCTCTCACCACGTCGGTGAAGCCCTGGCTGACGGCGACGTACAGGGCTGTGCACTTGGCATTGTTCAGCAGGTCTGCACTGGCCCCCTTGGCCAGCAGCACACGGGCAACTTCAGCTTGGTTTCTGGTTAAAGCAAGGGAAAAAAAAAAGCAGATTTGAGTCATTCCAGTCAATTCTTTCTCTTTGCAAAGCAGCAGGAATCAGAAATTTTGTATCCTCTCAGTCACACCCTGCTTCCTTTTAGTGTTAAAAAAACTGGGGGTTTTTGGGAAGTTTTTGTTGTTGTTGTTTTGTTTGGGTTTTTTTGTTTGTTTTGTTAGAGTTGGGACTATTATTATTATTATTATTATTATTATTATTATTATTATTATTATTATTATTTCCATCAGGGCCATCAGGAGGGGAGAGGTGTGTGGTGGTGCTCCCAGCACAAGGGAAGAGATGAGAATGTTAACTCAGTATCTCAGAAAGCTGATTTATTATTTTATGATATATATTATATACTAAAACTATACTAAAAGAATAGAAAAAAATAATTCATTAAAAAGCTAGCAAAGAATAAAAAAAAAAAAAATTATAATAAAATCTTGTGACTGCTCACAGCCTCGACACAAGTAGCTGTCATCGGTCATCAAGTAAAAACAATTTTCCATGCTAAGTAAACAATTCTAAGTACACAATTCTCCAAATCACATTCTAAAACAACAAAACATGGAGCAGCTGAAGCCTCCCAGCTTCTCAAGAGGGAAAAAACCTTCACAAGAAGATTTTCCATGAAATATGGCAGAAGTGTCCTACCCAAAGGCCGCATAGTGCAGCGCCGTGTCCCCCTCGTCGTCTCGCAGGTCCACGTTGGCATGGGCCTGCAGCAGAGCCTTCACCACCTCCAGGTGCCCCTGGTAAGAGGCAATCTGCAGGGCAGTCCTGCCCTGGTTCTTGGCATCCACCTTTGGGAAGGGCACAGACACAGAAATGCAGGGATGAGCTTGGTTTGTGTCCGGAGCAGGGTGGGAACAGCCCAGCAATCCCACAGGGTCTGGGGATCACTGAGACCACTGGGTCTCAGCAGTGCCCAGCTGAGCTTGTCCCAGAACGTTCTGGAAGGGGAAGAGGGCAGCATGTTTAGAGAGAACAGAGCCCTGCTGCCAAATCACTCTGTGCCTGAGAGCAGAATGCTCCTTGATAGCTCTGCCAACAACTCCCTTCCCCAGAGGAAAATGGGTGAGGAAATCAAATGAAGCTTTGCATAAAGCTCTGGAGGTGCCAAGTCCCTGCTGGGCTGGGCTGTGCTGCTGCAGGCACTTCAGGGGCTGCAGGGGACACCTCAGGGCTCCAGTGCTGCAGTGAGAGTTCTGGAGAATTAAAGGCACTGTAGAAAAGAGGTAACAGAAAAGGCAAAGCAGCTTCTGAAAGCAGTGGAGGATAAGGAGAAGAGAAGGAGGCACAAAACCTCAGTGGGTTGGCAAGGAGAACAATTTGATAATCAAGGTTTTATCCCTGCAGCAGCCAGAGCACAGGAGAGGCTCAAAATGATGGGAGAGTCCTTTGGGCAAAGAGGAATTAGAGGTCACTGCTGTTCTTCCACCTACAGCAGGCAGACAGAGCTGATAAACTGGAAAAACCCTGCCAAGAAATCCCAACTTGCTCTGAGTCAGCCTCAAATCCAGCCTGATCTCTCTGTAAGACTCTAACAGAAACAGCTAATTTATTAATATATGTATTAAATAGAAATAGAAGTATAATTAAAATAACTGATCAGATAATGGATTCCTTACTCTTGGGACTTTCCTATCTGGGATCAACGTGAGAATTGCAGATATTTGTGTCTCCTTCCCATCCCCAGAAGTTTATTTATAACCAAAATTTATTTATAAACTTAAACTGAAGTTTATAAATAAAGAAGTATAATAAATACCAGACAAATAACCACTAAATCAGCTTCTTCAGAGCTGATCCTGGGTCACAGCCCCACAGCCACACCCCCAACAAAACCTCTTTTTGTTACTCATGGTTTCCAAGGACACGAGATTTGGTGGTTCCTAAACCCAGAGCCCCTCCCTGGAGGAGGTTTTGGAGATGTGATCCTGATATTTTGGCATTGTGCAATTGTCCAGCAAGGAGCCCAGCCCAGCTCCCTGCCCCAGTCAGACGTGAGATAAGGCACTGCACAGATCTGGGCAGCTTCTCTGCCTCCTGATTCCAACACTGTGATTTTACAAGGTCCTCTAAGGACAGGCACAGCCAGACACAAGCCCTGCCTTTCTTTTCCAGCAAATCTCTGATTTCTGCTCCTGTTTTCCTATAGATAAACCCCTCTCTCCCTCATTCCACAGCTGAAGGAAATCTGGGAAAAGCCAGCTTGGCAAAGGTGCTGCAAGGACTTTAGTTCAGATTTATTGCCACGAACCAGAGGCATAAAATATGCACATTTAATTTGTGAATTTAATCCTTGCAGCAATTGCACTCCTTGCAGAAATTCCAGCAAAGTAATATTCCAGCTGTTGGGAGATATCACTAAGCCTGACAAATGTATTGCTTTCCTCACATCCTTTTCCCTGCCTGAGTACAAAATTTGATTATGATGTTTTAAAGAGAAGAAACAAAGGAATAATAAGCATTTTTGTCTTCCAAACTTGCCTTGTCTGGGTATTTCTGGAGGAGCTCCCGGATTTTAGCTGCATTGTTGAGGGCTGCACAAATGACCAGGCACCCTGCATGCTCTGACTCTGTCCTCTGGGACAGCAGCTTCTCCAGGACAGTCACCAAAGTACCTGAAAAAAAGGCAAAAATTCACCCCACACCTCCCAGTGTTTGAGGGGACACAGGTGGCAGAAGTGCAAAGTCAAAAAATTTTCCAAGTTCTGCCTCAAGTCTGATTTGAGCAAACAGTTCCAGATCCATCTATATCAGAAAAACAACAACGCAAAAAAAAAAGTCCTGGCAAAGTCTGTGCTCTCTCCCACATGATCCTGACACTCAGAGGAAATAAAGATGGTCAGGCCACAAAAAAAAAAAAATTCTGAGCAGATGTGAAAAGCACCAAAAAAAAAAAAAAAAAAAAAATCCCCTCCATGCAGCATGTGATCCCAAACTCGATTTCAGGGCAGATTAGGCAAAAACAATTAAAAACAATTGCTGATTTCACAACAGCTCCACGCACAGCCCTGGAGTATTTCACAAGGATCAGTGTCCTTGTACAGGAAACAGGATGGAGCAGGGAACTGAGACACAGCAGGGATGAGGCAAATGCTGAACCTAGGGCAGAGCTGTGCTTAGCAATTCTGAGGCCTAAATTCTCTATTTTCCTGTTAAACCCAGCATTTCCAAGCCCTAAAATCTGTATTTTCCTGTCAAGGCCAGCTTTGCTTGCCCAGTAAAGCACAGCCAAGTTTTATTCTCTATTTTCCTGTTAATCCCAGCATTTCCAAGTCCTAAATTCTGCATTTCCCCATTAATCCCAGCATTTCCAAGTTCTCAATTCAACGGAGTCCTAAATTCTGTATTTTCTCTTTAATCCCAGCATTTCCAAGTTCTAAATTCCAGTGAGTCCTAAATCTTGCATTTCCCCATTAACACCAGCATCTCCAAGCCCTAAATCCTGCATTTTCCTAAGGCCCAGTTTTGCTTGCCCAGTAAGGCACAGCCAACTTTTATTGTCTATTTTCCTGCATTCCAAGTCCTAAATCCTGCATTTCCCCATTAATGCCAGCATTTCCAAGCCCTAAATTCCAGTGAGTTCTGAAATCTGGATTTCCCCATTAATCCCATCATTCCCAAGTCCTAAATTCTGCATTTCCCCATTAATCCCAGCATTTCCAAGCCCTAAATTCCAGTTAGTTCTAAATCCTACATTTCCCCATTAATCCCATCATTCCCAGGTCCTAAATTCTGCATTTCCAAGCCCTAAATTCCAGTGAGTTCTGAAATCTGGATTTCCCCATTAATCCCAGCATTTCCCAAATCCTAAATCCTGCATTTCCCCATTAATCCCAGCATTTCCCAAATCCTAAATCCTACATTTCCCAATTAATCCCAGCACTTCCCAAATCCCAAATCCTGCATTTCCCCATTAATCCCAGCATTTCCCAAGTCCTACATTCTGCATTTCCCCATTAATCCCATCATTCCCAAATCCTAAATCCTGCATTTCCCCATTAATCCCAGCATTTCCCAGTCCCAAATCCTGCATTTTCCCAAAGCCCAGCTTTGCCTGCCCAGTACAGCACAGCCAAACTTCCCTTCTCCACCCAGGGAAGAACACTTGGATTTTGCCACCACCCCAAGAGCTGGACCAAAGACCTCCCAGGCCTGCTGGGACCAGGTTTGTCCCTCACTTTTGGGCTCCTTGGCACTCTCTGTGGTCATCAGGTTGGCCTCCTCCTCCCTCTGGTAGGCTGTCAGGCAGGCAGGGTTGAAGGTCCAGGACTGTCCCCCCACTGACACTCGCAGATCTCCATCACCATAGACCTTGATCACCTTCCCAATGTGCCCCAGGGTCTGTAAGGGAAAAAAGAAAAAAAAAAAAAAAAAGATTTTTTGCAAAAATTCCCAGACCCAAAACCAGGGGGTTTTAAATTTTTTTTTTTTTTTTTTTTGTAAAGCTGCAGCTCCTGCTGTGTGAAAAGAAGCACTGGACAAGTGACACATTCACAGACAGCTCCCACTTCGAGGACACCAAAAGGTTCTCAGCAGTTTCTCTCTCACTGCTTTGCCATGGAAGGGTTTTCCAGACACACTGGAAATGGCTGGGAGGGAGGTGCTGAGAAAAACTGATCAAGCTGGGACTGGGGACAGGTTACTCTGGGCTCTAACTGGAGGAACCTGACAAGAATTGATCAAACTGGGACTGGGGATGGTTCCTCTGGGCTCTAACTGGAGGAACCTGACAAGAATTGATCAAACTGGGACTGGGGATGGTTTCCTCTGGGCTCTAACTGCTTCTGGAGGAACCTGCATCCTAATTTTAGCCATACTGGGTTGATCAGGCCATTTTTCCACCTCCCTGCCTCAGACAGGAAGGGCGTAAGAGGACTTTGGTGATGGAAACCTCTCCCATGAGTTGGTGGCAGCCAAATCCTTTTTGCTGGATTCCCCCTTGTCCATGGAAGGGTTTTCCAGACACACTGGAAATGGCTGGGAGGGAGATGCTGAGAAGAATTCATCAAACTGGGACTGGGGACAGGTTCCTCTGGGCTTTAACTGTTCCTGGAGGAACCTGACAAGAATTGACCAAGCTGGGACTGGGGGCAGGTTCCTCTGGGCTTTAACTGGAGGAACCTGACAAGAATTGATCAAACTGGGACTGGGGATGTTTTCCTCTGGGCTTTAACTGCTCCTGGAGGAACCTGAGAAGAATTGATCAAGCTGGGACTGGGGATGGTTTCCTCTGGGCTCTAACTGGAGGAACCTGACAAGAATTGATCAAGCTGGGACTGGGGATGGTTTCCTCTGGGCTTTAACTGCTCCTGGAGGAACCTGACAAGAATTGACCAAGCTGGGACTGGGGATGGTTTCCTCTGGGCTTTAACTGCTCCTGGAGGAACCTGCATCCCAATTTTTAGCCATGCTGGGCTGATTTTTCCACCTCCCTGCCTCACTCCAGAGAGTCAGGGAGGGCATAAGAGGACTTTGGTGATGGAAACCTCTCCCATGAGTTGGTGGCAGCCAAATCCTTTTTGCTGGACTCCCCCTTGTCCCGTTTGGGCGCCGCAGCCATGACGGCGTCACCGAGAGCAGCAGGGGCTGGGCAGGGACTTCCCAGCAGGAATTTTGGGGTGGGGGACAAGCCCATGTCCTTCTTGGGGAAGGTCAGGAGGTTACTGGACTGTCCTGGAACTGGAGCACACTCACAGGTGCCATCTCATCTGTCCACTCCCCATGACCAGGTTGGAAGCGCTTCACCGTTTCCATATCATCTATCACCCGGACCACATCACCAACCCAAAAGGTGTTGAGCTACAAGAAAAAGAAAGTCATAAGCTTTTGGGGGATGAAGCCACCACACACACACAGAGACAAAAAATTAACAGTGATCAGCTCCCTCCACCCCACTCCCAAAAATCCCAACAAACAAGACACCCACTGAGTCAAAAAACAGAATTGCAAAACATAAATGCAGCTACCAAGACAATAAACACAGTCCAGTTCTCTGTTAGGCCAAGTGAACATTTAAGTAGGGAAATAATTGGGAACAGTTGTTCCAATAATTTGGAACAGTTTCCTAGCTTCTTTTGCTCCAAAAGGTTTATTATTAACACCAGATAAAGCACAGAAGTTTTCTTGGTCCATCTCCTCCTTACACCTGGCTTGGCCCTGGAGGTTTTAACTCACTCTAATAAGGAAGTGAAATGTTTGTTATTTCAAACAGAAGAGGGAAAGCAGGGTTTATCTGTGCTGGGAATTTGCCAGATGCTCCCTCTGCTCTCTGAGCTAGGAAGGGAGCCCTGTCAAATCACACTTTTCAGAGCAGACTGACTTTGTGCAGAACAGTCTGACACTGCACTTTCCACTGGTGTTGGGAGTTTTTTAGCACTGTGACCTTGCTCAGGTCAGAATTTTGTGGTCTTCCAGCAGCTTCTTCTATACCCAATTATCTCTATTTCTAATTATCCACTTCTCAAAGTCCTCAAACCTCTGGGGAAGGCCAGAGCTGTGAGCTTTAGAAATGCAGCCACAAAATTAGAAGAGCTGGATTAAAGACTCAGGAGAAATCAAAGAGACAAAGATGCAAAAGAGAACAACGTGGAGACAAAAAACAAGGAAGAACAAAAATAAAAAACCAAAGGGAAATTGTTGAAGAGGTTCAGCACGAGGGCAAGGCAGCTGCAGAAGGATGAGGGACTGGAAGCTGAAATTAAGAAACGCAGTTTACCTTCAGGACTGGCAAATAGAAAAGTTAAAAAACCCCCAGGATAATTGTGTTGAGAAGAGCTGAGTGCTCCTTCAGCAGCTCTGGGCTCCACCCAGCATTCCCAGAGAGCTCCTGCAGCATTCCTACCTTGGTCAGGGCCCCGGGGTGGAAGGTCCAGCGGGTGTCACTGTTGAACTGCACCCTCACGTCCCCCCTGTCGGTGATCCTGTGCACGGTGCCCGTCTGCCCGATGAACTGGGCACAGAAAACAGAACAGGGAAAGCTTCGAAAGGAATCACCTCGGTTCACAGAGGGGAGAGAAGGTACCCAGGGTAAATCACCCAGCATTCCCCATCCATGCTGCTCCCACATCTTTATTCTGTGTTTTCATACAGATCCAGCATTTCCCAGTCCTAAATTCTGCATTTTCCTGTTAATGCCAGCATTTCCAAGTCCTAAATTCTGCATTTTCCCATTAATGCCAGCATTTTCCTATCCTAATTCTGCATTTTCCTGTTAGTCCCAACATTTCCAAGTCCTAAATTCCTGTGAGTCCTAAATTCTGCATTTTCCCATTAATGCCAGCATTTCCCAGTCCTAAATTCTGCATTTTCCTGTTAATGCCAGCATTTCCAATTCCTGAATTCCTGCGAGTCCTAAATTCTGCATTTCCCATTAATGCCAGCATTTGCCAGTCCTAAATTCTGGATTTTCCTCTTAATGCCAGCATTTCCAATTCCTAAATTCCTGTGAGTCCTAAATTCTGCATTTTCCCATTCATCCCATTATTTCCCAATTCCTGTTTCTCTGTTTAATATCCCTCTCTACCCCTGCATTGCCCAAAAAACAGGAATTCAGGAGCACAGAGATTTAATAACCAGCAACAGACACAGCAACACCCAAAATCTACTTTGGGGGTGCATTCCTGAGCTGGAATTAAAAATCTCACAGCTCCACTGGCAGCTTTATTAAAGTTCATCAGAAGATGCCAAGTCCCTGCCTGCCAGGCTGAAAAAAAAAACCCAAAAAAGTTAAAATATTTCAGTTAAAATATTTCAGTTAAAATATTTCTGTTAAAAGATTTCCACATTGAAACTGAAATAACAGAGTTTGCCTTGACATTAATTTAAAGCCTGGTTTCAAAAAGTCTCCTCACCTATAGGGGAGGTCAGGCCAGGATAGATATTTAACAGATCTTATAGTTTTATGGTATTTATTCATGCTATTTACAGTAATGAGTGCCATTTCTATCTTTATTTCCTCCACTCTCTGTGGTTTTTTAAAACAACAGGTGACAGCAGACTGATGGCTCTTAATTTAAAGGCAAGATTAAGCTCCAAAAATCTGATATGGGCTGAGAAATTTTATCCCTGGCCAAGGACAGAGCCCAGTGTTGACAAAACACAAACTTTAATTACCATTACACAAAAAAGCCAAACAAGGAATGGATCCAGAACAGCAAAGGAAAGACTTGTGGCTCATTTAAAAACAAACAATCTAGACTGTTGTTGTTTTTTGGTTTTTTTTGCTTCCAAGACTTTTGCAAAGATCCACGAGGCCATTTTCATCCAACAGAGCCTAAAAATAACTCTGACTCCAGCGTCCTATCACTAAAAAAAAATAAATCTGCATTTGTGACTCAGTTCAACTCTGAGGGCACACAGAGATGTTCTGGTGATTTCCTGAGCAGTGCAGAAGGAGGGAGAGGCTGCAATGGTACCCAGGGACTCACCTCAGCCATTTTGGGATTCCAGCCCCCGTGGCCCTCCTGCATCTCCCGCAGGATGTCGATGTCCAGCAGGCACTTCACCTTGTCCCCGTGCTGGAAGGGATGGCTGTCTGTGCTCTCCTTCCTCTGCAGCTCTGCTGGCTTCCCTGGGGACAGCAAGGACAGCACCACAGGCATGCAGGGGGCACTCACTTACCCTGGGTGCCTTACAAGGGCTGAAAATTGACTTTAATTGGGGCAGAATGGAGCAAACCCCTTGTCATGCCCTATACTCTGTAGGGCAGCACCACAGGCATGCAGGGGGCACTCGCTCACCCTGGGTGCCTGAAAATTGACTTTAACTGGGGCAGAATGGTGCAAAGCCCTTTTCATGCCCTATACTCTGTAGGACAGCACCCACAGGCATGCAGGGGGCACTCACACACCCTGGGTGCCTTACAAGGGCTGAAAATTAACATTATTTAGGGTAGAATGGAGCAAACCCCTTTTCATGCCCTATACACTGTAGGGCAGCAGAGAAATCAGTAGGATTTAACTCCAATTATATTAATAATTACATGATATTACAATTCTATTTTATAATTTACAATTACAATTCTAGTATAACTACACTATATTAAACCCCCTTTTCATGCCCTATACACTCTATAGGGCAGCAGAGAAATCAGTAGGATTTAACTATAATTACACTAATAATTACATGATATTCCAATTCTATTTTACAATTTACAATTACAATTCTATTATAATTACACTATATTAAAACCCCTTGTCATGCCCTATACACACTGTAGGGCAGCACCACAGGCATGCAGGGGGCACTCACTCACCCTGGGTGCCTTACAAGGGCTGAAAATTGACTTTAATTGGGGCAGAATGGAGCAAACCCCTTTTCATGCCCTATACACTGTAGGGCAGCAGAGAAATCAGTAGGATTTAACTCCAATTATATTAATAATTACATGATATTACAATTCTATTTTATAATTTACAGTTACAATTCTACTATAACTACACTATATTAAACCCCCTTTTCATGCCCTATACACTCTATAGGGCAGCAGAGAAATCAGTAGGATTTAACTCTAATTATATTAATAATTACATGATATTCCAATTCTATTTTACAATTTACAATTACAATTCTATTATAATTACACTATATTAAAACCCCTTGTCATGCCCTATACACTCTGCAGGACAGCACCACAGGCATGCAGGGTGCACTCACACACTCACCCTGGGTGCCTTACAAAGGGCTGAAAATTAACATTAATTAGGGCAGAATGGAGCAAACCCCTTTTCATGCCCTATACTCTGTAGGGCAGCAGAGAAATCAGTAGGATTTAACTCTAATTACACTAATAATTACATGATATTACAATTCTATTTTATAATTTACAGTTACAATTCTAGTATAACTACACTATATTAGAACCCCTTTTCATGCCTATACACCCTATAGGGCAGCAGAAAAATCAGTAGGATTTAACTCTAATTATATTAATAATTACATGATATTCCAATTCTATTTTACAATTTACAATTACAATTCTATTATAATTACACTATATTAAAACCCCTTTTCATGCCCTATACACTCTATAGGGCAGCAGAGAAATCAGTAGGATTTAACTCTAATTATATTAATAATTACATGATATTCCAATTCTATTTTACAATTTACAATTTTACAATTACAATCCTATTGCAATTACACTATATTAATAAAACAGCTCCAGCAAGAGCCATTTTGTCCCTTCTGAATGCCTCTCAGGCCGTGGCAGACACCAGGAGCTGTTCTTAGCAATCCACTCACCCACAGGTGCTGTTCAGACATGCCCACACAGCACCCAAAATTAGTTCTCCCCACCACAGGCAGGCACAGAATTCACTCTGAGCAGTTCCTTACCCTCCCACCCATCCCATGCATCCCCACCCCTGGAATCCAGCTCCTCATCCAACCCTTCCCTCCCCTCATGCTCTTGGCCAAGGTGCTCAGGGGAGAGAAAAGTTTGAGAAGGGCTGGGAAAAACCTGCCTGAAAAGTTTTATGGGATAAAAAGCCCTGATTGTGCTGCTGCAAACACCAGAACTGCCCCCTCTTCTGTTTTCCTTCAGGGGAGCCAAAGATGGTCCCTGCACCTCGTTAAAAGAAAAACAACCCCACAGCTAAACTACAACTGAGTAAAAAAAAGCTTCAAGTCCAAAAACACAAGGAGTCTCCTTGGACTTAAGAGGAAAGGGGGATTGCAGCAAATTGCCAGTACAGTCATCACTTTTTCACATCACTTTTTCTAATTTTTTTTGATTGTTCCATTCTCCAAACTCTCCCTTTGGTCATATTCCCCCTTTTGGCTCCACCAGGAGAGTGTTTGCTCCCTAAAAGCACAGTGAACACCAGCCTGCCTGAAGAATGAAAAGCTTTGGATTGACAAATGTGACAAAAGTGAGAAAAGTTGGGTTCTCTGTAGCAGAGTGGGAATTTCCTGCATTTCCAGCAGAGGTTGCATTCCTTGGGATAGAACTGTGGGCATCTGAGGGTTTTAACACTGAAAGTCCAAACTAAATTTCATCAATCACTCTGAGATCAAGCAGGATGTTCACACACAAACCAAATCCTCTCGAATGCTGCTCATTATGTGGGAACTTTAGAAAACCAGGAGGTGGTTTTGTCTTCCAAACAAAAAAATGGCTCCAGCAGCGCCAACGGCCGCGCGGATCACAACCCCTCAACAAAGACTTCACCCAGCAAAAGCTTTGTCTCCAAACCCACCTAATTTTGGGAGGTGCTCCTTGTAGTAGAAGCCCCCAGAAGCCTCCACGGTACATTTGAGGTCCACTTTTCCCTTGTGGCCCACCCTGTAGACGTTGGTGGTTCCGTCTGCCCAGGTGACGCTGGCGACGCTGCGGCCGGTCTCCACGTCCCAGCCCCGGATATCCACCACGCGGCCCGTCTTGCCCTCACCCCCTGAGGGGAGGGAAAAAAAAAGGTAAATCAGGAAAACTGGATCATGAGACAACTCCTTTTGGGTGATTAGGAGGGGATCTCTGTGTTAAAGTTGATTTTGGAGTGATTCTGTGGAGGATTCCTGGTGTGCAGGAGCGTGGCCTAGTTGGGGAATGCACACGTGGTGTCATGGCACCACACTGTGGCAACAAAAATACTCAGCAGTGCTGCAAGATCCAGGATCCAACTGCTAAAGATCCACCCAGCATCTTTAAATCTCTCCCCAACACCATCCACGGGCAAGATCCAAGATCCAAGTGCTAAAGATCCACCCAGGATCTTTAAATCTCTCCCCAACACCATCCACAGGCAAGATCCAAGATCCAACTGTTAGAGATCCACCCAGCACCTTTAAATCTCTCCCCAACACCATCCATGGGCAAGATCCAAGATCCAACTGTTAGAGATCCACCCAGCACCTTTAAATCTCTCCCCAACCCCATTCATGTGCTGCAAGATCCAAGATCCAAGTGCTAAAAGCCACCCAGGATCTCTAAATCTCTCCCCAACCCTATCCATGTGCTGCAAGATCCAAGTGCTAAAGATTCACCCAGCATCTTTAAATCTCTCCCCAACACCATCCACGGGCAAGATCCAAGATCCAACTGTTAGAGATCCACCCAGCACCTTTAAATCTCTCCCCAACCCCATCCATGTGCTGCAAGATCCAAGATCCAAGTGCTAAAGATCCACTCAGGATCTCTAAATCTCTCCCCAGTTCCATCCATGTGCTGCAAGATCCAAGTGCTAAAGATCCACCCAGGATCTTTAAATCTCTCCCCGACCCCATCCATGTGCTGCAAGATCCAAGATCCAAGTGCTAAAGATCCACCCAGGATCTTTAAATCTCTCCCCAACCCCATCCAGGAGGGGGAACATCAAATAAACTTGGTTTTCCTCACGAAAGGAGCCTGAAGGATGCAGAAGAGGAGGATGGATGTGGGGAGGTGGATGTGGCTGGGCCCTGGGACTCTGATCCAAGAGACAACACAGTGAAGGCAATCAGGGCTCGCAGATTCCCAATTTGGGCAAGTCCCAACACTTCCCCAGGACTTCTCCAAACAAGGACAGCAAGATCTGTCTCACTGAGGAACTCCTGATTATCTGCAAATCCTGAAATCCAACGCCTGAAGGAGCTGAACTCCTCATTCCTCAGCACAATGTAAAGGTTTTTGGGGTTTGCTGGCAGCTCTACTCACGACAAGCCCATGGCTGTGGATGGGGCAGCTCCACCAAAACCAGAGCCAGAATTCTTGCAATGTGTATCTTAACAGCTGATTTTTCACTCTCAGGAAGACATTTAAATGATTTATCCAGAACCAGTGCTGGAGCTATAGTTATCCAGTTAAATTCTGGGTTATCCTATTTAAATTCTGTTTAATTTCAGATTCAGTTATCCCATTTAAAGAAACTAAATTCTTAATTTCTTTTTTTTCCCAGCAGAGAGCAGCTGAGGGGTGGATTCAGGGCTCCTCTCCCTGCTTCTGCTCACGGAGCTGCTTTCAGGTCAGCAGCACTGTCAGCAACCCAAGTCTCAGACATGTAAATGCTGCTGTGATCTCCAGAGGATGGATAAGCTGCATTGAGAATAAGCTGATTATTTACTCTCAGACCCTGCAAGGATCCCCATCCTCCCCTGAACCCAGGGCTGCAATAAATGGCAGAGTCAACTTTGGAAACCTTTGAACTTTTGACTTAATTCTTGAGGGGGAAAAGGAGCTGTAAACATCACAGGGTGTGTGCAGGGCTCTGGGACAGAGGGGCAGGAAAGCTCCCTCAGCCCTGGGGCAGCACTCAGCAACTGCTGTCACTGACCTGGGGACAGGAACTACACCCCAAAAGCAGTTAAAAAATAACATTTTTGTTCCATTGCATTCTCAGCCTGAAGGTTTCAATTCCTACAGAAAGCAGGACAGGCACTACACCCCAAAACCAGTTAAAATAACATTTTTGTCCCATTACAGTCTCAGTCTGAAGATTCAATTCCTACAGAAAGCAGGACAGGCACTACACCCCAAAACCAGTTAAAATAATATTTGTGTCCCACTGCAGTCTCAGCCTGAAGGTTTCAATTCCTACAGAAAGCAGAATAGGCACTACACCCCAAAATCAGCTAAAAAACCATATATAAATAAATAGCTATATATTTTTAAAAATAGATAAATATAAAAATAGGAATAAAATATAATTATTAATTA
The DNA here is from genome assembly GCF_051311805.1 of Agelaius phoeniceus. Taxonomy (NCBI): domain Eukaryota; kingdom Metazoa; phylum Chordata; class Aves; order Passeriformes; family Icteridae; genus Agelaius; species Agelaius phoeniceus. Next base: position 6,502,626 of record NC_135288.1, read on the forward strand.
TAAATACAAAAATACAAACATGAGCTTAGAAATGTAAATATAAATGGTAAACATATAAATTAAATATTATAATATAAAATATAAATAAGAATTAAAATTTAAATTATAAAAGAAAATATAAATATAAATATAAAAGAAAATATAAATATAAATATAAATATAAAATATGGATATAAATATAAAATATGAATTAAAATTAAAATATGAAATATAAAAAGTAATATATAAATATAAAATATAAATTAAAATGGAAAGAAAAATAAAACATCAACTATTAAATAAAAAGAAAATAAAAACATTAAATATTAAATAACTTAAACTATAAACTATAAAATCAAAATATATTTAAAAATTAAATATTTTTAACATAGATACATTTAAATATATATAAAAAATCAAATTCTACAGGCCATCCAAAAGCAGCTTACCATCCTGGTTGCCCCACTCCCAGTCAGGCCCACGCACCACTTTAGCCCCCTGGAAAGTCCCTTTTAGGGTGATGCGAGTCAGATTCTGCCGAGGGCTCACGAGGACCCTGCAAAAACAAAACCAGAGGAAGAAATGAATTTGTTGTTGTTGTTGCAGAAGTGCCAAAGCTCCGTTCCAGCTGAGGGCTGGGCCACGAGGACCCCCCCTCATTTCAGGGTAATGACATTTTTGGGGTGGCCCTGCAGGGAGGCAGGGATGGAGCCCAGCACGTTCTGCAAGCAGAGGCTCAGAGCAGCAGGGCTGTGAATTCTGGAACGTTCCAGGCTCTGCCCTGCACTCCCAGCCCAGCACAGACCCCCCAGTGCAGGGAGAAGGAGAGAGGCACCTACGTGATGGTGAAGAGGGGGTCAGATGTCCTGTTAAAGCAGCTCCCAATGCCCATAATGTCACAGAGACAGCCCCTCTGCTGTCCCCAGGCTGCCACAAAGGCTCCTCATCAGCCAGCAAGGCACCAAAATCCACAGAAACCTGCCTGGCTGTTCAGCCAGAGTACAATCCAAAAATCCTCCTCATCAGTCACCAAGCCACCAAAATCCACAGGGACTGTCTGTCTGCTCACCCAGAGTACAGTCCTTTTTCAGAGTACAATCCTTTTTCAGGACACAATCCAAAAAGCCACCAAAATCCACGGAAACCTGCCTGGCTGTTCAGCCAGGGTACAATCAAAAAAGCCACCAAAATCCACAGAAACCTGCCTGGCTGTTCAGCCAGGGTACAATCAAAAAAGCCACCAAAATCCACAGAAACCTGCCTGGCTGTTCAGCCAGGGTACAGTCCCTTTTCAGAGTACAATCCTTTTTCAGGACACAATCCAAAAAGCCACCAAAATCCACAGAAACCTGCCTGGCTGTTCAGCCAGGGTACCATCAAAAAAGCCACCAAAATCCACAGGGACTGCCTGTCTGCTCAGCCAGAGTACAATCCAAAAATCCTCCTCATCAGTCACCAAGCCACCAAAATCCGTGGGGACTGTCTGGCTGCTCAGGTTCAGGGTACAATCCCTTTTTGAGGTAAAATCCACAAAGCCTTCTCATCAGTCACCAAAATCCACAGGGACTGCCTGGCTGCTCAGGTTCAGGGTACAATCCACAAAGCCACCAAAATACCCCAGGGTCCTGCCTGGCTGCTCAGCCAGGGCACAATCCCTTTTCGAGGTAAAATCCACCAAGCCTTCTCATCAGTCACCAAAATCCACAGGGTCCTGCCTGGCTGCTCGCTCAGGGTCCGATCCCTTTCCTTGGTGCCCCAATCCCTTTTCAGGCCCCAATCCCTTTTCAGGCGCCCCAATCCCTTTTCCAGGTGCCCCAATCCATGCCCCTGGAGCCAGACAGGCTCTTGGCAAGCCCCAGCCCAGACAGGGCAGCCCGAGTTCAGCAGCTGCTGCTCAGGGCAAGGGGAGGGGAAGCTTCCTGGGGGTAGGGCTGACCTCAGAGCATTTCTTTTCCTTCTAATACCTCCAGAGGGAAGGTGGAGACTCAGGGGGATAAAAAGCTTAGGCTTGAACTTAAGTGTTTACTTATCCAGCAAATGCTTAAGTCTTTTCCTTTTCTTGACCTGTTAGCAGATCTCCCACCTGTGGTTTACAACCCTGTGGGTTTCAAAAGAGGGAGGGACTATTTATGCCTTGCTGTTATAATGAGTAATAATTAATATTCATGAATTAGCCAGGCTGGAGCTCAGCAGCAGGAAAATGAAGGCCCTGTGTTTGGAGGGTTGAGATTTTGTCTGCTTTGAGCACCATCGAGGCTGGATATTGTTATGAAAGAAGATAATGACAGTGGAGGGAAAGGCTCAGCTATAAAGAGCCAGTGCTCAGCACTCATTTTATTGCACTGTCAGGCACTACAGACTGGCTTCAAAAACCAGCATGGATCTGGGTACAGCCTCTGAAACAGCCTGGATGTCTCCACTGCATTTTGTTCAATGCTTTTTCTAATAATTTATCAAAGATGTCCGAGCCAAGCCCTGAGACAAAGTGATAAAAATATAACTCTCTCTTCCAAAGCCTCCTCTCACAAGGGATGGGATTCAATGCAAAGATTCTTAGTGATAGTAAAATAGAGCACCAAGCTGAGCTTAAGATGTTTAAGTAGCAAAATATCCACCCCTCGTTCTATTCTTAGCAGAAGTTCCCTTTTTGGATTATCATGTAACAGCAGCCATTCCCCAGCTCAACCCTCTCACATTAACCTGCCACCTCCTCTGAAATTTGTGGATGGAGACCAAAAAAACAAAGCTGATCAATTTAGAAAGCTGAGTTTCCTTAAAAAAGGAAATTGTGAGAAACTCCCATCTCCTGTCCTGCTGAAATTCTGGGGCCAGAAGTGCCAGAATTCCCCAGTCTCACCAAAAATTCTGACCCCGATTCTGATGCAAGCACCAAATCTCCTCGGCCAAAGATTCTTATCAAGGTTTTAATCTAATTCAATGTTTTGCTTCAAATACTGGATAACAACCAAAGTTACCCAGTGTGATGCAAAAATACCCCTGGGATAAATTTAATCACTGTGCTGCTGCCTTTAATAACAAATGTAATAACAGATTTAATTATGACAGCACGAGTCTGCAGCCATTTCTGCCCTGCAAATTCCAAGGATATTAAATTACTGCAGGGCCCAGAGAGCACTTGGGAGCATGAAGTGTCCAGAATGAAGTTGTGGCTCTCTGGGGACCACTCCCTGGGGATCTTCTGCCTGCTCCAGCTTCTCTGAGGGGCTGATTTGGGTTTTGACACCCCTGAGCTGCATCTGGAACAGCAGCATCACCCCTGCTTTTACAGAGAGGGATGGGAGACCCAAATCCACTGATCTGGAGGAATTCAAACAAAAACTACTTTAAATTGGCAGCAGCAAGCCAGAGCTCCTTCACACCAGGCATGGCTGATGTGTTTAGTGGGATTTTTCTGGTGCACAAAGTTCTTATCTGAAGAAATAAACATAACTAAGAGGACCAAGAAGTAGAAGGGATGGTGACCCTGTAAAGTGGCAGCCCATAAACCTGTGATAATAAATAAATAAATATCACACTAAACCCTTCATAAAGGCACAGCTCTAAACCAGATTTTCAACTCATGGGAGACACAAACCCACATCCCAGCCAGGAAACACCGAGATCCACCTCCAGAAAGGCCAAAACACGAAGATCCTGCAGGAACTACAGACAAAAGTGACCTCAAAGCAAGGAACTACAGACAAAAGTGACCTCAAAGCAAGAAATCCCAGGTTTTTTAATCCCCCCAGCAAAGCCTCTCCTGAAACTCTTCCAGCAGAGGATAAAGGAGGCACTTCTGACAGATGGCTGCTGGCTGCTCAAGCAGGAACCAGCCTAGGATCAGGATCACAGAAACCTATTTCAGGAGCTGCCTTCACCCAGATTTTGCCCCTTCTCAATCCTCCCCGGCTGCGGCGGGAGGCTCACTCACGGCTGGGAGTGCGCGGTCTCGTAGCGCTCGAAGGCGTGCGCCAGGTCGTGCTTGTTGTTCATGTAGCACTGGGTGCAGAGGTCGTAGTCGAAGCACAGCTTGCACTTCCACCTCATGCCGCGGATGCCGTGCTTCTTGCAGCAGTCGCAGATGATGTTGGGGTGCCGGACACCTGCGCAAGGGAAAGGGAAAGGGAGATCCACAGGAATTCCAGGGAAAACCGAGATTTTAGAAGCACCCTACCAGCATTACAGAGTGCCAAACCCTTCCAGAAAAGGATCTTTGATATCCATAGGAATTCCACGGAAAATCAAGATTTTAGAAGCACCCTTCTGGCAAACTGCAAAATGCCAAACCTTTCCAGAAATGGACCTTTGAGAGCCACACAAATTCCAGGGGAAATCAGGATCTTAGAACCGCCCTTCCGGCACACCGCAGAGTGCCAAACCCTTCTAGAAAAAGATCTTTGATATCCATAGGAATTCCAGGGAAAATCAGGATCTTAGAACCACCCTAATGGCACACTGCAAAATGCCAAACACGTCCAGAAAAGGACCTTTGATATCTACAGGAATTCCAGGGAAAATCAGGATCTTAGAACCGCCCTTCCAGCATTGCAGAGTGCCAAACCTTCCAGAAAAGGACCTTTGATATCCACAGGAATTCCAGGGAAAATCAAGATTTTAGAAGCAACCTACCAGCACTGCAGAGTGCCAAATCCTTCTAGAAATGGACCTTTGAGAGCCACACAAATTCCAGGGAAAATCAGGATCTTAGAACCGCCCTTCCGGCACACTGCAGAGTGCCAAACCCTTCTAGAAAAAGACCTTTGATATCCACAGGAATTCCAGGGAAAATCAGGATCTTAGAACTGCCCTTCCAGCACCCTTCCAGCATTGCAGAGTGCCAAATCCTTCTAGAAAAGGATCTTTGAGAGCCACACAAATTCCAGGGAAAATCAAGATTTTAGAAGCATCCTTCCAGCACTGCAGAGTGCCAAATCCTTCCAGAATTGGATCTTTGAGATCCACAGGAATTCCAGGGAAAATCAGGATCTTAGAACTGCCCTTCCAGCACCCTTCCAGCATTGCAGAGTGCCAAATCCTTCTAGAAATGGACCTTTGAGAGCCACACAAATTCCAGGGAAAATCAGGATCTTAGAACCGCCCTTCCGGCACACTGCAAAGTGCCAAACCCTTCCAGAAAAGGATCTTTGATATCCATGGGAATTCCAGGGAAAATCAGGATCTTAGATCCACCCTAATTGCACACTGCAAAGTGCCAAACCCTTCTAGAAAAGGACCTTTGAGAGCCACAGAAATTCCAGGGAAAATCAGGATCTTAGAACCGCCCTTCCAGCATTGCAGAGTGCCAAATCCTTCCAGAATTGGATCTTTGAGATCCACAGGAATTCCAGGGAAAATGTAGATTTTAGAAGCACCCTACCAGCATTACAGAGTGCCAAACCCTTCCAGAAAAGGATCTTTGATATCCACAGGAATTCCAGGAAAAATCAAGATTTTAGAAGCACCCTTCCAGCACTGCAGAGTGCCAAATCTGGCACTCTGGTGCCAAAGGTGTCCCAGGTGCCAAAGGCTGTCCCAGCACTTGGGACAGGGACAGGAGGTGGCTGTGCCCCTGCTCCAGCAGAGCCTTTGCACAGAGAAACATGAAATGAAATTCCTTACAAATCACACAGACACGCACAAGTAAGGTTCTAAATTACTGCTGGGTTATTTGGCCACCAACAAATCCCAGCATTGCTGCGCAGGCAGTGAGCAGAGGCTGGCACAGGGATGGCAGCACCAGGGGCTGTGCCCTTGCCCATGCCCTGCTCCAGCAGAGCCTTTGCACAGAGAAACATGAAATGAAATTCTTTACAAATCACACAGAGAGAAACATGAAATGAAATTCTTTACAAATCACACAGAGAGAAACATGAAATGAAATTCTTTACAAATCACACATTACATTACATTAAATTCTTTACAAATAAGGTTCTAAATTACTGCTGGGTTATTTGGCCACCGACAAACCCCAGCATTGCTGTGCAGGCAGCGAGCAGAGGCTGGCACAGGGGCAGGGGTGCTGGGGGCAGGAAGGGCAGTGCCAGGGGCTGTGCCCTTGCCCATGCCCTGCTCCAGCAGAGCCTTTGCACAGAGAAACATGAAATGAAATTCTTTACCAATCACACAGACACACACAAAGAAGGTTCTAAATTACTGCTGGGTTATTTGGCCACCAACAAACCCCAGCATCGCCGTGCAGGCAGCGAGCAGAGGCTGGCACAGGGGCAGGAATGGCAGCTGTGCCCTTGCCCATGCCCTGCTCCAGCACAGAGAGAAACATTACATTCAATTCTTTACAAATCTCACAGACACGCACAAATAAGGTTCTAAATTACTGCTGGGTTATTTGGCCACCACCAAACCCCAGCATCGCCGCGCAGGCAGCGAGCAGAGGCTGGCACAGGGGCAGGGGTGCTGGGGGCAGGAAGGGCAGTGCCAGGGGCTGTGCCCTGCTGTGCTCACCTATCTGGGCGTTGTCATAGAGCAGCAGGTCGTAGGCGCCCTGGAAGCCCGTGCGGTAGTTGGTCCTGTTGCCCTGGTCCCACTGCACCACCACGGTCTTGTCGGGCGTGGTGGGGCTGCCCGTGCGGCCGATCTCCACCACGGTGCCCACGTTGCCCTCGCCGCTGTCCTGGCTGCCCCACTTCCAGTCCACTCCACGGACGACCCTCATCCCCACCTGCATGCTGGCATGGGGCTCCAGGTCCATGGATCTGCACAGCAAACCCTACAAGCGCTCCTGCACTGGGGGCTCGCAGGCGGGCGGGCTCAGCATGGTCAGCACGCCTGGGGGGAAACAACAGCAGGTCAGGGGTGCCGCTCCTCACATCACATCTGCCCCCCAGAATGATCTGCCTGCAAAAAAAGCCTGAAAAAAAATAATAGATAAATAGAAAAATAATAATAGATAAATCTGTTTCACTCGCTGTGAAAAATGTGTATTTTATGACTGGCTTTTGGCAAATATTCAAATGAATGTTATATGTGTTATGTCAGAAAGCGATGCTGTATTAATTTTTTTTAGTAGTGTGCTAAATATAGTTTTAGGTTATAACAAAATGTTAAAATATAAACTATATGTAAGATACTTTTTTAAAGAAAGGACTTGCACTGAGATAGCAGCCACAGGACACCTGAATCTTTCAGAGAAAGAGAATTTATTGCTCTCTTCTTCCCACCTCACTCAGTCCTGAAGACACCATCAGGATTCAGAGGAAGAAGCTGACACTGACCAGAGAGAATCCTGTGTTTGAATGGAATTTATGCATCACTAATGAGGTGTAAGAATATGCAACAGGTTATTGGTTTAGGTCATAACAAAATGTTAAAATATAAACTATATGTAAGATACTTTTTTAAAGAAAGGATTTGCAGTGAGAGGGCAGCCACAGGACACCTGAATCTTTCAGAGAAAGAGAATTTATTGCCCCATTATCAGAAGAAACTTCCTCCTGCCTCACTCAGCCCTGAAGACACCATCAGGATTCAGAGGAAGAAGCTGACACTGACCAGAGAGAATCCCGTGTTTGAATGGAATTTATGCATCACTAATGAGATGCATGAATATGCAACAGGTTATTGGCTTAGGTCATAACATAATGTTAAAATAGAAACTGTGCTATGTAAGATTTTTTTTTCTAAAGAAAGGACTCACAGTGAGATAGCAGCCACAGGACACCCAAATCTTTCAGAGAAAAAGAATTTTTTGCTCCATTATTAGAAGAAACTTCCTCCTGCCTCACCCAGCCATGAAGATGCCCTCAAGATTAAGAGGAAAAAGCTGACACTGCCCAGACAGAATCCTGTATTTAAATGGGATTTATGCATCATGTATGAGGTGTATGAATATGCAACAGGCTGTTGCTTTTAAGGGTTAATCCTCTGTTAATGTGGGTCCTTTTTCAGGCTTATTTTGCCCAGAAAAAGGTACCTGGATCTCTGTAACTCTTTGTATTTATTGTCTCATATTATCCTAATCCAAATAGTCCAAACTATTATTACTCTAATTACATTGCTGTTTTTACAACCATTTTATTATTACTAAACTTTGAAAATTTTAAAAACAATTGATTGGCGTTTTTCACATTCACAAATGGGATTCTCACAGCTTTAGCAGTGATGGGAGTGATACAAAAACTAACCAGGCTTCCAAGGCTCATCAGCATCTCCAATAATATCCAAAAACTTCTTCCAGAGAGCTGAGCATGAGGCAAGGGAACTGGGCAAGGAGTCTACAAAATTCCAGTGCCAGCCCTTGATTCCAAACTCAGGAATAAGCACAGAGACACAACAGCAGCAGAACAAACAAGCACAGCAAATAAAATCGAAATAAATGAGCAAGAAAGCACCAGCAGCAGGACTTTAGCAATAAAAGTGAATTTCAGTCATTTTTTCAGGAAGTCTCCTCACATGCATCTCATCTTTTTACAGCACTGTCAAGTTTCACTTGCCCTTCAAGTCAGTTTTGGTTTTGATTTGAGGACACGGGAAGTTTAAAAATTTGAAAAAATCATTTGCCTGTCTGCCTGCCCAAGTAAGGGCAGTGCTTCAAAACCATGGTGAATGTCAGAATAATTTCAGTCCTTTCCTGTGATTTACCCACGAGCTAGAGCAGGAACAGGGCAGGGCTGCTCCACCTGCATAAACCCAGCAGATTTAGGGCTGGGATCAGTGAGGCAGGGCCAGCTTTCCCAAGTGTTGCCATGACAATGAGGTGAACACCACACAAATGCAGCACATCCTCAGTTCTGAATGAAATCAGATTCTTAAAGCAAGCAGATTCTCAAATCCTTGTTTCTCTCTTTACCAGCACAGGACAGAGAAGAGGAATGTGGCTTTCAACATGCAGAGCCTGGAAAAATCTCCTGTAGCATCCTTGGGTATCACTGGATCTTCCTCATGAGCTACCCACAACACCCAGATTTTCTCAAAAATTGGAAAAAAAGGCCCAAGAGGCTGCCAAGGGATGAAAATGGCAGGAGCAGAGCTGCCCCAGTGCCAGGACACAGAGGGTGGGGAGCTGCTCCAGCTGAGGGGATGAGCTCAGCCCCAGCAGCAGCTCTGGGCCCTGGGATGAGCTGTCAACGCTGCCACCCACCAATAAAAACATCTGAAACCACCAAACCCTAAAAATAAACCCATCCTCCAGCCAAACATCCCCTTTTGAATGCATGGAGGAGTGGTTTGATGCAAAACCACCACCAAAAAAAAAAAATGATGCACGAAAAAATGATCTGTGCTCAGCCTCAGGATGTCTGCAGCTTCAGCCTGCCCCTGGCCTCACTGCTGTGACATCCAAACACCTGGCACAGCAGGACAGCGTCAAAGCCAGCTGTCCTTGTGAACTCCACACCATTCTTTTCACTCCACATCATTCTTTTCACTCCACATCCAGATCTTTCATCTGTTTTTGTGGGGGTGGATGTGGCACTGCTGAGCTGGGGGTGCACCGGTGTGCGCTGTCTGTGTGAGAGCAGGAATTAGCAAAGAATATCCTTTGTGGCAGGAATTAGCAAAGAATATCCACTGTGCCCCAAAAAGAGCAGGAATTTTCCAAGAATATCCATTGTGTCCCACAAAGATCAGGAATTACCCAAGAATATCCATTGTACACCACAAAGATCAGGAATTACCCAAGAATATCCATTGTGCCTCACAAAGAGCAGGAATTACCCAAGAATATCCTTTGTGTCAGGAATTATCCAAGAATATTCTTAGTGCCCCAAAAAGAGCAGGAATTATCAAAGAATATCCAGTGTGTCCCACAAAGATCAGGAATTATCCAAGAATATCCATTGTGCCCCACAAAGAGCAGGAATTTTCCAAGAATATCCATTGTGCCCCACAAAGATCAGGAATTATCCAAGAATATCCATTGTACACCACAAAAATCAGGAATTATCAAAGAATATCCATTGTACACCACAAAGAGCAGGAGTTACCCAAGAATATCCATTGTACACCACAAAGAGCAGGAATTTTCCAAGAATATCCATTGTACACCACAAAGATCAGGAATTATCAAAGAATATCCTTTGTGTCAGGAATTATCAAAGAATATCCTTTGTACCTCACAAAGATCAGGAATTACCCAAGAATATCCATTGTACCTCACAAAAATCAGGAATTATCAAAGAATATCCATTGTACACCACAAAGAGCAGGAATTACCCAAGAATATCCATTGTACACCACAAAGAGCAGGAATTATCAAAGAATATCCTTTGTGTCAGGAATTATCAAAGAATATCCTTTGTACCTCACAAAGATCAGGAATTACCCAAGAATATCCATTGTACACCACAAAGAGCAGGAATTATCCAATAATATCCATTGTGCCCCACAAAGATCAGGAATTATCAAAGAATATCCAGTGTGCCCCACAAAGATCAGGAATTATCAAAGAATATCCTTTGTGTCAGGAATTATCCAAGAATATCCATTGTGCCCCACAAAGAGCAAGAATTACCAAAGAATATCCTTTGTGTCAGGATTTATCCAAGAATATCCATTGTGCCCCACAAAGAGCAGGAATTTTCCAAGAATATCCTTTGTGCCCCACAAAGGTCAGGAACTTTCCAAGAATATCCTTAATAAACCCCCATTTCCCCGTGCACTTTTCCCACAGCTTTTGGATGCTGCTGGAGCTCAGCTGCGCTCCTGTGAGGCTGAAATCCTTCAAAGGAGCTGCCAGTGCTGCAAAAAGCAGCAGCAGCCCTTGCTGGGGCCCTGAGGATGCCCTTCCTAACCTGAATATTCCATTTTCCACACAAGTGCATCCTGCACTCCCATCTCCTCTCCTCGGGGGAGATGCAGAGCGGGAGGAAAAAGCTGCTCAAAATCTCAGCATTATCGACTTCCCTGAGTGGAAATGTTTCACTCACTGAAGCAAATATTCTCCTCCCTTGATGCTGGCCTGGGCTGTAATTATATAATTATATTCCAGGTAGAGCTGACAGAAAGAATTCAGAAAGAAAATCATCAGTTTCCCATGGGAATTTCAAGTAGCCATGAAGGAATAATCCAGATTTCTGAATTCTCATTCATTCTGACCTTGCCTGCTGTGACACGGGAAAGAGCAGCCTCTCAGTTTTAGGAAAACCCACTAAAAGTTAATTGGAAAAAAAAAGGGAAATACTCCCAGCTTTCAGCCCACAGAAATTTTAGCTGCAGTAATTGTGGCAACTTTCTGCCAATATTTCAATATTTCAGCCCAATTTCCACCTGGTGGGAGGCAAAGGTTGCTGCTGGTGTGGCCTCACAGCAAACAGAAGCCAGCTGACAAAAATCAGTGCCTGGTGATCACATTATTTGAACAGCATGGTAAACAGAGGACATCTTTAAAAGAAAAATAAAAGAAAAAAAAAAAAGAGCTTTTTTCTTCCCTTTACACTTATTTTACAGTTTGAATTCTCTTGAGGTGAATTGCTCCATGTTAGAGAGATTTGCCCATGCAGGAGATGCTTCCTCAGGTCATTTCAAAGCACACATTTCCCCAAAATTCCCAATTTCCCCAACTGATCAGCCCCCAAATCAGCCAGAATTACACTGAGCATTTGAAAATAACACCACTGCCCACTTCTTACTCTTTTCATTCTCTTTGACTCTTCCAGTGCCTTTAAATAAATTCTGATCAGGCCATTGGAAGTGCAGATTAATCAGCTACCACCACTGTAAAGCTTCAGGACTTAATTTTGCATATCCTCACATCAAAAATATCAACATAACTTTGGTGTCCTGGCTAAATTAACCAACTCATACTGAATTAAAAACTGCTGGGTTTTAGCACTTTTTCCACTATTTCAAGACTTAATTTTGTATATCCTCACACCAAAAATATCAACACGATTTTGGTGTCCTGGCTGAATTAACCAGCTCCTATTGAATTAAAAACTCATGGTTTTAGCACTTTTTCCACTATTTCAGGACTTAATTTTGCATATTCTCATGTCAAAAATATCAACATAACTTTGGTGTCCTGGCTGAATTAACCAGCTCCTATTGCATTAAAATCTGCTGGGTTTTAGCACTTTCTCCTGTGAGTATTTCCCCACAGAATTAAGGCTCTGCAGGGTTCTCCCCCTTTCCTGACACAAATTTCACAGCTCAATGCACCATCAATTATTGTTCCCTACCTGCAAGGCAGAAATAAACCCTTTTGTGTGCTTTAATAACAACACAACCAGCATCAAATAGCTCTGCTCAAGGCTTACAGCTGCTAAGTTTATTACCCAGCTTAGCATTTCATGCCAAAAACCTGAAATTCACACAAGTACAGCTGCCATTAGATGGAAATAGAGCAGAAAAGCAGCAAAACACACAGAAAATCAATATTTTTGACCCACCCTGCAGCAGAGAAGCTGGGGCTGCCCCATGCCTGCCCCAGGTTGGACAGGGTTTGGAGCAGGAAATTAGGATGGGCTTTAATGTCCCTTCCAGCCTGGAATTGCAGGAGATTCCCCTGCAAAACCTCAAGGACACTTTTCTTCCCTTTTCCTTGTGCAGTCAGGAATTTTGTTTGGCCCAAAATTGTGCAAAATGGCATCACTGGCACAGGGGAGGGAGGGAGGGAGGAGCAGATGCTGCTTTTGTGGCTTAAATACCAACAGCAGATAAATGAAGCCATTTTAATGATAAAATCAGTCTGAGATGAAATAATTAAAAAAAAAAATCAAATATGAGGCAGTTGCCAGTGGTGACACCAATCAATAAAAATAAATAAAATAAAATAAAATAAAATCCTGAGTGAGGTGAAATAATTTCCAGGCCTCAAACCTCACGTGCTCCCAGAGTATATTTAACTGTATGACATAAACAGAATAAAGCAGGTGATTAACAGGCTCAGGGATTAATATCTTGTCATTCCAGCAGGAGAGCAGGCGCAGGCACATCCTGAAACACAAGGGAGGAAATGCTAAAAATAACCAGCCAGGCTCAGTCCCCAGCGAGCATTTTATCTCTGCAATCAACACTTGGCCTTTACACAAATGCCAGCCCATTGATCTGCTCGGCCCAAACTGAATTTTCCATCTCATTTTTACACCGGCACTGAGTTGTTTCTTTCCCTTTCGGTAATATTTGAGTGGTTCTCACTCTGTTTTTTGCAGCTATTTCTTCACCTTGTTAAAGGGTGTAGGTCTAAAGGAAGCACCGGTAATTCATTAATTTCACCCTGTAAATTTATGAATTTCACTTTGTTAAAGGATGCAGGTCTAAAGGAAGCACCAATTTAATATTTAGTTTATTTAATATTTAGGAAATTTAATATTCAGCAGCTTTGTGCAAACTCTTCATTTCAGCATTCTAGTTGCCTAAAAAATGGATATAAACCTGTAAATTTAATAATTTCACCTTGTAAATTTATTAATTTCACTTTGTTAAAGGATGTAGGTCTAAAGGAAGCACCAGTAAATTTAATATTCAGGAGCTTTGTGCAAACTCCTCATTCCAGCATTCTGGCTTCCTAAAAAATGGATATAAACCTGTAAATTTAATAATTTCACTTTGTTAAAGGATGTAGGTCTAAAGGAAGCACCAGTAAATTTAATATTCAGCAGCTTTGTGCAAACTCCTCATTCCAACATTCTGGTTTCCTAAAAAATGGATATAAACCTGTAAATTTAATAATTTCACTTTGTTAAAGGATGTAGGTCTAAAGGAAGCACCAGTAAATTTAATATTCAGCAGCTTTGTGCAAAATCCTCATTCCAGCATTCTGGTTTCCTAAAAAATGGACATCAAACCTCGGAATAAATGATCTAAATAAATTATTTCCCACCTAAAGGTGGAAGAAGTTAGAGAGAACTTACACGTCCTGAACGTTGGGTTCATTGTGTGTGAGTATGGCAGGACCTAAAGGCTGCAGTGGACACAAAACCTGCACTGAGCTGGCCTTGAACCTTCAATTTAACTCAGATTTCACCCCCCCCGTGCTGACCACAGGCACAGAAAAATGAACCTGCTCCAAAAACGTTAACACTGATCTGCACTAAACCCAAAGTGGCTTTGCCACTGAGAGCTGTGGATCAAAAAGGGCTTTTTGTGAGCAGTGAGAACCAGAATTAATTAAACAGAAAGTGACAGTGATCAGCCAGCAGCAAAGACACAGCACAGTGTTTTTGTGTTTTTCATGAATCAGCTCCCTGCCAAGCGCAGGACTAAAGCATGGAATGAATCTGGGTTGCACAATGGTCAATATTTGCTCTAAAACACTGAAATGCAAACAGCACCTTTAGGAAACGCCAGCAGAAACCACAAATAAGCAGCAGAAGCTGTGGCACAGCACAGGGCACTGGGCTTGGCTGGGATTCCTTCATTTCCTTCCCTGCTCTGGGTTTGTGACCAAACCAGGGCTGCCAGGGGCTTAAACTGGGCCTGAACAATCCAAACCTTCCCTGGCTTTCCCACCGAGGCTGAGGGTGCACAGGAATCTGGGAGGGAGCACCCTGAGGTGCCCAGCAATAAAAAATGGCAGAAGAAATGGGAAAGGAGAATGTTTGGAGTGTCTTTGTCTCTCCAAATAATCCTTGCACCTGAGGAATTCCTGAATTCCACCTTTCCAGTCCTGTTCCCTGCCGGCCAGGCTTAACCCACCCCACACAGCAAAGTGGAATATCCTCTGCCAGCTCAGGGATGCTCAAAATTCACATTTCCACATCAACATCAATCAAACCCCACAAAAGCACAAGTTCCCTCCACCAGCTCCTGCTCCACAGGAGAATTTCAGGCTCCAAATTCAGGCTGATGTCAGGCTGAGATCAGTGCTCGTGTGGCCAGTGGAGAATTAAAAGTGATTACAAGTGGAAGATCACACAGGGAGCACCCTGAGGTGCTCAGCAATAAAAACTGGGGGAAGAAATAGGAAAGGAGAATGTTTGGAGTCTCTTTGTCTCTCCAAATAATCCCTGCACCTGAGGAATTCCTGAATTTCACCTTTCCAGTCCTGTTCCCTGCCTGCCAGGGTTAACCCACCCCACACAGAAAGGTGAAATATCCCCTGCCAGCTCAGAGACGCTCAAAATTCACATTTCCACATCAATCAAACAATCAATCAAACCCCACAAAAGCACAAGTTCCCTCCACCAGCTCCTGCTCCACAGGAAAATTTCAGGCTCCAAATTCAGGCTGATTTCAGGCTGAGATCAGTGCTCGTGTGGAGAATTAAAAGTGATTACAAGTGGAAGATCACACAGGGAGCACCCTGAGGTGCTCAGCAATAAAAAATGGGAGAAGAAATAGGAAAGGAGAATGTTTGGAGTCTCTCTGTCTCTCCAAATAATCCTTACACCTGAGGAATTCCTGAATTTCACCTTTCCAGTCCTGTTCCCTGCCTGCCAGGCTTAACCCACCCCACACAGAAAGGTGAAATATCCTCTGCCAGCTCAGGGATGCTCAAAATTCACATTTCCACATCAATCAAACAATCAGTCAAATCCCACAAAAGCACAAGTTCCCTCCACCAGCTCCTGCTCCACAGGAAAACTTCAGGCTCCCAAATTGCTGAGATCAGTGCTCGAGTGGGGAATTAAAAGTGATTTCAAGTGCAAGATCACAGAAGGAGCACCCTGAGGTGCTCAGCAATAAAAACTGGGGGAAGAAATAGGAAAGGAGAATGTTTGGAGTCTCTTTGTCTCTCCAAATAATCCTTACACCTGAGGAATTCCTCAATTTCACCTTTCCAGTCCTGTTCCCTGCCTGCCAGGCTTAACCCACCCCACACAGAAAGGTGAAATATCCCCTGCCAGCTCAGGGATGCTCAAATTTCACATTTCTACATCAATCAAACAATCAATCAAACCCCACAAAAGCACAAGTTCCCTCCACCAGCTCCTGCTCCACAGGAAAATTTCAGGCTCCCAAATTGCTGAGATCAGTGCTCGTGTGGCCAGTGGAGAATTAAAAGTGATTACAAGTGCAAGTTCACACTGGGCATCTCGTGGATCTCTCTTATTACATCCCATGAGATAATTGCTCATTGCTCATGATGAAATTTCCTTCTGGCTTTTGATGAACTGTGTTCTTTCCAGGAGGGAGGAAAAACAGCTCCAGCCCTTTGCTTTAATTGGAGCTGACAGTTTGCAGATTTGAGCCTGGAGCCTTGAAAAAGCTCAGCAGCTGATGAGAATCCACTTTTTCCTCAATAGCAGATCTCTTGAGTTAAATTTATATTGCTTTTCAATAAAAACAAATACTCCCTGCCCACACACAAAACCACTAGGTAATGTTGTTTAAGGAAAAAAACCCCAATTATTTGATAAGTTTGAATGAAGATCTTTGCATAGAAAAAAAAAGGGAGAATGGTATTTAAACTTTTCCATGGAGGATCTCTGTGGAAAAGAAACAAAAACTCAATATTATTGCATTGAGTGATTCTTCTGCATTGAATCCACTTTTTCCTCAATAGCAGATCTCTTGAGTTAAATTTATATCGCTTTACAATAAAAACAAATACTCCCTGCCCACACACAAAACCACTAGGTAATGTTGTTTAAGGGAAAAAACCCCAATTATTTGATAAGTTTGAATGAAGATCCTTGCATAGAAAAAAAAAAGGGAGAATGGTATTTAAACTTTTCCATGGAAGATCTCTGTGGAAAAGAAACAAAAACTCAATATTATTGCATTGAGTGATTCTTCTGCATTTCCTGCCAGGAATCACCATCACTTTTCTAGCCCTTGGCACTAAGAGGTCAACAATCAACCACCTGCATCCCTTTTTTCTGTGCCCAGAACAGTGACAAAGCCACAATATTAAAAAAAACAAAAAACCAAAAACAAAAACAGTTTAATAAAGTCAAAGACAACCACCCAGGGCAGCTGGAAAATCTGCACTGCTGTAAGAAGAAGCTCACAGATCCATCAGGAAGGGTTTCAGTGCTCTTTATCGTGCCCTGGGGAGAAGGATGGACTAGGTGGCCTCAGCAAAATCCCTTCCAGAGCTATTTTCAATCATCTAGAAATAGAGGATCAGACAGAAACATATTCCAACAGTGAGAAATCTGTCTTGGCAGAGGATTTCAGCTGTGCTCTTCCTTGACATTGCTCTGCTGTATTTCTCAGAGGCAAGACCATCTGGCCCAGAGCTGATGGTGAGGAGCCCTGCTAAAGCTCAGGTCTGCATCTCCCTCACACCAGCCATCAACTCCTATTTACCACTAAAACCTGAGTTCAAGCATTCAAAAGTTCATAAATCCCCAATCTAATGACATGATCGCCTTGCCTGTCCATAAAGTCAGGCAGTGCCCCCCAAAAGTCATTCAAAAATCGAAATCCTGATTTACTGCAACAGTGAAAAAATAAAGAGGAATTAACTCTGATGTCCTGAGGGTTGAACAGTGGGGCTGAGGGAACACAGAGCTGTGGCTCACAGACACTGGGACCCTCAGCACTGGTGGCACAAAGGGATTATTAACAAATCCTCTGAGTCAGGAACACAGTTTTTCCTCCTCCTCCAATTTTTCCAAACGAAAAGCAGCTCCTTCAGCCTGGCATGAGGGAGCTGGAGCATAAAACCTGCTGGATCCCTGATGAGCCTTGAGAGCTCATCCTACCAACTTGAGATTCCCCTTCAGGCTCCCAGAAGGGTCAGCACTGCACTCCTGCCTGCTTTCAGCCTGCAACTCGCCCTTTGTGTGCTCTGAAAGCAGATCAGGAGCTTTCAATGTAATCTCTGCTGACATGCCTCTGGCCAGGCAGCCGTGTGGCAGCAGAGCAAAGTGAGGGGGAGCTCCTGCTTCCTCACTCAGTAAGGTTTGAGGGGCAGCAGGTCCATCAGTTCACCTCCAGGCCCGTGCATTTCACAAATCCAAATGTTTTCTTCTGTGCTCTGGGGATTTTGGAGAATCCAAGAGCGCCCTGCAGATGGGAAATGCAGCCTGAGGGTTGGTGGCAGAGCCAGGAACAAAGCTCACCCCAACTCCCAAGTTCTGCTCTCCACGGCCTGGTCACAGGAAAAGAAGGAAGTTTCAAGCCCTAAATCCCTTGGGGTTCCATCAGGGAACGTGGCTCAAGGTCTAGGATCAATCAGCTGAATATTCTGCCAGCACATCAGTGGAACTTCGCTGATTTCGTATTCCAAACTGAATTCTGGAGGATTTTTTTCTGCGTTCTTGGAAATTTCAAACACTAGTACAGAGGGAAAAGAAATATTTAAATTCTGCAAGTCACCCAAGAAACAACAGACTGCACTTTCTCTTTGTTTAAGGAGAATTCAATGATCCCTCTCCCATCAGAGCTCCCAAGGAGAGTGCATGGAAAGGTGAGAGAACACTGCATTACAACTCTGGCCCCTCCAAAAACGCCCTTGACAAGCCATGAATTAGAATCCCTGAAAAACAACCATAACTCAAACAGGACTCTCCATTCTCTCCCTGGAAAACAGGAACTGAAGGGAAAGGGCAGGACCAGAGCTGCCATTCAGCAGAGCCCTGAATCCTGCCTGAGCCCGGCAGCACTTCTGGAGCAGGGACGATGAGCAAGGCAAACGGATTTGATGGGAACACGCAGGGACAACACGACCTCAAAGCCCTCAGCTCCAGAGGAAGCACCAGGACCAGCCTCTGTGGGCAGCAAAATCAAACCTGCACAAGCACCAGGCAGGGGATGAGCTGGTTTCCGAGGCAGCAGAGCATTCTGTGCTCCTGGAGCCACCCACTTCCACATCGAGGCAGCTGAAAAAGCCATGGACATCCCTCTTCCCAAGGAAAAGGGAAGGAGACAACTGCAACCACCACACTTACAGCACTCCCACGGGTTTTTTTTTGCAGTTTCCCAGACGTTTGACAAAGTTTCAGTGGAAAAGGCATCCCAGTTCTTCCAAACAATCCCAGCAGTGCCCATCGCAGACCAAAGCAGGAGAATAACAGATTCTTCATGCACGAATTTGGCACAGGATTTTCGCAGCCACAGAGCTCCAAACATGCACTCAAAATAAATGTCAAAACATATGATGCTGTACAGCAAAATCAGAATAAGCAGAGAATTGTGCTGAGCCAAGTATCACACAAATATGAAGCTCCTTCTGATGGCAGTGACTCACAGAGCTGTGCAAAGAGGAAGGCATGGGAAACACAATCACCTTTGTGAAGCCTAAAAAGGAAATAACTCTTCAATAAAACAGAGCCTGTGGTGATGCTGTTAAATGACAGTCTGTTAATAATGCTGCAGGCACCCTAAAGAACTCCTGCCCTTCCAGCACAGAATTAAATCATCTGGAAAAACAGGCACAAGGTACTGAGGATACACCAGTGGTAGAGCTGAGACTACACAGAGTTACCCAACTACTGCCCTGTAAGTCAAAAAAAGAATTTTTCAAAGGAACCACCATGTGCCCAAAAGATGTCACCTGCTCCAGACACAAACCTAGACAACTCAGAGCAGAAAGCAAAGCTCAAAGCAGGGCAAGAACCTCTCCAGCTCTGCCAAGGCTGTGGAAGCTTCCCCTTTCACATCTCCATTATCTATTTGTCACACAGCATCATTCCCACCATAAAAATGGGGGATGTGGGTTATTTACAGTGGCTGCATCCCTTGACAATTCACTCCTCCAGATCCTGAAACCATGAATGAAAAACTCAACAGGTTATCAAGCACGGAGGAAGGTCCTAGAAGGACCAACAACTGCATCATTCTTCATAGCAAACAGTTTCAGGAAAGCAGGGAGTTGCTAAACAGAGGAGAAATAAAAATGGTATCTCATTTGAGCCAAATACACTCCTCCTATAGCAACAGAGAAGTGCAGAGGATGTCATGAGGCTCTTAGCCAAAAAGAGAGAAGGTTCAGCAGCAAAGCCAAGCTCAAGTGACCTCCATGAAGGTGAGCCAGGGCTCACTTGCTTCCCAGCGAGGTAGAAATCAGAATTTGTGACATTCAGAAAGTAATTCTGCAGCTGAGCATGGGCAGTGAAATGAGAGCAAACACCTCCAGTGCCTCCAGCGCAGCTGCACCAACTTCTCTGGGTTTATTCTGGGTTTAGTCTGGCCTCCATCCAGGCAGACTGGAAACACAGAAACACGGGAGAGAAAAAGCCACACGTGCCTCAGCTCCGAGCTTCCTTCCCCACACGCTCCAGGGAAAATGAAATTCCCGGCAGGAATGAGCGCTCCCCGCTCAGGCAGCCAGGCCTTACCTGCGGGACCTGTCGGGAACAGGACGGAGCTCACACCCGCCAGGGAAACACCGACAGGGCTGGAGCACAGCGGGGCCGCTGCGGCCCCAGGCCCGGCTAAAGGTGCCAGCACCACCCGGGCTAAAGCAGCCTCAATCCCGGCTAAAACTGCTGGAGCCACCCGGGCTAAAGCAGCCCCAGACCCAGCTAAAGGTGCCGGAACCACCCGGGCTACAGCGGCCAGAACCACCCGGGATAAACTGGCCTCAATCCCGGCTAAAGGTCCTGGAACCAACCCGGCTAAAGGTGCCGGAACCAGCCGGCAAAAGCGGCCAGAACCACCCGGGCTACAGTGGCCTCGATCCCGGCTAAAGGTGCTGGAACCAGCCCAGCTAAAGGGGCCAGAACCACCCGGGCTAAACGTGCCGGAACCAGCCCGGCTAAAGCTGACAGAACTACCCCGGCTAAAGCGGCCTCAATCCCGGCTGACAGGGCTAGAACCATGCTGGTAAAGGCGCCTTAATCCCGGCTACAGCTGCCAGAACCACCCGGGTAAAAGGGGCCAGAACCACCCCGGTAAAGGGGCCTTAATCCCGGCTACAGCTATCAGAACCACTCGGGTTAAAGGGGCTTCAATCCCGGCTAAAGCTGCCAGAACCACCCAGGCTAAAGGGGCCAGAACCACCCCGACAGAGGGGCCAGAATCACGCCGGCTAAAGAGACCAGAACCACCCCGGTTAAAGCTGCCAGAACCACCCCGGTCCCTTCCAGCTGCCCCATCCCGAGGAGAACACCCCGGGGAAAGCCAGGCACGTACCTCAGCGCCAAGGCAGAGCCGAGGATCCCCAGAGCCACAAGCCCAGCGCTGCGCTCGCCGCCGTCCCTCCTCCATGCCCACAGCGGCGCCCGGGCGGGCGGAGAACGCGGGTGAAGCTGGGCACCGGGGCTGGGATCCGCCCTTATGCCGGTACCTCCCGGTGTGGCTGTGGCCCCTGAGCCGGGCCGTGTCCCCGGAGCCGGGCCGTGTCCCCGCGGCCGCCGCGTCCCCGCGGTGCTGCTGCCGCAGCCGCAGCTCGGCCCCGGGGCCGCCCCGCCTGCGCTCCCGCGGGCAGCCGGGAGCCGTAGTTCCGCTCCGGGCGCTCCGACTACAACTCCCGGGAGCCCGCGGGGAGCCCGAGGGGAGCCCGAGGGGAGACCCAGGCCCCGCTCGGCTCGGGGGTGAGGGGGAAGGTGCGGCACAGTGCCCGGTTTGCCCGGGCGGAGCGGCCGCGCAGCCCAAGGGAGGGGATGAGGGAGGGATGCTCGTGGGTTGCGTGTTTGGGGTGTTTAGGATCGCTCTGTCCAACAAGTGCTTGGTTTAGGGGGATTGGGTGTTAAAAGAGTCGGTTTAGATATTAGGGGGGAATTCTGCCCTGTGAAGATCTCCCACGGGGAGACCCAGGCCCGGCTCGGCGGTGAGCGGGAAGGTTCGGGGCAGTGCCCGGTTTGCCCGGGCGGAGGGGATGAAGGAGGATGCTTGTGGGTTGCGTGTTCGGGGTCTTTAGGATCACTCAGTCCAACAAGTGCTTGTTTTAGCAGGATTGGATGTTAAAAGAGTGGGTTTAGGTTGGATATTGGGGGGATTCTGCCATGTGAGGCACTGGGAGAGGTCGCTCAGGGGAGGTGTAGATCACCCGTCCCTGGAATGCCAGGGCTCGGAGCAAGCTGGGATTGTGGAAGTTTGGAAGTCTTGGAGCAAGCTGGGATAGTGGAAGGTGTCCCTGCCCATGGCAGGGGGTGGAATGAGGTGATCTTCAAGGTCTTCTTCCAACCCAGACTGTTCTGTGATTCCATGAAGGGAATTGATGCTTTTGTTCAGCAGGTGGGCTTTGAACTCCTCCTCCTGTCCCAGCCTTGTGCCTGGAATGAGATCGTGGGTGACTGAAGGGCCACCAGAGGTGAATTCAAACACCTGGATCATGGAATGGGTTGGGTTGGAGGCAACCTTAAAGATCCCCCAGCTCCAACTCCCTGTTGTGGACAGGGACACCTTCCACAAGGCCGGGTTGCTCCATCCAGCCTGGCCTTGAACCTTAACTCATAGGACTACTACTTTTGTAACTACCTTCAGAGGCAGTTTAGAGGTTTGTGTCACGTCTGTGATGCTAACAGTGATGACAGCGTTCATGTGACTCTGTCTTGTCAGGTGCAGGACACACAAACTCCGCTGACTTTGCCCTTGATGAGCTCAGAGACACCTAAGTGAGGTAAAACCTTGCCAGCATTAATACCCTGCACTCTCCTGTCAGATGAAGACACAAAATCCACTGACTTTGCCTAAAAACTCTGTTAAAATGAGGTAAAACCTTGCCAGCATTATCCTGCACCCTCCTGCCAGTTGAAGACACACAAACTCTGCTAACTGTGCCCCTGATGAGCTCAGAAACACCTTGAAAACTCTGGTTAAGTGAGGTAAAACCTTGCCAGCTTTATCCTGCACTCTCCTGTCAGGTGAAGACACACAAACTCTGCTGATTTTGCCTAAAAACTCTGTTAAAGTGAGGTAAAACCTTGCCAGCTTTATCCTGCACTCTCCTGTCAGGTAAAGACACACAAACTCCGCTGATTTTGCCCCTGCTGAGCTCACAAACACCTAAATGAGGTAAAACCTTGGCAGCTTTAATACCCTGCACTCTCCTGTCAGGTGCAGGCCACAAACTCCACTGACTTTGCCCTTCTGAGCTCAGAAACACCTTGAAAACTCTGGTTAAATGAGGTAAAACCTTGCCAGCACCAACAGCCAGCAGGAATGTGGCAGCAAGGTCACCAAAACCGTCCCTTGTGCCCCCCCAGCACCAGCAGAGCACTGAGGGAAGGGGGCATCAGGCAGCAGCACTGCCTGGGGCTCCTGCAGGCTGCAGAGAGCAAATTTCTCAGACAGTGCCAGGGCACAGCAGCTGCCACCCTGAGTTTTGTGGCTACAAAGGACCTGTCCAAAACCCAGCTTGTCACTGGCACTTGGTGACAACAGCAGGACTCGGTGTCCCCTGTCCTCTGTGTTGCGTCAAAGGGACGTTGGCCTGGCCAGCTGAGCACACAAAAGTGGAAAAATGTGAATTTGTGAGGGAATTGATCTGCCTTGGTCCTGACACGGCTGCAGCTCAGGTCAGCCTCTGGCCACAGGGGGAAAGTGAGTGCTGGGGGATGTTTTGGAGCGGGGTCAGTGCTGTTCCCTCCCTCAGCTCGGGTGGATTTGTGTTAATCTGAATTAAAAAAAAATAAATCAGAGGCAGGCGAGTGCAGCCAGCTCCAATTGTGAAGATCCATTCTTGGAGTTTTGGGATCCCTCAATGGATACTGAGATCATTCAGGATTTACTGAGATAATTCAGGACTTCCTTTTGAGTTGTGGGATCACTCAGTAGATACTGAGATCATTCAGGACTTAAATTTGAGTTTTGGGATCACTCAGTAGATACTGAGATAATTCAGGATTTATTTTTGAGTTTTGGACTCATTCGATAAATACTGAGATAATTCAGGACTTAAATTTGAGTTTTAGGATCACTCAGTAGATACTGAGATCATTCAGGACTTAAATTTGAGTTGTGGGATCACTCAGTAGATACTGAGATCATTCAGGACTTAAATTTGAGTTTTGGGATCACTCAGTAGATACTGAGATAATTCAGGATTTATTTTTGAGTTTTGGACTCATTCGATAAATACTGAGATAATTCAGGACTTAAATTTGAGTTTTGGGTTCACTCAGTAGATACTGAGATAATTCAGGATTTATTTTTGATTTTTAGGATCACTCAATAGATACTGAGATAATTCAGAATTTATTTTTGAGTTTTAGGATCACTCAATAGATACTGAGATAATTCAGCATTTATTTTTGAGTTTTGGGCTCATTCGATAAATACTGAGATCATTCAGGACTTAAATTTGAGTTTTGGGTTCACTCAATAAATACTGAGATAAATAAATAAATTCAGGATTTATTTTTGAGTTTTAGGATCACTCAATAGATACTGAGATAATTCAACATTTATTTTTGAGTTTTGGGCTCACTCAATAAATACTGAGATCATTCAGGACTTACTTTTGTTTAGAACTTACTTGTTCCAAACAGGAGCTTGCACAGGAGTTATGTCAGGTTGGGTTTGTTTTTTTTTCCAAGCTAATTTCTCTTTAAAAAATAAAAATGAAAAATGTTTTAAGACTAAAAAAAAAAAATCCCTAAAATTCAAGCCTCCTTTGTATAAAAAAACAAAAATTAAAACCTAAATATATTTAAATTGAAAAGAATTAAAATTCAAGCTAATCTCTCTTTAAGAACAAAATTTAAAATTAAAATTAATTGTTTAAAACAAAAAAAAAAAATTCAAGCTACTCTCTCTTTTAAAAATAAAATTAAAAATAAAATTAAAAATAAAAATAAAATCGACTGTTTGCAAAGCACTGAATATTGGGGAGAAACCTCTGTTTTTGTGGCCCTATCCTGGTTTTCCAAGGAAATCAGCAGGAATTGCTCTTTGCCCACTGGATGCCGCTGTTCCACAGAAATATTCATGAACTCCCTTCAGCACCTTCTGGCAGCCACGGAAGCCACTCCAGGGTCAGCCAGGATTGGTGGATTTCTTTTAAAAATTTAAATTTAAAAATATTACACTTATTATTATTATCATTATCATTATCATTATTGCTATATAAATATATAAAATAATACTAATACTAATACTAATGTTTTAAATTGACTTTTTTTTTCCCCAAAAAGAAATCTCCTTAATATTTTGCATTTTCCACGTGGAAAACTTGGGCCACTTGATCCCTAAGTGATTTTTTTGAAGGTGAATATTTCATGGGATCAAAATATGTTGGTGTGATAAAAATCTATTGGTGATCGAGGGGAAAATAGGCTGCCAAAAATTTTGTGGTTTATGGATCTGTAGATGTATAAAATATCTCTATAAAATAGAAATTATAAAATAATGTATTATGTATAGATATATTAAAATTTATATATAATATATAGTATATTATATATAGTATATAGTATATTATATATAGTATATATTATATGTTATATATTATATATTATATATTGTATATTGCATATTGTATATTGTATATTATATTCATATAAAATATATAAAATATAATATGTATAATAGTTGATATAATATGTATTATATAAAATATAATTTATATTATTATCTATTATAATAATATATACTAATTTATTGTTATAATGATATATACTAATATACAATAATATAGAATAATAATATAGAACATAGACTATAATAAATATATATTATAACAATTATTGTCGAAATAAATAAAATAATTTAATAGTATATTATAAAATACAAATATATAAAATAGATAAATGTATCTATTATAAAATAATAAATAAAAAATATAAAAATCTAAAAAAAAAATCTATAATAAAAAATAATAAAGTATAAATTAATCCAAGTGCATGTCCTGCAGTGCTGTTTTGCACACTTAATACAGAAAAAAAAACTTGGTTTGGGGAATCCTGTCCTTAAAAGCAGAGCCTGGAAGTGGCAGCAGGAGCCTCTGCTGTTCCCTTCAGAGGCAGTGACCTGGATAAAGCAGCAAGGACGAGTCTGCTCCCACTTTTCAGGGAAAAACCAATTTATTTATAGCTCAGAACAAAGCAAAGTGACCTACATCCCTCCAGGGCCCAGCTTTGGGAATTAACTTTGAGGAAATTCAGTTCCACTTTTTATTTTCTCCTCTGAACAGAAATACAGCTTAATAGGATCCGAGCCCAAGGGGGATTCCTCTTTATTCCCTCCCTATTTTTAGCACTGAAAAACAACTGGAAAATGCAGCAAAAATAGAATAATTAAGGGTGGCAGGAGCAGGCAGGGACAGACCCCGAACCTGTGGCAACAATTCTGATTTTTGAGGGGTATTTGGAGTCCCCTCCTCCTCCTCCTCCTCCTGTGGCTGCTCCACACAATATTTAAGGCAGGATCCCTCCAGGGCACAGCATCACTGAAAAATGAGGAAATCTGGATCAGCATCGCTGAAAAATGAGGAAATCTGAGTCAGAATTCTGGCCTTTGCTGAGTGTCCCAGCAGTGCCAGGTGGAAAAGTGGCTGAATTCTGGGACGGCTGTGCCTAAAGGCCAAGGTTGTGTGGAGGAGGAGTCTGATAGAGAAAAGAAATTCAGAATAAACTGCTAAATATCAGGATTTTTCCCCTGCACTCTGCCCACTTCTTCAGGAAAAAAAAAAAATTAGAAAAAAAGGCAAATTCCCATTCAATTATTTCGTGTGTTTCTGGCTTTGGGGTTAGACTCAAAGCAAGGAAGATTCGCAGTCCAAGCTGTAAAAGATGAGGTGGAACTAAAAGGCAAAGATGGGGTTTTTTCCTCAGAGGATCCAAGGTTCACATGGTGCAAATTTTTTGCACTGTAAATTCTTGCAGCAAAGACAATTTTTTGGAAGTGCATCATCTGCAGAAGAGGGGCTTGAATTACTGTGCCCTGAAGGGGCTTTTTTTCCTTGTCTAAATGATATAAAGAGGGCTGGGAGGGCTTCCCATGAGGTTTCTTATTGAGTGTTCTGTAAGAAACAGAGCTGGAGCTCCTTGGGGCTGGCTTTGCAGGCAGAGCTGGCTGCAAGGAGGGTTCGTGTGTAAGGAGGGTTTGTGTGCAAGGAGGGTTTGTGTGTAAGGAGGGTTTGTGTGTAAGGAGGGTTTGTGTGTAAGGAGGGTTTGTGTGCAAGGAGGATTTGTGTGTAAGGAGGGTTTGTGTGCAAGGAATCGTTTTTGTGCAAGGAGGGTTTGTGTGCAGGAGGGTTTGTGTGCAAGGAATGGTTTGTGTGCAAGGAGGGTTTGTGTGCAAGGAGGGTTTGTGTGCAGGAGGGTTTGTGTGCAGGAGGGTTTGTGTGCAAGGAATGGTTTGTGTGCAAGGAGGGTTTGTGTGCAGGAGGGTTTGTGTGTAAGGAGGGTTTGTGTGCAGGGAGGGTTTGTGTGTAAGGAGGGTCTGTGTGCAAGGAGGGTTTGTGTGTAATGAGGGTTTGTGTGCAGGAGGGTTTGTGTGCAAGGAGTGTGTGTAAGGAGGGTGTGTGTGTAATGAGGGTTTGTGTGCAAGGAGGGTTTGTGTGCAGGAGGGTTCATGTGTAATGAGGGTTTGTGTGTAAGGAGGGTTTGTGTGCAAGGAGGGTTTGTGTGCAAGGAGGATTTGTGTGTAGGGAATGTTTGTGTGCAGGAGGGTTTGTGTGTAAGGAGGGTCTGTGTGCAAGGAGGGTTTGTGTGTAATGAGGGTTTGTGTGCAGGGGAATTGGCTGCGGTGCCTCCAGCCCCAGGATGTGGGAGAGTCACAGATTTTATGGCGCTCCTGCAGATTTTATCTCCTCACACAGCCCCTGGGATCACACAGGGAGGCAAATCAACAACGTGCATGAGGATCTGTGGGCTGCTCAGGCAGGAAAATACAGGCAGGTAACAACTCAATAAATCTGATGCTTTTTGTGTTTAGAGGTCTTTCTGTAATTAGCTCGATTGTTGGCCACAGAGAGAATTTTTGACAGGTTAATTTAACAGAACAGGAGCTGATTTCCATTTTTATGGCTTTGTGGTGTTCTCCTTATCAAAATCTTGCTGCTAAAGACATCCACTCCTGCCAGCTGGAGGTGGATCCCTGGGAGGAGGCTGCTGAATCCACCTTGGGAAGATTCCCAGATCCTCTCATCACTTCTGGATTCAGATGTGAACCTCAGCCTCCACATCTCCCTGACAAAACCCTTTGGAGCTTGTTCCCATGATCCATGAGCAGAAAAATGCTGAATGGGATTTTCAGGACCCAAACCCTTGGAATGTGCTCCCATGATCCATGAGCAGAAAAATGCTGAATGGGATTTTCAGGACCCAAACCCTTTGGATCTTGTTCCCATGATCCATGAGCAGAAAAATGCTGAGTGGGATTTTCAGGATCCAAACCCTTTGGATCTTGTTCCCATGATCCATGAGCAGAAAAATGCTGAGTGGGATTTTCAGGATCCAAACCCTTTGGATCTTGTTCCCATGTTCCATGTGCAGAAAAATGCTGAGTGGGGATTTTCAGCACCCAAATGCATGGCTCAGGAAAGTCTGTGCTATTTAAAACCAACAGTGATTAAGCCATGTCTAAAATCTCACCCTCAGTGAGTCCATGGGCACAGCTAAAACACAGTGACAAAGCAGAGATGATTTCAGCTCTTGGCTTATGGGGGTTTTAAAACCCAGGCTGAAATCTCCAGGGAAAACCATGAACATCACATACAACCATGAGCATCACACACCTGGGTACAACCATGAGCATCACACACCTGGGAAAAGCAGGAGCATCACACACCTGGGTACAACCATGAGCATCACACACCTGGATACAACCATGTGCATCACACACCTGGTAAAAACCATGAGCATCACACACCTGGTAAAAACCATGAGCATCACACACCTGGATACAACCATGTGCATCACACACCTGGTAAAAACCATGAGCATCACACACCTGGTGAAAGCAGGAGCATCACACACCTGGGAAAACTGTAATCATCACACACACACACAGAAGGTAAAAACCTTCTTCTCTGCTTGTCTCACAGCTTCTCTCTGTTCATGTGAATACCACAGGAGCCTACATGGACAGCATGTCCAGAACACCCTGGAAGTGTCCAAGGCCAGGTTGGACAGGGCTTGGAGCCACCTGGGCCAGGGGAAGCTGTCCCTGCCCACGGCTTTAGGGTCCCTTCCAACCCAAACCATTGAGAAAAAGCCAAACTCAGCTTTCCCCTCCTCCCTCCCTCCTGCCTTCATCCTGTTTTCCCGAGGAGAACCCGCAGCTTTTGGCCGTGTGAGGCTGCTCTGCCGTGTGATGCTGCTCGGCCGCTCCATCCCCTCCCGGGTCCCGTTAGCAACAGGCGCCGGAGCGGGGAAGGGACTCGCGGCCGGGGGGCTCCGGGTGATGCGGGC
Organism: Agelaius phoeniceus; assembly: GCF_051311805.1. Classification (NCBI taxonomy): domain Eukaryota; kingdom Metazoa; phylum Chordata; class Aves; order Passeriformes; family Icteridae; genus Agelaius; species Agelaius phoeniceus. The sequence goes on from NC_135288.1 coordinate 6,531,692, forward strand.
TCCCAGCCCCCCCTGTCTCGTCCCTCTGCCGTCCCCGCGGTCCCCCCGTGTCCCCCCGTGTCCCCCCGGTCCCCCCGTGTCCCCCCGGTCCCCCCGGTCCCCCCGTGTCCCCGCGGTCCCCCCGGTCCCCGCAGCCCCTCCCGCCGCCGAGGGCGGACTCTCGGCCGCCGCAGCCCGGATGCCGCCGCCGCCGCCGCGTTCCTGCGTTCCTGGCCGCTCTCCCGGCCCCGCTGCCGCCGCTTCCTCCAGGATCCGCCGCCGGGGAGGGGGCCCAAGGGCTTCTCCTCCTCTCTCCGGGTTATTTTTTCCGGTGCTTGCTCCAGCGGGGGAGGTGGGAAGAGCCAAAGGCGGCGGTGCCCCCTTCCCGCCCCCCCCCTCCCTCTCCGCCGCAGCACATGGGAAGCAAAAGTTTTCCTCCTCCTCCTCCTCTTCCTCCTCCTCCTCCTCCTGCTGCTGCTGCCGCCGCTGCTCGGTGCCCTCCGCCCGCTGCCCTCGCCCCCCGAGGATGCTCGGGCTCCGCTCGGACACGGATGTCCCGAGGGACAGCGGGGAATAGAGCCCGGCTGGAGCCCCCCAGGCCCGGCAGGGAGCGGAGCCGAGCCCGCGGCCGCATCTTCCGCAGGGATCCGGGAGGAAAGGAGCCGCTGGGCCAGAAAAACCGGATGGTTTAGCGGCGCTGCGCTCCGCCATGGGCACCGGGATGTGCTCCAGGAGGCAGAAGGGGCTGCTGCAGACCGGGCTCTGCCTGCTCGCCCTGGCCTGCCTGGCCTCCGGGGCGCTCCTCTACAGCCACCTGCAGCACAAGGTGCGGAGCGCCGAGGCGCTGGCGCAGAAATACAAACAGCAGCAGGAAGCGCTGTCAGCACAGCTGCAAGGTGAGTGAGTGACCCTCCGGAGCCACAGGGTGAGTGACCCCGGGGTGAGTGACCCCAGGGTGAGTGACCCCTCCGGAGCTGTCCCTATGAGTGACCCCAGGGTGAGTGACCCCTCCGGAACTGTCCCTGTGAGTGACCCCGGGGTGAGTGACCCCAGGGTGAGTGACCCCTCCGGAGCCCCAGGGTGAGTGACCCCTCTGGAGCTGTCCTGGTGAGTGACCCCAGGGTGAGTGACCCCAGGGTGAGTGACCCCTCCGGAACTGTCCCTGTGAGTGACCCCAGGGTGAGTGACCCCAGGGTGAGTGACCCCAGGGTGAGTGACCCCTCTGGAACTGTCCCTGTGAGTGACCCCAGGGTGAGTGACCCCAGGGTGAGTGACCCCTCTGGAACTGTCCCTGTGAGTGACCCCAGGGTGAGTGACCCCTCTGGAGCTCCAAGGTGAGTGACCCCAGGGTGAGTGACCCCCCCAGAGCCCCAGGGTGAGTGACCACAGGGTGAGTGACCCCTCCAGAAGTGTCCCTGTGAGTGACCCCAGGGTGAGTGACCCCTCCAGAGGTGTGACCCTTTCTGGAGCTCCAAGGTGAGCCCCAGGTGAGTGGACCCCAAGGTGAGTGACCCCTCTGGAGCTCCAAGATGAGTGACCCCTCCGGAGCTGTCCCTGTGAGTGACCCCTCCGGAGCTGTCCCTGTGAGTGACCCCAGGGTGAGTGACCCCTCTGGAGCTGTCCCTGTGAGTGACCCAAGGGTGAGTGACCCCTCCGGAACTGTCCCTGTGAGTGACCACAGGGTGAGTGACCCCTCTGGAGCTGTCCCTGTGAGTGACCCCAGGGTGAGTGACCCCTCTGGAGCTGTCCCTGTGAGTGACCCCAAGGGTGAGTGACCCCTCCGGAGCTGTCCCTGTGCGTGAGCCCTCCGGAGCTGTCCCTGTGTGCACACCCTGCCCCAATTCTCTCCCTGCCACCCACAATTCCCGTCCATCTCTTGGCTTTGAAGATGCTGAGCTGTTTCCTTCCCCCATTCGGATGTCAGGAATCCGAGGTCGCGTTTGAGTGCGAATTGGCACAGGAGGGTCGGAGCTGGGTGGGCGAGCTCAGCTGTGTCACCTCTGTTCCATTTCTTCTCCCTTTGGCCGCAAATCCCAACCCCTGTCAGGCCAAATGTGAGGCAGTAAAAACGCGGGGCGGGCTCAGGGAGGCGCCTCCGCTCTCCCTGCCCCGAGTGGGAGCGGGCAGAGAGGGAAGGGATCTGATCTTCCCATGAAGTTTCGTCCCAGCCACTGCTGCAAGGCGAGAAACCCTCCTCGTTCTAGAGAGGTTGGTCTGGACTAAAAAGTTCTGGACGAAAAAAGCCCGGGACTAAAAAAGCCCGGGACTAAAAAATTCGTGGCAGAATTTTGGGGCTGATGGATGCTGCAGATTTTTGGCTCCCTAAAAAGAAAAAGAAGGGGAAGAGGAGGAGCAGGAGGAAGAATTGGATTTTCTGATCCTGCTGACAAACCCACCTCATTCTCGAGAGGTTGATCCGGGACTAAAAGAGTCGTGGCACCATTTAGGGGCTGATGGATGCTGCAGGTTTTTATCTCCCTAAAAAGAGGGGGAAGAGGAGGAAGAGGAGGAAGAATTGGATTTTCTGATCCCGCTGACAAACCCACCTTGTTCTCGAGGGGCTGATCTGGGATTTAAAGAGTCGTGGCAGCATTTTGGGGCTGCTGGATGCTGCTGCTTTTTAGCTCCCTAAAAAGAGGGGAAAGAGGAGGAAGAGGAGGAGGAAGAATTGGCTTCTCTGATCCCACTGACAAACCCACCTCCTTCTCAAGACGTTGGTCCGGACTAAAAAAGTCTGGGACTAAAACAGTCTGGGACTAAAAACGTCTGGGACTAAAAAGGTCGTGCCAGCATTTTGGGGCTGATGGCTGCTGCTGATTTTAGCTTAAAAAGAGGAGAAGGGGAGGAAGAGGAGGAGGAAGAGTTGTCCTTTCTGCCCCCAGCTCCTGGCTCCCCTGGCCAGAGCGGCCGGAGGGCGATCCCAGCGTGTGGATTCCTGCTCCCCTTCCCTCATTTGTCATTCCCTCCCCTTCCCTCCCCTCATTTGTCCTCCTTACATAAACTCCACTGTGGGAAAATGGGATCGCAGCCCTCGGGGCGGGCCGAGCGCACTCGGTGGGACTCTCATCCCCTTTGTCCTGCCCTTTCTCTTATCTCCAGCCTGCCCGGGGCTGCCAAGGCCCCGTTCCCAGCAGCTGTCACAGGATTTGGGGTTCTGGGGGGAATTTGCTGAGCTCCCCGTGTGAGGTTTGCTGGGAACGCCTCACATGGGTTTGGGGATTTGGGGATTTGGGGATTTGGGGATTTGGGGTCTGGAGGGATTTCCCGACATGGGAAGAGAGGAGAATCTTGATTCCGTGTTTCAGAAGGATGATTGATTAGTTTATGATTTATATTATATTAAAAGAAAATTGTATATTAAAATTATACTAAGAGAATAGAAGAGAGGATTTCGGGAAAGGGAAGGGAAGGGAAGGGAAGGGAAGGGAAGGAAAGGAAAGGAAAGGAAAGGAAAGGAAAGGAAAGGAAAGGAAAGGAAAGGAAAGGAAAGGAAAGGAAAGGAAAGGAAAGGAAAGGAAAGGAAAGGAAAGGAAAGGAAAGGAAAGGAAAGGAAAGGAAAGGAAAGGAAAGGGAAGGGAAAGGGAAAAGGAAAGGAAAAGGGAAAGGAAAGGAAAAGGGGAAAAGGAAAAGGAAGATAATAAAATCTCGTGACTCTCAGACAGTCCAAGCCAACTGGACTGTGATTGGCCATTCATTAAAAACAACCACATGAGACCAATCAAAGCTGCACCTGTTGCATCCCACAGCAGCAAATAATTCTTGTTTTTCTTTTCCTCTGAGGCTTCTCAGCTTGTCAGGAGAAAAATATCCTGAGGAAAGGATTGTTCATAAAATCAGTGACAGAATTTTTCATTGAATTTTCCATGTCTGTGACCGGTTCCCACCTGCAGCCCCAGGTTGGGGTGTGCAGAGCTCAGCAGGGCAGGAATGAGCCCCAATTTTTCCTCCCTGCCGTGCCAGCATCTCCTGCTCCTCCTGCACAGTGGCAGCCTCAGGGAACCCCAGTTTTGGGCACAGCAGCCCCACAACTGAGCCAAAATCACCTTTTCTGCACCCAAAGTGGGAGCTCAGCCTGTCAGAGCTGCCATGCCCAAACACAGCTGTTGCCATGGTTTCCTTCTTTATTTTGAGCAGACGCTCACTTGTCCAATGATTGTAACAAAGGCAAAGCTGCAATTTTGGGATTTGGCTGCTGGGGGAAGCCTGGCAAGGGCCAGAGGGGAGGGATGATCTTGGGAGGGATGCTGGCAGTGCAGGGATGCCTGAATTTTTTTTTTTTTTTTTTTTTTTTATGGTGGGGAAAAATCAGATTTTTTTAAGGTGGGAAAAAATCTGATTTTTTTTAATGGTGGAAAAAATATCTGAATTTTTTTAATGGTGGGAAAAATATCTGAATTTTTTTTAATGGTGGGAAGAATCAGAATTTTTTTTAATGGTGGAAAAAATATCTGAATTTTTTAATGGTGGGGAAAATATCTGAATTTTAATGGTGCGGAAAATATCTGATTTTTTTTTTTAATGGTGGAAAAATATCTGATTTTTTTTTTAAATAGTGAAAAAACATCTGATTTTTTTTAATGGTGGGGGAAAAAATCAGATTTTTTTTTAATGGTGGGGAAAATATCTGAATTTTAATGGTGCGGAAAATATCTAATTTTTTTTTAATGGTGACAGAATTATCTGATTTTTTTTAATAGTGGAAAAAATATCTGATTTTTTTTTTTAAATAGTGAAAAAAACTCTGATTTTTTTTTAATGGTGGGGGGAAAAAATCAGATTTTTTTAATGGTGGGGAAAATACCTGAATTTTTTAATAGGTAGGGAAAATGATATTTTTTTTTTAAATGGTGAGAAAAAATATCTGGGTTTTTTTAATGGTGGGGGAAATATCTGAATTTTTTAATAGGTAGGGAAAATGATATTTTTTTTTAAATGGTGAGAAAAATATCTGGGTTTTTTTTTTTAATGGTGGGAAAAATATCTGATTTTTTTTTAATGGTGGGAAAAATATCTGATTTTTTTTTAATGGTGGGGGAAAAAAATCTGATTTTTTTTTAATGGTGGGGGAAAAAATCTGAATTTTTTTTTAATGGTGGGGAAAATATCAGTGGGGATAAATGGGGTGGTCCTGCCGTGCCTCTCTCCCCAGTGGTGTACGAGCACCGGGCCCGGCTGGAGCGCTCCCTGCAGAAGGAGAGGGGGGAGCACAAGAAGACCAAGGAAGGTCAGTCCCAGCTGTCCCAGCTGTCCCCAAAGGCCCCAAAGGCCCCAAAGGTGGCTGGAGAAATGTATAGAAATATAGAAATGCTGAACAATGCTTTATTCAAACATCACAAGTTCAATATAAATATAAATATGACTATAAATATGACTATAAGTATAAATATAAATATAAATATAAATATAAATATAAATATAAGTATAAATATAAATGTAAATGTAAACGGAACAATGCTTTATTCAAACATTACAACTTAAATATAAATATAAATATGTCTGTAAGTATGACTATAAATATGACTATAAATATGACTGTAAATATAAATATAAATATAAATATAAATATAAATATAAATATAAATATAAATGTAAATGGAACCATGTTTTATTAAAACATTACAACTTTATTATAAATATAACCATAACGGTAAGTATAACTATAACTATAACTAACTATAACTATAACTATAACTATAACTATAAATATATATGCTGAACAACGCTTTATTAAAGCATTACAACTTTATTATAATTATAAATATATATATGCTGAACAATGCTTTATTAAAGCATTACAACTTCATTGTAAATATAAATATTTTTATATATGCTATATTTTTATATATGCTATATATGCTAATGCTTTATTCAAACAGTACAACTTTAATTATAAATATATATATATGCTGAACAATGCTTTATTAAAGCATTACAACTTTATTATAATTATAAATATATATATGCTGAACAATGCTTTATTAAAGCATTACAACTTTATTATAAATAGAAATATTTTTATATATGCTGAACAATGCTTTATTCAGACAGTACAACTTTAATTATAAATATATATATATGCTGAACAATGCTTTACTAAAACATTACAACTTTACTATAATTATAAATATATATATATGCTGAACAATGCTTTATTAAAGCATTACAACTTCATTGGAAATATAAATATTTTTATATATGCTAAACAATGCTTTATGCAAACATTACAACTTTATTATAAATATATATATATATGCTGAACAATGCTTTATTCAAGCATTACAACTTTATTATAAATATATATATATGCTGAACAATGCTTTATTCAAACGTTACAACTTTATTGTAAATATAAATATTTTTATATATGCTGAACAATGCTTTATTCAAACATTACAGCTCTTTGACCCATTTAAGTGCCTCCTTTTCTCCTTTTTCCAGATTTTTTGGTGTACAAGCTGGAAGCTCAGGAAGCTCTCAACAAGGAGAAGGTGGGTGTGGTTTGTGCCAGGCTTTGTCCCACAATGGGAAATATTTGTCCCCACAATGGGAAATATTTGCCCCCACAATGGGAAATATTTGTCCCCACAATGGGAAATATTTGCCCCCACAATGAGAAATATTTGCCCCCACAATGGGAAATATTTGCCCCCACAATGGGAAATATTTGTCCCCACAATGAGAAATATTTGTCCCACAATGGGAATTTTTTTTTATTTTTTTTCTGGTGCCCTCTGAGTCCAAACAAGAAATTCCATCTCACACATTTCATCCCAAGCCTGGCAAAAAAGAAAATAAAAATTCCTGCCTTGCGGGTGCCTCGCTGTGGGGTGGATTTGGGCAGGGGTTTCTCTGTGGGGTTTCTCTGTGGGGTTTCTCTGTGGGGTTTTTCTGTTTGGTTTCTCTGTGGGGTTTTTCTGTGGGGTTTCTCTGTGGGGTTTCTCTGTGGGGTTTTTCTGTGGGGTTTCTCTGTGGGGTTTTTCTGTGGGGTTTCTCTGTGGGGTTTCTCTGTGGGGTTTTTCTGTGGGATTTCTCTGTGGGGTTTCTCTGTGGGGTTTTTCTGTGGGGTTTCTCTGTGGGGTTTCTCTGCGGGGTTTTTCTGTGGGGTTTCTCTGTGGGGTTTTTCTGTGGGGTTTCTCTGTGGGGTTTCTCTGTGGGGTTTCTCTGTGGGGTTTTTCTGTTTGGTTTCTCTGTGGGGTTTTTCTGTGGGGTTTCTCTGTGGGGTTTCTCTGTGGGGTTTCTCTGTGGGGTTTCTCTGTGGGGTTTCTCTGTGGGGTTTTTCTGTTTGGTTTCTCTGTGGGGTTTCTCAGTGGGGTTTCTCTGTGGGGTTTCTCTGCGGGGGTTTCTCAGTGGGGTTTCTCTGTGGGGTTTCTCTGTGGGGTTTCTCTGTGGGGTTTTTCTGTGGGGTTTCTCTGTGGGGTTTCTCTGTGGGGTTTCTCTGTGGGGTTTCTCTGTGGGGTTTTTCTGTTTGGTTTCTCTGTGGGGTTTCTCAGTGGGGTTTCTCTGTGGGGTTTCTCTGTGAGGTTTTTCTGTGGGGTTTCTCTGTGGGGTTTTTCTGTGGGGTTTTTCTGTGGGGTTTTTCTGCAGGGTTTCTCTGTGGGGTTTCTCTGCAGGGTTTCTCTGTGGGGTTTCTCTGTGGGGTTTCTCTGTGGGGTTTCTCTGTGGGGTTTTTCTGTTTGGTTTCTCTGTGGGGTTTTTCTGTGGGGTTTTTCTGTGGGGTTTTTCTGTGGGGTTTCTCTGTGGGGTTTTTCTGTGGGGTTTCTCTGTGGGGTTTCTCTGCAGGGTTTCTCTGTGGGGTTTCTCTGTGGGGTTTTTCTGTGGGGTTTCTCTGTGGGGTTTCTCTGTGGGGTTTCTCTGTGGGGTTTTTCTGTGGGGTTTCTCTGCAGGGTTTCTCTGTGGGGTTTCTCTGTGGGGTTTCTCTGTGGGGTTTTTCTGTGGGGTTTCTCTGTGGGGTTTTTCTCCCTCCCCTGGGTTTCTCTGGGCTCTAATGGCATTGTTGGATCTTTGTTTTTGTCCCCAGCAAGATTCCATGAACAGATATGGGGCCCTCAGCTCCCAGCACAAGATCCTGAAGGTAAGGAAGGTTTGGCTGCTGAGTTTCAGGGGGTTTTTCTTTATAATTTTTCTGGTTTTCTTTACAATTTTTCTTACTGCAACATCAGCCCTTGAGCACTTTTATCACCCAGGGTTTGGCTGGTTTTTTCCAGGTCTCTCAGTGTGAAAATGGGATTTATTCATTGCAGTTCACCTTTGGGCTCCTAGCAAATATTCCAGTCCATGCAAGAGGCTCAGCTTAAAGCATTTTATAGCATTTTGTACAACTTTATACCATTTTATACCATTTTTTTAGCATTTTATACAACTTTATACCATTTTATAGCATTTTTTTAGCATTTTATACAACTTTATAGCATTTTTTAGCATTTTTTAGCTTATCACCTGCCCTACCTGAAGCACATCTTGATGTTCAGTTTTGGTTTTTTGTTGGAGCAATGCAACTGGAGGCTGCTGGGGTGGCTTTTTAAAACCCTTTTGAGTCCTGGCAGTGAAATGCTGGTTGAAGCCTGGGATGGGGAAGCAGGGCTGGGTTCCAGCAGCCCTCAGCACCCCTGGGCTGGATTTCCTGAGCCGAGCCGGGCTGGTTTTGGATTCCAGCAGGGAAAAAGGAAGCCCAGCTCTGCCTCTTGGGCATTTTCCAGCCCTGTGGGTTCTGGGAATGCTCTGCAGCAGCAAAATTCCTCCTCATAGCAACTGCAGCCTGGGCAGAATGCTCTGCTCTGCTTCTCTCAAGGGGACACTCAGAGCTTTTTTTTTTTTGTATTCCTGGCTCCTTTTCTCTCGCTTCCTTTTATTGGAGGAGTGGGAAAAAAAAATGTACAAAACAACCCCAACCATCTCCTTTTTTTTAACTACATTTACAGCTGCTGAAAGACAAAACCAGCCCTTGGGACTGTGGGAGATTTCCAAAAAAAAAAAAGGGATTTTTTTTTCTCTCAGAAAAAGCAGCTTTTAGTCCATGGTGAGGCTGTGGGTAACACTTCTGTCACTGGAGCCCAGGCAGAAAATGTTCCCAGTGGAACTGGCTGGCTCAGGAGCAGCATTGCTGCCAGGAATGTCATTGTCACCCCTGGGAAATGGCATGTTCGTCCTGGGCTCCTTTTGGGGCCATTTTGGTTCATTTTGGGACCATTTTGGGACCATTTTCGTTCATCTTGGGTTCATTTTGTGACCATTTTAGTTCATCTTGGGTTCTTTTTGGGACCATTTTGGGTCATCTTGAGTTCATTTTTTTACCATTTTAGTTCATCTTGGGTTCATTTTGTGACCATTTTGGTTCATCTTGGGTACATTTTGTGACCATTTTGGTTCATCTTGGGTTCATTTTGTGACCATTTTGGTTCGTCCTGGGTTCATTTTGTGACCATTTTTGTTCATCTTGGTTTCATTTTATGACCATTTTGGTTCGTCCTGGGTTCATTTTGTGACCATTTTGGTTCATCTTGGGTACATTTTGTGACCATTTTGGTTCATCTTGGGTACATTTTGTGACCATTTTGGTTCGTCCTGGGTTCATTTTGTGACCATTTTGGTTCGTCCTGGGTTCTTTTTGTGACCATTTTTGTTCATCCTGGGTGCAGCCCTGGCTGGGCTCTCGCGCTGCCCACGGCGGCTCCACTGAGGAGATCCTTTCCCCCAATCCCTGCTTTATTCTGTGACTCCCTTCCCGCTCAGCATCACCCTGACCCCTTTTTCCCCCCAGAACCAGCACGATGATGTCAAGAAGCAGCTGCTGGACCTGCAGCTGCAGCACAACAGCCTCAGGCTGGAGCACAGGAAGAGCCTGGAGAGCCACAGCCAGAAACTGGCCCAGCTGCAGCAGGAGAGGGACAGCGAGGTCTCCACCCTGCAGGGTGAGGGGGAAACCAGGAGGGCTGGAGCAGGATTTGCTGCACTGAGCCTTTTCCTGAGCCAGGGGTGGGGGAACTGAGAGCTGGTTTAAACAGTTTTGGTTTATTTTCAGTCTCATGTGAAGGGCGAGGCAATGCAGGTGTTATAATTGATACCATCACAATCAGGAGTTAGCTATTTCTTAATTGTAATACATTATAAACATTTGTAATATTATTCATAATAATCCTATTAATTATTTTAATATTATTATGAATTATCGTATTATTTATAATAATAATAAAAATCTGTTTAAAATATTTATATTATTTTTAACAATTATATTATTATATTATTATTTGTAATAATTATAATACATTATAAACATTTGTAATATTATTCATAATAATCCTATTAATTATTATAATATTATTACAAATTATTGTATTATTTATAATAATTAAAATGTTTCATAAACGTTTATATTATTTTAATAATTATATTATTATTTGTAATAATTATAATACATTATAAACATTTATAATATCTATAATGTATTATAAACACAATTATACAATTATAACTATACAATTACAATTACATCATACACATTTATAATATTATTTAATTATAATACATTATAAACATATTTATATTTAACATTTAACATTTATAATAATCTAACAATATATTTATTATTATATTATTAGTAATTATATTATTTATAATGATTATAATGCATTATAAACTTTTATAATGCTTATAATCTTTATAATGTATTATAAACACAATTATACAATTATAATCATGCAATTACAATTATAATGCATTATAAACATTTATAATATTATTTAATTGTAATACATTGTAAACATTTATAATATTATTTATAATAATTATATTAATTATTATAATAGTATCAATTGTTATATTATTTATAATAATTAGGATGCATTATAAATGTTTATAATGTTTATAATGTATTATAAACACAATTATACAATTACAACTATAATACATTATAAACATTTTTTGGCCTATCAGCTTTTGCTACACAGTGTTGGAAATGTTCTAATGCCAATAATCTAAAATTACCCCTTGTGGGTCCTACTACAAACATCTTTCATAGTTATGTTTCTGCAAATATTTTGTTTTATTTGCAAGGCCATCCTTTGAAACTTGTTTCTGGTTCCGTTCCTCTCTCAGCAACCTCTGTCCCATCCCATGGCATTTCTAAATCAGCATTTTTTATTTCAAAATTTGCCCACAGATGCTCACGGTGTGAGCCTCCTGCCAGGCTTGGGGAATTCCCTGCAAATCCATTCCCCACAGAGGCAGGGCATCAAAAATGAGTTTTTGAACTGAACCTGAGGGCTCAGGGGAGCTGGGAAACCTTTATGGGGCTTTTCCTAAAGCTCCCAGTTCCCCCAGGAAGGGGCACTGGGTCCCTGCTCCCCCTTTTCTTCAGCTGCAAAGGGGAAAGGGAAATGAAAATCGAATTATCTGAGTCCTGTGGCAAACACAGCGAGAGCAGGAGCGGGGAAAGAGCCTGGAGAGAAGGAATTGCTGGAGCAGGTTTGTGATCCCTGGGCTTGGAGAGCTCTGTGAGGTCAGGAGGGATTTGTGGTGAGAAAGGGAGATGCCACACTTGGGAAAAAATGAAAAAATAATCTCTTTTTAAACGAATTTCTTCTTCTCCCTGCTGCAGACACGGTGTTTAAACTCAGAGAAGAGAGCAAACTCCTCAGGAAAGCCCACCTGGAGGTTCACTCCCAGCTCCTCAGTGCCCAGGTAAGCACCTGGGCCAACATTCCCTAAAGAATCAATATTGTATAAATCATAAATGTTCTCTAAATGATCCATACTCTAAATAATAGAGAATATTTAGAGATCCCTGTTCCCAGCAGGGAGGTGTTTAACCCCTTGTGAGGTTTCTCTGTGTCCTTCTCCTCCCCTCAACGCCCAGGCAAGCACCTGGGCAAACATTCCCTAAAGAATCAATATTGTATAAATCATAAATGTTCTCTAAATGATAAATATTCTCCAAATGATAAATATTCTCCAAATAATCAATCCAGCTCCCAGCAGGGAGGTGTTTAACCCCTTGTGAGGTTTCTCTGTGTCCTTCTCCTCCTCCCCTCAGTGCCCAGGTAAGCACCTGGGCAAACATTCCCTAAAGAATAAATATTGTATAAATAATAAATATTCTCTAAATGATCCATACTCATTAAACAACAGAGAATATTTAGAGATCCCTGTTCCCAGCAGGGAGGTGTTTAACCCCTGTGAGGTTTCTCTGTGTCCTTCTCCTCCCCTCAGTGCCCAGGCAAGCACCTGGGCAAACATTCCCTAAAGAATCAATATTCTCTAAAGAATAAATATTCTCTAACCAATAAATGTTCTCTAACCAAAAGATGTTCTCTAAATGATAAATGTTCTCTAAATGATAAATATTCTCCAAATGATAAATCCAGCTCCCAGCAGGGAGGTGTTTAACCCCTTGTGAGGTTTCTCTGTGTCCTTCTCTCCCCTCAGGCCCAGATGGAGGAGTTCAGGCAGCTCAAGGAAGCTCTGCAGAAGATGCCAGGCTTGAGAGGAGGAGGAGGAGGAGGAGGAGGAGGAGCAGGGAAGGGGCAGCAGCCCCAGGTGCCAGCCAGCAGCCAGCTGCAGCCAGGGAGGCACAAGGTGTGGAATTCCCTGGGATTTCCCTGTGGCATTCCCTGGAAACCCCGGGATGAGCATTCTGCAAGGCTGCTGGAGCCTTAAACGAACAAAGCTCAGAGTTGGCTCTTGTCCTTCCCTCCTTTCTTTTTGGAGTTGTTCCTTTTCTGGAACTGTTGAATTATTCCCAGCCAAAACTGGAGCTGAATTATTCCTTTTTGGAATTGTTCCTTTTCTGGAACTGTTGAATTATTCCCAGCCAAAACTGGAGCTGAGTTATTCCTTTTTGGAAATATTGAATTATTCCCAGCAAAAGCTGGAGCTGAATTAGTCCTTTTTTGGAATTATTTCTTTTCTGGAATTATTGAATTATTCCCAGCCAAAACTGGATCTAAGTTATTCCTTTTTGGAAATATTGAATTATTCCCAGCAAAAACTGGAGCTGAATTAGTCCTTTTTTGGAATTATTCCTTTTTGGAATTATTGAATTATTCCCAGCCAAAACTGGATCTGAGTTATTCCTTTTTGGAATTATTCCTTTTTTGGAACTATTGAATTATTCCCAGCCAAAGCTGGATCTGAATTCTTCCTTTTTGGCTGCATGAGAGGAGAGGTCTTCTACTGCAGGGTGGGCAGGGCTGTGGATTTCTTCTGGAGCACTTGAGGATGTTTTTTCTTTAAAAAGGGAATTTCTGGCCCAGATTTGGGGCTGATCTACATCTATATCTATATCTATATCTATATCTATATCTATATCTATATCTATATCTATATCATCTATAATCGATATCTATATCTATATCATCTATAATCGATATCTATATCTATATCTATATTTATATCTATCTATCTATATAATCTATATCTATATCATCTATATCTATATCTATATTTATATCTATCTATCGATATCTATATCTATATCTATCTATCTATATCATCTATATCTATATCTATATCTATATCATCTATATCTATATCTATATCTATAATCTATAATCTATATCTATAATCTGCATCTATATCTATATCTATATCTATACCATCTATAATCTATATCTATATCTATATCTATATCATCTATATCTATAGCTGTATCTATATCTATATCTATTTATATCACCTATATCTATATCTATATTTATCTATTTTTAAAATAGATACATTTCTCTAAATCCAGGGCTGTCTCCTTGCAGGATGTGAAGATGGTGATGCACATCCAGGTGAGGAGCCATGAGCAGAGCCCAGTTCCTGGGCTGGCCCTGCCTGAGCCAAAACCTGCAGCAGAAAATGCCCCAGTGCCAGGCAGGCAGGACCCAGCAGGGAGCAGGGACACGGTGCCACTGCACAGGTTGGTGACACAAAATTCTTCAAAATTGGGGTTTTTTTTACTGGTTTTGGTGACACAGAATACTTCTGCTTTGTGTTTGGGGTGAAGATGCCCAAAAGGAGCGTCCTTCTTCTTGTCTTTATTGTGGGTTTGCTTGAAAAATGGGATTTTTTTTTACTGGTTGTGGTGGAATTCCTGGGATTCTGGGCATCCAGTGGATGTGGGGAATGGATTGGTAGGGAATTTAAAAATTTTTATAGAAGGTTTATGTAGTATGGATTTATATGTAAATTTTGAGATGAGAAATGCTAATTTCAAAATGTCATGGTGTATTATATTATGTATATAATATTATATTATAGATCATTATATATCATCATATATCATTATATATCATTATTATATTATATTGTATTATATATCATTATATATCATTATATATCATTATATATTATATTATATTATATATCATTATATATCATAATATATCATTGTATTATATATCATTATAGTATTATATTATATTATATTATTTATTTTATTATATATATATCATTATATAGCATTATTTTATGATACTACATTAATATAAAACAGTATAATAAAATAACAAATGAGCCTTCCCGGCACACGGGGTGGATGCTGATGGTTCCTCCGTGCCAACCCCACCCATTCCCGGTGTTTTGCAGCTGGCAGGGCCCTGTGAGCCCCGGGAATGCCCAGAGGGATCCGGGGCCAGCCCGGGGCCAGCCCAGGAGTGCCCAGGACAGCGCCGGGGCCGGGCACAGGGGCAGCCCCCGAACCCCCGGGATGGGGACAGGGACAGGGACGGGGGCAGCGCACGGGGACGGGGCCGACCAGGAGGAGCTGCAAATGGGTATGGAAATTATTCCTTTATTATTCCTTTACTATCTTGGAGACACCGACTGTGATCTTGAATTGAAGGGGTGGCACTAATTCTAAAAACAATTTATTACAGAGAAGCATCGGCCTCAAATGCTGGGAGATTGAATTGTTTTTTAAAAAATTAAATTTAAAATGAGATTTGAAAGCTTTAAAAGCAGACAGCCATAGCTCAAAAGTAGTCACAAGTCTCTTTGTTACAATATATAACATTATAGTACAATGGAACAGTTTATTTTGTTTTTCTAACCTATCACCTCTACTTAATTCTACTGCACTGGGTACAGTTTATCCAATGGGTTACCATTACATGTACACACATGTGCTTCTATTATAATATATATTACAATTATATATTATATATAATAATTATATCTATTATATAGATATAATCATATATCATTATAACTACATAATTTTATCTATTATAACATATATTATACAATATATAATATATAATATATAATATATATTTATCTATATTACCTATATTTGATATAGTCGTTATTATATGTTTATATATTTCTATTTATATATTATATATATATTACAATTATATATTATATATTATAATTATATCTATTACATAGATATAATAATATATCATTATAACCACATAATTTTATATATTATAATATATATTATACAATATAACTATGTAATATATAATATATATATCTGTATTACCTCTATTTTGATATATTAGTTATTATATATTTATATATTTCTATTTCTATATTTTTATATTGTATATTCTTGTCCCTGTGCCTGGCAGATGCAGGAGTCATCGACAGGGAGCTGCAGTCCCAGAAGGAGCCGGTGGTCCAGGAGCCCATGGTGAGCAACCAGAGCATCAGAAACCCTAAAAATGCTTGGGAGGGACCTCAAATCTCATCTGAGCCCATCCCCAGCCACCTCCCACTGTCCCAGGGTGCTCCAAGGCTGGGAAAGGACCTCAAATCTCATCTGAGCCCATCCCCAGCCACCTTCCACTGCTCCAAAGCTGGGAAAGGACCTTAAATCTCATCTGAGCCCACCTCCCACTGTCCCAGGGTGCTCCAAGCCCTGCCCAGCCTGGCTGGGAGAAGTTTCCATCTTCTCACCCTGCCCTTTTTCACCTGGATGCGACCCTGGCTCGCAATAAGAGCCCAGTCAGTCAATAATTACCCAGAAGTTTCTGTAAACTCCAAGCTCCCTGGGTGTGGAGGGATAACAAAGATGGTTTGAGGATTTTTTAACAAACCCTAACAGGCTTGGAGAGGTGCAAGCACTCCAGGCTTGCTGGGGGAGGCAGGTTGCTGCCTCCTGAGGGAAGAAATTAAATAAAATAAAATAAATAAATAGAAGCCACAAGAGGCTTTTCCTGTCCAGATGCCAGAGGATGCTGCAGATCCTGCCCAGGACCCCAACAACCAGGGGGAGGATGAGTTTGAGGAGGCTGAGCTGGAGAGGCCTGACTTTGAGGAGAAGGTGGGAGGCTCCGAGAAGTTCAAGGAGCCCCGAGTTAAAGAAGAGTGGAAGGAGAAGCCACCAAAGGTGACAACCAGCAGGGCCAGGGAGGGATCCCAGCTGGGGATGGATGGGTGGGCAGAGAGCTGAAGGAAGGGAAACATCAAATTCCTGGTGGATCCATAATCCAAATTCCTGATGGATCCATAACCCAAATTCCTGATGGATCCATAATCCAAATTCCCATGTGGATCCATAATCCAGATTCCTGGGTGGATTCATAATCCAAATTCCTGATGGATCCATAATACAGATTCCTGGTGGATCCATAATCCAAATTCCTGATGGATCCATAATACAGATTCCTGGTGGATCCATAATCCAAATTCCTGGTGGATCCATAATCCAACATCCTGGGTGGATCCATAACCCAAATTCCCGTATGGATCCATAATCCAGATTCCCGTGTGGATCCATAATCCAAATTCCCATGTGGATCCATAACCCAAATTCCTGGTGGATCCATAATCCAAATTCCTGGTGGATCCATAATCCAGATTCCTGGTGGATCCATAATCCAGATCCCTTGGTGGATCCATAATCCAAATTCCCATGTGGATCCATAACCCAAATTCCTGGTGGATCCATAACCCAGATTCCTGGATGGATCCATAACCCCCTTGGAGATGTGGCAGGCAGCAGAAATCTCTTTGGCAGGTTGGTCAAAACCAAGATATTTTTTCTTCCACCGGTTGTAATGGAGTTTGAAATTTACATTTCATTTTTGGTTCTTCGTTTTCATTCTGCTGGTGGTTTTTTGTCAGCACAATCAGCTGTGCAGGTCCAGCTCTGGCACAGAGAGGAGCAGAATAAGCACAAGTGCCAGAGTTTAGGGAATTATTTTTTAGCCATGCACCAGAACTTGCTCTTGGCCTTGTCCTCTCTGCTTATGAAGCCCCCCCTGGCACTTGCAACACCTTTAGGGATGGGGAGATGTGGAATGAGGGACTTTGATGCACTTGGGAGCAGAACCAGAGACAAAAACCCTGAGTTTGTGCTGGGTTCTGGTCAGTGCAGCCCTGTCCAAGGCTGCTGGCAGCATTTCAGAGCTCTGCCTCCTTGTTTGCTTCCTTGCAGATGGAATCCATTTATTTCACCAAGTGTTTCTCGCTGCCTGAAGCCAGACTCTGCATCAGGGAAATGTTCATTTGTTTTGACAAGCAGCTGAACGTTGCTTGTTTTAAAAAAAAAAAAATGAGTGTTTTATCTGTCAGGCTCTAAAATCATGATTAATGGTGGGATTAAAAAAGAAAAAAAAAAAAGAAATCCAGGCCAATGAAATCAAATATGAGAGAGATGCTGGCACCTCCTTGAGATTAGTGAAAATGTGGAAGGAATTAGTGATATAAATACCTGGCTCTCAGATCTGGCTGTGCTGTGCTCCCTAAAGCTCTACCCTAAATAACCCAAAGTTTTCCAGAGGCAACAGCCCTGGGGCCCTCCTGCCAGCAGGTGGGAAAAGAGACTGGATGGAAAAAATAAATGGAGTTTGTGTTGCCTGATTGTCCCTCTGGTGCCCCTGATCAGCCCTGGGGCTGTGAGGCAGGAGCTGGCTCCTGGCAGGGCTGGCTCTTGGGGCTTTGGCTGCTCACACTGACCCCAAAATGTGTCACAAAGTCTCTTTTACCCACCCCAAAATGTGTCACAAAGTCTCTTTTCCCAGCCTGGCACTTGAAGAAGGAGTCAGAACTCTTCATTTCTCGTTCTCAAGGCTGTTCATTGTTTCTTATCTATAAAATTCCTTCTCCTGACCTGCCAAGGTCTGCTCAGCAGGACAGACAGAGGCACTCTGGCCTTATCTTTTATACTATAAACTACCTGTACAATATTTACAATTCCTTCCCAATACCCATCACCTGTGTTAGACACTGAGCTTCTACTCTAAACCAATCTAAAAGTGCCACCATCACAGCAGAAGAAGAAGAAGAAGAAGAAGAAGAAGAAGAAGAACAAGAAGAACAAGAAGAACAAGAAGAAGAACAAGAAGAAGAAGAACAAGAAGAAGAAGAGGAAGAACAAGAAGAAGAAGAAGAAGAACAAGAAGAAGAAGAAGAAGAAGAACAAGAAGAAGAAGAAGAGGAAGAACAAGAAGAAGAAGAGGAAGAACAAGAAGAAGAAGAGGAAGAACAAGAAGAAGAAGAAGAACAAGAAGAAGAAGAAGAACAAGAACAAGAAGAAGAACAAGAACAAGAAGAAGAACAAGAACAAGAAGAACAAGAACAAGAAGAACAAGAACAAGAAGAAGAACAAGAACAAGAAGAAGAACAAGAACAAGAAGAACAAGAACAAGAAGAACAAGAACAAGAAGAACAAGAACAAGAAGAAGAACAAGAAGAAGAAGAAGAACAAGAAGAAGAAGAAGAAGAAGAACAAGAAGAAGAAGAGGAAGAACAAGAAGAAGAAGAACAAGAAGAAGAAGAAGAACAAGAAGAAGAAGAAGAACAAGAACAAGAAGAAGAACAAGAACAAGAAGAAGAACAAGAACAAGAAGAAGAACAAGAACAAGAAGAACAAGAAGAAGAAGAAGAACAAGAAGAAGGACAGGACACGCCCAGATTCCTCCACCTTGCCCCCTGAACCCCCATTCTAAAAACCACAAACAAATCTATTTTTCACCCCATGACAAACTAACTATTATTCTACTTAGCCTTTCATGGCTTGCAGATCCTCATATAAGGTTGGTCATTTTTTCCATGGGCCATAATCGAAGCCACAGAATCGTGGGCTCTGTTCCAGGGTCTCTGAGCCCCTGGCAGGGACAGGACAGCCAGGGGGATGTCCTGAATTCCAGCAGCTGGGCACTCCCAACCCTGCCTGCCTGTGTTTTTCAGGATGCTGGCAGAGCTGCCAAGCCCAGGGAAGACCCACTGGAGGATTACCAAGAAGATCAGGAGCAGGAAATTGTACGGCACCAAGGTTCTTCCTCTTTCCTCTCTGCTGTGGGGTCACCTGGGCGGGGTTGGCAGCCAGGAATTTGGGGGGACTCAGCTTTTGGGGAGCCAGGGGTGAGCAGGGGCTCCAGGTGTGCCTCTGCCTGCTCAGTGAGGTGTCCAGAACAGAGCTAGAGCCCACTGCTGCCTTTTCCAGGTGTTCAGAGCCCCCTCTGTGCTTTTTGTGCCCTCCTCCTTTCTGTCTGCACCCACCTGCAGCAGCTGAGCTGGGGGTGTTCCCAAACAGCAGCTGGGGGGAATCACAGGGGGAATCACAGGAGGAATCACAGGAGGAAGTATAGGAGGAATTACAGGAGGAATTACAGCAGGAAGTATAGGAGGAATTACAGGAGGAATCACAGAAGGAATTACAGGAGGAATTACAGCAGGAATTATAGGAGGAATTACAGGGGGAATCACAGGAGGAGTTACAGGAGGAATTAATCACAGGGGAAGTTACAGGAGGAATTATAGCAGGAACTATAGGAGGAATCACAGGAGGAATCACAGGAGGAATCACAGGAGGAGTTACAGGAGGAATCACAGGAGGAATTACAGCAGGAATTATAGGAGGAATTACAGGAGGAATCACAGGAGGAATCACAGGAGGAATCACAGGAGGAATTATAGGAGGAATCACAGGAGGAGTTACAGCAGGAATTACAGCAGGAACTATAGGAGGAATTACAGGGGGAATCATAGGAGGAATCACAGGAGGAATTATAGGAGGAATTTTAGGAGGAATCACAGTAGGAATTAATCATAGGGGAAATTACAGGAGGAATTATAGCAGGAACCATAGGGGGAATCACAGGAGGAGTTATAGGGAGAATCACAGGAGGAATCACAGCAGGAATCAGTCACAGGAAGAATTATAGGAGAAATTACAGAGGGAATTATAGGAGGAATCACAGGAAGAATTATAGGAGGAATTCTATCACAGGAAGAATTATAGGAGGAATCACAGGAGGAATTATAGAAGGAATCACAGGAGGAATCAATCACAGGAGGAATTACAGGATGAACTATAGGAGGAATCACAGGAGGAATCATAGAAGGAATCAGTGCAGGAATCACAGGAGGAATCACTGCAGGAACCAATCACAGGGGAAATTACAGGAGGAATTATAGGGGGAATCACAGGAGGAATCAGTCACAGCAGGAATCAAGGCTGTGCCTTGCAGCAATACCAGATCAGTGTTTTTTCAAGCATGAGCTAGAAAGGATCACCCTGGTACCCTCAGGGACAGAAATGAATCCTCTCCCAGTCTCATTCATTCTCTCCCTGCCCTTTGTGAGTGGCTCCTGAGGGGTTTTCCTGCAGTTTCCCCTGGATTGCTGAGGAGCTGAGGGTTTGGGAATGACAGGAAATACAGGGTGGGCAGAGCAGGGCTGGTGCCAGGGCTCCTTTCCCTGAGTGATTCCAGGCCTCTTGTAGGTGTCTCCAATGGATGGCTGGAGCTGAAATCATCCCTGGAGGCTGTGCTGGCTGCTGCATGGCCTGGGTGGGTTGGTGGCACAGTTTGAAGTGTGGAGGATGTAAAATATCAGCTCCTGCTCTTTACATCTGCCCCTCACGCAGCAGAGGCAACAGGCAGAGGTGCCAAAGCTGCATTGCCCTGCCAGGACATCAAAATGTGCCTCAAACACCTCTGTGTGCTGCCAGTGACACCTGAAGGTGCCACCAGAGGTGGGTCCTCCCCTGTTTTCCCAGGTTTCCAAAGCTGGGCTGGTTTGGTGGGACAGTTCTGCTCAGGGACAGCGTGCTGTGCTTTAGGGTCTCCTTTTCCAGGATTTCCTTTTGGCTGATTGATTTTTTTCCCTTCCTGGCTGTTCCCCGTGTCCCCAGGAGGACCATGGAGGGGAGGTGGATGACAACGATGACCTGGAGCTTGTCCAAGAGCAGAAGGAGCCTGTGGGAAGGCAGGGGGCTGCTGGCAAGAAGGATGAATACTTCTGAGAGCTGCTGCAACACCAGGAACTCCGGGAATGAGGGGATGGGAACTGCTCCTGGGAGCTGCCTCCTCAATGAAACACTGCCCACAGAACCAAGGCAGCAGGAGGGAACTCTCTGCAGGCCCTGGCAGGGGGTTTGCGGATGAAAATATGAAAATCCCATCTCAGTGTGGGGCCACGGCTGCCTCAGAGATCTCTCAGACTGGGAATGATCTTCTCCTGCTGCTTTTCTTAGAAGCACCTTTTGGTTTACTGTGTTCTTCGCCCTCTTGTTCTTCACATCCCCTTTCTAAGCTGGAGAGGGTTTTTTGGGCTGGTTTTGGGGGTGTTTTTTACCCCCCCCCGGGCAGCAGAGGGGTGCCTGAGCTGGTCCCTGGACTCACTCTAATACAAAGGAATCTGTCTTCATAAATGATTTTGTGTTTCTTTCACACATCCTCCGAGCAGGGTGGGGAGGGCACCAGAGGAAATTTCCTGTTCTTTGCCCTGGAGCTGTGCACGAGCACCGACCACAGCCAGCAGAGGAGCAGTCCCAGGAGGAATTAGAGGAGGAATTCCACAGAGCAGAGCGTGTGTGTGTGGATGTGAACCCCGTGCTGCTGCAGAGACCCTCCAGAGAGACACAGAGATCCCTGCAGAGCCCTCCCTGCCCTGCCTTTGAGCTGTGGGATCCCCTGGGATTCTGTGCCTCCTCCCTGCTGCAGGTGAGGGCTGCCCTGAGCTCTTCCCCCCCATGGGGACAGGGACAGCCATGCCAAGAAACAGGAAAAAAAAAAAAAAAAAGGAATATTTGCAGCCCAACTAATGCAGCTCCAGCCTGGTTGGATTATTTCCAGTCTCCTAACAGGTGCTAAGGTAAATTTTGTCTCTTCTAGAGAGGTTTTGATCAGCAGGATGGGAATTGTTGGTGGAGTAGGTTGAATCCTGTGGGACTTCACTCAGCCTCCAAAAGACTTAGCTGACCTCAGGGACAAAGAAGGAACAGTCAGCTGGAATTTAAAATGAAAAGAGAATGGGTTTAATCACGATATCTCAGAGCCCAGAACCTGTTTGAAGTGATAAGAACAGGGC
Source organism: Agelaius phoeniceus (assembly GCF_051311805.1). Lineage (NCBI taxonomy): Eukaryota > Metazoa > Chordata > Aves > Passeriformes > Icteridae > Agelaius > Agelaius phoeniceus. The sequence goes on from NC_135288.1 coordinate 6,553,916, forward strand.
AGAGCTGTCCCACTCCCTGCCCTGTGTCCTCCTTCCTCATCACCAGACTCGGGGACCTCAACCACCAACCACAGGGAATTGTGCCTGAATCTCATCACCTGCTAAAACATCAGAGCATTATTGTTCTGGATTTGAATTAGCTGAGCTCTTTTTAATCCCTTGTTTGTGGCATATTTTGCAAGCACTTGTAGGCACTGGGGAAAACAATATTTATTTCCCAACAAGCTCAGCCTTTTTCATTCTGACAGCATTGATTATTTTTTTTTTCTTCCACTGGTTGTAATAGAGCTTGAAATTTACATTTCACAGGACTTTTTGGTTCTTTGTTTTCATTCTGCTTGTGTTTCTTACTAACACAATCAGCTGTGCAAGCCCAACTCTGGCATGGAGTAGAGCAGAATAAGGAAAGGGACAATTTTAGGAAATTATCTTTTAGCCAAGTGCCAGAGCTGCTTATGGAGCCCAGTAATGAGCTCACTACCAAACCCTGGTGGGGTTTAAGATGCACAAAATGGCACAACTATCTCTTGTTACAAGGCCTTTTAAGGATAAACTATCCAATTAAGAAATGACACCTCAATTATTTTTCCTTTTAACCCAATAACTGATCCCTCGAAATCCTCAATGTGGACTTTTCTGTCCAATTACACAAAACCACCCAAACCCATGGAGAAGAAGGACAAAAAGGTAAAGAAGAACAACCTGTCTCTGCCCTAAAACCTCCATCTTGCTTCATATTTATTTCTATATCCTAAACCCCCATACTCTTAAGTTTTCCACCCTGTGATCCCCAAACCCTTTTAAGTTTTCCACTTCTAACCAGCTCCACACCCACAATCCCAGTTCTGTCACTCCATTTTGGAACTCTTCTCCACAGCCTCAGGTCGAATGCAGTTTTCTGTGCCTGTCAGCACAGGAAGTTTTCATTTTAAACAGAAAGTTTCAAACTCCCAGCAGCCAGGGTTCCAGCACCCCAGCTGTGCTCAGCTCAGCTCTCCCTCCCTGGCTCTGCCAGGTTCAGCCCTGACTGGGAGTGAATCAAGCACTGCAAATAGAAGCCCGGTGGGGGTGAAGCTGCTCGTGGATTCAGGCTGCAGGGAAAAAAAATCTAAATTAGGAGGCAGATTCTCTGTGTTTGCATGTCTAGGGTGAGTAATCCTCAAAGTCATGGCTTGGAGGGAAGCGTAGCAACTCAACTGAATGCAAAGCTCCCAGCTCGGAGGATGCTTTAGGAACCATATGTCATGTGCTGCCCTCAGCTGAGAGCAAACATCTCTGCCCTGGGGACTGTCTGCCCTGGCCATATCTGAGACTAAAATTAGCAGAGTGCTGCATAAATTGTGAGCTGGAGGTTGTCAGTGCTTCACTGCCTGGCCCACAGCGAGTTTTGATACTATTTCAGTGTTTCCTTGAGAAGAGACAATAAATCCAGTGGAGGAGAAGCAGAAAGGCCAAAGCCTGTGGTGCTGGGTTTGTCTGGAGGCTCTGAAGCAATCTGGGATCCTGCTGGGGCTTCTCAGCTCGGGCACATCACAGGGTTTAGTCTGAGCAGCAGAATGCAGAAGCATTGCCATGAGAAAGCCCAGGCTGGGTTTTACTGCACAGAACAAGTTCAGGAAACAGATGGATTGATACCAGAGCAAACAATGAAAAAAGGGATTCAGGGAGCCAGCACAGCCAGGCTGACCAGGCCAAAGCATGGGGGCCTGCTTGGCTCTGCAAAAATGATTGAATTTTTGCTCAGCCACAGTGCAAGGCCAAAAAAAGTGCAGAAGTGTAGTTAACCCATAGCTTTATAATTTTTTTGATGGGTTCAGGGCCTTCACTGCTGTACCAACCATTTTCCCTCCCTGCAGCACACTCTAGACCCTTGGATCTCCCAGCAGAACTCAGGGTGAGTTGTTCCTCACAAGTTGTTATCCCAAGTTGTTCCTCACAAGTTGTCCATCACAAGTTGATCATCACAAAGTGTTCCTCACAAGTTGTTCCTCACAAGTTGCTCCTCACAAGTTGTTCCTCACAAGTTGTCCCTCACAAGTTGTCCATCACAAGTTGTCCATCACAAGTTGTCCATCACAAGTTGTTGATCACAAGTTGTTCCTCACAAGTTGTTGATCACAAGTTGTTCCTCACAAGTTGTCCCTCACAAGTTGTTCCTCACAAGTTGTTCCTCACAAGTTGTTGATCACAAGTTGTCCCTCACAAGTTGTTCCTCACAAGCTGTTCCTCACAAGTTGTCCATCACAAGTTGTTCCTCACATGTTGTCCATCACAAGTTGTTCCTCACAAGTTGTTCCTCACAAGTTGTTATCCCAAGTTGTTCCTCACAAGTTGTTCCTCACAAGTTGTCCCTCACAAGTTGTCCCTCACAAGTTGCTCCTCACAAGTTGTCCATCACAAGTTGTTCCTCACAAGTTGTCCATCACAAGTTGTTCCTCACAAGTTGTTCCTCACAAGTTTTCCATCACAAGTTGTCCCTCACAAGCAGCCACAGAGGTTGGTGCCAGATCTCCTCCCTGGACGTGGCAGCAGTGACAGCTCTGGAACAATCACTGCTATCAGGAGAAGGACACAAAGTTTGAAGGAGGAAAATCTTGCTTGGTTTGGCTCCAGCCCCTCTCTGAACACGCTCCCATTGCTCAGGAAGGGCTGTCAGAGCTCCATTTCTGCATCCTGGCTGAATTCTACACGTAAATTTGCCAAGAAGTGCCTCCAGCAGCACAGCACCTCTTCCTGCTCCAATATCTGAGTGTTCTCCAAGCCAGAACTGCACCTTCAGCATCCTTTTCTATGCTGATCCTATTTTTTTATTGATCCCTCTTGGTATCCAAAGAGATTTCTGGCAATTTTCCATAGGCTGGCAGACACTTCCATTCAATCTGGTGAAAAATTAGATGTGGAAATAACTTGATATTGGTAAATTAAAGATTTCCTCAGGAAACATACACTTGAAAAATCCAGTATTTCCAACAGGAGAAGGTGTCCTGATGTCAGAACATTCATGTTCAATGCATCAGAAAGAAAAATGATTTAAACAAATTCCACACTGCTGCAAATTGCACTTTGTGTATATGCAAGCATCACCTTCCAGGTATGATTTAGGTTTGGTTTTGTTCAGGCTGTGAAATAAAAATAGGCCTTGGGATCTTATTTTTGTTGTATTTTCAAGTTACATAATTCAAATGTTGTTTTTAAAGGAAGCATGCACAGGAAACTGCAATGTGTTTCTAAATAGGTAACAGTGAAGAACTACAGCAACGTGTTCAGGCACATTTCTGAGGCTTTTAACAAAATAATATGTTAATTATTCTATTTCACAAGTTAAATATAGACAAGTGCTTCTGTTTTGCTATAAAATCTGGAGCACAACTTTATGTAAAACCCGATCAAAACCAAAAAAAAAGTTGCTTTTTTTTTCCCCCTGCTACTCAGAAAAGGACTTAAAGCAACTTTCACCAATTTAACAGCTCGAAGGATCTCCAAACCTTGTTTAATTCTGTATTTTTATAATTCTTTCATTAGAGCTCTTTTCTTTCCCTATTTAGACAAGTCAATACTCTCATGTACCTGTCTCAAGGTCGTTCAGAGAACATTAATTAGAGGAATTTGGGACAACACAGGAGGAGGAATTTGGGACAAGGCAGGAAGAGGAATTTGGGGGATGCAGGAAAAGGAATTTGGGACAAGGCAGGAGGAGGAATTTGGGGGATGCAGGAAAGGGAATTTGGGACAAGGCAGGAGGAGGAATTTGGGGGATGCAGGAAAGGGAATTTGGGACAAGGCAGGAAGAGGAATATCCTCGTTCCTTCTGTCTCAGGCTGTGCATTAAGACCCAGAGCTATTCCTGCTCTCAGCTGACCTCCTGGGAGGGTCTAAAGTACATCCTCGCCGAGTTTATTTAAATTCCCAAAGCCAAGAGGTTGAAGCAGCCTGGGTGTGCGGTTATCACCGTGTTAAAAATAAAATAAAATAAAATAAAATCCGTGTGAGCTCCGGTTCTTCCAACAAGGTTTGCATCAGCTGAAGGGGAGCTCTGTCACCTTCCCCAGCCCTGCTGGTGTCAGCCCCCGGGCACAGAGGAACCTCTCAGCCATCCCCAGCTCATTTTTGGGGGGTTTAATCCAGGTAACGTGAGAATGAGTGTATTTTACAGGTTAAATATGAACAAATGCTTATGTTCTGCTATAAAAGTTAAAATAGGATGCTATGTAAAACCAGATCGAAACCACAAACAAATTCTAAAAAAATATATAATTTTTTTTTTTTTGTATGGGATGAAATCTGCAACTCGACCAAGACAGGACTGAGCAGCCCCCCAAGCCCTGGGGGACACAACCCCAGTGGGCACAGCAGAGCCCGGGGGAGGCACGGAGGGGCTGCACATCCCCAGTGCTGACACTTGTGGGGTCTGAGCATCCCTGTACCGACACTTGGAGGGTCTGAGCATCCCTGTACCAACCCCTGTGGTGTCTGAGCATCCCTGTGCCAATCCTTGTGGGGTCTCAGCATCCCCCTATGCCGACCCTAAAGGGGTCTCAGCATCCCCTGTGCCCGCACCTGGGGTCTGACCATCCCTGTACCAACCCTTGTCTGAGCATCCCCCCCTTGCGGCATCTCAGCATCCCCCGTGCCCATCCCTGTGGGGTCTCAGCATCCCCCGGGAGATCTCAGCATCCTCTTGTGCCGACCCTTGTGGGGTCTCAGCATCCCCCGTGCGGGTCCTTGCGGGGTCTCAGCATCCCCTTGTGCCGACCCTTGCGGGGTCTCAGCACCCCCGTACCCGCCCCCGCGGGGTCTCAGCGCTCCGTTCGCCGTGCGGATCCCCGAGAGCCGCGTCCGGGCGGCCACCAGCGGCCGCATCGGGCGGGTGCTCCTCAGCCCGGCGAGAGTTAACGGCGGCACCGCCTCTCCATTGGCGGCCCCGCGGCGGCTGCCGAGCCCCGCGCATCCAGCGGCCCCGCGCTCCGCGCCTCTCCGCGGCTCCATGCGGCCGCGGCCGCCGGCATGCCCGGCACGCCCAGCCTGCTGCCTCCTCTGCTCGCCCTGCTGTGCCTCGGGCTGGCCCAGCCCAACCCCGACCCCGACGAGCCGTGGTGCCCCTACAAGGTGGGCGGCGATGGCGCTGCGGCGGCGGCGGCGGGGGCGCGGCTGTGCTTCCGCCCGCCGGCCCGCGGCTTCCAGTGCTCGGCGCGGGGGTGCCGCGCCCACCGCTCCGCGGGCGGCGCGCTGGTGGCCAACGTGCTGCGGAACGGCAGCGTGCTGCTGCAGTGGGGCATGCGGCACTGGGGGCCGCCGGCTCGCCCCGCCGCCGCCCTGCGCGGCTTCGCGCTCAACTGCTCCTGGGACGGCACCTACACGCGCTTCCCCTGCGACAGCGTGGAGCTGGGAGCCGCGTGTCGCGATTACCTGCTGGCCGAGGCGCACGGCAGCGTGCGCTACCGCCTGTGCCTGCAGCCGCGCTTCGCCCCGCCGCGCCCCGCGCCGCCCGCGCAGTGCGTGGAGTTCCGCGTGGAGCCCGCGGCCATGCGCGACATCGTGGTGGCCATGACGGCCGTGGGGGGATCCATCTGCGTGATGCTCGTCTTCATCTGCCTGCTCGTGGCCTACATCACCGAGAACCTCATGAGCCCCGCGCTCGCCCGCGGAGGGCACGCGGCGGCCGCTGCGCGCCGCGCGTAGTGCGGGAGGGGATGGTGGTGATGGTGGTGATGATGATGATGATGATGATGATGGTGATGCGGCGCCCGGCGCTCTCCGGCGAGGGAAGAGGTTTTCCAGACTGTTCTGGCAGCGCTGTGCCCACATTTGCAGGATGCGCGTTTCCAGCGGAGCTCGGAGCTCTCCTTCCTCCCGGGGTGGCTTCTCGGCCGGAGCCGTTCGTGGTGAACTCGCGGCATCTCAGCGGATCAAAAAACAATAGCAGAGGTCCCCAAGTGCCAGAAATCGTCTGTTTTTAAGGGCAAGCGGCAGATCTTACCGAGGGCCTGTTTGAAAAGACTCTCCAGAGCACCCTTATTTTAAGCCTAAAACCTCTTGGTCTTAGAGCCGTGCTTGATTTTTTTCCTGTGGGGCAAAGTTGTTTAAAGTTCAGGAGGACTGACTGGTGGGACCACAAACCCCATAGCTAAGCGTGTGTTTGATGCAAAGCCCACTTAATCTCGTGGTTTAGGTGGGTTTTGTATTAGGCCTTTTGGTGGTCACAAATTTTGGGGCCACTGTCCAAAAACCACGGGGGTTTTCTGGTCGAGGGTTTTCGACCATCAACATCCAACACCTGCTTTTCTCCCATCAGAATTGTGTTGTAGTTTCACGAAGAGTGCAGGTAAAGGGATAAATTGAATAAGAAAACTCCATTTCGTTGAGCGAGTAGGAACCAACCCTTAATTATAAGATAGAAGCGAGCACCCCCTCGCCCCCTAAATTCCCCTCCTTTAGCAAAGCAGCTGCACTAAGGTAGAAGCTTCTTGACCACAGAACTCACTGATGTTGTAGCCGAGTGTTTTGAGCGTAAGAACACTCCCTGGTAACTCCTCACTTGATGCTGTAGTGAAGTAAGGTTTTAGCCATACTCTAGTACTGATTCTATTGTGCCTTAGTGCTGAGAATTTGTCCCATTTCTATTGGTGTAGCTGTTCCTGTAGTCCTTGTAGTTTTAAGTGTGTCTCCCTCGTGTTCTCGTCTCTGGAATTAGTGGTTGTTGGTTTGTCTGATTGTTTTCTTTAAAAGAAAAAAACAAACAACCAACTTGGGCTGAGCATTACTTGAAATTTAATATATACACAAAGTAGTTACCTTCAGAGAGGTATTTAGTGAGGTAGTTTTTAGTACGTGTTGTTTGTATGTAGTTAACTGCTGTAACACGAAAAAATTAATTTATTATCACTTAGGAACTGTGCACTTAAAGAAAAAAAAAAAAGAAAAGTAGGGGGAAGGCTTTTCTGTAAAGGGACTGTCAGGTTCAGTGTGATCTGTTTGTGTCAATGTTTAGCACTGGTGAACGACCTGTTTGCTTTTCCTTGTGAAAGTCGTTTGTGAAGTTTCAACTTGGTGGTAGAGGGTTAATATAGGAAATGTGTGGAATCCTTAATAATACCCAGTATTTGTACTGAGCATAATCCCCTCTTCGAGAGGCTGAGGAGCTGAAGGTCTGCATTTCACCACCAGCTTTTCCTTTGTTTGTTATTCCTGCTGTGTTTCATTCTCACCTGCAGCTGACTCCACCGAGCTGTTCTGTCTTTATTACCTTGCTGGATTTAAGCACCTCACTGATGCCTCATTTTTGGGTTTTTATCCCTAAGGAGATGGACTGCTGGAAGAAAAGGCAATTTTGAAGAACATTAAGACAAATGTTGGTCTTTTAAAGGTTTCAGGGTTTTTTTTTTGCTGTAGCCAGTTCAGCACAGGAGCATTGGAGTGCCACTGATTTTGTACATTTCTGTCACCTTTTGTCAAGCAATGTCACTGTTCTGTTCCTCATCTTGTCATGAATTGCCAGATGTGAAAACCAGCTGTATAAACAATAAGCCTTGTACCACCTTGGCATTGAACTTAATAAATTAAGAGGATGATGAAAAGAAATGAAAATTCCATAAATATTTAAAGGTTCAAGATCTTGCTTGACTTCAAAGTGAGTCTGCCCAAAGTGGTCATAATAATATTCCATTGCCTACTGTAAAATTATGACAGGATTAATGGGAAAATAAGAGATTTATTCTCTGAATACTTGATTTTATTTACTAGAGGGTTGGATTATAGATAACTGGGTAATTCAGGTGGTAATGCTGATGTTAGTCTGAGGAAATGGAAATTTAATTTACAGTTTGGAATGTGACTGTCTTCAGTAAGACATCTCTGCAGGTAATAATGGATACCCTAAATAATAATAATAATGGTATAATGGATGATGGAAAATACAACAGAGAGGGAGAGGTTTTACGAGGAGGAGAGGAGAATGGTGGTGGTGGGAGCAGGAAAAGGCTCTTCTGGAAGTGCTGTGGCGATAATGAGGAAAAAATCCTCAGAAAGCACAAAGGGGAAAAAAATATCAATGGGAGGGCAGAAAATATTTTTAGGAAGCACTAATGTGAGAGTCCTGCCTCACTAGTGAAGTTCAGCTGAGCTGGGGAATAGATTTGTTCCTTTGATGTCCTGGTTTATCTCCTGTATTTCTCCTGCTCCATTACCTCCTCCTGCCATTGTAACAGTGTCAGGAGACAAAAGTGGAAAAGGGAAAAAATGACAAAAACCTCAGAGAAAAATGGGATTGAGCTGGACTGAGCAAGGAGGACCGTGATAATTAAATCCTGACAGTGTTGGCAGCGTTCTGCTCCCTGTGGATCCCCTTGGGCCCAGGGCTCATCCAGGGTGTCCAGCCCAATTCTCCTCCTCGGGATGACTCAATCCTGCATCCAAACGCTGCCCTCGGCATCCTCCCAGCCCCGCCGCGGCATTCGGCTGCCATCTAGCGCCAAACTGAGCGAAATTTGTCCTAAAAACCCGCTTTTCTAATGGGCTTTTTAATCCCACAGCCCGGAGAGGCAGCGGGGTTCAGGGATTGGCACGAAATGGCTGCTTGGTGGTGGGAGCGGTGGAGGCCTCATCGCTCTTTATGTGATGAAATCTTCTTAATCTTCAACCTTGAACCTCTCCTGAGGGAACTGAGGCTGTTCCCTCTCTTCCTGTCCCTGTTCCCTGGGAGAAATCCTGATCCCCTCTGGCTGTCCCTTCATGTCAGAAATCCCGATCCCCTCTGGCTGTCCCCTCATGTCAGGAGTTTTGCAGAGCCACAATGTCCCCCCTGAGCCTCCTTTTCTCCAGGCTGAGCCCCTTCCCAGTTCCCTCAGCCTCTCCTGGGGCTCCATTCCCTTCCCAGCCCCGTTCCCTTTCCTGGATGAGGTGAAGGAGAAGCTTTACAATCATGGAACATCCCGAGCTGGAAGAGACCCACAAGGATCAGAGTCCAAGCCCTCACCCTGCACAGACACCCCAAAATCCCACCCTGTGCATCCCTGAGAGCGTTGTCCAAACTCTCCTGGAGTTCTTGGGAGCTGGGACCATTTCCTGAGGAGCCAGAACCCTCCGGGGGAAGAACATTTCCCAAAATCCAACCTAAACCTCTCTTGCCACAGCTCCAGCCATTCCCGGGGTCCTGTCGCTGGTCCCCACAGAGATCAGTGCCTGTCCCTCCTCTTCCCCTCACGAAGTTCTTCTACATTGCAATGAGGCCAGCCCCTTCCAGGCTGAACAAGCCCTCACGCTCCTCCTCCTCTGAGCACCAACACCTTATAAATATATCATTATCTATATATCGATATCACATATTTCAAAATAGCAGTTTTTAATATATTATTTATCGCCCTCGGGGGTGAGGCGGCACAACCCTCTCCCCCTCCACGCTGCGCCCGACGCTTCCCACAGCTCGCCGGCAGCTCGCACTCCGCTCGCCCTCGCCCAGCACCCTCCGTTCCCTTCTCCCGGCACTCCCCTGCCGGCGGCCGCGGCCGCTCCGCCTCCCCCGCGCCGTGCCGCGGTTGGCTGCGCCGGGGCCCTGCTGACACGTCCCGTCCCCGCCCGCCGCGCTGCCGCCGCCATTTTGTGGAGCGGCGGCCGGGAGGGAGGGAGGCACGGGCAGCCCCAGCGCCGTGCCCGCCATGCCGTCCGCGCCGCTCCGCGTGGCCGTGGTGTGCTCCAGCAACCAGAACCGCAGCATGGAGGCGCACAACATCCTCAGGTAACCGCTGCTGCCCGCTTCACCCCCCGTGCGGCCGGCGCTCCGCTGTCAGGGAGGCGCGGATGGATGGGGCCGTGCGGTGGGGCTCGCGCCCGGCCCGGCAGGCCCGTGGTTGCGGGGCAGCACTTGGCCTTCACCCTGCCTTCATCCCGCTTGTACCCGCTTTTCACCTCGCTGCCACCCTGTTTATACGCCCTTTTCACCCCCTTTTATCCGCTTTTTACCCCGTTTTTATCTCGTCTCCTCCGCGCCCCGCTCCAGGCCGCGGTGGGGTCCCGGCCCTTCCTGACGGAGCTGTGGCTGGAAACACGGGCCGGGCGTTTGGGTGGAGCCGGGCCTGTGTCTCGCCATGTGGAAACTTAAATTTTCCTTTTTTCCTGGGTTTTTTCCCCCCATTCTTCTTTTCTTTTTTTTTTTTTAAATTCTTGAGTCTATCTGAAAGGGCCCCACGGGGAAGCCGGATAGAGACATAGAGACTCTTCCTCAGGAGCTGGAGTGATAGGACAAGGTGTAATAGATACAGGGTGAAAGAGGAGAAATTTAGGTTAGATGTTAGGAAAAATAGTTTTTTTAGTGTGGTGAGACGCTGGCCTAGGGAGATTGTGGCTGTCCCATCCCTGGAAGGGTCCAAGGCAAGGTTCGATGGGGCTTGGAGCATCCTGGGATGGTGGAAGTTGTCCCTGCCCATGGGTTGGGTTTTAAGGTCCATTCCCACCCCTTAACACTGTGAAAACTGAGCCACTCCGTGCCCTGAAAGGGAACCCTTTCCTCTCACAGGAGAACCAGAACATTCGGTTCAGAGCGCTAAATGTCTTTGAGATTAGGAGTGTTAATCTGTTTAGCACTTCCAGTGCTCTCAGCTTGGCTGCAGAGGTGAGGTGGGAGACTTGGGACAGACAGATGGACAGGAGAGACCTGATCTGCCTGAAATCGTGTCCCTGAATCTTCCCTTTGCACGGCAGGAACATGATAAGGATGTTTATTTTATTATTAAAGTTATGCAAAGAAACATTCACGTTAGAAATACACGTTGATGGCATAGTAAGCAAAACAACTGTGAGTAAGCTGTGTGCTACATGTAAATAAAAATAAAAGCTTTGAAAGGAATAAATAATAAAAGCATTTGGTCTGGCAGCCATCTTACTGTAACAGCATTTCATGCACTTCACGCTCACTCTTGGCATCGGATGTTATCTGTGAAAACAGGACATTGTTTTTCCTCTGAAAATGCTGGAACTGAGTTGGAATTGAAAGCTGAGCGTTAAGGACAGAGTTAAATTCACTTCTGATGTCTGGCCTTTTCCTTGCCCCGTGTTTTCGCAGAAATCGATCACTTCCGGTGGGACTGATGTTCCCCAAACGTGGCAGGGTGGTTTTTAAAAGTCCGTTCTCCCCGGAGATCTGAATTTAAAAGTAACAAAAACATTATTTAGAAAACGTTTCATTTTACTAACGTCTTTTGTAGTTGCAGCAGCAGTAGCATAAATGGCAAAGCAAAGGAAATAACAGCCCGTTTGCAGTAAACTTGAGGAAAATGTCTGTGTTGGCTCCCAGCCAGGCTGCCTCACCCCTTCAGGGCAGCGTGTTGCAATGCAGTTGGAAAGAACACATGATTAAAACAGGAAGAAGCTGAGAAATGACGAAATTTCAATGTCTTTTGTTAGTGGATGACAACACTTTAAACAACACAGATTCTGTGTGCTGCTGGAAAACAAAGTCTGGGGTCCAGCATTCAGCGTGTGCTTGAGTATTTTGTAATTAACCAAGTTTTAAACACTTTGTTCCAATTTTCCAGCAGAAGAAGCTGAAGAATTAGGAAATTTTAATTTATTTTGTTAGTGGATGAACAAGACTATAAAAGACACAAATTCTGTGTGCTGCTAGAAAACAAAGTCTGGGGTCCAGCATTCAGTTGTGCTTGAGTATTTTGTAATTAACCAAGTTTTAAACACTTTGTTCTAGTTTTTCAGCAGAAGAAGCTGAGGAATTACAAAATTTTAAGGTATTTTGTTAGTGGATGACCAAGACTTTAAAAGACACAAATTCTGTGTGCTGCTGGAAAACAAAACCTGGGGTCCAGCGTGTGCTCGCCTATTTTATAATTAACCAAGTTTTAAACACTTTGTTGCAATTTTGCAGCACAAGTCAGCCTGAGGGGCTGTCAGGAGTTTGTGATGGAGTAAGAGCCATCCCCACAGGGCCGAGGAAGCCGAGGGGAGCAGGAAGAGCAGCCAGAAAGCCACGGGCCCTCCTTGGAGCTGCCAGGGTGGCTGTGGGGACCCCGCCCTGGGCCAGGTCTGGCTCACCCTGCACTGTTTGATTGCAGGCTCTGCTGGGGCAGGGTGAGGTGAGAAGCAGAGCAGGCCTGGCTGCTCAGCAATAGCAAAAACATCCCTCAGTTGTAAGCACAAATCCACACTGCAGCTGCTGGGACAGAAATTCACTCTACCCCAGCCAGAACCAGCCTGGTCTATCAGTGATTTTATATTTTATTTTATATTTTGTCATAGAGCATGCAGACCCAGGTCACAGTTCTCCCCCAAAGGAGGAAGGCAGAAGGGTGAATCTCTTCCAGCCAAGCTTTTTTAAGGAACAATTTCCACATTTCTGCAAACACAAATCCACACTGCAGCTGCTGGGACAGAAATTCACTCTACCCCAGCCAACACCAGCCCGGTCTATCAGTGATTTTATATTTTATTTTATATTTTGTCATAGAGCATGCAGACCCAGGTCACAGTTCTCCCTCAAAGGAGGAAAGCAGAAGGGTAAATCTCTTCCAGCCAAGCTTTTTTTATGCAGCAATTTCCACATTTCTGTTTGGTTGGGTGTACCCTGATGGCTTTGGAAGGAAGTTACTGAGTTCAAGTTCTCTGTGTCAAGAGAGACTATAAAAGACACAATACTGGCAATAAAAAGTTCTAAAATGCTGATACACACTTCTGCCACACATCCCTTGGTTTAGAAAACCAACCTTCAGGAAATTCAAGGGTATGAACATGAGGTCTTAGTGGCAGAGAAATTAAATTATTGCAACCTTTGTAGCAAAAACTTGGTTTTCATATTGATGTTAAGACTTGCAGTCCAACATTGAGGTGTAAGAGAACTTAAATTGCTCCTGTGCTGTTTCCAGAAGTTGTTACTCCCAGCTCCTCTCCTCAGCACCAAAATGCAGGGAGCTATTGACATCTGTATTGCCTAATTTAAGAAATCCCAAATTAATAACCCCCCCTCCCCAAGAAGGTGATATTTTCACATTTTTATATTCAAGCACACTTTCATTTGAGATAATGCAAATTCCAAGTTGTTGGTATTCAAAGTGAGTTACCAGTGCCTTAGTCCTGCTGCTCAGCAGGGTGGGCTTCTTTTGGGGGGTGTTTTTTTTAATATTGATTGGGTGGCATAAGATATTTTTGAAGTAACCTACAGGGGTTGCTGGTTATTTTCCTGCTACCTCTTGTGGAAAGGGATGTGGTAAAATTAATAATTTGTGCCCTGAAATCCTTCACCATTCTGAGTGCAGTGGCACTGCAGGATTTATTACATTTGCTTTGATATTTAGCAATATTTCCTGCAGGCATTGTGGAAAGGAACATACAATCAACTGAAAAGAAGATTTAATTAAATTCTATTTAATAAGAATTTGTGAGATCCACAAATAACAGTGAAATAAAAGAAAGGTGTGTCTGTCCTACCTTCATTTAGACAGTCTGTGTGTCTGTCCTACTCTTCATTTGAACAGTCTGTCTGTCCTACCTTCATTTGGACAGTCTGTCTGTCTGTCCTACCTTCATTTGGACAGTCTGTCTGTCTGTCCTACCTTCATTTAGACAGTCTGTGTGTCTGTCCTACTCTTCATTTGAACAGTCTGTCTGTCCTACCTTCATTTGGACAGTCTGTCTGTCCTGCCTTCATTTGGACAGTCTGTCTGTCTGTCTGTCCTACCTTCATTTAGACAGTCTGTCTGTCTGTCCTGCCTTCATGTGGACAGTCTGTGTGTCTGTCCTGCCTTCATTTAGACAGTCTGTGTGTCTGTCCTGCCTTCATGTGGACAGTCTGTCTGTCTGTCCTGCCTTCATTTGGACAGTCTGTCAGTCTGTCCTACCTTCATTTGGACAGTCTGTGTGTCTGTCCTGCCTTCATTTAGACAGTCTGTGTGTCTGTCCTGCCTTCATGTGGACAGTCTGTCTGTCTGTCCTGCCTTCATTTGGACAGTCTGTCAGTCTGTCCTACCTTCATTTGGACAGTCTGTGTGTCTGTCCTGCCTTCATTTAGACAGTCTGTCTGTCTGTCCTGCCTTCATGTGGACAGTCTGTCTGTCTGTCCTACCTTCATGTGGACAGTCTGTCTGTCTGTCCTGCCTTCATGTGGACAGTCTGTCTGTCTGTCCTACCTTCATGTGGACAGTCTGTCTGTCTGTCCTACCTTCATTTAGACAGTCTGTCTGTCTGTCCTACCTTCATTTGGACAGTCTGTCTGTCTGTCCTGCCTTCATTTGGACAGTCTGTCTGTCTGTCCTACTCCTCATTTTTTCCCATTTCTGGGTAGTTTCACCAGGTCAAACCCAAGCCATTTTCTTGTAGGAATTGTTCATTTTTACAGATTTGCCCCATTCCCACAAACACCTGATGATTCCCTACACTGGATGTGCCCAGCTATTTCATAAAAGCTGAATAATATTTCATAAAAGCTCCTGACTAATGGCTCTCTGCAGGCATTTTCCCTTTCCTGTGCCCCAGTTGTTGCAAGAAATGTTTTTAGAACATTTTATTGTACCTGGGGCATAAATAGTGGAAAAAAATTGACACTACCACTCAGCAAGGTACAAAACATGAAATTCCATGTGAGGAACTCAAATTGCAGCTATTCAGGGAAGTAATTTAAATTTAATTTTAAATGGGTCATGGGCCTTCAAGGCACAAATTTTTGATGTGTTGAATGTCAAAGAATTCAGATTTGTTTTATATGAGATCATGCAAAAACTTCAGGGACATCTACAGCAATTAGAGGTGGAGGTTTTAATGTGTGTGATCCAAGCAGATCTGTTCCAAAGAGAAAGAAAATGAAACCATAGAAGAAAAGATCAAATTGAAACATGAATTTTTTAGCACTGCAATTTCTTCTGTACATATTATGTCTCTCTCCACGTCCAGTAGAAGCAGCAGAATCAAAACTTGAATCTGCAAGTATTGCAGGCAAAATAAATGAACAGTGACTCATAACTGCACCAGTTACATGTGATGGAGGGCTGGGAGGGACAGAAAAATTGCACTTTTTTCCACTTGTATCCGTTGTCAGTCCTGCAGAAAGAAGCAAAAACCCCTGGTGTATTTTGTCTGTGTACAGAAACAGGCTCCTATAAATAGGTGCTGGAGGAAAAATGTGGGGAGCAAGAGGAGGGAAAGGAGGGGCTGTGTTCCTGTAGGAAATCAGGTGTTGGTGCTTGCAGAGCTGTGTCTGAGGCTGGGGCAGGAGGTGACCACAGTCTGTGCCCTGAAGCCTTTGGGGTCACTTTGGGGACACCTCTGAAGGCAAAGTGACAGTTTGGGGTTGGTGTTTTCTGCTGAGTTTGCCTGGATGTGCAGGCCAGGGAGCCTGGGGCCAGCTCTGCTCGCTGCCCTCAGGGCAAAGCACTGCACGTCTGGGCTTGATTCTGGGGCTGGGGCTGCTCACTTGATTTGTGTTTCAGCATTGCTCACTCCATTCAGGCTCTGCTAAAATCATTCAGGCTGGGAGTGGGAGTCCTTAAAAACCAGATTAACTCTTGGTCTGGCTGTTTCAAGCTATGTTGTCATTACAGACCCAAATGGTGATAGCAACACTAATTTACCATGTAACTTTGTCCATTAGACCACCAGGAAAATCTCTTTTTTGTCCCACTATTCCATAGATTGCTGTGTTTTTTAATAATACTGAAGGAGGTTTTGAGGTTTGAGTATCTCAGTTAATCAGCAAGAACATTTTGGCATTGCTCCTAAGGACAAACAGGTTCCTGCCTCTTTTTAAATTATAAACAAGTAGTTGTTCATAAGAATGGAATGAAGTAATCCCTGCTTTAGCCAAGAGTTACAGAGAGCACTTGTGTAAAGGTAATTGCACTGCATGGTTTTCAGGGGCAGGCACACAAATGTCTGTCCTGGGCTAATTAAATGACACTTTGGGCAACCAAGTGAGAAGAATAATGCAGTTAGGCCAGGAGTCTCAGCAGGACACTGAAGTATTGCTCAGTAGTGCAGTTATTTATTTGTATCGAGAGAGAACCATCTTTGTCTGTGTTGTCATGAATGCTGAAGGGATTTGTTGCAAATCCAGGATGCAAAAGGAAAGCACGAAAGGAAAGCACAAAAGGAAAGCACAAAAGGAAAGCACAAATGACATTTACAAATAGCTCTGTACCATAATTGTAAGGAAATTCCTGTCAAATAGAGGCGCTTCCCTTGAAACAGTGTGTGAGTTCAGATTGTGACTGCAAGGAAAATACACACTGGGAACTCCAGGCAGCTTGGTTGCTCAACTGCTGCTGGCTGAGGTGTTTTTAAGATTCACTCTAATATTTGTCAGCACTTTTAATCTCCCAAATCCATGCAGTCTCATTGTCTCCTCCCCTCCCTTGTGTCTTTCAGCAAACGAGGATTCAGCGTCCGATCCTTTGGCACAGGGACTCACGTGAAACTGCCAGGACCAGCCCCGGACAAGCCAAATGTTTATGACTTCAAAACAACATATGATCAGATGTACAATGATCTGCTTAGGAAAGACAAAGAACTGTATCCCTGTGGCATGGCCTCTTTAAAAAATCCACTGTGCTTCATCCTTGAAAGGTGTAATTCATTAGTTGGCATTAAGAATCTCTTAGAGTTGCTTGCCTGGCGAACTTTAAATGATTTGAAGTTTATAGGAGGTTTTTTTTTTGGTTTTTTTTTTTAAAACAGTGGGCCTCTAATGCTCCCTTGTAAATTGTTACACACATCCCAAATGCTCTTTTGTAGTGTGTTACCATGTTTAGCTCTTGAATGATCACATCAGTACCCTCAGATTGTCCATTGCCTCCCCTGCACTGTGGATCCTTCTCAGTGCAAAGACTGTCCTGAGTGTGGATTGGGAAGAGCGACCACCTCGACTTTAATGTTGTATTTAGCTCAGACAAACTGCCAGGTAAGGCTTACAGAATACTTTCTCTGGGAGAGAGGATGCCTTTCATTAAAGAGCTCACCCTTCTCACTGAGGATTTTGTGATATGTGATTTGCTCTGTGCACCAAGGAAAAATAACTCAGTAGTTGGTTATAAAGAATGGACAGAAGAGGGCCCAGTAACATTTAATCCTGGAGAGCAAAGGTGATCAGGGCTAGGCACACTACTAAAAATGTCCCAGCTGCATTATTTTAAAGTACCTGTCTTTAAAGTTGATTTTTTTAAATAAGAAAACCCACAAACAAAACTTGGGGAACTCATTCTAGATGTTTTTTTCAACAAGGATCCTTTTTTTTTTAAAGTTCAAAATGTAGGATGTGGTCTTAATGTATCACACGTGATGTGCTGGTTTATTTGATTCTTTTTTTTTATCCCTCTGCCTATAGAGAAAAGGAAAATCTTGCAAACCCATCTTAATGAGGTATGCCATATCCATATCCTGATTAAAAGAACTGCTTAAAAGAAAATCCCTTGAACTGAGAATTAATTTTAACAAGCACCAACGACTTGAGCTTTCCTTTTTGAATTCTTCACTGCTGCTGTGCTGAATATGGCAGTACTTAAGAAAAACCAAAAGAACAGGAAGCCAACCTGTTCCCCCCTCTGAGCATGATTTGGAGGCACCATTGTGGTTCTGCTCCATGCTTTGCTGTGTTCCCCAAATATCTTTGCAGTGGAACAGTTAAACCTCGCTCAGGATAAAGGAGCTTTAAACAAAAGCCACTGCAAGGGAAATAGGGCAATAGCAAATACCTCTGTGACTTTGCTTTTTTGATTCTCAGATGATTTAAGCTTTTCAGACTGAAGACTGGCAGCACAGAAAGTAACTCCATTTCCAGAAGTGGGTTTTGAGGGTAAAGATTTTAACCAAAACCACACCTGCTCTCATCAGCGACTTGTGCAAGAGATTTTTGTGTCCCAGGGGCTCTCAGTTCTGTTGGGTGAGCATAACTTCAGGGAGGGGATGGGAATTACCTGTGGGGTTGGGATGGGGGTACAAAAGGAGGGGTGGTTCCATATGATTGAGCTGATTATTCTGTTTCCCAGCCTTGCTTTCAGCATCTGTGCTCGGAAATTTTGAGTCTTGCTGCCAACACTCTCTGCTTGTTCCCACGTTCCAGTGAGGAGACACCTGAGACCTGAGTGCTCTCCTTGCTCAGGGACACTGTGGCTGTGAGGGAGCATCCTCTGCCCAAATAAACAACCCCCAGCTTCAGAAAGCTGTGAGGGAGCATCCTCTGCCCAAATAAACAACCCCCAGCTTCAGAAAGCTGTGAGGGAGCATCCTCTGCCCAAATAAACAACCCCCAGCTTCAGAAAGCTGTGAGGGAGCATCCTCTGCCCAAATAAACAACCCCCAGCTTCAGCAGCCAAAACTGAGCTGCTGCACCTCACTCAGAGCAAGGTTAGAGAGATCACTGAGCCTCTGCTGTTCACTTGTGAGGAGGGGGAACAACAATTAAAAAGCCACTCTGCAGAGATGAAAAGCACCTTCATTGCAGTTAATTAGGGAGATACAGAGCACAGCCTCTCATACCTTGAAGGCATATGTTGAATTTCAGCAGCCCAGGAATAGGGGATTAATGGAGCCAGGAATACAGATTCAGTTGAGTAGGTGGTTACAGTAGATCTGAAATGGAAGCACTTCAAAGCCTTTTAAGATGTGGCAGTTAAAACTTAGAGTTAAAATAAGTATCAGCATCTCCCATTGAGTTTTTAGAATGTAGCATTTCAATTCCCTGAGCCCTAGTTGAGGACTGCCCCAAACCATTTAACAATGTTCTGAATGTTGCTTTTTAAAACATTCCTCTGTTATTTCTAGGTCAGCAATAGAGAATTCTGCCTGTAATTTGAGGAAGGCACAGCCATGATCTGTAGTTCTCATCCACCACCTTGTATTTGCATTTGTAACCCACCATTCCCACAATAGGATTATTTGTCCTTATTATTATTTGCCCCTTACAACTCTCTGAAGAGGTTTGAGGACTTAATTCTAATTCTGTGGTGGTGACCTTAAAGCTGAAACAAAAATAGAGCAAAACTGCTGGTGAGCTTTGCCTTCAAGTGAAGGCAGAACTAGTCAAGAGTGAAACTTGCTAAACAGTTTAAATTTAAACTCGGTTTAAATCTTCATCAGCAGTTGATGTTGTGCCCAGGGATAGGAGCTGCTCAAGTGGAAATTTGGCCAGAATCCTGCAGGAATTGCTCCTGGGCTCTTTAGCAATGTGAGTAACTCCATGGCTGATTCCTTTCCTTTGCTCAGCACTGCTGTGTCTGTGACCCTCACATTAAAGCTGATTTTCACAGATGGGGGGGTATTTTTAATTAGGATTTCTAGGCAGCCTGCACTTACCCTGCAATCTTGGCCTCCTACTCTGCTCCTGACATTTTTTACCTCCTCTCTTAATTTGTCCTCCCTAACTTCAGACAGGATTCCAGTTTTAGCTCC
Organism: Agelaius phoeniceus; assembly: GCF_051311805.1. Classification (NCBI taxonomy): domain Eukaryota; kingdom Metazoa; phylum Chordata; class Aves; order Passeriformes; family Icteridae; genus Agelaius; species Agelaius phoeniceus. Next base: position 6,573,287 of record NC_135288.1, read on the forward strand.
TTAGCTCCATGAGGTTATAAAATTGAGGGGAGGGTGGAAAACGTGTCCTTAAGAAGTCCCTAAAGCTGCTTCAGTTAGGAGGAAAATTCCAGAAATGAAGAAGAATTCTGTGCATCTCCCTTGAAGCCATTGATTCTTTTCTGTCCAAAAAACCCCAAAAAGTAGTGCTGATCTTGGTGATGGGATCTGGCTTTAACTCTGGGAGCTCCTGTTGAAGTTGGATGATGCCCATGTGATATTTTATGTGTAGCTCAGTCTTGAGGAGTACCTGACCCAAATTCTGCTTCAGGTAAGCTCTTCATGCATGTCTTTATCTTAACATTTTCATCTGGTTTTTCTTCATGGATTTTGAACTGCTAAGCACTTGTCAGCTTCTCTCCTGAGCTGTCATTCCAGGGGGGCTGTGTCTCTGGAAGCCACTTTGGAATGGTTCATTGTACATCTGTTGAGGGATTTTTTTTTCTATATTTTTTTTTCTGAATTTGTATATTTTCTTCTCCATTTTTTTTTTTTTAAGCCTAACCTTGCAAGAGTTAAAAATAGTTGAAAATCATGGCCTGGGTGTCAATGGCAAAACTTCTTCCAAAAGCAGAGCAGTACAAGTCTCATTTTCTTCCTTACCATGTCTTACAAAGCACTTCAGTGCTCCAAGAAATAGAGAGAAGGGATGAGGGTGGAAAGAAGTGTTTAAACTGGATTTAAAGAGGCTTCTGAGAGGCACATTTCTGCAAATCAACATGCTTCCAGCCACAGGCTGCATTCCAATCCCTTTTGCTCTGTGAAGGGTTGTAAAATGCTTCACAAAATCTTGGTCCTTTCAAAGGCAGCAAATTTTCAGCGCTTCTTCATCTGCCTTCTGATCACACTGCCTTTAATCTTGGCTTCATTCCTGTTAAAAAGGAAATACATCAAATTATTAATAATATATGAGCTGGAGATCTATTATTTAAATACTGTTTGAGCTGTGGGACATGGCAGAAACTCCAGGCTCAGATCTAACAGCAAATGCTTTTCACCAACATAAAACACCCTCTGCCATCCTGTCTCTTCTGGGTGCTCTGAAGGGTTTGTTCCTTATCCAAGGTGAGTCCAAACTTGCTCTGAGGAATTGTGACTGGAGGATCCAGTCTGAGGCTGATGACTTCTGGAAAATCCATTTAGAGCTGCAGTGATTTCATTCTTTGGCACTTTCATCCCAGTTTGAGGGAGGGGAGCGAGGTGACAGTCGATGCTTCTTGCCTTGAAGTTCCCTCCCATGAACACAAAACTTCTGTGCCAACATTAGGGATGCTTATGCTTCTCTTTTCTTCATTCCAAACCAATTCCCATTTTCATTTCAAGTGTAATTCCTTAGACTGGCATTGATGGCAGGCCAGGAATGTTTCCTGCACAGCTCACCCAGAGTGCTGCATTCTCTGCAGGCTCCTGCTGCCAGGTGGCCCTGCTGTCTGTTGTTTGTATTCTCAGGTTTCCCAAATGTGCTCAATTAAATGGTTTTTAATCGATTTAGGGTTTGTGCTTTGCTCTGTCTGGGTATTCTGAGTTTCACAGCACAAGGGTGGCAGCAGCAGAGGCAGTTTGGGAATGATGGTGCAAGCTCCTGTTTCATTCATCCTTTCCCTCAGATTTCTCCTCAAAACACTTCCACCCTCGCAGTCCTGCATCTGCTGCTCCTCTCTGGAACCTGGCCCAGCTTCCCAGAGCTGAGGGAGCAGCCCCAGGTCCTGTGTGACCCCTGAGCCCTCACCTGCTGCCCCTTGGAGTCACTGCAGCAGTGACATCTCCGTGTCACCACTGCCAGGTGATCAAACTCTGCATCCCAGCAATCCAAACCCTTGAATGCAGCAGTGACATCTCTGTGTCACCACTGCTGGTGATCAAACTCTGCATCCCAGCAATCCAAACTCTTGAATGCAGCAGTGACATCTCTGTGTCACCAGTGCCAGGTGATCAAACTCTGCATCCCAGCAATCCAAACCCTTGAATGCAGCAGTGACATCTCTGTGTCACCACTGCCAGGTGATCAAACTCTGGATCCCAGCAATCCAAACTCTTGAATGCAGCAGTGACATCTCTGTGTCACCACTGCTGGTGATCAAACTCTGCATCCCAGCAATCCAAACTCTTGAATGCAGCAGTGACATCTCTGTGTCACCACTGCCAGGTGATCAAACTCTGGATCCCAGCAATCCAAACTCTTGAATGCAGCAGTGACATCTCTGTGTCACCACTGCCAGGTGATCAAACTCTGGATCCCAGCAATCCAAACCCAACTCTTGAATGCAGCAGTGACATCTCTGTGTCACCACTGCCAGGTGATCAAACTCTGGATCCCAGCAATCCAAACCCTTGAATGCAGCAGTGACATCTCCGTGTCACCAGTGCCAGGTGATCAAACTCTGCATCCCAGCAATCCAAACCCTTGAATGCAGCAGTGACATCTCTGTGTCACCACTGCTGCTGATCAAACACTGCATCCCAGCAATCCAAACCCTTGAATGCAGCAGTGACATCTCTGTGTCACCAATGCCAGGTGATCAAACACTGCATCCCAGCAATCCAAACTCTTGAATGCAGCAGTGACATCTCTGTGTCACCAGTGCCAGGTGATCAAACTCTGGATCCCAGCAATCCAAACCCTTGAATGCAGCAGTGACATCTCTGTGTCACCACTGCCAGGTGATCAAACACTGGATCCCAGCAATCCAAACTCTTGAATGCAGCAGTGACATCTCTGTGTCACCACCCACTGCCAGGTGATCAAACACTGCATCCCAGCAATCCAAACCCAATTCCTGTTGAATTTTCACTTGGATGAGGTGCAGGCTCAGCTGTTTGATCCACAGTCAGCCACAGTGCCACATCCTCGGTTCATCTTGTCACCCTTGTCATTCTGCAGTGCATCTGTGACATCTCTGCTCCTCTCTTTGCCAGTGCCCTTGGCCATTGCTCCTTCTCTTTCCCCTCTGGCAGCTGGGTCTGTCCATTCTCACCCCAAATACAGCTTGAGGTGCTCAGCACTGATAAATTCTTGTCTGGCACTTGAGCTCAGAGCTAAATTCAAGGTATTTTCTGCCTTCACTGATGTGTGGGACAGACCCCTCACCCTTGGGCTCAGCCAGGCTGGGCTGCCATGTGGTTTTTTATATTTGCTGTTATTTATATTTGTTGTTATTTATATTTATGGTTATTTAGATTTGAACCAGCTCCTAGGAGCAGTTGGGTTTATCCTTGCAGCTCATGGATTTCAGGTGCTGGGTGCTTGTCCCTCATTAGGAAAAACAATGCAGGTTTTTTGCAGCTCATTCGTGCAGGCACAAATGGTGCAGAAATGTCATGGAGCCCAGCCTAGCATCTTCCTGATCCTTTTGGATGGAATGTTCTAGAATCCCAGACTGGTTTGGGTTGGAGGGGACTTTAAAGCTCATCCTGTGCCATGGGCAGGGACAGCTCCCACTGTCCCACATTGCTCCAAGCCCCATCCAGCCTGGCCTGGAACAACTCCAGGGCAGCCACAGCTCTCTGGGAACCCTGTGCAGGGCCTGCCCACCCTCCCAGGGAGGAATTCTTCCTAATATCCCACCTCACCCTGCTCTGTTTCCATTTGAGTCCAATAGAATGGTTCAGCACTAAGACTTTATTAATTTAAGGACTCGTGCAAATCTCTGGTTTGTTCTAAAGTGCAGTTTCAGTTCCAAAGGACAAGAATTGTGTTAGGATTTTTTTCTTAATATCCCACCTCACCCTGCTCTGTTCCCATTTGAGTCCAATAGAATGGTTCAGCACTAAAACTTTATTAATTTAAGGACTCGTGCAAATCTCTGGTTTGTCCCAAACTGCAGTTTCAGTTCCAAAGGACAGGCATTGTATTAGGAATTTTTTCTTAATATCCCATCTTATCTTGCTCTGTTTCCATTTGAATCCAATAGAATGGTTCAGCACTAAGACTTTATCAGGTTAAAGAACAGCAGAAGAATTGTGAAAATACCTGGTTTGTTCCAAACTGCAGTTTCAGTTCCAAAGGACAAGAATTGTGTTAGGATTTTTTTCTTAATATCCCACCTCACCCTGCTCTGTTTCCATTTGAATCCAATAGAATGGTTCAGCACTAAGACTTTATTAATCTAAGGACCAACAAAAGTTGTGCACAATCTCTGGTTCATTCTAAACTACCCAGTTTCAATTCCAAAGGACACTGCATTAGGAATTTTTTTTCTGATTTCTGCTCTGTTTCTATTTCAATCCAATAGAATGGCTCAGCATTAAGGCTTCATTCATTTAAGGACCAACAAAAGACTTGGGAGTTTCCTCTGCTCTGTTGCAGACTGCCCAGTTTCCATTCCCAAGCACAGGCAGCGTTCCCTGGCTGTGGGGTGAAGGCAGCCCTGCAGCCATAACCAGAGTGCCTGGAAAGTGGAATTTGTGCTGCCTGTGCCCATTCCAGGCTTTCATTCCCTCCAAAAGGAGCTGATTCTGAAGGTGGAAGATGCCTGGGCAGCCTCACCCCCCTCCACATTTCACTTAAGGCAATATCGAGTTCTAGACAAACTCTAACACAAGGTGTTCTGTTTATAATGCAGATACTAACAAATAAAAAAAAAAGATTATATGGAAAAGAGACCTTCAAATGCCACTCATGCTCTGGTGAGAAGCACTCTGCTCTGCTCTGCTTTTCCCAAAGAAGAAATGCAGTTTTTGAGGAAATAATCAGATTTATTTGAAGATGTAGAAGCTTTGGGTGCCTGCCATTACTTTAAAGTTTATTTTTTCCCCCTAAAACGGTTGTGTACATGTTAGCAAATATCCTTTGCCCAGTTAGGTTTAATAAATTGGCTTTTATATTTTCAGGAATGGCCTGGGTTGGAAGGAACCTTAAATATCTCATTCCACCCCTGTCCATGGCAGGAACAGCTGCACAGACCAGGATGCTCAGAGCTTCACCCAGCCTGCCCTTGGACCTTCAATTTTAAATCTATATAATTCATAGATTCATCTGTATCATTAATTTCTGTACCCCAACACTTCCAGCTCAAATCACTTGTGAGCTTCAGCCTCACATGGGAGTTAAAAGGAAATACCTGGATCAGTGAGATCATTTTTCTTTAATCCTACAGGATAGAGACTTGAATCTTTTGGCCATCTCCAGGCTGGTGCTCATGGCTAAAAGTGATTTTTGGGTCAGTGACAAATAATGATAAAATTTGGAGGGGTGAGGAAGGGGTGTTTACCCAGATGTCTGGAGCAGGGACCCCTCCATTGGATGCTAAAGGCATTTCTGGTGTCCATGACAGGAATTTTAAATTTGGGTAGTGAAAGCAGTGAAAACTTTAGGGATTTAGCTAAACACATTTTTAATATTTTTATTTTTTACAATAAATCTTCATCACTAGTGTGGGATAACCTGAGCTCAAAGGGGAGCATGCACAGTCAGTACCAGAAATTCTCCATGAGAATGACCAACAATGTTGGAAAAAGCCAATTTTGTGCTGCAACATCTTTTTATATCAAACCTTCCCATGCTGAGCCTTCTGAATTCCAGCTCACTGTGGACCTGTTCAGCCCAGTTATTCTGCTAAAGGTGAAATCTGAATTTGACTCTGTCAGAATGTGCTGGGTTTGCTCTGCTTGCAGGGGGTGAAGGGAAATGCAGGCGAGTTCTGGTGTCCTCAGCATGGCAGGGCTGCAAAATGTGACAGGGCAGAAAATCAGGGAAAATTCAGTCCTGGAAGGAGCAGGGATGCACAGGAAAGGGAGAGTGCAGTTCAAATCTGTTGGGAGCAGAGCAGAGCCTGACTTCAATGAGCCAACACCTGCCAGTGTGGTGGAAATTCATAAATTGTTGTATCTGCATTTACCTGGGCTCTCAAAGAGCAAAAAATTGAAATGAGCCAACACCTGCCAGTGTGGTGGAAATTCATAAATTGTTGTATCTGCATTTACCTGGGCTCTCAAAGAGCAAAAAATTGAAATGAGCCAACACCTGCCAGTGTGGTGGAAACCATTCATAAATTGTTGTATCTGCATTTACCTGAGCTCTCAAAGAGCAAAAAAAAAGGATTATTTATTATTCCTTGGAATAAAAACTTGAAAAATAATAAAAACAAGACATTTAAAATTAGTAAAATAATAAATTTATTAATCATTTAAAAATTATTTAAAAGCTCTCATTTACCTGAGCTCTCAAAGAGCAAAAAGAATGGATTATTTATTATTCCTTGGAATAAAAACTTTAAAAATAATAAAAACAAGACATTTAAAATTAGTAAAATAATAAATGTATTAATAATTTAATAAATAATAAGTGATAATGTTAATAAATAATAAATTCCTTGGAATAATAAGAATGTGCAGAGCCTTCCTTCACATGAATAATGTGCACACCCCCCCGTTTTTCCTGGCTTTTTCCAGGTAAAAAAGATCTCAGGCAACCAAATAGGAAAGCACCATAAACCTTCACTGCTTCTCTCAGTCTCCTTTTATAGGCAGATGGACCCTTGGAAAAAAAAAAAAATAAAAAATAAAACTAAAAAATAGCTGTAAGTTGGCAGCAGAGAGCTGGGCTGGGAACAGAAATTTTGTGTGGGTTTGGAATCTGCGTAATTCTGTCTCCAGAACACGAGGGGACGGATGCCAGCAGCGTTTTCTCCTAGAAAGGGAAAGAAGAGAGCCCAGGGAAGTGTGGGGGATGTTGTGGGTTTGATTTTTCCCCTCCTGAGCTGTGGTGATGTGGAAATGAGGAGTGCAGAGCTCCCCTCCCAGCTGGGCAGGCAGGTGTTGGCATCTTTTGGGAATGGCAGATATTTCTTTTGGAGATGGCATTTTGAAAATGCAGTCGTTTTCCTGCTCTGCAAATAACCAGGAGGCTCAGATGGCTCCATCCAAGTGTTTCTTATTTTTTATTTATTTTTTATTTTTCCAAACATGACAAAACCCCAGGAAAATTCCCAGGGGTGCTGGTGTGCAATTGCTGCTGGTGAGAGCTTTGGGCTGTAAAGGACAATTCCTTAAGAAAATAAGGAGAATTTTTTGGGGAAAAAAAGAGTAAAAAAGGCTTGGGAGTGATGGGAAAAGCAATGCAGCAGAAGTCAAGCTAATGGACAAGATTTAATTGTGATCAACATCCCAGCACTCAGTCAGGGCTGCAAAATTGAAATTCTGAGGAGTTGAAGTGCAGTGAGGCAGACACAGAGGAGCTGAATCTGTTTCCAACATGAAGCAGACTCTTGTAGGTAGAAAATTTTAATATAAATTAAACACTTGAAGGATTTAAGAGCTTTGGAGGGTGTTTGCTTGAACGGGAGCTCTGTGAGCACACATATATAATATGATATACACATATATAATATGTGTAAAATAATAATAATAATAATAATAATAATAATAATAATAATAATAATAATAATAATAATAATAATAATAATAATAATAATAATAATAATAATAATAACATATGTGATATAATATAATATAATATGATATAATATAATATAATATAATATAATATAATATAATGTAATATAATGTAATATAATATATATTACATTATATTATAAATTATATTTTAAGATATCTACCAAAATATATATTTAATAATTAAAATTATTTTTATTTTTATAAAATAGTATAAAATAAATAATAATATATATAGCAGAATTTGAGCTCCTGCTAAATATAGCAGAATTTGAGCTCCTGCTAAAAGGAAGGCAGGAAATTGTTTGTCCTTTGTTATAAAAATAGCAGGAATGGTTTCTGAAAAGAAATCCCTGTCTGTCACCTTTTCAGCAAGGAAATAAGCCCAGATGACCTCTTACATATTGCTCCAAAGACTGGAAATTGTTTTATTCTCAGAATTGTTATCTCAAGAAATTACAGGCTGTTATCCTCAGTGTTACATTGTAAAAATCATCTCCTCAGATGGCTAAAAATACAGCTGAAAAACAAGAATATAACATCAGGCAGGGATGCATCCCCTTCCAGGCTTTCTCCATCCAAATTTCCCCCTCAGACTTTCCCTTCAGAGGGTGCTTGGTTTCTCTCCAGCCAGCAGATTTATGTGACAGCCAGGCCTGGAGTGCTCCCAAAGGAAATCCAATCCCAGAAAGGTGCAAACCAGTGGGATTAGAGAGCCCTGCCTGGAAAAGGGGCCCAGGATGTCAGATCAGGGCCTCAAGGTGACAGCAGCAGCATCACAGATTCCTTCACACAGGGATGAGGCTCTGACAGGCACAAAATCAGTTTTTCCTCATTCCTCCCCATGTATGCAGCTCAGGATATTTGTATGGGATGTGCTGCTGTGGTTTCTTTGGGTTCCTTTGGAATTTCAATTACAGAAATCCCCATTTCCAGGTAGGGCTTTGTGCAGGTGGCACCTGAAACACCTCAGGGTGGCCTTGGGAGGGTGAGGAGCAGGGGCTGGGAGGAATGTGGGACATCCTGCTCACACAACAGCACAGGCCAGGAAGTTTTTCTTTATTAAAAATTTCTTAAATTTCTTAAAATTTCTTAAAAAAAAGGGTTGGGGGGGAGTTACATATTTATGGATATAAAAATAATTTCCCAATAAAAGTTCTTCTTCTGAGAGCCTTTTAAAGCTGTGGCAGGTCTGTAAAAAGCAGCTGCAAGATGGGGGTCACACCTTAAGAATTTCTTTAGCGGTCGCCGATTTGTAGATTTGCCAACAAAATCTTTTATTTTAAAGACAAATGAATAATTCACCTTGTGCTGCTCATTTGCTCAAAACCATGACTTTTCCTTCAAGTAAAGATACTTAACTCCAGCAACTTCAGATACACACAGAATGGAATTTTACACATGTTGGACAGAAATAAGAGAATCAAGCCACGGCCAGAAAGATTCCAGAACTGCAAAGACGTTTTTGATTTGATCCTAACGTGTGAAGAAAGAGTCTATGATCAAGTAGTAGAAGGTAAGGAGCTTGAACTGATAAATCAAATTAATTTTGGGGTTTTTTTCCCCCCTCTTCCTTGAAAAAATCTGGAAACCTCCAGGAGCTGCAGTTGTTGATGGAGATTTATTGACAAAGTGATCGTTGTCCCCAGAGGTGCTGGCAGCTCCTCAGAGTGTGTGTGCACAGCAGGGAAATGCAGAGAAATTCCATGTTTGGTTTGGAAATGCAGAGAAATTCCATGTTTGGTTTGGAAATGCTCGTGGATCTCAGAAACTGAGCAAACTGGGGATGAGCTGATGGGAAAACAAATGGGAGCTGCCCTCCCTGCAGGATTCCCAAGCAGTTCATCCCCATGAAACAACTCCTGGGCACTGGAGGGAAGCACAGGCAGAGCTAATTAAAGTTAACGAGAGGGTTTAATTATCACAGTGCTGGAAACATGGCAGTGACCTCCCAAAGAAATGTAAAAAACACAAACTCCTGCTCTGTGTTTATCCAAGCAGGTTTTACACATCCAGGTACATCAGGATTGCCTGGCCCCACTTTGTGTTTAATTACAGTGGGTTATAATTAGCTGAGCTGCCCAATTATCCTCTTTAATTGGGGTGGTGGGCTCTGAGATGGGTCAGGGGTTCTTTGAGGAGGAAGTAAGAGGTCTTCCTCATGGTTCTGTTATTCTTAGAATAACAGAATAGAAATATTCTGTATTTATGGGTCCTGCTCTTTTACAATATTTCATGTACTGGAAAATCCACGTTCCTGCTCTTTTACAATATTTCATATTCTGTAAAATCCATGTTCCTGCTCTTCTATAACACTTCATGTCCTGTAAAATCCATGGTCCTGCTCTTTTACAATATTTCATATACTGGAAAATCCATGGTCCTGCTCTTCTATAACACTTCATGTCCTGTAAAATCCATGGTCCTGCTCTTTTACAATATTTCATGTACTGGAAAATCCATGGTCCTGCTCTTCTCCATTATTCCATGTCCTGTAAAATCCATCTTCCTGCTCTTTTACAATATTTCATATTCTGTAAATTCCATGTTCCTGATCTTTTATAACACTTCATGTCCTGTAAAATCCATGGTCCTGCTCTTCTCCATTATTCCATGTCCTGTAAAATCCATGGTCCTGCTCTTTTGCAATATTTCATATTCTGTAAAATCCACGTTCCTGCTCTTTTCCATTATTCCATGTCCTGTAAAATTCACGTTTCAGTGCTTTTTTTTAAAAAAAAATAAGCAGTTAAAACATTCCAGGTGAGGAAGCCCAAAATCCTTCTTGACTTTTGAGATTCTTGATCTTTAAAGATTGTCAGAGTAAGAGGAGCAATAAATTCATTTGAGCAGGGAAAATAAACTGCCACGAGCATTTCACAAATCTGAGTTCATAGGTTTTCAAAATCCACCTCTTGGTTTTTGAAAGAAAAGGGATTATTAAGACAATAATATATTTTATAGATTATATAATATATAAAATATATTATATGTAAAATATAATATAGAATATAATATACACAATATTATATGATTGTGAAAATATAATATAATATAATATAATATAATATAATATAATATAATATAATATAATATAATATAATATAATATATATATGGTATAATATAATATGATACATTCAGATATATTATAAATTATATTTAAAATATCTACCAAAAATATATATTTAATAATTAAATTTATTTTTATTTTTATAAAATAGTATAAAACAAATAATAATATATTGTGAAATATTTTAATAGAAATATCTATACAGTATATTTGTACTTATGAAATATGTAATATACAATATAAAATATATAAATATATAAATATATAGAAGTTATTATTAAGAAAATATGAAATAAATTCTAAAAAATACTTGTTGTTATTATTAAGAAAATATGAAATAAATTCTAAAAAATACTTTGGAAAATTGGAATGTGACAACACCTATGTATTTTTAAAAATCTTATTACTAATTTACTACTTATTACTTATTTTTGTGTAAGATATGACCCCGTCCCAGCCCCAGTTTTGCTTTGTTTTGTGCAGATTTGAACTCCAGGGAGCAGGAGACGTGCCAGCCAGTGCACGTCATCAATGTGGACATCCAGGACAACCACGAGGAGGCCACGCTGGGGGCCTTCCTCATCTGTGAGCTCTGCCAGTGTGTGAGTACAGCAGGGCCTCCAGGCCTGGGGCTGCCACCATGGCCTGTGCTGTGCTCCAGAAAACCCCTGCATTTTGAGGTTTTTCCATTAAAATCCACGTCAAAATGCAAATTTCCACATTCTCCTGGCTTTGTATTTGTGGGGTTCTCAGATAAAGGCAGGAATGGTGAATCTGACTCCAGTCCTGGGGCTGCCACCATGGCCTGTGTTGTGCTCCAGAAAATCCCTGCATTTTGAGGTTGTTCCATTAAAATCCAGATCAAAATGCAAATTTCCACATTCTCCTGGTTTGTGTTTGTGGGGTTCCCAGATACAAGCCAGGAGAATTTGGAAATGGTGAATCTGACTCCAGTTCTGGGGCTGCCACCATGGCCTGTGCTTGTGCTCCAGAAAACCCCTGCAATTTGAGGTTGTTCCATTAAAATCCCTGTCAAAATGCAAATTTCCACATTCTCCTGGCTTTATGGGGTTCCCAGATAAAGGGAGGAATGGTGAATCTGACTCCAATCCTAGGGCTGCCACCATGGCCTGTGCTGTGCTCCAGGAAACCCCTGCAGGTGCAGTTGTTCCACTAAAATCCACATCAAAATGCAAATTTCCACATTCTCCTGGCTTTATGGGGTTCCCAGACAAAGGCAGGAATGGTGAATCTGACTCCAGTTCTGGAGCTGCCATTAATTGCCTTTGCTTGTGCTCCAGAAAATCCCTGCATTTTGAGGTTGTTCCACTAAAATCCACATCAAAATGCAAATTTCCACATTCTCCTGGCTTTATGGGGTTCCCAGATAAAGGGAGGAATGGTGAATCTGACTCCAGTGCTGGGGCTGCCATTAATTGCCTTTGTTTGTGCTCCAGAAAATCCCTGCATGTGCAGGTGTTCCATTAAAATCACTGTCAAAATGCAAATTTCCACATTCTCCTGGCTTGTGTTTGTGGGATTCCCAGCCTTCAGGACTTCACTGCTGCTCAGTAAAGCCCAGAGACTGGACAGCTGTAGAGTGGACAGTAATATTCACCTGAACAACATGTTTGATCATTTGGGAATCTCAATAAAATCAGAATATCTGTGCCTTTGGGAATCTCAATAAAATCAGAATATCTGTGCCTTTGGGAATGATCAATAAAATCAGAATGTCTGTTCTATAAAAACAGAATCTGTTCTGTAAAAACAGAATGTTTGATCATTTGGGAATTATCAATAAAATCAGAATATCTGTGCCTTTGGGAATGATTGATAAAAACAGAATATCTGTTCTATAAAAACAGAATATCTGTGCCTTTGGGAATGGTCAGTAAAACCAGGATATCTGTGCCTTTGGGAAATCTCAATAAAATCAGAAATTTGGCAGTGCTGGGATCTCAGTAAAGTGCAGTAGAGCCCAGCTGGTGCAGCCTGCCCAGTGAGATTTCCCAGCAAACCCCAAAATTGGGATTATTGGACTTTTCTGACCATCAAACCCTTGGAGTTTGCTTGCTCAGAGTTTTTTTCTCTTCCAGATCCAGCACACAGAAGACATGGAAAATGAAATAGATGAGCTGTTACAGGAATTTGAAGAGAAAAGTGGAAGGACTTTTCTTCATACTGTCTGCTTTTATTAAAGCACCTCTGTCTCTTAGGCCTTAACCCAGATGAGGGGAGCATGTGTTTCAAGTTCTGATTATACTGTACTTGGGAAAATGAATATTGATCTTTTTTTGTTTGTTTGTTTGTTTAAAAACTCCTTTTCAGTGTCTTTTTTTTTGTTGTTTTTTTTCAGGTATTCTGTCACAGGTAGGCAGAGATACTGGTTGGGCTTGTACATATAAAATTAAAATTATACACAAAAGCCACCTATTTAAAAATTCAAATCAAGTTTTTCTTTAAATCCTACTTTAATTATTACAAGTAGGTTTTTAATTATAAAGAGAATGTTTCTTGAATATAAGTTTATAATGTATTTTTCCAGCCTTTGGATTTATTTGATTTATTATATTTCAGTTGTGCTTTTTTTTTTTATTTTATTTTATTTCAATGTGACAGAATGGCTGAACTCTGTGAGGATGTGAATGGAACAATGAAAAAACTGAATATCTGTATATTATTAGCTATAAAGTTGGAAGCATCGAATAAAAATGAAAAAACCTTTAAGTTTGTCTGATTTCAAAATAGAAACTGAGGAAGTCTGGCTGTTCTTTTTGGGGTAAAACATGGAATATTTGGGTGAGGTGAATGAGACTGTGAGGCTTTAACTGGATTTAGGGAACTGGGGGCAAACTCCTGTCAATAGAAAGAATTTAAAGTTGTGATTAGGTGGCATCACAGTAATGATTATGACTATTATCACAGTTAATCAGAATAATTAATTAATTGTGATATATAATATATATATAATTTTATATATAAATAATATATAAAAATAATTTTAAATAAATTTACATTTCTATAACTTATATACAACATATAATTTATAAAATATATAAATTTATATTATACAATAAATAGAATATATAAAGTTTTTATCTATTATATTCAATTTATATAATGTATAGAAGATAATAAATATATTTATATATTATATAGAGATAATATATACATTATATATTAATATATTATATATTATATAATTATATATTATATATTAATATATAATATATATTATATATTAATATATAATAATATATAATATATAATATATTATATTATTATATATTATATATTAATATATGCTAAAGTTATTATAGAAATATAACTTTCTATATATATATATTATATATATAGAAAGTTATATTTCTATAATAAATGATAGAAAAATATAATAACTATATAATAAGAATGATAAAATAATTTTATAAAGTTATAGAAATGATAATAAATAATTCAAATTATAACAACTAATATTAAATAACAAGTATAATATTAATTGGGATTAACACAACAATCACAATAATTAATTATGATAATGATGATTATAATTCTAATATTTTATAAAAGTTCCTCTTGGCAGCTGCAGCTGCTGAGGTTGGAGTGGAGCCCTCGGTGAAACCCCTGCGCTCCTGGGGCTGGGCTGTGCTCTCTGCTCTGCGCTGAACCTCAGCCTGTGCCAGCTCCGAGCCCTCCTGGCCTCTCTCCAAATGGGTCACAGCATCACAGCTGGGTTTGGGAATCTTGAATAACCCAAAGTTACCTGTGCTGGGCTTTTTTTGGGCTGTTTTATCGTTAAAACAAAAATTCTGCCCAGGGGTGGGAGTTGGAGCAGATGAGGTGATGTGGTTGTGATGAGGTTTGCAGAGTTTGTTTGCCTGGTCCTGTCCTGGCTCCAAATGTGTCACTGCATCAAATTTATTTGTTAAACTTTTTATCATTATTTGGCTCCTGTGAATCTTTAATAACCCAGAATTTCCTGTGCTGCGTTTTTTGGGATGTTAAAAACACTTCAAGCAGGAATTCTGCCCAGGGATGGGTGTTGGAGCAGCAGTTGTGATGAGGTTTGCAGAGTTTGTTTTCCTGGTCCTGTCCTGTCTCCAGATCGGTCACTGCATCATATTTGGGGTTGGGAATGTGTAATAATCTGAATTACCTGTGCTGGGGTTTTGGGGCTATTTAATAGTTAAAACAGGAATTCTGCAAGGGGGTGGGACTTGGATCAGCAGCTTTGGTGAGGTTGCAGAGTTTGTTTTCCTGTTCTGCCCCATCTCCAGAGGGGTCGTGGGTCACTGCATCCTATCTGGGACCCCTCAGGGTGAGTGAGGGTGGTGGTGACAGCTTGGGGCTGAGCAGGAGCCACAGGCAGGGCGGGGGTGCTGCTAATTGGTAATTAGAAACGAGATTAATAAACCCATTGTGGTTAGGAGGGAGTTTAACAAGCCCGTTGTTAATTAGGAACGAGTTTAACAAACCCATTGTGGGGGCAGCTCAGGTGTGAACGTCCCTGGCTCACAGCAGCTGCGGCAGCGCCACTTGGGCGGGGACCAGGCTGGAGTTTGTCACTGTCAGGGATGTTTGGGATCTTTTAGCAGCCAGGACTGATCCGGACAGGGATGTTTGGGATCCCTAAAAGCCAGGAATGATCAGGACAGGGATGTTTGGGAGCCAGAACTGATCAGGACAGGGATGCCTGGGATCCCCAGCAGCCAGGACCCACCACAACAGGGATTTCTGGGGGACTTTTGCTCCAGAAGCACAGGGAGGGAAATGGCTTTACCCGAGCCAATAACAAAATCTCTCCTCAGTGCCTGAACCCAGCTGAGACTGACCCAGCCTGGCTTGTGGGAGGGCTGGGAAAACTTCAGCTCCACAAAACTCCCCGAGACTTGTCCTCAAACTGTTCCCTCCTCTTGTTTTATTCGGCTGTGACTTTAGAAGCGTTTTGTTTCCTACAGCAGGCAGAGTAACCAGCTGCCTCCTCTCTGAGCTCTGCATTTCCATGGCAGAATCCACCTCTGAGCTCAGGGAGAAGTGGAAGGAGCTCAGGACAGAGGATAAAGCAAGAGGTGCCTTCCCTGCCCTGCTGCTCCTTTGCATGAAGAGCCTGGCTTGTCAAATGTTTCATGTGTGTGGTTTAATTAAAAAAAAAAAAAATTAAAAAAAATCTGCAATGCAATCTGTGCTCTAATTTGAGGACACCATTTAGTGATTTTAATTGTGTGACAGTATTTTGGTATTTTCAATACCCAGTAGTAGGTTAATGACTGTTCCTTGAAGAATGGAGTTTATATAACACCACTCATTACATAAGAAGGCTGATTGTGGCCTGAGGAGCAGGAGGGAAACAAATTTGCAAAAATGCAAAACCCAGCACCAGCAAATTCTGCTTTGGTCACTCTGAGAAGCCCAAAAAAAAGGAACACCTGGATTCCAGCAAGGAGAAACTCACCCTGAGGAAGGCTGGGGATGGAGGGGAGGCTCTGAGGACACCCAAGCTGAGCTGCCACGCATTCCCCACGTGCTGCTCCCTGCACCTCGCCCCGTTTGCTGTAAAAGGAACAACAACCCAACAAGCAAAAAAGTTACCGGCTGGTCACTTCTTTTTTTTTTTTTTTTTTCCTTTCCTTTTCTTTCCATTTTCCCCCAGCAGCTCCTAAACTGGACAGACCGAGAGCACGGTGTGCAATGAACGGACCCTTGGCCTTAGGGACAGAGAGGGGACAAAGCTCTTTGTGTCACAGCCCTGCCGGGGTCCCTCCGCACCAGCCCGGCCTTGCGGGGGGGGCCAAGCGAGGGAGGAATTTCCCAGGGAGGATTTTCCGAGGGAGCATTTCCAGCCGGGCTGGGATTTGCTCCCCGCTCCAGGCGGCTCCGCTGCCTCCCTTTGCCCGCGGGGCCGCGACCCCCGCTCGGTGCCCTCGATCCCCGCTCGGTGCCAGCGACCCCCGCTCGGTTCTCGCCACCCCCTGCTCGGTGCCAGCGATCCCCGCTCGGTTCCCGCGATCCCCGCTCGGTGCCAGCGACCCCGGCTCGGTTCCCGCCACCCCCTGCTCTGTGCCCGCGACCCCGGCTCGGTGCCCTCGATCCCCGCTCTGTGCCCGCGACCCCGGCTCGGTGCCCTCGATCCCCGCTCTGTGCCCGCGACCCCGGCTCGGTGTCCTCGATCCCCGCTCGGTGTCCTCGATCCCCGCTCGGTTCCCACGATCCCCGCTCGGTTCCCACGATCCCCGCTCGCTGCCCGCGATCCCCGCTCGCTGCCCACGATCCCCGCTCGGTGCCCGCGACCCCGGCTCGGTGCCCTCGATCCCCGGCTCGCTGCCCTCAATCCCCGCTCGGTGTCCTCGATCCCCGCTCGGTGCCCGCGATCCCCGCTCGGTGCCCGCGCTCGGTGCGGGCGGAGGAGGCTCCGGGGGCAGCGCGGGGGAACGCGGGGCTCGCACCCCCGGCCCGCCCCGCTCCCAGCGCGGACCCCCGGGCGGAGAGAGCCCGGGGAGGGGTCCCGGAGGGGCAAAGGGGGCCGGGGCCGACCCCGGGCGGAGGAAGGGCGGGGTGAGGATGGCGTGTGGCTCTGGAAACGCGGCCAAGCGCCGCTGCCGGGGCTCGGCGTGCGGCTGCGGGGCGGGGGGAGCCCCGCAGGGCCGGCCCGCAGAGCTGGAGCCGCCGCTCGCCATGAGCCGCTCCCGGAGCAGCGCCTCCCCACGTAGGTAAATGCCCGGGGTGGGGAGGGGGCGGCCGGCGCTGCCTTGGGCGCATCTTCCCCATCGCTGCATCCCGCATCCCTCCCCTGCATCCCGCATCCCTCCCCCGAGCGGGGCCGGCCCGGGGGCTGCCCGCGGGGACAGCGCAGCCCCGAGCCGGGAGGGCTTGTGGGGCTGATTTTTTTTTTTTTTTTTTTTTTTTGGGGGTGAAGGGGGGTGAGGGTGGGCGCGGTGATTTGGGGGCTGGGGTATTTTATTTCATTTATTTTTTATCGCCGATTTTTATTTAGCGGCGCTCGGCGGCGGGGATGATTTTGGGGAGGGTCGGCGGGGAGGATGCGATGAGGCTCCCCCGGAGTGGGTGATTTTTTTGCAGCCTGCCTCCTCCTCCCCCAGCCTCTCCCCCCCACCCCGGCTTTGGCTGCCTCGCTTCCCAGTTGCTGCATGAAGGCTGTGCTTGCACCGGCGTGTGCCCGCTCCCGGAGCCGCGCACCCGCCGCCACCGCGGCCGGGGGGAGCCCGGGGCCGGAATTATTATTTTTATTTTTAATTTTTTTTAAAAATATTTTTTAATAATTTTTTAAAAATATTTTTTAATTTTTTTTTTTTTTTTTTTTTTTTTTTACCTATCACATCCATCCTTAGAATTACAAAATAATAACGCGGGCAGGGCAGGGCGCGGGAGCCCGCGGCATCCCCGGCACGGGGGAGCGCTCGGTGCGCGGTGTGCGCGGGGGGCTCCGCGCCGCCCCGCCGCCCCCCGCCGCACCGCAGCGTGCGGGCAGCGAGCGCGATGCGCCCCGCGCTCGGCGCTGCGGAATAGCGCGGCCGCCGCTCCGCGGGCTGCGGGCGCACGGACCCGACCGCTGGCCGTTCCCTCTTGATGTCCATGAATGCAAACACCATGATTTTCATGATCCTGGGCGCCTCTATCGTTATGGTAAGAGATTTTTTGCTTATCTCCCCTCCCCATCCATGGTGTGTCCCCCCCCCCCCCCCTCCCCGCTTCCTCCTCCTCCTCCTCTCCATCAGCACCGCCACCCCCCCGCCTCCTTTCCACCTTCCCCCCGCGCTGTCCCTGAGCCCGAGCACCTCTGTGTGTGCGTGTGTGTCCCTCCACACACGCATCTTTTCCTGATGACTGCTTCGGTGCCCGGCAATCAAAGTGGAGTGGATGTTTTACCCCAGCGCCCAGAGCTGACCCCGTGCCTCGCTTGTGGGCTCTTACAGGCAATAGCTTGCTTGATGGACATGAACGCCTTGCTGGACAGATTTCACAATTACATCCTACCGCACCTCCGAGGGGAGGACCGAGTTTGTCACTGCAACTGTGGAAGGTGAGTTCTACCTGCAGAGCATCCCCCCTGCCCGCCCTGCCCACCTGGGGACGAGGTGACAGGGACAGGGTGGCAGCTCTGCCACCATTTCTGCATCCTGGCCGTGTCTCACCTTCCTCAGCAGCTCCTGCATGAGCAGGGTGAGGGAGGGGGGTGCTGTTTGTTGTTGTTTTTTTAAATTTGTTTCGGTTTTTTTTCTGGAAGAAGAGTTTTCTGTGGGCTTGGAAGTGCGTTTTCCTTTGTGTACAGGCATTTGGGAGCCCTGGGGGAGTGAGAAACTTTGATTTAAGCGTTTGTCATTGTGCCTTTTGTCGCCGGTTGGGCCGTGCTGGTTCCCCAGCCTGTTTGTGGTCTGGGTGTTGCAGTTGGTGCTGGTTTTGTGGCTCAGAAATGGAATGGGGCTTGGCCCTGTCCAGGCTGGGATGTGGCTGCCTAGGACAGTCACTCGGAGGCTTTGCAATCAATCTTTGATCAGATTTTCATTCCCTGTGGCTTTTCCTGCTGGACACAGCACGCTGAAGAGGCCGGGCTGTGCTTCAGGAGTGCTGCCTCTGCTGTGCACAACTTTATGCCTGGACACAAACACCTTCCTCATCCTCCCAAGCAGCATCTCTGTGCCTTATCCCTGGAGTGCTCGGCTTGGAACTGGGATCTGCCTGCTCTGGAGTCTCCTCAGGCCCAGGGATGAACAGAATGATAAAAAAAAATATATATGGGGAGGTGAATTTTGCCCTTCTCTGAGGGACTGCTCCTGGTGCTGCTCTGGACTCTGCTCAGGCCCAGAATTATGAAATATAAATACTGGGGAGGTGAATTCCACCCTGCTCTGTGGGACTGCTCTTCATGCTGCTCTGGAGTCTGCTCAGGCCCAGGGCTGAACAGAATTATAAAAAAAATATAAATACTGGGGAGGTGAATTCTGCCCTGCTCTGTGGGATTGCTCCTGGTGCTGCTCTGGACTTTGTTTAGGCCCAAGGCTGAAGAGAATTATAAAAAAAATATATATGGGGAGGTGAATTTTGCCCTTCTCTGTAGGACTGCTCCTGGGGCTGCTCTGGAGTCTGCTCAGGCCCAGGGCTGACCAGAATTACAGAAATATAAAAATACTGGGGAGGTGAATTTTGCCCTGCTCTGAGGGACTGCTCCTGGTGCTGCTCTGGAGTCTGCTCAGGCCCAGGGCTGACTAGAATTATAAAAATACACATATGGGGAGGTGAATTCTGCCCTTCTGTGTGGGACTGTTCCTGGTGCTGCTCTGGACTCTGTTCAGGCCTAGGGCTGAGCTCTGGGAAGTGAATTTCTCCCTGCTCTATGGGACTGCTCCTGGTGCTGCTCTGGACTCTGTTCAGGCCTAGGGCTGGACAGAATTATAAAAAATATAAACTGGGGAGGTGAATTTTGCCCTTCTGTGTGAGACTGCTCCTCATGCTGCTCTGGAGTCTGTTCAGGCCCAGAATTATAAAAAAAATACATATGGGAAGGTGAATTTTGACCTTCTCTGTAGGACTGGTTGTAGTTCCTGTAGTTCCTGGTGCTACTCTGGAGTCTGCTCAGGCCCTGGGCTGAACAGAATGATAAAAAAATGCATCTGGGGAGGAGAATTTGGTCCTGTTCTGAGGGACTGCTCCTGGTGCTGCTCTGGACTCTGCTCAGGCCCAGGGCTGAACAGAATTATAAAAATACAAATAGTGGGAGGTGAATTTTGCCCTTCGGTGTGGGATTGTTCCTCATGCTGCTCTGGACTCTGCTCAGGCCCAGAATTATAAACAAATACATATGGGGAGGTGAATTTTGTCCTGCTCCGTGGGACTGTTCCTGGCGCTCCTGTGGACTCTGTTCAGGCCTGGGGTGTGGCAGCACCCTCAGCTCCTGGGGCACCTCCTCTCAAGGCAAATTTCAA
This sequence comes from Agelaius phoeniceus, assembly GCF_051311805.1. Classification (NCBI taxonomy): domain Eukaryota; kingdom Metazoa; phylum Chordata; class Aves; order Passeriformes; family Icteridae; genus Agelaius; species Agelaius phoeniceus. Next base: position 6,593,710 of record NC_135288.1, read on the forward strand.
AGGCAAAAAACTTCCAGAGTGTCTCCCACTCGGTTTGGGCAAGGATTTGCTTTTTCTAAGCTGCTTTATTTTTTTTTTTCTTGATGTTTTTTGCTAGTTTTGAGAGTTTTCCTCTGCGTCTCCCACCAGTTTTTCTGTTCCTGCTCCCAGCTGGTTTCAGTGCTGGTGGAAGGAGCTGCTGGGGTGTTTGGAGTGGCTGAGCAGTGTCAGGGCTCTCTGAGTGTCCCCTGTGCCCAGGGCTGAGGAGGTGCCAGGGTCACCCCTCTGAGCTCCCTCTGTGCCTGCAGAGCTCTTGGGGCAGAGAACCCGGCCCTGGCACTGCCCACAAACACCACGGGGTCATTTCCTGGAGAGGGCACAAAAAAACCTCCCCAAACTGCCGAGATTGGGTGGGAGAGGAGGCAAAAATCAGAGTTCACCCTTTGCCTCAGGCATGTGTGGGAGCAGAGGCTCCTGCCCACAGAAAGAGCTCAGGAGGCTCTGAGAGCTGCCTGGGAGCTGCTCCTCGCCGAGCAGGAGATCCCAAACCCCTCTCTGGGCTGTGCCACCCTGTGCTGAGCTCTGCCACCCTGTGCTGACCCCCAGGACATCCCAAACCCCTCTCTGGGCTCTGCCACCTCGTCCTGAGCTTTTTCCTGCCCTGCTGCCCCACTGGGAGCACCAGGAGATCCCAAACTCCCCTCTGGGCTGTGCCACCTTGTCCCTGAGCTTTGCCCTGACCTGTCCTGCAGGACCAGGAGGTCCCAAACCCTCCCCAGGCTGTGCCACCCTGTGCTGAGCTCTGTCCTGCAGGACCAGGAGGTCCCAAACCCTCCCCAGGCTGTGCCACCTCTTTGTCCTGCCCTGCTGCCCCCCTGGTCCTGCCAGGAGATCCTGAAACCCTCTCTGGGCTGGGCAACCTTGAGCTGAGCTCTGCCCTGCAGGACCAGGAGATCTCAAACCCTTCCCTGGGCTCTGCCACCCTCATCCTGAGCTTTTTCCTGCCCTGGCACCACCAGGAGATCCCAAACTTCCCTCTGGGCTCTGCCACCTCTTTTTCCTGCCCTGCTGCCACCCTGGTCCTGCCAGGAGATCCCAAACCCTTCCCTGGGCTGTGCCACCCTCACGTTGAGCCCTGCCCTGCCCTGGCAGGACCAGGAGGTCCCAAACCCTTCCTGGGCTGTGCCACCTCCTTGTCCTGCCCTGCTGCCCCCCTGGCAGCCTTTGGAGCTCTCTGGTTTCCAGGCTGTGCCCTGTGAGAGCTGCCCAGGAGCCCTGAGCCCAGCCCTGGGCTGGGAGCAGCTCCCCCAGGCTGGGCTGGGTCCTGGAGCCTCCTGGCAGGGCTTGATGAAGAAAAAGAAACTGAATTTGCCAAAAAGCAGAGGGGAGGGAGGAGGAGGGAGCTGCAGCTCGGTGTTGGTGCAGGAAGGGATGGGGAAAATCAGGAAATGTGGCAGAAATGGGAGGGAAGGAGGAATTGGGATGGGTGGATGGAGATTGATGGGCTGGGCTGGGCTGCTGCAATTAATGACCTCCCTCTGCCCCAGCCTGGGTCACAGTGCCGGGCAGACCCAATAACTCAGGCAGAAAGGTTTCCCTTCCCCTCCTCTCCCCTCCCCTCCTGGTTGTCTCCTGCCTCAGGGTGGAACTGTCCTGCAGCCAGGCTGGGTGTGAGCCCAGGCCCTGGCAGTGCCCTCCAGGAGGGGCTGGGGCTGTGTGCCAGCTGTGCCAGCTGTGCCAGCTGTGCCAGCTGTGCCAGGGCCCTGGGAGAGCATCCCCAGCTGGGAAAACTCTGCTGAGCCCTTCCAGGCTGCCCTGGCTCCATCCTCAGCCTGGATCCTCAATCCCCTGGCACTGGGATGGCCCTGCCAGGCTGCCCTGGGTGCCCTGGCTCCATCCTCAGCCTGGATCCTCAATCCCCTGGCACTGGGATGGCCCCGCCAGGTCCCAGCTCCCCTTTGAGGGTCTCCTGTCCCTGTGCCCAGGATTTGCTGTTGGTCCCTGGGGTGCTGGCAGGCAGCAGCACCAGCTGTGCCCAGGCTGTGCCCACGTCCTGGGGACTCTGGGGTCACCCAGGGGCACGGCCAGCAGGGCACTCCCCCCATTTCTGTCCCCCCATTTCTGTCCCCTCAATTTCTGTCCCTCAATTTCTGTCCCCCCATTTCTGTCCCCCCATTTCTGCCCCTCAATTTCTGTCCCTCAATTTCTGTCCCCCCATTTCTGTCCCCCCATTTCTGCCCCTCAATTTCTGTCCCCCTATTTCTGTCCCTCAATTTCTGTCCCCCCATTTCTGTCCCCCCATTTCTGTCCCCCCATTTCTGCCCCTCAATTTCTGTCCCCCTATTTCTGTCCCCCCATTTCTGCCCCTCAATTTCTGTCCCCCTATTTCTGTCCCCCCATTTCTGTCCCTCAGTTTCTGTCCCCCCATTTCTGTCCCCCCATTTCTGTCCCCCCTTTTCTGCCCCTCAATTTCTGTCCCCCCATTTCTGTCCCTCAGTTTCTGTCCCCCCATTTCTGTCCCTCAGTTTCTGTCCCTCAATTTCTGTCCCTCAGTTTCTGTCTCTCAGTTTCTGTCCCCTGTGGAAGCTCCAGCACAGCCAGGGTGGGCACAGCTCGGGGGGCCCTGGGGTCCCCTCCTGGGGCTCAGGGGCACCAGGGCTGGGGCTGTTTGTGTCAGTTCATGCCAGGAGGGATTTCTGGGAGGTGCTTTTGAGGTCCAGGTGTCAGGAGGGAGCTGTGGTGTGTTGGTGATCTCAGGGGTCCCAGGACGAGGGAAGAGATGAGAATCTTGACTCCATGTTTCAGAAGACTGATTTATGATTTTATTGTATATATTTATGATATATATTATATTTATGATATATATTTTATTAAAAGAAAATGATATATTAAAACTATACTAAAAGAATAGAAGAAAAGGATTTCATCAGAAGGCTTGGAAGGAATAGAAAGGAATGATAATAAAATCCTGTGACTCTCAGAGAGTCCAAGACAGCTGGGCTGTGATTGGCCATTGATTAAAAACAACCACATGAGACCAATCAAAGATGCACCTGTTGCATTCCACAGCAGCAGATAATTATTGTTTTTCTTTTCCTCTGAGGCTTCTCAGCTCCTCAGGAGAAAAAAAATCCTGGCAAAGGGATTGTTCAGAAAATATCATGGTGACACTGTGGCACCTGTGCTTTCCCATGTGTGTTTGATGGGGAGGTGAACACAGGTGTAGGATTCTAAATTAGCAATTTAAATGATAACCCTATAAATGAAAACCCTATAAATGATAACCCTAAAATGATAACCCTATAAATGATAACCCTAACCCAAACCTTACTCCAATAATATTAACAAAACTACAATAGGATGACACAACTCATCAAAGATCCCATTTGCAGTTGGTGACCACCCAAAGATCACATCCCCCCAGTGGTGATTTGCATTTTGTTTTATTCTTTGCAGGATTTTGGTGATTTCTTTTGTGTCTTTGGATAGAGCTGGAGTGGCTGCCCTGGCCTGGGGCTGCCTGCAGCTGCCCACGTGCCCAAATTCGCAGTTTTTGGGGTGCTCTGAGCCTCTGTTTGCAGCCTGAGTGAGCCTGGGCTGGGCAAGCTCTGGTGCCTGCTCTGGTGGCTGAGCTGGGCGCTCCCCTGGGCTCTGAGAGGTGACAAATGTGTCACCTGTGCAGGTGAGGTGCCACCACCAGGCTGGGCTGGGTTTTCCCTCTCCAGAGCAGCAGAGCAGGGAGGGCAGAGCTGCCAGCACCCCCAGGGCATGGGAGAGCAATGCTGGGGAAGGGGAGCTGGGCTGGGGGGCACCAGGACAGAGCCAAGGGTGGCACCTGGACACGGCTGGGGCTGACAGGGACAGCTCCTGGGGCACTTCTGGCTCAGGAAAGGGCGGCGGCAGCCAGGGGTGACAGCCACGGGTGACAACGAGCATTGACAGTCGGGGGGAACAGGGAGGGGCGGCAGCCGCGCTCCCTGCAGGGATGTGGCAGCTGCAGCAGATCCTGGGGCAGCCGGGCACTCTCCATGCCAGCCGGTGGCGGCTCCAGGCTGTGCCAAACCTGTGCCAGGCTCTATCAAACCCCTGTGCCAGGCTGTGCCAAACCTGTGCCAGCCTCTCCAAACCTCAGGCTGTGCCAACCCTGTGCCAGGCTCTATCAAACCCCTGTGCCAGGCTGTGCCAAACCCTGTTCCAGGCTGTGCCAAACCCTGTTCCAGGCTGTGCCAACCCCTGTGCCAGGCTTCAAACCCTGTGCCAGGCTCTCCAAACCCCAGCCTCTCCGAACTCCTGTGCTTGAATCTCCAAACCCTGTGCCAGGCTCTCCAACCCCCGCCTCTCACAAATCCCTGTGCCAGCCTCTCCCAAACCCCTGTTCCAGGCTGTGCCAACCCCGTGCCAGGCTCTCCAACCCCTGTTCCAGTCTCTCCGAACCCCAGGCTCTCCCAGGTTCCTGTTCCAGTCTCTCCGAACCCCAGGCTCTCCCAGGCTCCTGTGCCAGGCTCCCAGCCCCGTTCTGGGCACCGTGTCCGTGCCGGGACCGGCCGGGGCTGCTCGGAGCGGCCCCAGGCTCGGGCAGGGAGGGGTCGGGGGTGGCGCTGCCTCCCCCAGCCCCGCCCGGATCAGCCCCAAAGCCCGGGAAGGGCTGGTCCGGCCGGGATGTGGCAGCTGCGGCGGGAGCTGGGCCGTGATGTCACTGTCACCTGCCGGGAGGGAGCGGGGCTGAGCCGGAGCATCGGCGCCTCCCCGTCCCTGTCCCTGTCCCTGTGCCCGTCCCTGTCCCCATCCCTGTGGCTGTGCCCCTCCCTGTCCCCATCCCTGTCCCTGTCCCCTATTGCCGTCCACATCCCTGTCCCCATTCTTGTCCCTGTCGCTGTCCCTATCCTTGTCCCCATCCCTGTCCCCCATTGCTGTCCCCATCCCTGTTCTCTGTCCCTGTTTCCATTCCTGTCTCTCTCCTTATCCCCGTCCCCATCACTGTCCCCATCCTTGTCCCTGACCCCGCCCCTCTCCCCCGTCCCTGTCGCTGTCCCCGTCCCTATCGCTGTCCCCTCCCCATCGCTGTCCCCATCCCCGTCCCCATCCCCGTCCCTGTCGCTGTCCCCGTGTCCCAGCCCCGGTGTCTCTCCGTGCTGTGGCTGCAGCAGCAGCAGCGGTGGTGGCGCTCACCCAAGGTCACCGCAGGGGACAATAGCGCTGGGGACAGAGCCCGAGCCTCCCGTGTGGCACAGCCTGGCCTGGGGACACCGGGCAGACACACGGACCGTCCGCCTGTCTGTCTGTCTGTCTGTCTGTCTGTCTGTGTGTCACCCGAGCCGGAGAGCGGAGCAGAGCCAGCCCCGCCGGGAGCTCCTGGCCCAGCTGGGCTGGGATTCCTGTCCCTCAATTCCTGTCCCTCAGTTTCTGTGTCTGGGATTCCTGTCCCTCAGTTTCTGTCTCAGGAATTTTTGTCCCTCAATTTCTGTCCCTGGGATTACTGTGTCTGGTATTGCTGTCCCTCAGTTTCTGTCCCTCAATTTCTGTCCCCCGTGGAAGCTCCAGCACAGCCAGGGTGGGCACAGCTTGGGATGTTTTGGGGTCCCCCAGGGCGGGCGCAGCTGAGGACAGGAGGTGGCACAGGGTGAGCCGGCAGCAGCTGGGGCTGCCCAGGAATTGCCCTCAGGAATTGTTTGGTTCCTCCTTCTCTTGTAAATAACCATGGGCAGAGCCCAGGGCACGAGTGGCACCTCTGTCACGGGGATTTGGGGACAGTGGGACATGGGAAACGTGTGCAGGGATTTGGGAAATCATGGACAATGGGAGATGTGAGTTCTGTGCAGGGATTTGGGGACAGCGGGAGATGTTTAATCACAGGCAGAACCCGGGGCAGGGATTTGGGGACAGTGGCACACGGGAAGTGCTTGCCTGTGCCCATGGCACCCCTCCCATTCCTTTTGGGGTCCCCTCTCCCCCCTGCAGCCCCTGCCCGGATTTCCCAGTGCCCGAGGAGGGACAATCCCGGTTCCCAGCTGGGCGGCACCGGGAGCAGAGCTGCCCCCAGAGCTGCCACCCCCTGTCCCGCCCCTGTCCCGTGACAATGGGGGCTGTGGCCACCCTGGAGCCCGTGCCAGCCCCGTGCCAGCCCCGTGAGGGCATGGCTGGGACTGGGGCTCTTTTGGGAAGGTTCTTGGAGTGCAGCTTTGTTTGTGTCAATATTTGGACGTTTCTCAGGCGTGATTATGGAGCAACCTGAGCCTCATGAATATTCAGAGGCCTCGGGGACTGCCTCGCTCTGCTCTGTGTGACAGGGACAGGGACACAGGGAAAGGGACGGGGGGACAAGGCCGGGGACACAGGGGGAGAGGGACACTGGGCACGGCTGGCACAGCCTGAACTGGGGGCACTGGGGGTGCCAGGGCTGTGCTGGTGGAGGGCACCTGGGGCTGGACATCACCTGGATGGGTGTGGTCACTCCTGGGCAGGGACAGTGCCACCTGTGCCCACCTGGGACAGCTCCACCTGTTCTACCTGGGCAGGGGCAGTTTTGGGGTTTTTGTTTGTCTTTGAGGATTTTGTTTATTATTATTATTATTATTATTATTATTATTATTATTATTATTATTATTATTATTATTAATATTAATATTAATATTAATATTAATATTAATATTAATATAACAACAACAACAACAACCATTACAGCCAATAAGGATAAAAGGCCTAGGCTCAGGGATTTTTATTCTTTCCCTCCTTTTTCATGCTTTCCTCTCTGCTGGCAGCAGCACAAAGAGCCAGGGCAACCCTTCTGCTGCTGGGGATGGTGGGAAGAACTGGGAAAAAAACCACAAATATGAGTTTTCACTGATTTTTGCCCATTTCTGCCCTGGTTTTGCCCGGGCATTCTGTGCACTGCTTGTGCTTTCCCTCCTTTTTTATGCTTTCCTCTGCTGGCAGCAGCACAAAGAGCCAGGGCAGCCCTTCTGCTGCTGGGGATGGTGGGGTAGAAACCAAAAGAAGAGTTTTGACCGATTTTTGCCGTTTTGACCGATTTTTGCCGTTTTGACCGATTTTTGCAGTTTTGACCGATTGTTGCCGTTTTCCCCCCGTTCTCGCCCAGGCACCACGTGCACTACGTGATCCCCTACGACGGGGACCAGTCGGTGGTGGACTCCTCGGAGAATTACTTTGTGACCGACAATGTGACCAAGCAGGAGATCGACCTCATGCTGGGGCTGCTGCTGGGCTTCTGCATCAGCTGGTTCCTGGTGTGGATGGACGGCGTCCTGCACTACGCCGTGCGTGCCTGGCGCGCCAGCCGCCGATACGGTACGGGCCCCGCTTCATCTTCATCATCATCATCATCATCATCTTCAGCAGCCTCCTCATCTGCTGCGCCTCCTCCTCATCTGCTGCGCCTCCTCCTCATCTGTTCTTCTTCCTCATCTTTCTCGTCTTCTGCTCTTCTTCCTCCTCTTCATCATTGTCCTCATCTTCATCATCTTCTCATCATCTCCTCCTCTTCAATATCTTCCTCCTCATTGTCTTCTCATCTTCATCATCATCATCATCATCAGCCTCCTTATCCTCCTCCTCATCTTCTGCTCCTCTTCCTCATCTTCTGTTCTTCTTCCTCATCTTTCTCGTCTTCTGCTCTTCTTCCTCATCTTCATCATCGTCCTCATCTTCATCGTCTCCGCATCATCTCCTCCTCTTTATCATCTTCCTCCTCATCGTCTTCTCATCTTCGCATCATCTCTTCCTCTTCATCATCTTCCTCCTCGTCTTCTCATCTTCCTCATCTTCATCATCTTCTCATCATCTCCTCCTCTTCGTCATCTTTCTCCTCGTCATCTTCTCATCTTCATCATCTTCCTCCTCATCTTCTCCTCTTCCTCTTCCTCATCTTTCTCATCATCTTCTCATCTTCATCATCTTCCTTCTCACCTTCACCTTCTTCATCATCTTCCCATCTTCTTCATAATCATCTTCATCTTCTCATCATCATCATCTTCTCACCTTCTTCATCTTCATCACCTTCTTCCTCCTCATCTCCCTCATCATCTTCTCCTCTTCCTCATCTTCATCATCTTCCTCATCTTCGTAATCTTCATCACCTTCATCATCTTCATTACTTTCATCCTCCTCCTCCTAATCTTCATCCTCCTCCTCTTCTTCTCCTCTTCCTCCACATCCTCCTCATCTTCCTCATCTTCTTATCTTCCTCATCTTCTCCTCTTCCTTCCCTTCCTCATCTTCCTCCTCATCTTTTCTTCTTCATCATCTTCCTCCTCCTCTTCCTCCTCCTCTTCTCCTTTTCGTCCTCCATTATTCCCATTCCCAATCCCATTCCTATTTCTATTTCCATTCCCATTTCCATTTCCATTCCCATTTCCATTATTTCCATTTCAATTCCCATTTCCATTATTTCCATTATTTATTTCCATTCCCATTTCCATCCCTTCCCACCCCTCACCCCTGGCCAGATGTGGAGAGGTTTTTATTCACTCGTGTCATCAAAAACAAAAACCTTGAGCACAGTTGCCAGGTTTGGAGCAGTAAAATCCTGAATTTACCCCAAGAAGGACCAGCAGCCCCTTCAGAGCCTCCCTCTGCCCCATTCCCCCCTCAGCCCGTGGGTTTTCGTATTTGGAGGAGATAAAAACGACAGGAAAAGTAGGGAATGACTGGAAACTCCCTCCAAATGTGCCAAAAAAATCTCATTTCTCCAACCCCTGACTGATGGTGCTGCTAAACCCAGCTCAGGGAAAGGAGCAGCAGGAAGATTTATCTGCAGGCCCATAAGAAACTCTCATTAGAAACATGCAGTCTCTTTCTAAAAACTCAGATAAAAATGAAATTAATTTCCCATTAATCTTCCCAAACCCCAGCAGGCTCCAGGAGCCATTTCTGAGCTGGGATTCTGATTTTCCAGGGAGATTTCAGCCTCTGAGAAGCAATTCTGGGGCTGTGACTCCTGATTTCACCAGAGATCAGAGCAGGGCTGCCAGGAGCTCTCCTGGAGCTGGGATCACCTGCCCCTTGTGATGGGAGGCTTTTATTTTTAGTAATTCATTTAGTAGTTTATTTTTAGTAATTATTTAGTGTTTTTTATTTTTAGTAATGAATTTCGTATTTTATTTTTAGTAATTATTTAGTGTTTTTTATTCTTAGCAATTATTTAGTAGTTTATTTTAGTAGTTTATTTAGTAATTTAGTAGTATTATTTAGTAGTTAATTTTAAGTAATTTAGTCTTTTAAAAATTTTTAGTAATTAATTTAGTATTTTATTTTTAATAATTTCTACTTTATTTTTAGTAATTAATCTCATATTTTATATTTAGTAATTATTTAGTATTTGAAACGTGTATTAATTACTATATTTCTTATAAATATTATGAATTATTAATACAAACCTATATAGCATATAAAATATTAATTATTATAAATTACAATTATAATAATTATTATTACAGTGTCAATATATGTAATATAAGATATTATATAATATATAATATATAATATATAATATATAATATATAATATATAATATATAATATATAATATATATTATATAATGTATAATGTATAATGTATAATATATAATATATAATGTATAATGTATAATGTATAACATATAATATATAATATATAATATAATATCTATTATATAAGATTATATATGATATATTATATATAATGTTTAATATATAATTATATAATATATATTATATAAGGTATAAATTATAAATTAGCAATTAGTATAAATATTATTACAAATTATTACTATAAAATACAATATGAGATAAAATATTACTTATTATACATTTTCAATTATTATAAATATTATCTAATATAGAGAATATTAATTATTATAAATTATTAATCAGTATAAATATTAGAAAATAGAAACTTATCCTTTAGTCAAGGTGTAGAATGAATTCCCAAGCTTGGAGAATTCCCCCAGGGTGACCCTGGGGGTGCCAGGAGGAGGGAGGGGAAGCAGCAGAGGTGCCCCGGCTGTGCTGGCAGGGGGACGAGGGGCTGGGCTGGGGACAGTGAGCCCTGGGGACACAGAATCCTGGGGACACCCAGAGCCCTGGGGGGACACGCACACAGCCCCGGGGACACAGAATTCTGGGGACAAGGAGCTCTGCTGGGGACACCCAGAGCCCTGGGACACCCAGAGCCCTGGGGACACAGCCCTGGCCTTCCCTGCCTTGCAGTCAAGGATCTCTGCTGGGCACACAGAGCCCTGGGGACTCACCCAGAGCCCTGGGGACACAGAATCCTGGGGACAAGAAGCTCTGCTGGGGACACCCAGAGCCCTGGGGACAGAGCTGTGACCCTGCTGTCCCCTGCCTTGCAGTCAAGGAGCTCTGCTGGGCACCCAGAGTCTTGGGGACACAGAGCTTTGGGGACACACACAGAGCCCTGGGGACACACAGAACTCTGGGGACACAGAATCCTGGGGACAAGAAGCTCTGCTGGGGACAGAGCCCTGACCTTCCCTGCCTTGCAGTCAAGGAGCTCTGCTGGGGATACCCAGAGTCCTGGGCACACAGAGCTTTGGGGACACAGAGCCCTGGGGACACAGCCCTGGGGACACAGCCCTGGGGACACCCAGAGCCCTGGGGACACAGAGCTTTGGGGACACCCAGAGTCCTGGGCACACAGAGCCCTGGGGACACAACCCTGGGGACACAGCCCTGGGGTCACCCAGAGCCCTGGGGACACAGAGCTTTGGGGACACAGCCCCGGGGACACCCAGAGTCCTGGGCACACACAGCCCTGGGATCACAGCCCTGGGGACGCTCAGAGTCTGGGGACACCCAGAGCCGTGGGGACACATCCCTGGGGACACGCAGAGCCCGGGTGGGTGACGGGGCTGACGCTGGTGTCCCTCGTTGCAGACACGCCCTGGTGGTGGATCCCCAGGCTGTGTAAGCTGAAGGAGCTGCGCAAGCGCCACCCTCGGCAGTACGAGGAGCCCACGGGGAACATGGTGCACATCAAACAGAAGCTCTACCACAACGGGCACCCCAGCCCGCGGCACCTGTGAGGGACTGCAGCGCCTCCGAGCCACAGCCGGGACTCCTCTTCCTCACGGGACAGCCCCTGCTCTGCTCCCGGGCCAGCTGGGGACACGGATTGTCGCGATTTTGTCGGGATGGCCGCGGGTGGACGCGCAGCCATGCACAACCAGAGCCGGGGCTGGGCGCTCTGCAGCCGAGGCTTTGCACTGTGTTCCACATTTTATTGTCAGACTGGTGTAAATATGTAAAAAAAAAAAAAGAAAAAAAAGCAGACAAACAACAACAACAACAACAACAACAACAAAAGATTTGCATTATAATTTCAACCCTCATCTCATTTTCCTGGCTGTCCTGCACATCCTGCTGGGAATGGTGGCCGAGGGGATGGAGGTGGGACAGCAGCGAGAAGATGCAAAGTGTCTCCTCCAGGAGCTCCAGCCCCACAAAATTTCTTTGCTCCTTTGGCTGCTCTGACCCTCCCGTGGCTACAAGGGCCTGGCTGGTCACAGGTTTGGATGGGGGAAGGCACAGAGTCCCCTTTTTGGGGTTTTTGGGGTTTTTTTTTGCTTTGGTTCATGGGTTTCACAGAGTCCCCTTTTTGGGGTTTTTTGCTTTGGTTCACAGGTTTGGATGGGGGAAGGCACAGTGTCCCCTTTTTGGGGTTTTGGGGGTTTGTTTTGCTTTGGTTCACAGGTTTGGATGGGGGAAGGCACAGTGTCCCCTTTTTGGGGTTTCTGGGGTTTGTTTTGCTTTGGTTCACAGGTTTCACAGTGTCCCCTTTTTGGGTTTTTTTGGGGTTTTTTACCTTGGTTCATGTTCTGGAGTTGCTGTGGGGGAAGGAAGGGCTGGGGATGGGTCAGGGTTTGTGTTTGCATTGCTGCCCTCTGAACCTGCCTTAAGCATGCCCACCTCAGAGCCAGGGGACAGGGGCTGCTGCTTTGGTGGCACCTTTGGAGGTGGCACCTTTGGTGACGGTACCTTTGGTGACACCTCTGGTGCTGGCATCTTTGGTCGTGGCACTTTTGGTGGCAGCACCATCACACCCCCAGCCCTAGCCTGGGCAAAAAGGAGCTGCTCTGTCCTCTTCCTGTAGGGTGAACCTGGTTAAAACACCCCAAAACCCCAAAGAACAGCAAGAGGGGGCCATGAGCAGGGTGAGCTTGGTTAAAACACTCCAAAAACTTGGTTAAAACACCCCAAAACCCCAGAGAGCAGCAAGAGGGGACCCTAAGCAGCTTCTTGTAGGGTGAGCCTGATTAGAACACCCCAAAAGCCTGGTTAAAACACCCCAAACCCCAAAAACCCAGCAAGAGAGGGTCCTGAGCAGGGTGAGCCTGGTTCAAACACCCCAAAACCCCAAAGAGCAGCAAGAGGGGTCCCTGAGCAGCCTCACCCCTGCTGCACCCCCTTCTTGTGGGGCTGAGCTTTGGGGACACACAGACACCCAGAGCAAACCCCCAAACCACAGACACCCAAAGCAAAACCCCAAAACCACAGACACCCAGAGCAAAACCCCAAAACCACAGACACCCAGAGCAAAACCCCAAACCCACAGACACCCAAAGCAAAACCCCAAAACCACAGACACCCAGAGCAAAACCCCAAAACCACAGACACCCAGAGCAAACTCCTCCCCACACACCCCAAATGTCCCCAGAGTTGAGCCCAGTGTGAGGAAGCTCCAAAGTGGTTTTGTGGTGCTGCTCCTGTGTGGGTTTTGGGGTCTGATCTTTTGGGATCAAGGCTCTGGAGGCAGCGTCCCCACCCCAAAACCTCCTTTAGGGCCTGCAGGAGCAGCTGGGGGGATTTGGGGTGTTTTATCCTGTCCTGGGATTTGTGAGCAGGGATGAAGGAGGGAAATGCCATCCCCAGAAATCTGAGAACCCTCAATATTTCCCTTCCTTTCATCTTTGTGTATCCAGTGGGATGGTGCAGAAAAAGGGGGAAAAAACCCAAAACTGAAGGATGCTGAGCATTGCCAGAAAAATCTCATTTTTTTCCCATGGATTCCATGACTCTCTCAGTGGCCTCCTGCTCTTTGATGGCAGGGAAAAGGACACTCCAACTCCTGCTCTTCCTCCCTGCTCCACTTTCTGTGTTTTGGGGTCATTTTTTAATTTCCTATGCCCAGTTCAGTTAATTACAAGCCCCCAAAACTGCCCAAATATTCCCATTTTTCTGCCATTCCCACTCTTGCTATTCCCTAGTGCCTCTTGTCTTGGAGCCCCAGGTTTTTTCTGGACCTCAATAATTGCCTGGTGCATATTTGTGTCTGTCTGTCTGTCTGTCTGTCTGTCATTCCTGGCTGTGATGCCCAAAATTCCTTAGGATCTAAGGAATAACTTTTCCTTGAGCAGTTATCAACAAGTGGGGACAGCATTTTGTAGGGGAGAAAATTCCACTGGGATAAGGACAAAATATTGAGCCCCTGGGACTGGTTATGTAAAAAAAAGGGGGAGAAAAAAGCACTTTAAATCAAAATTTCCACTGACTAAACTCAGACTGAATGTAAAGCCTGGCTCTGCCCTGCTCTAGAAGCTGAGCTTGTTTGAAATATTAAAAATTTAAGCAGAAATATTAAAAATTAGGCAGCTGGAAAGGGCGAAGTGGTGGCTCACACCTGTTAGGGTTGATCCGGCTGATCCGTGGCAAAATTCCACAAAAATTTGAGGATCTGGAAGAGGGGGGGGGGAAATTTTTCTACGTAATAAAAATGCTCCTGTTGTATAAAAAGAGATTTTGAAAAAAAGAAAACATGACAAGAGGGAAGCAGAGGAGAGGAAGAAGAGGAGAAGGAAGGAGAGAGGGAAACAGGAGAGGAAGAAGAGGAGAAGAGGAAAGGGAAGGAGAGGAGAGGAAGGAGAGGAAAAAGAGGAAAAGGAAGCAGAGGAGAAGAATTAAAGGAGAGGAAGAAGAGGAGAGGAAGAAGAGGAAAGGGAAGAAGAGGACAGGAAGACAAGAGGAAGAAGAGGAGAGGGAAGCAGAGAGGAGAGGAAGAAGAGGACAGGAAGCAGAGGAGAGGAAGGGGAGGAGAGGAAGAAGAGAGGAAGAAGAGGAGATGAAGTAAAGGAGAGGAAGAAGAGGAAAGGAAAGCAGAGAAGAGGGAGCAGAGAAGAAGAGGAGAGGAAGTAAAGGAGTGGGAAGCAGAAGAGAGGAAGGAGAGGAGAGGAAGGAGAGGAAGAAGAGGAAAGGAAGGAGAGGAGAGGAAGCAGAGAAGAGGGAAGAAGAGAGGAAGAAGAGGAGATGAAGTAAAGGAGAGGAAGAAGAGGGAGCAGAGGAGAAGAGGAGAGGAAGTAAAGGAGTGGGAAGCAGAAGGAAGGAGAGGAAGAAGGAAGGAGAGGAAGAAGGAAGGAGAGGAAGCAGAGGAGAGGAAGCAGAGGAGAGGAAGAAGAGGAGAGGAAGAAGGAAGGAGAGGAAGCAGAGGAGAGGAAGAAGAGGAGAGGAAGAAGGAAGGAGAGGAAGCAGAGGAGAGGAAGCAGAGGAGAGGAAGCAGAGGAGAGGAAGAAGAGGAGAGGAAGCAGAGGAGAGGAAGCAGAGGAGAGGAAGGAGAGGAAGAAGAGGAGAGGAAGGAGAGGAAGCAGAGGAGAGGAAGCAGAGGAGCCAGGAGGAGCTGCCCAGCCCCGCTGGGCTGTGGGGCCCTGCTGTGTGTCCGTGTGTCCTGAGCTCTGTCTGTGTCTCTCTGTCCCCTGCATGGACCTGTCCCCCCTCTGGCAGCCCCGTTTCTGTCCCCAGGGGTCCCCAGCCCCTCCTGGCTCTCCCAGCAGGGTCAGCCCAGGCCCTGCTCTCACTGGGGAGGATTTTCACCCCTGGAGCACCAGGACAGAGCCTGCAGTGCTGCTTGCCCTGATTCCCATTTTTTTATTTCTTTTTTCCTGCACCCAAACCACTTCTGCATGCATCAGGCAGGGAGAGGCACAGCCCAGACTCTACCAGAGAGATCCAACTCTGCTCTGGGTCTATCACAGAATCATCTCTACTGTGGTTGAAAAGCAATAATAATGGCTCATTTTTATTTTTTATCAAATAAAACTTGCACAGGCAGATTTCAGCCAGGGCTTTGTGCTCTCCAGCCTGTGCTGAAGGGAGCAGCTGAAGGTGCAGAGAGCTTGGGCTGGGGGAGGCAATAGAAAAAAGCACACTGTGATTTATTTTGGGTCAACAAGTGAGTGTATTTCAGCCATTCCTTCCCTTTCAAGAAGATGTTTGTATCATAGAGAACCAGTTCAGCTCCTGGAACTAAGCCCATCCTTTGCTGTTTGTCAGTAAAATAGTTTTTTGCATGTTTTGCATCTGAGTGGTTTTTTTCCCCCCCAACCCTTTGAAGTCAGTGATTCCCTCTGGGAGCAGCAGCTCCCCAGTTTTTGGGCAGGGGGGTGCAGAAAGGCTGGGAAGGTGTGGGGAGAGCTCTCCTGACCTCTGAGGAAGGGCTGGGAGATTCCTCCACATTCTGGGACAGATTTTTGGCTCCTGCTGGCTGGGAAAACAGGGAAGCTCCGAGATCCAAAACTGATTTCAAAGGAAAATATTTCAGTTTTGTTCAATTCTGGGTGCAAGCTGCCTGCACAGAGGAGCCTGAGCCTCTGGTGCCCATTACCTGGAAGGGCAGGAAGAGCAGGAAAAGGAGGAATTTCAGGCAAAGTGCCAGGGAGCAGCTCAGGGTGGACAAAGTGGAGCTGGTGGCAGCTCCTGGGTGAGCACAACAGCTCAGCAAGGGCACAGATTTAGGTCAGGCCAAGTGCTGGAGCTGTGTAGCTACACAAGAGGCCTCAGAGCAGAGCACAGAGTTCAAACCCAGTTCAAACACAGAAAAAAAAAAATCAGGAGATTTTCTAACCTGTCTCTCATATGCACAGAAGAACAAATGTCATCTCATCAAGACAGGCTCGTGTTCAGGGCCTGACAATGGCACATTTTCCCAGCTGCTGCAGAAAATTTGTGTGGCAAGAGCAGCTTGATGGCAGCAGTGGGAGCAAACAAGCTGCACTCATCTCTCTCTTCAGCCCATGCTGCATCTGTGTGCCCCAAACTCACCTCTCCATGGAGAAAAGTGATTTACTTGGGGGAAGAATATGGGGATTTACTTGGGGAAAAATATGTGGGGCTGCTCTCAGGTCACTTTTGGTAAACAGTGAATCCCCCCCCAAATCCACTTTTCTAAGAAAAATTTACTTGAAGGGCAACTCAAGTGAGCAAGGAGCTGTGTCATGGGGAGGATTTGGGGATAAAGGGGTGAGAAATGGCTCTGCTGGAGCACAAACCCTACAGATTTAAATGTATGGGAGGTCAGGCTTGGATAATCCCTGGGTTCCCACAGGTGCAGGAACAGCCCAGAAGGATTTGAGGTCAGGCCACAGACACCAACACAGCCACTGGTGTTTCACCAAGGGGTCCTTTAATAAATTCAGTTGTTTCTGCCTTTTGAACCCATTTTGCTTTTCTGGTTTTGCACTTCAAACCCACGGGGGGCCCACGGCGGCCCCTCCCCGGCACCAGGGGCTGCTCTCCCACCAAACCTTTGCCTTTTCTCTGCTCAGGTGAATCCTGCAGGTTCCTCACACTGGTGTCCCTTTGGGGAAAGGCAGCAGGGGGCTCCTGGCAGTCTCTTTGTTTGCTTCTGCACCTTCTGTTTTCAGCCACTCCATCTTCTGCCGGTGCTGCCTGACGGCGTCGGCCGCGCGCGCGTCCATCATGGCCTCGGTCAGCACGCCGTCCTCCGAGGCGTAGGCCGCGGCCTGCGGGGACAAGGACACCTCAGTCACCTCAGGGATGGCAGGGGACACCGCCAGGGCACACCTCAGGCTGCTGTGCCCTTCCCCAGGGGGGATTTCCTCTTATATATATATTACAGGTTATATATTACAGGTTATTCAGCAAGGTGTCCTTCTCGTCCCTTGTGGCGCGCGGGCATCGCCAACGAGCTCTGCCCGCCTCTGGGTTCCTGGGAATAAAAGCCCTTGTTTGGAGAAGAAAAACACCACATTTGGCTTCTTGAGATTTCCTCTCCTGCTCTAAAGGTGCTGTAGAGAAGGCTGGTTTTGAGAAGAAAAAACCCACATTAGGGTCCTTTAAATTTCCTCTCTTGCTGTAAAAGAGCTGCACATGTGAAGCCTTGCTCTGAGAAGAAAAGATCCCAAAATTGGCTTCTTTAAACCCCCTCTCCTGGTCTAGAAGAGCTGCACATGTGAAACCTTGCTCTGAGAAGAAAAGACCCCAAAATTGGCGTTTTTTAATTCCCTCTCCTGCTCTAAAGGAGATCCACATGTGAAGCCTTGTTTTCACAAGACCCCAAATTTGGCCTTTTTGAATTTCCTCTCCTGCTCTAGAAGAGCTGCAAGTATGAAGCTTTGTTTTCAGAAGACCCAACATTAGACTCCTTTAAATCTCCTCTTTTGCTCTAGAAGACCTGTACATGTGAAGCCTTGTTTTGAGAAGAAAAGACCCCACATTTGGCTCCTCTAAATTCCCTCTCTTGCTCTAGAAGAGCTGCACATGTGAAGCCTTTTCAGAAGAAAAACCTCACATTTGGCTTTTTTAAATTCCCTCTCCTGCTCTAGAAGAGCTGCACATGTGAAGCTTTGTTGTCAGAAGAAAAACCCAACATTTGGCCTTTTTGAATTTCCTCTTTTGCTCTAGAAGAGCTGTGAGTGTGAAGCCTGGTTTTGAGAAGAAAATACCCCACATTTGGCTCCTTTAAATTTCCACTCCTGCTCTAAAGACGATACTCATGTGAAGCCTTGTTTTCAGAAGAAAACCCCAATATTTAGCTCCTTTAAATTTCCTCTCCTGCCCTAAAAGAGCTGCACATGTGAAGCCAATAAAGTGAAGAGAGGTGGGTGCAGGAGGGTGATGGAACCGCTCCATCCAAAACTACAGAAAATTGTTTGAACACTTGCACAGCAGAACCAACAGCAGTGCTGGGGGCAACATGGGCAACGTGGTGCCTCTAGAATGGTGTTGAATGTGCCTCTAGAATGATGTTTAATGTGCCTCTAGAATGATGTTTAATGTGCCTCTAGGATGATATTTAATGTGCCTCTAGGATGATGTTTAATGTGCCTCATCCTGCTTTCCTCGTGCACTCCCTCAGGAACCTCCCCTGCATCCCTTTTGTGGCAGCTCCCACCCTGCACTCAAGCCCAGCTCCCCAGTGCAGTTCTGCTGGCAGGGGCAGCACAAAGGCCAGCACAGCTCCTTGGGGAAAGGCCTGGCAGCTCCTGCCACCTCCATCCCCCAGGGGAGCAGGGCTGTGGGGCAGCAGAGGGACTGTCCCCTGTGCAGGGAGGGCACTGCCAGCTCAGCACACAAGGGAAGGATGCTGGATGCTGGTGCTGTCAGCTGCACCCATCTCCAAGGTAACAGAGCAGCCCCCGAGCTGCAGATTTCTAAATCTGGTTCCTCCCTCTGCAAGTGCTCCCGTGAGCAGCTCAGGGAACGAGGGAGCCTGGCTGTACACAGATCCCTTGGCTGTACACAGATCCCTTGGCTGTACACAGATCCCCTTGGCTGTACAGGCATCCCTTGGCTGTACAGGGATCCCTTGGCTGTACACAGATCCCCTTGGCTGTACACAGATCCCTTGGCTGTACACAGATCCCTTGGCTGTACACAGATCCCTTGGCTGTACACAGATCCCCTTGGCTGTACACAGATCCCTTGGCTGTACACAGATCCCCTTGGCTGTACACAGATCCCCTTGGCTGTACACAGATCCCTTGGCTGTACAGGGATCCCTTGGCTGTACAGGGATCCCTTGGCTGTACAGGGATCCCTTGGCTGTACACAGATCCCTTGGCTGTACACCGATCCCTTGGCTGTACACAGATCCCTTGGCTGTACACAGATCCCTTGGTTGTACACAGATCCCTTGGCTGTACAGGCATCCCTTGGCTGTACACAGATCCCTTGGCTGTACACAGATCCCTTGGCTGTACAGGGATCCCTTGGCTGTACAGGGATCCCTTGGCTGCACAGAGATTCTTTGGCTGTACAGAGGGTTGTATAGGGATCCCTTGGCTGTACAGATCCCTTTGATGCACACAGATCCCTTGGTTTCACACAGATCCCTTTGATGCACACAGATCCCCTGGTTGTACAGGGATCCCTTTGATGCACACAGATCCCTTTAATGCACACAGATCCCTTGGTTGTACAGGGATCCCTTTGGCTGCACACAGATCCCTTTTATGCACACCAATCCCTTGGTTTCACACAGATCCCTTTAATGCACACAGATCCCCTTGGTTACACACAGATCCCTTTGATGCACACAGATCCCTTGGTTACACACAGATCCCTTTGATGCACACAGATCCCTTTGATGCACACAGGCATTGGGGTGAGGGCTGGGAGCCCTGCAGCTCCCCCAGCCACCCTGCCTGACCCCAGGAACCCCAAACTTGTCCCCCATCCCGGATTTCCAGTGCCAACCCTTCAGTCCCGTGAGTCTGACGTGGATTCAGGACACGCTGCAGTGATCCTGAGGCATCACTCACAGGCTCCATCCATCACTGATGCTGCAAAACATCCATTCCAGCAAGGAAGGAGCCTGACAGCAAAGGCAGCACAGGAACCAACTCAAGGGTGACCCTTTTACACCTCAGGGGTGTCCATGGGGCAGAAAACAAAGCCCAGGGTGAGCTGCAGCTCTGCCACCACCACAGGGCCAGAGCTGCCCATGGCACCACTGAGGAGATGGAAGGAGGAATAATCATTTCCAGCAATAAGCAAGAGGCTCCTCAGGCTGCTTTTCAGGTCCTCTGACCTATTTCCAGCCTTTTTTTAGGGGGGGAATTGGTTACACCACAAAAGGTCTCAGAGCTGGCAGGTGCTGGTTTTTCTTGCAAAATCCAAACCCTGTGCAAACCCTTTGCAATCCTTCCTCCAGGCAGGACTGACACTTAAAACCAGGACTAAAACCTGGCCTTGGGAAGGAGCAGGTCTGTAAATAGAGAATTTTCAAGTTATTATTATTTATTTTCTATTTATTTATTATTTATTCTCTATTTCTTTATCCTGCAAGGTTCTTGTGCTGCTCTCACTGCCTGAGCAGGATCCTCAGCACCTCTCCTGTCCTCTCTGCAAAATCTGACACTTAAAACCAGGAGTAAAGCCTGGCCTTGAGAAGGAGCAAGTCTGTAAATAGAGAATTTTCAAGTTATTATTTATTTATTATTTATTTTCTATTTATTCTCTATTTCTTTATTCTTCAAGGTTCTTGTGCTGCTCTCAGTGCCTGAGCAGGATCCTCAGCACTGAGGCTGCCAAATATTCCCTCAGCACCTCTCCTGTCCTCTCTGCAAAAAGGGGAACACTGCAAAGGTTTTGTTCAAACCTCCCTCACCCCCTTTGAGATTTTTATTTTTTGTAAAATAAAAATTCTTCATAAATTTTTTTTTGTAAAATAAAAATAAAACCAGGGCTCTCAATGCAGCCCTGAAACCACTGCAAAGGTTTTGTTCAGACCTCCCTCACCCCCCTTTGACATTTTTATTTTTTGTAAAATAAAAATTCTTCGTAAATTTTTTTTTGTAAAATAAAAATAAAACCAGGGCTCTCAGTGCAGCCCTTGTGGGGTGTTTGAAAATGAGAAAAAAGAGCTTTTCTGGGATGGATTTTTGTGCTGCCAGAGCACAGCCCATGCAGCCCACAGTGGAACCTCCTGCAAAGCTGTGCAGTTCATGCTCTGCTGATTTTCTCAATGACTTTCTATTTTTAGAAAGCCTCAGGCCCTCACTGTCAAGAAAGCAAATGGGAGAAGCAGCTGCCCCTTCTGGGAGTAGCTTGCACACACATAAAAATGGCACCAAGCTTCATTTATATTCATACCTCTGCCTCCTGCATGGGCAAATTTTAACCCATTTTCTCCAGTGCAGCAATTCCTGTTTTAGCCCTCAAAGCCAATTATGAAATAATTGTGTTTGGTGAGGATGGAACAGATGACAAGTCCAGCCTGAATGACCTCATGTTTCATTCCAGCCAAGATTTGTGGTTTATTTGAACCTGGCCAGACTCATCTGTATCATTTAAATCCCATTTATAATGAAAATAGCCTGATGAAAAAAAAAAAAAAAAAAAAAAATCATCCCACAAAAATACAACAGCTATTTTTAAAATATAAACAAGGGAGTAAAAAAAAAAAAAAAAGGCATTTATGATTTATGTCAGTGGCATAAAAGGCAAGGAAATGACAGGAAGCTCCCACTGGGATATAAAACTCCTGGGAATTCTCCTGAAGTGCTGCCAAAACAATTTTCCAAGATTACAGCTTGGAATAAGTGAAAGGTTGCTTTTTTGCTTTTAGGTTTTGACATTTTATCTAAAGCACATCAGCAGCTTTGAGCGCAGGGCTGGGGAAGTCTGCACAAGGCTGGCAAGGGAATTTTTCCATTTTTCCTGAGGGGAATTTATAAGGTGAGAATGCACTGAGTCCATGCTAGGGCCACAAAGGACAATGGCAAAGCACAAGGACAGAAGGGAATGCTCAGGCTCCTGCAGGAGAGATTAAAATGGATTTTTAGCACGCACACCCTTGCCTGTGCCAGACAGAAACGTTTCTGCCCAGTGCTGGAGGTTACACTCTTGGCTCTCCTGCTTCTTATTTTGAAATTCTGTTGGTAAATCCAGAGCCAGCCTGAGGCAGCAGTGGGGTCAAACTGCATGGGAGTGCCAGCAAATCCATCCCCAGGCAGCTCAGGGTGGAGTGAGGGGCTCTGAGAGCTGCAGCTCCTGCTCGGCTCCACTGAGATGGGATTTTGGTCACAGATTTTATGAAAAATACCTAAATAGAGGGTTTTTCTTTTGTTAGGATCTTTTCTCCTGAGAGGCCTCAGAAATGAAATGCAAACAATAATTATCTGCAACAGGTGAATCTTTGATTGGTCTCATGTGGTTGTTTTTAATTAATGGCCAATCACAGTCCAGCTGGCTCGGACTCTCTGGACCAGATTA
The DNA here is from genome assembly GCF_051311805.1 of Agelaius phoeniceus. Taxonomy (NCBI): domain Eukaryota; kingdom Metazoa; phylum Chordata; class Aves; order Passeriformes; family Icteridae; genus Agelaius; species Agelaius phoeniceus. The sequence continues at coordinate 6,615,648 of NC_135288.1, forward strand.
TTCTGTCATCAGATTATTTCCCATCTTTTTCAGGCAGCACCTTGAATTAAAAGGGAATTAAAAGACCAAAAATGAGGTATTGATATATCAGATTATTTCCCCCCTTTTTCAGGCAGCACCTTGAATTAAAAGGGAATGAAAAGGCTAAACATGAGATATTGATATGAAATATAAGAAATACAAGAAATACAGTGTAATCAGGTTATTCTGCAATCAGATTATTTCCCACCTTTTTCAGAAAACACCTTGATTAATAGGGAATTAAAAGACCAAAAATGAGATATTGATATGAGACATAAGAAATACAGAGTAACCAGATTATTCTGTCATCAGATTATTTTCCCCCTTTTTCAGGCAGCACCTTGAATTAACAGGGAATTAAAAGACCAAAAATGAGATATTGATATATCAGATTATTTCCCATCTTTTTCAGGCAGCACCTTGAATTAACAGGGAATTAAAAGACCAAAAATGAGGTATTCATATATTTCAGAGTGTCTGTGGTGCACAAACACCCTGCAGCTGCTGCATCCAGCCTGGTGAGGATTTTTTTTTTTTTGGAGTAATTTCTGGTTCCTGCAGAAATTCTGGAGTAAATTCCCACCCTGAGCACTGGAGCTATGCAGTTCACACATTTCTTGCCAGGTTATTTTTGTCTCTGCTCAGCTCCCTGACCCAGTTCGGAGCACAGCCATCCACAGGGGTGCACCAGCACCACGGGAAGGAGACTGGGAGGCAGGAAAAAAGGCTTGAAAATGCACCTTTAAACCTTCCCTGATCCTACAAAGAGTCCCCAGGGCTAAAAAAAGGGGAATAAAATAAAAACAGCACCCAGGAGAGCAGCTGGGGTGAGGAAATTCGCCTGCCTGGAGAGGGGATTCTCCCCAAAGCTGCTGAGGGGTTCACACAGAAAAAGCCAAAGGGTTGCTGGCAGGAACAGCAGCTCCAAACTCCAAATTCCTTGTCCAAAAAATGGACAACAAGTCACAGGTTTTTATATTTTTTATGAATCTTTTATATTTTTAATGGATTTTTTAGAAGTTTGGGCTATTTGCATATTGGGGGGTTGAATCTTCCAATTACAGCTTGAGGTAATGAAGGAATTTATTCCAAGTTTGCTCCCCCCAAACTCATTTTTGTTTCACTTTTTTGGGGCAGGAACAGCAGCTCCAGTTGGTCCCAGCTCCAAATTCATCCAAAAAATGGACCACAGGTTACAGGTTTTCATATTTTTATCATTTTCATCCATTTGCATATTGGGGTTTAATCTTCCAATTACAGCTTGAGGTAATGAAGGAATTTATTCCAAGTTTGCTCCCTCCAAACTCATTTTTGTTGAACTTTAATGAGGTCCCTTTGATTTGAACCTTGATTTTAACTTTGATTTTGATGTTGATTTTCACCTTAATTTTCACTCTAATTTCCACTCTAATCTTCCCCTTGATTTTCACTCTAATTTTAACATTGATTTTCACTCTAATTTTCACCTTGATTTTTACTCTCATTTTCACCCTGATTTTCACTCTAATTTCCACCCTGATTTTCACTGTAATTTCACTCTGATTTTCACCTTGATTTTCACTCTAATTTCCACTCTAATTTTCACCTTGATTTTCACTCTAATTTCACTCTGATTTCCACTCTAATTTTCACCTTGATTTTTACCTTAATTTCCACTCTGATTTCCATCTTGATTTTCACTCCAATTTTCACTCTTCACTCTAATTTCACTCTAATTTTCACCTTGATTTTCACCTTAATTTCCACTCCAATTTTCACTCTTCACTCTAATTTCCACCTTGATTTCCACCTTGATTTCCACCTTGATTTCCACTCTAATTTTCACCTTAATTTCCACTCTGATTTTCACCTTAATTTCCACTCTGATTTTCACCTTGATTTTCACCTTAATTTCCACTCTAATTTTCACCTTGATTTTCACCTTAATTTCCACTCTAATTTTCACCTTGATTTTCACCTTAATTTCCACTCTGATTTTCACTCTTCACTCTAATTTCCACCTTGATTTCTACCTTGTTTCCCACTCTGATTTTCCCACAAATGAAATTTCTTGCTCCATCCAACCAACTCAAATATTTCTCCCCTCTCCTGAGTATTATATTTTTTTTTTTAAGCCCTTTGAGTGTCTCATGAGAGCAGAGAGGAGCACAACAACTTCCTGCTGCAGTCTGACACCAAACCCTGTTAACAGTGCTGGCAGCACCAGGTACATTTTTAAAAGCTGTCAGGGAAAATTATTCACCCCCACCTTTTCCCTTCCTTCAGCAGCACTTAAAGGAGAAATGATAAAAGCTGAGGTCATTCCTGGGGAGAAATGACAAACTTGCTGATAAGGGGTGATAAAAAGCAAAGCATCATTTATCACAACTTCTTATTACAGGAAATGGTTGGCAGCAAAGCCTTTCATAGATGACAGCGTGTGTTTTGAAATATGATTCAATATCATAAAAATTATACAGGAAAATTAACCAGCTGTGTGCTACCAAAGAATAAAATCAGAACTAACAGCACTCAAATTGGACCTCAGCTGATGGCAGCTGCAATTAAAATTAATTCCTACTAGAAAGGATAAATATTTATGTTCCTTAAAAGGTGGAAAATCAGTAGTAGAAGGAATGAAATGCACAAACTTCTTCAGATGTTTGTGAGCTGCTAAAGTAAATTAAAAATTTAAGAACTAAACAAAAAGCCAGTTTGTTTTTACAAGGCAGCTGACATGAGTAGGTTACATGACACACAAATGGGAGCACATTCCTTCACTTGATATTTCTAGGTTAGTTTATGAAAATCCACAATCCAGTAAGAAACTGGCAGCTGTGACAACACAAGGTGAAATCCTGATTTAAATTAAAAAAACAACACTAAAGCTTGCTGAGCATGTGAATAATTGTACTCCAGGTGCTGCATTCCTTATTTTTATGTATAAATAAAATGTACAAAATTTATGTATAAATAAAACGTACAAATATCTATTTTTTTTTTTCAGCTCCAATTCCAGTTTTGTTTCTTTAATAGCTCAAATTGCACTGAGAGGGTTTGGAACAAAGGAGAGGAGGAGGATGGTTCAGGGCACTAATGAGGGCACCAAAATCAGGTTTCTCTTCTGCTGAGCTTCCTGAGCTGGAGCAGGAGTGTGGCCAGCATAGACTGAGCCCAAACTGAGCCCAAACTGAGCCCAGACTGAGCCCAGACTGAGCCCAGACTGAGCCCAAACTGAGCCCAAACTGAGCCCAAACTGAGCCCAAACTCACCTGCTTGACCTAAATCCCATGAGGGATTTCCTAGTGGGAATTATCCACACTGCTGTTATGTATGGGATGAGGAATTGCTGATATTGTAACACCCACCCCAGAGGCAGCAGGGATCGATCTGGGAGCACCCCATGGACAATGAGTGAGGAATTGATCCCAAGTTTGGGAAAACTTCACAGGGAGAGATGAGCTGAGACTCCAGAGTCAAAGCCTGAAACCACCCAGGAGGGGAAAAGGGAGGGAAAGGAAGGGAGGGAGGAAAGGGGAAGGAAAGGGAGGGAAAAAAGGGAAGAAAAAAGGGAAGGAAAGGGGAAGGAAAGGGAGGGAAAAAAGGGAGGGAAAAGGGAAGGAAAAAGGGGAAGGAAAAAGGGGAAGGAAAAAGGGGAAGGAAAAAGGAGAAGGAAAAGGGGAAGGGAAAGGGGAAGGGAAAGGGGAAGGGAAAGGGGAAGGGAAAGGGGAAGGGAAAGGGGAAGGGAAAGGGGAAGGGAAAGGGGAAGGAAAAGGGGAAGGAAAAGGGGAAGGAAAGGGGAGGAAAAGGGAAGGAAAAGGGAAGGGAAGGGGAAGGGAAGGGGAAGGGAAGGTTTGGGGAAGGAAAAGGCGAAGGAAAAGGGGAAGAAAAAGGGGAAGGAAAAGGGGAAGGGAAAAAAGGGAGGGAAAAGGGAAGGAAAAAGGGAAGGAAAAAGGGAAGGAAAGGGGAAGGGAAGGTTTGGGAAGGGGGAAGGAAAAGGGGAAGGGGAAGGGAAGGGGGAAGGAAAAAGGGAAGGAAAAGGGAATGGGAAACGGAATGGGAAAGGGAATGGGAAAGGGAATGGGAAAGGGAATGGGAAAGGGAATGGGAAAGGGAAAAGGGAAGGGAAAAGGGAAGGGAAAAGGGAAGGGAAAAGGGAAGGGAAAGGGAAGGGAAAAGGGAAGGGAAAAGGAAAGGGAAGGGAAAGGGAAGGGAAAAGGGAAGGGAAAAGGGAAGGGAAGGAGGAAAGCCCCTCTCACCTGCCACGCCACAGCGAGCTGGGAGATCTCCCGGCCGGACATGCCCTCGGTCAGCCTGGCAATCTCTGAGCACTTCTTGCCATAATCAAACTGGGCCAGCTTCAACCTCCTGAAAGGCAGAACCAGCTTCTGGTTGATGTGTGGCCACACCACAGGAGTTCCTACAGATTCCTGCTTGCATTTCTGCCTCCTGAATTTTAAGGGCACTGTAGGCATGATATTTTATGAAAAATCCTTTTGCTAGGATCTTTTCTCTTGAGAAGCCTCAGAAATGAAATGCAAACAATGATTATCTGCTGCTGTGGAATGCAACAGATGAATCTTTGATTGGTCTCATGTGGTTGTTTTTAATTAATGGCCAATCACAGTCCAGCTGTCTCAGACTCTGGTCAGTCACAAGATTTTATAATCATTCCTTTCTATTCCTTTCTGATGAAATCCTTTCTTCTATTCTTTTAGTATAATCTATCATTTTAACATCATATATATATCATAGAATAATCAATCAGCCTTCTGAAACATGGAGTCAAGATTCTCATCTCTTCCCTCCTCCTGGGACCCCTGTGAACAGCACCACAGGGCACAACAAAAAATCTGGGATGGCCCCACAGCGAGAGGCACCTCCCAAGTCTTTTGCTTGTTGAAAGAGAGTTTATAGACAAAATACACAAGAAAGGGGATGAGGAAAAATCAAAAAAAAAAAGGAAGGGAATTCTCCAGGGTGTGAGAGCTGTGAGGGGTACTCACTGTTTGCCCTCTGTGGCTGGCTTCAGGACGTGCTGGTCGAAATACATCCTGACGAGCCGCTCGCGCTCCTCCAGCTGCGGCAGCTCAAAGTTCACCATCTCATCTATCCTGTCATTGATGGCCCAGTCAAACTGCTCTGGCTGGTTGCTTGCTAAAACAAGCATAAACCTGGAATTAGGGGGAAAAAAAAAAAAAATTGATAAAGGATAGACTGACAAAGCCCTAAAAATCAAAATCGATGAGCTGAGTTTGAACGTGGGGAGCTGCCGTGGTTGGGATCAAAGATGTTTCATCACATGAAAAAAATAAACCTGGATTCCTTAGAAATTGCTTAGCATATAAATAAAAATAAAAAATAAAAAATAAAAAACAATAAAATGTGTTTGGGGCAGTTTAGAACAGCCTGAAGTGTGCAGACCAAGCTCTGCTCCATGGGACAGATGTGCTGCTCCAGGTCCTGCTGCATTTTGGAGCTGGAAATTCTTTTTTTTTTTCTTGCTTTGTAATGATGCTCCTTCCCTGTGCCAATACTTTAATGCTTTAATTGATGTCACCGGTTTAACAGTGCCTAATAATTTGAAATGGGCTTTTAAGCACAGCTATTGGAATATTGATGTTCTTGCTGTCTGGCTGAATCATTGCCTACAAGGGGCCGTGTTCTCTGCTGTCATTTCTGGAGATAACTTGGCCAAGCCAAGACTGTGGCTTTTTTACCATCAAAACTTGCAGAAACAAGCCTGGATTAAGGATTGCCATGCAGCCTGATATTATATTATATTTTATATATATATATATATATATATATATATATATATATATATATATATATATATACACACATATTTTATATGTATATATGTGTGTATATATATATATACACATATTTTATATGTATATATATACACGCATATTTTAAATGTATATATATATAAATTATATATATACACATATTTTATATATATATAAATTATATATATACACACATGTCTATAATAGATATATATTATATATATCTATATATATCTATATTATTATATATCTATATCTATGTATATTTTATATATATATATATATATATAAAATATATATATATATCTATTTTATATTTATATATATATAGCACTTTGCTACCCCACAAATGATTTTTGGGAAGTTGAAAAGCAGCAATTCCCAGTCCTGGTGCCAATTCCCTGCTGAAGGAAGAGCTCTCCTCAGGGTCTCACCAAAGCACCCCATTTACACAGCCCATTTCACCCATTTCACCCCAGTGAGCTCCCACTGATGGATGCAGGGCTGCTCCTTGCCCAGAGCAGCAATAAGGCTGCTCAGAAGTAAAAAGCAGTGCATGAATCACCAGGGCATGTTCAGTGTCCTCAGATGGCTCATGGGTGAAATCAGGGCTGAATTCAATGGCAGAGCTCACTGCAAACGAGAACTCAGCTGTTCTCAGCATCTCCAGCACCCCACAAAACACCCCCAGAGCTCCCAGCACCCCAAAAAAAATCCCCAATTTAACATCAGGGGAAAGAAACATCCCCAACACCCAAAAAAAATATCCCCAATTTAACATCAGGGGAAAGAAACATCCCCAGCACCCAAAAAAAATATCCCCAATTTAACATCAGAGGAAAGAAACATCCCCAGCACCCAAATAAAAAATCCCCAATTTAACATCAGGGGAAAGAAACATCCCCAGCACCCAAAAAAAATCCCCAAGAGTACCTCCAAAGCAATTTAAAATCAGGGGAAAGAAAAGAAACATCCCCAGCACACAAAAAACATCCCCAGCAGTCTTCTGAGGTAATTTAATATCAGGGGAAAGAAAGAAACCTCCCCAGCACCCAAGAAACATCCCCAGAGCTCTTCTGAGGTAATTTAATATCAGGGGAAAGAAAGAAACGTCCTCAGCAACCCCAAAAAACCCCCAGAGCTCTTCCAAGGCAATTTAAAATCCCCAGCACCCAAAAAACATCCCCAGAGCTCTTCCAAGGCAATTTAAAAGCAGGGGAAAGAAAGAAAAAGCCATCTCCAGCACCCAAAAAGCAAGCCCAGAGCTCTTCTGAGGTAATTTAACATCAGGGGAAAGAATGAAACATCCCCAGCACCCCCAAAAAACTCCCAGAGCTCTTCCAAGGCAATTTAAAATCCCCACAGGGATTTGAAACACGGGGGAAGAAATGGAAACTCAGCTGCCTCACACAAGCACAAGATGGGAAGAGGTCACTGCAGAGGAGCAAGCACCACTCAAGGGTTTTTCCAGGGAATTTGAAGCTCCCAGCCAGGAGAACTCTGAATTTTTGTGGGAGTGATTTTCCTGGGCTCTTGTATAAACAGGAACTCGCCAAGAAAAAAAATACAAACATCAAGGTACTCAAGATGTCCAAATACCATCAAAGTTTCAGGAAAAATTTTCCTTCTGTTCTGATTTCCAAATGCCAGCAAAAGCTGAAGGAGGAACCAGCTACATCCAGCACATAAAGGGAAAGGGGGAAATTCTCTGCAGATTTTGTTCAATCCCTCAGCAGCACAGATCATTTCCAACTTCCATTTGTACACCAGAGACCCTTTAAAGACTTTCCTCAAGCCAGGGAAATATCAGCTGCTGGAACTGGGTACTCACTTGTTGCTGTGCTGCCCTGTTCTGTGCAGAAATGCATTTAAAGTTGCTCTGAGATCTTCACTGATTTTCTCCTGCAAAGATGAAACCCAAAGGAGAATCAGCTGCTGAGGGCTGGAGACAGGTCAGAGCTTTAATCAGCATTAAGGACAAAGGGAATTCTGGTATTTGATTGTTTATTTATTTCTATTCCTTTATTTAAGCAGGAGCAGGAGAAGGAGGAGAAGGAGCAGAGACAGGAGCAGGAGGAGCAGAGTGGGAGAAGGAGCAGGAGAAGGAGGAGGAGCAGGAACAGGAGCAGAAGGAGCAGGAGCAGAGCAGGGGCAGAGGAGGAGAAGGAGCAGAACAGGAGAAGGAGCAGGAAAAGGAGCAGAAGGAGCAGAAGGAGCAGAAGAGGAGAAGGAGCAAGAGCAGGAGAAGGAGCAGAAGCAGAGCAGGAGAAGGAGCAGGAGCAGAGCAGGAGAAGGAGAAGGAGCAGAGCAGAAGGAGCAGAGCAGGAGCAGAGCAGGAGAAGGAGCAGGAGCAGGAGAAGGAGCAGGAGCAGAAGCAGGAGAAGGAGCAGAGGAGCAGGAGCAGCAGGAGCAGAGCAGGAGCAGAAGCAGAGCAGGAGCAGAGAAGGAGAAGGAGCAGGAGCAGAGCAGGAGCAGAGCAAGAGCAGAAGCAGAGCAGGAGCAGGAGCAGAGCAGGAGCAGGAGCAGAGCAGGAGCAGAAGCAGGAGAAGGAGCAGAGCAGGAGCAGGAGAAGGACAAGGAGCAGGAGCAGAGCAGAAGCAGAGCAGGAGCAGGAGCAGCAGGAGCAGAGCAGGAGCAGGAGCAGGAGCAGACACACACCCAGCACTTACTGTGGCCCTTTTCCTCAGGAATGCATCTGCCTCATCCACGAAGAGCAGGAGGCTGCAAAAGGGAAGCACCACAGTGACAGCACAGGGTAAGGCCTGGGGAGCCTCTGCTTCTTTTTTAGCCAGGGTTGGGATTAAATGGACAAGATGGAATCTCTTGTTTGGACTCAAATGTTTTTTAGTTCTTATCTATGTTAGAGTCTCACAAGCCCTGAGTTCTGCAGCACTTTAACAAACTAAAAATGGAGCCCTGTCTCTCTCTCTCTACAAGGCCTTTTAAGGATAAACTCTCCAATTAAGAAATGACACCTCAATTATTTTTACTTTTAACCAAATAACCAACCACTTGTGGTCTGTAATGTGGAGTTTTTTATCCAATTGCACAAAACCACCCAAACCCATGGAGGAGGAGAAGAAGAAGGAGGAGGAGGAGGAGGTGAAGAAGAAGCACCAGCCTCTGCCCTAAAACCTCCATCTTGCTTTCCATATATTCCTATATTCTAAAACCCCAAAATCTGATTTTCCCACCCTGTGACCTCACACCCTTCTACCCAAACTGCACACCCACAATCCCAGCTCCATCATTCCATTCTGGAAGCTTCTCCTCAGCCTCAAATGCAGAAATTTAGACCTGCTCAAGTCTGAGTGCTATTTTAGCATTCCCTCCTCTTTCCAGAGATGTGTGCAGGGCACGATACAGAAATCTTGGTGACAGTGACACCTCCCTGCCATTTTTCCTCCTTATGCCACTCTAAAAAACTCAAAGCAGAGTCCTGTCCTCAGCCTGCTTTGTTGTTTTCTGAGGTTTTTCTTTCCCAAACCACAGCAGCACTAATGTAATGGCTTTACTACCTGTGGAGAAGTGAATTAATAAAGCCCATGAATTATTCACCAAAATAAATTCACTTCCAACCCAAGGGCAGTGCTCTTCCCCAGGGACTGAGCCTGTAAAGATGTTTATCAATAACACAAGCAGGTTGCTCATAAAGCTGTCACAGCTTGTATTACCTCCCTGCCTAACTTCAAACCCAGCTTTTTTTCCAGGGCATTTCAGGCCTATTAACATCTTCTCCCAAATATTCTCTGCAGAAAATGTCTGTTAGCACAATTTCAGCTAAATAAGACACAGCTAACACTGGTGGATATTCAGAATTAAATGTGCTTAAATACTTCAGTGCTACTGGAGGTGAGAATATTGATTTTATGGACACATGTGAGCTTTGATCAGGCAGTGCAGGGAGCTGAAATGCACAGAAATTTTTTATCAGAGCAGAGAAATTCAGAGCCAGGCAGTGCTGTAAGAGAATTCCTTGATGGGAGCATCCAGCTGAGTATTCTCACATCTCTTCCAACTTCTCACTTTAATTCCAAGCTCACTTAAATTCTAACACCTTCCCCTCTATAGCTCCTCAGGATAGAAGCTTAAAAATTTCAATCCTGCTTTTAAATCCCTGCTTTTTTTCTTGGTATGGGGAAATAGAAAGATTGAGGTGATGAATGAAGCAAGGATTAAAAGAGACCCTGCAAGATGATGTCCATCTGGAGCAATCAGAGAACACATAAATAAATCACTGGGCACCACACTCACAGATCTGAGCTCAAACCAGCACAAAACCCAAAGTGACAACCCCTGAAAGTTCAATGTTGAATTTTACCATCCTGGCTGGACAAGGATCTCTGCAGTGCAAAAATCAAAAATCCATTTATATTGGTAGGAGCAAATGAACCACACACCCACACAGAATCAGGGAGCAAAATTCAGCCTCAACCTGAGCAGTCTCTGCAGATAAAAATTTGATTTTAAAGGTGACTTTAAAAGCAAAAGTTCTTTTTTGTGTTTGTGTTTTCTATGCCTGATATTTTATACCTGTTTGTGATTTTTATGTCAATACCTTTAGCATCTATGTCCTCCTTACCCTCTTTTATTTCTTTTATTCACTCTTCCTGCTTGAGACTCCAAAGTAAACCAGAAGCTGGATTTAAATACTATCAGTGTTTAAAATCTTCAGGAGATTCTGTGTGTCACTCAATAACAGCAACTCATTTATGGTGATTATTGTTGCAAATACGATGAAATAATAATAATTAAACTGAGCAATTTATAGAGCAACTCCATGGATCATTTCAGAAGAGATTTGCTGTCCCCTCAAAGGGAAAAGCAAGGTTCTTTTGCAGGATCAACATCTTGCTTTCTAAGAATTTATTTATTTTAAAATAAATAAAATTTAGTTATTTTAATAAAGAAATGTTCATTAAATATTCCTTTATATCATATAACAAATATATATTCATTACATATAACAAATATAGACTATACATTTATTATATATCATAAATATATAATATATAATATACAACATGTGATATATAATATACAATATATAATTTACAATATATAATATATAATACTAGATGTAATATATTCTATTATAGATAATGTAATATAATGTAATAAAATAGAATGTAATGTAATATAATATAATGTAATACAATGTAATGTAATACAATATAATGTAATGTAATATAATGTAATGTAATGTAATATAATATATAATATAATATATAATTTTATATATATATATATATAAAATATATATATTATATTAGGGCTGAACTACACTGTTGTAGTTGTGGGTGAGGGTCTTTTAGACAAAAACCCAAGCTGAGGATTAAAGCAAAGCTCAACTTACCCTCTCCTACTGGTGTTGGCCCAGTCAAAGAGTTTGTGCATGGCTGTGACCCCTTCCCTGCCCATGGGGGCCACGTCCCCTCCTGTCATGATGGCATAATCCATGCCTGAGTGCACAGCTAATTTCTGCAAGGAAACAAAAACCACCAAATTCAACATTCAGTCCTGTCAGTGCTGGTTTGCAGAGGGGAGTATTGGCTTCTTTGTGTTCTTCATCACTTAGCTGCAATTTTTTGTTTAGGGCAAAAAATAAATCATGTAAACCCAATAGAGGTGGCCAGGAAGTGGCTGCTGCTGTGATTTTGTTTATTTTTTCCATTTCTGTCCATCTTTATGGGCTTTAGAAACCCAAACTAGGTGGATTTAGAAATCCAGTAGGTGCCATAATTTCAGAAAACTACTGGGATATGGGTTTAGTTTACTGATATAAGAAAAAAAATTCAACTTGCACCAGTTTGGCAAATCTGCCACTGTTAAAAAGTTGATGAAAGCAGTGAAAAGCAAGGAAAAAAAATCAAATTCTGACTGCAATCCATGTAAAAATCAGCCTGGCAGTGCCTTTGCCTCTCTCAGGAAAGAGCCATGAGGCCAAGGGGATAAACCCAGCACAGGTGGATATGAAGGGGCTGCTGCTGTGATTTTATTTATTTGTTCCATTTCTGTCCATCTCTATGGGCTTCAGAAACCCAAATTAGGTGGTTTTAGAAATCCAGCAGGTGCCATAGAAAGCTTTAGGTGCCATAATCTCAGTAAACTGCTGGGGTAGGGGTTTAATGTACTGAGAGAGGGAAGAAAAATCAACTTGCATCAGTTTGGCAAATCTGCCACTGCTAAAAAGTTGATGAAACCTCAGGACTTGTGGACAAGTGGCTGCTGCTGTGATTGCCACAAATAAATCCCAGTTCCAAGGGATTCCCACAAATAAATCCCAGTTCCAAGGGCCTTTCCCAGGTGGAAAATCCAGATCCAATTTGGATTTTCTGCAGTGATTCAGAGCTGGGGCAGGCTGCCCCTTCCTCCCTCCCTCCCCAACAGGAACAAAATGTTTGTGCAGCACTCCAGCAGGAGATTCCAGCCCAGGGAAGCTCCACAGGCCCTGGAATTCTCAGAACACTTTGCAAGGTTGGCAGAATCTTGGCAGAGTTTTTACCTTGGCAAAAAGAGTTTTTCCAGTGCCAGGGGGACCGTACATCAGAATATTCCTGTAGAGGCTTTTGTTCCTTTTTGTGTTTCTTGTTGCTATGGCAATGTCTCTCACACGTGCTTCCAGCTGGGGCTGCAGGAAAATAAAAAATTCAATTTAAGGATCAGAAGGTACCAAAAAGAGCTGCACCTACCAGGTTCCCAAATCAGTACCTGCAGGAAGGAGGCAGCACTCCAGGCTCAAGCTTTTAAGTCTTAACTTCAGCTGCTCATGACTCCACACCAAGGTCATTTCCTGTCCTATGTGAGGGTTTACTTGATTTTCTGTCCACTTGGCTACAATTCTTTCATAAGAAAAAGCAGCAGTGCAGGAAGGAGTGCAGTGACTACTCTAGGAACAGATAACACCTAAATATTCACTTCCTAATGGATGCCCTGGGAGGGATATGTCAAAACATCAGCAACTCTTTGCAGTGCTAATTCCTGCTCAAGTCATAAATTCATATTTATATTCCTACTGCATTTGGGGATACTGGGAGAGAGATATTCCTGCAGGAGCATTTTCTCTCAGCAGCTTCAAGCAGCTCTTAAATTTGCCAGATAACCAGGATTTCAGAAGCAAATATACAGAAGTAGCACTAATTAGCAAGTTAAGAACCAATTTCAGGGTGGGTAAATGCACAGAATATTTAGATTTTTTTTTATTTTTGGCCTAGAAGCTGGTTTGGGTTCAGTAATCCTTAACTTCAGAGGGCACAAGTGGAATTCTGAATCTTCACATGCTGACCACAGAGAGAAACTGCAGCAGAGCAAGGACTGAACCAAGACTTCCAATGCTTTTCACAGAGGGAAAAAAGGTGAACAAGCTGCTAAATGCATGCCACAGTGAACAAGGGAGCTTATTGATGGTCTCAGTGTCCCAAGGGACAAAAAACCTCCAAAACTGCTGGAATTACAGCTTTAGAAGGGAGTTTAGGGCACCAGCAGCTCTCATTTGGAATCCAAAGTCATCCTTGACAGCCCAAGGCAGGAGAACAGAGTACTCACACTGAGAACAACTCCTTCAAGGGCATCCTGAGCCTTGCTGGTGAGACGTTTACCAACCTTGAGAGGACAAATTCAGTTACTCACAGGCAGAAAAAAACCCCCACATTCTGACAACTCACTTGGACTAAAACACCTTACAGAATATCAGCGGGCTCAGCCCATCCATTCCACCTCCACTGGTCTGTTTGTCCAGACCCACAGACAATCCCAGCCCGAGTTTTGCTGCGTGTACCACAGAAGCAAAGGTGAATTTTACCTTGATGGGATGTTTCAGAGCCTCCAGCACTGTGATCCTGGAGGTTTCCCTCACCAGGGAGGGTTTGCCCAGCCTTGCCTCGATGTAACGCCCCGCTACAGCCGTGGCGTTTTTGGCAGAATAAACCCCCACTGCCAGCAGGGTCAGGCCTGCCACCTGCAAAAAAACCAAAAAAAAAATGGAGAAAAATGAGAAAAAAACCACTTGGCAAGGCAGTGCTGCTGTGTGCAGGCTGGCCTGTGGTGGGGAATTAAGATTCAGGACAAATGCTGAGCAGGAGGGGTTTATTTTTGGTAAGGTGTTTTTTATCCCTGCTCAGACAGTCAAGGTCTCACACTCCCTGCTCACTGATTGCTCTTGCACAGCAAAAAAGCAGAGGAAGCACAAGTGAAGCATTTAGTCCTGAATCCAAAACTACATCCTGCCCAAAAAACGTGAGGGGATGTCCAGATTTTCAAGTAAATTGAGTAATGAAGATAAACCAAAAAGTGTGGGGCTGAATTTTCAAGTGAATTGAATAATGAAGATAAACCAAAAAGTGTGGGGCTGAATTTTCAAGTGAATTGAGTAATGAAGATAAACCAAAAAGTGTGGGGCTGAATTTTCAAGTAAATTGAATAATGAAGATAAACCAAAAAGCGTGGGGCTGAATTTTCAAGTAAATTTGAGTAATGAAGATAAACCAAAAAGTGTGGGGCTGAATTTTCAAGTGAATTGAATAATGAAGATAAACCAAAAAGTGTGGGGCTGAATTTTCAAGTAAATTGAATAATGAAGATAAACCAAAAAGTGTGGGGCTGAATTTTCAAGTGAATTGAGTAATGAAGATAAACCAAAAAGTGTGGGGCTGAATTTTCAAGTAAATTTGAGTAATGAAGATTAAACAGCCCCATCAGCCAAAAAGTGTGGAGCTGAATTTTCAAGTAAATTGAATAATGAAGATAAACCAAAAAGTGTGGGGCTGAATTTTCAAGTGAATTGAATAATGAAGATAAACCAGCCCCCTCAGGCAGGTGCTGCCTGCCAGAATGCCCCTCACCACACCAGAAAATGCCAGCTGAATTTCAGGTGCCAAGGTGAAACTGCTGAGTTGTGGTTGCCACCAAGGCAGGGCATGGTGGGGAACAAAAAAGGGAATTTCTGCTAAAGGTGACAGCTGTGCCAGCCCCAACAGCACAGGGAGTGAGGGGCTCCAGAGGAGAAACAAAACCAAAAAACATCATGGGAATGGGAATTGCCATCATGGAATGGGAATTGTCATCATGGAATGGGAAATACCATCATAGAATGGGAATTACCACCATGGGAATGGGAATTACCATCATAGAATGGGAATTACCACCATGGGAATGGAATTACCACCATGGAAATGGGAATTGCCACCATGGGAATGGGAATTAGCACCATGGGAGTGGGAATTGCCACCATGGAAATGGGAACTGCCACCATGGAATGGGAATTATCACCATGGGAATGGGAATTATCACCATGGAATGGGAAATGTCACCATGGGAACAGGAATTACCACCATGGGAATGGGAATTACCATCATAGAATGGAAATTATCACCATGGGAGCGGGAATTACCACCATGGAAATGGGAATTGCCACCATGGGAATGGGAATTGCCACCATGGAAATGGGAATTGCCACCATGGGAATGGGAATTAGCACCATGGGAATGGGAATTACCACCATGGGAGTGGGAATTATCACCATGGGAATGGGAATTGCCACCATGGAATGGGAATTGCCACCATGGGAATGGAATTGCCACCATGGGAATGGGAATTGCCATCATAGAATGGGAATTATCACCATGGGAGCGGGAATTACCACCATGGAATGGGAATTGCCATCATAGAATGGGAATTATCACCATGGGAATGGGAATTACCACCATGGAAATGGGAATTGCCACCATGGGAATGGGAATTATCACCATGGGAATGGGAATTGCCATCATAGAATGGGAATTATCACCATGGGAATGGGAATTGCCACCATGGGAATGGGAATTATCACCATGGAATGGAATTGCCACCATGGGAATGGAATTGCCACCATGGGAATTACCACCATGGAAATGGGAATTGCCACCATGGGAATGGGAATTATCACCATGGAATGGAATTGCCACCATGGGAATGGAATTGCCACCATGGGAATTGCCACCATGGCAATGGGAATCATCACCATGGGAATGGGAATTACCATCACAGAATGGGAATGACATCACTCACAGGGCTGTTCCTCCAGAAACCCCACAAAATGAGCCATTCCCATCGATCTGCCAGTGAAGCAGAAAGACTCCAGGCTCTGGAGTCAGCTTAAAGCTGATGCCAATAATTTATATCAGAGAAAAGAGCAAACTGCAGCAATTGCTTTTAAAACAAGCTGCCTTCCCCTGCAAGTACAGAGCAGGGTGAAAAGCCTCAAGGACAACGAGGGTGGCACTGTTCAATAAACCATGAGGCACCATCTGGTAGCTCTCACTCTGCTGGAACGTGGGACATCACCTCTGCTCGGGGTGGGAACACCAAGGGATCAGAACTGTGAGTTCCAGGATGCAAAGAGTGAGGGATCTCCATGCTCAGCTCAGCTCAGCTCCAGAACACAGAACAGATTTCACCTCTTTAGCAGCCTCTCTCTAAAAACAGAGCCATGATCTCATGCTCTCCCAGACCATGCAGCACAAAGTTCCCTGTGCCTGGATGGAGCTGATGTCACTTTCTCAGGTTTTTGATGATGCTCATGTCACAAGATACAGAGAAGCAGAGCTTTAAAAATGAATTCTGTATCAAGCAAGAACCCAACTGACCACCCTAAAAAATCAGTCTGATTACAGGGTGTCATGGTTTTGCATGGGAGACATTTACCCACCTTTTTATCATAAAGTATCAAAGGAATGGGTCTCTGATCAGTAAAAAAGTGAATTACACTAAAACCACAATGAACCAAAAATCTTGAGGTAGAACCTTTGGGGCTCTGCTTGGCTGGGAAGAGGTAGAGAAAGAGCAGCACTTAGAGCTGAAAATTCAGGTTTTATTTACAAGAACCTTAGAATAACTGACTGGTTCTTACCTTATAGTAATTCCAAACTTTTTAAAGCAACAGAAAATATGACTTCCAGCTGTGTTATCTCCTTTCCAAAAATACACCTGCCTTTTTCTTTTCTTTTTTTTTTTTTTTTTAAGCTAAATGTCCCAAATTCACAAGAGAAGAACGTGTCAGAAGCAAAAATGACAATTTGTATGTGGGTCAAGTGAATGCACAGCTCAAAGCACCAAGCACTGATCTACAAAGGGCTCTGAATGCTGCAGATGACAAAAGGAGCCACTAAAAGCTTGTCTTGTTCTCCCCAGAGCTCTCAAAGGATGTTTTGTATCAGCCTGTGTGTATAAAATCAGAGGGTGGAGCAGATGGTGGTGACTGATTCAAAGCAGAATTTCTATTTTAACCAGCCATGCTACCAAAAATATATTTTCACTGTTGTTTTGTTTAAAGTTTTACACTGAGAAACAACTTTCTGTCCCCAAGATTCCATTCCCAAGCTCTTTTGTCCTGTGAAAAGATGCTGCTCTGGCTTTTAATCAATTTATTTAGCACACAGAGCAGTTCTCTAAGTGCTCTCTAGGCTACATCAAAATTAGATTTAAAGCTGTGACACAATCAGGAGTTTTAACACACATTTACAACCTGGATTTTCTGGAAGTTTCTGCCAGGTTTCCCAAGCTTACCGTGGCTGTGACTTTATCCCAGTCTGTCACAAAAGCACGGAATCCTTCCCCAAAGAGCATCCCAGCTGTCCTGTGGCAAGCAGACAGCAAAGCAAGCAGGAGAGAAAGGGAATTCAATGCATTGATCCATTTTAAACCAGGCTTTCAGATTGCATTAAAGTTGTTCATCTTCTTCAGAACGAGTCAAAGGGAAGGGCTCACCTCGGAATTGGAATGTGAACATGGAAAATATATTTATAACCATCTGAAAATATATTTACAACCACCTGAAAATAAATTTATAACCATCTGAAAATATATTTATAATCATGTGAAAATAAATTTATAACCATCTGAAAATAAATTTATAATAATCTGAAAATATATTTACAACCATCTGAAAATATATTTATAATCATCTGAAAATATATTTATAACCATCTGAAAACATATTTATAATCATCTGATGCCTACACCTGAGCTGGGATTAAGTCCAGAAAAGCACCTGGCCCTAAGATGGTATCAATTTACTTTAATGCATTATTTGTGTTGAACTGGATGTATTGAAAGCTCTTTTTGTTCAAAATCTCAAAGGACCTAAAATGAACCAATTCCAAAGCTGAACAGCCAGCCTTGAGGAGCCAAACTGCATGACAGCTTTGTGATGGATGTTCTGGAAGAACTGTGGGGTTCTCGGAGTTACTGAGCTCCAGGACTGGAGGGAAAGGCTTGAAATAATCTGTTAGAAAAATTGTATCACTCTAAATGTCTCTGGTTGCTATTTCAGGTGACAATGTAGCGGGACGAGCACCAGAGGTCACACAACGCTGGAATTCCTCAGAGGAACAAACCCCAGGGTCTCCCAGGTGTGGGGACACACTTGGAGAAGCTCCAGAGGAACAAACCCCAGGATCTCCCACATGTGGGAGAAGCACCAGGCTGAAATTCCTCAGAGGAACAAACCCCAGGTCCTCCCACAGGCTGGGAGAGAGAAACTGCATCAGAGGAACAAAGCCCAGGTCCTCCCACACACTTGGAGCAGCTCCAGAGGAACAAACCCCAGGTTCTCCAACACATGGGGACACACTTGGAGAAGCACCAGGCTGAAATTCCTCAGAGGAACAAACCCCAAGTTCTCCCACATGTGGGAGAGGCACCAGGCTGAAATTCCTTAGATGAACAAACCCCAGGTTCTCCCATGTGCTGGGACACACGTGGAGCAGCTGCTGAGGAACAAACCCCAGGTTCTCCCAGATGTGGAGCAGCTCCAGAGGAACAAAGCCCAGGTTCTCCCACATGCAGAGCAGCTCCAAAGGAGCAAACCCCAGGTTCTACCAAACTGGGAGAAGCTCCAGAGGAACAAACCCCAGGTTCTCACACATGTGAGGACACACTTGGAGAAACACCAGAGGAACAAACCCCAGGTTTTCCCACATGTGGGAAAAGCACCAGGCTGGAATTCCTCAGAGCAACAAACCCCAGGTTCTCCCATGTGCTGGGACACACTTGGAGAAGCTCCAGAAGAACAAACCTCAGGTTCTCCCACACACACAGAGAGCAGCTCCAGAGGAACAAACCCCAGGTTTCCCCACACGTAGAGCAGCTCCAAAGGAGCAAACCCCAGGTTCTACTACACTTGGAGAAGCTCCAGAGGAACAAATCCCAGGTTCTCCCATGTGCTGGGACACACTTGGAGAAGCTCTAGAAGAACAAACCTCAGGTTCTCCCCCACACACACGGAGCAGCTCCAGAGGAACCAACCCCAGGTTTCCCCCCAACACATGGAGCAGCTCCAGAAGAACCAACCCCAGGTTTCCCCCCACGTGGAGCAGCTCCAAAGGAGCAAACCCCAGGTTCTCCCACACACGTGGAGCACCTCCAGAAGAACAAACCCCAGGTTTCCCCCACACGTGGAGCAGCTCCAGAGGAACCAACCCCAGGTCCTCCCCCCCACACACAGAGCACCCGCAGCCCTCTGTGCCCCACCTGAGGGACTCGAGCACGGTCTGGCGGTGCTCGGCGGCCTTGAGGCGGATCTGCTCGCGGATGATGTCGGCGTTCTCGCGCTCGGCCTTGGCGCGCGCCCGCGCCTCCGCCTCCACCCGCAGCATCTCGTTCTTGTGCCGCAGCTCCATCTCCCTCTCCACGGTAGCTTGGGGGAAAAATAAACAGCAGAGAGGTTGAATTTTGGCCTGGGAGAAGGAAAACCCCGGGGAAGTTGCTGTGCACTGGAAGGAAGAGAAGCAAAACGGTCCCAAAGGGGATTTTGGAAGCGCTGCTGCTCCCTTCACCAAAATTCCATGGAATTGTGGTGAAGGGAGAATGAATGAGAAATTCAGGAGTGAAATAACCCAACCCTACAGGGTTTCACCACTGGGATGTGTTATTCAGGCTACACTTCCCTCACTGGAGGAGGTCACATCTGTGCTTGGAGCAAACCACCTTCCCATCCCATTCAGTTAATTAACATTACCATTTCTTAACATTTCTGAGACCTGCACCCCAGTGGAGTTGTGCAAACCCAGGAATTCTGGCAATTCTCAACAACAAAAAGAAGCTAAGCAAGTTTCACACCACAACTTTTTTATTTTCTGCAGGAAACTGAATGGAGATGAGGTGACACAGATTCAACCAGTCCTCCCAGAAGATGTTTTGTTTCTCTTCCCTTCTCAAGTATGAAATCAGAATTTCAGGTATGAAATAAGAATTCCAGTATGAAATCAGAATTTCAGGAGATGCTGACAGTTCACTGAGAAATCCAGGAGTGGCAGGGCAGATGCTTAGGAGTGCAGTCCTTTCTAAAACTAACCTTGGGAGCAATTGGTAATTTTAGCACTCCTGGGATTTACCTGTTTTTGCCAATCTGCCATCAAACCCAGCAAGGACACAAAGATCAGCACAAGGACTCCACAATGCCCTCACACCCTCAGCAGCTGAACCAAACACTCACCTCGCCTCATGGCCTCCTGCTTCTGCACAGATTCCTCCTGTTTCCTCAGATTCTCCTCATTAGCAAGTTGCTGCAGGGAGAGATGACAGCAGAAGAGATGTTGATGTTGTAATGACTCCATCAAGTGTGAATTCAAGTGCTACTGATGCCTCAGGTTTTGGCTTTTCTATTTTCCAGATTCTGTGCTGATGCCTCAGGTTTTGGCTTTTCTATTTTTCAGGTTCTGAGCTGCTTTAGTGGGTCTGGGTTTCATATTATGGGATGGTGAGCTCTGTGCACAGAGCAGGGACACAAAACAATTCCTGCTCCAGCTGGGGACCAAGGACAAATGATCCAAATCTCAGCCCAGGAGCACAAACAACATGGGCTGGAGAGAGAAAAACAAGGATGGGACTGCAGGGGCTAAAGCTGGAATTGGACACTCCAAGATGCAAATGGAGCAGAACTTATAATTTTGTGACTGATCATCCAGTTTTTGGGACCATTTTTGGTTCATCCTGGGACCATTTTGGTTCATTTTGGGTGCAGCCCTGGCTGGGCTCTTGTGCTGCCCAAGTTGGATCCATTGAGGAGAAACTTCCCTGCTTTATTCTTTAAATCTGTCTGGTCTGTTCTAGGATAGCCTTCACAAATATTTCCAAGAAGCTGCTGCTCAGCTTGAAGTGTGTTTTCCTCTCCCCATCTCCCAGATTTCTCCTCCTAATGCCCAAGCCTTGATGTGCAGTGCTGCTGCAGAGCAGATAACAGAGATAAACTGTGCCCAGCAGGACAGGGCACAGCTCCAGAGCATCTCTGGGATTTCAGAGGACTCCCAGCCCATTCCCAGCTGGGTCAGAGCAGGAACCCACCCTACCTGCTGCCTCATCTGCTCGTCGTAGCGCTGCCGCGCCAGCTTGTCCTGGTACTGGGCTCTCTTCAAAAAACAAAACAAAATAACACAGATTAGGCAGTTAAAAAACAGCCTGCTCTTCAGGGAAATGAGGTTCAGGAGGGAAAAAAAGCAAATAAAATGGGGAAATCCATACAAATAAAAAGTTATCCTGGATTTGAATGTGAACGGGGGAAAATATCCTCAGTCAGCACTAAGAACTTCTCTGTGCTGAGGAGTCTCTACAGTCTGGCTTCATTTTAGGGTATCACAGATGCCAAAATAAAAAGCAAAGGTTTCTTGGCCCACAAAAGGAGATTTCAGTAGGGAAAATAAGGCTTTCATGTTCTAAACCACATTATCTGGACTGGTGACTACAAGCAATAGAACTGTCAGGATGTGCTGCTGGTTTTGATGAAGATTTACTTGTTCCTCATTAATTGCCCTTATCAATCACTGGAACTCCAAATAAACCCAAATCATCTCCACTGAACTGGAAGGGGGCTGAGGATCCACATGAGGATCCACATGTCAGGGGGTGACACCATTCTCTATTCCAAACACAGCAGAACAGCAAAACACCATGGAATAAACCAAGTCTATTTTGGTTATTTACCAAGAATATTTGAGTTTGCTGTGACCTCAAATGATGCCCTGTGAGCAGCAGGAGGTGCAGAACCAACCCCTGAGTGTGCAGCTGCTTCCTGGGCCAGCCCTGCTCAAAGTCCAAACTCTGCCAGGCTAAAAGCACCACGTGCCACATAAACAATTCTAGCAAACTCCCCAAGCTGGAGAATCCATTAGAATTAATCAATTCCTTCATCTCCTGTGCTCTCAGAGGAAGAAATCCCCATAATTTAGGGAATTTTTAACGTTAAGGCCGGCCTTTGTTTTCCCTGTTTCAGGATTATTGCCACATCAGCCACTCAAGCTAAAACGAACCAGGGAGCACCAACACTGCTCACAACAACTCAGATTTGCATCACTTCTCCTCTTAAGATATTTTTTCCTGTTTAATTCAGAAGAAATAGAATACTTAAGACTGAAATCCAAATAACTTCAGAGCCATTTCACTGTCCAGGCTAACATAAACAGTTGATAAAGCAGCATTTCTCAACATTTCCCTGAAAGGCTCTTTAGGAAAACCCCAAAAAACACAAAATGAGAAGAAACTGCTGCCACCAATTCCTCTGGATGCTCAAGAACTTGGGAACAAAAGCCCAAGAGGATTAAAAATCCAGCTCAACATCACAAATCCAGGACACAACAGGGACTCAGCCTGTGAACCTCCTCTCCCCATAAAGGGATAATTAATAAAGGGATAATGAAAGGGATAATGAAAGGGATAATTAATGCATCATTGCCTTTTCCCCCTCATTCCCTTACTGCTTGATGCTGTTTGGTTTCTTCATTGAGTGTTTTCCTTCTCTCCTCTGCCTGCACCCGGATCTGTTCATTCTTCAGCTGTTCTATGGCAGCCTCGTACTCCTGGGGCAGAACCAGAATTTCATCATCAGAAATTCACAGATCATCTGTACAGAAATTTAATAATCAGAAATTCACAGATCATCTGTACAGAAATTTCATCACCAGAAATTCACAGATCATCTGTACAGAAATTTAATAATCAGAAATTCACAGATCATCTGTACAGAAATTTCATCACCAGAAATTCAAAATCACATTCCAAGAAATCCCTCTGTATTTAGAGGGGTACCTTTAAAAGATGACCACTGACACAAGAAAGTTAAAATATGATAGTAAATATAAATAATTAAAATAAATATGAATAATAAGCTATTATAATAATAATTATTAAAAATTATACTATAATATTATAATTAAAATGATACTATGATATTCATAGCAGTGATATTCAAAGCCACAAAAAATGTGTCAAAATTGGCCAAATTAGCTGAGATTCACATTCCAGAATTACTTTTTTTTTTTCCTCCTAAAAGCAAATAACTACAATTTCCTGAAGCTGACCAGAAAGACAAACTGATCATCCTCTGCAAAGGAAAGATTTTAACTTTTGTCCCTCCCAAAGCTGGCAGCTGCCTGAGGAGTTCCAAGGTGAGGAATCCCAACCCACCTTGAGTTTGGTTTGCTGCTCCAGCTGCAGGGTCTGCTCCTGCATCTGGGCCAGGCTCAGAGCATCCTTGGCATGGCCTGGAGGGGAACAGACACAGGGCAGGGCTCAGGCTTTAGATTTTCTATTTTCCAGATTCTGTACTGATATCTCAGGTTTTAGCTTTGCTGTTTTCCAGATTCTGTTTTCCGCATTTTCTATTTTCCAGATTCGGGTTTTGGCTTTTCTATTTTTCAGATTCTGTGCTGATGCCTAAGGCTTTAGATTTTATATTTTCCAGATTCTGTGCTGATATCTCAGGTTCTGGCTTTTCTATTTTCCAGATTCTGAACAGGTATCTCAGGTTCTAACAGTTCTGTTTTCCAGATTCTGTGTTAATGCCTCAGGTTTTAGATTTTGGATTTTCCAGATTCTGTGTTAATGCCTCAGGTTTTAGATTTTCTATTTTCCAGATTCTGTGCTGATGCCTCAGGTTCCGGCTTTTCTATTTCTCAGATTCTGTACAAATATCTCAGATTTTGGCTTTTCTATTTTCAAGATTCTGTGCTGATGCCTCAGGTTTTAGATTTTCTGTTTTTCACATTCTGTGCTGCTTTAGTGGGTCTGGGTTCACATTATGGGATGCTGAGCTCTGTGCACAGAGCAGGGAGACAAAACAATTCCTGCTCCTGCTGGGGACCAAGGACAAATGATCCCAATCTCACCCCAGGAGCACAAACAACGTGGGCTGGAGAGAGAAAAACAAGGATGGGACTGCATGGGCTAAAGCTGGAATTGGACACTCCAAGGTGCAAGTGGAGCAGAACTTATAATTTTGTGACTGATCATCCATTTTTGGGACCATTTTGGTTCATCCTGGGTTCATTTTGGGACCATTTTGGTTCATTCTGGGACCATTTTGGTTCATTTTGGGTGCAGCCCTGGCTGGGCTCTTGTGCTGCCCAAGGTGGATCCATGGAGGAGAAACTTTTCATAAATCCCTGCTTTATTCTGTAACTCTGTTCTGGCTCAGCCTTCACAGGGCTTCACAGTGAGAGCACAGAAACTGCTGCCACCAATTCCTCTGGATGCTCAAGAACTTGGGAACAAAAGCCCAAGAGGATTAAAAATCCAGCTCAACATCACAAAGCCAGGACACAATGGGGGCTCAGCCTGTAAACACCCCCAGAGCCCTTTTCTCCAAAAAGTAATAATTAATTAACGGGATAACGAAAGGGACAGTTAATGCATCATTGCCTTTTCTGTAAGGGAAGGGATATTCTTTCTTATAACTACAGAAGCATAATTTTATGAAATTTTTTTTGCTTAATGTTTGTGTATTGTAGTTTTACACCAATCTAAGCTTCTTCCAAGGCTGTCGATTAAATCCTTGAGTGTCTGTGGGAGTTTCTATTTGTCTGATTCCCCACACACCCTCTGTGCTCTTTGCTCCAGAGTGGAATAACCCCTCAATCCCTCTTTCTTTAAAGAAAAGTATCCTCCATAGCACAATTTCTATTTGAACATTTTTTATAACCTAAAATATGTTTTGCACACTACTAAAGAGAATTAACACAGCATTACTTTCTAACACAACACATATAACATTCATTTGAATATTTGCGAATACCCAATCATAAAACACACGCATTTTTCACACAGACCCCTTTCCCCCACCCCACCGAGCCCTCCCGCCCGTCCCTTCACACACGGGACGCGTCCAACTCCCGCGCCGCCTTGGCCGCGCGCTCCAGGCCCGTGGGGTCGAAGTTGCTCCATTTGTCCTTGGGCGTCTGACGGTCCCCGGCGCCTCCACCAGCACCGCCACCAGCAGCGGGGCCGGGCGGCAGCGAGAGGCCGCTGCCGGTGCCCGGAGGAGCCGCGTCCCCGCCGCCGCCCGGGGCGGCGCCGCGGTTGAGCCCGAACAGCCACGACATGAGAGAGGCGGCGGCGGCGGCGGCTGCACGCGGAGGACGCGCCGCGGTCACTGCGCATGCGCGGCGAGGCGGGCCGGATTCCCATTGGGCAGGCGGAGAGCCGCGCCGCGCGGTGATTGGTGGAGGGGAGCCGCGTGTGGGGTTTGATTGGTGGGAAGAGGCGGGAGGGGCGGGAGAGGAGGGTGGAGGGACGGAGAGCCAGGAGGGACAAATGGGGCGGGCGGCGCTTCCGCGCGGCGCTTCCGCATAGCAACGGGAGGGGCGTTGCTAAGGGCCGCGAGGCGGCGCGGCCTGAGCGTTATCCCGGGGTTGCCTTGGCGCTATCCCGGAATTGCCTTGGGGTTATCCCAGGTTTCACTGGAAATCAGCCCCAGCTTGGCGTTATCCCGGGTTTCCCTTGGCGTTATCCCGAGTTTCCCCTGGGGTTATCCCGGATTTCCTCTGAAATCGGCCCCAGCCCAGTGTTATCCCAGGTTTCCCTTGGAGTTACCCCCCGTTTCTCTTGGGGTTATCCTGGATTTCCCTCAAAATCCTCTCCTTGGAATGGCAGAGAGGATAAGAAAGCAGAAAAGGGGAGTGAGGAGAAACCCATTGCTGCGGTTATCTGGGATAAAGAGCAGGATTTCCCATGGAAATCATAATTTTGGAATCATCAATACCAATATATTTCTGCTTTTTACATTTCCCACACATTCTTTGAGGGATGGGAGTAAAGTTTGGAGTAAACCAGGTTGTTCAGGCATGGGTGGAACACACACTTCATTTAAAATAATGATTTAACAGGGTGATCTCAGAAGCTTTTCCCAATTTTTATGATTCTATGAATTCCAGCTTTTCAACCCCTGGAACAAAACCCACAATTCCCCCCCAAAAAACCCCACAGGTTTTCCAGCAAGCACAAAGGAACCATTCAGTAGCTCTTGTATTTATATTTATTTGTCTTCAAAAGGCTGTGTTACAACTGGGGGGGGATGAAAATTAATGCATTAATAAACTATGCAGTGAGTTTTGTGCAAACTTAATTTCTGTCCTACAGCGAGAAGAAACAAAATCATTTTATTGCATGAGCAGTTCCAGGGGCTTTGTGATCCTTTCAACACTGAGATTAATCAGTCACAAATGCACATTTCAGAGGAGGACAAAAATCACGTGAAAATCTCTTTATAGAGTTAATGAATGACTCACCTCCCTTCTCTCCTGAACAAGGCAGCCCAAGGAAAAATGCTCCAGAAAGGTGGAGATGAAGGATTCAGCTCTCAGGAGACAAAGTCAGGGATAAAAGTTCCTCTCAGCCCCAAAAGGAGCTGATTTAAGCTGTTTTAAGAAGGGTTTTTGAGGCTGAATGGGGCTCTCCACAAACAGCACTGCTTCAAAACCGAGTTCCACATGGAGGGAAAATAAGCAATAAATTTAAAATAGAGCAAGAGTTACTGAGGGAAGGTGTTCCCACTGATGCTGGGGTTTAGCAGAGAAATATCTACATTTCTTTACAGCCCTAAGCCCTGAACTTTGAAACCATTTGCTTGGTCACCAGGTATTTATAATTAATTATCTTTCTTTTTTTTTTTTTTCCAGCTCCCCTTTCCAGAGTGGCTTAGACGCAGCGAGTTCAGACTTAGGGGCAAAGGGAAATAATCAAATAATCAGATTTACTCTTTTTTACCTTAAAACCCCTGATTTTTAAGTGTAGCTCAAGCTTAGCACTGGGTGAAAGCCCAAGACAAGACACCAGAGATGTGCTGTGTGTGTTCAGAGTGCAGAGGAATGATAGTGCTGGAGACTTATTGCCTGTAATTAGTCACAGAACAGGCTAATTAATCTCCACAAGGACAGCAGCACTCCCATTTCGTTGAAGAGGGGTTGCAGGAATGCCAGAGCAATGATCCAGGCAGGAGCACAGAAACAAAAAATAAATGTTTTAGATGCTTTTGTCTGGCTTTTCTGGGCTCTCAGCTGCTCCTGGAGGGAAGCACATTCCCAGGATTTTGGGTTTCCTGCTCTCTCATTCCTTCCAGGGAACCTGGAGGGGATGGGTTGGATTCAGGAATGCCAGAAGGAAGTTGAACAGCCAAATCCTGAATGTGCTCATGAGCTGCAAAAAGAAACCTGCATCAACCTTGAATAAATAGAGAACAGGAGCAAGCAAGAGTGAGGATCCACTCTGAGGATCCACCAGAGGATCCACTCTGCCTTCTGTGTGGTGCTCGTGTTTCTGTGAAATCTGGAATCAGCTCTCAGCTGCTCCTGGAGGGAAGCACATTCCCAGGATTTTGGGTTTCCTGCTCTCTCATTCCTCCAGGCTCCCCAGAGGGGATGGGTTGGATGCAGGACTGGATTTGGCCAGGTGGAAGATGAACAGCCAAATCCTGAATGTGCTCATGCAAAAAGAAACCGGCATCAACCTTGAATAAATAGAGAACAGCAAGCAAGAGTGAGGATCCACCAACTCTGCCTCTGTTTGTTACTCGTGTTTCTGTGAAATGGGGACAGATTTGGCATCTTTTAGTCACGTTTTTAGTCACACTGGTTGTTCCATGCATCCAGCCAAGCCTTTAAACCTGGGAGAGCTTGGCTGGGGCCAGGTTTGGGCTGGACACCTGCAGGGACAGCACAGCCTGGGACAGGAGCTGGTTCCTCCCCTGACTCCTCCTTTTTGTCCAAATCTTTGTCCATTCCAGACCTTTGCTGTGCTGGGAATGAGCTCACTGCAGTCTGTCCTGCTCTCTGTGCCTGTATCCGTGGGCCTCTGTGGCTGGAGGGACACAAGGAATGGAAATGTCAGAATACAAGGAATTAAAATGTCAGAATACAAGGAATTAAAATGTCAGAATACAAGGAATTAAAATGTCAGGACATGAGCAATACAAATGTCAGCTTTAGCCACCCATTCTCCACATCTGAGTCACAGATCTCACCCCTTGTTTTTATCCATTAGACGCATAAATAAAGTTTAATAAATAATTTTATATGTTTAATATTTTAATAATATTAATTAATAAATAAAATTAATGATTAAATTAATAATAACTAATATAATATGAAATAATATTTAAAGAATAAATTAATTAATGCTTTTTATGCATTAAACACATAAATAAATTTTAATAAATAAATTTATTTATTTAATATTTTAACAATATTAATTACTAAATTAATTGCGATAATACAATATTAAATAATATTAAGATAATGAATAAATAAATAAATGTATTTTTATGCATTAAATGCAAAGATAAATTTGAATAAATTTATCTGTTTAATATTTAAATAATATTAATAATAATTACTATAATATTAAATAATATCGAAATAGTAGATAAAATAAATAAATGAATAATTTTTTTTGTGCATATGTCTCCACTCTACTCTTCTTCCTTCTGCCTGCAATAAACTCCACTAGGAGGAGTCTTACTCCTAAAAACGGGAAAAAACCCAATTTTGATCAGTCCCTGTGGTGAAACAAGAGCGGTGATGGGCACAGAATATCCCAGCCCTGGAGGCTCCTCTGTGCTTTTGGAATGCGTGAAACAGAAACCCCTCAGAGAGAGAAAAGAATGCAGGGTTTGAATTGGAACCTTTAGAAAAACTGAAATATATTCAGCCACACAGTAGGAGTGTAAGTTTTCATTTTAAGTAAGTAGAAATATATTTTAAGTGCCTTAAGAGAGGGTGTTAATGAGTAAAAGCCCTAAAGCCCAGTTTAAAGTTCAGTAGTTTTCCCTTTCACAAAATTAACTTAGCTCCACACATAATGAAATTGCTTACATTCCTTTCTATTCCTTTCAAGCCTTCTGATGAAATCCTCTCTTCTATTCTTTTAGTATAGTTTTAATATATAATTTTCTTATAATATAATATATATCATACAATAATACATCAGCCTTGTGCAACATGGAGTTGAGATTCTCCTCTCTTCCCTCGTCCTGGGGCCCCTGTGAGCACCCCACGCTTGTACAATAAACAAGTGATGGATTCACTTGATGTAAACAACTGAGGGACTCATGCAATAAACAACTGATGTTCTCATGCAATAAACAGCTTTATAACCACCAGCTTCTGTCTCTTTGAAGACCAAAAACCCTCTCCTGACTGCAAGGATGCCTCTGTCACGGACACGTTTTATGAAAAATCCTTTTGCTAGGATCTTTTCTCCTGAGAAGCTGAGAGGCCTCAGAAATGAAATGTAAACAATAATTATCTTCTGCTGTGGGATGCAACAGATGGATCTGTGATTGGTCTCATGTGGTTGTTTTTAATTAATGGCCAATCACAGTCCAGCTGGCTCGGACTCTCTGAGAGTCACAAGATTTTATAATCATTCCTTTCTATTCATAGCTGGCCTTCTGATGAAATCTTTTTCTTCTATTCTTTTAGTATAGTTTTAATAGACCATTTTCTTGTAATATTATATATATCATAAAATAATAAATCAGCCTTCTGCAACATGGAGTCAAGATTCTCATCTCTTCCCTCATCCTGGGACCCCTGCAGACACCACCACACTTGTGCAATAAAGAACTGAGGTATTCATGCAATAAACAACTGATATCCTCATGCAATAAACAACTTTATAACCACCAGCTTCTGTCTCTTTGAAGAGACCAAACCTGTGGGAATCCATAAAATCAGAAAGTTTTGGGAAAGCTGCAAAAGGCCTCAGAGACAGCAGAACTGTGATTGGAGCTAAGCAGGAGCCATGAGATAGGGCAGCAGAAACGTGAAATGTAGAAAATAAGGACAAACAGAACAATGGTCTGTGTATTAATGCTTGGCTAGAATAACTCCCTAAGCTACAGAAAAGTATCTAGCGAGATATTAGGAAGTTTTAAGCTTGATAATGGAGCTCTGTGCATTGTGTTTTAAGGCTTACAAGCAGGTATTGTATTCAAAATAAGCAAGCATTGTTTTAACCAGAGGAATTTGTGCTTATAATGGTTGGATGGAACTACTGTCAATACAGAATATATACTATACAGATATAAATACTGTCAATGTGCTTTTGCTTTGTGTGAACGGTAAAAAAACTTATAAAGTGAGTTGTAACATGAAGTCCTTTGCCTGCTGCCGGGGACGTGACCTGCTGGCATCTCCCCATTGCCACAACCATGGAATTTCCAGTGATGCTGGAAAATAAAACAGCCCCAGGGCCCGTTCCCAGCAGTGCCATCCCACTGGGGATTTGTGCAGAGAGCCCGGCCCAGTGCCCCAGCCCCTCTGGTGGCTGCAAGGGTGCCCCAGCTCACCTGGGTGCCTGCGCACGGTGCGGCAGAGCCTCGGGCCGGGCTGGCTGCGGTACAGGGGCTGCACGCACACCCTGCCCCTGCTGCCCCGGGGCAGGTCGCTCAGCAGCACGCTGTGCACCTGGGAAACACGGCGGGACAGCGAGAATCCCGGTCAATTTTAGGAAGGGATAAAATAAGAGAGAGAAAAAAAACCAAAAAACAAACAAACAAAAAAAAACCAAAAAAACCCAAAAAAACCACCCAAAAAACCACCACCACCAAAAAAAAAAAAAAAAAAAAACCAAACCAAAAAACAAAAAAAACCAAAAAACCAAAAAGACAAAAAAACCCCAAAAACCAAAAAAACAAAAAAAACCCCAAAACAAACAAACAAACAAAAAAACCAAACAAAAAAAAAAACAAAACAAACAAAAAACAAACCCAAGACACGACACGCTATAAAATCCATTTTAACATTTGCAGAAACCCCCAACATCATAACACATACCCGTAACACGCAGGCTTTTCCCTCCCCGCGAACTCCCCGAGATTTCCCCGCATTTCACTGCAGGCAAACCTCCCGAAAGGCGATTTTTTGGGATGTTTTCTGTCCCTTTTTTCACGCACCTGCGGGGACACGCTGAGCACGGAGGAGGCGCCGCTCTGGCGCCGGCAGCGCACCCGGTACCCCCGCACGGCCCCGGCCGCGGAGTCCCAGGAGGCTCTGACGCTGCTGGGACCCGCGTCCTCAAAGCGCAGGTGCCTCACCCTGGAGCCCTCTGCGGAGAGAAAATCCCTGTTGGAGCAGGGGATTGTTCCAGAGGGATCCCCGATCCCGCCCCGGGGAGTGCTGGAAACACAGCTCGGCTTTGGTGCAGGGAGAAAATCACTCTGCATCTTCCTGCTGGAGGAGATGAGAGGATACAGGCTCGGGGGAAATGTAGGTTGGATATTGGGGGAAAAGTTTGTTACAGAAAGGTGATGAAGCTTTTTACAGAAAGGTGATAAAGTTCTGGAATGGCTGCCCAGGGAGGTGCTGGAGTCACCATCCCTGGGTGTGTTTAACAAAGCCTGGATGTGGCCCTGGGCGCCAGGGTTGAGTTGAGGGGTTGGACTCCATTATCTTTAAGGTCTCTTCCAACCTGGTCATTCTGTGAATTCTGTGAAAAAGACCTTTGAGATCCACATAAATTCCAGGGAAAATCAGGCTCTTAGAACCACCCATCCAGCACTGCAGAATACCAAACCCTTCCAGAAAAAAGAGAAAAGGAGACTCAGGGCTGACCACTCCCTACAGCTCCTGAAAGGTGCCTGTGCTCAGCTGGGGCTGGGCTCTGTCTCCAGGCACTGACAGAACCAGAGGACACAGCCTCGAGCTGCACCAAGGGAAATACAGGGTGGATGTTGGGAAGAAGGTTTTTCCAGAAAGGGGATAAAGTTTTTCACAGAAAGGTGATAAAGTTCTGGAATGGCTGCCCAGGGAGGTGCTGGAGTCACCATCCCTGGGTGTGTTTAACAAAGCCTGGGTGTGGCACTGGGTGCCAGGGTTGAGTTGAGGGGTTGGGGCTGGGTTGGTCTTGAAGGTCTCTTCCAACCTGGGGATTCTGAATAATAAAAATCCACCCAGGGACTGGATTCTGAATAATAAAAAACCAGGATTCTGAATAACAAAAATCCACCCAGGGACTGGATTCTGAATAATAAAAAAAACAGGATTCTGAATAATAAAAAACCTGGATTCTGAATAACAAAAATCCACCCAGGTACTGGATTCTGAGTCCACCCTGAGGCAGGAGACCCTCTAGGGGCACTCCTTGTGCTGCTCCTGCTCACCTTCCAGGGTGCAGGCCTTGGCTGACAGGGATTTCTCCTTCCCAGACCTGTAGATGGCCGTCACTGTCACCAGGTAGGTGGTGTTGGGTGCCAGGTGCTGCACCAGGGTGCTGTTGTGGCTCCCATCCACCTGCAGCAGCTTGGCTGAGTTCCCTGGCAGGGGCCCATAGAGCACCTGGTAGGAGGCCACGCTGTCCAGCACAGGAGCCCAGCTGACCTGGAAGCTGCGGGGCCCAGAGTCTGAGATGAGAACCTGAACTGGGCTGATTTCCTCTGGGAACAGTGGAGAGAGGTGAGAATGAGGATTTAATGAGAATTATTGACCTGCGTCATCTTGGGGTTCAGGGGTGTGGAATTCAAATCAACCCAGCAAGGAATTCAAATCAACCCAGTAAAATTATAATCAACCCTGTGGAATTGAAATCAACCCAGCAAGGAATTCAAATCAACCCAGTGGAATTAATATCAACACACTGAAATTCAAATCAGCCCCAGCAAGGAATTCAAATCAGCCCAGCAAACAGATGTTGATGCTCATCCCACAGCTCAGCCCAAAGCAAAGAGTTTCTCTGCCTTTCAGCCACAGCTGTTCTCACATGCAGAAAATTAATATTGTGTACAAGTCCACCTTGACTCTGCCGCCCCTGCCCAGTTTTCAGTTTGCCCCCTCTGTGCAGTCCGTCCCCAGCATAAATCTGAGTTATTTTCTGCACAGAGAGGCTGATTTTTATTATTTTCTGCACAGAGAGGCTGATCCTGCTCCGAGTTCTTCCCCTCTCAAACCCAGACTTCCCTTAGGTCATCCCAGCATCCTCCATCTCCATCTCCAGCCCCAGGTGGGATCCTGTCCTTGTCCCCAAGGTCCCAGCCATGCCCCTTTACCTGGCAGGGTGGTGCCCCTGGTCCCAGCCATGCCCCTTTACCTGGCAGGGTGGTGCCCCTGGTCCCAGCCATGCCCCTTTACCTGGCAGGGTGGTGACCCTGGTGCCCCTGGTCCCAGCCATGCCCATTTTACCTGTCAGGGTGGTGACCCTGGTCCCAGCCATGCGCCGTTAACTGGCACAGTGGTGACCCTGGTACCCCAAGGTCCCAGCCATGCCCCTTTACCTGGCACAATAGTGACCCTGGTGCCCCAAGGTCCCAGGCATGCCCATCTTACCTGGCAGGGTGGTGACCCAAGGTCCCAGCCATGCCCATTTAAACTGTCAGGGTGGTGACCCTGGTCCCAGCCATGCCCCTTTACCTGGCAGGGTGGTGACCCTGGTCCCAGCCATGCCCATTTTACCTGGCAGGGTGGTGACCCTGGTGCCCCTGGTCCCAGCCATGCCCCTTTACCTGGCAGGGTGGTGCCCCTGGTCCCAGCCATGCCCCTTTACCTGGCAGGGTGGTGACCCTGGTTCTCTGGGGAGGGAAGTAGTGCACGTTGGACTCGGGGATCAGCGCCACCTCGTAGGTGGTTCCTGGTGCCAGCTGGCTGAGCACGAGGCTGCTCTGAGCCCCGGGCACCTGCAGGGTGCTCCTGGCAGCGGGGTCCCCCCCCGGGCCGTACTCCAGGCTGTAGAAGCCGCTGTCCTGGGACAGCAGCTGCGGCCACACCAGGCGGAAGCTGCTGGAGGTGACGTCGGTGGCGTGCAGGCGGTTGGCCTGGATGACATCTGGAAAAGGGACAGGGGACAGAAATCACTGCTGGCATCAACCCCCACAGCAGGAGCAGCTGCAGTCCCAGCCCTTCTGGGTCAGAGATGCAGCTGGCAGCAGCCCTGAGTCACCAAGGGGTGGTGGTGGATTAAGGGGTTTTTGTGGATTCAGAGATGGAGTAGCTGAGAGGTGTTGTAAAGGCTTTTATTTTATTTTTTATCCTTTTATTTTTATCTTATTTTATTTTTAATATATTTATATTTTAATATATTATTTAATGTTTTAAATATATTTTAATATATTTTATTTTTAATATATTTTATATTTTCTATAGTAATTTTTAATATATTTTTATGTCTACTTTATTTTTATAATTTATATATACCCAATATATAAATATTTAATATATATTTTATTATATACATTTATATTTTAACAATATTTTATATTTCATACTTTTATTTTTATTTTATATATTCATATATATTTATATTTTATATTTATACTTTAACTTATTTTATATATTTATTATATTTTATATATCTATATTTATTTTATATTATATTTAAATATATATTTATTTAAAGATATTTATATACCTTATTATATTTTTATTTAATATATTTATATTTTGTATATTTTATTTACATATTTCTATTTTAAAATTAATTTTTATTTTTTAGTTTAATGTGAAGGATGAGACAATACAGATGTTATAATTTACGTTATCACAATCAGAAGCCAACTATTTCTTAATTGTAATACATTATAAGTGTTTCTTGGCCTATAAGCTTTTATAACACTAAATTTATATATTTGTATATTTATTTAAATATACATTTACATATATACTTAAATGTATTTATATACCTTATTATATTTTATTTTATATATTAATATTTTGTACATTTTTATTTAAAATAAAATGCTGTAAATGTCTTAAAGCTAATTATCTACAATTACCTTTTTTGAGTTGTATTACAATGTATTTTTACATTTCTATTTCCCTGAAGCACCCAGCCTACAGATCTGGTCTAGATCGAGAGATCTGGTCTGGATCTGGTCTAGATCGAGAGACCTGGTCTGGAACTCTAATCTAGGGTAGAGAATTAATTCTCTACAGATTAATTTCCCCGTGGAAATCCCCAGCCAGTGACACCAAACCAGCAAAGCCCTGCACCAGAAGCCGCCCAGAGCGTGGAGAGCTCCATTTCCCCTGCTCTGTGCCCAGGGGAGAGGGCAGGGCCTGGGCAGTGCCAGCCCAGCTGAGGTCACTCCCTCCTGCCCGGCTCACAGAGCTCCCTTGTTCGGCGACATTCAACACTCAGAGAGGGCCCTCTTGTGCCACCTCACCTCTCCCTGCCCCTGGGCACGGAACTCTCAGAAACCACAGAATCCACAGAATGCACAAAACCACAGAACCCACAGAATTCGCACAATCACAGAATCCACAGAATGCACAAAACCACAGAACCCACAGAATTCACACAATCACAGAATCCACAGAATGCACAAAACCACAGAACCCACAGAATTCACACAATCACAGAATCCACAGAATGCACAAAACCACGGAACCCACAGAATTCACACAATCACAGAACCCAGAGAACCACAGAATTCACAGAACCACAGAATCCACAGAATTCACACAATCACAGAACCCACAGAATTCACACAATCACAGAATCCACAGAACCACAGAATTCACAAAACCACAGAACCCATAGAATTCACACAATCACACAATCCACAGAATCAGAATTCTCAGAACCACAGAATCCACGGAATTCACACAATCACACAATCCACAGAATTCTCAGAACCACAGAGTTCTCAGAACCACAGAGTTCTCAGAATCCACAGAAATCACAGAATGACCAAATTGGAAGAGACCTTCAAGACCACGGAGTCCAACCCAGCCCCAACCCCTCAACTCAACCCTGGTGCCCAGTGCCACACCCAGGCTTTGTTAAACACACCCAGGGATGGGGACTGCTTCTTTTTGAGCCTTTTTTTTGTGCCACCTCGGAGTTCCAGAGCACAAATTCCAGGCACAAATCCCTCTGGTGGTGCTGGGCAGCTCCCTCTGCTCCTTGGCCCTTCTGACGTGTCCATTTTGGGCACAATTCCACCGTTCTCTGGTCTTCCAGAGGGGCACAAACACACAGGACCTTGTTTCTAACTCCAGGGGAGTGGCATGGAGATCTCTTCTGGTTTAAAATGATTTTTAAGAGCTTTGAAGTGCCCCTAAATCCTTATAAAAGCACCTTCCAGCTCATGCTCAGGTAGCTCTCTCTGGCTCCCCATTGCACAGAGGTGAAGGGAGGCACAGAATCCCTCCCAAAGCTGCAAACTGGGGCTGCTTTGCCTTCCCAGACTCGTCCTTTAGCTGGGAGAGGATCAGCTCTCCTCCCCTGAGCTGCTCTGAGCCCTGCCAGCTTCCCTGTACCAAATAAAACAGGCTCAGTTTTTCCTCTGAGCTGTTCCCTGGCAGGAACATTTCCCTGCTCTGTGCCCTGCCCATCCCAGTGATCCCATCCCATATCCTGGGGCCCTGCACCCTTCTGGGAGCCCCACAAACCCCAGGGGCCAAGCCACAAAGGGACAGGGAGCACAGGAAAGGTCTCAGCGCTGCCAAAAATCCTGCCAAAAGCTCAGGGAGTGGAAATGAGTGAGCTTGGAGCAGGGAAACTGTGAATGGAGGGGGCAGATCAAAGGACGAGGGGCAGGGAGCCCACAGCAACAGCTCTGCCCCTTCTTGCCAGAGCCCTGGAAGTTTCAGCATAGAAAGAGGGCAATAAAGCACAGAAAATAGAGAAATAAAAGCCCACAGTTGTGAGAAATGGATTTATAGAGAGTTCTCAAACACAAGGCCCACACAGTGTGCATCTGTGTGCAAACCTGGAGATAAGAAATGCTGATTTAGAAATGCCATGGAACAGGACAGACATTGTGGAGAGAGAAATGGAACCAGAAAAAAAAAAAGTTTCAAAAGATGACCTTACAGAAAAGATTAGACACTTTGGAGAAATAAAACTATGAAAGATGCATTGTAGTAGGAGCCATGAGGAGTAATTTTAGATGATTGGCCTTAAAACATGTACAACATAATGTAGCTAAAGCAAATAAGCAAAAAAACCCACTTACAATGTACTATAATTAAGAAATAATCAACTTCTGGTTGTAATAGCATGAATTATAACATCTGTATTGTCTCACCGTTCACATGAGACTGAAAATAAAATAAAAGCTTTTCAAACACCTCTCAGTTGCTCCATCTCTAAGTCAGAAAAAAGCTGAATCCAACACACAGTGTTTCCCAACCCCTCTGCTCCCAGAGGGAAACAGCAATAATTAATAATAATTAATAATAATTAATAATAATTAATATCCTGTAGTGGACCCAGGCAGTGCCTGCCTGGTGACACTCAGCTGGTGACACTTTCCCTCCACCTCCTGCCTCTTGGGGACTCCATTTTGCAGCCAGGAGCTCTGCAGAGATCAGGATCAGACTTGCAGGAATGCTGCTGGCTTCATGATGAGGGTAAGAAAAAAACAGCAGCAAGAACAACTGAACAGCAAGAACAGGACAGATTTGTCCCAAATCCCAGCTGCAGCTTCTCAGACCCACAGCAGGACAGGTTCTCCTGCAGTTTTCAGACCCAGATTAGCCAGGATTTCTGCCTGGCTCCAGGAGAACCTGTCCTAATCTGTGGATTATTTCTAATTCTAGATTATTTCTAGAATAATTATTTCTAATTCTATTTCTAATTCTCCTAATCTGGCTCTGAGAAGCTGCAGCTGGGATTTTGGGACGAATCAAATCTGTGTTCTGGCTCTGTTTGATGTGAGTTGGGCAAAGTTCTGATTCTGGCAGGGGGGACAGAGCTCAAAGCCTTCCCTGCAGCAGGACTCACAAAATCAGACTTGCAGGAATGCTGCTGGCCTCATGATGAGGGTAAGGAAAAAAAAACCAGCAGGAAGAACAGCTGAACAGCAAGAACAGGACAGATTTGTCCCAAATCCCAGCTGCAGCTTCTCAAACCCAAATTGGGACAGGTTCTCCTGTAGCTTTCAGACCCAGTTTAGGACAGGTTCTCCTGCAGCTTCCCAAACCCAAATTGGGACAGGTTCTCCTGCAGCTTCTCAGACCCAAATTGGGACAGGTTCTCCTGTAGTTTTCAGACCCAGATTAGGACAGGTTGTCCTGCAGCTTCTCAAACCCAGATTGGGACAGGTTCTCCTGTAGTTTTCAGACCCAAATTGGGACAGGTTCTCCTGCAGCTTCTCAGACCCAGATTAGGACAGGTTCTCCTGCAGCCAGACAGAAGAACCTGTCCTAAACTGGGTCAGAGAAGCTGCAGCTGGGATTTGGGACGAATCACTTCTGGCTCTGTTTGATGTGAGTGGGGCAAGGTTCTGGTTCTGGCAGGGGGGACAGAGCTCAAAGCCTTCCCTGCAGCAGGACTCACCCAGGACCCATTTTGGGTCAGAAATGCTCTGCTCTGAGCACATGTGGGACGTGGTGATGCTCAGGGCTTGCAGGCTCCTGCAAAGCCTGGCCCAGGAGCTGGTGCCAAAGGCTGGCAGGAGTCAGCAGCCCCAGCTTAACTGGGCTGAGCACAGAGCAAGTGGCTGCAGGCACGGGGCTGATGTCAGCTCAGAGGAATGCCTTGCTTTCACAACACTGAGGGTCCTTCCCCAGCACCAAATGCCACACTTTGGGCACATCTGAGATGCAACAGAAGGAGCCTGAGCTCCTGCACAGCCTGGGAACCTTCCCCTCCCTCTGGGCAGGGTGGAGGTGCCTGCCAGGAGCCAGCTGTGCCACAGCCAGGCTGGCTGGGAGCTGCTTTCTGCAGGGAAAAAAAAAAAATGTCCTGATCTTAGGACTGAAAACCTCTTGTAAAGCTATGGAGAAGGATGCAATTGATGCATCAGAGTCCCCTTTTCCTTGTAAGGCCTTGAAAAGTTTGGGGCAATGATTTGTTCAGCAAAGGGCTCCAGGCTAAAGTAAGCAAATGTTAAAGTAGCTGTGATGCCATGAGAAGTTTGAACAGAGAAAAAGAGAAGAGTGATGAGACCCTGTGCCCTCACAGAGAGGAGAAGATCTCTGCTCTCAGAGCTGAAGGTGACTTCAGAAATAGATGCAGAGAACATTTGCTCTTGAACAGCTCATCCTTAAACTAATACCCCATAAGCTGATATGGCCCATGAACACAACTGTGGGAAAAGCTGTGAAAAAGCAGAGGGGACTCCAGGATTGCATGGGCTGAGGAAAAACAGGCAGTGAGCACCCCCAGGCCCTGTCCTGCCCCCCTCCCAGGGCATCTCTGGAGCCATTGCAGCCCCAGCACATCTCAGGGGTGTCTCCCTGTGCAGGCTGGGCCCACCTGAGGCAGCAGCAGCTTGGCAGGGAGCCTTGGTTTGGAATTTCTGCGGAGCAGGCAGGAAACAGCCCAGCCTGGAGAGCAGATGGAAGGAGGAGAGCAGCTCCTGACAAAGCTTGTTTGTGCCTCTCCAAAAGCCTCCACTGTTTTTTTGGGTTTTTTGGTTTTTTTTTTTAAGAGTAGCAGGAGATGAAGATAAGAGAGGAGTGATAATTAAACCAGTCTGGGCCATTCCAGAGCTGGAATTAATTAATTCCTGCCTGCCAAGATGCTGTCAGTCCCTGCCATGCCAGGAGGGGTGCTGGCTGAGGGCTGCCTCCTCCAGGTAGGGAGCAGTGGATTAAGTGGCTTTATTAAGGTGAAATCAGGTGATGGGACCAAAACCTGGCACTTTGCAAGCCCTGGGTTCCTGTGGGAATCTCACCCAGCATTAAAATCCCAGCCCAGGAGGTTTTAGGGCTTGCTGGATTCACAGAATGAACATTACCCTCAGGCACAGCTGTCCTGACCTCTGCAGGTTTTAGATCTCCTTTGTTCTTTTGGGGTTTCACACAAAACAACACAGCTGGGACTCCTCAAACCTTTGTTTTTTGGGGTTTCACCCCAAAGGATATAGCTGTGACTCCCCAAACCTTTGTTCTTTTGGGGTTTCACACAAAAGGACATGGCTACGAGGCCTCTTTGTTCTTTTGGGGTCTCACACAAAAGGGCACAGCTGTGCCTCCCCAAACCTTTATTCTTTTGGGGTTTCACAAAAAAGGACATGGCTGTGACTCCCCAAACCTTCATTCTTTGGGGTCTCACACAAAAGGACATGGCTGTGACTGCCCAAATCTTCGTTCTTTTGGGGTTTAACCCCAAAGGACATGGCTGCGCCTCCCCAAACCTTTGGTTTTTGGGGTTTAACCCCAAAGGAAACAGCTGTGGTTCCCCTTTACCCTTTTGGGGTCTCACAGGGCAGGCAGCTGTGGCACAGGGGCATTTCCAGTGGCATTTCCCTCTCTGCAGCCCTGTGAGGGCTGGGCTGTTCCTCCAAAGGCTCTGCTGGCCAAGTCAGTCCAGGGATCTGGCAGATGTGGAACACGTTAGAACAGGGATTTATGGAACAAAAACATTCCTTTCCTATAGCCTCAATGCTGACAGCAGGCACTGTCCTGAACTGTGTTTTGTAAGAGAACAACTGCAGGAGTTGGAGGTCTCAGCCCCTGATGGTGAATTTCAGGGAGTCAGATCTATCCCAAACCAGAGCTGGAAGGAGCTAACAGGACCAAATCCTTGCCAGGGACACACATCCCATTTTAGATGTGCTCAACACGTTTGTGTTCCTCCATCAGCTGGCACAGAGACAGAAACTTTTGAGAGGAAAGAAATAAAAACCACTCTGAGTGTGAAAATCAGCTCACGGTGCTCAGGCACTTTGTGTCCACAATTTACTGAGGTGAAATCACTCCTGTTTGGGAAATCTTTGGTTAACAGCCTGTGCAGGTGGGGCATTTCTGAGCTCTGCCTGGGGTGTGCAGATGCCTGACCTGCATGACTCATCCCAAAGACTTGTGGGGTTTTAAGGAATTCAGATATTTTGAGTTCCTCGTTCCCAGCTGAACTCCTCACAAACACAAGTTCACCTCACCAAAGGGAACCTGTCCCACTCACACAAATATTCCAAGGGCAAATATTTATCCCAGACCTCCCAGAAGCCTTGGTTTGTACTCGGACCTGTGGCAGGGATTTGGTAATTGGATTCTGGTGATAATTGCTTATATTAATTAACCAATCACTCAAAGCTGTGCCTGTCTGGAGACAGTCCCAGATTTTTCTTTAGTGTTATATAGTATGGCTATAATATATAATACTAATAATATATAATAAATATATATAATAATATAATATAGTATTAATTTAATATAGTATAGTTCTAATAAAGCAATTGTTCAGCCTTCTGAATCATGGAGTCAGAGCACATTATTCTCTGTAGTACAGTTATAATATAGTTATAATATAATATTAGTGTCATATAGTATAGTTTTAATAAATCAATTGTTCTGAATCATGAAGTCAGAGCATGTTATTCTCTTTAGTATAGTTATAATATAGTATTAATATAATACTATATATATAATTACTATAAGATATTATATTACATACAATATATATCATATATAATTATATATAATATATATAATATATTATATATAATACCATTAATATAATACTATGTATACACCATACTATATTAATACTATATTCTATCAATAGTATTAATATAATATAGTATTAAAATAGTATTAAATAGTATAATATAATATAGCAATTGCTCAGCCTTCTGAACCATGGAGTCAGAGCACATTATTCCCTTCTGTATAGTTATAATATAGCATTAATGCCATATAATACAATTTAATAAAGCCATTATTCTGAACCATGGGGTCAGAGCAAATTATTCTCTTTACTGTAGTTATAATACAGTATTAATGTCATGTAGTTTTAATGAAGCAATTGTTCTGAACCATGGGGTCAGAGCGCATTATTCCCTTCTATTTTATTTATTTATATATATTTATATATATTTATATATATTTATATAACTATATTATATATAGTTATAATATAGCATTAATGTCATATAATATAATTTAATGAAGCAATTGTTCTGAACCATGGGGTCAGAGCACATTGTTCCAGAGCTGGGTGATCACCTACACCAACAGCGATCGACCTGCACCATCCGAGCCCCGTGCCAGGCCCTGCTGCCCCCTCCTGTCCCAGCCTACCTCGGATGGCGTCCCTGAGCTGCTGGGTGATGATGGGCAGGTCATCCACGTCCACAAAGTGCAGGTGCGTGTCCGAGGGCGGGCTGGCAGCCGCCGAGAGCTGCAGGAAGTTCCCGCGGCCGGTGCTGACGATGAACACGGTCACCCCCATGTCCTTCAGCAGCTGCATGGGCTCCGAGATGTCATCCGTGGAGAAGCCATCCGTCACCCACAGCAGCACCTTGGGCACGTCCGGCCTGGCCCCAGCCTCGCTGCTGAAGAGCTTTTCCTTGGCCAGGGACAGCGCCTTGCCCGTGTTGGTGTCGCCCATCCGCTGCCGCGTGCCCCCGATGGCTTTCCTCAGCGAGTCCCTGCTCAGGTGCCGGTCAAAGGGGAACTCCATGCTGGGCGTGGTGCTGATGTGGATGATGCTGGTCTGCACATCCCGAGGGCCAAAGGTGAAAGGGTGCAGGAGGTCCCACATGAACTCCTTGACTTTGGAGAACTCATAGCGGGAGACGCTGGCAGAGCTGTCCAGCAGGAACAGGAGGTCGCCCTCAGTGTTGGAGGTGGATGGCTGGGGAGCTGGCAGGGCAGAGAGAGGGAACTGCATCAGTGGAGTGCTGTGAGCCCCAAACCTGCACAGGCTGGGGAGGCACAGCCCTGTCCTTTGGGGTGAGACCCCAAAAGAACAAAGAGGAGTCACAGCTGTGTCCTTTTGTGTGAAACCCCAAAAGAACAAAGGTTTGGGGAGTCACAGTTTTATCCATTTCAGTGAAACCCCAAAAGAACAAAAGGGAGTCCCAGCCATGTCCTTTTGGGTGAAACCCCAAAAAACAAAGCTTTGGGGAGTCCCAGCCATGTCCTTTGGGGTGAAACACCAAGAGAACAAAGAGGAGTCACAGCTGTGCCCTTTTGGGTAAAACCCCAAAAGAACAAAGAGGAGTCACAGCTGTGCCCTTTTGGGTAAAACCCCAAAAGAACAAAGGTTTGGGGAGTCACAGCCAAATCCTTTTGTATGAAACCCCAAAAGAACAAAGGACAGACACAGTTGTGTCCTTCTGGGTTAAACCCCAAAAGAACAAAGATCTGGGGAGTCAGACTGTGTCCTTTTGTGTGAGACCCCAAAAGGACAAAGAGGAGTCACAGCCATGTGGGTAAAACCCCACAAAACAAAGGTTTGGGGAATCACAGCTCTGTCCTTTTTTCTGTACCCTGCAGCTCTGGGGCACCATCCCGTAAATGCTGGTTTTCCCCATTACTCATTGCTGTTAATTACTCATTGCTGTTAATTAGGGAGAGCCCCATCCTGACCCCACAGGGCCCTGCCCTGGTTAACCAAACCAGCAGCTGGAGGGCAGGGGGGTGTTTGGAGCTGAAGGGACCCTCTGTGGGCTGAGCAGAAGCTTCTCCTTCATTCCAACCCCATCCCATGTGTGACACTCACTCCTGTGAGATGGAAACAAATTCCTCCTGTTCAGCAGAAAGAACCCATTAAAAATAAATAAATAAAATAAAATCGAGACAAAGGCTCTGCCTCCCACCAACCCCATCCCATGTGTGACGCTGACTCCTGCACGAGATGGAAACAAATTCCTCCTGTTCAGCAGAAAGAATCCATTAAAAAAAAAAAAGAAAATCGAGACAAAGGCTCTGCCCCCATCAGGAGCGTGGCAAGGCTCACAAAGCAACCAAGACACTGAAATCCTGAGCAGGTCCAGGCTCCCAATTCCCTCATCCTTCCTCCTGCTCCTTGTCCTGCATCCAGCACAAACATGCCATCCGTGCCAGAGGTGGAGGTTTGCAACCACCAAATCCCTGCTCACGCAAGCAGCTGCTGCTCTCGGGCGCTTCAGACGGCGTGGCCAGGTGCCAGACGAGGATTTCTCATTTTCAGGGGGGTTCTGGAGCACCCATGAGCATTTTCCTGCCTCCTGGAGTGTCAGGGATAACTGAGATGTGATCCCTGAGCTCTGCTGGAGCCCGGGCAGGGACAGGGACACAGCAGGGTCCTGCTGTCAGCCCCTACGTGAGCCTGGGTCGATGCCCCGAGCTCAGAAGTGTTTTGAAGGGCTGGATTTGGGAAGCAAAATGTCCCCATGGAAACACAACGCTGCCTGCTGGCTTTTCCAGGAGGAGGAGAGCAGCTGGCCAGGCTTCCCCTGATGCTGACGGGAGAGATCCGGGCTGGGAGCTGAGCACAGCCTGATTCACACAGCCCCGGCCTCTGGGGCTCCCTCGCAGCCAGCAGGGACCAGCTCCTGTCCGGGGTAGCTCTGCTTGACATCCCACTGTTGTCTTCTCCCACTGCTCGTGTGGGAACTCTGGGTGCTGAGGGTTTTAAGTTTTCTGTGCTTTTAAAGGTACAGACCCCAAAGAGAACCTTTCTCCACATCCCCAGGTCGATGCAGAGTTCCAAAATGGAATGACAGAACTGGGATTGTGGGTGTGGAGTTGGTTAGAAGTGTGTAAAATCACAGGGTGGAAAACTGAGAGTTTGGGGTTTTAGAATATAGAAATAAATATGAAGGAAGATGGAGGTTTTAGGATGGAGGCTAAACTGGAGGATTCTTCTTCTCCATGGGTAAATTGTTCCTGTGCCCGTGGCACCACAGCCCCTCTGGACAAGGCAGCAGGAGCTGTGCCAGGCTGGGATGGGCATCTCCTGCCCAGAGAGGGGGAGGCCAAAGGCAGCTCATCCAAACCAGCTCATCCAAACCCAGATCATCCAAACACTGATCCTCCTGAACCCAGCTCATCCAAACCCAGCTCAGCCCCAAACCCAGCTCAGCCCCAAACACTGATCCTCCTGAACCCTGCTCATCC
Source organism: Agelaius phoeniceus (assembly GCF_051311805.1). NCBI lineage: Eukaryota > Metazoa > Chordata > Aves > Passeriformes > Icteridae > Agelaius > Agelaius phoeniceus. The sequence continues at coordinate 6,660,451 of NC_135288.1, forward strand.
AAACCCAGCTCATCCCAAATGCTGATCCTCCTGAACTCAGCTCATCCAAACCCAGATCATCCAAACACTGATCCCCCTGAACCCAGCTCAGCTCGCCCCAAACCCACACCCAGCCTCTGGAGCAGGGCACAACCCTTGTGGAATGCCAAGGCTGCCTTGTCACAGCCCCTGAAGGCCTGAGCATTGTTCAGAGCTGGGAAATGCCACGGGTTGGGAAAATGCCACGGGCTCCCAGGGTGGCAGCAGGGCAGGACAATGGGAATGTGCCACGGGCTCCCAGGGTGGCAGCAGGGCAGGACAATGGGAATTGCTGCTGTTGGGGTGGACTTGGGGAGCTGGGACAATGGCAGGAGCTGCAGCACTGTTCCTGCCCCAGCTGGGACACTGAGGGACAGACCCCAGTGGGACACAGAGGGACAGAAGCCAGCACCCTGTGAGGGACAGACGCCAGTGGGACATGGAGGGACAGACATGAGGCTCCCTCTGGTTCCCCAGTGGATTGCAGTTCCCAGGTGCCCTGAAAATCAACCAGAACCATCCCTGCAGCCTCAGAACCAACCCTGGAGCCACTGAACCAACAGAAGCATCCCTGCAGGCACAGAACCAAACAGAACCAAACACAACCATCCCTGCAGGCACTGAAAAGCAAACAGAACCATCCCTGCAGCCTCAGAACCATCCCTGAAGCCTCAGAACCATCCCTGAAGCCTCAGAACCAAACAGAACCAAACACAACCATCCCTACAGGTACTGAAAACCAACCAGAACCACCCCTGCAGCCTCAGAACCTTCTCCACACCAGGACAGACTGAACTGCAGCAGCTCAGCCACCGCTGAGGGGGGAATCCTGCCCTGATTCAGGATTGGGACATCATCCGTGTGTCCGTCCGTCCGTCCATCCATCCCTCCCTTTCCCAATTCCAGCTCTGCAGGACTGCCCCGTTATCATTTCCCATCAGCAGCTCCCAGGAGAAAGAAAAGCTGAAGTTTTAAAGCCGAAGTGATTGAATTACAGCGATCAGGAGAGAACAGAGCGTTAATCACCGCCTGGCTCCTCTCAGAGCCCTCAGTGAGGAGCGAGCGCTTTTCCATGGGATTGCTTTAACTCTGTAAATTTCTGAACAATTTCCTCTTCCCCGCCGGGAGCAAAAGCGACAAAATTACATTCTAATTAATTTCTTGCTGCGATTACAGACAGGTTTCTTGCGCACAACTACTTCTAAACACCCAAAGCAGCACGTTATGCTCAGTTTTTATTCTGCAAAGAGTTTTTGAGGCCAGCAGGAGGCAAAGAAGGGGGAAAACCAGCTCAGGGACACTTCACCTTTCAGGCACTCACCTGGCTCAGGTGTGTCCTGTCCCACAGCAAAATGCAGCCACAGAATAAAGGGAAAGCAGCACCATAAGCTCAGTTTTTATTCTGAGAAGGGGTTTTGAGGCAGGCAGGAGGCAGGGAATGGGGTAAAGCAGAGCAGAAACGTTTTGCTTTTCAGGCACTCACCTGGCTCAGGTGTGTCCTGTCCCACAGCAAAATGCAGCCACAGAAAAAGGGAAAGCAGCACCATCGGTTGAGTTTTTATTCTAAAAAGGGTTTTTGAGGTGAGCAGGAGGCAAAGAACAGGGAAAAGCAGAGCAGGAACCCTTCACCTTTCAGGCACTCACCTGGCTCAGGTGTGTCCTGTCCCGCAGCAAAATGCAGCCACAGAAAAAGTGAAAACACCACCTTGGCCAACATAGCAGAGCCTGGTCCTGCCCAAAGCGCCTTAAATCCACCTGAGGGGGCCCAGCAAAGCCCGAGCTCAGTCATAGTCCGGGTCCGGCAGCCCCCAGGGCCATCCTGCAGCTCCGTCCGGGCTGCGCTGGGCTGCGAGCTCTGGCTCCTGCAGGGAATTTTCCTTCCTCCCCCCACTCCTTTTAAAGCCATAAATCCATCCTGACAGGGAGGGTTGGAGGGGAGGCAGCTCCTGCTGCTCGTCCTCCTCCTCTTCTTCTGCCGAGTTGAGCTCGCCCCAGGAGCGGGGGTTTCGTCCGTGCGCAGCTGGGCTTGGCTTGGAAAAAAAAATAAAAATAAAATAAAATTGAAAAAAATATAGATATATGTCCCTGTAGATAAAACTTTGGACCTGAGAGGCACTGGCAGCAGGCCAGGAACTACAGGGAATAAAAAGAAAAAAACAAAAAAAAGAAAAAGGAAAAGAAAAAAAAGGGAAAGAAAACTGAGAGAAATCCAAAGTCCTGCTGGTCTGGAATGAGCTGGAAGAGGGAAAAAGGCGTTTATAAAGGAAAGGAAGAGTGGGGAAGGCAGGGAGCTGCCCTGCCCCGGGAATATTGGCCAATCTGCTGGGAGGAGCGCGGGGAGCTCGGAGCTGCCCACGGGGCCCTCCCAGCGCTGCGGACACGCGGGGCTGCGGCTCCTGTGTCCCCCCTGCCAGGGAAATTAATGCACAAACACCAAAAAATTAATGCACAAACACCAGAAAATTAATGCACAAACACCAGAAAATAAATGCACAAGCACCAGAAAATTAATGCACAAACACAAGGAAATTAATGCACAAACACCAGAAAATTAATGCACAAACACCAGGAAAATTAATGCACAAACACCAGGAAATTAATGCACAAACACCAAAAAATTAATGCACAAACACCAGGAAATTAATGCACAAACACCAAAAAATTAATGCACAAACACCAGGAAAATTAAATCCACAAACACCAGGAAAATTAAATCCAAAACCACCAGAAAATTAATCCACAAACACCAGAAAGTTAACCTACAAACACCTTTGCTGAAAGCTTCAGAGGGAGGAGAGGCTGATTCAGATCCCTGAATTCCTGCATCCCTAACCCAGACATCCACTTGTCCCCGCCAAATCCAACCAAATCCCACCAAATCCCACCAAATCCCACCGAATCCCATCATATCCCACCAAATCCCACCAAATCCTCCTCCTGCCCCATCTCCAGACCCATCCAGAGCCCCTTGCTGAATTAATGGAGATGATTTCCTTCCATGCCTCACTTCCCAATTTAATAATTAAAATTGTAATTCATAATAATTTTTAATAAAAAATTATTAATTGATTTGTATTATTTTTATAAAATTTTATTAATTTTTTTAAAAATAGTTAATATTAAATTTTTATAAACTGCACCTCTCTGAGTTGCAGCCCCTCTCTCCAAAGGATTTCTTGAAAGCTTCAGAGGGAGGAGGGGGTTCAGATCCCTAAATTCCTGCATTGCTAACCCAGACATCCACCTGCTCCCACTATATCCCATAATATCCCACCAAATCCCATCAGATCCCACCAAATCCCATCAGATCCCACCAAATCCCATCCCATCCTCTCCAGACCCATGCAGAGCCCCTTGCTGGATCCATGGAGATGATTTCCTTCCATTCCTCCTTTCCCAATTTTATAATTAAAATGATAATTTACACTAAATTTTAATATTTATTTTAAATAGTAATTTAAATAATATTAATAATAATAAATATTAATTTATTTCAATATATATTTAAATACTAAATAAACTGCACCTCTCTGAGTTGTAGCCCCTCTCTCTTCAGGGGGAGGAGAGGCTGATCCAGATCCCTCTCACAATTAAAAGGCAAATATCATGTATAGGTGTTAGGAGAAGTTTTATAGATTTATAAGTATGTGTTATAGATTTATAGTTATATTTTATAGATTTTTAGTTTTGTTTTATAGATTCATAGTTATGTGTTATAGATTTATACTTATGTGTTATAGATTTAAAGTTCTATGGTATAGATTTATAGTTATGTTTTATAGATTTATAGGTATATTTATAGATTTCTTGTTATGTTTTATAGATTTTGAGTTATATTTTATAGATTTTTAGTTGTGTTTTACCCCTCTTGTGTTGTTCTCAGGGTTTGGGACATTTGGGAGGGTGGGGTTGGCACTGTGGCAGCACCTGATCAACAATCAGGATTTAAGGGTTTCAACTCCACCATGGACAGGCAAGAAGGAGCTGATGGACAGAATTTTGGGGCGGAATTTTGGGGCAGAATTTAAAGGGTTAAAAGGCAAAAAATCCTGGGGGGAAAAATCTTCTGCTCCTGGCTCTGTTGTATTTTCTCCGTTCATTCTTCTGTTGTGTTTTTGATAAGGTTTTAATAAACCTTTCTCAATTTTCTTGGAAGCGAGCAGCACTTCTCACAAGTTCACCCACTTTGAAGGTGATTTCTGCTAATTAATTAATTTCTGCTAATTAATTAATTTCTGCTCAGCTGCAGGCCAAGGGCTCCAGCTTCATCTCCCCGACCCCAGAAATGCCAGCCTGGGGTCAGGCCTGGGTTTGTCACTTCTCAGTTACCGCCAGGTCATGCAGGGCTCAGCCTGGAGTCATCTCTTATTTTTGTTTGACTTGGAAGACAAACTACAAAAATAGATGTGTTTACATCTAACAAACACCAGTTTTATGTTTCTCAGAGGATGAGCAGTGCTGGGATTGACTCTTCCTTGTTTTTGTAGAGAGATTTTGAGTGATTTGCTAGATTTTTACAATGTATATTTAAAAATTTCTATATTAAAATTATATTAAAATTTATATTACTGTTATAAAGCTATTAATTGAATAATAGTATAAATATTATAAATAATATATTAAAATATAATATATTATGTATTATATCATAGTAGATATTATTAATATTATAATTCTATGTATTATATAATGTATATTAATATATTATATTGTATAGTACATATTATATATTATATGACATATTATTATTACAATATATTAATATATAACTATTATATATTTTATACATTATATCATAATATATTATAGATACATAATGAATAATATATATTATAATGAACTAAATCCTAATTAACATTTATATTAATTAATATAATATAATATAATTATTAATATATATTATAAGCATTACAGTAAATATTAATATATACTATAAATGTACATAAATAAATTTATATAGTGAATATATATGTATACTTTGATTTTAATATATTTAAATTTAATAGATTAAAATTTATATTCTTTACCATTTAAATTCTATAAATTCTATTTTAAATTAATAATTATAATTTATATATTACATTATATAGTATAATTTTAACATAAAATTACAATTTATATTAAATTTTAACAAACTGCACCTCTCTGAGTTGCCTCCCCTCTTTCCAAAGTCTGTGTTGAAAGTTTCTGAGGGAGGAGAGGCTGATTCAGATCTGCCTGAACCGACTTTTCCATGCAGCTCATCATTCTTTCACTCCAAACCCAACCTTTCACGTTCCACCCTGAGAACCTCCAGCAAAAAAAAAAAAAAAAAAAAAATCCTTAAAATTTGAAATTCCTGCTTCATTTCCTTCAGGAGCAGGATTTGAGTCCCTTTTTTTTTTCCCTTTCCTCGCCAGGAACCCAAACAGCTCCAAAAAAATTGGACTCAGTTGTGAGCAGCCCAAGGAGCTCTGCAGGGACAGCTCCATTTTTAGCCCAGCCTATTCTTTGGATAATTTCCTTTATTTCTTGACTGCTTTGTCTCCATCCTGTCAGGAGAGCCCAGAGCACTTGGAAAAGCCAAATTTAGGAGAATCTCCTCAGGACTGAGTTTCCTGAGGAATTTCCACCCACGTCAGGAGCCGAGAGCTCCCGGCCTCCCTCGTGAGTTCTGATCTCCATCATTTGTGCATCTGGAAGAGAGAAAAAAAAAAACCCAAAACCGACAATTTGTGGTGGTTTTTTTTTTGTTTATTTTGCTTTTTTTTTTCCTCTGCAGGGATGCAGAGGGCAGCAGGAACCACCGGGCCTTCTCTTAGGGCTTTGAAAATTCTTCACAAAAAAATTCATTTCTCATTTTAATTTGATGGCCAAACAAGGCCAGGACAGTGGGGGGCTCTCTGTCCTCCCTCCCACGTCAGCCTGGGCAAAAAAAACTGAATCCCAGAGAAAGAGATTTGTGCAAATCACAAATTCCAAACAATCCCCATCTCTTCTGGGGATAAAAGGCTTTTGTTCCAGAGCTGGCTGCTGGAATTCCTGAACGATGAAAGAACAAGCAGGGAACAAAAATCCCCCCACAAATCAGGGGCAGAAATGTCCTCTCTGCTCTTCCACAGGGTGGTCAGGCTCTTTGTACAAGATAAATTTGCTTTTTCAGCCATAAATTAGTGGCATTTTTGGACAGAATTGTCCTCTCTGCTCTTCCATGGTGGGTCAGGCTCTTTCTGCAAGATAAATTTGCTTTTTCAGCCACAAATCAGGGGCAGAAATGTCCTCTCTGCTCTTCCACAGGTGTAGGAAGACCTCAAAAAGACCCTGATGTCAAAAAAGCTCAAAAATAGATAAAATTCAAAAAGACCTTTATATCACATGGGTGGTCAAGCTCTTTCTGCAAGATAAATTTGCTTTTTCAGCCATAAATAAGTGGCACTTCTGGACAGAAATGTCCTCTCTGCTCTTCCATGGTGGATCAGGCTCCTTTTGCAAGATAAATTTGCTTTTTCAGCCAAGAAAGAAGAGGCAGAACGTGAATTCAGAGCCCGTCCACACTCCCCACTTGCCAACAGGGATGAAATAAATAAAATAAAATAAAATAAAATAAAATAAAATAAAATAAAATAAAATAAAATAAAATAAAATCTAGGAAGAAGCATTAGGAAGGAGGAATTCCTAGGAGGAATTGTTAGGAAATAAGGGAGGAATTGAGGTGCTCAGAGTGTGAGGGCTCTGAACAGATCAGCCACGTGGAAATCTGCATTTACAGCAAAATCCTAGAGAATGGCCCTAAAAATCCCCCCCAAAATGGGCTGGGTCACTGGGAATGCCACTAAAAATCGAGAAAAATGGGAAAAGCAAAAACGGCTGCACCCGCACCAAATCCTGAAAATTTCCCTGAAATTTCCACTCAGTTCTCTGAGAATCTGCAATTCCAGCCATCCCCTCAAAACTTCCACTTCCATCTTCTCCAAAGGACAACCAGGTATTGCTGTAAAAAAAAAAAAAAAATCTGCAGATATTTCTGTACAAATGGGGTGGAAAACAGGGAGGAAATCTGGCAGATCCTGTTTTGCTGAGTTCTCCCACACATGGGGATTTTTCTGCCTCTGCTTGGCTTCCTGACACCTGTCAAGGACATTGCTTGGCCAAAAAAAGCCACCCAGAGCTTCTGTCCAGATTTATTTTCTCTTTTTTTCCATCATCTCCAGGGTTTGCAAGCTGGGCAGGAATGGAGGGAACACCTGGAACAGGAGGGGAAAATGTCCCAGAGGGGAAAACGAGGGAAATTGAACCGTGAAATTTTAATTAAAAAGGGAATTTTTTTTTATCCCTTTTTATTAAAGTTATTACGTTTATTACAGTAAGTTTATTAAAGTGAGTTTATTAAAGTGAGTTTTTTTTATGAAGTTTATTAAAGCAGCCCCTCAGATTATTCATGTTACTGCTTCCATCGAGGTTCCTCTCCCTTCAGGGAATTTCTACAAATCTCCAGAGTTCTGCTGGAATTCTGGGGTCCTTTCCCTGTTCTCTCCTGGCCCAATCCATGGCAGGATGTGAGGAGACCCCACTGCTGCAGGTTTTATCAGCAGAACCCAGCAAAAAACCACGATTTTTTCACCCCACGTGTCAGACCCTGCCCTGAATCCAGCATTTTTCCAGGGCTGCAGATCAAAAAGCAGATCCAAGGATTCCTGGAATCATCTTTTGGTACAGCTGATAATTAATTAACTGTATAATCCTGAATCATCTTTTGGTAAAGTTGATAATTAATTAACTGTATAGTCCTGAATCATCTTTTGGTAAAGTTGATAATTAATTAACTGCATAATCCTGAATCATCTTTTGGTACAGTTGATAATTAATCTGGGAGCAGCTCTGGAAGGAGCAGGGGAGCTGGAGACTGAGTCAGGAAGGATCCCAAACCCTGCATGGTCCCAAATCCTGCAGGATCCAAAATCCTTGAGCTTCCCAAACCCTGCAGGATCCCAAACCCTGCAGGGTCCCAAATCCTGCAAGGTCCCAGATCCTGGAGGGTCCCAAATCCTGGAGGATCCCAAACCCTTGAGGGTCCCAAATCCTGGAGGATCCCAGATCCTGGAGGGTCCCAAATCCTGGAGGATCCCAGATCCTGGAGGGTCCCAAATCCTGGAGGATCCCAAACCCTTGAGGGTCCCAAACCCTGCAGGATCCCAAATTCTGCAGGGTCCCCAGTCTTGCATGGTCCCAAATCCTGGAGGATCTCAAACCCTTGAGCATCCCAAACCCTGCAGGGTCCCAAATCCTGCATGGTCCCAAACCCTGCAGGATCCAAAATCCTTGAGGATCCCAAACCCTGCAGGGTCCCAAGTCCTGCACGGTCCCAAACCCTTGAGCATCCCAAACCCTGCAGGATCCCAAACCCCCCCTACAGGATCCCAAACCCTGCAGGCCCCTTTTGCCCCACACTGCACCAGAGTGAGACACAGGAGGCATCACAAAGCCCCAAAACATTTGAATTTCTGGTTGTGAACGTTCCAGACACGGGAGGAACTCCAAGAGTGACCTCATGGAAATGTCTGCAGCCAGAAAAAAAAAAAAAACCAACAACAAAAAAAATCCACTTGGCCAGGCTTGGGAGGGAATTTTCTGCTCTCCAGGATGTTCTTGGGGCTTTTCTGAGCAGCCTCATCCAGCAGGGCTGACAGGGAGGTGACCTGGAGCAGCCACTGGGCTGGGATTGGTTTCCTCTTTCCTTCAAGGCTGTTCTGGGACAAAAAAAGGGATTTTTTTTGGTCTCCTGTTTTCCCCTTTAATCGTTGTCTTGCTCTGGAGGGGCTCAGCACCAGCACAGCTTTGCTGCTTCTTGGTGGGGTCGCTTTCCTCTCTCCTTCAAGGCTGTTCTAAGACAAAAAATTTGATTTTTTGGTCTCCTGTTTTCCCCTCAGCACCAACAAAGCTTTGCTGCTTCTTGGTGGGTTTTCCTCTCTCCTTCAAGGCTGTCCTGGGACAAAAAATTTTATTTTTGGTCTCCTGTTTTCCCCTCTTGCTCTGGAAGGCCTCAGCACCAGCACAGCTTTGCTGCTTCTTGGTGGGATGAATTCAGCTTCACCCTGGAGCTGCAGCACTGCTGGGAATTTTTTATCCCAAAAAAGCTTTTTGGGATAAAGCTCTGCCCCTGCCAGGACAGCCTGGGCTGTCTGCTGTGCTGCTGACACTGCAGGGAAATTCATTTTTGAATTAAATTGATATATTAAATGAATTTAATTCAAATTAAATGAATTAAATTCATTTAATATAGATAAAATATAAAATATATAAAGATATAAAATATAAAATATATAAAGATATAAAATATAAAATATATAAAGATATAAAATATAAAATATATAAAGATATAACATATAAGATATATTTTAAAATATATATAAAATATAAATATAAAATATAAAATATAAAATATAAAATATAAAATATAAAATATAAAATATAAAATATAAAATATAAAATATAAAATATAAAATACTCTGTGGAGTATTTTATATTTTTATATTTTATATTTTATATTTTATATTTTATATATATTAAATACCAACTGAAATATAATTTTTTTTTTTATTAAGGAGGCCGTAGCAAATAACTCTGGGTTTCTTTGCAGCCCTGCCAGGCTGAAGGATGTTTTCCTTTTAAGAGCAGTTGGATTAAACTACAGGTGAGCAAAAGGAACAGCAGCTCATATCAAATATCTGTACCCAGTGAGCAGACAGTGCCCTCAGGCAAAACCCTGTTATCCTCCAGCAGATCTCCCTTGCCTGGAACAGAACTTTCTTGTTTTTCTTCAGTCTTGTCAGAAAATGTCCGCTTGTTTTCCTCCTTTTATTTTTTTTTTCCCCTCCAGTTCATTTCCCCCTGTAACCACCCCTGGTTATTCCTCTGGGTGGTATCAGAGCAAACAGCGGGGGAAATCAATCAGAACATTGATTTTTAAAAATAAAATTAAAATGAAATCATCAGAAAGAACAAAAATTCTATTTTACCCTCACAGTGCTACCAAGTGGAGAGCAAGAGGTGGTTGTGCTGCAGGAGGGCTTTGAGACAGAACAAACTCCTCCAGGAGGGAATGGGCACAAACTTTATTTGTACAGAAAACTGGGAATGGCTCTAAAGGGGACAAAATGGCTCTAAAGGGGACAAAATGGTTCTAAAGGGGACAAAGGGGACAGCAGGCAGTGATGAGCAGGAACAACACCAAAAACAATACCACAAACAAGACCAAAAACAACACCAGAGAGGATTTGGAGGGATGAAGCTGCCCTGCCCACCCCACACCTGTCCCATGCTGTGTTTTCACTCTGTTGCAGATTTTTGGGATTTTTGGGATGAAGCACAGGGGATTTGGAAGGATGAAGCTGCCCTGCCCACCCCATACCTGTCCCACACTGTGTCTCCATTCCATTGCAGATTTTTTGAGATTTTTTGGGGATTTTTGGGATAAACTACAGGGTCAGTTTGGAGGATGAAGCTGCTCTGCCCACCCCATACCTGTCCCACACTGTGTTTTCACTCCATTACAAATTTTAGGATTTTTGGGATAAACCACAGGGTCAGTTTGGAGGATGAAGCTGCCCTGCCCACCCCACACCTGTCCCACGCTGTGTCTCCACTCCACTGCAGATTTTTGAGATTTTTTGGGGATTTTTGGGATAAAGCACAGTGTGCCCCGGCTGAGCAGCAGCAGCAGCAGCGGCAGCTCCCCAGGGCGGGCCGAGGAGGATGATGATGATGATGATGATGATGATGATGATGATGATGATGATGATGATGACGATGATGATGATGATGATGACGATGATGATGACGATGATGATGACGATGATGAGGCACAGGGAGGGGACGCCGCTGGTACTGCAGGGTCACACCCAGGCCTTGAGCTGGCGGCCCCTGGCGCAGCACGGAGCCCCCTCCCCAGCGTGGCAGCAGCGGCCCCCCTTGTACAGGGCCAGGCTGTAGGGCTGGAAGCAAACCAGGAGCTGCAGGCGCCGGGCCAGGCTGCAGTAGATGGCCATGGCCACCACCAGCAGGGGGGACATGATGACAAAGCCCAGGATGATGAGGGCAGAGGAGCTGTTGTCGTCCAGGATGCTCTTGCAGTAGCGGGCAGAGGAGTGCAGCACCTGCGGGGGGAGAGAGAGAGGCACAGCCAGGATCAGGACACGGGAAAGGAGCTCCAAAAAGTGACCTCAGCACTCTGGGCAGCTCCGGAAAGGTGGGGTTGGCTTTGGGTTTCTCTCCTCCAGAACCAGAGGACACAGCCTTGAGCTGCACCAAGGGAAATATAGGTTGGATATTGGGAAGAAGGTTTTTACAGAAAGGGAGATAAAGTATTTTACAGAAAAGGTGATAAAGTGACCTTGGCACTCTCCACAGCTCCTGAAAGGTGCCTGTGCTCAGCTGGGGCTGGGCTCTTTCTCCAGGCACTGACAGAACCAGAGGACACAGCCTCAAGCTGCACCAAGGGAAATATAGGTTGGATGTTGGGAAGAAGGTTTTTACAGAAAGGGAGATAAAGTGACCTTGTCACTCTCCACAGCTCCTGAAAGGTGCTTTTGGCCAGGTGGAGTTGGGCTCTTTCTCCAGGAAATTACAGAACCAGAGGACACAGCCTTAAGTTCCACCAAGGGAAATTTAGGTTGGATATTGGGAAGGAGTTTTTTACAGAAAGGGGGATAAAGTTTTTCACAGAAAGGTGATCAAGTTCTGGAATGGCTGCCCAGGGAGGTGCTGGAGTCACCATCCCTGGGTGCCAGGGTTGAGTTGAGGGGTTGGGGCTGGGTTGGACTCCATGGTTTTGAAGGTCTCTCCCAACCTGGGAATTCTGCATTTCTGTGAAAAGTCCCCCATTAACCCAACTCTGCCAGGGCCACCCCTCTCATGTGGCCTGGTGCTGACAGCAGTGGCCAAAACACCCCTGAGTTTCCAATGTTTTCATGGAAAAAGGAAAGATTTTCTTTTGCTCCTTCTCTCAGAGCTGAGCAATCTTCAGGTATGGTCTGTGACAGAAATCACATCTTAATCAAGCTTTCAATTCTCCCTGTGAGACAGGAGCACTGCACACTGACCCTGGAGCAGGAAACACTCATTTTATTCAGTCATCCAATAGCACTGGAGAGGCACAAACCAAATAAAAAAACCTCCTGGTGCTACACTGGTGTGGGTGGCACAACACTGGGAAGAACAAAAAATAAATAAATAAAATAATATCTATATATTTTTATTAAAAATATATTATATTCTAAATTTATATAATACATATCTTTTTATAGAAATAAAATAAATATAAATTATATATAAATATATAAATAAAAATACAGTAATCTGTTAGATTCTGCACAAAGCAAATCCAAAAAACCTTCTGGTGCTACAGTGGTGTGGCAATAAAAATAAATATAAATTGTATATCAATATATAAATAAAATAGAATATAAATTATATGTCAATATAGAAATAAATATATATCAATATATTGATAAAAAGAAATAAAAATACAGAAATCTGTTAGATTCTGCACAAAGCAAATCCAAAAATCCTCCTAGTGCTAAACTGGTGTGAGTGGCACAACGCTGGGAAGAACAAAAAAAAAAAAAAAAAAAAAAAAAAATCTACATAAATTTATAATATATATTATACTATAAATTTATATAATATATATCTTTTTATGTAAATAAAAATAAATATAAATGATATACACATCTACAAAACAAAATAAATGAAAATACAGAAATCTGTTCTATTCTGCAGACAGATGCTGGCCATCCCGTGGCTCTCCAGACCCCTTTGTGCTCTGCTCTCTGTGTACACTCATTTCTGCCTGAAAAAGCTGCCAGAAATGACCACTTGCAAAGAAAACCTCTCTGGGCCTGGCTGAGTGCTGTTCAGAGCCCTCCTTTGATGCTGGCAGCAGCAGAGCTGAGCCGAGCACTCGCTTGTTCTGCACTCCAAATGCTGCAGGCAGCCTCTGACTTTATTCTTCTCTCTTTTCAGCAGTGAAAGGAACACAATCACGCTAAAAACCAACAATAAATCCACCTAATGGAGCTGCAGTGCAGAAAGCAGCCCCTGGCTGCTGGGGAGCCACTCAAAAACCATGGCCCAAAGACAGGGACTGCTCTGGGGAAGCCACAATCCCTTGCTATGATTGCGTTAAGGGAAAAGCTGAGTTTAAAAAGCTCCTCACAGCTTCCAGCAGCTTTCACTTCTGGTGCACTTGGCTGCACTCAAAGAACATTCTGCATCTCCTCAAAGCCTTGGAGTGTGTGTGCAAAGGAGAACTCGAGGTTTTCCAAGGTGAGGGAAGCTGGAAGGGGCAGTTCTGGGAGGTTTTTTTCCCATTTTCAGTCCAATTTGCAGGCCCTGTTTATGACTTATGAAAAAGGCACATTGAGCTGGTCTAACAGCCCATGCCTGCAAGGAAAACAGGGAATTGCTTTTTCACATCCACCCTTGGTCAGCTGATCCCAAAACTGTTTAAAGGAATATACCAAGAAGGGATTGGTAAATAAGGAAATGATGCAATGCAGATGGCAGCAAACAGAGCCTGGATGGACAAAGGAGGCTCATTTGTGCTGTGAGGAATGCACAGAATGTTTGGGAGCAGCAATGTTAGACTGGCATGAGAAGGGGATTATCAATTCTGTCAGATTTTACTAATCCTAATTAGGCAGATCCTAAATTTACTTCAACAGAAAGCAGCAAACCCTTCCAGAGCCCAGGAAGGGCTGCGAGCTCTGGAGCTCAGGTTGGCAGCTCTCAGTGACAGAAATCCCAGGGAAGAGAGAAATAATTGTGAAATTAAAATGCAAACAGCAATTCCACCATGGCAGGGAGTGTGTTCACCTCACCTGGCACCTCCGCTTGGGGGACTGAACTCCATTGCCCAATTTCCATGGGGACACAACTCCATTGCCCAATTTCCCACAATACCTGTCCTTGTCAGCCCTGACTCTTCACACAGGGAAAAATCTGTGCCCAAAGCCAAAACCTGGGGAGTTTTTCCTGTCCTTTCCAGGCACTGCTCACCTGGGGCTCAGAGGAACCCTCAGGTGTGGCCCTGCCCTTGAGGAGTGGCACCTACCTGGGAGTGGCACTGGAAGCCAAAGTAAACCACCACGATGGTCGGAAGGAGCACGACGGTGAAAATAACAAACATCAGGAGCAAATTCAGGAGGAAAACCAGGGAGTTCATGGCTCCTATCAGCAGGGTCCAGGCCAGGCAGCAGCAGGGGCTGCGGGGCTGCCGGGGCAGGAGCTGCTCATCCATGTCATACGGGGGGAGCCCAGGGATCATCCGCGATTTTTCCGACAGGATTTCTGCTCCAAAGTCCTCAGGCTCCTGGCCAGGCATCCTTCAAGGAGATCCACCAACCCACACTCTTATCCAAAAGTATTTCCTTGCTTTTGGTCCAGCAGAGCTGGGAAGGAGCTTGCAAAGGTTTCTCCTGTCTCCTCCACGCGTGGCCAGGAGCTCTCAGCCAGAGATCATCGTGGAGCAGCAAGGAAAGGTCTCCCTGCTCCCCCAGCACCTGCTCAGCACAATTTGCTTCTTTCAGATGCTTCTCCCAGCCTCAGCCCCAAAGCAGATCTGCTGGAAGTTTGGCAGCAGCTTTTATTTTGGTTTAGAATCCCGAGTCCTGCTGAATTTGCTGTTGTTTTTCCCAGGATTACGGTCCCAAGAGGTCCCAAAGGGTTGCTGTGGTAGCTGTGATGGGCTGCTCAGTGGGCTTTGGTACCCCCCTCCACCTTCCAGCTCAGCTGGGTGGTCAGGATGTCAGGCTTAAGGTCAGGATTTCAGGTGTTCAGAATATCAGGCTTAGATGTTCAGAATATCAGGCTTAGATTCAGGATTCAGGAGTTCAGAATATCAGGCTTAGATTCAGGATTCAGGCTCAGGTGTTCAGAATATCAGGCTTAGGTTCAGGATGTCAAGCTTAGATGTTCAGCAAATCAGGCTTAGGTGCTCAGAATATTAGGTTTAGTTGCTCAGAATATCAGACTTCGATGTTCAGGATATCAGGCTCAGGTGTTCAGAATATCAGGCTTAAGTTCAGGATATCAGGCTCAGGTGTTCAGCAGATCAGGCTTGGGTGTTCAGAATATCAGGTTTAGGTGTTCAGAATATCAGACTTCGATGTTCAGGATTTCAGGCTCAGGTATTCAGAATATCAGGCTTAAGTTCACGATGTCAGGCTCAGGTGTTCAGCAGATCAGGCTTGGGTGTTCAGAATATCAGGTTTAGGTGCTCAGAATATCAGGTTTAGGTGTTCAGAATATCAGACTTCGATGTTCAGGATTTCAGGCTCAGGTGTTCAGAATATCAGGCTTAGATGCTCAGGATGTCAGGCTTAAATTCAGAATATCAGGCTTAGATGCTCAGGATGTCAGGCTCAGATGTTCAGCAGATCAGGTGCTCAGAATTCCAGGTTTAGGTGCTCAGAATTCCAGGTTTAGGTGCTCAGAATACCAGGTTTAGGTGCTCAGAATTCCAGGTTTAGGTGTGCAGAATACCAGGTTTAGGCACCCCCAGGCAGTTCCTTGTCTTCAAATCACCTTTCCATGCTCTTCAGGCAGGTATTGCTGCCCAAGCCTCACCCCAAGGAGCTGAGCAGTGCCGAGGAAGGGCAGGAGCCGTGTCCCAGGCTCTGAGCCCTGCTGCCCTCGCCGTGCACAGAGATGGGAGCAGTGTGTGGTGCTGTCACTGCAGCCACAGCCACTCACACCCAGCACTGTGGTCCCTTCTGAGCTCAGCTTTGCAAGGCTGCTGTGTTTACAGAGCAGCCTCAGTGCTCTCTGTGCTGGCCAATCCTTCCAACCATCCATCCCCGGGTCAAGATGGTCCCTCTCCAACTTTAATCATTCTGCCTCTGATTCATTTTCTAAAATTCCTCTCTAGATTAAAAAATAAAAAAAAAATAAACCTTAGAGAAATTGATAATAATCACTGTATTCCTCAGAAATCATCTGTCCCCTGCAGTCATCTGTTATTGTTTGCAGAACATATTGATATTCTCATAGAAGAGGCACAGCAATTATCAATTATTTCATCTCCTTCATAAGATCAATATTATTTAAGAATTTCAGTGCCATCTCCATGCCTGTGTAGCCTCCAAGATACAGTGGCAGTAATAAGAGAGAGATATTAAAAAATACAGATAGAAACAAGCTCTGAAGCAGACAGCAGAGTGTGACAAGTCCATTTCCATCCTGTTCCTTCCCTGCACTCCAGGGCTGGATGGCTCCCAGGGGAGATTGCAGGGCAGCAGCCTCCACTCAAGCTGCAAAATGTGAAATCTCTTCTCAGATCTGTCCAGACATCCCAGGGGAAATAACTGCTGGATCCATCCTGTTTTCAGGGCTGCACAGGCCAGAGATAGCGTTAATAATAAAATCTGGAGCTGTGCAGGAAACCATAAATGTGACAAGTGGTAGGGAGCTCTGGGAGCCTCAGTGGTTCCTCTGCCTGTCTAAATTCTGGTTAGATTTAAAGACATAATATTTTTCAAACTTGAAGTGGAAAAAAAGGAGTCACACAAACAGAAAGAACCCAAACTCAAAACTATAGGAAGAGAAATCAATTTTAGGCTTAAACCGTGGAAAGATTAACTCAGTGCTGGGCAGCTAAAAATCCTACATCTGCTTTTACCATCTGCTGGTGATGGCACAGGGGTGTGGTGAAATACAATTTAAGCATTCATAAAAGTGCCAAAAATTCTAAGAAGCTTTGCTAAATCCAGGGAAACTTTCCAAAGTTCTTTTGCTGTCATGAAAATGTATTTTAACCTTTTCAGGGATGTCTGAAAATTGTGTTCTGTACATTTATTTTCTACTGGTTCTTGTAATAACCAAGTGAACTTTGTGTCAGACAAACCTCAGCGATATTGAGAAAGATTTCTCTGAAATTTCCACATTCTTGACAAGAACTTTCCCAGAAGTGGGGAAGATCTTGATGATTGATGATGAAGCAGTTTATAACAGGAGCATGATTGCTCTGAGATGCTGGAAGTGGTGATGATTTTTAAAAAAATCCACCAGTTCTCTGACGCTGAGACTGCTGCTCCCATGGAATCATTTTCTGGCAGCACCATCTTGTGGTTTGCACAGCCCATAAATTTTCAATTGATGTCTCCCATTCTCTAACCCTAACCCTTGCAGGATGCTCTAAGGCTTGTTATCCACGATGGAATCCTTCCAGCCACTGAAAACAACACCAAATCTGCTCACACTGGTGGCTGGAGTACTGCTGGGGATACAAACCCCCAAATCCCTCACTGAGCTATGGGAATGCACACTCCAATCAGCCCAGCTCCTTTTTCCAGGGGATTTTGGTACAACCACAGTGTGTGTGCCTGCTCCCAGCTGAGCTGTGGGTTTGGGCTGCCTTGGGTCACACCTCAGGCAGGTGATGAGGGCGTTGTGGTCACATCAGAGGGCTGGGATCACCTAAAAGTTCTTCAGCCAGAGGGTGAAGGTTTCTGGTGACCTGAGGGAACGGCTGGAGCTGTGTCAGGGGAGGTTTAGGTTGGATTTTGGGAAAGGTTTTTCCCCCAGAGAGTTCTGGGGCACTCCCCAGGCTCCCCAGGGAATGAGAGCTCCAGGAGGGTTTGGACAGCACTCCCAGGGATGCACAGAGTGGGATTTTGGGGTGTCCGTGCAGGGCCAGGGGCTGGGCTGGATGATCCCTGTGGGTCCTTTCCTACTCAGGATATTCCTTGATTCCACGGCTGTCCTCAGGCTGGGGCAGGGGATGCCCAGCACGGGGAAAAGCCACTGTGCTGTGGGAGAGGAGCCGGGGGAGCTGGAAAAGCCGGGGAAGGACCGGGAAAAGGGGCCAGGAAAAGGGTGGAGGACAGGGGAAGGACCGGAGGAAGGGCAAGGGGAAGATCGGGAGAAGAACTGGAGAAGGGCTGGAAGAACGACCGGGAAGGCTCGGGGGATGGACCGGGGGAAGGGCTGGAGGAAGAACCGGAGAAAGGACCTGGGGAAAGGCTGGAAGAAGGACTGGAGGAAGGTCCGGGAAGGCTCAGGGGAAAGGATCAGAGGGAGAACCGGGAAGGGTCGGGGGTAGAACCGGAGGAAGGATCAAAGGAAGAACCGGGGGAAGGACTGGAAAAAGGACCGGGAAGGCTGGGGGACAGGATCAGAGGAAGAACCGGGGGAAGGTCCGAAGGAAGCTCCGGGAAGGCTGGGGGACAGGATCAGAGGAAGCAGCGGGGGCAGGATCAGAGGAAGCTCCGCCACACTCGAGGGCCGGCTGTGGGGAAGCCTGGCGGCCAGGCTCTGAGGCAAGCTCAGGGAGGGCCGGGCAGGTCGGTGCCGCCCCGGAAGGAAAGCAGGCAGGCGCAGAGGCAGGCAGGAAGGGAGAAAGGAAGGAAAGCAGGCAGGCAGGGAGGGAGAAAGGAAGGAAAGCAGGCAGGCAGGCACCGTGCCGCAGCCATGGTGGTGCTGAGCGCGGCGCGCTGGGTGCGCAGCCGCCTCTCGGATCGCTTCTGGAGGGTGCAGGAGGTCCTCAAGTACGCGCGGGTGAGTGCGGGGTCCCCGGCGCTGTCCCCGGCGCTGTCCCCGCATCCCCCGGCACTGCCGTGTGCCCCGGGCACGGTCCCGGAGCCGGGAATGCCCCGTCCCTGCGGTGCTGGTCGGGCTTTGGAGCAGCCGGAGGGGTCCCTGCCCATGCAGGGCTGGCACCGGGTGCGCTCGGAGCTCCCTTTCCCACCCGAACCGTTCTGGGCTTTCCTCGTGCTGTAAAGTGAGCTGTGTTTCGCTAAATACAGCTGGGCTGGTTGTGTTTCCTTTTGAGTGTTTTTTCTTTGTTTGTTTTACTGGGCAAAGAAAAAATTAACCTTGTTCTCAAGGACTTCTGCCAGAGTGCAAGCTGCTGTGCCGAGGCTAGGGATGAACCTTTCTCAAGGGCATCCTAAGCACTATGATAAAATTCTTAAAATTACATCTTGCTGTAATACTGAGATAGAAAGTGTTGATAAAAGATACAATATTTTGGTTTTGCACCAGTTATTTCTGGTGTAGTGCTGGCTGCTTTTTCCCTGTGTTGCGTTAGATGGATGCACAAATTTAATTTTTTTTTTCTTTTTGATAAATGTTCCTGCCCCATCCCTGTGTTCATACAGACACAACAGAGGGGAGCTCAGGAATGAGAATAAATGTGAATTCAGTGTTGGGTGAAAGCACTGCCCATGATTTTGTAATTGCCTTTCCCACAGAAGCACAGCCTGAAGTCAGGCCTGGTTTTGCCTCTGCTAAACTGAGATTTTTCCACCCTGCTCCACCTCCTCAGCTTCAGATTTTTCATGAAAAAAATTATATTTCCATGCTATTATATTCCATATGATATTATATTCCACATATTTCCACGATAAAAAGAATATTTTCATTATATGCCAACTGAAGGCTTAGGGCGTGAACCCTCAGGCCTTCACCCTTTGTGAAGGGTTCAGCGATTCTTATTACGCAGAACTGAGAATGGAAATGAGCTTTATTAGTGTTATATATTTAAATTTAATTAAATAAGAGCATTCTGGGGTTTTTTTTGCAGCATTTTCGTGGCAGGAAGAACCGCTGCTACAAGCTGGCAGTGAGGAGCGTCCGCAGGGCTTTCGTCAAGTCCACCAAGGCCAGGAGGGAGAAGAAGAGATTCCTCAGAGCGGTAAAGAGCAAAATGTTGGGTGGAAACATCAAAATGGGAGCCAGGCAGGAGTGAAACAGCTGCTTTTCTTACTCTGGGGGGGTTTCTTTTAAAACAATGAGTGAAAAGTTGGAGTTCAAAGCAGCATTTTCTTGTGGGTCCCTTCCAGCTCAGGATATTCCGTGAAAATATTATAATTTATATTTAATAAGTGTGAGCAGACCAGCGTGGCAAAGGGTTTATTTTAAAGTGTTTTATCATGCAATATATTGATTTTTATACCTTCAGCTCTGGATCACAAGGATTGAAGCAGCTTCCCTTGAACATGGTTTGAAGTACCCAGCCTTCATAAGCAACCTGGCCAAGGTAAGGATGTGGTTTGGAGGATAATTACTTACTAATTAGAGTGATGAAAGGCTTGTGAAAGCAGTTTCATCCACTTCAGGAATGAAGTTCTGCCCTAAACTATTTTTCTTCCCTTTTATCCTGGTGAACATTGTGGCTTTACCTCATGTTCTGTCCCCAAAAGTTACGAGATTTTTTAAATGCTTTTTTGTGGGCATTCAGTGACAGCTGCTTTTCCTTCTACTTCAAGAAATTTAAAAGTACAAAGCTTGTGTGGGCAAAAAACCCAAAAACCTAAGAAATCCTTATTCTTTTCATTATAATTGTGATTTGGTGAGCGTGGAGAATGCAGAAACTTGGTGCCATTGTCCCTTGGTTTTAAAACATGCTGGGAATTTGTTTCAGTTTGGTGATTCTGTTTTAATTTGTTTGAGCCGAAATAGATGCTATGGATTAACCTGACCTTGAGGCAAAACTGGAGATTTTTCTTCAGTTCTTGGTTTCTACCAGAAAAACTTCAGAGACAGTCAGAAAATAATTTTTACATGGTGGATTAATGAGATATCCATGGCCAGGGAGTGTCTGGCAGTCTTTAAAAGCTCCAAATTGCACAGGGTAGAAAAAAGTTAATCTGCTTTAAGACTCAGGTCTTAAGGCTTTAGTGTGTTTAATCATACTTAATGAAGGGTGTTTATATAAACAGTAAAGAGTGTTCATTATATTTAATAAAGGGTGTTCATTATATTTAATACATTTAATTTTATTTAATAATAAAGTTTTACTATATTTAATAAAGTCTATGTAACTTAAATATATTTAAAAATAAGCATTAGTGTTTGTTCCTAAAAATCACAGTCCTTAACCAACAATTTTTTTCTTGCCTTTAGTCGCAGGTGGAGCTGAACAGGAAAGTTCTGGCTGACTTGGCCATTTATGAGCCAAAGACATTCAAATCCCTGGCAGCTTTGGCCCAGAGGAGGAGACAGGAAGGGTTCCTGGCTGCCCTGGGAGATGGAAAAGAACCAGAGGGGATATTTTCACGTATTGTGCACCACCACTATTGATATCAGAGCCTGTGTGTATGTTTTAGGAGCAGGGATTTGATTGTGAAGCAAACCTGTTGTGTGACTGCTGCTGAAAAATGGAAAATGTGGAACAAATCCTCTGAGGATCGTGTGCGTGTGAAGCTTCTCCTTGATGGCTTTTTCCCTGTGTTGTTGTCACTGAAACCTGTTAAATTAAAAGAACACTTCAAGGTTAGCGGTCAGGCCATACAGTGGCTTAATAAAGGTATTTTTTTGGTAACTGCTAGTAGAAAATAAACTTAATTTGTGTGGTGAATTCTGAATGGAGAGAACACTGGGATGGGAGGGAATGTTGACCCTCACAAGTGGGGCCTGGGAGTTAAGGATACACATAGTTTGTACTTCTAAAGATTTAATAAAGAGATTTTTATTGAAAACTGCTATGGGGAAACAATTTGTGTTAATTCTGGCACTTCATTGGGAAAATACAGCCGGGGGATGGAGGGAGGGCAGGATGTTCACCCTCACACACAGCCCCTGTGTTAAGGACACACATAAGAACTTATAAAGGTAATTTTAAGAACTTTATCAGAACTTATAAAGGTAATTTTTTGGTAATTGCTGTGGAGAAACAATTTTTGTGGTGAGTTCTGGCAATGCACAGCAAAAAACAGCCCAGACTGTGAGGGAGATATCAGCCCTCAGGCATGAACCTCGACAATCCTCAGGCGAAGGACAAACATAGCCTGTTCTGTTAAGGACTTAATATTAAACATATTTTTGGTACAACATTTTGTTGGTAACTGCCAGAGGGAAACAATTTTTCTGGTGAAATTCTAGTGCTGCACGGGGAAAACCCAACCAGGGTGGGGAGCGGCATGTTGGCCCTCACACACGAACCTCGGCAGGCCCCAAGATAAGGACACACATTGTGTAGTTTTTTATGGAGTTAACAAATATATTTAACTCGTGTGGAGTTTTAGGGAGTTAACAAAGTGTGGATAGTGTGGATTTTTAGGGAGTTAACAAAGATATTTAACTCGGTGAGCGCTTAGTGTGGTTTTATAGGGAGTTAGCAAAGATATTAAACTCGGTGAGCGCATAGTGTGGTGTTTAACGGAGTTAACAAAGATCTTAAACTCGGTGAGCGCTGCGCTCCAGCCCCTAACGCCCGTCCCGGGGCGGCCCCGGCTCTGAGGGTCCTGAGGGCCCCGCCCTCTCCGGATTCCCGGCCGCTGCGTCACCGCGCCGCGCGCGGCCCGGGCGGCGTCCTGCGTCACGGCCCCTCAGCCAATCAGCGGCCGCGGCACCGCCGCGCTCCGCCAATCAGCGTCGGGCGGATGCTGGGGGGGAAGGAGACGGAGCGCGGAGCCAGCGAGGCGGCGGCGGCACAAAATGGCGGCGGCGGCGGCAGCAGCGGGCGGTGGCCCCGCGGGCCCTCCGGCGGCCGGCGCGGCTCCCGCCCCGGTACCGGGTCCCGGCGCGGTGCTGATCGGTGACCGGCTGTATTCGGGCGTGCTGATTACGCTGGAGAACTGCCTACTGCCCGAGCACACGCTGCGCTTCACGCCGTCCATGAGCAGCGGCCTAGACCCCGACACCGAGACCGAGCTGCGCGTCACCGGCTGCGAGCTCATCCAGGCGGCCGGGATCCTGCTGCGGCTGCCGCAGGTGGGGCTGGGCGCGGGCAGGGATGGGGCCAAGACTCAACAGGGGCTAGGCTGGGCTCTTCTTTGTGCGATTTCCCGGTTACCGGCCGGGCAGGCCCCGGGGCCTCCCCGCGGTTACCGGCCGGGCAGGCCGCGGGGCCGCCCGGTGTGCGGGGTTCGTTCGGGGCCGCCCGGTGCTCGGGGGTCGTTCCGGGCCGTTCCGGGCCGCTGGCTGCCGGAAGCCGGTGATGTCAGCGCCGCCCCTGCCGCCTCCGCGTGGGGATTGTGCAAAGGCGGATTTCCTAAGGCTCCTTTGCAGCCCTGGTGACCTCAGCGAGGTTTTTGTTTCCACGCAGAACTTCAGGCCAAACAGAGCCTCGTTGCTCTCTGAGCGTAAAACTTTCCAGGCTACGGAGCCTTAGTATATTCAAATGTATGCAAATCATGACGCGATTAGAGTGCTCCTCATTTTCCACGCCCAAAAAGCAAATATTTTTCTGACGTACTTTCATAACTTTGAATTATATTGGATTCTTGGATTTTTCTTGGTTTTCATTATTAATTTAATAACTTAGAGCATATTTTTCACATTTTTTATAAAAGAAAGTTGGGGTTTGCTGTCTGCATTTGACTTGTAGGCAGTATTTAAGGCATTGCTAACATTTTGGGCAACTTGATTACTTTAGCAATTCTAGGTTTCTTTAGATACCATTAAGCTTCCTCCTATCTTCTAGATCTTAAATCTATTAAAAATTCTCTTTGGAATTGGTAATTTTGTTCATGGCTGCTGTGATTATCTCTTTTTTTAGGTGGCTATGGCTACAGGACAGGTGCTATTCCAGCGTTTCTTTTATACCAAGTCTTTTGTGAAGCATTCCATGGAGGTAAGAGGGCATTAAATGACATTTGTTGCCATATTTATCTTCTGATCTCTCTTGGCAAGCTGTTATCTGAGATGTGATCAGTGTTAGGAACTAGTCTGGAGTTTTATAGTTATAGAGAAACATGATTTTACAAAGCTATTTAATAGTGATTTTTGTCAAATATTTGGTATTTTCTTGTTTTACCATGTTCTTTCCCCCTCCTTAAGCTTTTGTAGGAGCTCAGTTCCTGAAGTGGAAATGAAATATAGAAAATATTCTATTTTGTGCTCATTTTTCAGCACGTTTCCATGGCCTGTGTCCATCTGGCATCCAAAATTGAGGAAGCCCCCAGACGCATTCGGGACGTGATCAATGTGTTCCATCGCCTCAGACACCTGAGGGAGAAAAAGTAAGCTGAGAATTCAGAATTATCTGAACTATCTGTGTTGTATTTAAATTATTAAACTTCACAACAGCATCATTCCCTGTTTCATAAAGCAGGGATAATTTCAGAGTGATCTCATGAAGTGAGCTGACCTGTTTTAATGCATCAATAGTTTTGATGTTCTAAATAATGATTTTTTATTATTATTTTTACATAACTCAACCTGAGTTTTCTTAAGGGTTAAGATGATAATCTTGTGAGTTTGACCTTGTCTTGCAGAAAACCTGTGCCTCTAATATTGGATCAAGAATATGTGAACTTGAAGAATCAGATAATTAAGGCAGAAAGAAGAGTGTTGAAGGAGTTGGGATTTTGTGTTCACGTGAAGCACCCTCATAAGGTTTGTACTTCATAAATTCACTCCATAACCAAGGTTTTGTGTTCTGTAAAGCTTTGAGGAGGCTGCCTGGGAGCTCTGTGGACTGCACATGATGATCAGTGAACTCAGTGAGATTTAGTTTCTTACCATCCTGATGTTTTCTTTCTCATTTAAGAGACTCTTACTAATTGGTCTCGTATCACTGCTGAGTGACGGCGAGGTGGATGCAGGTGCTCATTATTCCTGGAAGGCAGATTGGATCAGTAGGTAGCTGTGGTGGTAGAAAACATCACCTCAATTTAGATTCCCCCAAGCAGGGAGGAGTTTGGAGGCCTGGGCTTGTCGTGGTCACTCCTGCTGGGAACGTGCTGAGGTATTAAAGATCTGGGAGCCACTTTGGAGTGTGTTAAAACCACGCTCAGGCTGGGCTAGAACTGAGGCAAGGCTCAATAGAGAAGTAACAAGTGTCAGAGTGGATGATACTTGAAAGATACAATTGCCTCAAATGTTTAAATTGTGCCTGAAGTGGTAAAAGAACTTGTATTTCTGTGCCAGCACAATTTGGGCTCTTGCTCTTTTCTCCTCTAAAAACTCCTGTTCAGAGCTGCCTTTTTGAGCTTCTTGACATTCAGAATTTCCTTTTGTCACCCACCCCAGAGGGCAGCTGTAGTTTGTTTTTTGGGGTGAATTCTGCCATTATCCTTCCTCTCTGCAGCCTTGTTTTCCTTCCAAACTTGAGGAAAACCCCTCAGAGCTGAACAAACCCTGGCACAGTATTAGATCTGTTCTCTGCAAGCACTGCCAACTTCCCTCACTGCTGATTGCACCAGGCTGCAGCTAAAACAAGGCTTTGTGAGGCTTGTAGGAGAACAAAATCCATCCACAAAATCCCTCAATGAAAATCCATCCACAAAATCCCTCAATGAAAATCCATCCACAAAATCCCTAAACCAAACCCAGGTGTGGAGCCAAGGCCTGGCTGAGTAGCAGGACAGAAGGGCTCAGAAGGTCAGAGCTGGTGTGGATAAACACTGGGGATGGTGCAAACACTTGATGTGGAGTGTTTTAGGCCTTGAAAGAGGATCACAGATGCCTCATGGATGTCCCTCTGAAGTAAGCAGGTGGCTCTCCAGATGCTGGTTAATAACTCAATGACCCATATCTTCCAGATAATCGTTATGTACCTTCAGGTATTAGAATGTGAACGTAACCAACACCTGGTCCAGACCTCATGGTAAGTTGATTTTCTTTGTTCTAAGAGACCAGAAGGGGCAGTAGCAGAAATATGTCACTTGAGGCACTGGGCAGGATTGCTCAGCAGTGCTTGGGGCCACCCCAGACAGCTCCACTGTCCTTGGTGTGCCCCAAAGTACTTCCCAAAAGTTGAGCGGCCTCTTAAGTTCGAGGCAGTGTTTTAATGGTAAGGTAGCTTTCCACCCTGACTCCTCACTTCCCTCCTCTCTGCTCTCACTTTCCAACTGAAGGGAAAAGCTTGGGTGGGTTTAGAGTTGTTCCCTTGGGGGTTTTCTTCAGGGAAAACTTGGGTGTAATTCCAGTTTGTTCCCAGTGCTGGGAAATGGCTTTTCCCAGGGCCTGAGTTTGATTTCAGGTGTATCTAAAGCTCAGCACAGATAAATTTCTGTTATCTATGTGGATAAAGCAAGATGTCAGCTTCTAAGAGTGGATAGATGCATAGCCTGGATTCATATTTGCCTAGAAATGTTCTCTGCCTTATTGCTCTCATTTAATAAATATTTACTCGGGGGTGGGAAGCTTCTGTAAAATTCCACGTCTTAAACTTTACCAAATAATACTTTTTTAACAATAAAAAAAACCAACAAAAAACCACCTTTAGTGAATCCAAAGACCATATTTCTGCTGACTGAACTGTCTGGTACTGTGAGCTGTGTGTAGAGAACCAGTTTTGACTTTTCTTTTCTGTACTCTTTTGATCAAAGGGTAGCCTCTGAGGGTAAGTGACTAAGACTTCTCCTCTGCTGCCCATGGTGCAGGGATAGCTGCCGTCTTCAGTCAACCCAAAGCTCTCCAAAGAGAAGGCTGGCTCTAGACAGGTGGTATATACATGATAGTAGAGTAACTGGCCAACTGCTTCTTGTGCTTCTATTTTTATTTTTTTTTTTATTTTTACTCTGCATTTTTTGATTGTTTGTATATTTGATAACCTGAGCGTTGAAGTTCTGAATGAATTTTTTTTTTTTAAATGTTCTATTTCTCTTTAACTGTTATAAATGTGGTGTGTTGCTTATATGATAAAGTGAATTAAGGTGGGGTTTAAAGCTTTAAAAGGGATGAATTTACAACAAAAAAAATGAATAGTTTGAAAGATACAATTATCTCAAATGTTTAAATGAAAAAACCAGTACGTGTGTGAAGCTTGGAGACAAAATGTGATATTTAGAGACACTTCCCAGAAGCATTGCATGGAGCAGTGGAATGGGATTTTGGACTGCCAGGAATGTGCTGGTTGTGGAAGGAGGGGAGGGGAAGGGCAGGGAGGGAATGACCCCAGCTGGGAGAGGGGTCAGGTGTTACAATAACACATCTGTGTGCTCGTGTTTGGTGCTTCCAGTACCCAAAAACTGCTGGGTATCCAGTGTCATTGGTTTTTGAAATGTGCATTTTTCCAACATGACCTTTTTCTTAAGCTATTGTGACAAGGATTCATTTCCTCCTGTGTCTGACTGAGCCCACAGGGAAGATGTGCAGAGGCCAAACTTGGAAGCTGGTGTGGTTCTCAATTTGGCAAGTCAGAAATAAAAAAGCTTTGTAGCTTCCAGATGTTCAAAGTCAACCTTGCCTTTAGAATTCCTTTGGCCAAAAGGTTTGTGCTCTCTTTGTAGTGGGACAGCAGCAAGTTTAGGAGTTCCTTTCTCCCCCAAAGATGAGCTGATGGCCAGTGTTGCTTTTTTGGGGCAGCAGTTGCTGTTTGTGTAAAGAAGAATTGAGGACAGGTGGGAGTTGGAAACTCCTGGGATTCCAATCCCTCCTCTCTGTCCTTGTAAACCTTGCAGGTGCCTGTGGTCTCTGCTTTGGATACCTTGGGGGTCAGTGAATCCTTGTATGCTGGGTACCCACATGGTTAATTATTATTTAAAGTATTATTTTAAGGACTTTTATGATGTCTGGTTTTAGTTTTTCTCATCTGATATTTTATTGACATATGTGCTCTCAAGCCTAGATCTTCTAAAGCACATCAGCTGACAGATTCACAGGAATTGACTTTGTGTATTTAAGATTTAACAACAAATAATGCTTAATTGTACTGACTGGAATATGTGCAATATTTTACAGTTTTCTCATTCTGTGAATATTCATTTTAAGCAACCTTACTGAAATGGGACAATTTGGAAACCTTATTTCATGTGCCAAAGAGGAGATCTGCCTGAATTCTGACTGTTCTCCTGAACTGATCTTCCCAAACACCCTGATTTCTCCTATGGCTGACTTTTTGCATCAAAAAGAATTCAGCTCTGGATGGAAATGGACCCTTAAACCCCCCTGGGAGTTGAGCTGTGCTGAAGAGGACTGGATTTCATGGGAGAACTGCTCCAGGAGCTGCAGCTTTTACCACACACCTGGTTCTGCCCTATTGCAGGGGCACATGTGAACCTAAAATTCTATATCTGAGTATTTCTGAGCACACTGAATGTTGTCTTGGTGAAAAGAACTTGTTTATTGCATGAGAGCAGGCCAGTAGAGATCCAGCAGCAAAAGTGAAGTTAAAATTGGTTCTCTTCTCACCACTGAATTTTCAGCAGTCAGACTTTGTTTCTGTCACACATCCCTCCCCTTGAGGGATTTAATTTTAGTTATTTCTTTGATTTTTTTTCTTGTAGTAAAATCATTCAGCTTCTCTTTAGATTTACAGGAATATAATGTTGAAGTCTAGTAACTGAATGCAGAAAGAAATAGCCCTTGTAGAAGTAAAACCAAGTCAAAAAACCCAAAACCAGAGCCCCAAGGAGCTTTGCAGTGCTTTGCAACCTCCTGCTCTCCTGTTTTTCAGGAACTACATGAACGACAGCCTGAGAACTGATGTGTTTGTGAGGTTCCAGCCAGAGAGCATTGCCTGTGCCTGCATTTACCTGGCAGCCAGGACACTGGAGGTGAGCCACACTTCCATGGATTTGGGGTTTTTTTTCAAGTCTTTTTAACAGGAGGAGAAAATCTGAGCTTTGTCTGTGTCTCCCTTTCAGATCCCTCTTCCAAATCGCCCGCATTGGTTTTTACTGTTTGGAGCAACAGAGGAAGAAATTCAAGAAATCTGCTTAAAAATCTTGCAGCTCTACACGAGGAAAAAGGTTTGGTTCTTTTTCATGTTGGGAGCCCTCAGTGAAGGCTGCAGCTCAGAGCAGGAGTTGGGAAATTTTGAGCTCTTTTAAAACCACAGCTGGAAGTGAACAAAGAGCAGTCACTGCCTGGGACTCTTTGGATTCTCATTCCCCTCCCTGGGAGTGGGTAAGCAGGAAATTCAGCTCTCACAAGCAGTGCTCCTGTGTTCACAGGTGGATTTATCTGATCTGGAAAGTAAAATAGAAAAGAAGAAATTGGCTATTGAAGAGGCAAAAGCACAAGCTAAAGGTCTGGTACCTGAGGGAGTTCCGAGCTTGGATAACACATCGGGATTTTCCCCTATCCCAAAAAATGGTAAATAGTGGATAACTCATTTTTACTAACTCTTTTCACATCTTTCATGTATATTTACCCTTTTGGGAAGCTTTTACAAGCGTGGTTTGGGGTTTGTTGGGGATTTTTGTAAGATGGCTCCTAACACCACTCAACTGGCAGGGTTTGAATAGCAGTGTAGCTTTGTGATTTCTTGAATCAGATAAAAGCTAAAATCAAATTAGTCTGAAATTAAGACTAGTTTAAACCCATACAGGCCAGGGGCTTGTTTTTATGTGGATTTGGCAATCAACTCAAATCCTTGCCCCTGGCATGTTGTGTTGATGCAATATTGAAGGAGAGGTGCTCTGCCAGGGGTAACATTTTGGGATGTTGGGTGAGGAATTTGTTGGTTAAAGTTTCCAGTCTGGTGCAGTCTCACCTAGAAGACAACATTCACCCTCTTCTTCCCCAGTTTACCTTTCAAACCATGCTGAATAATTGGCAAGGAAAGGAGGGTGGTTTTCTGCCTTTTCTTGCAGTGACTTCAGTCCTTTGGCAGAAATGTTTCAGTGAATTTCTGCTCTCTGTGAACTTGTTGAGATCTGCTTGTGGGTGGCTGTGTGTGCAGAGCCCAGCTGTGAGCTCTGCCTGGTGCAGACTTGGGCTGAGAGGAGCCTCAAGTCCTTGCAGGTACTTCCCAAAGAGGTGACAAAGGCTTCTTCTTGCAGAGTCTCCAAAAGAGGTGAAAGGAAATAAACCCTCACCCCTACCTGTGCAGGCCATGAAGAATGCCAAAAGGAAAACAGAGGGAGCCAAGAGAACCAGCTCCAACAGCCCAGTCAATGGGTAAGGTTTGATAAGGAAACAGCTGATTTTTATCCCATGAGTCTTTAAAACAAAATAACTGAGTGTTCTTTGTGTCTGGCAGTGTCCAGAAAGGAAGAGAGAGCAGGAGTCGAAGTGGAAGCAGAGATCAGAGTTACTCAAGGTCCCCATCGAGGTCTGCATCCCCCAAGCACAGGTAGGGTGCTCCCAGTGCCAGCTGTGATAATCCATCACCAGGAGGCTGAGGGGATCCTGTAGGGTGTGCTCCCAGTGCCAGCTTTGATAATCCATCACCAGGAGGCTGAGGGGATCCTGTAGGGTGTGCTCCCAGTGCCTCCCAGTGCCAGCTGTGATAATCCATCACCAACTGGCTGAGGGGACCCTGTAGGGTGTGCTCCCAGTGCCTCCAGTCTGATTTCCCAGTGCCAGCTGTGATAATCCATCACCAGGAGGCTGAGGGGACCCAGCAGTGTTTGCTGCTGCTGGAACTCCAGAGTGAGTCCAGCTGTGGCTGTTCACAGTATCACTGGAACTGGAGTTCCTGAAAATCAGCATTTTTACTGGAGCCAGGTAGAAGTTCAGGACACAAGATGAGTTCTCATGGGAGAACAGCAAAATGCAGAAGGACGGTCTTAAAATTCAAAATGTAGAAGGGCGATCTTAAAATTCAAAGTACAGAAGGAAGATCTTAAAATTCAAAATATATATACAGAAAATTCAAAATATAGAAGGGCATTCTTAAAATTCAAAATACAGAAGGAAGGTCTTAAAAATCAAAATATATATATACAGAAAATTCAAAATATAGAAGGGCATTCTTAAAATTCAAAATACAGAAGGAAGATCTTAAAATTCCAAATATATATACAGAAAATTCAAAATACAGAAGGAAGGTCTTAAAATTCCAAATATATATACAGAAAATTCAAAATACAGAAGGAAGGTCTTAAAATTCCAAATATATATACAGAAAATTCAAAATACAGAAGGAAGGTCTTAAAATTCCAAATATATATACAGAAAATTCAAAATATAGAAGGGCATTCTTAAAATTCAAAATGCAGAATGGTGGTCTTAAAATTCAAAATGCTGAAGGGCATTTTTAAAATTCCAAATTTAGAAGGACGCTTTTAAAGTTCCACATATAGAAGGATGTTTTTAAAATTCAAAATGCAGAAGGGTGGTCTTCAAATTCCAAATATAGAAGGACATTCTTCAAATTCAAAGTACAGCAGGATGTTCTTCAAATTCAAGGAAACAGCAAAATGAGGAAGGACATTCTTCACATTGAAGGGAATAGCAGAATACGGAAGGACATTCTTGAAATGCAAAATACAGAAGGAAATTCTTCCAATTCAAAATGAGGAGGGAAGGTCTTAAAATCCCAGAAAGCAGCAAAATCCAGACTGAAGTTGTTCAAATTGAAGCAAGCCACATTTGCTCTGTTTTCTCCTTGCAGGAAGAGCGAGAGCTACTCCACGTCCAGCGGCTCCAAGTCCCAGAGCCGCTCGCGGAGCCGCAGCGATTCCCCCCCGAGGCAGCTCAACCACGGCTCTGCCTACAAGGGCTCCAAGGGCCGCGGCTACAAGAAATCCAAGGACTACAGCAAATACCAGGGGGGGCACAAGGGCCGCAGGTCCCGCTCCCGGAGCTCGTCCCGCTCCCGCAGCCGCTCCCGCGAGCGCCCCGAGCACGCGGGCAAGTACAAGAAGAAGGGACAGGGACACTACTACCGCAACCACCGGCACGAGAGAGCCCGCTCCTACGAGAGAGGGCACCGCTACGACAGGGACAGGGACAGGGAGAGGGACAGGGAGCACCCCGGGCACAGCCGGCACCGCCGGTGAGACACACACAGACAGAGAGACAGAGAGAGCAGCCTGGGCACAGCTGGTGAGAGACAGACAGACAGGGAGAGCAGCCTGGGCACAGCTGGTGAGAGAGAGAGCAGCCTGGGCACAGCCAGTGAGAGACAGACGGACAGAGAGAGCAGCCTGGGCACAGCTGGTGAGAGACAGACGGACAGAGAGAGCAGCCTGGGCACAGCCGGTGAGAGACAGACAGACAGAGAGAGCAGCCTGGGCACAGCTGGTGAGAGACAGACGGACAGAGAGAGCAGCCTGGGCACAGCCAGTGAGAGACAGAGGGAGCAGCCTGGGCACAGCTGGTGAGAGACATACGGACAGACAGACAGAGAGCAGCCCGGGCACAGCTGGCACAGCCGGTGAGAGACAGACACAGAGAGAGCAGCCTGGGCACAGCCAGTGAGAGACAGACAGGCAGAGAGCAGCCTGGGCACAGCTGGTGAGCCCTGCTGCTGTTCCTGGGGGGATTCTCACTGGTGGGTCCTGCTGGGGCTGCTCTGAGGGAATTCCTGCCCAGGGCTGCTTCCTGAGGGAATTCCTGCTGGTGAGCCCCAGGGGCTACTTCCCAAAGGAGTTCCTCCTGGTGAGCCAGGGCTGCTTCCTGGAATTCCCAGAGGGAATTCCCTCTGGTGAGCTGGGGTGCTTCCTGAGGGAATTCCCTCTGGTGAGCTGGGGTGCTTCCTGAGGGAATTCCCTCTGGTGAGCTGGGGTGCTTCCTGAGGGAATTCCCTCTGGTGAGCTGGGGTGGTTCCTGAGGGAATTCTCTCTGGCACCCGGGCACAGAGCTGGGGGCTGCTTCCCAAGGGAATGGCCACCAGGGCTGCTTGCTGAAGGATTTCCTCCAGCAGCCAGGCACAGTTGGTGAGATGGGGCTGCTTCCCTTGGGAATTGCCTCTGGCACCACTGGTGAACCAGGGCCAATTCCCTCTGCCAGCAGAGCTCATTCCCCATGGCTTGTGCAGGGTTAATCTGGCTCCTGAGCCAGCAGTTTGTGCCCACCCCTGAATCCAAAGCAAAGACTGAGAGATGATGTCAGCAGTGCCACTGTCACCCTCCCAGGGAGCTCCTGTGCTGCTCCTCAGGATTCCCATCCCCAGGGCAGTGCAGGCCCTGCAGGCAGCCCATCCTTGGAATGCTGTGCCCAGCAGCTCTTCCCTGTGGGGCTGGAAAGCTCCTCAGCCCCCCAGGAGTGGTTTGGTGCTACCAATGCCCTCTTTTCATGCTGGCTCGGTGATGTTGTACAGGTGGGAGGTGATTTTTTTTTTGTTTTTTAGTCCTGTTGCCTATATTAGGTTCTCTGTGTATATATATATATATTTTGCAGTGTTCCAGTATGGGAAAATGGCCTTCCTAGCCTTTACACTTTACCCACAATGTAAATAAGCATTTGTTTAATACAGGTGAAGATACATACAGAAAAATTCAAAAAACTTGAATTCTATCCAAAAAAAAAAAAAAGACTTGTGTAGAAAATTCTGATAAATGTGAAAGTATTTAGCTCTGTGCATTGAGAGTAGAATATTTTTATCTGTGCAATGCTGTGTGCAGGCCACCAGCTCAGAAGACATTTCCTATATATCCATTTGAAGTGGTTGAAAATTCTTGACTCAGGATCTTTGACACTCTGAAGAATTGGTAGTTTGTCAGTCTGCATGCTTGATGAACAGAGCAATTAAAAACCCAATTAGCAGAGCCCCACAGCCCAGTAGTATCAGTTCTAGTGGTATATCTGAGCTGTTACTCTTATGCTCCCTAATTTCATTAAAGTATTTGATTTTCTATTACATTCACTCGAGTTTCTTATGAGCTACACCACTTGTGCCTACTCATAAGGAAAGAAATTGCTGCAAAATGAAGAAGATTTTTAAACTGTAATAGATTCAAGACTGGGAATTCAATCCCCATTCCCCTAAAGGCAGGAATTTTGGGCACCAAACACAGAATCACCCAATCAACAAAGATTTGAGGTGGGAAGTGCATTTCTGGAGTAGCTGGCAGGTCCCAGCTGAGATTCCTGAGCTGTGTTTGCTCACCTGGACAAGGAGGAAGAGCTGGGCTTGAGGAGAATCCCATCCCTTGGGCTTTGGGCCTCTTCTTGGGGGCTGAAAATGTTGGGGTGGCTGAACAGCTGGGGTGGGTTTGCTGGGACATTGAGGGTAAAAATGTTGGGATGGGTTTGCTGGGCCATTGGAGAATAACATTTGGGGTGGCTGAACAGCTCGTGTGGGTTTGCTGGGACTTTGAGGAAGTCAGTGCTGCTGCTGGGCAGGGCAGGGTCCTGTGGCTGGAGCTGGCAGAAATTCACCTGAAATCCAAAGCCCCACGTGCAGCTGAGTGTGTAAACAGCTGCCAGCCCTTCAGGTGAGTTATGGCTTTGTTTTCTCAGCCTCTGGTGGCTCTCAGGGGTCAGAAGCTCCCTCAGGTTGGTTTCTGATCTGGTTTTGGTGCAATTCCTCCTGCTCTGAAGGACAGCACTGAAACCTGGCTGGTAGGAGACACCACAGGCTTGGCCAGGTGCTGATGCACATTCCTCAGATAAATCCCACCTGCTTTCCTCAATAAAACCTACCTGCTCTGGCCACCCACCCATCCTTCCTGGAAATAATCCTTCATGTTTGCCCAAAGCTGCCTCACCCAGCAGTAAATTCAGTGTGTCAGAGCTGCAGTTGTGTCAGCAGACGCTTGGCCACCAAAGCTGCCCCAAGTGAGAGCCCAGGGGCAGAACCAATTCCCCTTCCCCTGTCCGTTCTCTCCGTGCCCGGAGCCGGGAATGGGCAGATCCCATTCCCCTTCCCCTGTCCGTTCTCTCCATTCCCTGGAGCCGGGAATGGGCAGATCCAATTCCCCTTCCCCGGTCCGTTCTCTCCATTCCCTGGAGCCGGGAATGGGCAGATCCCATTCCCCTTCCCCGGTCCGTTCTCTCCGTGCCCTGGAGCTGAGAAGGGGCAGATCCAATTCCCCTTCCCCGGTCCGTTCTCTCCGTGCCCGGAGCCGGGCGGGGGCGGTGCCGCGGCGGGGGCGGGCCCGGGGCGGCTCCGCACGGCTCAGGTTGTTTGAGACCCGCGTGGGCTCCAGAAGCGCCGGGAGCGGAGCGGAGCGGCCGAGCCGAGGCAGCGATGGCCCAGCCCCGCTGCCGCTCCGTGCTCATCACCGGCTGCAGCCGCGGCATCGGGCTGGGGCTGGTGCGGGGGCTCGCAGCCGCCAGCCCCTCCCCGGATTTGGTCTTTGCGACCTGCCGGTACCCCGAGAAGGCGCAGGTAAACGGGCCGGGGGCGCTGGGGGTCACCGGAGAGGGGTAAAGGGGTCGGGAGGGAGGAGAAGGCACTTTGGAAATGAGGAACATCTCGAGCATCCCTGTGCCGGCAGAGAGAGCCCGGGAGGGGATGGAGCCGGGCCGGGCATGGAGCTGGGATGGAGCTCCCGGGCTGGGATGGAGCAGGGCTGGGATGGAACCGGGACCGAGCTCCTGGGCTGGGACAGGAGCCGGGGCGGGTGGAGCCGATACCGGGCAGCTCTCCGGGGCTGGAGCTCGGGTTTATCCATGACAGGGAGCGTTCCCGAGAGCGGGAGAGCGAGCGGGACACGGCCGGGCAGCTGCAGCATCTCCAGCGCTCCTGCCACCCCCTTCCGTCCATCCCCGAGTTTCTCGCTGGGTTTGCTGCTGGAATTGTCTGCGCTGTCCTTGCCCAGATCTGCCCGGCCCGGAGCCCTCAGAAACCTTTCCCAGAAAGGGGAGAAACCCGCCACAGCTTTGCTTCTCTCCCTCTCTCCACGCGTGTCTGTGTCCCCAGCAGGAGCCGTGTGCCCGCTCTGCCTCCCGTTCTCTGCTGCGCTTGCAGCAATTGAGAAAGCCCAGATGAGCAATGAATTAATCACTTCTCTTAGTTCCCCTCTCTGCTGGGCAGGGCTCCGAGTTCCTGCTGGAAACAGGAGGGTTTGGTACCTGCTGCTCGTGGATCCACTTGCAGCTCTCCCTCTCTCTCTCTCTCTCCCATTTCAGCCCAAGTCCCTCCTGCTGCAGCATCGCAGTGGTTTTGGGACTCCTGTAGACTTTTATAGGAGTCTTTAAAACTCCAATTTCACGGCATTTCACACACCTCTCAAACAGTGGGAGGTTGATCGGTCACTCTGTGCCCAGCGGTGTCACAGAGTGTCCGCGGGCTGATCTCGGCTCTCCTCGAGAGGGGGAATTTGGGCAGCACAGAAACTCCCACAGGTGCCCACCCCTCTGCTCCTTCCCAAACCTCTCTGGAACTGCCCAGGCATTTGGAAGGAGAACTGACACCCGCAGCCCCATCCCTGCATCTCCCCTGCATTTCCAGCGAGGAAAAATGCAAATTCCAGAGGGAAACAGAGCCCCTGTGTCTGCTCCTTCCGAGGGATTTGGTTCCTTTCACACAGATTGTGATCACACTGTCCTAGCAATAAACCAAACACAGCAACTTTGGTTACTGCTTAGCTACAAAAAAATCTCTAAAAGGTGGTGGCTGGGATGTGGGACAGGGCTGGCCAGGTAACAGCTGCAGTCTGAGCTCTGCAGGTCCTTATGAAACTGAAGGAAAAGATCTTAATTTAAAAAAAAGGTCTCCAGCACAAAGGTGCATTTAGGGTATTTCTGAATGAAAGTGCAGAGAAACAGCCCAGCAAGGCTGGGATCAGGTGCCCAGCTCCCTCTCAGGGCTGCTGCTCCCTGTGGCTCCCCTGGTCCCTTCCTCGCAGCACCTGAGCTGAAATTCACCCATTCTGTCCCTTTAACTCCTGTTATTGAGCAGAAATTCACCCATTCTGTTCCTTTAACTCCTGTTATTGAGCAGAAATTCACCCCGTTCTGTGCCCTTAACTCCTGAGCAGAAATTCACCCATTCTGCCCCTTTAACTCCTGTTATTGAGCAGAAATTCACCCCATTCTGTGCCTTTAACTCTTGCTATTGAGTAGAAATTCACCCCATTCTCTTCCCCTTCAACCCCTGTTCAGCACTTGAGCAGGAATTCACTCTATTCTGTCCCTTTAACTCCTGAGCAGAAATTCACCCATTCTGCCCCTTTAACTCCTGTTATTGAGCAGAAATTCACCCATTCTGTTCCCTTTAACTCCTGAGCAGAAATTCACCCATTCTGTCCCTTTAACTCCTGTTATTGAGCAGAAATTCACCCATTCTATTCCTTTAACTTCTGTTATTGAACACCTGAGCAGAAATTCACCCATTCTGTTCCCTTTAACTCCTGTTATTGAGCAGAAATTCACCCATTCTGTTCCCTTTAACTCCTGAGCAGAAATTCACCCATTCTGCCCCTTTAACTCCTGTTATTGAGCAGAAATTCACCCCATTCCGTCCCTTTAACTCCTGTTATTGAGCAGAAATTCTTCCATTCTGTCCCTTTAACTCCTGTTATTGAGCAGAAATTCACCCATTCTGTCCCTTTAACTCTTGCTATTGAGCAGAAATTCACCCATTCTGTCCCTGTAACTCCCGTCCCCTCCTGGCACCGCTCCCAGCCCCATTTCCTACAGAGATTGCACAAGAGCCCGCTGTAGTAGTGGCACAGGAAGGCAGCAGAGACATCTGACCTGTGCTAGATCAAAATCTCCCTGCCTGCTGGTTTGTCCTAAAGCTGCTCCAGCCGCTGCTGAGAGAGGTTCTTTCTCTTTTTCCAACCGGCCCCTGTGATTTTTTTTCATCATAATGATCTCAGATCCATTACATGGAGGAGTGAAATTGTTCCTTTAACAGGAAGAGCTTCCCAGGAAACATTACACGGGCAAATCTCAGCACAACTCATCAGTTTTGGGGTTTGTTTTTTTGTTTTTGTGTGTGTGTGTGGTTGTGATTTTTATTTAAAAATCTGCAGCAAAAAGGCTGTAAACCTGCAGAGGGAGATGAAACAGCCCTCAGAAGTGCAATGTGTCTGGGAAGAGTCTGGGTCACTCCTGGCTGGTGGGAGAAACCTGGAAAGCCTCTGGCAGGGTGTCTCCTGTAGGCAGGAAACTTCTCTTTTTCACAAACATTATGATTTTTTTGTTTTCATCATAATGCTCTCAGATCCATTACATGGAGGAGTGAAATTGTTCCTTGAACAGGAAGAGCTTCCCAGGAAACATTACACGGGCAAATCTCAGCACAACTCATCAGTTTTGGAGGTTTTTTTGTGTTATCAGTATTTAAAAATCTGCAGCAAAAGGGCTGTAAACCTGCAGAGGGAGATGGAGCAGCCCTCAGACAGTGCAATGTGTCTGGGAAGAGTCTGGGTCACTCCTGGCTGGAGGGAGAAACCTGGAAAGCCTCTGGCAGGGTGTCCTGGCCAGGAGCCACATTCCTGCAGCCCCACAGGGACCCTGCCAGCCACACGGGCTGCACCCTGAGCCGCTCCATTTTTTACAGGGGGCAAGTTTTGTCCTTGGTGGATCAGGGTGGGTTTTTGTTCTCTGTGAGGACCTCCAGGCCATGTGCTGTGCCTTGGCAGGACATCAATAGAAACCTCTGCAGTCAGCTGAAAGCAGATTTCTAACAGATGGGTTTGGAAACTCCACAAGGAAGAGAAATCTTTACTAAAGGTATTGTAGTGGTTTCACCAGCATTATCTGCCCCATCTGCAAAGCATGGAGCTGGCACAAAACTTTCTGACCCTCGGAGAGTGTTCCCACTGCTCCTTGGGGCTGGCAGAGGGCAAGAACAGACCTGCTCCAGCCTCAGCACTGGCAATCCTGGTCCTGGCAGCACCAAATTCAGCTGCTGCTCTCACAGCCTGGCTCCAGCCTGGCAGTGCTGCTGAGTGTGGCAGGAAAGGCAAAAGTTCCATGATTTTCTTGTCATCTTTCCTTTCCTTTCCTTCTTCCTTTCCTTTCCTTTCCTTTCCTTTCCTTTCCTTTCCTTTCCTTTCCTTTCCTTTCCTTTCCTTTCCTTTCCTTCTCCCTTTCCTTCTCCCTTTCCTTCTCCCTTTCCTTCTCCCTTTCCTTCTCCCTTTCCTTCTCCCTTTCCTTCTCCCTTTCCTTCTCCCTTTCCTTCTCCCTTTCCTTCTCCCTTTCCTTCTCCCTTTCCTTCTCCCTTCCATCACTGAATTCCTAGTCAAATTTTGAACTCCCAGAGTTCAGGTTTTTGCTCTCCAGGAATTGGCACTGCAGGCTCAGCTCAGGGCACATGAAATGGGCTTGGCCCATCTCAGACCTGTTTGTGGGCTGTGAAATTGAGGGAGTTTTTCTTTCCCTGCACACCTGGGTCAGTGCTTTTTCTCCTGACAGCAGCTCAGGTGGTCTGATTTTGGTTTTTCCCCTTGGTATTTTGTTGACCATGTGAAAAACCCTCCTTGTACAAGTGAATTGTCCCCCACTGCATGAGAGGATGAACCTTTGGACAGTTCCTTTAAATTCTGCTCTCTGCTTTGGCAGAGCAGCATTTTCCCATGGCAGAATGGAGATGGGCAGAGCTTAAATAAAAAGGCTCTTAAAAACAATCTCCCAATTTTCAGAGGAAAAGCGATTAAATACACTTAACTACTGGCAAGCACAGCTCCCCGTTGGGCAGGAATCCCTCAGCAGAGTGATGAGTGAATGCTTTGGAGCCCTCCAAGGAGTGGACAGAGAGGAGCCCTTAAGGAGCTGCTTTTCCAAAGATGCTGGGGAGACCCGGGTGTACTTTGCTCCCTTCCCCAGGAAAAGCAGCACATCTATCTCCTGTAGCTCCCCAACCTTGCGGTAATGCTCAACAGCTGCAGGATTTTGCATGTGAGTCTGTGCTGGCAGAAGTTGTGAAAACTCGAGCTCCGGGCCTGAGGAGCTCCTAGGTGGCCTCCCCAGAACATTTGCTTAACAAATGGGCTGCAGATCACACGATAACGTGCAGCAGGCAGGCAGATAACCACTGCCCCTGCTGGAAAACACCACCGGAGCCTCCTCCAGCCACGCTCTGATCCCAATCTGCCTTTTCTTGGGTTGTTTCTGCCTTTTCTTGGGTTGTTTCTGCCTTTTCTTGGGTTGTTTCTGCCTTTTCTCGGGTTGTTTCTGCCTTTTCTTGGGTTGTTTCTGCCTTTTCTCGGGCTGCTCCAGCGCTGAAAAGCAGCCACAAGTCTCCAGGGAAATAATCCTGGTGTCCTGGTTTTGCCCTCCAGACGGGCACACTGCTGTTTTCAAGGTGAAAAAAGGGGAGTTTATTTTCTGAGTCCGACGTTTATAAATTTCCAAAAGTGACAGTGAATTGGAAATGGACAGTTTGTCCATTGCCACCCCTCCAATGACACTGAGCAAACCAACAGCCCGTCAAATTTCTCCTCCTCCATAAAAGAATGCAAAACAATCAGTTCTTTACAGAATGTGCGTGGAAAAAGTTTGTTATGACAATATAAACATCAGAAGGCTTAGAAAATCTTAAAAAATCTTAGAAAAAAGCTTAGAAAATCTTAAAAATTCTTAGAAAAAAGCTTAGAAAATCTTAAAAAATCTTAGAAAAAAAGCTTAGAAAATCTTAAAAAAAAAAGAAAGTGACACAGCCCCAGTGCTGTTAGCAGGGAGCCAGCACAAGCTGGAATTCTCCCCACACTCCTCTTTTCCATCTTTGCTCCTTCCTCCCCCATCCTGCTTTCCTATAAAAGGGAAAACTCTGCCCTAAAGGTCTGCACTTAAAAGCGGTGCAGGCCCTGGTGTGGTGGGGAAGGAGGAGGTGAATAAATCAATACAAAAGCGCCCAGAGCTGTGGGATGTGCACAGGAGCATCTCCCCAAGGCCCAGCGAGTTCCCAGGTGAGCAAATCCCTCTGCAGAGCTCAGGGAAGCTCAAAGGTGCATTTTCCCTCTCTCTGGAGCAGGAGATTGAGTCCCAGGCTGTGCCTGGTCCCTCCTCAGCCCAGAGCTCTCTGCTCACTGTCTCTGTCAGCTCTGGGGCTTGTTTTTCCCTCTAACACATATTTTAGCCATGTGGTTTGCAACTGGGAAGAGCAGCTGAGCGATCTGTGCGCCAGATTTATCAGGCAAAGGGGGCATTTCTGAATATACATCAGGCAGAGGGGGGCATTCTTGAAGTCTTTCTAATTTTGGGTTATTGCAGAGTCGTTTTTGTTTGATTATTTATTTTTTCTGGAAGTGTTTTACACTTCCTACAGCAGCGAGGGCTGGATTTTCTGGAGGCAGAGAGGGCTGTGGGTCAGGGCAGTGCTGTGGAAGCTGTTCCAGGGCTGAACAGCGAGCTGGCTGTACACTGTGATACTGAAAAGCTGTCTCAGAGGGACGCAGAAAAATAGGATACACCTCTGGCTTTGTCCCCAGAGCAAGCAGGATGAGGTGAAGGATACCCAAGCACCTTTATCCTGCTCTCAGGCTGTGTTTGTTTGCCTTGATTGCTTCCAACTGGCTGAGCTGGGCCAGGCCCTTTCCAAGAGCTGTAACCGAAGTGGATAATGCTTTCATAAAGAAGGCAAAGTAAATCTTGCTAAATGACAAAGACAACAAAACATTCCTGCTCGAAATCTAGCAATAAATACCCTGTGTGCTGATGAGTCTGGAGCCCTGAGCGCCAGAGGATCTTGTTTAAATCAGAATAGGCTGACTCTTTGTTAATCGTAATTAAAAATCAGCAAGCAGGAAACAACAGATGCTAATCAGAGTTTAATTCTTGTCTCGGACTCCCCACGAGCTGATTCTCAGGGATGATTGTTCAGGTGCCGAGCAGTTCTGCAGCTACTATGCTAAATAAACACGCTGTTAGGGAGTTGTGTTGTGGCTTTTTGTTGGGCTTTGTTTGTCTTGTTTGTTTTTAAATTATCTGTCACAGCACACTAATTAAAAATGCCTTAGCTGGGATATGTTGGCTGTGCCTCCTTGTCTCAGTCCTCCTTTTCTCATGTTCCCTCTAGTCACAGGAGGGGGAAAATAGGCTTTCCTGCGAGTTTTAGATGTTCTAACTGGATTTTTCAGCTTCTATCAGGTGTAACATTCTTGAAGACCAAAGCTGGCTAGATCAGCTTTGTGCCTGGGAGCTGCTTCTCAGAAATTTAAACCCCTGAATGGGGAGTCACTTGTTAACCAAGTAATTAACTGGAAAACCCACTGAATTTTAAACCTAATTTGCATGCAGCCATTGTGATTTCCTGCTGTCTGTGTACTGGAGAATGCTTCAGTTCTTAATTGAAAATATTGTTTGCTCACTTCAGGAGCCTCTCAGCCTCTCTTGCCTTTCAGCAAGTAGCTCGTTTCTGTCAGAGAGTAAAGCATATAAATAAATGAACTATAAATAAATGGACAAACCTGGAGCAGCCAGAGCACTCCTGGAGCTGATCATGCACTGAGTGATGCTGTCAAACTGAAATCCAGTGACAATCCAAAGGCACAGGATTACTGCAGGCCTTGACAAGGCAGAACTATTTCATCAATAAACAAGCCAGTGTGTTCTGGGCCTTTAATTTATGGAAATCTGTCCCACCGAGCCCTGCCCAAAGCAAGGAATGCCTTCTGGTTTTGTGCTTCTGACTTGTTTTTCCTTCCCCCTCCCCTTAATAGCCTTAACTGCAGTTGTAGATTGGCCTGGGTGGGAGAACAAAAATCTCCCAAACAAGCCTGGAGAGAGCCCTGCAGGCTCTGCTGTGAGATAAAAGATGTGATCCATTACGGTTTGTCAGAGCACAGCGAGTCCCTGCAGTGTCTCCAAGGGGCAGGGAAGGATTCTTTCCAAACCTGCCCTCCTGACCCCTATTCCCAAAGGGCTCCTAAAGAAAGGGATTTGCTGGGGCTGGAATGTTTGGCCAGGTGTGCTGTGTCTCCTGAACATGACTGGGAATATGGAATCCATCTGTTGTCTTTGGCCACTGCTTCCCACTTGGCTCCATGGCACAGAAACCTGAGAGCTCCAGCTGGGCCCATAAATCCAGTCTGGACACACTTGGAGCAGAGGAGAGCAGGGATTTCTGCAGGAACAGCAGCCTGCAGTGCCGACAGGCCCTGAGTGAGCTCCAGCAGGGAGGGAATTGTTCTCCTGGACAGTGGCTGTGCCCCAGGCTGATTTCTTGGTGGGCTCCACCTCCACTTACAAGAAGTGACGCTAACGAAATTCCCATGGGGAAACGAAATTCCCGTGGGGAAATGAAATTCCCGTGGGGAAATGAAATTTCCACGGGGAAATTTTCCTGCAAACAGAAATTCCAAATGGGGTTTTAAAAGCATTCCTGTTGCCCTGAAGGGGTGTCCAGCACTAGCTGAGCTTCAGGAGAATTAGGATTTTCTCACAGAACTGGGGAGGCACTGGATTTTTACTGGAATGCTGAGAACTGAGCACTAAAGCTGGGAAATATCCCACTAAAAATCCAGCACGCTGGAGTCTGGACTAAGCAGGGAAGAGTCCAATTTCTTGATCTGGCTCTTAGAAAAGCTGCTCAGCAGGCTGGAAAACAAAGGGGACTCTCTGCCTTCAGCCCAACCAGGAAAATATTTCAGTTGTAGTTCTGGAGGTGCGGAATTCAAAGTGATTTCTGCAGTAGCCATGGATATATATGTATATGTGTATATATATATATATATAATAAAAATAATTCTTCTTCCTAGGAACTGCAGCAGCTCAGCAAGCAATACAGCAACATCAGGCTCCTGCAACTGGGTGAGTAAAGAGCTTTATTTCTGAAATTTGTTCAGCTTAGGTGAGTGCATCTTAAAAAAATT
This sequence comes from Agelaius phoeniceus, assembly GCF_051311805.1. NCBI lineage: Eukaryota > Metazoa > Chordata > Aves > Passeriformes > Icteridae > Agelaius > Agelaius phoeniceus. The sequence continues at coordinate 6,703,716 of NC_135288.1, forward strand.
GGTCTCCTGAGTGATCAGTAGCTGGACACGATCTCCAGCAGCTGAAAACCATTTCAAGATAACACTGGGGAAATGTAATTCTGTAAAATCTGCGCATTTCCACCTGTGTGCTGCCCAAACATCCCCAGTGAGCCCCAGCTTTGGTTTGGCAGGGGTTGTCCCGTGCCAGGCACACCCTGCACTGTTCACCTGGGGCTTTTCCTGCCTCCTCTGTGCAGATGTGGTCTGTGAGAACAGCATCAAGAAAGTGGTGAAGGAAGTGGAAGAAATCGTGGGAGACAAAGGGCTGAACTGCCTGATCAACAACGCTGGCATCAACGTGCTGGCCTCGCTGGAGGAGGTCACGGCAGAGACCATGCTCACCATTTATGAGACCAACACCGTGGCCCAGCTGATGGTCACCAAGGTGAGCAGGGTTGGGCTCAGTCCGGGCCTTTTCCACAGGGGAGCTGGGATTGTGCAGCTGTTTGTCCTCTTGGAGCTGCACAGAGACAGTTCTGACACAGAGCTGCTGTCTGTGCACTGGTGTGGGGTCACTTTGTGTTTGCAGGGAGGAGTGATGGATCTGACTCCATGTTCTCATGGAGTAGTGATAAATTAATTTATTATTTTATGGTACTACATGATATTAAAGAATACTATACTATACTAAAGAATACAGAAAGGATACTTACAGAAGGCAAAAGAGATAATAATGAAAATTTGTGACTCTTTCCAGAGTCCCAACACAGATTGGCCAAAGAGTGAAAACAACTCACAGCAGAAACCAATAAAACAATCACCTGTGGGTAAACAATCTCCAAACACATTCCAAGACACACACAGCAGCAAAACACCGGAGAAGCAAATGAGACAAGAATTGTTTTCCTTTTCTCTGAGGCCTCTCAGCTTCCCAGGAGAAAAACCCTGGGCAAAGGGATTTTTTCAGAGAATGCGAATGCCACAGTGGGGACGGGAGGTGGGCAGAAGAGGCTGCTGGAGGAATTTCTCCTCTGTGCTGGTGGCACAGAGCTGTGCTGGGGCTCCTGCTTTGGATGAGGGAATGATCCAGCTCCAACCCCAATCACCAAGTGAAGCAAACTCTGGTTTTCACAGGCGTTCCTCCCGCTGCTGAGGAAGGCAGCACAGCTGGGCACTGGCATGGGCTGTCACAGAGCTGCCATCATCAACATGTCCTCCCTGGCTGCCTCCATGCAGCTCGTCCAGGCCAACGAGATGTTCCTCAAGGTCTATCCCTACAGGATAGCAAAGGTTTGTGGGCTGCTGGGGTGGTGTTATCAGGGGTCCCAGGACAGGGAAGATATGAGAATGTTGACTCCATTTTATGATATATATTATATTAAAAGTAAATTGATATATATTATATTAATGATGATTTTATATTATATTTAAAGTATATATTATATAATGTAATTATGATATATATTATACTAAAAGTATAATAAAACTATACTAAAAGAATAGAAAAAAGGATTTCATCAGAAGGCTTGCAAGCAAAGAAATGGAATGGAATGAGAATAAAATCTTGTGTCTGACCAGAGTCTGATACAGCTGGACTGTGATTGGCCACTAATTAGAAACAACCACATAAGACCAATCAAAGATGCACCTGTTGCATTCCACAGCAGCAGGTAATTATTGTTTACATTTCGTTTCTGAGGCCTCTCAGCTTCTCAGGAGAAAAATCCTAGCAAAGGGAATTTTCAAAAAATATCACAGCTACAGGCTGGCCTGGGCTGTGCTCCCTGGCTGAGGGCAGGTGGAGCCTTGCTGGCCTTAGCAAGGGGTGCAGCACCTCTGTGGGCACAAAAAGTGTTCTTGTTCTTCATGTGGGTGGAAGTGGGAGCTTGGATGGCTGCACCTGGAGCAACTCCTGGAGAACAGGCTCCCAAATCCCTGCTCTGGTACAGATCCACTCCTGAGGGATTCAGGGAAGAGCTGATGCCATGGAGTGTGAGAGAACAGGCTCCCAAATCCCTGCTCTGGTACAGATCCACTCCTGAGGGCTTTGGCACTCAGGGAAGAGCTGATGCCATCGAGTGTGGGCTCCATCAGCTGTGTTCCTCTCCCATCCAAGAGAGAGAGCAGGCAGGAAACTCAGCAAAAGGTGTGCTGACCTCTACGTGGTGATGTCAGTCAGTGACAGGTGGGATTTTCAGTTTTCTCACATCCAGAGATTGAGTTTGTACAGATAACACATACAGTTTCTCCTACACCACCTACTCATAAGCTGTTAAATGCTTGTTTTCCCTGTTCAGAAGTAAATGAATGTTTGTGTAGTGATTAGTGCAGAAAAACACAGTCCTTATGTCAATATTATTCTCCTCCCAGCTCCTGAGGCGTTGCAAATGCCACTTTATCTTCCTTTACAGCTTGGTTTCGTTTTTGGGCAGCGAGTTTGTGGTGGCAGAGCTTTCAGAGTTCCCAGAAAGTCCGGATGAGTTCCTGAGAGCCTCTTCCTGCCCCGTGCTGTGGCAGCAGGGTGGAAGGGAGGTGCCCAGCAGCTGGGCTCGGGCTGGTGCTCCAGGCTCATTAATCACACATTAATTAATGGGTGTTTCCACCCCTGCAGACTGCCTTGAACATGATCACCCGGTGTCTGGCTGCAGACCTGAAATCAGACGGAATTCTCTGCATTTCCTTGCACCCAGGCTGGCTTCAAACAGACATGGGTGGGAACATGGTGAGTGCCAGTGCTGGAAATGTCACACTGGGGTCCCTTGTGTGCTGGTGGTCTCAGGGTGAGGGAAGAGATGAGAATCTTGACTCCATGTTTCAGAACGCTGATTTATTATTTCATGATATATAATATCATATAATATAACATATAATATATATCATATATTATATTAAAAGAATATATCATATATTATATTAAAAGAATATATCATATATTATATTAAAAGAAAATGATCTATTAAAACTATACTAAAAGAATAGAAGAAAGGATTTCACCAGAAGGCTTGAAAGGAATAGAAAAAGAATGATAATAAAAATCTTGTGACTGACCAGAGTCCTAGATAGCCAGACTGTGATTGGCCATTAATTAAAAACAACCACATGAGACCAATCAAAGTTTCACCTGTCGCATCCCACAGCAGCAGGTAAATAGATTTTTCATAAAATGTGTCTGTGACACCCTTGCTGTCCCAGCCCCCTGGCTGCACCCCTCTGTGGGCTGTGACACACCAAAATGTCACCGTTGAGTCAGAGATGACACAGATAAATGAGTGACACACTCCATGCATTCTCTGAAGGCTAATAACTTTATTAAGAATTCCTTTTTATACTCCAGTTTGCTACAGAGAGGGTGCTAAGAAACCACCCTTTTGTGAACAACCTTATGAGGAAAACAGCTTATTACAAAACACCACGTGGGGATTGTTTTAATTCTTTCTCTCCAGCTCCCTCAGATCAATTCATGGGAAAGCTTATCTAGCTTTCTCTCTCTGTTTCTCTGACATCCCCCTTCATTCTAGAGCCTCCTGAAATGTGTTTAATTCTCCTCTGCAGGATATTCCCAGCAATGACCTGAGCTTGTTTCATTCCAGGCTCCCATGCAGGTGCAGGAGGCCATCCCAGGTATCCTCTCTGTTCTGGAACGTCTCGGTGAAAAAGAAAATGGTTCTTTCCTGGACTGGCAAGGGGAAACTCTGCCGTGGTAGAAGAGCACAGAACTCCACAGGAACAGCTCCTCAGTCACAGTTTAACCACTCCTGTCTGTCTCTAGGGGGTTCTTAGACGCTTGTTGAAATATCCACCTGACACTCAGCCTCTCTGTGGGTGTGTTTGGGAAGCAGAGGGGCTGAGTCTTTCCCTTGGCATTGCTACTGCTCTGCTCTAGCTGCAAACACTGCTGTGCTCCCGGTGATGGGCATCTCCTGGAGCCCTCTGAAATGCATCCAAACCTGCAGGTTAAATCCAGGGGCTGCTGCTTCCTTTCCACTTCCAAACCCAAAGTGGGCTTCTGGCTCTTTGCAGAATTGAATGACCTGACCTCAGAGTAAAGGCCAGTGGATGCTGTCAGATTCCAGCATGCTCAGTTACCTCCAGAAAAAAAAACAACCAACTCCTTTGATTCCTTTTGTTCCTAACTGAGCCAAGGCTGAAATTGCCCTGCTCTAAACCAAGGGAATTTGTTACCTTCTGTGAATTCCGTGGCAAACTCTGAGTGTCCCCAGGTTGCCAGTGTACACCAGGCACTTGCTTTGTTCCCAGTGGGTGACTAACAGCCTGATATGGGGGTGGGAATGTTGTTTTGTACATAAACTTCTGAAATGTCTTCAATAAAGTCTCAGTCTGTTTACCGAACTGTTTACTTCATTTAATTTCTCCTCCATAGGTTTCTCTTTCCAGACAAGGGAACTTTATTCTTAATTTTCAGGAAGAATCTCTAACCCGTGTTAACCTTTCAGGGTAGTTGGGTTTGACACAGTGGGGCGTACCTAAACCAGAGACAGACCCTTGTTCTGCTCGGAAATACAACCAGCAGCTGGTGAATAAATCTCTGACAGACCCTTGTTCTGCTCTGAAATACTACAAGCAGCTGCTGAATAAATCTCTGACAGACCCTTGTTCTGCTCTGAAATACTCAAAGCAGCTGGTGAATAAATCTCCTGTGTTCTGGCTGAGGTAGGTACAAAAGCAAAAAGCTCTTTGAAGTCTGGGATTGGCTTCGACATCCCTCCCTCATGCCAGCTGATTAGGCCCTTTGATGCTGTGCCAGGATGGTGGGGTCCTGTGCCGAGGCAGAGAGGACAAACAGCAGCCAGGTGAGGGAGAGGACAGGTGTGGCTGTCCCTGGACAGCGGCCACCGGACCCGCCCCAGCGCGGATGAGGTGTGGGAGAGGTGGCTGTGTGCCTTCCATGATCCCTGCAGGGACAGGGACAGCATCACTGCAACAGCATCATGGAATCCTTCAGAGAACTCTTCAGAGAATCCTTCAGAGAATCACAGAACCCTTCAGAGAACCCTTCACAGCATCACAGAACCATTCAGAGGATCCTTCAGAGCATCACAGAACCCTTCAGAGAATCACAGAATCATAGAATCCTTTACAGAACCACAGAATCCTTCACAGAATCCTTCACAGAATCCTTCACAGAATCCCAGAATCCTTCACAGCATCACAGCAGGCTGTGGGGGACCATGAAGGGCCATAAAGTCCCATGAGGGACCCAGATTGGCACCCTGAAGGGCTGTCAGGGACCATGAAGGGCCATAAAGTCCTATGAGGCACCACAAAGGGCCATAAATGCTCATGAGGGACCATGAAGGGCCATAAAGTCCTATGAGGGACCACGAAGGGCCATAAATGCTCATGAGGGACCATGAAGAACAATAAAGTCCTATGAAGGGCCATAACCGCCCCTGAGGGACTGAGATCAGCACCTCGAAGGACCCTGAAGGGCTGTGAGGGACCATAAAGGGCCGTGAGGGACCATGAAGAACCATGGAGGGCCATAAAGTCCCATGAGGGACCGATACCGGCACCTCACGGGACTCTGAAGGGCCGTGAGGGACCATAAAGGGCCATAAACGCCCGTGAAGGACCATGAAGAACCACAAAGTCCCATGAGGGACCGAGACTGGCCCCTCGCAAGACCCTGAAGGGCAGTGAGGGACCATGAAGAACCATAAAGTCCCATGAAGGACCATAACCGCCCACGAGGGACCGACACCGGTCCCTCGCGAGACCCTGAAGGGCCGTGGGGGACCATGAAGGGCCATAAACGCCCGGGAAGAACCACAAAGTCCCGTGAGGGACCGACACCGGCGCCCCGCGTGCCCCTGAGGGGCCGTGCGGGGCCGTTCCCCCGCGCGCCGCCGCCAGGGGGCGCTCCCGAGGCCGGCCGGAAGTTCCGGTGGCGGCGGGGCCGGTGGGTGATGGCGGCGGTGGCGGCGGGGCCGTGAGGGGAGGGCGAGAACCGCGGCCCGGGGGCTCCGTGCGGACCCCGCCCGGGGCGGGGCAGCGCCGGGGGGGCTGAGGGGAAGGAGGCGGCCCCTCGGGGACGGCCCGTTCCGAGGCCGCGCGGCTGCTCCTCCCGGCCGTAGGGAGGAGCAGGGCTGTGCTAGGGAGCTCGGCTGGAGTTGCCGTGTTTTTAAAGTTAAAACAACCCAAGGTTTATTAATAAATCCCCTCCGCGGCTCGGCTGCCCCTGTGCTTGACCCCCACAGCAGAGCCCGACAGACTGAGGGTAAAACTAAGAGAATGTTAAGATTCTCAACCTGTCTTTTGGGGATATGGGGTTAAATAGGGAAGGTTTTTTTAAAGCTGCATGTTTGCATCACTGAATAAATGTTCTTATTTGAACAGTCATTGCTGGCTCTGCCAGTGAACAAAGAGAAACAAAATGTTAATATCACGGCTGAGTTCCCAGTTACTGAAGGCTTCGAGAATTGCAGGTAAATTGGTATTGTGTGGCCAAGATTTCTGTTTGTTTGGGTTTATTTTCCTGGGCTAATTGGGCTCCCAGAAGGTTTTTTTCCCACCAAGCAGTGCAGGAGAGAGGAGCTGTTGTTGACTCAGTGGTTGTTAAATGTGTTTATGTCCTGTTTAATATGTAAGTATGGTGTGGCTTTGGAGAAGATTCCTTAGCAACAGAGAGGTTTGATACAGCAAACACTTCCTTACCATTCCAGATTGATTTTCAGTCGGAAAACACAAGAACATTCCACTTAATGGAATCATGGAAGGGTTTGGGTTGGAAGGGACCTCAGAGACCATGGAATTCCAACCCCTTCAGCTCCCAGTGAAGGGGAACCTTAAAAACCATGGAATTCCAACCCCTTCAGCTCCCAGTGAAGGGGAACCTTAAAAACCATGGAATTCCAACCCCTTCAGCTCCCAGTGAAGGGGAACCTTAAAAACCATGGAATTCCAAACTCCTGCTGGGCAGGGACACCTCCCAGTGAAAGAGATCCTTAAAAACCATGGAATTCCAACCCCTTCAGCTCCCAGTGAAGGGGAACCTTAAAGGACCATGGAATTCCAAATTTCTGCCATGGGCAGGGGCACCTCCCAGTGGAGGAGACCTTTAAAGACCATGGAATTCCAACCCCTTCAGAACCTCCACCCTGCTCTGCCTGGATGATTTGGGCAGCTTTCCCACTAAAATATAATACATTTTTAGCATGACAGCATTGTAGTGAAAATTGAAAACTTGAAGGCTTGAAAATCCTTCCTCTCTTCTGTGATGTCCATACAACCTCTGCGAGCGTCTCCCTTTGTCAGCTTGCTCTGGCTGGATCTGTCTGTCAGTCTGAGATCTGGGGCAGAGCTTTTCTCTGGAAAATTCTGCAATTTTGAAGTGCAAACCCCCTTTTTCTCCCCAAGGCCACCTCTTGCCCAGGTCGGTGTCGTCGTTCCTGTGCTGCCGCTCCCCGTGCGCCCGCTACAGCACCCAGCCCCAAAACCCCAGCGGGGCCCAGCCCCAGCAGTGGCACACGCTGGACCCTGAGCTGGAGGAGATCCTCATCCCCAGGAAACTCTCCATCAGCCCCTTGGAGAGCTGGCTCACAGTCAGGTACTCCCTCCCCAAAGCTCAGCCAGAAGCCAGCCATGAAGAACACCCAGAGCCCCTGGAGTGTCCCCCTGCCGCTGGGACGGGGCAGGTGGAGGAAGGAGAGGGAGCTCTGGGTGACCGAGTGCAGTGCAGGAACGTGCTGAAGATCCGCAGGAGGAAAATGAACAGGCACAAGTACAAGAAGCTGCTCAAGAGGAGGAAGTTCATCCGCAGGAGGATAAAGGAGGGGCGCAAGAAGAAGCGGCAGGTGAGCTCAGGGGAGGGGGAGCTCCCTGGCCAAGCAGCCTCTGTGCAGGTTTTGGGGCATGAATTTAAGTGGATTTAGGGAAAAATGAGCTTGGATGAACTCAGCTTGTCTTGCTTGACTTTCCCTACGAAACTGAGGAATAAAATTCAAACAAAGGAATCAGCTGAGAAATCATTTTTGGGTCACATCCCTGATTTAGGGATTTTTTTGTGTTTCTCCTTGCATGGACCGAGAACTCTAAGACTGAGACTTGTCCCTCTTGAATGGAGCTTTATTTTATTTATTTAGCCAGGGGAGGGGGAGCTCCCTGGCAGAAATGTGCCCACACATCAGACCAGTCTCTGTGTAGATTTTGGGGCATGAATTTAAGTGGATTTAGGGAGAAGTGAGCTTGGATGAACTCAGCTTGTCTTGCTTGACTTTCCCTACAAAACTGAGGAAGCTGGTGTAAGAAAACCAGCTGATACATCACTTTTGGGTCAAATCCCTGATTTAGGGATTTGTTTTTGTCTTGCTCCTTGCATGGACACTAAACCTGAGACTGGAATGTCTCCATTGAATGTCCCCCTTGAATGTAGCTTTATTTTAAAGTCAAGCTTGTCTTTCTTAACTTTCCCTACAAAACTGAGGAATAAAACAGAAACAAGGAGTTCTGTGAGTCAGGAATTTAAGAAAACCAGCTGATTCATCATTTTTGGGTCAAACCCCGATTTAGGGATTTGTTTTTGTCTTGCTCCTTGCATGGACACTAAGAACTCTAAAACTGAGACTTGTCCCTCTTGAATGTAACTTTATTTTCTGCAAAATTATGGGAAGAAGGAGGAATTGGAATGGACAGTGGTACTTGATAAGGCTAAATGGAAGTGGCTAAAATTTGGTTTTACCTTCTCAGCTTTCCTTGCACAGGACTTTTAAAACGATACTGCCAAAGCCCCTGTGCATTTTTATGTCTTCTGATGAATTTTCTGCAGTAAAATTCAATATTTTGACACTTAAACCCTTTGTTTCCTTTGTGTGTGTCACACCTACACTGTCCTTGGGGCATGTGGGCAGTGGCTGTTGCTTCTAAGCTGTGTTACCATTTTTTTTCTCCTTTTATTTTTTTTTTTTCCTATTTTAGATAAAATTTGAGAAAGACTTGGAGCGCATCTGGAAGAAAGCTGGCTTGAAGAGTGCTCCTGCAGGCTGGCAAACCCCCAAGATCTACCTGAGGAGTTCCAAGCGATAAAAGAAAAACCCCACCTGTCACAAATTTTACACCTGCAATTGTAATTAAAAAAATAATATTTAAGTATGTTGGTGACATGTAACCTTTTTCTGATTGTGATGAAAATTGTAGGAAGGAGTTTCCCAAGGAGAAACTTTTCCTCCCCAAAGGAGAAGTGTGAGCTCTTTTTGCTGAATTTCTGGAGTCCCTCTTTGAGATGAGGCTGAAGCTAAGAAAAATCAGGTGCGGGAGAAGGGATCAGTGAAGGAATTTCCTGTTGTTTATATGGCACAAACCTTTGGAAAAGTTCTTTTCTAAATTGCATTTTTTCACAGCCTTACTGCAGAAAGGTTGGGGTTTTCCTGAGGGTTGTTGGGATGGGAATTGGATCAGAATTCCATGGAATTTACCTGCAGGAGCTTTTGGTGTCTCTTCTGTGGAGCCTTGGGCATATTGTGAGCATCCTTAAAAGGCACATTTCTTTTTGTGTTCTATTTTGTGCTAATAAAAAATGGTTATTTTTTTTTTTGTCTTTGGCTGACCCATGTCATGTAAAACATCCAGATATTGGTCAAAGTAGAAGCTCAGAGCTAATTATTCATTAACTACAAAAACTTTTGTGCCTGAGACAAGCCTGATACAATCAGCTGCTTTTGCATGGTTGAAGAGAGTTGTGAAAGCTGTGAAAAATACAGGTGCTTAAAATAAACCCTGACAAAGGACTTCTTATCTGGGTTCTGCTTTGGATTCTGCTTTTCTTTTTGGGGTTTCGGGCAGTTCTAGGTGGTTTGGTGTGATTTAACTTTTGTGTTCTGGCTAAGAGATGGGGTGGGCTGAAGGGGAAAAGAATAAGCTGGGAAACTCCCTGAAAATTATTCCCTTTTTTCTGCTGGGAGAGAATAAATTGAAAATGAGGGGAAAATTCTGTGGAAATCATTGCTACCTACACAAGGTGCAGTTTAGGAGATCCTGAGCCACAGCTTCTCTGGGCCTTTCCACCCCTCACAGGCAGGAATTCCTTCCCAACATCTTCAATCTCTCAGGATTTGTGTTTTCCTCGTGGAAAAACCTCTGCTTTACAAGGCACCAATCAAGTTTTACACCCCAGGGCTGTGTCAGCTTCCTTCAGTGTTTTTGAGCACAGGATGGGATTTAAAATTCACTGAACTGAACATCCAGAGAGATGGAAAATGCCCCTGATTTTCTGTAGGGGGAGCATGAGCCCAGGATATGCTCACAAAGCTTTATCAGGAGCTTCCTCCAAATAAATATCTGAATTCTTCCTCTCCAAAATATCTGAATCTGCTCACTTAACCAAGGTTTAGGTGCATGTGTAGCTGTGGTAACAAAAAAAAAAAGCTGCAAACAGGAAAGCTTTGATTTAAAATTCCCCAAATACTGAAAATTTCCATTATTTTGCTGTTCTGTTTTTGAGAGGAAATGGTTGAAAACCAGACAGATTCGTGGTGTTCATTACAGAGCTTGGAGAGAACTGATGAGGTTTTTTTGTGTCACTCATTGGGCTGGAAAGGTCCCTCAAAACTGGAATATAAATCTAATATCTCTCATTTTCCCTTAATTCTTGGATTCTATGCAGGCAGCAGCTCAGCTGAACAGAAGAAATTCAGGGATTTTCTCTCAGTGATCAGGTTTGGCTGGAATGAGTTGACTCTAAAATAGGAAATCAGCTGACTTGGAGGGATTGAAAACTCTGAATTTTGTTTCTCTGAACCAAATCCCATTGCAAATGTGGAGGGTGTTGCCCCATTTTGGAAAGCTCGGAGCCCAGCAATGTGGCAGTGGCAAAAATACAATTTTTTTTAAATGTTAACAGGATTTTGGTTGTCTCCTTAACTTGTACAGCAATGGTTCTTAACCAGAGTAAGAACTAAATACATTTTTAAGAGTCTTCTCTAGAAAATGTGGTGTTCAGTGACATCAGCATGGATTCTTGAGGTTTTTTACAGGCTGCTGGACATAAAATCAAAGTTACTTCAGCCACAAATAAATCCAGTTGAACTTAAAAAATACATTCCAGCTGAGAATCAGGCCTGATTGTGTATGGGAATGGGAAAAATGGGAAATAACTGCTTCCTGCAGCTTTTTCCTAAAAGCCTAGATCAATTTCCACTATTTTATGTAACTAGAAAATTGCTGGGTGCTCCATGGTGGGAGAGATGAGGTGTTGGAAATGACAGGAGATTTTTAGGATTGAAGCAGGAGATTTATGATACTGCTGCACACAACTGGAGCATCAAAAAGAGAAATAAAGAGAAATATTCTTCCTCTTGTATTGGCTGCTGTGCCGAAAATCTGGTTTTTTTGGAGCAGGTTTTGAGGTTTTTTTGTGTGTGTGGTTTATTTCTATTTGGGGTTTTTTGGCTGTTGTTTGTGAGGTTTTTGTTTGCTTTGGGTTTGTTTTTTTTTTGTTTGTTTGTGTGGTTTTGTTTTGGGGTTTTTTGACATCAGAGGGAGAGGACAGGGGTGATGCTGACCCTGAGCTGGAGGAAATCCTTATTCCCAGGAAACTCTCCATCCTTTTGCTGCTGGAGGATTTCTCTGCAAAAAAAAAAAAGGTTTTTTTCTGATCTTTTTATCGTGAGAATTGTTCTTTCTTCCATTAATAGGCTTCAGTCTCAAAAGGGAGTAAATCAGCCAATATCAGGGGATGTTTACAGAATTTGGTGTACAAAACACCCTTCAGGGCATTGAGCACCATTAATAATTAATAAATTTAATAATTATGAGCAGGAACAGTGGGTACCTCTACTCTGCCCTGTTAAATGGGGCACTTTGATGTGAAAAACCAAAATGTTGGTGTACATTGGCTGCAGGAGCTGTGACCTGCTCCTCCTCAAATCCTGGAGCCTCCCTGCTCCAGAAGTTCCAAATTTAACAAACCAGGCTTGTTCCCACCAGCTGAAAACCCGGCTGAGCTGGAATTGCTGATCTTACAAACAGCACCTGGGCCTGCCTCAAATGCCACCTTTCCTTTTCACCATTCATGGTTTTCCAGGAAAACATCTTGGTTTGGGGTCATTTGGGCTGAACCTCTCCAAAAACAACAGCACTCTGTACCCAGCCCTGGAGCATTTGTGAAATGAGTTTGAAAAGTGGGTTTTTTTGGTGTTTTTTTCCTTGCTGCTTCTTAAATAAATAAATAAAAATATCAATAACTCTAGCTGCTGTAAACATCTGAGGTAGCTTGGAGCAAACACAGGGTGCTGGTTTTCCTGTGGAATAATCCATTCTTTCTTGATTTTCCCTGCAAAACTGAGGAATAAAACTGAAACAAGGAGTTCTGTGAGTCAGAGAATTGAAGAAAACCAGCTGATACATCACTTTTGGGTCAAATCCCTGATTTAGGGATTTGTTTTTGTCTTGCTCCTTGCATGAACACTAAGAACTCTAAAACTGAGATTCGTCCCCCTTGATTGCAGCTTTATTTTCTGCAAAGTTACGGGAAGAAGGAGGAGTTGGAATGGGCAAGGCTAAATGGAAGTGGCTAAAATTTGGTTTGAAGGAGAAAATGTTAAAAAATTAAAGTTTTAAAAAATTAAATTGTTCAGTAATTGAAGCTTGGTGCTGCTCAGACAGATGTCTGAGGGAATTGCACTGCCTTTGGCCTAGGAAAAAACCACTCCTGGAGCCTCTCAGCAGCTGGAAAACTTTGGAATTCCTTTCTCACTTATAAAAGAATTGGTGTTCATACAAGGATGTGGAATTGTGAGCATTTCCACATTGTTCTGAGGGAGAAATATGCATTTCCACGTTTTTCTGAGGGAGAAATTGCATTTCCATGTTTTTCTGAGGGAGAAACCTGCATTTCCACATTGTTCTGAGGGAGAAATTGGATGTTCACCATGTTCTGAGGGAGAAATTGCATTTCCACATTGTTCTGAGGGAGAAACCTGCATTTCCACATTGTTCTGAGGGAGAAATTGCATTTCCATGTTTTTCTGAGGGAAAAATAGGAATTTCCCCCTCGTTCTTGGGGAAGAATTGCATTTCCAAACTGTTCTGAGGGAGAAATTGCGCTTTTATATTTTTCTGAGGGAGGTGTGGATTTCCACATGGCTCTGAGGGAGAAATATGCATTTCCACACTTTTCTGAGGGAAAAATAGGAATTTCCACCTTGTTCTGAGGGAGAAATATGCATTTCCACATTGTTCTGAGGAATAAATATGCATTTCCACCTTGTTCTTATAAATATGCATTTCCACCTTGTTTTTATATTTTTCTGAGGGAGGTGTGGATTTCCACATTGCTCTGAGGGAGAAATGTGCATTTCCACACTTTTCTGAGGGAAAAATAGGAATTTCCACATTGTTCTGAGGGAAAAATTGGGATTTCCACACGTGGTGTCATCCCCAAAGTGGAATGGGAACTCTCACTTGATTTCTAAAGGAGGCAAAGCAAGCAGCACCCTGAGGTTTTTTAGCTAAAATTATGGTTTCCAGAGTCCTTTCGGGTTAATCCTGAGCAAACACACTTTTCACACAGACTCCCCTTAAAAGCTGAGCAGGCTCCATGTTTATGTGTCTAAATTTGGATTTAGATAATTTGGCAGCAGGATTACACTGCATTATGGCAAGCAACCTCCTTTCACCCAGAGTATTTTTATTTTTAATGAAACAGCCTGCAAACCTGCGGTAAATAACACAGCTCTGGGAGGTATCTTTGAGCACCCTCTTCAGGACCAACCCTCTCATTTTCCCACTCTTTTCCCAGTCATTTCTGATCTCAAAATAAGCTGGAATCCCACTGCTTAATTATTTTAGGTGGGTGCAATGGATGGGCTGCAATTAGTGTCAAACCTCCTGGTAGCAGAGCTCTGTTCCCACGTGCAGAAAGGCCACAAAATGTGATTTAGGCACAGTGCTGGTGGCCACAAAGGGGACACACAATGTCAGCTCAGCTCCTGAGGACTCCCAGAATTTTCTCCTTCCTCACAGCAACGAGCAGAGCCGGGTGATTGTGGCTTGAGCTTTTCCAAAGTTGGAGAAATCTGATTTAATTTTGCCTATTGGAGGAGTGAAATTCAGTTTGAGCAGTGCTGGGTGCTGTGCCTTAAGCTTCGCCCAGCTGGGAGAAATCTGATTTAATTTTGCCTCTTGGAGGGGTGAAATTCAGTTTGAGCACTGCTGGATGCTGTGAGGTGAGCTGCAATAGCTGCAACATTGAGCTTTTCCAAAGTTGGAGAAATCTGGTTTCATTTTGCCTCTTGGAGGGGTGAAATTCAGTTTGGGCAGTGCTGGGTGCTGTGGCTTGAGCTCTTCCTAGGTTGGAGAAATCTGATTTAATGGTGCCTGTTGGAGGAGAGAAATTCAGTGCTGGGTGCTGTGGCTTGAGCTCTTCCCAGGTTAGAGAAATCTGATTTAATGGTGCCTGTTGGAGGAGTGAAATTCAGTTTGTGGTCAGGGTTTGTGCTGTGGTCAGCCTCCTCCAGGGGTTTGGGAGTGACCTGGAATTCTGGACAGTGCCGCAGGATTTTTGGACACTTTTCCAGCTCAGTTGCTTCTCCCCTCTTTTCTCCAGAACTTTCTGTAGGATTAACACCTTTCACATAAAATGCCTCAAAATCTGGAATGACAGAGGATGCAAAAGTCCTGTCCCTGCAGAGATGGGACCCAGCTCTGGTGGCTTTTCCCTGGAATTCAGACAGTGGAACAGGCAGGAGCTGCTGCTTTCTCCCCCATTTTTGAGGACAAACACAGGGGCTGAACGGAATTCAAAGGGTGATTTGATGCCTCAGCCATTTCCTCTGAGCCTCCTGCCGTCAAATTGGAGCAGGACTGAGGATTTATCCCCCCAAGTGCAGCCTGATGGATCCTTTGTGGATTTGGGAAAGCTGGAGATGCTCCAGAAGCACATGGGAGTGAGTCAGTCCCGTGTCATGGCTTGGACACTCTTCTGTCTCAGGTTCAAAAGTTGATTTTGGGGGACCTTTTGAATAAATTTAGAAGCTTTGGGAGCACTCAGTTGCAAGTGGCCTTGAGAAAAATCCTGATTTTTTTAGGAAAATGCATTTGCTGGCTGCTGCTGTGGACCTCAGGGAAGGATGAAGAGATGCAGATCCATGAACAGAGCCACTCTGGAGTTCTGGTTGCTGTCACTCGTTCAGAGCTGCACATTCTTCCATCCCCTCATGGATTTTGAACTATTTTTTCTTATGTTGAAGGCACCCCTGGCTCTCAGAATAGACTGGGAGATGAGGACTTAATATTTTAAATGAAATAGAAGCTAGAAAATGCAATTTCATTGGGGTAAAGAAGCAGCAGGTAGAAATGACTCCTGATTCCCCTAGGGAATGGGAATTCTGGAAAGATCTGAGAGGCAAGAGGGATGAAATGAAAGTTTAAAATGTGAGTTCTTCCCAAAATCTTCCCAAAATCTTCCCAAAATCTGTGCAGCTGGTGCAGGCTCTGCTCCCAGCTCTGCCACTGCTGTGCTCTGTGAGTTTGGGTGACTCATTTCCTTTTGTGTTCCATGGCTCCCTCCTGCTCCTGTCTGTTTAGATTCCAGATTTTTTCCTCCCAGGAGCTGCCTGTGCTGTGCTGTGACCAAGAGAGAGCCTTGCACACATCAGTGAGGGACCAGAAAACACATTTAATGTGATTTTAGTTATTTTTTAGCAGCATTGAAATTGAAACTATCATCTGAAGTACTTAAAATTAATTTTTTTTTTTTTTACTAAAATTATTTTTCTGGAGAAGTGATTTTTCAGATTTACCTTCATACAGTTTGGTCCTGCCAAAAATATTAAACTTAACAGAAAACCATAATTTACACCTGCTCTGTGGGTGTCTGTGAGTTGCTGCTTTGTGTCTCATTTTCCATCCCTGATTGATTTGCTGCCTGTTGTTTTCCCATTTCTCCTTGGTCAGTTGTTTTTTTTGGGTAGCTTCTGTCTGGAATTTAAAAAAAAAAAAGAAAAGACAAGAAAAAAATAATCAGTGTTGGTTTCCTGGGCAATTTCTCTGTTTTTCTAACTGGTTTTTATTAATGCTTTTGAGATGAATCCCAGGAATCTGAAGCTTTGCAGCCAAAGGAGGTGTTTAAATTTTGAATGCTGTGCCATCCAAGGGTGCTTTGGAGGTGCCCTGTGGGTGCAGACAGAGCACAGCAGAGCTGGAAGGACACACAGACACGTGGATTAATGGGAATAATCCACCCAGCTGGAAAACTCTGGGTGCTGCGGTTGAACTCCTCACTTGGGCACATCCAAAGGAAATCGAACCCTGAACCTCCAGGGCATTTCTGCTGATCACATTTCTAGAAACGCCCACAAAGACAAACGACAGCCCTGGGCATCCTGATTCACATCTGAAGCAGCCGCTCAGGTGGACAAAGCCCTGCTGGAAGGGCGGGGTCAGGGCGGTCATTGGCTTGTGGGAAGTTTCCTCCTCCCCACCTCTTCCATCTTTTTACCCTTTTTGTTTTCAGGCTGCGCTGAGAGGCTTCCCAGAAAATCCAAATTGAAGAGCAGCAGCCAGAAAAAGTGAGCAAGCATCAGATCAGGACAAAATGCCTGATGCCAAGGGGAACTCTCCATCCTTCAGTGCAATTTTTGAGAGGCACTAACAGGAGTGGAATGGCCCCATCCTCACAGCCACAAATCCATTAATTAAAAAGGAATGCCAGCATTAATGATCTGTTGACACAAATTACAGTACAAGGACCTGTGTGCAGGGTTTGTCAGCACTCCAGGCTCATCGTCAACAGCTCCTTTAAATACAGAGTGTTCCACCAGGATCAAAGGAGAAAATTCCTACTCATGGGAAGAAGAAAGGATCAAATTCCTGGGACAGGAAAGTAGTAGGGAATGCTATAGTTAGAGTACAAGAGTACAGCTAATTGCCAGTGGCAAAGGCAGCAAGGAAAAATAAAATAAAATTCAAAGTAAAATATGGAAAAAAAATAGAACAACTTTGCATGGGAACAGTGAAAGAAAGACCACCACCATTTTCATTTTTCACTTTTCTCTTGAAACCAAATCCTCCAGCTGCCATGAAGCCCTGCAATAATCCAGCTTAGAGCAAGAACTGTGAACTGAAAGGACAAAATTGAAAGCCAACCACAATGGCAGGGCTGCCAGGCAGAGCCTGTCATTACTGCAGGGCTGGAACAAGGCAGGCACCTCTCAGCCCCAGCATTTCCCTGCTTGTTCCCCAGCCACAAACACAAATTTGCCTTCTCACAATGACAAGGTGATGCTCTCACCAGATGTTGGTTTTTTTTTGTTGTTTCATTTCCCTGGAATCCACTGGAATCAGCAGCCTGAGATGCAGCCACCAAAGCAGCTGAGGGGCTGGGGAAAGAGCAGGGCAGAGCTCTGACACCTTCAGGCTGTGGGGAATTTAAAAAATGTCATGGGAACATTAAATACCAGAAATATTCTATAGATACAGAGATATATTATAGAGATATAATAGCCAGAGACAGGTGAAACCCCCAGAAATGCCCCCCTGGATTTGTGGTGAGCACTGGGCAGCCAAGGGATGCTCAGTGTTGGGAGAATCAACCCCAGTTCCCCTGGGAGTGGGGAGGGAGAAAGGCTGGGGAGCACAGCTCAGCTCAGAGTGGAGAGATTGGTTAAAAATTCAAAATTCAAATCCTCCTAGAGCAGGAAAAATGTTGACACAGCTGCTCTTGCAGGATGTCTTTGGAATAGCAAAGCCCCAGGAAGCAGAGCTGTGCAGGATTAGAGATTGGACAAGGCAGATATAATAATAAAATAATTATTAGTAAAAATAATAAATTAAATAAAATTATGTCTTTTATAAAATAAATTAAATAGAATTATATATTTTTATAAAATTATTTATCTTTATAAAGTTATTTCTAAAATAAAAAATAAATAAAATTATTAATAAAATAATAAAATAATTATTTTTTAAAACCCTCAATGTGTCCCTTTCATCCCCTCTCTGAACCCCACAGAAGCTGCTGCTCTCCTCCCTGGGGTGATTTTAGGAGATTTCAGCTTTGTCCAGCCTGGACTTGGCTCCTTGCAGTCAGGAAATATCCAGTCCATGAGAGCAGCAACCACAGCAAATCTGCTCCTTCCCAAAAACCCTGCCAGGAGCAGGCAGTAACCTCTGCACTGCCACAGCTGGGAGGCAGAAAAGTGGGGAAAAAAACCCTGGAATTGCAGCCTGGAGGGTCCTGCCCGTGGCTGGGAGGGAGCAGGGGAAGGAGAAAATGCTGGATTTGCTCTTTGTTTGGTGGGAGAAGCTTTTTGCATCCCTGGCAGGCATTTTCCAGGCTGCTCTGAACACAGCTGATGGAGACAACAGGAAGGGCTCCTTTTTCCATGAGATTCCAGGAGATTCCATGAAATTCCAGGAGATTCCATGAAATTCCAGGAGATTCCAGGAGACTGCTGGCCCAGCAATCTCCATGAGATTCTTCCATGAAATTCCATGAGATTCCATGAAATTCCAGGAGATTCCAGCAGATTCCATGAAATTAGAGGAGATTCCAGGAGATTGCTGGCCCAGCAATCTCCATGAGATTCTCCCATGAAATTCCATGAAATTCCAGGAGATTCCATGAGATTCCATGAAATTCCAGGAGATTCCAGGAGATTTCTGGCCCAGCAATCTTCATGAGATTCTTCCATGAGATTCTATGAAATTCCAGGAGATTCCATGAGATTCCATGAAATTCCATGAGATTCCAGGAGACTGCTGGCCCAGCAATCTCCATGAGAGTCTTCCATGATATTCCATGAAATTCCAGGAGATTCCAGGAGATTCCATGAGATTCCATGAAATTCCATGAGATTCCAGGAGATTTCTGGCCCAGCAGCTGCTCTGGATCAGCGCTGTGCTTGTTGTGACACCTGGCATGGGTCAGGGGCAGGGGAACAGGAGGTTTTGCTGCCTGCAGGTGGTTTGGGATTGGGATAATGGGAATTCCTGAGGCTGGCACAGGGGGATTGGGATAATGGGAATTCCTGAGGCTGGCACAGAGGAGCTGATGGGATCAGGGTTGGGTTGGGCTGGATTTGTTCACTCCCAGGTGGGGAGGGAGGGGCTGCTCCCATCCCATCACCCCCCAATCTCCTCACTGCACAGAAATGTCAGAGTTGCACTTGCCAGGGAAAGTTTTCTTCTTATCTGAAGATTATTTTAGGATTTTTCCCTAGAAACAAACCACTCCTCTGGATCTCTCTTGGACAGTGTGGAGTTAACAGCAGGCTGCATTTTTTTTTTTTCATGGTCATATTATCTAATAATAATAATAGCTTCAGTTTCTTGGAATTTGTTTGGAAGTGTCTGGTTCTGTCTGATGCTGCAGACAGGATCCTGGACTGGCTGAAGTTCTGATCTGGATGCTCCCAAAGTTTCCCTTGTTGCAGCGTGTAATTATTTAAATGTTTATTTAAGGGGTTGTTATAATTATAATTATAATATTCTCCTCTTTCCTGAAACTCTTCCCCCTCTGGGGTAGAGGGAATCTATTTTCTGGTGGAGTAGAGAGACAGAAAAATGTCAGCAGGAAAAATTCAAGTGTGGCAATTAAGTTTATGCTCATGGATCCCATGGGAAGGCTCCTGACTTTTGTTTTTAAGTTCTCTGATGGAGTCCCACAGACATTTAAGGACAGTGAGTTTTAATTCCCTTTCTTCACTTGATGATTAATTTGATTGCATTGTATAATCCAACAAATCCAATCCACTAAATGGTGTTAACCATAAGCTACAACAACCTGACAACAGAATGTGAGAAAACAGAAAAAAAATGACCATATTTTAATTTTCCTTTAATATATAATTTTACTTTTAATATCCTAGCAGCAGCTACTTTATTTCCTATTTTATACCCCATTTCTTGACTTTAATTTTCCTGTAAATACCCAGCCCTTGCTTACAAATCACAGGACAGGGTAAATATTGTTTTCCAGGCTGTCTTTGGAGACTGGAGCTGGAAGTAAAACCATATGAGGAGATCAAAACCCCATTGAAGGCAGCAGCAGCATAAATCCAGTCTGGAGGAGTGTCAGACAAAGGCAGCAACAGCTGGATCAAGTAAAGCACCAGGAAAATTGGTTCCATCCCTAGGGGGAGGGAGAAAAGATTTGTTTTGTGGGACCGAGTTTGATGTCAGAGTGAGGGAGGGCTCAGAAGGTGCCAGAGGGAAGGGAAGGAGCAGAGGGATCTGCAGAAAGTGCTGGGGAAGGGGAGGAGGTGGAGGAAAACTGCACAATCTGAGCTGCTCCCAGCTCTGGGGATGTAAATTGATGAGGTCACCGTGTTTTCCAGTCACAGAAAAGAGAGTTAAAGGAAAGTGTTGAACTTGTTTTTCGAGAGAGGCAAAAACTCCGAGGAGCAGAAGAGAGAAATGGAGCAACTTGTGAAACTCCTCCTGTGGCAGATCCTGCTTCAGCAAAGTAAGCTCTGAGCTGCTGCTGTGCTGTTATTTGTTTTTATTTCAGCTGCACAACAGGGTTTGTGCAGGTTTACAAGATTTCGAAGTGTCATCTTTGTTCAGATTCCTAAATGTGCTCTGTTTTCATCTGGGGAGGGGAGGGAGTCGGAGGTTTCCTCTCTGCTTTTTTTGGGGAGAGAATGGAAAAATGTTTGAGGTTGTTGGAGCTCTGTTCAGCATGTTTGTGCAATTCTTTTTTTTCCTATCAGCAAATTCAAAGCCAATAAGCTTGGCTGTGAGTACAGCAAAGCTTTCAGAGTCAGATTTACAGGATTTAAGGTTATTTTTTTTTAAGTTTGAAGAAGCAGAAACAGCTTGGGGGGCTGTGAGAGGGTTCAGAGCAAGGAAAAAAAAAAGGATTTGTGTTTTTTGGGTTTCTTTTTCTCTTGTCAGCATAAAGACACACACAGAGTTCACTTTTGGGTAGCAATGTGCAAGAAAGGAGTAGGAAATGAGAAGTTTTTTGGGGACTGGTGACCCCCTGGTCTTCCCAGCCCTTTTAAAAGGCTGTGGCTGACACCTGAGCCCCTCAGCTCCTCAGCACTGAGGTGGAATCAGGTGAGGAGCTCTCCCTTTGGTCCCTCATTAATCCTCTTTCCATTTTTGCAATGCCCCAAGGCAAGGCTGAGGAGCTGGCAAGGGATGGGATCGGTCACAGGGACAGAAGGGTTAAAGGGGCTCAGAAATCTGGGCTGTGGGGGGGGTTAGA
Organism: Agelaius phoeniceus; assembly: GCF_051311805.1. Classification (NCBI taxonomy): domain Eukaryota; kingdom Metazoa; phylum Chordata; class Aves; order Passeriformes; family Icteridae; genus Agelaius; species Agelaius phoeniceus. The sequence continues at coordinate 6,724,843 of NC_135288.1, forward strand.
GAGGAGGATGAGGAGGAGGAGGAGAAGCCAGAGGTGCCACCTGAGCAGGGATGGGCTCTGACACAGCTTCAGGTGCATTTTGGATTGATCTGGGTGCACTCTGAGCTTTGAGCCCGCCCAAATCAGGTTTATAACTCAATAATGAGGATGGGGAGAGGGGAAATCTGTGACCCCTCCTGCACAGGAACCACTCCTGTGGAATCAGGTGAGGAATCAGGTGAGGAGCTCTCCCTTTGGTCCCTCATTAATCCACTTTCCATGTCACCACAGCATTTTTGCAATGCCCCAAGGCAAGGCTGAGGAGCTGGCAAGGGATGGGATCGGTCACAGGGACAGAAGGGTTAAAGGGGCTCAGAAATCTGAGCTGTGGGGTGGGTTAGAGAGGAGGAGGATGAGGAGGATGAGGATGAGGAGAGCCCACAGCTGTGTGCTCCAGAAGCTCAAACCAGTCCAGTGAGTCCCAGCGAGGTTTGGCAGAGCAGCCAGGGCAGGAAGAGCAGGTTGGGCTCCTGCAGAGCCAGAGGTGCCACCTGAGCAGGGATGGTCCCTGACACAGCTTCAGGTGCATTTTGGATTGGTCTGGGTGCACCCTGAGCTTTGAGCCCACCCAAATCAGGTTATATATATATATATATATATATATATATATATATATATATATATATATATATATATATATATATATATATATATATATATATATATATATATATATATATATATATATATATATATATATATATATATATATATATATATATATATATATATGTATATATGTATATGTATATATATATAAAACAGAGCACAGAGATTTCCTCACAGCACAGATTTCCCCCTCCCCATCCTCGTTATTGAGTGATATGTATATATATATCTATCTCAATCATATAGATATATATAAAAATATATATTATCTATATTATAGATAAATATATAAATATAAAACATAAAATATATAACTCAATTATATATATAAAATATATATAAAAATAAATACAATATATAAATATATATTTATATATATTTATATATATAAATACATAAATATATATCAATTATATATAATACATATATAAAAATATATTATCTATATTATAGATAAATATATAAATACATAATAGAAAATATAGATATCACTTAATTATGTATATAATATGTATAAAATATATATAATATATATTATATATAAATATATAATATAAAAATCTATATATCACTCAATTATATATATATAATATATAAAAATATAATATATAAATATAGAAAAATAATTAAAAAAATAATATATTTTTTAAAATTAACGAGGATGGAGAGGGGAAAATCTGTGACCCCTCCTGCACAGCAGCCACTCCCTCAAGTGTTAATGGCTCAGCTCCGTGCTTGGAATGGCTCAACAAAACCATCCCGTGGGCCTGCAGCCAAGGGGAAGCTCACAGGGCAGGGGAGGCTTTCTAAAACTCTGCAAAAATCCCAGAAAAGCTGGGGCAGATCTCTGAGGGATCCTGTCTGTGCCCCAGATGGGGAGTGGCTCCTTGCACTTGTGAAAAACGCCAATCACCTGTTTTTAAAATTTTCAAAGTTTAATAGTAATAAAATGGTTATTAAAATAGTAATACAATTAGAGTAATAATAATTTGGACAAATTGAATTAGCACAACATGAGACAATAGAAACAAAGAGTTACAGACAGTCCGGGTACCTTTTCTGGGCAGCACGAGCCTGAAAAAGGACCCACGTTAACAAAGGGTTAACCCTTAAAAGCAACAGCCTGTTGCATATTCAAACACCTCATTAGTGATGCATAAATTCCATTCAAACACAGGATTCTCTCTGGTCAGTGTCAGCTTCTTCCTCTGAATCCTAACAGCACCTTCGGGCAGGAAGAAATTTGTTTCTTCTGATAGTGGGGCAGTAAATTCTTTTTCTCTGAAAGTTTCAGGTGTCCTGTGGCCGCTATCTCCCTGTGAGTCCTTTCTTTAGAAAAAGTATCCTACATAGCACAGTTTCTATTGTAACATTTTTTATAACCTAAAACTCTATTTAACACACTGCTCAAGAGAATCGATACAGCGTTGCTTTCTAACACAACACATATAACATTCACTTTCATATTTGCCAAAAGCCAATCCCAAAATACCTGCGTTTTTCACACACAGACACGAGGATTCTCCTTCCCGCAGAGGCAGCACATTCCTGCTCTCTGCATGTTCCTACCTGCAGGGAGGGCAGGATTTGTTGGGGCTGGCTGGGTGTTCAAGGGCTCTGGAATCCTTTTGGGAAAGTGGGAGAGTCAGCTGCTGGGAAAGCTGTCCCAGGAAGCCTTTAACAAAAATAAACAAACACAGAGATTTAGAGGAAAATCCCAGTTCAAAGCCCGGCTTTGAAGGGAAATTCAGTTTTGAAGGGAAATTCAGTTTTGAAGGGAAATTCAGACTGAAAGGTCTTGCAGGCTGGACTGGGAGCAGTTTGGGATCAGCTGTTTGCTCACCTCCAGATGAGCCCAGACGTTTCTCCCGGTCACTGCTCAGTGAGTTTTAAAAGCCTGGGCTCATTTCTGTCACCCAAAAAAGCCATCAGGGCCTGCCAGCCCCCCAGAGGGTCAGGATGGAGCCACTGCCACCCCCAGAGGGTCTGGGGACAGCGTGGTGGCACTGGCTGCTGCTTTTGCCATGGTTGTGCAATGAGCCCGCAGAGCCCATTAAACCCCCTGCATACAGAGGGATTTGTGGGAAAAATGAGGAATTTGGCACACACAGATTTGGGGAAGAGCTGGTCCTGTTGGGCTCTGGTTGTTTTGCATCCCCCAGTGTGAAAGAGGAGCTCAGCAGCTCCTGGGTCCCAGCAGGGAGTTCAGCCCAGCATTGTCCAGACAGGGCTCAAGGGACAAATTTCTGTCCTTGCCCTGCTCCAGGGACACTGCCAGAGCCCTGAGCATGTCACACATCTTTCACAGCCCCTGCCTTTTGCTTCTAGTTTGCCCACAGCTTTTTCGGGCTTTTTGGGGGATTTTTTGGGGTTATTTTTGTGGCTTAATTCTTCACATGAAAAATGGATGGGATTCAAGAAGTAAGAGCTGGCTCTGCCTTTTACAAGGGATTAAGAAATCGTTTTCCGGGCTGCTTTCCCTATTTTTTACTGTGGGACCACAGAGTATCTCTGGGATCCTGCTGACTCAGCACGGGGGACAGCACAGAATTGGCTTTTGTTGGGTTTTTTGTGGGGTTTTTTGTGGGGTTTTTTAATTTTTTTTTTTTTTTTTTTTTTTTTTTTTTTTTTTTTGTGGTTACATCACCCAGGGGAGACAAAGTGATTCTCCATCCCAGGGAACTTGAAATTCTTAAAACGCAAGCCACAGCTGAGATCTGTGTTGGCAGCTGAGGTTCAGAAGCTCCAGGCCCTGGAGGTCTGTGAGGACAGGAGGTCAGAGCTGTCACCAGGTGCAGGAAGGCTCTTTGGTTTTGGTTTTGACTCACCAAAATCCCTCCTTCCAGTGCCCCCAGTGCTGCATCCATGAGCTGTCACCTTTCTCTCTGCTCAGAAATCCCTGCCCTTAGTGCTGGAGCTGTCACCTTTACTGGGCTGTCTTTCATCTCTGCTTCAAATCCCTTTTAAAAGCCATAAAATCCCTTTTAAAAGCCATAAAACCCCTTTTAAAATGGAATGACTTTTTTGAGGAAGCAACAGCATTCCTGCCCTGTTCCTGGCTGAAGTTTTAGGAGTGGGAGAGGAAAAGAACCCAGAAACCATCAACTTTTCTTGTCTAAAAGCTGCTCTATCTCAACCAAGCCCCTTTTTCACAGAGAATTGTGTTTGGAAATGCTGCCCAGGCTCCAGCAGCTCCACCTGGGAAGGGGAAAGGGGAAAGAGGAAATTTCAAGGAAAGGAAAGAAAAAGGGAAAAAGGAAAAGTCCTTGCCCTTGCAGGTGGGAGGTGCAGGGCTCCAGGAAGGTGCAGAAGCAGGTGCTGCTGTGAGCTCAGAGTTTTTGTCACTCCTTGGATTTCCAGAGCTGCATTCCTGAATATTGTGGTAAATTCGATGCTGCTCCGTGTTTTTCCCATTAGCAGAGGGGAGCAGTAAATGCCTTCATTCCTCTGCCTGGGCCAGCAGAGGATGTTTCTGTCCCACCAAATCAATTTGTTCTTGTGCAGGGCTCTGGAAGCAGCCTCAGGCACCATTCCCCAGCTCCAAATCGCCGCTTATGTCACGACATTGTCCCCTGGCCCCGGGGCAAACCACACCCGGACACTGCCTGGACACAGGGACACCGATTTTTTCCTGGCTGATTTGGTACTGTGGAAGAGATTTTTTAATAATTCTTTTGTTTTTCTAAGCCAAATCTAAGTCCTGGCTTCCAGCTGACACATTTTGCAGCCTATCATGAGAAACAATCAAATGATGGAATTATGGTGTCTCTTACAGACAGAGAGCACAGACCTTGTCCAAGGTTTGATTTTTCTCTTTGTGATGCTGAGATTTTAAATGTAAGGAAAAAAACCCTCCTATTTGAAGTGCCTTTTTAAGGGAAAGGCACTTTTCCTCCTATTTTAAGGAAAACCCCTCCTATTTGAAGTGCCTTTGAGCTGGCAGCTCAACAGAGAGAGCTGCTCATTTTTGGTTCTCTGCTGCCCAGTGCTTTGTGATAGAAAAAGAGGAGGAAACCAAATTAATTCTCAGCACTTGGGGCTGTGCAAATACCCGCAGTCTGGAGTTGAATTTGAAATTCATAAATTCCAGGGCTAAAAAAAAAAAAAAAAATTAAAAAAATACAGTCTTTGGAGGACTTTGTGCCTCTGACATTAGCAGGACAAAACCTCCTGTGATTTTGGTGGGTTTGGCTGGGTGGAGAGATGAATGGTGGGGTTGTGTTGGGGAATCTGTGTTGGGAATCCAAAGCCTGATGCCAGGAGACCTTCTGGACCCCTCCCACACAAGGAGCAGGAGGGACTGGGGCAGAGAAATGCAGAATCAGAGGAATTGGTTCATCTCTGGCAAGGTTCCTCCTGTGTGGATCTGAGTCGTGGGGGTTGGAGGGAGCTGCTGCACCCAGAGCATCACAGAATTAACTGTGGCACAGAATTCACTGTGCAGACCACGAGTGGGAAATGGATATAAACACCCAGATATAAACACCAGCATTAACAGGGAAAGGGGGAATAGATGGAGAAATAACAGATGCTGCTGACTTGGAGTGTGTTTGTAGCTTTTTTTATCCTTTTGTTGCCAGTGACACTCTTTATTTTCTGCTTTCACAGGTTCTGTGGGCTCATATTCAGGTGAGTGACACCTCTGGAAATCTGCCAGGCTTTGTGATTATGAGAGGAGAGAGAGGGCCCTGATTCCATGGCTTTCATTCCTAACAGGGGCTTTCATTCCTAACTTCCAAGAATTATCCACCCCATGCACTGGTGTCCCTAAACCTGCATTAAACTGGGGCTCAGCATTAGGAAGGGTGGGTAGGACAGCTTGAGTGCTCAATCCTGGTAACAGACATGAATGAAATCTGTGGTTTTAAGTTTTATTTATTAGGAAAAGGTTCTTCCTCCTTAGGGGGGCATTGACCAGGCTCCCCAGGGAATGGCCCCAGCCCCAAGAGCTCCAGGAGCATTTGGATCCCTCTCAGGGGTGCACAGGGCGGGGTTGTTGGGGTGTCTGTGCAGGGATAAGGTTGGATCAGAGATTCCTGGGTCCCTCCCAGCTCAGGATTCTCCATGGCATTGCCCCGTGCTGGTCTTGAAACCAGAATGAAAAACACACAGAGATTGCAGCACCCCCTTCCCACCCCATTAACTCCATAACCTACAACTCTTTTTTTTGCTGTTTGCTCCTGGTTTTTCCAGTCCCAGCTGATGCCTCCAACCCCACCAGCCTGGTGGTGTCTGTGCTGAGCAGGTTCCCCTGGGAATGGTCCAAGAGCCAGGCCCCAAGAGCTCCACCAGCCCCAGGAGCTCCAGGAGCATTTGGATCCCTCTCAGGGGTGCACAGAGTGGGATTGCTGGGGTTTCTGTGCAGGGATAAGATTGGATCAATGATTCCTGAGTCCCTTCCAGCTCAGGATTCTCCATAACAGTGCCCCATAAATGCACAGAGACTCCAGCCCCTCCTTCACACCCCATTAACTCCACTCTTTGTTTTGCTGGTTTTTGCAGTCCCAGTCTGTGCTGAACATCAGGGCAGCCCTGGGCCCCCAGGCCGTGCTGCCCTGCAAGAGCCACCGCATGATGTGGACCTGGGAATGGTCCAAGAGCTCCAAGAGCCCCAGGATGGCACTCTTAGGGATGCACAGAGTGGGATTGTTGGGGTTTCTGTGCAGGGATAAGGTTGGATCAGTGATTCCTGGGTCCCTCCCAGCTCAGGATTTTCCATGACATTGCTCCATGCTGGTCTTGAAACCAGAATTAAACACGCAGGGATTTCAGCAGCTCCTTCCCGCCCCATTAACTCCACAACCCTACAACTCTTTCTTTTGCTGGTTTTTGCAGTCCCAGCTGATGCCTCCAACCCATCCAGCAGCGTGGTGGTGTCTGTGCTGAACATCAGTGCAGCCCTGGGCTCCCAGGCCGTGCTGCCCTGCAAGAGCCACCGCATAGTGTGGACCCAGGACCGCCTGAACGACCGGCAGCGCGTGGTGCACTGGGACCTGCTCAGCTCCTACTCTGGGGACAGCAGGATGGAGAGGCTCTGTGACATGTACTCGGCTGGGGACCAGCGTGTCTACAGCTCCTACAACAAGGGCAGGATCCTCATGCCCGAGAATGCCTTTGCAGATGGGAATTTCTCGCTGGTGATCAAAGGTGTGGAGGTTTTTTTCCCACCCTCGATGGGTTTTGGTGGGAATGGGTGGCTCACAGGATGTTTTTTGATCAATAGATTTATGGTTTAGTTGGGGTGTTAGGCCGCGGGTTGGGCTTGATGATCTCAAAGGTCTCTTCCAACCTGGTCATTCTGTGGATTCTGTGAGTACCAGGTTAATAAGTCGAATTCTCAGGAGGAATTTTTGAGTTTGGAAGGGGCTGCCCAGGGAGGTGGTCTGGGAGCAATTTGAGGTGTGCCTGGCTGTCCTTGACACTTGGAATTCAGAGTCTGGGAGCAATCTCAGTGCACTGGTTTTGGTGGGAATGGGTGGCTCACAGGATGTTTTTTAATCAATAGATTTATGGTTTAGTTGGGGTGTTAGGCCGCGGGTTGGGCTTGATGATCTCAAAGGTCTCTTCCAACCTGGTCATTCTGTGAATTCTGTGAGTACCAGGTTAATAAGTCAAATTCTCAGGAGGAATTTTAGGGTTTGGAACTGCCCAGGGAGGTGGGGGAAGACACTTGGGACTCAGGGTTTGGGAGCAATCTCAGTGCACTGGTTTTGGTGGAAATTAGTGGTTCACAGCATGTTTTTGATAAATGGATTTATGGTTTAGCTGGGGTGTTAGGGCATGGGTTGGACTTGATGATCTCCAGTGCCTACAGCTCCTACAACCGGGGCAGGATCCTCATGCCTGAGGATGCCTTTGCAGAGGGGAATTTCTCACTGGTGATCAAAGGTGTGGAGGTTTTTTCCCACCCTCGATGGGTTTTGGTGGGAATGGGTGGTTCACTGCAACAATGACCAAATCATTATATTGGGTGAGGTGATTTGTCTCTGCCTAACCCGCCCAGGTGATAAGGATGGCTTAGAATGAAGTTGTTTACATCAAGGATTTGGGAAACTGCAAACGACACAAATAATTGTTGTCTCAGTATAAACCACTGAATTCCTCTCTCTGCAAATGGCACAAATCACCATTGTCTCAGTATAAACCACTGAATTCCCCTCTTTTCCCTGCTCTACAGGTGTGTCAGACAGTGATGCAGGCACATATTCCTGTAACCTTCACCACCACTACTGCCACTTGTACGAGACTGTGAAAATCCAGCTGATCATCGCCAAGGGAGGTGGGTGTGGGGACACCTCTGGTGCTACAGGGGCCACAGGAGGCTTGGGAAGCAGCAGCAGGAAAACCTGGAGCTCCCTGTGCTGTTTGCTGCCTGCTTCCCTGAGTTTCAGAGGTTTTATTTACAAAACTCTCATTTTCCTTGGCCAGACAGTGCCTGCTCAGCTCAGTGTTTGCTCCTTACCAAACTGTCCCTGCTGCAGCAGCAGCACAGCCCTGGTGACAATTCCCTCCTGGTGACAATCCCCACCCTCATCTCAGCCACAAGGACCAGCCTGTTCTCTTGCTGATGAGCTTATCCTATCCAGCCTCTACTTAAAACCCACCCCACCTTAAGCCCAGCTCTAACATCCAGCTGTTGGCAGCTGCAGGGAGTCCCACCCATCCACACAGGCACCCTTGAAAAATCCATTTAAACCTCTGGGCAACACCAGTGGAGCTGCTGGGGTGGGAGTGCATCTCCTCTGCTGCTCTCACAGTGCAATAAAAACACCCTGAGAGCCCCAAGCCGCTCCTCTGTGCTCTGCTTCCTCTGTTATTCCTTTTTTAAGAGCCAAGATCAGAGCAGTGCTGCTTCAGCTCCTCCAGTAATTAGGGCCTTTGTGGGTAGGAAAGCATTTCCTGCTCAGAGGATTGGGATGAAGATCCTCGTTCCATTCTTAGCCTGTGGAGGGAATTTGCTTCCTGCTCTCTGAAGCAGGAGATTAACTCTGAGTTAGAAGGAGGAGAAAGTGGCCTTGCTTCATGAAATGGCCAAGGGTGTTAGAGGATATAGGTGGGTTTTTTTTACTAACTGGTGAAATAAATGTGAAACAGCCAGGGTTGTTCATGCTAGTGCATGTTCAGGCTGTGCCATGTGGCACGTTGAAGAGTTTGGGAGGGGGTGTGCTACAGGATTCCAATCTTGGGGAGCTTTAGGGTTCCAAGAGAGCAATTTCTGGGAGTCCTTCACACTTGGAATTCAGCATTCCAGGCTCTGGGAGCAATCTCAGGTGTCTCTGGCTGTCCTTGACACTTGGTGTTGAGTGGGAATTTTGTATCAACTCCGTCCACGCGTGCGGCAGCAAATTGGCCTAAAATATTGCTGATTTTGGCCAAGGAAAGGAAACCTGGGTGATGCCTCAGGTTTAGATTTTCTGTTTTTCACATTCTGTGCTGCTTTAGTGTGTGGGTCTGGGTTCACATTATGGGATGGTGAGCTCTGCACAGAGCAGGGAGACAAAACAATTCCTGCTCCAGCTGGGCACCAAGGACAAATGATCCAAATCTCAGCCCAGGAGCACAAACACCGTGGGCTGGAGAGAGAAAAACAAGGATGGGACTGCAGGGGCTAAAGCTGGAATTGGACAGTGAACTGCAATATGCAAATGGAGCAGAACTTGTAAAAGTGAGAGACCCCGTGAGTGGTCGTGCATTTTGGGACCATTTTGGATCATCTTGGGTTCATTTTGTGACCATTTTGGTTCATTTTGGGTGCAGCCCTGGCTGGGCTCTTATGCTGCCCAGGGTGGCTCCATGGAGGAGATCCTTTTCATAAATCCCTGCTTTATTCTGTAACTCTGTCTAGTCTGTTGTAGCCCAGCCTTCACAAGGCATCCCTCCAAATATTTCCAAGGAGCTGCTGCTCAGGTTGAAGTGTGTTTTCCTCTCCCCATCTCCCAGATTTTTCCTCCTTTTTCTCTGTAGTGGAGCAAACCCATTTTAAGGTTGTGTTCCTCACCAGGTGAGGAGGCCAGGCTCTTGTGCTCCCCAAGGTGGCTCCATGGAGAAGATCCTTTTCATAAACCCCTGCTTTATTTTTTAAATCTGTCTAGTCCGTTCTTTTTTAAACCTGTCTAGGTCAGCCTTCACAAAGCATCACAGGAAGGAAACTTAAGTAGATTTTGTGGGGGGGGGGGGGGAAAAGGAGAAGTGGGGCAAAACCAGTGGAGCAAGAGGAGCAAACCCATTCCAAGGCTGTGTTCCCCCACAGACGAGGAGCCCAGCGAGTACTGGGACGGCGAGAAGCCGGTGCTGGTGGCCCCGGAGGGCAGCACGGTGACGCTGCCCTGCGTCAACCGCCAGCACATCTGGACGGAGCGGCACAGCGAGGAGGAGCAGCAGGTGGTGCACTGGGACCGGCAGCCCCCGGGGGTGCCCCAGGACCGCGCCGACCGCCTGGTGGATCTGTACGCGTCCGGGGAGCGCCGCTCCTACGGGCCCCAGTTCCTGAGGCAGAAGATGAACGTGAGCCGCGGAGCCTTCGGCCTCGGGGACTTCTCGCTGCGCATCTCGCGCCTGGAGAGCGCTGACGAGGGCACCTACTCGTGCCACCTGCACCACCACTACTGCGGGCTGCACGAGCGCAGGATCTACCACCTGGCTGTCACCGAGCCGCAGAGGGACAGCAGGGTGGTGAACATCACGGTCCCTGCCGCAGGTGAGTGGTGTTCCTGTAGGGATGGGCACTGAGGGTGGGGAACATCACGGTCCCTGCCGCAGGTGAGTGGTGTTCCTGTGGGGATGGGCACTAAAGGTGGTGAACATCACGGTCCCTGCCGCAGGTGAGTGTCCCTAGGGATGGGCACTGAGGGTGGTGAACATCACGGTCCCTGCCGCAGGTGAGTGGTGTCATTGTAGAGATGGGCACTAAAGGTGGTAAACATCACTGTCCTTGCTGCAGGTGAGTTGTGTCCCTGTAGAGATTGACAGCAGGGTGGTGAACATCACGGTCCCTGCTGCAGGTGAGTGGTGTTCCTGTAGGGATGGGCACTAAAGGTGGTGAACATCATGGTCCCTGCCGCAGGTGAGTGTTCCTGTAGGGATGGGCACTGAGGGTGGTGAACATCACTGTCCTTGCCGCAAGTGAGTGATGTTCTTGTAGAGATGGACAGCAGGGTGGTGAACTTTTTTTTTTTGTATTTTTCCCCTTTTTATTGGCTCTCTTTCCTCCATGCTTTCAGGGAGGTGTGGGCAGGGGGTTGATGCAGCCCTGCCTTTGCTGTCCCAACTCTTCCCAGCAGAGTTTCTCTCCCCTTTGCACGGATGTTTGGGCTGTGCAAGGTGCCAGACCATGCAGAATCAACCACCAGGAATTTTCTTTCCTCCACCCTTCAGCTTTTCTTTTTTTTTTTTTTTTTTTTTTTGTGTGTCTGCGTGCCATAAACCAATTTTCATATTTTCCACTGCACTCAGCTATCATCTGTCAGCCTGTCCAAACTCAAAACCATCACACTTCGTTCAGGCAGAAAAAGAAAACAAAAATCCCAAGTTTAATATAAAGTCTTTTGGGTATAGTTCTTTATCGACACTTCAAAGTATTACTTGTGTTTTAATATTTATTGCCTGTTTAATACAGAATTTTGATTCTCTTCATACATTTTTAAATGGGTTTATTCTCCTGTAAGAAATTGGCTTTCTCAAGTCACAGAGACCTAAACTTTTCCCCTGGGGCTAAAGTTGGTGTCCAGTTCCTCCTGTTTGGAGCAGAGGCAGGGGCTCGGTGCTGCTTTCAGGCTCAGCACTGGAAATGTGCAGGATATTTACTAAAAGTGCATTTTTACTCAGGGTTTGCTCTGCAGCAGGTGGCAGGAGAAGCTGTTCTGTCTCATAATTAGTGCTAAAATATTGGCAAACCTTTGCCAGGTTTGTGGAGAGCTCTCCACCTTTTCCAGCAGAATAATTTGGTCTTTGACACTTTGGGAAGATGATGTTAAAGCACTTCTTAAACTTAAGGTTTCCCCCCTCATCATTAGGATTTATTTTTCAGTGGTTAAAATGTCCTGGGAGTGGATTTGGGGTGGGTGGATGTTTAGGATTTATTTTTCAGTGGTTAAAATGTGAATTTGGGGTGGGTGGATGTGAGATGTGCTGAGAGATCAGATCTTGGTTGCAGAATAAACCTTCATCACCCCAGCCTAAATGCTGCTCCCCAGTTATCAAATGGGAAACATCCCATTGCACAAAGTTATCAAATCTCAGTTTCCACTCTTTGTTTTTTGCAGTGATCTCCTCAGTGTTGCCTAAAGTTTAAACCCAAGTTCTGTGGGAAAGCAAAAATCCAGGAATAGAAATTCCTGTGTTTGCTGTGGCACCATCTCATTATGGCAGCAAGGAGCCAGGGGTGGGACAGGGCAGAGCTGTCACATGTGCTGTTTGCAGCTTTGCAAGTGGCTTCCTTGGTTTGAATTGATATTTTTTAGCTTGGCAGGGTGGAAATCCCGTGTTTTTTCCAGCTCTGTGTCCAGGGAGAACTGGAAATCCCAGTAAAAAGAGCACATTGCTCTGTTGATTTTTGATTTTCACGTTGCTTTTTGATTTTCTAGGAGTGCTGTTGGCATTAGCAAACCATCAGCTCTGGTTTCAGAGTGTTTATTTCCACCCACTCTTGCTTGATTTAATTTGATTTTCGCTGGGTTGGTGTTTTTAAACTGCTGGAAACTGCCCAAAAAACTGGAGGCAGTCCCAGTGCCAGAAGTGTCAGGACACGTCTGCTGAAGGGTGCTGTGGCTTTTGAGGTATTTTTGAGGTTTTATTTCCCCCACTTTTGCCCTTGTTCCCTCTGGGGAATTCGCAGAGGGATCTCCCAAGGGCTCCATCCTGATCTTGCCTGGTGCTCTGTGAAAATTCCCTGTAGGGGGAATCTCTTCTGCTCAGTTTTGAAGGAAAAATCCCTCTCCCCTTAGAGCCCTCTGGGATTCCATCCATGCCTGGGCTGGCTTTGTCCATTCCTCTTGACTGTTGCAAGCAGAGGAGCCACTTCCTCTTTACATGTGTAAAACATTGACCTATTTATTTGAGACCTACAAAAAGAAATAAAAAATGTAAAATGTTCCACATAAAAGTTTTGAGCTCCCCTTTCCTGTGCTGTGGGACAGGAATCCTGCTGCATCCTCAAAAGGAATGGAATCTTGGCTTTCCTCTGCTTTTTTAGGGGGGTTTATTTATTTTATTGATTTGATTTCATTTCAAAGGAAGCTCATTTTTTTTTGGCTCTGGAAACTCTTCCCACTCCATAAATTATAACCCTTGGCAAGGAGGGGCTGCTGGCTGGAGCCAGAGCAGTTTGGAGTTTGTGTTGAAAGGGACCCAGAGGAGCATTGTGGGACCCTCTGGAAGGTTTGGGGCTGAAATTCCCCCCCTGCAAGAACACTGCAATGGCCAGGGATCATTTTAAACTCTGGGAATTGTGATAAATCATAATTTAGGCACTGATTAATTCTTGTAATTTGGAATTCCTCCCTGAGCATTGTGGGACCCTCTGGAAGGTTTGGGGCTGGCTTTGCTCTGGAATTCTCTCTGCAAGGACACTCTGATGGCCAAGGATCACTGATCCCAGGGAAGGGATCCTGTTAGACCCTGGGAATGATGATAAATCATAATTTAGGCACTGGGAATGATGATAAATCATAATTTAGGCACTGATTAATTCTTGTAATTTGGAATTCCTCCCTGAGCATCGTGGGACCCTCTGGAAGGTTTGGGGCTGGCTTTGCTCTGGAATTCCCCTCTGCAAGAACACTCTGATGGCCAGGGATCCTGTTAGACCCTGGGAATTATGATAAATCATAATTTAAGCCCTGATTAATTCTTAAAATTCAGAATTCCTCCCTGAGCATTCCCACCTGGCATTGTGGGACCCTCTGGAAGGTTTGGGGCTGGCTTTGCTTTGGAATTCCCCTCTGCCAGAACATTCTGATGGCCAGGGATCCTGTTAGACCCTGGGAATGATGATAAATCACAATTTAGGCACTGGGAATGATGATAAATCATAATTTAGGCACTGATTAATTCTTGCAATCCAGAATTCCTCCCTGTGACCTCACTCCCAGTGAACACCCCCTGTTCTCCTTCCCTCAGATCCAAACGTGGTCAGGGGCCACAATGTCATCAATGTCATCATCCCTGAGAGCAGGATGCACTTTTTCCAGCAGCTGGGCTACATCCTGGCCACTCTGCTGCTCTTCCTCGTCCTCCTCATCATCGTGGTGCTCGTCACCCGCAGGCGCCGGCACAGAGGTGAGTCCAGGGAAATCCTGGAAAGATTCCTGCAAGGAGCAGGAACCCCTCCTGGGAAACCAGGAACCTGCCCAGGGGGAGGACTTGCAGGGCTGGTCTGGTGTAAAAATGCCCAGGTTTTGATTTTGCGGAGTTGCTGGGGTTGGAAAGGATCTCCAGGGTCATCAGGTGCAGGCTTTGGCTGAATCCCACTCATGATTTGTTCTGTAAAAGGGAGAAAAAAACCCCTTCACAAGTGGGATTTATCCTTGGGGAGCTCAGGTGTCCAGGATTTGCAAGGTTGGTGTGGTGCAAAAATGTCCAGGTTTTGATTTTGTGGAATTGTTGGGGTTGGAAAAGACTTCCAAGGTCACCAAGTGCAGGTTTTGGATGAACCCCACTCATGATTTGCAGAGTTACTCCACAGAAGAGAAGAAAAGCCCTTCCCAGGTGGGATTCATCCCTGGGAGCTCAGGTGTCCAGGATTTGCAGGGCTGGTGTGGTGTAAAAGCATCCAGGCTTTGGATTTGTGGAATTGTTGGGGTTGGAAAAGACCTCCAGGGTCATCAGGTGCAGGCTTTGGCTGCAGCCCACCCATGATTTGCTCTGTAGAAGAGAAGAAAAGCCCTTCCCAGGTGGGATTTGTCCTTTGGGAGCTCAGGTGCCCAGGTCCTTGCCCAGTGGGAGGATTTTCAGGGCTGGTGTGGTGTAAAAATATCCAGGCCTTGATCTTGTGGAGTTGTTGGGGTTGGAAAAGACCTCCAAGATCATCACATCCAGGCTTTGGCTGAACCCCACTCCAGATTTGTTCCACAGAAGAGAAGAAAAGCCCTTCCCAGGTGGGATTTATCTCTTGGGAGCTCAGGAGTCCAGGATTTGCAGGGCTGATGTGGTTTTAAAATACCAGGCCTTGATTTTGTGGAATTTTTTGGGGTTGGAAAAGACTTCCAAGGTCACCAAGTGCAGGTTTTGGATGAACCCCACTCATGATTTGCAGAGTTACTCCACAGAGGAGAAGAAAAGCCCTTCCCAGGTGGGATTCACCCCTGGGAGCTCAGGTGTCCATGTCCCTGCTGGCTCTGGGATCCCATCAAGGGACACTGGGATCTCTGGGTGGCACCCTCAGAACTGGCTTTGGGTGCCACACAAAAAAAAACAACCCCAGGAATGGGTCTGGACTGGCTGTGACTGCTCATTCTGCTTTTTCCTCCCGGTCAGGTTATGAATACAATGTGAAGAAATACGGAGAGTAAGTATAATCAATTTTAATATTATTAATATTATTAATTAGGTTTAGAATGCCTTCAAGTGAAATTTAAATTTCCTCCTCAGCTAAGAGCCTAAACCAGCTGGAAATCTGGTTAGGAGGAGGAAGTGGAAGGAGAAAATGGTTTGTGGGGCTGATTTGGCAATTGAATTTCCTCTTGTTACTCTTTGGGAGCCAATTGAGGGGTGAAGTTTCTGTGAGATGTCCTTGGGAGCTGGTGGGGAAGGAATAATGCACAGATCTGCTGTGAAATGGGGCCAAGATCATGGAGCTGGGCTCCTCCAGACTTTATTTCATGGGATTAAAGTGGAAAAAAAAAAAAGAAATTGCAGGATTGGCTGCCCATTGTTCTAATATCAAACAAAATCAGGACAAACAAGTGGGGAAAAATTTAAAAATTAAATAAATCCTCTAAAGAATTAGGAAAGCTAAGGGGAAAAAGCGTGAAAGGAGCCAGATATTAAAAGATGTGACAATACCATTTTCCACCATTATTCCCTTTTCAGGAAGGACGTGAACCTTAAAGAATTTACAGTGGACACAACAGATCTGACCCCACACAAAAGTGAAGACATCAGGCTGGGTAGGTATCCCTGGCACCAAACCAGGTCCCAATCCCTGGAAATCTGAAATTTCTAATGGCATTTGGGTATTTGGAAGTGAATCCATTCTTTACCCTCTGGAAGTGGGTATGGACTTTATTTGAGGATTTATAGGATGGATTTTGGGGATTTCCAGCATTCCTGAAGGTGGATGCTGCTCCTTGCTGGGGTTTGAAGGTGCAGCCTGGAGTTTATTGTGCCAATAATTGAGCAGGGCTTGGTTCTGGCTGGGATTTGGAGTGGATCCATTTCAAAAACTGCTGCTCCACCCTGAGCTTCCTGAAGCCTTGCCATGATGCCAAGTTCACCCCAGCTGGATAAACCAGGACATTATAAATATTATAAATATAAAGGGAAAAATTCTAAATAAATTATATATATATATATATATATATAGCGACAAGTATTTATCCCTTTATTTTTTTTATTTGCATCCCCAATAAAGGCACAACCTTTAAAAGAAAAAGCTGACAAGAATTGCTGTAAAGGCCCCAGCAAACAAAAAAATTTGGAAGTAAAGAAAGGAATTGCAGAGGGTGGGTTGCAAAAATCTAGATATTTAATAATCTAGATAATTAATAATCAGTCATCTCCAGGTGAGCTTTGAGGAGATAATCCAGAGCTGGAAGGATCAGTGAGGAGCAGGGAGCTGAAGTTTGCACAACTGGTTAATGCCAGGGGCTAAAATGAACTCAGAGCTGTTTTCCTGCTGAGTAACTCCACAAATAATTCCTAGAAATCAGAGGTGCCAGGCCTGGAGCACAGCAAGGAAGGGCTGATCACCTCTGTCTTGCTCATCAAATTCTTGTTTTCTTTTAATATCCTGCGTGAATTCTGCTCCTCCCCTTGCACAGATTACAAAAACAACATCCTGAAGGAGAAGGCTGAGCAAGCCAGAAGCTTCCCAGCAAAGAACATTGATTTAGACAAAGGTAATCATCACTTTCTTCCCTTTAATTGGTGGCTGTTCCGATGGGAACAGTCCGTCAGTGAGTGACCAAGCCACAGCCAAAAAGGAATGAGAAACCTCATGGCAAAAGCAGGAATGAGAAGCCAGCTGCATTCCCATCCTTTCATCATGGGGCCACAAGATGCAAGCAGTGATTTGCCTTTTAAAAGCTTTGGGCATGGCACAAATTGGAATTTTTCTTGATTTCCACGAGATGCAAGCAGTGATTTGGTTTTTAAAAGCTTTGGGCATGGCACAAATTGGAATTTTTCTTGATTTCCACGAGATGCAAGCAGTGATTTGGCTTTTAAAAGCTTTGGGCATGGCACAAATTGGAATTTTTCTTGATTGGAAAAAGAAAGCTTGGCAGGGCTGGAGCAGCGCCTGCTCTGCTGTGACCTCAGAGGGAGCCCAAAAATGTCCTGGCTTGGTGTTTGGGCAGAAAACACAGTGCAGAGGGAGAGTGTTTGGAGTGGAATTAATTTCTGGGTAATCTCAGTTACTTCATCCAAGAAAAGCAAAGGTCTCTCCCTGCCTGGGGCTGGATCTCCTCCTGCTGCTCCAGGATTAATCCCCAGGGCTGTGCCCTGTGTTTGTAGGACAGCTCCTGAGATCAGCTCTGGGATTCCATTACTCACTCCAGGGGAATGAGGATTTAATAAAAGGGGCTGAAAGGACACCAAGCAGGGGATGGAGAGCCCAGGAGATCTCCCTGATGGAATTTTCTCCTGCAGGGTGGGTCTGGGCAATAATTTACCCCCAGTCTCTCTCGCTGGGGGAGCTTTTTGATATCAGGGATGTGGGTGACTGCAAATGCTCAGCCTAGAAATAAATCCGTATTTTTGTGCTTCTTTGAATTGTTTGAAATCTCTCTCGAGGTGCTGACCCCCTTTTCCATTTGCTTTCAGATTTCAGGAAGGAATATTGTAAATGAAGACACTCCCAAGCTGCTGGCTGGTCCAGAAGCTTCCATCCAAGATAGATAACATGGAAAAGAGATGGTTTTTCTTATTTCCATCTCCCTCCAGTTCCCACAGAATTTTTTCCACATCCACTTTTTTTTTTTTTCCCCCACACAAGGGTGCAAATGCTTCATGAAAGAGTTAAACTGTCTTGTGTGCATTTATGGGGTTGCCTTTTCTTCTTCCTCTGTTCTCCCAATCCTCCCTCCTTCCCCTTTTCTTTCTTGACAATTATTGTTGGATTTTATGCATCAATGATTTTTATGAGCTGAATCAGCAGAGGTTTTGCTTTGATGTTTCAATGACACAAATCCTATAGCATTTCCACAGGATTCTGTGCTTGAATGGAATTTATCTGTCTGTCCTGTATTTATTAAAGCAGCTGTCATATTCCAGCCTCCCCCTCCTCGTCGCACGGTTTGTGTGCGGGGATGCGGCTGTGCGGACGAATCGTGACACAAAGCAGTCCCACTCGGTGCTAGGGTTGCGGAGGGCGAAAACGCGGAGGCACACCAGGTGTGGCTGGTGCAGAGTGCCACCCTGTGGCGGGATCTCTCGGTGATGCGGCGAGAGAGATCCGGCAGAGGGGGAGACGCGGAAGGATACATGCAAGGCGCTGCAGTGCTCGCCCGCTCTGGTGCCGTGTATCGACCCGGTGGCGGCGGAAGCGGCGTGCCCCGGCACAGGGATGCCGGCTGTGGCCGGACAGCGGCACGCAGCGGCTCGGAACCGGGACCGGGCTGTCCCGGTCAGCTGCGGCCAGAGCAGTGGGGGGTGGCGGCGGGGCCGTGGAGATAGAACTGCGCATGGGTGCGGCTGATCCCGGAAGCAGCGCTGTGGTTGGATGAGGCGGCGCGGAGTGATATCGCTGGTGCGGGGGGCTGCCGGAGCGTGGGGGGTGCCGGTGGCGGAGCTGCGGCAACGGGAGCCGGGGCTGCGGCAACGGGAGCCGGGGCTGCGGCCGCGGGCGTGGAGGGGAACGCCGGGACGGCCGCGGTCGCAGGAGGCGGGCAGCTGTGAAGCGGGGGGCCGCGGGGGGGAAGGCGCGGCTCGGCCCGCCATGGAGCGGCGGCGGCAGGAGCGAGAATGCGACCACGGGCGGCGGCGGGGCAGCCTCGTCAGCGGGAGATGATGCCGGGGCGGCGGGAGGCGGGAGATGATCCCGGGGCGGCGGGAGGAGCAGCGTGGAGGCGGGGGGCCGCGGGGGGGAAGGCGCGGCTCGGCCCGCCATGGAGCGGCGGCGGCAGGAGCGGGAAGGCGACCACGGGCGGCGGCGGGGCAGCCTCGTCAGCGGGAGATGATGCCGGGGCGGCGGGAGGCGGGAGATGATCCCGGGGCGGCGGGAGGAGCAGCGTGGAGGCGGCGGGATTCTGCTGGGGGGGGGTTTGTCGGCGGCTGGACTGCGGCGTGCAGCCGCTGGGAGCCGGGGTCCCCGCTGGCCCGGCGGGCAGGGGCGGCGCTGAGGGGACGCTGCGCTGGAGCGGCGCGGCGCCGGCACGGGGTGGCTGGGGCGCCCCGGTGCCAGCGCAAGCGGTGCCGTGCCGGGACCGGGGGATCGCGCCCAAACGCCGGCAGGGGCGGGGCCAGCGTGGGCGTCTGAGCTGCGGCGGGACCCGTGGGCAGCTCGGGGCGTGCGGCGCGCTCTTGAACGGTGCGGGGGGGGGGGGGGGCAGAGCTTCCCGCGGCAACGCGCACAGGGGGCGCTGCGGACGCCGCGCGGCCGCGCCAGGCGCGCACGGCACTGCAGAGCCGGGAGCGGCAGGGAACTGCAAAGCCGCGGCAGCAGCGGCGGGACTTGGGCCAGCACCGGCCCCGCTGTGTCGGTAAAGGGGGCGAGGGGGACCTGGGGGGGCGGCAGGAGCGGCCGCACTCGCGGATAACGGGGGGGAAGCGGCGGAATCGGAGGGGGCGGGGCCGCGGTAACGCTGGTGGGCGGGCCCGTAAAAGCGGAGCTGAGGGACGGCGCCCGCGGTACCGGGGACGGCAGGGACCAACGGGATGGCAAAGGCGGGGCTGGCGGGAGGCGCCGGGGGGGGGGCGGGTGTCGGGACCGCGAGAGCAGGGGGCGGGGCGGCAGGGGCAGACAGGACTGCGGGGTCCGACGGGGAGGTGAGGGGCGGGTCCCGTTGGAGACACGCGGCGGCAAGGGGCGGGCCCGCAGGAGGGGCGGGGCGACTGCTGCGGGCACCCCCCGTGCGGCAAACACAGCTCAAAGCAGCGCCCTGCAAGCTGGGGCCAGCGCTGCGGCAGTCATGGCCCGGCGGGAAATACTATTAAAAAGTGCTTAAAACACCTGTGTCCAAAATTTCTGGGAAAAACGGCTGAACGGCAGTTTTGCGACAGTCGTTCTTTACGGCAGTTTTACGACAGTCGTGCTTTACGGCACCTCTTACGACAGTCTGCGGCAGTCGCGCTTTACGGCACCTTTTACGACAGTCGCGCTTTACGGCACCTTTTACGACAGTCGCGCTTTACGGCACCTTTTACGACAGTTTGCGGCAGTCGCGCTTTACGGCACCTTTTACGACAGTGTTGCTTTACGGCACCTTTTACGACAGTGTTGCTTTACGGCACCTTTTACGACAGTCGCGCTTTACGGCACCTTTTACGACAGCCGCGCTTTACGGCAGCTTTTACGACAGTCGCGCTTTACGGCACCTTTTACGACAGTCGCGCTTTACGGCACCTTTTACGACAGTCGCGCTTTACGGCACCTTTTACGACAGTTTGCGGCAGTCGCGCTTTACGGCACCTTTTACGACAGTGTTGCTTTACGGCACCTTTTACGACAGTCGCGCTTTACGGCACCTTTTACGACAGTCGCGCTTTACGGCACCTTTTACGACAGCCGCGCTTTACGGCAGCTTTTACGACAGTCGCGCTTTACGGCACCTTTTACGACAGTGTTGCTTTACGGCACCTTTTACGACAGTCGCGCTTTACGGCACCTTTTACGACAGTGTTGCTTTACGGCACCTTTTACGACATCCGCGCTTTACGGCACCTTTTACGACAGTGTTGCTTTACGGCACCTTTTACGACAGTCGCGCTTTACTGCACCTTTTACGACAGTGTTGCTTTACGGCACCTTTTACGACATCCGCGCTTTACGGCACCTTTTACGACATCCGCGCTTTACGGCACCTTTTACTACAGTCGCGCTTTACGGCACCTTTTACGACAGTCGCGCTTTACGGCACCTTTTACGACAGTTTGCGGCAGTCGCGCTTTACGGCACCTTTTACGACAGTCGTGCTTTACGGCACCTTTTACGACAGTCCCACTTTTACGGCATTTTTACGTCAGTCCCGCTTTACGGCACTACGCTTTATGGAATTTTTACGGTATTTTACAGCACTTTACAGTTTTCATTTTCTTTTTCTTTTTTTTTAATTAATTTTTTTAAATTTAATTTTTTTATTTTTAATTTTTCTCTTCTTACGGTTTTTTTTTAATTTTTTCAATTTAACATTTTTAATATATTTTTAAAAGCTTTTTATTTTATTTTTAATTTTATTTTTATTTACTTTTTTAAAAATTATTTTTAAAGTTTTTTATTTAATTTTTTAAATTTTATTTTTATTTAATCTTTATTTTTAATTTTTCCTTTTTTTTAAGTTTTTTATTTTATTTTTTCATTTTATTTTTTATTTAATTTTTCTTTTTAATTATTCTATTTTTAAAGTTTTTTATTATATTTTACTAATTTTATTTTTTATTTAATTTTTATTTTCAATTTTTTATATTTTTAAAGCTTTTTATTATATTTTTCTAATTTTATTTTTTAATTTTTCTTTTTAATTATTCTATTTTTAAAGCTTTTTATTTTATTTTTAACATTATTTTTCATTTAATTTTTTAAAATTATTCTATTTTTAAAGTTTTTTGATTTTTTTAATTTTATTTTTTTAATTTTATTATTTTTAATTTTTATTTTTTATTATTCTCATTTAACATTTTTTAAAATTTTTAAATTTTTTTAATTTTTATTTTTAATTTTTATATTTTTAAAGCTTTTTATTTTATTTTTTAAATTTTATTTTTTATTTAATTTTTCTTTTTAATTGTTCTATTTTTAAAGCTTTTTATTTAATTATTTAATTTTATTTTTTATTTAATTTTTAGTCTTTTTTATTCTATTTTTAAAGCTTTTTATTTTATTTTTTAACATTATTTTTAATTTAATTTTTTAAAATTATTCTATTTTTAAAGTTTATTTGATTTTTTAAATTTTATTTTTTATTTAATTTTTATTTTTTATTATGCTATTTTAACATTTTTTTTAATTTTTAAAATTTTTATTTTAAATTTTTTATATTTTTTAATTTTTTTATTTTATTTTTCTAATTTATTTTTAATTTATTTTTTATTTTTAATTATTTTATTTTTAAAGCTTTTTATTTATTTTTTAATTTTATTTTTTATTTAATTTTTAGTTTTATTTATTCTATTTTTAAAGCTTTTTATTCAATTTTTTAACATTATTTTTAATTTAATTTTGTAAAATTATTCTATTTTTAAAGTTTTTTAATTTTATTTTTTATTTAATTTTTTTTTATTATTCTATTTTAACATTGTTTTAAAATTTTTTTTAAGTTTTTATTTAATTTTTATTTTTAATTGTTCGATTTTTAAAGCTTTTTTATTTTATTTTTTAATTTTATTTTTTATTTAATTTTCATTTTTAATTATTCTATTTTCAAAGCTTTTATTTTATTTTTTAATTTTATTTTTTGTATATAACTTTGTTTTAATTATTCCATTTTTTAAGCTTTTTATTTTATTTTTTTAATATTATTTTCATTTAATTTTTTAAAATTATTTTATTTTTCAAGCATTTTAATTTATTTTTTAATTTTATTTTTTATTCAATTTTTATTTTTAATTTTTCTTTTTTAAGTTTTGTATTTAATTTTTTTAATTTTATTTTTTATTTAATTTTTTAAAAAATTATTCTAATTTTAAATTTTTTATTTAATTTTTTAAATTTTATTTTTTATTTAATTTTTATTTTAATTTTTCGATTTTTAAAGCTTTTTTTTTTTTTTTGGTGATGCCCAGACCAACTCAAGCTGGTGATTTTGGTGGTGTTTGAGGGTCTTGCAT
This sequence comes from Agelaius phoeniceus, assembly GCF_051311805.1. NCBI lineage: Eukaryota > Metazoa > Chordata > Aves > Passeriformes > Icteridae > Agelaius > Agelaius phoeniceus. Next base: position 6,747,631 of record NC_135288.1, read on the forward strand.
TACGGCACTACCTTTTATGGAACTTTTATGGCACTTTACAGCACTTAACAGTTTTTATTTTCTCGTTCCTTTATTTTAAATTAATTTTGTTATTTTAATTTTATTTAATTTTTATTTTTTATTATTCTATTATTAAAGCATTTTATTTTATTTTATTTGGTGCTGCCCAAACCTGCTGTAGTGCAATTTTATACTTTGTAATACTTTGAAGTAATTCTGTTTTGTATCCCCATATTTTTCCCAAATGGTTTATCCCAAACTGTACCCCCCTCCGTTAACCTGTGGTTTCTCTTTCCAGGGATGAGATCATCCCCAAACCCCCACCCTGGCTCTCTGTCAATCACTCAGATCCCATCCCCTCCATGCAGAAGTTTTGGTCCAAGTCATCGAGTGATTGTCCAGAGGCCAGGGGTCAGCCCCCCAAGCCTTGCCCCATACACTGTCCTAAATGTCCATCCCCCAGTGCCCATCCCTTAGGGTCACTTAATGGTTGGTAGGGTGTTCTCTACTGTCGGTTTCCACTTCCCTTTAAATGTAACCTTGGCACATCTCCCGGGGCTCTCAGCAGGAGCCCCCTGAGGTGCAGGAGCTCCTTTGGGACTCCTAATAAAACCTTGGATTAACCCTGCTAAGAGTCGGCCCTTTCTCTTCTACACCTTGTTTTATTGCTACAGGAAACCCAGCAAACAACACTCATCCACCATGCACACTGCCTTCACACACTCACCGTCACTCTCATTGCAACTGCTCCGTGACACCCCTGGCCATCATTGCAGCCTTGAAAAAATCCTCCTGCCTGACTGTCCCATGGACGGGACTGAACCCCAATCCCGGGACGGTCTGCACCCAAACTTTGGTGATGAATGTCGCCTCGCAGACTGACCGGGACCGAGGGGGATAAAAAAACAGCTGGGGAGGGGGGTGGAATCCTGGCTGGGGATTTTTTATTCTAAATTTAAAAATGAGTTGAAAAACCTGAAAGGCAAAAGTCACACACACAAGGCTAAAATCGGTCAGCATACACTCAGACGTGCAGAGACGAGCGGATGCAGACAGACACAGACAGTCTGTCTCATGCTCTCACACATACTCACACACTTCAGTTTACACACTCACTGCAGTCCTTACTTGAGACACTGAAGAACGTGCTTCAACACATCTTCTGGCTGCCGCTCCTTGATGTCAAATGGTAGATTCCAGGAAATTCGGTATCCTTGGGGACCTGTGAGACAGGAGGCAGTCAGCAAGTGGCTATCTGACAGCTAGGACTTGTCCCCACTCTGGGCCCATAAATTTTCTACCCAAAATCCCATAGAAGACAGATGAACAGTAAAGTTTTTATAACTGTTCTACCTAACTGTGACTACGTGCCAGGGCAGGGCAGCTCCGATCATAAGTGGCACAATGTAAGTACCACAATATAAGCCAACACAGGTACATACAGTATAAGCACACACTGTAAGCCAACATAATTACATGCAATATAAGTACATAAAATATAAGCCAACATAATTACATGCAATATAAGCCAACATTTGAGGAAATAACATAAAAAATAAGGGGTACCCATTGCAAGCATATGTATAAGCTGTCTTTATTTAAAAATCCACTTTAATGGACATTTTGTGGAACCACTCTGAGGGCAAGGTCCAAAAAGCTTCGTTAACCCCTTGTCTTCCACTGGTCGGGCAGCATCTGACCCCAATGCTCAAGGGCTGCATGGAGATTCCTCCCTGGAGTGGGCTCACCCCTTGAGGATGAGCCACAAAGATTTGATTGTTGGACCGGGTGAGTAACTATTTCTACTTAGCAATTGTTTTTGCTGGCTTTAATGCCATGGCTGCAGTGTTCCTTCAGATGTCGTGCCCTGCTCCAGCAGTTACAGCTCCTGTGCTGGGCAGGGAATGCTTCTGGGGAAGGGCTTTCAGTGTCATTAGTTCCCATTTAAATCAATCAAGCTATATCTAAGTGCTGGTGGCCAAAGGTTTTACCACTTGCCTCTGATTCATCCGGCGTTGGCCGGAGGTTTGTGGGAGCCAGTGGATTGGTCTGCTCCTCATTATTTCCCAAACAGAATTTGGCTAAGTAGAAGAGGCACAGATGATGCCTGCAATTTTGTGACATGAAGAAACAGCCTATCACTGGAGAGTCCCAGACCTTTGCTTCCTCAGCCTCTGCAGGTCTGGCACATGGAAAGCCCAGAGGCACTGAAGTATCCCGCTCAAGCAGCCAAATGTTAACAACCTCTCCAAAGCCTAATTTCCCTTTGATATAGACTTAATTGTTTGCGTCACCTGCTGGGCTGGGGGAGGGCTATAAAATGGCTTGCAACAATTGTCTGAGGCAGAAGAGAGTCCAGGAACAGCTCCCTCTACCAGTGTTCCTATCTCAGCACTGGTGACAACCTGAGCATCATGCAGCTGGTGGCCAGCCTGCTGTCTGTGCTGCTGCTGGTGTGGAGTGTGAGAGCCACAACGCTGCCCGGGGAAGAGAGACTGCAGAGCACCAGGGTGAGTACAGCATGCCCTGGGTAGGAGCAGGATAGAGGCAAGGAAAGGGACATAAGGGCAAGTAGGCTGTACCTGATGCAACCCTTCCATCCCTCTATACTCCAAGGCATTACAGTTTGACGTGCTGCAAAGCCATGGGCTGTTACTATGGCTTGCTGGCCAGCTGATTTAGGAGAGGTACCAGGACAGATGCCAGAGAGCTGGAATATGTGAAGTCTGAGCTAAGTGAAAACTGGCACAAAGGAGATCAGAGGGAAAAGGAGAAAACATTATTGAAAGGGTACAGCATGAGAGAATAAAGCAAAGTACTGGGGAGGGCAAGAAAAGATATATAATTGATAATATGATCAAGGGAGATGATATTTTAAATAGAATTTGTGGGAAGGACAAACGTTTAAAAGATAGGAAAGTAACAGAGAAATCATAAATGAAGAAATTGCATCAAAATAAAATTGTGTTTTCTAGAGTAGTATTCACAGGAGGCTCTGAGATGCAGCAGGGGAATGAGAAGGGGCCCCGTGGGGCACATTTGCATGCTCTGAATCTCGACAGCCACGGGGGACAAGCCTTCCATCCCTCACCTTGCCTGCTCTTTGCCTGCAGGAACGGAGTACAGTCCACAAGGACGTCATTCTGAAGATGCTGGCAGGGCTGCTGGACGGCGTGGATGCGGGCAGTGAGGCAGCCTTCCCGGGTGTGCAGGAGGAGGGCAAGCTGGAGGAGGACGGGGCAGCGCTGGGGCGGCTTGCGCAGCTCCCGCAGCGAGACCGCAAGGCGCCCTGCAAGAATTTCTTCTGGAAAACCTTCACCTCCTGCTAGTGCTGCCCAGCCTGGCCCTGCCAGCCTGCAAACACCTTCCCACAACTCATCTTCCTCGTCCACCTAGCTCCTTCTCTGTGCCCTGCACCCCTCAGAATAAAGCATAGCGCCTCGGGGACGTGTCTGTGCTTCTCTGTGGGGCAGCCGTGGTTGGGGGGGACGGGGCGCATGCATTTTCTGGAGCAGCCGTGGGGGACCATGGCCATTTTGGGAAAGGGTTTGCAGGTGTGAGGGGAGCCATGTGGAGAAGCACAGCTGCCTCTAAAGCTGCTGCAGCTGCCTCCTCAGCCTTTGAGGGACCAGCTGGGTGCGCACTGAGGTGCTGGGCAGCTGGGGCTGTGCCTCATGGGGAGGATCCTCAGTGTCAGCCCCTGGTCAGGATAAGGTGCCATGCCTTGTCTCTGGACATGGGAGAGAGCAGCACCCCATGCTCCTTCCCACGCTGGCTTAGTGAAGCACCCAGGCAGTGATGTACAGATGTGGGGTGCAGGAGCAGCATCTGGGGAGAGGGAGACATGCCCAGAGCTTGACCTACTTTTGGTTTGCCAGCAGGTAATTCCAGAGAAGCTCCTGGGACGCTTTTGGGCTGCATCTAAAACCTAAATAATTATATAAATTGGCCATAATCCAGGGTGGAACAGCTGTGACTCTGCTCTGGTTCACTCATGGTTTCTTGGTGTCTTCTCAACTTGCTTTAACGAGCCCAAAACCAAAACACCTGGGTTTTCTTACCTACCCTCTTGGGTGCCATTTGCTGCCTGGAGAGTAGCACAGCATGTAGTTTTATTTCTTTGGGATTATTGAGGAGATTTTTGAACTGTTTATTTTTAGAATCAACAGGTAGTAAAAAGATATGGACAGTAGACATGTCTGAGCTCACAGGTATTTCCCTCTGAAGAAGGCTGCTGAATCTCTCATCCTGGCAAAACAAAAAGGTATGAAATTTAGTCACTCTTTTGCTTCAAGTTCAACTAGGAACTTGAATTTCAGAGCTGTATTACGCTGCTGTGAATGGCTGTACAAAATAGGAGGCTTCAACTGTATCTCACTGATGCTGTCCCCAGACCTGATGAGAACTGAGGGTAGCTATTTTTAATGGCTTCATTTTGAGCCTTTACATTTTGCTTTTGGAGGTTGGTGACCAGGAGGTAACTCCTGTCAACAGCAGCATTTTGGATTAAATCAGCAAGCCAGCCAGTTTTGTGGCAGTTGAGGTAATGGTGAAGAAATTGTGCAGTGAAAACAAGAAACTCCTGAGTACATGGGTGTAGGGATTGCCCCAGACAGAGCCTGCCGGTTCAGCAGATTGTGAGCTGCATTATTTAGTGGTTCCCACAGGAGAGAGGAATCTGGCTGCTCTCGAGGCTGGAAGTTAATTTGAAAGTTGAGCTGCTCTCTCATCGCCACAGATGGACCCTGCTACCATAGGCTGAGGCACTGGCTGAGCACCAAGGGGAAGTGTGAGTTGCCAGTGCACCTGCAGTGGAGAGGGGCCAGCACCATGGGGATGGCTTCTTTTATCAGCTCTGAAATCAGTGTTTGAGTTGGATATTTCTGTGCAGTTTCCTTGGTAAGTCAATGTGCTGAGACTGAAGCGATGCGAGGTCCTGCCTGATGGTAGCATTTAGTGAGTGTGTCAGGATAAATCAGATTCAGTGTGAGTGACTTATTCTCCATTTTTCACAAAAAAAATGAATTTTCACAAAAGAATTGTGAGACTTATAATGGAATTTGACAAGTTAGAAGGGAGTGAGAGCCTGCTATTTCTTTTTTAGATGCAGTAGCCAATGCACTTTTGAGTCTTGTCTCTGCTCAGAATAATGTGTCTTGCTCTTTGAGCGAGAGCAAATACCCATAAGTTATCTCTGGGTTTTCTAAAAAGTGAAAAAGATTTAAAAGTATGCCAGAAGGCACAGAAAGATCATAGAAGGCCTCAGAGGAAGCATTTGGAAGGTGAAGGAAATATCAACAATTCAAATGCACATCTTCCACCTCCCCAGAGAGTGTCCTAGTCCTGAGCAGTTGGCTGGGATGGATGATGGTTGTTGTCCAGCAGTCCCTCAGTGCTCAGGGGAATGAGCTGTGACAGAGGAGGGAGCACACTATTTCTCTAGGCTCAGGGCATTCAGCTGGGAATGAGGAATTTCTGATCTAGCAGTACACTGGGGACTTGCAGAACTCTTGTTTTTAAGCAATTAATGGTTAGTGTAAAACAAACAAAAAAAAATTACAAGCAATCTTTACAGCTGAGACCTTGTTGAATTGGGTTTGAGGTCAGGCCTTCTTCCTAAAGTAAGACCTCTAGTTAGGAAAGGTTGCTTTTAAAAATGTTTTACTGGGGCTGTGCTTGGCTGGTGTCTTTTAGTCTCTATGATTGTGAAAAGCTTCCCACTCCTGGCTTGTAGATTCCAGAAATTATCCAGGAGACATTTGGTCACTGAGATGGTGGCTTTAGAATCCATCACTTTATACACATGGTACATTTGGTCACTGTTGGTCCTTAGATCTGGTTGGTTTCGCTATGACTTTATTTATATGTTTGAATAAAAGGAGATTGTCCAGCCAGCACTGGGTGTACTGGTCTGCATTAGTTAGTGGACTTAGCATGTGCAGAGCTTAGTTAATAGAGAAAGGGAGAGCATTTCTCTGATAATGTTTCATACAGGGATTTTAAGCCTCCCAGTTGGGATTAGGCTCCGTGCAGGGACTCCCCCGCTCAGAGTGAAACTCACAGGTCAGGACACGTCTCCTTTCTTGAGAGCTCTGCCTTTGTCCTTGGCCATGTGCTGCTAAATCCAGCCAGAGCCCAATCAGTCCCATGGTGAGAGGTGGCTTCCTTGCCAGAAGCTTGGGTGCAGGTGTACAGACAGGGAGCTGCAGCTGCCTAAGCAGCCATGGGTTTGTGAGCTTGAGGAGCCCAGAGCCATGGGGAGCAAACTGCAGCCTTTGTGCTCTAAAATGCTGGCTTGCAAACAGTGCTCATCTTCAGCTGTGAACTGATGAATTTACCCACTGCTGGGAGCCAGCAGGCTCTAAAGTGCCTTATGATTGCTCTTCCAAAAGCATAACTGAGCCCTGCCCAGTGCTGGAAGGCAGCTGGCCATTCCATGGGACAGAGAGGGCTGGAAGCAGAACGGCTGGGAAGAAACAGCACTGGTGATCTTCTGCTCCATTCCACAATAAAAATTGTATTTTATTTATGTTGCAAAACTGTCTAAACAGTGTGTGACGTGGATGAAGTCCACTCAGCCTTTGCACTAGCTTAGTCCTGTGACGGAAGGGAAATTGTGGGCAGGAAGAGCATCTGTGGGTCCTGGTTAGCTATGAGTGCTCTCAAAATGCTGGTGCACCTGGTGAGCTAATCCCCAGCAGTAATTTGGGGGTGAAAGGCTTCTGGTAGAAGAAACAGGGACAGTGTTTTTAGCCTTGTTTATATCAGGTGCTTCTCCTCATGCCTGAGGAAAGCCAATGTGTGCCCCAAGTGTTCAGTTTCTCAGGCTCCAGCATAACAGTTCATGGAGTCAGCAGCCCTGTTTCAATGTTTGGCAGCCTCAGGGCATTCAGCAGATTCTGGGCTGTGAGAAACTTTTTAGACCTAAGATCAGAATTGACTTTCCATTCCTCTGCTACTGATGTGAGCAGGAAGCCTGAAGTGGAATTCTTCTGGAAGTGTTTATGCCTATGGGAATCAGGCAACAGCTCAGTCAGGCATGGATTGATTTTTTTTTTCCAAATTTTCTCTCTTCCCCCTTTTCTAGATAGTATAAAGTCCACATCTATCTTGGTGATAGGATGATTTTAGCAGCTAGTGGGCCATGGGAAAAGTCAATGCCCTCTTGGTTCTTGTCTGTTAGCTGTGCTTGTAGGTATTGATGCTACACAATTATCACTATTTATTATGCTAGTATTTTCTCCTTCACTTCTATTAAATGGTGTTTTCTGCTTGCAGTTTGCTGAATGGTTTGTTGGCCTTAGTTTTGTTCATATAATAACTCCTGCTTTCCTGCCAGCACCAGCTTCTGTGCCCGGGGTAATGACTGTTGGCTGTTGAAAAGGTTTCCATTAGATTACAGGATATCTCGGGCTAAATTTCCTGCATGTGCAATCCAACAGTCTGTTCCCTGCTGCAGATCAGTTTTCCAATTCTGTCCATTTTCATCAGAGAAGAGATGGACCTAGGCTCAGCTTTAATATATCTGGGTTTTCACCCTCTATGTATTAGGCCTATTTCCATGTGTGCTGGAGTAGGAGTTTTGTGGGAAACCTAAATGCTGATTTGGAAAGGAGCAGTCTACATGCAGGAGACTTAATAAAGCTTTATGTCCCATAGTGTTTGTTCTCCCAGTTGAATTCCCTGGGCATTGTGAAACCCCTGTGTAGATCCACAAATGTTTAAAAGAAATTTGAATTATTTTTTTAAGTGTGACTTTTTACTTATGGGTGTTCCAGGATAAAAAGCAATCCATGCTTATGAAGAAGGCATGGAGTAGATTTTGGTCACCACAAGCGTGCACTGGATTAAAACCTGCAGCTGAGAACAGGAAGAATTTACATCTCTGAAACTGGTGCCTGTGTGTTCTGCAGTGTTATGTCCCTGCAGTATTTCTGTCCTGTTACGAAGAACCATACAACCAGACGCTTCACTATTCTAAAATCCTGTAAAAATCCCATTATTTTGTTTTCAACACCTCTGTGCTCTGGTGATGGACGCAGCTCCTTCCATGCTGCTTGCATTGTAGTAAATGGGGAGCAGTTGTTCAGAGGGAAAGAGCATTGCCAGCTCCCCTTGCTCACCGGGCAGACACTGTGTGGAGCCACCTCCTCCCCCTGCCTGCCTTCCCACGGAGCAGTGATATTATGGCTCCCTCCAAGAGCCTGCAGCATTCCTGATCCATCCTCTCCATCTCTGCCTCTCTCTCCCTGTCACTGACTGAAGCCTGAGCGCAAGCCTGGTTTTTAGTGATTGCTGTTCCCAGAACTCAGCAGGCTGAAGGGGGTGGAAGGGAGATAAACATAAGGGTTCAACATCCAGGCAAACACAGCAGAGCACACACAATAAATACATCCGCCCCCAAATGCAAACACACAAGGAGGGATTCCTTCCCCGAGGCTCACAGCAGAACAGGCTCAGACAGGAAGGCATCAAAATGAGGTGAGTGCCATCACCTCCAGCTCCTCTGGCCACTTGATTTTGTGCATTTTCACGTCTGTTTCAGGTGCATTTTGTGATCTTCACGTCTAGAAGGTGTGAGCATGAGGCTCATCCTGTTTAGCTGTTACTACAGTGACCCCACTGATACCTCCCAATTGCTTTCCTTGTCAAGTGCAGAGGGTGTTGGGCATGAAGGTTTCAGCTAGAGCTGAGTGACCTGGTTTGTTATCTGTACGGGCAATGAGGGTGTGTGTGGCTTTTGGGGTATGATCCAAGATAATGCTCACTCCTTCTTAGGTAATTTCTTGTCCCTTTGACACAGGCTGTTTATTTTGCTGGCTGTGCTCTATAGTGGAGTAAGGAGCAGCATTGTGCCACAAAAAATGTATGGAAGGATCACATCCCCAAACTTCCCAAAGGTCTACCCGAATCACAAGGAGAAAACATGGAATATTACTGTCCCCAAAGGATATTCTGTTCGCATTTACTTCACCCATTTCGACCTGGAGTTGTCCTACCTGTGTGAATATGATTATGTGAAGGTATGTGTGGGATGGGGTAACATGTAGCAGGTGCAGCTGTTAAAAACTCTGTTCATGTGATGCTGGGCACATGCAGAATCAACATAACTCTTTGTCAGCTCTTGATTTTAGTCTGCTTATAAAGTTCAGGCTCAGCTGGTTTCTAAATTATGTGTTTATTGAGGCCCACGGGACTAGGAAGCAGATGTGGTTGTCACATTGGAACATCTGAAAAGTGAGATGCTTTTGCTCAGAAAATTCAATGATCTGTGCTCACCTGCTGGATTTTTCTGTCTGTTTTGCAGCTGAGCTCTGGTGGGAAGACCCTGGCTACACTGTGTGGAAGGGGCAGTACAGACACTGAGGAGGCTCCGGGTAACAGGACGTACATCTCCACTGATAACCACCTCATGGTGGTGTTTCGGTCTGATTACTCCAATGAGAAACCATTCACAGGCTTTGAGGCCTTTTATGCTGCTGAAGGTGAGAGTCTGGCCCCTCTTGTAGATGGAAGAGCCACGGCTGCTGTGGGGTTGGCCCTTCCCTGCGCTCTCATAGCCTGAGGCTGCTGGTGTGGGGCAGGAGAAGGTGGCCTCATGGTACAGAAGCAGATGCAGAGGGGCACAGAGACCAAAGGCCAACCTCACAAAACGCAGAGTGGCTGAGACTGAGAGAACATTGTGCTGAAATCTATTGTCTGCCTGATTCTGTGCTTTGCCCATTAGATATCGATGAGTGCAAACAGCCTTTGGATACTAAACCCCTCTGCAGTCATCACTGTCACAACTATGTGGGGGGCTACTATTGCAGCTGCAGGGTTGGCTACAAACTGCATGAAAACAAGAGGACATGCACAGGTGAGCTCTTTCTAGATCAGGAGATGCTCCCCTATCTACAACATCCACTTAAATCCAGTGCTGACAATAATATCAAGGTGAAAGCTGTGGGGTTTGGTTTTCATTTTTAGTATTCCCTGTGTGCCTGGTGCAGCTGGGAGGAGGTTCACAGAGTTAGTCAGGGCTGTGAGCAGAGGCCCTGCTTTGCAGAGAGGCTGTGGGTGACTGGCTGCTGTTGCAATTTTCTGTCGTAGTAAACTGCTGTACTTGGTTTTTGCTACTCCTTTCCACCTCCGTTCAGCTTTAGGTGAGTTGAATGGAAAATCAAGAAATGTTTTACACTTCCCACCACAGATATTTCCACAGAAAAGTCTTCATGGGTGCCAGTGAAGCCACTCTTGCAAAACTGAGTATATCTTGCTCCCTGGGTACCAAGATCCTGAGTATTCTGGACCCAAGTTAGTAGATATGTTGGGAAAACTATCAATTGAGTTGTGAAGTCTAATGAAGAAATAATTAGATTGTGGTCCTGTAAGGACACAGGCCAAGAAGGAGCCTGTGGAAGAGGAAGATGGTTCAGGTATCACTGATACCAGCCACCATAACCCAGGCATTAAATGGCCAGGCATGAATCTCTTCTTCAGAAGGGCTGACAGTCTGAACTGTGGGGCAGAGCCAGGTCTATCTCTCTGGCTACTGCCTGGCTCTGCCCCACAGTTCATAACCAGGGAAAGCTTCTGTGGTGTCAGGTAACAAAGTGTTGGGATCATCATGGTGATCAGCACCTCGGGATTCCTTTGCAGTGAAACCCATGCCCACATGGGGTACAGGGTTCACTCCTCATGGGTGCAGCTTTGCCAGCAGGAGCTAAATCCTGTCTGGAAAAAATCAACACACACACTGCCTATAAATACTGTCATAGGTGAAAGATAGTTTCTTTGAGCTCCCCCATGCTGAAATGCAAAGCTGGATCTACCTTCCAGTGCTTAAGGCTGCCTTAGCATTTGCCTTCCCAACAGCAGCCTGTTACAAACTCTCTCCATCCATGGCTGCCTGGGTCTGATTCAAGATTCAAACTCCTCATGTCTCCAGAGTATTGGAACAGACATGTTCATTCAACCTGCCCTTCCTAAAGTGATGCCTTTTAGCACAAGCATATGGATTTGTTGATGCTGTAAAGCCTTAATGTGAAGGTGCAAAACGGAAAGCTGTGAACGAGCAGAGGAGCAGTTCTGCATTGACCATTTGTGTGTGTACATTTATGCCCCTCTCCTTGAAAAGAGCTCTTGTTGTGTTGCACTGAGGTTCTAGCAGAGGGAGCTTCTCAGCAACAGCGATGGGCTGAGCTACCTTGGCAGTGAAGACATTGGGAATTGCTGTGATGCAGCTGATGTGCCAAAGGTCTCTGCAGATTTTCTTCATGAGTTGAGGGCAAAAGCTGCCCCTGTGTCTTTTGGACTCCTGTTGAAGCTGGCTGATATTGACAGGCTCTCTTTTTCCTTTGTTTTCCAGAAGATATTTAAGCTTCTCCTCACTTAGGCAGAGATGGAGACAGATGTGCTGGGAACACCTGGTTGCAGTCCAGGAAGGAAACCTGCTGCAGTCTGCCCAAGGGCTGAAGGCTTTTCTTGCTCCATGACTTGTCCCTGTGGTTCCTTGCCTTTCAGACTTGCCTGCTGCAGTAAATAAAGAGGCTGTTGCCTGTTGGAAGCCAAATGCAGCCTCTGGGACATTAATTTTCTGATGTTCCCATGTGTCACTTGGGAAAAAAGGAGGTAGATCAGACAGGAACTGGTAAGAGACAAGCCATTGTGAAAGGCCCCTGAGCATCACAGCTACCTGAAGAGTCTTGAATTTCTTATCTGGCTCTTGTTGCTTAACCTTACATAGTTCTTAAACTGCAGGAAGAGCAGAACCACATCACACCTTTGTTTCCTAATGCTCCTTTTAGATCTGCTCTTAAGAGAACTCCAGCATTCCAGCTGATCATTATGGACCAGCTTGGATCCAGGCATACGATTTTATTTTTAAGGAACAATTTTCCGAACTTGTCAAGAGTTTAAAGTTATAGGTGGGGGCAGCAGATGCCCTGGGCTGATCCCGTGAGCGCAGCCAGGCTGCGCGCAGCTCACCGCTCCCCTTTGGTGTGAGAACGCTATCAGGAGCCAGCGGCGGTTTTTGCTTTGATTCTCAGCAATTGAAGATTGCGTCCGCGCGAGTGAAACACGCAGACGAATCGCGTGTTTTTCTCTACCGGGAGCCCTTGGCCGGCAGCGCAGGACTCGCCCCGAAGGGGAGCGCGGCGCCTGCGAGCCCGGCCGGGCTGCGCGGTGCGGTCCTGAAGCGCCACCCCGTGGCCAGAGCGCCGCGGTGCAGGCGCTCCCGCCTGGCGCTCCGGGTTCCGCTGCTCGGCGTAAGGGAATCCTGCGAACCCCGCTCGACTTAAATTTCTCGGGCATTAAACACGGCGGTGCCCATTCTCGTTACCAATTTCCGTCATTCCCATGCTGTAATTAGGTGTGTTCGGTGCGCTGGATTTGGCAGCAATCGTCCTTTGATATGCTCCCCGAAGAATTGTTCCTGTCTATGCACGCCGGTGTGTACGTCTGCCCTTGCTGATGCCCTGGACGCTGCTACTTAGAGACTTGCTTCTAATTATGTTGGAAGAAAATAACGACTTTACAACAGATTCACAAGATCTGTGGTGAGAATTTTTAATGTTCTTTCATTATAGATCTCTCCAGGGAAGTTCAAACAGTAATACATGGACATTCCTGCTGAATGCAGTGTTTCAGACTTATTTCTTAGTAACTGAACTGAGCTTTCTCAGCAGGCAGTTTTGGAACATACTCCAGACTGTGTATGCTTACAGAATTTTAAAATCACAGTTGAGGTGATTATGGTTTGGGGAGGCTCAGGCTTACCTGAGCAGTTACTTTGTAGTCTGTCTGAATTGATGCACATATTCACTGTCTATGTCGAAACACAGAATAACTGAACTAATGTGAGTTAATTTATTCCACACAAACACCAGAGACCTGTGTGTGTATGGAAATGCAATGCCAAAATTCAGTGCCAGTGTGAATGAAGGCCTGTTCTGCCCCAGGACGGCAAATCATAATGGTAAGGTCTGAACACAGAATTAAATGTGCTCCTTGGCTCTGGGGCTGAGCAGAGGGAATGCCCCAGCCTTACCTGGACACAACTGAACTTTGACTGTGGGATGTACTTGCATGTTTAAGGCCATGTGAGAATGGTGAAAAGTAGCCAGGTAGGCTTAATCCAGTTACAGCTGAGAGCTTTCTTACCCCTCTTTTTTACCATTCCCCCATCAATCAATGGATTTAATAGATTAGCTCTTGGGAATAGCCCAAGGGAGGAGAGTGACACAGTCACTTCTGTGTTGTATTAAACAATGCCCAGCTGTTCCATTTATGGTTCTCATTTGTGTTCTCTGGGATGCAGGTGAAGATTCACATGTGGTGATGGATATTGGAAAAATTCCAGCCTGTGCCTTGTACCAAGCCCACAGTGACATGTTTGTGACATGTTTGTGACATGTTTGTGCAGGCAGGGGGACAGTTACCCAGCCTGGCAACTCTGCTGTTTAGCAATGGAGCACGTACAGTCCTGTGGCTTCCTTAGATTTTCCTGGAGTACCTTTAAGCCCATGAGGCAGAACTATTTCACTGCAGGCTCTTCTTTTTAACAATCAATTGCTGTCTTTATGTTATGCTGATTTTCACAATGTGCTACAGGTGCTGTTTAACAGCGCAGAGGAACGCTAACAAAACTGAAAATGTTATGATAACCTCACAGTGTGACTGGAATTTCTATTATTGATCGTAGTTTTGTTAAATCATTTACTACTGAACAGGCCTTGGTCATGCCTAAGGCTGCCTACTGCAGAGTAACGCCCAGAACTCAGTGCAGTTCTCCATGAGGAGAGTAAAAAGCCAAATGTTCCTGTATTCCAGATCTCTTTGGAAAACAGAGTTTCATAATTAACTAAATTGTTGCTTTTAAACTGATTGGCATTGTTTCTGACAGGAAGATTGAACCATGCTACAGCAGTAGTTGAGAGAGGAAAAGAATCCCCTCGCTGCTGAGTACAGGGTTGTGGATTGTATTTGGTTTTTTAGTGCCTGAACTGCTAAATTCATTACTCTGTAAAATTAGTCAAGATCCAAGACTGAGTTTTGGAGAAACATTGTACAGTGTAATAGCATAATTATGCCTCTTATCTTTTAGATTAGAATATCCATATATTCCAATTACCCTAATTTACATTCAGAACAAATGCACTTCCTCCTCTGTGCCCAAATTCCTCAGCAATGCTGTCTCTCTTGATTACAGAACTTTTCCTAGGGATGCAATACTAATGAAAATTGTATTCTAAATCAAATATTCATTTGCAAGCAATTTTTCCATTCCAGAACAATCCAGGAATTACATTTAGAATCATTAACGTAATTTAATCCATATGAGCACAATAATTCAGTATTTAGATCTCAAACTGTTAAACAGCTTTTGCTGCCATTGCTGTTTTGCACTTTGTGGAGTGAGTTCCTGCAGGAAGGGAAGATGAGCCTGGAGAGCTTCCCTGGTAAGTGGTGTTAACTACAGGGCAAGAAAAGTTAGAAGGTGGCAGTGGGGTTCTAACAGCTGCTTACCATATAGCTGATCAAAAAATCCCATCTTTGAGGAGTAAATTGGGAATTTTGAGAAAACACTATGAAGGTGGCCAGGGAGAAAGAAATTTAACTCATGAAGGTTATAAAAATTATCTCATCCCCTTTGATAAAGGTACTGGTTATAGTGGATAAGTACTGATTATATCTCAATCAGTACTAATCTTACACATATCTGTTTACCAGGAGGATTGACTGCAGATGATGGCTTGAGGAAATGTCCCAGCAGCTGTTAGAAGTCCTTCAACTGTACAAAGCTGCCATCTGCCTACAGCATGCTTTATTCATTTCTTTTAAATTGTGGATGCAATAGTCTGGTCAGAGAGAGAGAAAGCTAGAAAAGCTTTCCATGGATGGGTCTGGGAAACTTTAGGGAGCTGGAGAGAAAGAATTCTAATCAATCTGCACCTGGTATTTGTAACAAGTTGTTTACTCCCAAGGGATGTCATCTTAATTAGCCAATGGTGACAGAATTTTAATTAAAGGACCAATTAGGTCCACCTGTAGCAAACTAGAGTATAGAAAGGAATGGGTTCTTAATAAAGTTAGATAGAGCTTTCTGTGAATGCATGGACTGTGTCACTCATTTATCTGTGTCACTTGTGACTCAACGGTGACATTAAATAGTGCTGTGAATTCTTGTTTGTCTGCAGCTTCTGACTGAGCACAGGTGCAGTGAGAGCCTGCAGAGAACCAACACCAGCCAGCCCTCGCTCAGGTGGTGCATACCAGGTGTGCAGTACCAGCTCCTGGCTGGATGTGGGGCATTTACAGCCCTGCGTCCCTACCGATCACTGCTGCACAGCCCCTGCTTGAGAAGCCCCAGCTTTCAGCGGGAAAAATGGTGTTTTTCTGAAGAACAAGCTTCACATTCAGAGTTTCGGTCCAAGAACAGTGGACAAGAGATTCTTGGAGCTAATTAGCACTGTTAGAAAAACATTTTTTTCTATATTGACCCCCTTACAATACACATAAACTTCCTTTTTCTTGTGTCTTGGATTCTTTCATTAGCATTGCACTTTCTGAAGTAATGCAACTGAAAATGAAGTATCTCTCTAGAAAAAATTAAGACTCAAAACACTTCAGTATTTTCAGTGACAGTTTATTTACTCACTTATAAACATTAAAGTATGCAAAGCAGTTAAAATGCTACTGTAACTTGAAATTCTTGAAATGCTACTGTAACTTGAAAAGGAGATTTTGTTTGAAGGTGAAGGAAGGCTAAAATTATTAGCAAAGACTACTCAGTGCTGCCAACCAGCCTCTTAAACCTAAACCTGAGCAATTTAAACAGAATTAAAACCATGCTAATTACAAAAAACTTACCATGAGGTTCCTTGCAGGGGGTCACAGTTAGTCTTTGGAGGTCCAAGAATACCATTTTAAAGTGTTACTCAGCAGAAGTAGCTGGTAATAGTGCAAGTGCTAAAATGCAAAATTCACAGATGGGACAGTTTGGAGATTATTCTGATTAAGGTGCAGAAAAAAAATGTAAGCAATTTTTTCAGTGGAATATGAACAAATGTGTGGGATTTCTTTCTCAGCCTGGGTGTTTAGAAACCCTCTTTAAACTAAGCACATTAAGGCACAACTGATTTTTTAATTCTGCAGGTGGAAAACTCAGTCATGCAGTTTTGTTTGCTGTTTAGATGCTCTGCTATTCACAAGCCTCAGTGGGATAGAGTAATGAAGATTCACTTGAAAATCACATAGGTTAAAAACTGTGTAATTATCCATATTCAGACTATTCACAGCTACAGCACAGTATTATGGTGTATAGAAAAATACAGATCCAAGCTTCAGTGGGTTGCAACCCCAAGTACACAACACAATTCCTCAAGCTCATACCACAAGTGGAAATAACCTTCCACTAGTTTCTGCTCTAATGCCTTGCACTTTGTTAAGAAGCTGCCTCCTACATGGCACCTCTGCACCTGTCATAACTCAGTTTATACTTTAGCAGTCTGTGTATATTTACAGTGCTTTACTCATCTGGAAACTCTTTCCTGTGACTAGTTTTAACAGGAGTTAACAGCACTCTTCTGGGCTGGAAGTGTGGCAGGAGCCTGTTTCCCATGAGTGGGCTGATCTAAAAACAAGTAAAAGCATCCATCCCCAAAGAAGATGTGGACAGAAATCCATCATGACAGCAACTCTGTTTCCCCCACCCCACTTCTGAGAAGGACCTTCCACTGCTAAAAGAACAAGTAACGTTCCTTGGCACAGATGAAATCTGGAGGGAGCTGCTTACCAGTCTAGGTGCGGGCACCCCAAGGTGTGGGACCTGGATTTTAGATCTATGTCACTGCACAGTGCAAGGCTACAGTGGCTTAGAGGAGAGTGTCAGGTATCGATACGTGCTGAGCGGTGGCTCCTTTAGAACCTGCTTATCTGAAACAAACCGAGTGACTGCAAAAGGCTTTACAGAAGTTCATCGCAAAAGGGTAAAATTAATTAACTGCTATGAATTCTTTGCATTCAGGGCTGCAAAACAAAGACACATATTACTTAAATCAGTTTTATTTAAGAATTTCCTACAGTGACAAATCTTATAAAAAGCATCCAGACACGAAACTGCAGCAAACAGCATTCTTTTGGATATCTTACAGACAGTGGAACTTCCACCCTGGAGAGGCACACTGAGCTCTAGTGATCTCTGCTAAAAGAACTACTGCAAAGCACACCACAAGCTCAATGTTCTCATCACAAACCCCCATCATCTTCAGGTCACATTACCACACTTACAGATCATTAACAGAAAAAGAACACACACCATACAGCATTCACAGCAGTTGACATAAGGGAAAAGAAATACAAATATTCCATTTCACGTAACACATTCAACTAATTGATTAACTAGGTAGAGAACCCACTTAAAGTCTTCCACATGTGGATGTCCTTTGAATGCAATAAACACTCGTACGTTATCTGCTATCATTGCTCTCCGCACACTCTCTCACCAAAGCCACAGGATTGAGAGACATCTCGCCAAGTCAAATAAAATCCCATTAATGCACCACCAGGTCTCTGCATGCGCTCGCTCCTTTATCTCGCACATACCAGCCCTCTCATGCCTCGGCACCACCACCAATCCCACACATGGTTTCAAAAGTTCAAACAGCCTTCTGGTTCCATCTCACAGCCTTGCGTTCACAGCGTTGATACGACTCCATGAAATAAAGAGTAGCGGATAAAAATGGAACACCCACCGTCTAAGACGCAGCATGTGCGGTGTGATGAAGTATTCTTGGATGAGAAAGCATGTAGACAGAAGTATTCCTAAGGCAGAATATTTACAGCACTGCTTTCAATGAAGTGCTTCTTCCATACACATTTGAAATGAGATGAACTGCGGAGATTAAATGAAGCCTTCATATCGTACTTTAGTATGGAGGGGAGACAGCGTTAAAAAAAAACAAACGAACACAAACAAAAATGACACTGTGTTGTCCAACGGGGCGCTTGGAGAGTCTTATGGTGGGATCAAATTAAAAACAAGAGGGAGAGAATGCTGTTTCTGACCAATGGTTCCATTTTGAACATGCAAAGAATTCAGGTAGCCGGGAAACAAGGGGTAAAGTATTACAGGAGAAACCTTTCCTATAGACTGTAGTGTTAGTTCACCTATCGGGCAAACAGCAGTCCACTTCCAAACATTCAGAATTCCAACTAGATATGTAACAAAACTTAGAAAATTCCTTTTACCTTTCTTTTCTTTTTCTTTTTTTTTCTTTTTTTTTTAGAAAAGAAAAATGTCAAAAATACTGCTGAATATACTGCACACTGAACAAATTCATTTGGAAAACTTTAGCATATACGTAATTTACAGTATACTTACCATGAGTTAGAAAAATTTGATTTCCCACCATAGAGTCAGTATCAGAGCCCACTGCGTCTACATTCCCCAGCCTGACGACTTGGAATCCATGCTTGAACCAAAGCCCCCGTTAAACCCACTGCTGGAGCCTGGGTTGGAGGCTGAGCCCCAGCCTATGGCTGCCCCCGAGTTGGACCCTCCGTACGAGTTGTTGCCTGAACTAAACCCCTGGTTCTGTTCCCGCTGCATGTTGCCCTGAGGCTGGTTGTTTCCCGAGGGCCCTGACTGGTTCTGCTGGCTGGCCAGCATGCCCATCATCCCCCAGCTGCTCTGCAGGGCAGCCTGTGCTGCTGCCATCATGGCAGGGTTGATGCTAAAGGCCCCGAAGTTCATACCCCCGCCCATGTTGCTGCCCTGGTTGTTGCCCAGTCCTCCCCCACCTCCTCTACTGTTACCAAATCCCCCCTGATTCCCAAAGCCTCCCGGGTTACCACCAAATCTTCCACCTCTCTCTAACTGTCTACTGCTATTGTGTTTAGGTTCAGCATTGGATATATGTACGCTGATTCCTTTAATGATCAAGTCCTCTCCACAAAGAGACTGGGCAACCTATAAGAAATAAGGGATTGATTAAATGTATGTTAGATGTCCTTTTTTTCAAAAATGTTAGCAGTACAAGACAAAACACAAAACATCCCCTACAATTCTGACCAGATATTTATCCTGCAAAGAAAGCATATGCATGTACTTCATTCAATTTGAAGTGATTTAGCTTTGCATTCATCACTACACTAACTGTAGTACAAAGTCCTGTCTGCACAGAAAGTGTACTCTCAGTCCATTCAATAAATCAGACAGTGGACAAGTAAGCATTTCATTTGTAGTTCCAGAAATGATACTTTATCATGCTACTAAAATGTAGTCTATGAAGTGAAAATATTTTAAGACTTACCTGATCATCTGCAAACGTAACAAAAGCAAAAGCTCGGAAGGGTTTAGGAATGAAGACATCTACCACCTCCCCATACTGGGCAAAGAACTGTCGGAGCTCATCTGCCGTCATGTCCTCGGTGCAGCGTCCAACAAACACCTTCCTGCTGCGCAAAGGCTCATCGGGGCTTTGCTGCAGAGAATTGAAGGTAAAAACCATCACACCTATAGTCCTTGAGAACTGAGTTACAGGAGGGTAAATGACACTCTTAATCTAGCCTGCTCTGAGGGCTGCTGATGGAAGAAAGTTTGAGATTGTAAATTTAAGACTTAAAAGAAATACATTTTTAAAATTCTATTCCAAGAACATGGCAGCACCTTGGTAAAGGTGGGGGGGAAGAACCACAAGAAAATGAGCATGGGAGCAACACATAGGGATGGTGACAAGGCCACTGCAGAACACTTTTTTGTAATAATTGCATACAGGACAAGAATAGAAGCTATAGGTTCAGTTTGGAACTCAAAGACTTGTTCTGCTCTTCCCCAAATTAGTGATCCCATCTGCTTTATTCTGCATTTATTCATGCAACAGGCAAGTCAGGCAGGTATTGCTGGACATCAAACACAGATTTCTATCTGTATTTCATTCCCTCACATAATGAGTGATTTTCTCAACATTTCAAATTACTTCCAGCTCACCCACCTGCTCCCTGTTTTCCTTCCTTGCTCTCGCTTGTTCTGTTCATTCACAGTAAAGCCACATCCGAGAGCGGACAGTTAATCTGTGCAGCTGCTCTCCCCTGACACAGCTGATGAAGAGGTGCACTTGGAGTGTTTGGTACAAATAAAAGCAGTGGTAAATCCCAAAGTACCTTAGAGTTGGGAAGTTTACAGTCACACCATCTTCCATCGATCATGTGACGCTGAGACATTACTTTCACTTGGGTTTCGTAATCCGTGAACCGAACAAACCCAAAACCTTTAGAGTGGCCTGTTTTAATATCCTTCTTAACCTAGGTGGGGAAAAAAAAAACAAAAACAAAAACCAGAAGTAACCACTAGTACGAAGCATGTTGTTACTGAATGAATTTGGTAAAAATCTGTTTGAGAGTTCACCTGTCTTCCAACCATTCTTATCACAGCAACCTCTAATTCCTTAACATCTTCTCCCAAAATTAACAGGCTCATGGAAAAAAAAAAGACATCCTTAGGAAGAGACATGGGTTCTGATCTTGTCCGAATTTATAAAGCTCCTTTGTTTCTACTGCTTTCTCAGGAGCCTGACATCTACCCAATGTCCCTCCTTACTTGAGCTGCAAATGGATTTTACCTGCACCATCAGAACTTCTCCAAAGGTACTGAAATATTCCTTTAAGTCTTGTTCAGTAGTTTTCCAGGGAAGACCCAAGACTATTAAATCTGAAGTCTTCTGCACTGCTCGTTTCACTTTCACAGCTGATGATGCATCGGTTTCATCCATTTTTCTCTTATTATCTGAATATAAAAAAGTACATTAGACATCCTCAGAGCTGGAAATTGACCCAGTGACTATGAACTGCATATTAGAAACTATGATGAGGAAGAGTACACCAGCTGTTGAGAGCTAAATGGAACACATATCTGACTGTCCTGAACCAAAGCTAGTCCACAATTGAATCCTCCTCCAAAATGCAAACTGACCCAATTCGTTCTGCATTAGTTTACTTAAGAATTATCCAGCAACATTCACAGTCCTATAAGATTGGGAAAAGTTTCATGTTTTCCCCACTATAAGGTGGGGAAATAATTTCTCCTTTCCTGAACACTTCTAAATGGTACCTCTGACTAAACCATGCCTTGAGGAAAAGTGTCTGTGAGTACAGAGATTACAGTACACTTCAAATAGTACCCTTTGAAGGCCTGTACAAGCCTAGCCTTCAAGGATAGTGCAAGACTTTGTCTTTAAAGTACTTGTTTAGGTAGAATTGTTAAAAAATAAAAAACTCAGTGGGGTCAAACCTACTCGGCAGAACAGACACCTGAATAAATCACTGATCTCTGTGAACTGCAAAGTTAAAGAATAACATGTTGCCATGTTACTACAGCAGCGACTGGGACCTTAAAGAAAGCAGCCCAGAACGGAGAACCGAAGCCACGAGGACAAACCTTTGGGATAATTCACGACGTAGACGAGGTTTCCCCAGCCGGCCTCGGGGGCGTGCAGGATGCCCTCGACCAGCCGGACTCCTCGCATGCACTGCGACACCGGGTTTCTGTAGCGCAGCCCGCACGCCCCGGGGAACTGCGCTGTCACCGTGGACAACAGCACCGTGCCGTCGTCCTCCGACGGGATTTCGATGGGCTCATCGTTCTCGTCCTCCGTCACCCGGATATACTCCGACATCTTCGCTGGAAGTTACTGAAGTACAAAAGGGAAAGAGAAGGCGTAAGCGATCACCCTATCCCCCCGACTTGGCTTTCATCTTCTTCGGCCTGAGGCACGAATGTCTATTACACAACAGGGGCACCGAAACGCGCTATTCAATAACACTAAAGCCTCCGGGCCTGTTGTAAACCTCGGCCTGTGCTGGAGCTACGGAGGTACCAACAGCGACTTAGTCCCCGAGAACGGCGGAAATTCCCAGGGGCGCCATGGGCTACGTCCGCGGAGCCGGGAGCACAGCCCCCGCCGGCCTCGCCGCCTGCCGGCCCCGCCCGAGCCTGTGACCTCCGGATGCGGCTCCACCCGCCCCAGCATCACCCGGCCCCGCTCACCGGCCAGGGAAGGGAGCAACGTCCCAAGAACTCCTCAGCACCTCCTCCACCGCACTCTACCCGCCGCCGCACAAAATGGCGGCCGCGGCCTCTCAGAGACCGGGCCGGGCCGCGGGCCGAACCATTCCGAGGGGCCAAGGGGGGGAGCGAACTCCGGCGGGGCGCTGGGAACGCGGGAGAGCGTGGAGCCCCGGCCGTTCCCCAGCGGGCGCCGGTCGCTCACAGCCGGAGATCGGCCGGCGTTCTCGGAACCGGCGGCGACGACGGCAGCTCTCAGAGCCGCGCTCCCCCCAAGCGTGGGGCGGTGGTGCGGCCCTGCCCGCGCCTGCGCGAGCGCGGGAGCTGCTGGGAGCCGGCGCCGTCAGGGACCTGTCCGGGCGGGCCGTCACGGCAGAGCTCCACAGGAGGCAGTGGCTCCCTGGCCGCTCCCGAGTAGCTCGCCCGGAGAAGCCGCTAGCAAAGACATCCTTGTCAAAGCTCTGTGATGCCTCCCTCCCGTTTCCGCTACCAGAAAGAACGAGGCCACCTCATTTAAAAAAAAAAAAAAACCAAAAAAAAAAAAAAAAACCCAAAAACCAAACACCAAAACCCAAAGTTGTTCACCTGACGCGCTCAGCATGAAGAAGAATGAGGGGAAGCCTCATCACCCCTTCTCGTGAGGGGCAGCGGAGGAGTAGCTCCGATCTCTGCTCTCTGCGACCAGTGACAGGACCTGAGGGAACGGCTGGAGGTGTGTCACGGGAGGTTTAGGCAAATATATCAGAAAAAAGCTGATTCCCCCAGAGGATGGTCAGGCACTAAACAGGCTCCCAGGGCAGTGGTCACGGTCCCAAGGCTGCCAGAGCTCGAGGAGTGTTTAGATAAGGCTCTCAGGGACAGGGTAGGGTTGCTGGGGTGTGCTGTGCAGGAGTTGGACTGTTTGATACTGTGGGTCCCTTCCCACTCAGAAGATTGTGTGATTTCTAGAAAAAAACAACAACTACAAAAACCAACCAAATAGAACAAACAAACAAACAAAAAACTCTCAGGCAAACAGAAAACAACCAAAAACCCTTGCAATAACTTAAGGGTAAAAACAAACCAATCACATTTCCCACAGACTCTTCTAACAAGGCCTAAGTAGTGGAGCAGTGTTTCTAGGGAAGATGCGGGGTCTCCACCCCTGGGGAGAACTTTCCTGTGAATCATCTGAAGTGTACCCAGGGCTCTTCCAGTTGCGCAGGAAGAGACTCCACGTGCACTTGAAGATCCCTTTTTCACAGAACTGGACAGAAGAGGATGGAAACATTAGAGATGCAATCATCTGTTATCAGCATCACCCTGGAAATGCTGGCATTGAATGTTATGTGTTAAGTTGGAAAAGGACACAAAGCCTGTCACCAACAGAGGCATGGGAGTAATACTGGCTGAGTATTGCTCTCGAACAGCATTTTGCACTGGGTAAGAAGAATTGATCCAACATGCCTCTGCAGATCTTATGCAATTATTCCTTGAAGACCTTGGGAAGAGCTAGATTAAGCAGGCTGACTAATGCAGAGTTTCATCGTTGCTCATTCTAGATCTCATACTTGTCTGGTCTGACACTGTCCCCAACAATTGATTCATTGCTCAGAATCAATGTCTTCATTAATTCCTCAAGATAAAATAAACAGAAAGAAAATAAAAGAAAAGAAACCAAAAAAGAAACCCCAAAAAAACCGCCCAAAGAATCTCATAAAAATAAAGAGCTATTAGTAAGGACAGACGACTCTACTGCTAGAAAAGGCTAATCCAGTACCTTGCATTAATGGCTTCTGCTGAGAGTATTTAAAACTCCCACTTTATATTTCTTCAAGTGCAAAAATTGGCTCCCAGCACCACTGAAGCTCAGCTCATCCATGCCTTGAGTGTGACTTGAGACTCAGTCTTACCATTTAATTACCATTTTTCAGCAGTTCTGAGAGGACCTGACTAGCCACAGGCTAACAAAAGAGGAAGAAGAAATGTATATTGTGGATCACTCGAAGAAATTTTCTAGTGATCCACAAAATGCATCCCAAAGCCAGTTCTGGTGTTGCCAAGTCAGCATGGCAATACCAGTGTCATTTGAACGTGCTGTGAGGACAGAATGGTAATTGTAGTGTGTCAGCATTATGTGCTGCACCATTTCCACTCAGAGTTTAGCAGTAGCACTCTTGAAGAGGTTGTTGTGGTGCTGAAGCAGAGCAGCCTCCATCTCACACAACATCTGGTGGTAATTTCACTAATGAGCAGAGTAAGCACCAGCCTTGGACTAGATTTTGTGCAAGTAGAAGCTTGACGAGAACGGGGAGCTCTGCGCCGACTGTAAAACAGGGAGGGAAAGAAGGACAATTAGCCATCAGAGACCTCTGCCCCGAAAACATCCTCAGTTTTGGCAACAAACAAGCTTTGGAATCAAGCAAATGTCACAATTCCTTTTCTGTGTGAGTCGGGATTCTTGTAGCACTTCTGTTATTTTGCATTATGATTAGGTTTAAGTTAAGCAATTAACAGTAGCATTGCTCTTGAAGTAAGTACACCAGCATACCACTGGTTAATTCACCAATTCCCTCACACTGGCAATTCCAAGGGCCCATGGGTGCAGACAAATACAATATGTGGTACTAGCCATCATGTATATTGACTTAAGTGTGCCCAGAGGCACAAAACAAAATGCAATACAATAACTATTTGCTGCTCTAGGTTAAGTGTGCTCATGGGTACAAGCAAACTCAGTATAATGATCAACTGTTCGCCCTCCCAAAAGCACTTGGGATGAAAAACAACATCAATGGGCACCTAAATATAAGCTCCTGATACAAAACCACCATGCAACTGTGGGTAGTGAAAAACACAAAGTGCCTGGGCCTATTCCTAATTACAGAGCAGTAAAAGACAGGAGAATTTAATGAGTAATTGTGTATTGGTCTAGTCAGATTGATAAGGAGGATGAACAGTTTCTCCATAAGCATCTACCATAATGAGAGCTTTCCATTCACAACCAAGTTATCGACATAAATGTTTACTCATGCCCAGACGTCTAAAACTACTAAAGAAAAGTTCCCCTGAAACAAAATAAGTAGCTTTCACCCACATAAAGTACCTGGAAAGATTGCTTAGTCCATGGTACTCACACTCTTCCTAATTCTCTCAGCTAAAACACACTTAAGGCTTCATTATAGTGCCTGAAATATTTAAGGCAATTTTGCCGTGATCCTATGAAATGATGATTCCAGTTATCTCATTTCTAATCCACCTGAGACAGTTTAGTCCTGTTTTGTAAAGAGGAAGAGTTTCTGCATTCCTTTTGGTTCATACCCTTGTTTACTTAACTCTTCCAGATTAGAACAGGTGATGTTTTTTAATCTCTCAGCAAACACATTGAAAATCAGATTTTTTTAAATAGCTTTGGCTCTTTTAAAGTTCCAGAAGGGCTCAGGTGGCTCAGTCTGGGTCCTTTCAGCCCTAGTAGCTATTGGGTGAGGCTTGTTGGAGTCCATGTCACTGGAACAGCCAGGTGTGGTGGTGTCCTGGCTGCTACTCAGCAAACCCAACCCCAGCAAACAGAAGGACTGGCCTGGCTGAGAGCTCTGGTAGGAGCTAAGAATCTTCTGCAGTTACTGGAAACCCAAATGGTGACAAAAAGGCCCCTCTGAGCTCCAAAGCCACTGCTTTGGCCTGCTGGCTCCTTCCTATGTGAGCTGTGAAGAGTTTAGAACAGTGGGGATTATCTGCCATCTCCACCCTCTTGTTTGAGTGGTACCTGTGGGAACTATCAAACATTTGCATCTTGCACAGGGAATGCAAAAATCACTTTGCTCTGTTTTGTTTGGCAGAGTTAGATCAAACCATCTTCAAGTCATCTCCCTTGCCTTTCCAGAGCATCCAGTAGCAGAGCCTGGGAAGAATTTCTCCCTGTGATTCACAGAGGTGTCTAGTGAGTTCCTGGAGCTCAGTTCCCAGTGCTGATATGCCAGGTATCTTCCAACGCAATTTGATTCCTTGTACAGTGTAGTGGAGCTGGGATTCAGAGTCTCTTTTTGGCTAGATTCTATAGTAACTCCTAGCATAGAAAAGCTTGAGCTTCCATCAGCATAAGTTGGCATAAACCAAAGGATAAAACCCACAGACTGGGAACTGGTCCATAAAATTGCATTCACTGGTGTGTGACAGGTTCTAAATACTGAATGAAAACCACTGGAATTTAGAGAGGGGGTTGGAAATAGACTCCTTCAAAATTCACAGGTGGCTTGGGTAAGGTGTAGCAAGTACTCTGTAACACCTGGAATAGTGTTGGGCAGGATCTGTTCACAAGCTTTGTCTAGTTTTCCTTCAATGTTTTTTATCTTTTTCTGCTTTTCTCTCAAGGACAGGGCAGACAGTCTGAGTAGTTTTTTGCTGGTTTTGAATGATGCACATTGAAGCAAGAGCTGAAGGATAAGACAAAGACTGTTTTTAAAATAGTTAGGCTTTACTGCCTGGTGATATTTTTTTGAAATACATTTACTGAAGATTTATGTAAAATCTATCTTTTGTCTACTTAAAATATCTCAAATGGATGTACAGGTCAAAATTTAATGCGTATGGGTTTTCATTATCTTAAATCATTTGCAATATAAATGATTTATAATGACATCAGACCTTTGTTCTTTGGCTGTCCACCATAAATTGAGGCCCACCCAAATTTCCAGCCTTAGCTGTATTTCTGCATTCCCTGCCCCAGTATCTATAATCTCAGTTCTGCGATTCTTCATGTAAATGACTTTGAACAAGGAAAGGAAGGGAACACATAATTTGCCTTAATACAGGTAATTTTGAAAGAGGAGCAAGACCTTTACATGAGAAATAGTTGACATCCACAGAAGGGGGAGAACTAATGCTTGTAGAAGTGAAAGTCATCCTTGATGAGGGTGGTGAGAGCTACCCATCAACCAGACGTGACCAAATGGACTTTTTGTGTAGTTCAAACTGCCAGAGGTGATCGACTTCTATCTTTCTGAATTTTTTCATGTCTTCTTTTTGCCCTTAAATTTATCATGCAATTAATTAATCCAGTTCTTGCCAGTAATGTTGTAGGTAAGTGCTTGGAAAACTGAAAGTATTGGGATAAGCCAGGCTCCCCATAGTGATTCTGTAAGCCCACAGTGAAAAACCTTAGTGACACCTGACACCCAGAATTGTACTGTCATGACAAACTTGCTCCTAACAACCATAAAAATTTTGAAATGCTCAGACTTTTTGAAAGACCTTGTGAAAACTGCATTCATTATCATGTTTGCAAGTTGTCCTATGACAGTTAATGTATACAGACTTTTGGATCCATCAAAGCCTGTATTTGAAGCTTTCCCAGCTCAGTAGTTACTGAAAATTGCTGCCACCAAACAGCTCTTCTGTGGCAGCAACTACAAGAATTAAAGCCTGAAGTCTGCCCAGTTTCTCATCTGTGGATGTCATCTCAAAACCTGTGACATCAAGACTCTGCCACGCCTCTAATTTCTGCTCCTGAAACTGAAAGACACTTAAATCTGAAAGAAACATTGTATTTTTGCAAACTTCCCACACCACTTAGCCTTGACACAGCCCCCTTCCTGCTTTTTCAAAGGATGGATTTCTGTTTTCACAATTTCATGCATTACTGCTCATGCATGTAGTTTTAAGTATACCTCCAAAATCTGACCTGTCTTAAGAATGGTAGCAATTCTGAGCCGTATGGTAAATTAGCAACATCCTAAGGGGAATCCTACTGCTGACACCCAGGCTGTCTGTGCAGTCCTCTAGGTACAGGAGTCTGACAAGGCCTATTTATCCCTCTTTGCTGTCTGTTGTACAGTGTTCATCCTTAAGTAAAAACTAGCACTGCCAGCAATCTTAACCCTGAAGTCAGACTGGGGTCAGATGTTATGGTGGGCCTGCATATGCTTTCCTGCATTTGAGTTTCCAGAGGCATTACCACAATGAGATCCAGTGAGAAAATCTCAATGTAGTCCTGATTTATGTGCAAGAGTGCAGAGGACAGCAAAAGCTTTTAGTATCTTGGGAAGTAGTTAGGGATTAAGGCCAAGGAAAGGATAGTCATGTCAATTACATCCTAAAAAAAAGAAAATTCAAGTGACAGTCCTGACTCCTGGACTATTTCTGGGCTGGCAAATGTTCACAGTTTCCTTGGCAGATCCTGCTGAAAGCTAATGGACCCATTTAGATCCCCTCCTATACACCATGGCATCATTTTGACCATTCTGAGGGAGACCTGGCAGGAGTCCGATAATTCAGCATTTTTGTCTGAAATGAAATTAGGGAATGCTTTCAATATTTTAGGATCTCTGATGCTGTCTTGTCAGGAATCTCCACTGAACCCAGCGCTTCATTCCAGATGTGGCTGATGGAATAAAGCCTTATGCAAAGTGCAAGGCTGACACCTGGAGGGACTGGAGAGCCTGCAGCAGGCACACATCCTGCAACACAACTGGGTGGGGAAAGCTCAGAGAGGGTGGCAGATCCCAGGATTTGAAAGTATGCTTTCCTACTGAAGGGATGCTTTCAATATGCTTCTGCCTCCCCTTTTCCAGCAATAAAGAAAAATACAGATTTCTATTTCAGATTTTCCATGCCTATTTTTAGGAGTAGAGAAGAAACACAGGAGCTGTGACTGTATCACTTAATTATTCATTTCTTCCACGCTCAGAAATATTTGGATCAAAACTTACCTTGATCAGTAAGCTCCTACAAATGAGGCAAGGTTATTTTTTCAGTTGGTTCATCTAATATATTTGAATTGCTGTATGTCAGACTTCCCCCTGCTTTGCCATTTGTTTAACTCTGTGTTGAGTTCTGAAACACAGACTTGCAGAGCAGTTCCTGCTGTTGAAGCTGCAGCTGGAATATTTGGCATTAGGTAGAGTTTGTTCTTTTCACGTCTGGTTCTGCCAGCACCCAGAGTAAGGCTCTTCCTGAAGCTAATCCTAATCAGGGAAAGCAAGGCAGCTTGTGGGACAAAGTCTTCATGCTTTTTGAAATTTGCTTACCAGCCTGGCAGTCACTCTTTCATAACACTTGTTCAAATCTTTTCAGCAATCTCTCTTCTCTGCCAGGAATTGTCTCAGTATTAGTGAATGCTTGTTTTGCTTGATCTAGTTTTAGAATATGTTAACAACTCAGTTATTTACTGTTTTGGCATTATCATACGTTTAGTAGCTCACAGACCCAAAGATTAGATGTCCATTACATATCCTTAATTCTCTTTGTCATTTTCAGTGTGGTTCCAATCATAAAATTTGCTTACCAGTGAGTAGTTGCTTATGGAAATGGGAAAAATAAAGCAACAAAAACAACAACCCACAGTTATTTTCAGAACTCTTTTATGCAGTTCTGTTATCCCACCTGCAGTATAGGTCCCTGAGTCCCACATGTCTTCTCTGGTGTACCTCAATACTGACTGCCTGCATTTCTTTCCCTTCCAGCCTTCTCACTCCCAAAATATCACTGATGCTCAGTTCATTGCAATGAGCATACGAAACCACTACAAACACTCTCCACCCAGACTAGCCTAAAGGGTGAGCCATGAAAACACTTGCTCCATTCTGGGGAGCAGAAAAGAGGTGCACTGAAAGCTTCAGGAGCAGCACAGGACATGGGGTGTTGCCGGGGATGCTGCTTTTCAGCAGAGCCTTGGAGGTCTAATGTCATCTCTGTGGCACACTGTTTCTTCAGCGCTTCTCATTAACTGTGCCATGACTAACAAGGCAGTAACATCTTTTTCCCCTCTCCACCCAGAAATATTGCCAATGTTGGATTGTCAGTTATGCTGCTGAATTACACTGGATGACTTGTGGTTACTCAGTGATGTGGACAAATTCAAGATCAAGGGTGAACCCTGGCCACTAAACTTGTTTCACATGTGACTCATTCTAGACTTAAACCCTGGCTCTTGCTGACATTTTCTTAACCCAATTTGTCATCCTTCCTGACCCCCATTATCCAACCCAGGCAGATTACTTACTTTGAAAAGATGTATAGATAGCTTCCATGCAAATTCTAAGTAGAGCCAGGTGCCACAGCTAGATTCTAGAGGGAGTTGCAGTCATGAGACATGTGCTGGTAAAATAACTTCTATCCTGGATGCTTCCAAACTCAGTGACATTCTCTCTGTTTAGGTATCGTCTAGACTCTCATTCTTGCAGAGCAGCTTGGCACCAAGCAGCTGGGGAAGTGTCCACATTCATACCTTCAGACCTGTGTTGTTCCCAAAGAGATCAGGAAAGGTAAACTTAAGCATATATTTAAAGGACTTTATGCTTAACAAGCATTCTCTTGCTTTGGAGTTGGAATCTCTGACTACCCCTTCCTGACTCTCTCTGAATCTTTGCATTTTTCCAAAAATAAAGTATTGAATTTAAGAATAACTTGCTGCTTTCTAGAGAATTCATCATTTCCAGCTTGAAAGAGAATCCAGGAAGCATCGATAAATCTACTTTGACAGTGGAGTAAAGAGCTGCAGAAGGAGTAACCTGTCAAGGTACTGTGACTTAATTTCTCAGAGAAAGATCCCTTTTTTAATAAATGAAATGAAAATGCCAGCAAAATGAAATAGCAGGAAATGTCATACTTGATTGTCTCTCAGTAGGACAGAAATTAGATAAAAAGAAGGCAGGGTAAACGACAGGGTTTTACATTTAACGAGGGAAGTAACAACATAAACCGAGAATAATAACATCCCCTGAAAATCCATGCACAGCAAGCCGAGTATGTCAGAGGGGTGTGTTCCCACGGAAACATTCACTTGATGTACACATTTTTCCTCGAACAAAAGGCGGGTTCTGTGCTGGGAGTGCAGGATTCGTGGAGATACTGTGATCGGACATACGGGGGCAGCCTTACCTGCAGGTTATCGCAGCCTTGCAACGCTGCGGCCGGGCCACTGCAGCCAGCGCGCTTTGGCCTCCCAGGTTCCCATGGCAAGCACTGGAGCTTTGCCCCTTTCTAAACAAGGGACCCATGCAGGCTTTCCAGATTTCCTTATTTAAAGGGTGTCCCTTTAAATAAACACAGAGATCTCAGTCCAAATGGGAACTGAAGCCCAGGCTACCCTCGCTTATGAAACCTCCCTTTCAGAGCTTACAGGCTCAGGGGCTGCTGCTACACTCTGAGGTTAATAATCAGTTTTAATATTCACTTAGGGGGCTGTAAAAAAAGAATGAAAATTTCCTAATTTGAAAATGGACTTGATTGGCAGCTTTATTATCTCTATAAGGTGCGTGGCATTCCACACAATCAAGTCATTTTTTAAAATAATCTCACTGCTTAAGTCGTACATGCTGCTAATTGCATTTTAATAAGTCTCTTTAAAATCTTTCCATATTTTTTAATATCCTAATATTAGATAAGTGATTGCTGGGGACACTGGAGGGCACTGAGGTTTATAGAAAGAGGAACACCATAATGAAGCTTTATTGGGATGGCATCACCAAACAATTGCTGTGATAGCAACACTCCCAAGCTTGGAGAAATGCCAGCCATTCCCCCCCTAGAACTGACTCAGGCACAAGCCTCCCTAGCTCAGGACTGACACAGAAAATGGATGCTTTCTGGATCATAAAATGGCCTCTTTCCGTCTTGGAAATGACTGAGGAACTGTCCACTTTGGATTTGGAAAGGATGGGGGAACTGTTTTTTCTCCATTGAACAATGACCTCGAAACACATTTTTGTTTTGCTTGGTTCTGGCTTTAAAATAAAAGTTCATTTGTTGTTTTTTTTAAGTTTTGTCAGGGTTAGACAGAAGGAAGATTTCTTTCTTAGCCCTTTCTTAGTAGAGTAGCAGACAATGGGAAGGGCTTGCATGGAATTAGAAACTAAGACTGCAAGTAGAAGAGATGAGTCCATCTCAAAGATGAAGTCCAGTTGGGAGAGCATTTGGGAAAAATGTAGTATGTTGTGGGGTTATTGGGTGTCTATATCTCCTATATGGGACAGGGAGCGTTATCCAAGAAACCAATCCAAACATGGTCACTCTAAAATTAAAAAACAAACAAATAAAATAGACAAGCAAAGAGGTCAAACAGCAGGGGGGATGAACTGACAAACTACAGATTCAGGTACCCTGAACAACAGAAAATTTCTAACTCAGATCCAACTAGGATCCCATATGTGCATCCATAGGGTGAGCTATTGCAGCAGTTACAACCCAGTGCTGCAGACAGATACTCCACAACATTCCATGTGCAGAGCCCAACATTTTCTGTTGGAAATCTGTCTTTATATCAAAAGTGGTGTCTTCTCTTTATATATAAAGCCGTGTTTCTGGAAATTATGACTTTTGGGCAACTAATGCAACACATTCAGAGTAATTTAACACCACTGTCCATGAGGGAGAAATATAATCTCAAATTAATGTGTAACTGGCTTTTAGGGAACTTCACTGGGATAAAGGAACTTTTTTGGCAAAACAGAATGGCAGTGCCAAACTTTACATTATATTGCATTTTGCCCTCTGCAATTTGTGTACTGAGACCTGAGATCAAAAAGTTATTTTGAGAACAATAATGACTTTAATGTATTGCCTGCTTTTATATGATTTTTCCTCCCAACTCTTGTCTTCTGAAATCATACTATAATAAATCACAATGTCAGTTTCAGTTTTTAAATTAATCAAGCTTCTAGCAATTCATTATCAGTAAAGGAAACCAGAAAAAATGTGATATCTTTTTGAAGATTCAAAACCTAGAAAAGAAATACAGAGAATCTATAACTGATTTTTTTTTCGTTTCAAGTCTCAATATTTAAGCAAAGTTGTTTTGGAACCCAAAAATTACTTTTAATACTTGAAATGGACGATGCTGATATAAACATCTTGCATTAGTTTGTTTGAAAGTGAGCTGTTCTCTGACTAACTGAAGCTCTGTCTATCCATGTTTTTCTTCTGTACATCATCAGAGAATCCTTGGACTGAGTCCATTGTATCTTTAGGTCTGGTCTTACTCCCACTGAAACCCAAAGGAGTTCTGTCCCTGATTGCCAATTAAAAATGGATCAAGCTTAATTTTACCATATAGTACAAATAAGAATAGTTTGTTAATACTAAATTTCTTATTACTAGTTGTGCATCTTTCTGGTTTTAAGGTGCATGAGATGCCACTGTAAAGAACTGTCAATGTATCTGACATAAGCCATGAAATAGAAAAGAGTTGTCATGTCTTCCTCTTTTCCTTCTTTTTTTCTTTTCCTTTCTCTTCTGAGAATAAGAGCAGAAGGTCTTGTTTTGCTCTGACAGGCTGGGAGGCACATGTTCAGCGAACTTCTGCACAGGAAGTAAATGTCCAGGTCATATTTATCCCTTTTCATGTGGTTCTTTTAATCCCCCAGACTGGGTTTCAGAAGAGTTTTACAGTTTCAGTTTTACAAAGCAAGCCTTCCTTTAATGTTGGCATTTTAAAGAAAAAGCTTCAGTCAAAACATGTGTGTTTTACATCTGCCAGATGTGACGTTCAGGGGAACAGGCCACAATGTGGCAGCCAGCTCTGCTGAAAAAGCTGGACATCAAATGGGACCTACTAGTCTGCAGT
Organism: Agelaius phoeniceus; assembly: GCF_051311805.1. Taxonomy (NCBI): domain Eukaryota; kingdom Metazoa; phylum Chordata; class Aves; order Passeriformes; family Icteridae; genus Agelaius; species Agelaius phoeniceus. The sequence goes on from NC_135288.1 coordinate 6,781,218, forward strand.
TGAGGGATCAGCCTCCTGAATCTCTCACCCACTGCAGGGAAAAAAAAAAAAGATTAGAAAAAGTCTCCAGGAAAGTTACAGATCATGAGCATAGCCAGCATTGCTATGATTTGCATGCCAGTATCCTGTAGGGCCACATGACAGAGCACAGCCCTACTGTGCACAGACCTGACAGTGCACAATCTGACAGTGTACAGACCTGTACACCCAAAAATGTGTTCTTGCCTAAAAATGGTTAAATTAAAACAAAGCAAGAGGTTTTAAGGGCAGCAGAAGCACACTAACATGTCCAGCACTGCACCAGCAGTCAGTGGCTACTCCAAAAAGAAAACCTGACTCTTCACAACTTCCACTGAACATCACTGTCCCTGTAACCTGCTCTTTCCAGGGCCTAATTATTGCCATTTTAATTAAAAAATAATGAAGCACACTCAGACTCTTAACTTTCTCTAGGGCTTTCCCCACAGCCACACCAGGTAGGGCAGGTGCCCTTTTCAGCTGTTCCCTCTAAGTTACAGTCAGCTGTGACAGGGTAGGGACATTTTGTACCTCTGAAAGCCCTTCCTGAGAGTGTTCTGCGGATATGGCTGGAGTTTATGCTGAAGAGAAGGTTTTTAGCAGACAGTGCTGTGGCTGGTGGGTCAGCAGGGCCCATGTCTGTGGGAGACAGGCCAGTTTAGGAGCCCCTGAGGCAGCCGCCATTTCCTGCCATTTTTTGCCATTTTTCCTAGGCCATCAGGCAGTGCCTCGGGAGGAGCAGGCATCAGTCTCCTGCCATGGCTACCTTTCCTCACCATCTGTGCAGCACTATCTGGCTGTGCCATCCACATGGAGCTGTGCTGGTTCCTCAGTAAGCTGCACACTGGGCACCCTCTCCATGGCCACCATGTTGTGACCGTTGGAGGCCCCTCACCAGCGTCTCAGGGGCTGCTGCTGCTCTGGGCTGAGGCAGTTGAGACCAGGCCGGGGCCGTTAAGGCTGATGTATGGCAGTTGAGGCTGGTGTCAGGTGGTTGAGGCTGACCTGAAGGGTTTAAGAATGAGCTGGGGCAGTTGAGAAAAGGCCTAGGCAGAAAAGGATGCTGTGAGGCAGAGCTGAGGAGTCTGAGGCCTTAAAATTCATCTTACTAGTGTGTGTGTGTGGCCTCCAGACCCCTCAGCAGGTGCCTCACCCCCCCCTGCCTCCTCCTTACAGTTACCTGGGCAGGAGACCCCCAAGGGAGCACCTTCTGGAGACAATCCATGGAAAGCTCTCTATGGTGAGTAGTAACTTCTTCCAGAAAAGCCACTAAGAAGTGTTACACTACAGCTGGTGCCACCAAGAACCTGTCCATCCTGGGAAAGCAGCTCTGTGCCTCTGTTCCTGTACCAGCAATGGGTGAGTGTTTGCTCTATTTCAAAATTAAGCTCTTTTCCTTGGTCAATAAGCTGCAGGGCTGGTTTTTGAATTCTCTGGAATAACAGCTATGGTATCTTGAATTGACACCATTTATTTTTTCTTTTACATTTTCTGTTAATCCAAGGTCACTGGCCTCCAGACCTGGGCTCTCCATTGATTTCCTTGAATGATATAACTAGGTTTTCCACAGGGTTGCCTCCTTTCTTCACTGTAGCTAGGTATAGATCTTGTCTTTACTGTGGGCTAAATGGTATGGTCAGATGGCCTGCAGTAAATTTGGCAGGGGGTTAATTTAATGTCCTGGAGTCTGGGTGACTGGATGGAGTAGGACTGGAATATGTTGTTTCTCTGGAGTGAATCTGAAGCAAGCATAGTTTATAAGCTGTCCTGTACAGTATATCTCTTCCTAATATCCTTGAGGAGAGCCTATAAGACTGGTTTATTCCTTCATGGGGAGCTGGGTTGAACAGGATTGTGTTTGGGCATTGGGATTACCTGAATGTTGCACTGGGCTAGAACAACTGTCTGCTGCTTTTCTTGGGAGCAGGAGAAATGCCATAAAGACAGGGAAACCTGGTTAAGTTATATGTGGATTAGTCTAAGCTTTTTGGACTGACCCAAGTAAGGCTGAAGTGTCTTTTAGAGGGTTTAGCAGGTATTATATTTGGTAACACCAGATTTTGCTCTCAGAGTTGGCTAGATTTGCATAAGCATCTTACAAGTTTTTACTCAGCTAGTGTGCTCTCGTTTCTCTTTGCCTGGTAAATATCTTGATAGATAGCACAAATAAATATAAACATGCATAGTTGTGTTTTTTCTTTTGAAGTGTGTGAGTATTGAGAGCTTGATTGTTATTTATCATTGGCTGTTCCTCTTATCTCCCCTCAAGATTTTTACATGTTGTTAATTGATATTGTTGCTGTCATGCTCTACCGTCCATTTTTAAGGCCCTCTGACTGAAGTTAAACTTAAGCTGATACAAGCAGCAGCAGTTTGTGAAGCTATTTTTAGGAAGTATCAATTACCAGCAGTTTTCTCTGGTTTCACTTGTACACTACCCCTAGAAATTAGTTCTGAAAATAAGGAACAGCAAATCTAGATGGTTTTCTACCATCATCCTCTTAAAGCTAGAACATTTACTATGGATGACTGGATTAACATTAAATTCTTGGCTGAAAACTACTCTAGCAGGTGAAAGAAACAAATCCCAAAATGTTATGATAGGAACAGAATAATGCACAACAGTAAGTCCTTTTCTGGACCACTTGTCCCTCATCCAGCAGGAAGATAGCCATAGTGTGACTGGCCAGTGTAGGAGGAAGGGAAGGTGGCTTTCTCTCATGCCTTCAGATCACAAAATTCATGCAACTAGGATGAAAATCAAATGGCTGTGGCAGAAGTTTAAGAAACAAAGGATTAGTTCTGACTTTACCACATATTCTTTGTGTGACTGGGTCCATTTCATTCCATTTGCCATTTGCTTTGCTTTCCTCTGCAACAATCCTATGATACAGAGAGGTAATAGGAAAAAAAATCCATCAGTGGTTGTGAGGCACTCAGCTGCTGTGGTCAGATAAGTACCACAGTGAAGGAAACTCCTCTAAGTATCTATTAAGGACAGCACTTCACAGGGCTCTTGCCCCTTCTATCCAAGGTGCATGAAGCATTCCATCAATGCTACTCATACTCCTTCAATACCCCTGAGAAGCAACGCATTATAAATCCCATTTTACAGATGGGCGAACTGACTTTTCCCCAAGTCCCAGAGTGGTTCAGTGACAGAGCTGGGAATTGAACCATTAGACATTTCCCTCTTCATGACAGCTCTGTACAATCCCAGGACTCATTTATTTTCCCTATTAAAAAAGAAGTAAACAAGTATTTTCTTTTTGAGACCCACTGAGAATGGGGGATTGGGGGGAAAATGGAAGTAAAATTAAAAATAAAATGACATAATTCCCTACTGGCCCCGAGTTGTCCAGTCTCCTTTACATTCACACTTCTCTTTGTTATGTTTCCTTGAAGTTGAACCTCCCTGGAGAAGGAAACCTCAGAGTTTCTGGTGCTAGGGAAGAAATGCTTCAAGAAAAAGAAAAATAATCGCAGCTGCAATGTTAAAAATAAGAAGCTAATCAAAGGCAGCCCATGTGGGCGCCACTTTCATCTCTCATCTTCAAAGAGGTGCAAACAAACATTGTCGGCGTGCCAAGCAGCAGCCTCAGCGCCTGATGATCCCATTACTCCTCCAGCGTCCACCCTCCCTTTCCATGCTGCTGAGCCTGTAGGCATGGGGCTCCAGGATCGCTGCCAAGGTGGGAACCTCTACTCACCAGAGGGGAAACCACACATGGAATTTCTCTGTGGATCCAAATCATTTCGTAACAAACATACTTGTGCCCTACAGATCGTTCCTTGTACTGTTGCCTTTCTAGTAACAATAATAGTGTCTCTCATTCCCTAGGATGCTGAAAAGCCTCTAGATCAGAGGTTTTGTTCTGGTGCTTTGAGATATTTTGTTTTCCAAAGATCTGTTGTGTTTTGTTGGTTTGTTTTTTTTTTTTTAATAATATTCAGGCTCTGATGGAATCCAGATGTACTTAGTGCAACAGAAGAGTGTGGGTTAGTAGTTAAAGTGATGGCACTTAGGGGAATTTGATGTGCTGGGTCTCCTCCCAGTGCTTATGAGAAACTCACCTTGAAGTCCATGCACCTGATAGGTTTGTATCTCAGTATACCTGACTTTACTTGCCTCAACACAAGCCAGGCTGTTCCTGCACACCCTAAGGCATTTCATATAATAAGTTAACTAACTTTGAACAAAACAGTTTAAGTATCAAATGATGCTGTGTCTGAACTAATGCAACTTAATGTGTTACAGGGTAATCTTAAGTGTGGTAACACTGGAGCATTGCTCCAGAATGGGGCCTGCAAAGAAAACACAGATCACTATGCACTGAATGGGGCAGCATTGGATAATGTAGCTCTGATTAAGGTGAAGAAGGTAAATAAGGTGATAAATAAAGTGAGGAAAAGGACTGAACTTTTCCCCTCAGTATTGAGATTTTTCAGTGGATGAGAGAGAGTAAGAAAAGAGAATTTATTCTGTGTATGTTGCCCTGCCTTGTTCAGAGCATGAGTGAAACATCACTCATGGGTACTGCCCTCCTACAGAGAGGATCCTATGGAATGAGGATGCAAGAGACCTATTAAACTCCTGGGCTCTGCCACTGCTCTTGAGCATATTCTTAGGCTGCTTCACCAGCTGCAAAACACTGATGGTTTAGATAAATGGCTTTTAAAGCCATAGATTAAAAGAACTAGATGCCATTTCTTGGAACTAAATTGCATCTTGATGTTGCCAGAACCTTGGCAGAGGAGGTGCCTTTACCACCTTGTACCTGTCTGGGGCTTTCCTGTTCTGTTAACATTCTGCTACATTCCAGTAGCTGCAAGAACAGTTCACTGGGGTGGTCATCCACCCACAGAAGCTCTGTGGGACCTGCCCTGTGTTTCACTATGGGAGACTGGGAGATGCAGGGGAGGGAGTAGAATTGTAATGAAGAAAGCCTGTCCTAGCCAGGAAAGGATTCAATTAGGAGGCTGGAGGAATAGGGATGATACAGAGAGGGTACCAGGACATCTGGGGCTGCCATTACTGGCAAGAATAAAGGTGCTTTGCATAAGAGCAGGACACAGTCACAGGGGAAGAGGAATCTGCTCCCAAGTAGCACTGATTCCCCCTCCCCTCCCCTCTACAGTGCACAACAAGATACAGATTAGACCATTACACCCAGGGGAAGCCACAGAGTCGCACTCTTTTTCATGGACAGTAGCAGGAAATTGGTGGATTGGAACCAAATGGGGAGCCTTACTCAAACCAGATGTGACCCCAGGGAGATCAGAAATGCTGAGATGTTTTTGCTTTGACATATCCGCCAGTGCCGAGGATGGGGGTAGGCTGAGGGTGGCAGCAGCCAATTAGATGCTGCTGGATTGTATCATGCTGGTCATAGGCCAGCTGGGTTTTAACACAGAAAGTTAGAGGAGACCATTCTGCTGCTGTATAGTCAAAACCATGAGTGTATCCCGAATTTCAGCTGGCTCATCACTTGCTTCACCAGCAAGACTTTGGCCTGGGACTTTCACAGCCATGCTATTGAGTTAACCACATCTGTAGGCTATAGGCCGTTGTGATCAAGTGCTGCTGACCAAAGGTACCCTCTTTTTCCATTCAGCAGGCTTCACAAAGTAACTTGAGTCTGTTTGGATGGGGAAATGAGAAAATTAAAGCATCATCATACTATGGTGACACATGCCGTGAAATCCATTTTAAGTCCCAGCACCAAAACCACCACTCTCTGCACCTGGATTGTACCTTGGCTCTTCTATATCTAATTCTGTCCCCTTGCTTAATGGTAATTAATTTTCAAACCTCAGGAGACAGCAGTGAGTGTAGCACTGAACTGGGTGCACATTTTGCTTAAAGACTTAGCTGTAGATTCATATGATTAGGTGAGGTTATTTTTCTTACTTGCATGAGTTAAAGGCAAATTCTGACATCAAAAGTCTCTAAAAAAGTCTTGAATTCTATCACTGTAATGGCTCTGAAGTCAGGTCAGTACAAAGTAATCCAATGTATTCATTCATTCTCAGTTCTCATGATTATAAAAGCCTGATGTGTGAGTTTTTTGCTTATTTGATTCTGGTAATAATGAAATGAAATGAAATGACGGGAAATCAGTTGCTCCCCTGGCACTCTCACTCTGTCTCTTCCTTCATCCTCTTTGTCTAAATAAGGAGTACAAAATTAACTTCAGTTAGCATTAAATTCTTTCAGAGGCCTTGAGGACTGTGATCAGTGTGTCCTTTATTTTGTGCCAGGCCACAGGACATTTGTAACAAGAAGGTAAAAATACCCTGTCCAGCCTGCTTGCTTCTCCTGCCTCTGCCTTAGAGGGAACAATTAGTGAATTACCCTTGGTGAGGAAGAGGCTGCATTAGATCAGCATGTTTCACAAGGAACTCTGAAGTCATGGAGACCTTCTTGGTCCCATACCAGCACATGTTGCTCCTTAGGGTGCTGCCTACCCTTATGCAAATACTACTGTCATATTTTATCTCTTAATTATGAATATTTCTGTGGGTGAAGCTGTTACTATCTTTAGGAAGCCTGCACCTAGTCAGTGTCCACTGAAATCCATCACTGCTTATCTGCTGACTTTTGTAGACTTTGGGACAGGAGGTTTCTGCTTAGCCTAGAAAATAATTTTGTCCTGTTATATCTGCCCCACGAGCTGGAGGGGCTGGCTAGCCAAGAGGAGCCTATCAGTTAAGAACAGGGAGAAGTCAAGTCCTTCCTTGCTCTGTGCCCTCTAAACATTGGGCAACTGAAGGATAAATGCTCCATTTTTTTGACTGAGTAGAGCTTTGCACTCTCCTAGCATAGGTATAAATACGAAACTTAGAGTGAGGAGTTGGGCAGACTGGAGTTGGGTGGACTGGAAAGAAGCCAGTGTCTGCCTGCAGAATATCTCTGGCATCAGAATGAACCCAGGCATCACCCAGGAGGAGTGAGATGCAGGGAATATGGACCTAATGATACAACAGGAGCATGTTGCTGGAGACCCTGTCAACACTCTGATGCTTTATAACTCTCTCTGACCCCTCCCAGGGAGGGTGAGGGTCTGGTTTACATTAGCCCAGATGACGTGCAGTGTTGACAGGACTCGGCAAGGTCTGCACTGGAGTTTTGCTTGCTGGCTGCCCCATGCAGAAATGGAGCCATGCATGGGGAGTGTTGCCAACTGGGTCCCTTACAAAACAGTCTGAGGGTACAGCTTCTCAAATGATGGAGCACAACTCCTCCTTCCCCTTTCCCAATAAATTTAGTGACAGTAGCCCACAAAACCAAAATAGCTGTCAAAGAACAAGCTGGATTTCATTTTGCTTCTGATGGTGTTTGAATGGTGTTTAGCATAGAAGCTTCATTCTCCACTGTGAAGGCCAAATTGCCCAGTTTGTTGTCTGAGTCCCAAAAGGGATGAGTTTATAGGCATAAGAGTCATAGAAATTCCTGTCTGCACCGCAGAATACTGTTCTGGTCCACCAGTGAGACAGTGGGAAGTGCTGTAAAGACCATTTCCTTGTGGAAAGGGACAGAAGAGGGTGATCTATGCAAATGTGTATTCCACATTCTTAGCTCACTCTGCAGAATCCTTCATAAGATTTACCCCTGAAAGTTATGAAGGCATGTTTTTCCAAGTGAGATTTATTTCACTACTTCTTAAGTGACAAATGAAAAAAAATCCGAACACTTGGATGTTGTCTTACCCTTTATGCTTCTAGGACCCTGTCAGAGTTCAAGCTACCCTGAAAGTACAGTATGTTTCCAAAATTAGAGTCTTTCAGACCTGAGGAGAGTTGTGAGAAGACTAAATAATCTGCCAATCAGTGCATTTTCCTGAGGAAAATGGTCATTGGCTTCTCTGTGAAGCCCTTTCCAGCCAGTTTGTGTAACCTTTGCTTGGAAACTAAACAGAATTGACCAATTTTGATTTATGGCAACTTCCTCTGGCATGTGCTCTGCTCTGTTTGCATCATTGCCATGGCAGCAAAGGAACTCTTTATTTGTCCAGCTACCTCACCACATCCTGGCCTTACATTGGAGACCTGATTCAAAAAGGCAAGGAAAGCTGGTTAGCATTCAGGAAATTTGACATCAAATGTAATTTTTCCTATATTCTGCTCTTGCACATTATTCTTTCAGACTGAGAAGGAAAAGCTGGGCATAACCTCTTTACATTTAGAAAGTTGCTTTTATCTGAGGGTCTTGAGGACTTCTTAAAGCTGTGGTGAAAGTTTCTGGCTTTCTCTGGCCCATGTGGTGTGATGGATTTTATATTTATGCACAGCTAGCCGGTATTAAATGAGCGGCACAAACCCAAGACACTGAAGAAGGGCAAGAGAAGTGGGAACTGATTTTAAGATGGTAGATGGAGTCAGGTGAAAAGGCAGGAAGTGTTCATTCTCTAAAACAAGGGGGTTCTTCCTTTAATGTGGAGTTGAAGAAAAACAGAGAGAGGTGTGACACGTGAAACACAGAGACTTAAGACTGGGTCTGGAATTCCTATATGTGTGCTTGTATTCCTTCTATACAAGCACACAATGGCCAATATAGGATGAAAGTGGGGCTCACCTCTGTCCAAGAGTTTAAAGTTTATTTGAGACTTCATCTCATCTCTCCTCTAAAATAATAGATTTATTAAGTGGATCTTACTTAATCCTTTGGGGTGTAATCCTTACTTAACCCTTGTTTGGGTGTGCTGATTCTGCTTATATGATCAGGCCTTTTAATATCATTCTTGATTGTTGGCATAATAGCCTTCAGGAACAAAATGAAGCAAGTCTTCCTCACCAGCTGGGGTCCAAATTCTCACATGATCCAGAAACTGCAGTTCAGTGCTGATGAGATGCTTGGGTAGTCCTTTCCATGAGTAGGTCAGCTGGAGCAACAATGACAGAGCAAAAGGCTCTGTGGTTATTGCAGGCATGGATTTTAGCATGAAATGGGTTAACTCAGAAATTCTCCACTGTTTTTTAAGAGGCAGACACTGTGCTGGGATAATGGTGTCAAAAAGCAGGCTGGATTGGGGTGTTCCTTGAAACAGGCAGACCCGGTATCCTTGGGGAAGAGTTGATGATGGGGTCAGATAGTTCACTCTTCATGTTAATTCTTCCATTTGGAGTAAAGGAACAAGTCTGTTAAAATGTTTGCCCAATGCTTTGGGGCCAACAGTTGTAATTACATTTATTCTAATACATATCCATACATTTGGTGACTCACTGATGCAAATCTGCTTGACTGCTTCCAGAGGAGTTTGCAGCAGGGGTGGCAGAGGAAGAGACAATCTGGTCTCTGGGTTTGAGCCCTGGCATGAGATTTCTGCTGTTTTACATATGCTTGAAGCTGGGATGGTCTGAGTGGGAGTCTGGCTTGGTTTGCACTCTTGCTGCGACTCTTCAAGACCTGACCGAAGTTCTTCACTGAGACAATGTAATTGGGACATAAGTGAATTCCAGTCAGTTCAGGAAACACATCCTTTCAGTTCCTGAAAACATGCTATTATTAATTAATGAGCGCAAATACTAAGGGGGCTGCACGCCTTTCGTTCCTTGGTCTCAGACTTGTGTCTCTCCATTCGTCTCTTCTTGCTAAATTTTTCAGTGTTTTTAACATCAGACTGATGTTACGTATAATTACCAACTTTGCACCAAAATTATATTTGACACGGCTTGTGTGGGAAATTAGAGCATTTCAGAGACTACAAATTCACCTGGGAAGATGAGCCAGGCAAGACAAGGCAGCGCAGAGTGGAAGTAATTTGAATATTACATGTGCCCTCCTGAAAATGCCAAAATCATTTAAATTGCTAGAAAGGATATTTTCTCTAATTAGCTGTGTGTGCTGGAGGGTTCATAATAATGCACTGGATTGTGGAAGAATGGACTGGCAGAATAGAGGCTCCCTGTGCTCCATAGGGGGCAGAGAAGAACTGGCAGTAGGAAGAGTCCCCCCCCCCCCTTCTTCCCTGAAAAAATAAAGATATTTATCATCCCTGCAGCTGTTTACAATGATACCTCTCTTTTTAAATGTATAGAGAATGTGCCCAGTTACCTGGCCATCCATGGTATTAGCACTGAGGATCCCTGGGAACAGTGCTGGCTGTGCAGCTGTGCTCCAAGCTATTGCTGTTTCAGGAGGCTCCAACTGCCTTAAGCTCTGCTCCACCCTCAGGCATCACCGTGCTGCTCTCTGACACTTCTTCAGTTTCACAGGGTCCCACAAATACAGTCTCCATTCCCCTCACTTTGCTCTTTTCTCCCTGGGGCCCTGCTGGTAATGTTCTCACTTCCTTCCACAATTACAGTGATAGCCCCAGTTAGGCCAAGCCAAGTCTGTATTTTTTTTATTCCTTTTTAAATTATCCTGATGACTGTAGACATTCTGGGGAGATGTATGCAGGGAGAACAAGAGGCAGACACACTCTCACGGATCTTCTCTCTTCCTGACATTGATTGTTTAAGCACTAAACCATTCGCTGACTCTTGTGACTCTAAATGATGTGGGGCTTTTTTGAGGTTTTCCTCCCCACAGCTACAGAAACCACACTGGAGCATGAGTCTCTCTAATGTGAGGGCTTCCACCTGTGACTGTGGAGTGAGGCTGCTGCTGGTTCCATCTCCTTTTCTGCCATCACCGTTCCTGTGGTTTCTGCTTAGTTACATATTCATTTTTATAATGCAATTATCATTTTGTGGGATGAAGGAGGGGAAGACACCCTAATTAGCTGCTTAAAGCACTTTAAAACTGCATGTGTCCATGTCTTTAAAGGAGACAAATCCGTAGAATGGAAGCTGTTGTGCTGGGCTGCATGTTTCCAGTGCTGAGCATTGCAGGTAACAAAATTGTACACACATTGTCCAATCCATGCCATGGCAGTGATTTCCTATTTAACTGTCACAAGGTTTGGATCCTATTGCTTCCTTGCACCACAAGGTATCATTTGCACTCTGGCAAAGGGGATGTAAATCATTACCTTGTTGAGCAAGTGGGGAGTTTTGGCTTGGGAGCTTTTCTGATCTGCTTTATATGGAATGAACAATAACATGAATTTCAAGACAGGGTAGAAATGGGATTTAAACTCCCCCTCACCCATATGCCTTCCAGGGATCCTGAAGTAGTGCAGTCTAGGCTCAGAGGTACAGAGATGTTGTATTTCCAGTGAAATTGGAAGTAGGTGCCTGCACTTCCCTGTGGATCTGTCTCTTAGCTGCATGGAAAGGCTGCTTTGTAACAACAGAGAGGAACTAAATATTGGCCAAGGATGCCAAAGCTAATACCTGCTTTTTGGGAAACTGCCCTCACATCTTTGGCCCTGTGGTTAAGGTTTCAGCATGGTCCTTGGCTTGCTTCTCTTAGAAAGATGAAGAGCTGAGTTGATTTGAGAACATTACTCCCAGATAGTTCATTGATTCCTTCACTTGATTTCTGAGGCCTGCAGGGAGGTTTGCAGCCTTCCAAAGCACACATGCCCCCGTTTGTCAACATCACAAGCCAGCAGCCTTTTCCAGGTGAGAATGTTCTTGGAGGTTCAGTACCAGGGCTTGGTACTGATGCAGTTCCATGTGTTTGGTGGTGATTCCTATGTTCAGGAAGGATGAAAGGTGATGAGCCTGGACAGGAAGGGAGGTGGCTCCAGGAAAACCTGAAAAACAAGAAGCATTGTTTTGTTCTCAGTGTTGATCTTTTTGTGTAACTTGGGCAACTGTTTACTATTCTTGCACAGGAGAGGAGGGAAGTAGATGAGTAATCAACTGTAATGAATGACTTTGCTCATAAAGTGGTAGTTACACCCTCTTTCAGGCCCATTTTCAAACAACCCATGGCCTTGATATTACTTTATGTCATCTTCCATATTCCTTTAGTGCAACTTCATTTGCAGCTCAGGATTCAGGATTCTTCAGAGGGTTTCCAATTTTGGCTGCTCTCTGGAAGGTATCGTTGGCCTCTCACTGCAGGACAGCAGAGAGGGTGTGCACCCCTGGCATGTACAGCTCCACCTGTAGTAGCAAAACTGCCATTAAGAACAGCAGGGAGAGTCTCTCTCTCTCTCCAGGGACACTCCATAATGCTTTTCCTATATGATGTAGCATCATCTCTACCTTACTTACTACGAGGAGGAGTCCCCTGAACAAGGAGCATGTGAGGATGGCAAGCATTTACTTCTGCCTCCTTGTTCTAGCTGAGCTGCCACTGCCACCCAAGAAAATTTGCAAAGTTTTCTTCTAGTACCTGTCCTCTCCATCCTCCAGCATGATTCCACTAGATGGTGCCAAGAACTCTCAGGCAGTTGCAATTAGTCAGAGGCCTTTACTTGCTTTGTACCTCAATGAGAAGGTGCCTCTGGCTTGGCATGCAGGCTTTTCAGGAACTGTTTCCCCAAGGGGCTGTTTCCCAGATTTGCCTCTAAATCAAGGAAGAGATTTATGAAGTGGAAAGATATCACAGAGACAAGCTGGCATGAGGGGAGGGAGGGGAAGATTGTCTTCTGTACTGTGGGCAGAATTTTCACAGGCTGTACAATTCATAATTTGTTTTGTGGGGTTTCCTTTATTCCTGTATTTTCTTTATTTCCTATATTTTTCTCTAAACAGTGTAATTTTTAGTGAGAGGAAGGCAAATGCAAGGGCTACCCAAAATGATGCACAGTGAGCTCTTCTCTGAACAGCTCTCAATGCCCTTCAGGCCTGATCTGCAGCACCTTCTCATAAAGCAGCCCTGTCCAGCAGCTAGTTCCATCTGTGTATCCTTGCTCTATCACCCACAGTGTTCTCCCAAACAGAGGATTCCAGGATGCCCACAATTACTTTCATTTTAGGAACTAGTATCCCTTAAGACTACCTAAAATCAGCCAATTCCCTATACCTGTCCTTGTATGAAAGACAAACACTTCACTGAGCCCCACTAATGCTGATCATCTCCAGAGTTCTCATTTTAAGAGCAATATCCATATTTATTTTGGTGAAGCCATTAAGCATTGTAGCTAATCTCAGGTGCTGAGAAGTGAAGCAAGTGACATAGCTGGGGATGAAATCCAGCTTCAGATGTTAACTCCTCTCCAGTTCTCAAGAGCAAATCCTCCAGAACTGTAGAACTTCTTAATTCATCAATTTCTGATGCATATCATCTCCTTCAGGGATTTCTAAACTTTGGTTGTCAATAATTCCTGGCTCCTGGAGCAGACCCTTGTTTTCCAGATAATTTTAAATAAGCAAATAGAGCAAGTTTGATATTTTTTTTTTAAACACACCTGGTTTTGCTCACTAGTGAATATGATTCACCTCACTTCTGCAGAGTAAATGAGACAGGCTCTGGGAAATGTCTATATTGTGTTTTACTGTGACAGATAGTTAAAAAGCTAGATCACTGCATTTTTCCTTTTCCTTTTTTCTTCTTTTCCTAATATCTTTTCATTTCTGAACTTGCTTGTTCTTTATTTTCTATCTCATTTCTTAGCCCCCTCCTCCCAGCCCTCTGCCAATTTGCCTGCCAAATCTTCTTTCCCTGTCCTCCAAATGACTACACAGGCCACAGCAGTCATATCTCCTTGCCATCATCCCATCAGCAGACTGTGGCTGTGCCATGTTAGTGTGCATATGTTGTGACAAAAGCAGCACAACCAGAGAGGGAAACAGGGGATCCAGTACCCCCTGAGACCCTCAGAGAATCACAGGCAATGGGAGGCAAGAGCTGAGTTTTTTTGACAGAAGAGGATCCAGCTGTTGTGGGGGGTGTTAGTTCCAGCTGTCAGCTGAAATATTTAAAGGAGATATTTTCTGTTTTTATAATCCTCTTCACCCCCCTTGCAGTGCTGCTTAATTGCAGCTCAACACACTTTGCACTGTTACATCGTGTTCTTTGCATTCCTGGGTTTAGGACTGCTCTCAAAAGCAGGTGTGGCTGCAGAAACTTCTCAGAGGAAAAGGAGTCCCCTTTTCCTGCTGGGCAGGTAGTGCTGGAACCAGAACCTGAAGGAGGCAGATGGGGCCAGCTGTGCAGTGTGCATGGTGTGGGAGCCCAAGCAGGGGCAGGATGATCCCTGCCCATGAAGCTGCAGGGATGGAAAGCAGGGCTGAAGCAGAGTGTAGCTCATGGGAGGTTTGGAATATGGGGCAGCCTCTGCTGGAAGACGACTCTGAGATAAAACCATATGAGTAGAGACCCTCCTTACCCCAGCAGTCCCATCAAACTGGAGCAATGGCACACACATTGCTTTCTCCTGTGTCAGGCAGTCACAGGAATAAGCAATATGTATATATTGGTTTGTTTATTAATATATTATAAAGTTCGTTTATTTATATTCTGGCCATGACAAAAATATGCTGGATTTAGGTTTAGATCTGCTGTGCAGAGATCAAGAGAACAAACTCTAAAAAAGCAGAAGTGAACACAGATAAAGCAAGCACTCTAAAAAAGTAATGATTGAAAAGGCCTGGCTGGAAAGCATAAATGACTCTTATTTCTACATCTTTCCTCACTCTCTCCTAAAACATGCACAAATGTACAAAACCCATTTTCTTTACTACTCATTCAGAAGCATGGAGTTTATTTCCCTAAATACCATCTCATCTTTACAGTTGGAGTAAATTCCCACCCAACCTAAAAATTGACCCCGTGATTTCTTTGAAAGAGCTTCCACAGCCACCTTGTAATGAGAACAGTGGTAAACTGCTGAGGAGCCCTTTGTGGTACTCTGTTCCATCAGCTGCTCTAATACCTTTTTGATTATCTCAGTGGACACAGATATAAATGCTGCACCTTGGATCCCTCACTTGCAAGCTATCTCTTTTTTTTTTTTTTTTTTTTTTGCACTTTCTTTTTAAAATAAAAATGACTGCTGATGTTTATGCCCCTGTAATACATTATGTATTATTTTGTTTTAAGCGCTGCCTTTTGCATCCTGACAGTAACAATAAAATGTGAGTATGGGATTCCTAATACAGACAGACTAATGTTTCCACTGCTAGCCTTCCCTATCTCTTCTTTTTTCTTTCTGCTCTCTAAGCACTTTTCTAAAGGCTCCTTTTATATTCCTAATAAAATTAGAGCAAAATACATCGATTTACTGGAAAAGAGGGTTTGGATTTTTTTCCTTGGTGATAGCATTTTCTCTACCACCCATGCCTTAAAAATGCTGGTGAATATTCCATGTAAAAGACATCCAGTTTCTTCTTTTTGGGTGTTGGGGCTTTTGTTTGTTTTGTTTTGGGGGTTTTTGGTGTTTGTTTATTCAGTTGGTTTTGGTTGGTTGGTTGGGTTTTTGTTATTCTTGTTCTTTTTTTATCAGTTCCCTGATAATTTTCCCCCCTTGGTTCTGAGAATACTCTGCTTGTTGCCCCTGCTATGGACCATTTTGTCTATGCTGATCTTCTGAAGTAATTACCTTTCATTAATGCATTTTAGCTATATCTCCAAATACCTGTAAATGGCTGGTCTGCTCATAGTGGGAACTGATCTGGATGGGACCTTTTTACTCCTTTTCCATCTATAGATTGTGCAATCCATATCCTGATTTCTGACTTCCATTTTAGTGTAATAGATCCTCCCCTTGCCCTGCTCCTTATTTGCCTCTAAAACCAACTTCAGCCAGCTGTTAGATTACCAGAACCAACTTGGTGGTAGTGTTACACTGATGTAGGCAACCTTACCTGAGAACTTAGTCCTGTTGTGGTTGTACTGCTGAATCTCACAGCTGTAAGTTGTGCATTGGGCTCTTTAACTCCTACTGAGATTTGTGTTGATCCCATTGTTTTGCACTCTAAGAGCAGCCTGCTTGCAGTTACAATAAGCAGAAAGAACAATCAAAACCCATTGAGGTTGTTCATACCCCACACCACTGGAGAGCTTTCAGAACCCATCACTGTGCTTTGGGGATTTAAGATTTCTGAGATATTCACTTAGTTATGGAGTAGGCTAAAATCTGTCATGCTCATTTAATGAGAGAGGAGGAGAGGAAAGAGACACAGTCACACATGAAAAAAAGCAATTTTCCTTGTAACAGTTGTGTTAAAATATTGATACAGATGCATAGTGGAAAAAACTTAACGAGTTGTTAGTGTTAGAAATAATGCCAGCATTAGACATCTCTTGTGTGCAGAGTTTCCAAGATGGTGTTTAGCATTTCTGAGAAAGAGATCTCATGAGAAATGTAGAATTGCTCTACCTGGATCAGACCATGACACTTCAGTCTGGTGTCTTCTCCCAAGGCATCTAAGCTGTCCTATTACCACAGGAAGAGCTGACAGAGGCCATAGTGTGCTGAAGACCTGTCTGTTTTTACCAAAAGCTTTTGAGAGTGAGGTTGGGTGTTGAATGTTCTCAAGTGCCCAGTATACTGCATCTCTTACCAAGGGCACACTCTGAGTTCAGAACTAAGAGCTTGGGATTAGGGCAGTTTGTTGGCAGACACACTCTCCAATCTTGGATAACTGCAAGGTTTATATACCTTGGGCACATGACTTTTCTTGTGCATTATGCTTACAAAATTTTTCCACCCTCCCCTCACCTTTTTCTCCATGTAGCATCCTTTGACACTGCAGGGTTGAAAACATGATAGAAAACATTTATTTTCTATGTGTTTTTCAGTGTTTTTATGATTCCCTGATTTTGATCAAGGCTTCATCTTCTGACATCCAGATATTCTTGCTGTTTTGGTTCATTGTCACATCGGGATGTCTCAAGGCTTTCAGATGGTAAAAGCTTTCATTGGGACGAGACTTCCCTGGAATCCTAGGGCTTCACTTTGGGTTTAACAAAGAGTTGTGGATACAATGTGGATGTTTGCAGTAACAGGAACTTCAGAGTGACCCACAAAATCTTTTCCAATGCTGTCCCTTAGTCTTGGGGTCCTTCATTGGTTCTCACGCCTGGAAAAGTCACTGAATTAATGCATTCTGCAGAGCATAAACCAAGGCAAACAGGATATGCTGGGCTTTGTTAATGCAGACCTCTATCCATCAGAGACTCAGCTGAGACCAGTAAATCCGAGCATTCCCTTTAAGATGAAAATGAGCAAGGAATTAATTTTAATGAGTGATGTTTTTGCTGCTGCTTGCCCTGTCGTGTATGGCCTCTGTGTAGGCAGTGTGATCTGCCATGAAGTCAGTGCTCTATGATCAAACCCCTTCCAAGAGGGGATAGATTACATGTGTTTCTGTGTCAAGTCCAGTCCCTGAAGAACGTTGCCGATCCATTAAGAGCCTGGCAGTCTGTACTGGGAACTGCTAGCTTGAGCACAGAAGAGAGAGGCATGCCTGAGAGTAAGGTGGAAGGAAAGAATAATCTCAGCAGCAATTCTCTATCCAAAAAGGACTTTGAGGGATATACTGTCTTTAGCTTGGACTTTGCAGAATGCTGTTCACTTTGCTGAATGCCTTACCAAGACATCCTAGCAGAAGAACTTTCCCTTATGACTGCAGACCATACCTATACTGTACAGTTTGCTTGGCATCCCTGCCTCTTGCTTGCCAATACCTGATATTATAGAGACCTGAGAGAACTATAAGTGAGTTGGGCTGTGCTCTTCAACAATCTGCTTCAAATGACATGCTTGAGCCCAATTAAGTACTAACCCTTTGAATATCTGGTCCTTGGTTTTGCTGAAGGCAGTATGGCTTTGCATTGGATTCAGTAAGTATATTGATTCCTTGTCATAGTCAAAAATCAGACAAAACTGAATTTTGTTTCTCTTCTATTCGGACTGTTTTTGTTTATGTATCTGTCTCTACAGAGGTCAAGAACAAGGAAATCTGCTGCTGTGGTATCTATTGCTGCCCCTAGTGGGCTTCTGACAATGGACTGGACTGAAAATTGTTTTGTCTTACTTTAAGTGGTATGATACTTACAGCTATATGGCTCCCAAGCAGAAAGGATAACCCTTTCTTTCTATTGGGTGTGATGCCAGGAGAGGAGTGTTTTATAGTAAAGAAAGGAATGGAGGTGAAGGTCTCCTGTGGGCTCTGTAGTATTTTGAACCAAGGCTGCTGGACTCAAAGGATGCACAATACAGCATGTGGAGGGCTCAGTCCAGATTCCTGACAACAGTAAATGAATCTTCCAAATTCTTCTCACATTTAAAATTAATTGTTAGGGAAGGAAGGGCAGTAGCTTTTAATATACATCACTTAGCTGTAGATAGATCTGCACAAGCCCCTCCTTTGCGTCCCCTTATGTCAAGATTTTGGTCTGAATTAATCCTGTTCCCCTCCCTATTACCAACAAGACTTCTGTCTTCCACTGCTGAAATCTCTGTTCATTTAAGCAGGAGAGAGTGGTGACTCCATCAAAAAACCTACCACATGTCCAGAGCTGGCAACAGTAATGGAGCAGCAACGTGGAAATTGAAAGGACAAGGAGCAGGGGGATTTGCTGCAGTGCTGCTCACTAAATGATCATGGGCATCATTAAATGGGTGGCATCAAGTGCCAAGCTTTCAAAAGCTGTCTATCTCTTTCCTGGGGAAGTTCCAACCTGATTACCAAGTGCCCTGCTTGAGATACACCTTAGAAAAATACAGAACCATATTTTTCTGAGAGAACTAAGGGGGTGATTTCTAGCCAGTTCTCTCATATTTACACCATTTTGAGTGAAAACTGCTCAAGGCACCTGCCATGTTGCTTATGAAGAGGGACTCCCAAACTGTTTCCATTCTCTTTGCTGGCATATGTTAGTGAAGCATCTTTCTCTGCCAGACCTACTGGCCAATCTGAGCACAACTTATCACCAGACACTTCTAATGAGAATACTGACTGGTGTTGCCTTCTGGGATCCCAGTGTGACTGACCCAGCACTGCTGTGTGAGACAGGAGTTGTGGGTTCTTGGTGCAGACTGATGGATTTCACTGGGACCCTGGCTACACCCTCTCCTTTGTGAGTTGTTCTCTTTTTGCCAGCTTCCCCTCGAAGTGCTGAAGTGCCCCCACAAACCACATACCCAGAGCACTCCATTCAGGTTTGTCAGCCTTCAAATCCCAGTTTGCCTGGTCCCTGAAGCAGCCTCAGAGAGCAATCAAAGCCACTGCAGTGCAATTTCCGACTGAGAATTTCCTTCCTATTTCTGAGCGAATGCGTGTGTGTGTATTTACGTATTAAAAAAAAAAAAAAACAACAAAAAAACCACACAACCCCACAACATTTTGGTTTTGTGCACTAAGCACTTTTGAGGGCAATATGGAGCCCTGTAATATGGAGGTTTATAACCTCCTCAGCTAATGCTCTCTGACACTCTGTTTTGATATCATTACTACATTATACTCACAATTTTTGAGTGAAAAAATACAGTACTTAGAAAGTCGAAATTCATAAATAAATTCATGTCAAACCGCACTTAATATTGATTTTGTTAGTGTTCAGATTCAATAATAAGGTACTGCGTGCATGAATATTTAAATATAATCATCATTTCTGCATCTCCTAATGGCCTCTGCTCTTCTACACTCAATTTAAACACAATTTAAAAACTATAATGTATTGAAAAATACTAGGATTTAGCAATAAATCACCATTGGGATACTCCAAGCCTTTTATAGGATGGCTCAATATCTGCTTCTCAAGGGACAGCACAATTAGATTCATGTTTTTAAACTTCTCAATTATCCATATACCATAATTTTATGTGAAAGTTTGTTTCTCTTCCTCCCCCCTCCACCCCTGCTCCCCCTCCTCACCCTTCACCAGATACTCTCCCAGTAGGAAGCGGAGAAATCGCTAAGTGTTCTCTTAGCTGGGTTAGTATAGTAAAAAGGAGTCAAAGGTCACAGTCCTCAAACTGAATTAAATCCAGAGGCTGTCAGGGAAAGCAGAACGCTGACTCACTTAATCACATTATTTGGGGAAAAATATAGGGGGAGGAGAGAGATAAAATGACTCAAAATGAACTCACCAAGGAGGAAACGGAGTTTTTATATTTATTTAAAAAGCAATATTCGTCTTTATCAAATAGACGCAGGATGGTTCGATGAGGATGGAGCTGGCTGGTCATTTGCGCAGTCGCAGGCAGGAGGGCTCTGGCAAAGCAGAATTTTCCCGAGCAGGATCAGTGAGGGAAGGATGCAGTGCCCTCAGTGCCTTCAGTGCCAGGCGGGGTTGTTTATTGATGGGGGGGTGTTTCTGTAGTGCTGGTCGCTAACCCATCTGCAAACCACACCCTTTGAGGTAGGTCATTATCATTATCCTCATTTTACACATGGGGAAACTGAGGCACTGGTGGATGTAGTTGTTATGGCAGAGTCCCAGTGACAGAGCTGGGTCTTTGGGCTCCTAACGCTAATCCCTTTGCGCAGGCTATATGGCCATTCTCTCTCACCAGTGTCCTCAGAGACCATGGTGGAAAGAGAGATTAAAAGGATCTAGTGCTGGAATCTGATACAGTAGCACGAACATTTTAGGAGAGCAGTAAATCCCGATGGCTTTGGCATGGGATTAACTCTGCTGGTCCTGAGGGTGGCTTGCCAGTTTCGTTCAATGCGTTGCTATCAGATGTGAGGAAATTGTCAGTAGGGGAAGAGAGGAGTGCAGGTCTAGTGTCCAATGGAGAGGACATGGCCATGTCACTGGGTGATGCTGGCAGTGTCACACAGTGCCCTTGCAACGCTTTATAAATGGTTTTGTGGGGCTGGGAGTCACAAAACGATTTGGGTTGGCTGGGGATCAAAGCGTGGCCTGATTAACGGCATTCGTCCACCCCGATGGCGGAGGGAGTGCAAAGGTCTGCCGAGGGGCACACAGACTGCTCACCTTTGCAATCCCTAATCAAGCAGCCAGAACTTCTCCAGGCCACACTGTATCTGCCTGAGTTTTTGCTTATATTCCGTATTTCACCTAAATTCATTAGAACTGTTTTCTAAAGAAATCTAGCGTGTTTCATTGGAAGTGGTTTTTATCTCATACGCCTGCCAAAGCATCATCTCCTGCTGCCTCAGGATCACATCAAACCTGTGAAGTCCTATGACTGGATAAAACAGATGTAATTGATGGGAGAAAACTCTAACCCAGATGAGATGTTGCCATTCTGTCTGCCACAGTTTGAAGGTCTGCTCATTCTTTTTTGTGAGGGAGTAGGACAGATGTTCTTTTCCTTGATAGGCAGGAACCACCTTCACCTCTAACAGTTCTAGAGCTCTTTTGTCGGGCTGTTGTGTTGATCTGCAAAATATGTTTGTAATCCTGATACCAAATATTGTCAACCTTCCTGTGGGGAGGATGGGACAGCAAATTTCTCTTTAAGAAACAAGGCAGGGTCAGGAAGATAATTGCGAGAATTATGCAGGTGCATACGGGGTTTTAATGATTTTTTTTTTCTGGGCTGTTATTTAGCTTCTCCAAAGTGTCAAAAAGTAGAATCAAAGTCTTATCTGAAGGGAACCGTGTATGGCACATGCAGTTCATCGCATGATTTCACCAGTTTTTCAGTGTTTAGAGTATTAGGGAGCACCTAGATCTGTGTGTTAGGGAATGGAATATTGGCACTTGTTGAAGGTCCAGTGGCATACAGCACTTCAGCTTGGTGGAAGCTGTTGGGGAATGCACACCTGGATGAGCAGCAGACTTGGACTTGCAGATGGAGATGCAAACTCCAGAAGATCCCCAACAGCTCTGCAAGAGGTGTCACAGGAGGCGGACAGGTACTCAGAGAAAAAGCTGGCAGCAAAAAGTATTGAAGGTTTTTCACAGCTGCCCGCTCACAGAATCTGCATAGCCACACATGACACAAAAGCAGGAATTTCCTGTCCTGCCTAACGTGGTTGTCCTTTTCAATTTACTTTCCGTTGTTCTGACAAGGTACCCGATACCGCTCATATTGCAGCCAGCCGGTTCTTTCCAGGACCGCGGTCCCGTGGCAGCGGATGGAGGGAGGAAGGGAAGCGCTCGTGTTCTCGCCCGGCCCGTGGGCTGCAGGTGGCGCTCCGGCCCCGCGGGGGGGGCTCGGGAGCGCCTGGAGCAGCCCCGTCCGTGCGGGGGTGCCAGGCCAGGAGCAGCGCGCACTGTGGTGACAGGAGTGGGTCTGAAGAGTCCCCAGCTTCAGAGATACATTCGCCGGCTTGCCCTGCACTTGGTGCTGGCCATTGGAAATCGGTCATCCTTTGTTACAGCTTCACTTGCGGCACTTTCCGTCCCAGAGTCTGTTTTCTACAGAAAACAGCCCTCTGTGCGAGGTGTTCCAGCTGGAGTGGGGAGCCGTGTGGAGCCCCCTCTGTGTGGGATGTCCTGGCTGGGGTGGGGGGCACGTGTGTCTGGCTGGCATCCCCACCATGCAGGCTGGGGTGGGGAGTTGGCTGGCATCCCCTCCACAAGGGGTGCAGGCAATAGGGGGATGCAGGGTCAGCCCAGTGCTCGCCAGCTGAACTGGGTACCAGCTGAGCATTGTTTAAAACAAGTGTGCTTGGTGAAAAGCCACTGGTATCTGTGGCCCGTCCCAACAGATGTCACCAACAGATCTGTATTGATTCCAAGGTTGGGACCTTGTCAGTGGTGGAGGCAGATGGCATGTTGCTAATAAGTAATGAGTGCTGCTGGCAGAGTTGTGAGGAGAGTTTGGATCAGTGGGACAGTGTAGTGGCGTGATGCCATGGGCAAGTAAGGGGCACCTTTGGCCATCTTTGCCCTCTTGACATTCATTCCTTTTTTCTGACTGTGTGAGCATTAAATTTCCCATCCTCTCTGAATCTTTGCTTTTTAATGGTTTTTTTTTTTGGTCCAATCTCTCTTTTCTCCCATTTCTACTACTTTATTTTTCTTATTTGATACTCATACTTTTGCCTAGAATGTTTTTGGCTACCAGTAGCATCCCTTTCATGTTTATACCTCACTGCATCGTGTTGTGTAGGAGAGGGAGGGAAGACAAAGGGCATTCCTGCTGGCTCTATTGTAGAAGAGGGTAAGTGTTACATTGGGTCTGGGAAAAGGTCTGTGGATCGCTTTGGATAAGCATCTTTGATTCCAGACCTGGCAATAGACATACCACTGCTCAGTAGATTGGATTTCTAACTGTCATCAGACTTGCTCCAGTTATCAGAACAGGAGCCAGAACTTGCAGCACTACCATGCACAGACTATGAACAGCAATAGCAGGGAGCACATGCATCCAAGCACATAAACACTTTCACTCTAAGAAGTGCTAGGTACAATTGTAAGTGCTTATGTGCACTAGGAATTCAATTTATACATCACGAATGCTCCAGACGAGCTCCTCATCTCCATGCTTCCCACAGACAGGTACACTCAAATGAATCAAGTGGTTACTATTGTGTGTATATGAGGTTTTTCTGCTATCTGTTGTGTGACAACTTGAATAGCACAGTAGGCTGTGAAATATCTACTTTTTTTATGCCAAGCAACTGCAGAGTATGGCTAAACCAAGGAGAAATTCCAGCACGATTGCTTTGCTGATGATGTTTTTGTTATTTTTGCGGGCTGGCTGCATTTCCCAGTGCCAGATTACATTGTGCCTAAAGTCCTCTTATGAAGGAAGATCTCTTTCCCATTTCCTGCAGAAAGTGACTCAAGCTCAGCATCTCCAGCATCTTCATTTAGTGATGTCCCATCATACAAGACACCATTCTCAGTAGCACAGAACCTGGGGTTACATTCTTTACCCAAGTGCCCAGCAGCTGGAGACCACTGTTAGAGTCCTGAGTGATACCTGCCACTGCTTTTCTTATTGATCTCTCTGAATTCAATTTTATGACCAGAAGAAACATGACCAAAGAAATACACTCAAGTGTGAAGGGTGGATGCCTTAGTCTTTCAGTTGTGATCCAATAATTCTTATTTCAGTACTGAAACATAAAAAACAGCTGTGAGTTTCCTTTCCTGTGATAACAGCTTTTGACTTCTATCTAAGATGCAGCTCTCTTTGTTGTTGTCATTTCTGGATTAGGGAAATAGCTGCATTCTCTTTAAGAACCTGACTATAATAGCTAAAAATCTGGACTGAGGTGCAGCTCCAGAGAATCTGTTTGCAAAGGGAAGAAACCCTCAGCGCCTGTAGACGCTGGCTATGCATTTGGCCTCAAAGCTTCTATTTTCCTAAAAAGGAAAGGGCAAAAAAGCCTTGGACACTGTTTCTTTGAAAGCTGTGAAAATTAGAACAGGTGTGAGCACAGGCAGCTGCTGGGGTGCTGTGTGCAGATATTCCTGCTAATGCCTCCTTAGAACTTAATCTCTGAAACCATCTGCTTGTGGTGAGCACATGTCCCGGAGGCAGGGGGGGCAGAAGCAAATCCAGCAGCCCTACAACTTCTTCCACTGTAGCCTGAGTCAGAATTTTGAATAGCAGGAGAAGATTGAGTTGTGTGTCAAGGGGCTTTAGTCTCAGATTTTATGAAGCAAGAAAACTCCTTTGTCAATTGCCCAGGTTCAGGGTGGTTATTGATGAGTCTCCGAGGTCAAGATCTAACTCATGACCATCTGAACAAAAACAGCACACAAGCCTAACTGCTCTGCCATCAGCAGAGAACCCTGTGTTCCCACAAATACATGGGATCAATGTTTCTTATTTGAGGTCTCTGTCTGAATAAGATCAGCTAAATACTCCTACTATGCATTACTCTGGTTTTCTAGTCTGAAGTCACTGTTGAATGAGTCCTTTGGGTTGTCACCTTTAGTCCAGCTCTTCTGATACTCTCCAATTGAGCCTCCAACAATTATCTTTGAGTAAATCACATCCCTTCCTCATGCCTTTCCTCTCCTCCTGTTTCTTTTTTTTTTTTACTTTGGGAGGGACGGGGGTCTCTGCTAGTTTTTCAGCACTCAACATACCAGAGGATCAGAGATGTTACTAAGTGCTAAGAAGTGAATCAAACTCACCCACTGCTGCCTGCTTTGCTGCTCACTCTTTACCAGTGTACATTTTTTTTGCAGAGGCCAAATTGCTCTCAGCCACTGACCTGTTAATGAAAAGCTATCAACTCTGGCAAAAGAAGAAAGCAGTATTAGCCACTGCTGCCCTGTGACTGCCAGAAGCAGTATGGTGACAGGAATGGGTCATACTTCAGCCTGTGAGTGAAGAGTCCCCAGCTTCAGGGAGACATTCAGGGACTTTCCCCGCATTTGGTGCTGGCCATAAAAAATTGATCATCCTTTGTTACAGCTTCACTTCTGTCACTTTCCATCCCAGAGTCTGTTTTTTACAGAAAACAAGCTACATTCATCAAAAATGACAGAACACAGACTTAATGTAATCATGTATGGGAACATGAATTGCAAATGCAGAACACAAGCACTAAAATGTATTTTCCATTACTGCCACAAAATGAAATAATCATGAACATTTTCCCCAAGAATGAGAACACATGTAGAGTACACTGACACCTAAAAATCTGCTGCTGCCATGCCCTGGCCTCAGGTGCAGGTAGGCTTTGTTCTTATCAGTGGGGCAGAGATCTGCTGGTATCAGAGGAGATGGTTATGTTATAATCCTCACCATGGAAACCTGTGTTGGTTATTAGTTATACCAGTTTCTTCAGCCTCATTTGGGGGACCTTCTGGCCATCTCTGCTTGTCAAAGGTCTCATTGTACTCTTAAGCATAACTGAGTAGAGGTGCTAGAAATACAGATAGTGCAGTGTTGCTTAATTCTAGATTCTACTTGTAGCTCCTATTGGATTGCTTGCTGGTAACATCAAACAAGTCCTCTCTAGCCTGCTTTCATAGATAAGCTGTAAAAATACAAACATACCTGTTTAAAAATAAAATCTGTTAATTGATTTAGAGTTGGTGCAAGACAACACTTTAATCAAATTCTTCCTTTCCCTCGCAGACACACTGGACTGCAGTTTTGCCATCTGAACATTTGCTATACTGCACTCCAGATGTGGCTGCCTTTCACAGACAGGTAAGGTTATACCTGTCTGATTATTATTATTATATCCGATTACTTTATTTGCTTGTAACTTGCTTTAGTATCAGAAATGTAAATGATTGGATTGCCTCTCTTGATCAGGCTGTCAGAAGACACAATGAGGAAGGATAAATAGAATTGGGAATGGCCAATCTGTAAAACTAAATCCAGGACTCTCTCAGTTGTTTAGATTATATTAAACATATGCAAGTTCTTATCCAGCCTGTACTTGCCACAATTCTGCAAATACAAAGCTACTAATAAGGGGTGTTGGAGCCTGCCCTGCTGAAGGATAGTTGGATATGTATCGTGGTGATGTCTGGAAGGTAAACTACTACTTGATCAAAGCCTTGTACTCAAGACAGCGCTGAGTGCTGATGGAATGATAGAGAGAATAAGGTAGAAAGACTGTGGCTGGTTTACATCTCATCCAGCAGAAGATGTTATGAGGGACTTATTGATCTCTGATTCAGCCATGGTTGTGAGTTAAATGATGGGAAATATTTGAAGAGACCAGTCTAAGTGCACCCAACAGAAGGTGCTGAAAAGAACGGCATGCTGTCTGTGCTGGGGTGAAATTTTTCCCCTGTCATAAAGAGAAGAGGGAGAGATTTTGTTCTAAATGAATTAGAACTATGTCTTTGTATGAGAGCAATTCAGATTATAAAAAATACATAAAACAACTAGACTTGGCAGCTGTAGAATCCAAGAGAAGTCTGGATTTGGAAGAGATTCTTAACTTTTTTTGTAACATGACAGTAAGAAGAAACATTTGGCCTTAAGTATCTTTCCAGCTGTTTACACAGTCTGTGTCTTCTCTGACAAGTTTGCTTAAGAGACTTCACATAGACATGTTCATATGGTCACCTAAATGCAATTTCTATATATATATATATATATACACATATCTCCACATCCTTGGACATTTGACACACTTTATGTGGATGTATATAATTTTATCAAATTAACTTCCTCTTTGAATT
The DNA here is from genome assembly GCF_051311805.1 of Agelaius phoeniceus. Classification (NCBI taxonomy): domain Eukaryota; kingdom Metazoa; phylum Chordata; class Aves; order Passeriformes; family Icteridae; genus Agelaius; species Agelaius phoeniceus. The sequence continues at coordinate 6,808,057 of NC_135288.1, forward strand.
AATGTGCTTATGCGCATATGCATCAGTATGTCCCAAGGTGCATATCTGTATCTTTGTTCATATTCCCATGCATGCATGAGGTGATCAACATAGTCAAATTTAAAAATTAGCTTATTCCAAATCTGTGTTATTTCTCATTTCATTCCCAGGGGTAAATGGACCCATTTCAAATGAAAGGTAATCTTGGGACCTGAAGTTTTACATTTCAGCATATAGTGTGGTTTTAACACTCTGTACCATCAACTGTGAGCTCTTCAGGGCAGTTTGTAGATTCTCTTCCTGTTTATGCAACAAAGGCAATGTCAGATTGTTCAAGAATTAAGATGCTAGGACACTGCAAATAGTTCATAAAAATGCTCAGATTCTTTGGAAAGATTAGATGAGCTGAGCAGGCAGGACACCTGAATAACCTACAAAGCCATCCATATAAACTTGCGCAGAACATTTGTCACTGCTTTTTTCCATTTGATTGAAATAGTTTCCCTACAGCTTTGAACACTTAATCATTTCACTGTTGGTTTTGCATGGCTCATAAAATCTATCACATGTGGGCATTACATAATCTTCTATGGAACTAATGTACGTATGCATATGTAGCAAAAAGCACAAACTTTTATAAACTTTCACATAATACATAAAATTTCATCATCACAGGTAACCATGTATGCACAACTTATGTGGGTCTTCAGAGAGATGTGTGTCATGCATACATTTACACTGACTTACATACATAGATGTTATGCTTGTGTGCTTTTAGCCAGGAGTGTCTGTAGAGGTATTCATGGCAGCAGGGAATGCAGCAGCCCGTACAGGTTGTTCAAGGTGCATGTTGGCACCTTCCAGAAGAGGGCACCTGTCTCCCGATGCAGGCAGCGCTCCCGAACCAATGGCTCCCAGCCTTTCACACCTGGGCACTCACATCTCACCTGCCAATTTGAGGTTAACAGTGCCAGCACAGAGTGAAATATTAAGGCAGCCGCTTGAAATTCAAAGTGTTTCTTTTAATTAATGGGTGGATGCCACAAGTTGATCCAATCCAGCTCTTAAATTAATCTTAATTACATAGATTTTGTAACTTTGGCATTAGCCAGCCACACAAAATATGTATTTCATAATCCTAGAAACGGGTGAAAAAGACTGCTGCTGAGCTGAGAAGTCAGCTGATGATGTTATCAGCCTCTGTGGCTGTGGGTGTAAGTGTCATTGGGGTGTGTCCGAGATCTTATCGGGAATACCAAATTAATTCGCTCCTGCAAATATCAAAACAAGCCTTTTTGCTGGCAAGTAGGGAATAGGCAAGAGATTCCTGACCTGCTATATTTGGAATTTCTGTGCCATCCAGTGCTGATACAGTAAAGAACAGAAGCATCAGGGAAGGGAAGCTGGTGATCTGTCTTGTTTGGTCATGAGTTTTGAGTGTCTACCCAAAGAGGCTACTCAAGCCTTTTGCTGTTCATGTTATACTTGTGGATTTGGGGATCAGGAATTCTGCATTAGTAGCCCAACCATTGACATGCTGTGTAAGCCTGGTCAGAGGTGGGAGACTTTCTATCTCTGTGCTTCTGTTTTCCTCCTCTGTGTGTTTGTCCAGACTTCCTTTTTGCTGGCCTCTTATCATGTGTCCATTCAGCCCTCTATGACATCTAGGTGCTACTCTGCTACAGATTTTGATAACAGATAAACTGAATTATCTCAGGAGAACTGATATTTGTACTGCCTGCTAGGGATAAGCATCTGGGATCTCTCTGAGCATGCATCATGCCAACTTTAAATAGAAAACACAGCTGGGAATATATGGTCAGGGATATTCATAGGAAATGCAGATACATAATTTGCCTAACCAGTCATTGCACATTCATTAAACAGGAAGCAGGGCCTTGGCTATCCCCAGAGATTGGCATTCCCTTGGGATTATCATTCCTGCTCACTGGATTACTCTCCTGCTTCTGCAGATGAAACTCGGGAAATTATGAATAAAAATGGAAGTAAACACAATTAAAAGTTATTATTTAGTCACCTTGCTCTAAATCTGAGTCAGGATGAGAGCAGTGTCTGTACATAGCCTGGCATGACTGGTTGTGTGGGGGTGAAAGGCCATTTGAGAGCCTTTTCTGTCACTGCTGCACACTGAGGGCACCAAGGGTAGAGGAAGACCAATGGGAAAGCACAGCTAATATCTTTGTGGATGCACATGCACCTGCTGCACACAGGTGTACATACATCCACACTTGTGCACACCTACACCTTTTGTTTGTGCCTTCATAAACATCCTCTTCTTCTTCATTTGCTTTACAATGTGGAAATTTAGAGAGACTTACCTGAAATCTTTGTAGAAATAATTTTTCTCTAGAATGGGCTCGTGAATGTTAATCTTACCTCTGTGTTCTCTCAGTGCCTGTCTGTGTGATATACTTTGTTGGAAGACAGTTCTTCCTCTCCCTTAATCTTAAAAACCCTTCTTGTATTTGGCTGATCTTCTATTGCTGGTAAAACTTTCTAGCAGTCTTACCTTCTTTTCCTGAAGTTGCTTTACAGGGTAAGGTTAGTTTGGGTATCAATTTGAGGGATTCTTTTTCATAGTACTTTTGTAATCATAAGTGGGAAAATGTTAAACCTCATGCCAATTAGCCTAATGGATGGGAAACTTGATCATGGCAAGGGAGGAGTGGATTTCCCTACTTCTGTTTTATGAATAATTTGCTTATCTGAAAAGACAGAAAATCCAGTAAATCCTACAGCCAATGCAACTATCCTCACAGGTGGAGATTCTCCCAAAATACAGAGAAAAAACAGGGAAATTATGTGCCCAGCTCCCTTGGAAACTTTACAATGCTGAACTTGACTATTTGATTTCTGGTTGGAACTGGTGGAGTCTTCTGGGGACTCAAATTACTTTTAGTCCAATTTTGTCAGATTTCTTGTGCTTTTTCTTCAAAGCCCTTGTAATGGTAACAGAATCTGTATTAGATAGACTGCTCCCAAAATATAGCATCATTTCCTTGCTCTTGAGATACTAGAACATGCTCACTTGTGCAATTTCTGATCTCCAAGGATTGCTGGAGTTTGTGTGACTCGAATAGGAATGACACAGAACTTCCTCTGTATTCGAATTTGAAAACCTTTAGATGTCTGAACTCACCCAGCTATGGGGAAGAAGCCAGCAGGCAAATGGAGAAACCTTTCCAGCTTTCAGTGTAGGTAGGAAGCAGAAGGAGTAAATGTTGGCCCAAAGGGCTACAATAAATAATGAGAGCTCTTCCAAGTATATCAGGGGAAAGAAATACAATAGAGAGGGTAGGCCCATTAATAAATTAGGAGAGAGCTGGAATCAATGTTGATTCTAAAATGGCTGAGCTACTTAAGTTTTGTTGGGGTTTTTTGTTGTTTGTTTTTGTTTGGTTGTTGGTTTTTTTTTTAATTGGTCTTTAAGAAGAAAAATATAGAAATGGAATATGGACCATTTGGAAGTAATGAGCATCTTGGCACCCTGGCTGTTGATGTAAAGCAGATAAGGGAACACTTGAAAGAATGGATAGCAGCAAATCAGCAACTCCAGCTGATGAGCATCCTGGGATGTTTGGCTGCTGAATTCACTGAACTGCTGGCAGGTGTTTTGAAAAGTTGTGGATTAAACAGGCAGGTCCTTCACTGTAAGTCCATATCAATAGCTCTGGGACAAAGAACAGCCTTGCAAAGCTATCAGGAGCTATCCCCACAATTGCCACTTCACACAGCCATCATATTCTCAATTTGGAGAGGTGCTAAGATGAGATGCATGAATTTCAAATGCTCAACTTCAGAAATTGGCTGGTCTCACACTGGCCCAAAAAAGCTCTAAGATCATTATCAGTGACCCTTCTAGCCACCCTGCTTTTCCTTTCCTCAAGCATAAACTCAAACTGTTATATACACTTATGGGTCACAGAATACTTTCTTCCTTACCTGCATATTAAGAGATAAAACAAGGAAATGTTTGTGTTGGAAATAGGAATTGCTATCAAGATGAAATTTGAACTTAGACTTGCACAGTGACTGCTCAGAGGACTTGATAGCACTGCTGAAGTCCAGCAGTGAAGTCCAGGCATAGTTTCCATTTAAAACAGGGGTCCCAGAGGAAAAAAATCATCCATTTATGGTCACTGAGGAAGCAGGTTTGGCCTACCATAATTTATTAATAAATCACTTGTGATAATGCCCAGGGATACAAACACTGGTGTGTTAGGAAAGGCTCTGAGCAGAGGTTGAGTAGGGACACTCAGCTGTCTCCTCTCTTCAGTAATGGAACTCTGGTTCAAGGCTAAGGCTCCTAGATCCCAGTAATGAATATAATTAGTTCTAATAATGGGTGAGGTGATACTGGCAAATGACAGACAGGAGGGTTCACTTGGACTCTTACGGCCCTGTTCTTGTTAATGCAAAGGTCCTTTTACATTAGTCTGGCAGTGCAAAGAGGTCTCAAAGATGAGGAGTTAGGAGGTTACCCTGTGGGTCTCTGGCTGGAACAATTGTCTCTGCACATCTAAAAAAGCTGGAGGGAATCAAACACCAAGCAAATACAGGGAACTGAAATCTCCATAAATCAGTATCGTCCCTTTGATTGCAATGAAGTTATGCTGATCAAGGCCAGCTGAGGACTTGGTCCAGGGAATAAATTATTTTTGCCCTTGGTCTGTAAGTCCAAAGTCAAGTCCTTTGTATGACTTGTCCCATTCAGTGTTAGAGAAGGTCATATTTTGCCTCCTTCTCTCCACCTGGGCTGTCCGCTCTCGTCCGGATAAACAGTATTTCCCCATTGCATTCCCAGTCCCTCACGCTTCACCAGAATTAAATTCATCATTCATTTTTTATGGTTTATACATAGCAGTAATTTATGTTTTCAAATATATTGAGGTCACACTTTAGCAGAAAAAGACTGTTTCACATTTAAATTGAAGGCATGTTCATTCCATTAAACAGAGATGTTTTGGATAATTTTAAAAGGCTAAAAGTAGTATAAAGTAACATTAAAATAAAATTTGAGAGATGTAATTACACCTAATCCTACCATAAAATAATCAATACTGCATTACATTATTTCTGACTTCCCCAATTATAGCCTTTTTTTGTTAAGCTTTTGAATATTGATGAGGTCAGGGTGTCACAGTCGACTCTCTGAGGTCTAATGGAGGTGGAATTAAGGTGATGTCCTCTCCTATTATGTCAGCACGAGGTGCGTTCTATACTTTCTCAAACTGGAGTGATACCACGGCATCAGAAGGGGATACCTTGGCAACATTTCTGGAGCTGATATTAGGCTGATACTAAGTAAGTGCTGACTGGGAAGGTGGAGGTGCTGTCTCCCCATTGCAGACCCACTCAATTATATATGCCAAGAGGCAGAGGAGGTGATTTTCACATCAACAGAGATCATTAACAGCTGAAAGACCAGTGTGTGTGAGGTGACAAGAACCAGTTCCTTCCAGTTCAGCCAGGGCTTTCTGTGTTGTCTCTGCTCTCTGAGGGAGATTGAAAAGGCATTTTGAATTGCAGCAGTTTGTTCCCCTCTCTTCCCCTTCACACCTACCCCTCCACATGATGTATCCCTCACTCTGCTAAAACAGTCCAACCAGGTTGCAAAGCATTCACCCTTATTTTTCCTGTTTTCTCAGAAGGGTATAGGTCCATCTGCACCTGAGGAGTGTCACCCTTCAGCTCTCAGCTGCAATGGGTCTGCTTTTGACCTGGTCAATGCTGTTATTCATTTAGGCATCTTGGAGTCATCAGAGGATTTTAATTTGGGAATTCTTTCTGTGTACAGAAAAAACCCACCTGCCTGGAGATAGCTGTATCTTCTTGTTTCAGTGTGTACGCTTCTTACTATTTTCATACTTTGGGCTAGGGCAGTCTGGCATTTAAAGTAAGGGATGAAATACTGGGTGGCCCACGTTCTGCACCCAAATTTCTCACAATGCACTGTTTTGTGCCTTTATGTAAATAGTTTAGCATTTAACCTAGGGAAGGGGCTGGGATCTGAAGAGACATTCAGCCACAACATTAGGACTCATATTTTGCTTTCTGGGCTTATGTCTCTCCATCCATACAATCAGCATAAGGATTTTTTTACTGAGGTCTGTTTTGCACAATGGATCCAAAAAAAGGTTTCTATGCTTTTAAAAAACTTTTTGAAGAAAGGCAACTACATGTCATTTTCCAAATATTAAGAAGGATGGAATTTTAGAACAGAACCAAATTGAGCAGTACCACTGCATTATCCCTTTTACATTGCCACAGCATCCTCAGATTACAGAGCTCATAACAAAAGGAAAGATAATGAACAGGGCCCTGTCATTACCATTAATAATAAAAACAATATAATGTATTTTTTAAACTTTTCTTAATGCAACACCAGCCCAGTCATCCCAACACGCAGATTATCACATCTTCCCAAACACAGATATATATATATACATACACATGGCTGAAAGTGTCAGCAGGGAAAACATGCAAAATGCAATTCAGATGCTGGACCTAGCCCACCAACTGCATTTCTCCAGAGGGATCAGTCCCCTCCAGAGGAGAGGGCCCTCCCATGACCCTTTCCACACAGCCACTCCCCAGGCTTCCTGGCTGCCTATTAAGTTGTGCTGTCCCTTACACCTGTGCTGGCCCTGGGCTCTGGCCATATGTGTGCCCCTGACCCTCATCAGTTCTGCTGTACCAATTGTTTTTTTTTGTTCCTGGTACCCTTTCCCACATCCACCAAACTCTCTGCTTTCCCTTTCTCTCACCCCCTGCCATTTACTCCACTCACATAATTTTGTACCTGCTTTGAAATCTAATTGTTAAAGCTCTTGGTAGAAGGTGGATATTTGCCCCAAAGCAAACTGACAGTGGCCCTCCCTCTGCAGACACAAGACAGCCCCGCTCTCCTGATTAGCCTGAATTGCTTTCAATTGACTAACATAACAAGCTGCTGCTGCTTTTTCTTTTTTTTTTTAATTTGAAAATGGAAGGGATACTATTAGGAAATTTACATTTGCGAATATGATATTTAATTAGCAATATTAATAAATTAATAGAACTAAAGGACCTTGTTGAGACTCCAGATTAATAAAACATGCTCTAGCTGAGTAAATGAGGTGAGCCAGGCATGTGTTGCCCATAGAAGATACAGGGGAAATCTCACTCATGAAATACCCCTTAAAAAAGGAATGGGGGCCAACAGAGAATTGGGGAGAATTGGAGAGAATTGGAGCCAGGTATGTGTTGCCCATAGAAGATACAGGGGAAATCTCACTCATGATATACCCCTTAAAAAAGGAATGGGGGCCTACAGAGAATTGGGGGAAAGCTTTTTCTATCTTACAGTATCTCTCATGCTTCAATACTAACCCTTCCCCTAGTCTGCCACAATATTTTTACAGGAAATTAGGTACAGGTTCTCTGTCCACCTTTCCCTTTGACCTGCCAAGAAACTGAATGAGTCAGTGGCAGGGAGTGATGCTTGGAGCTCTAAGGTAGCAGCAACTTCTAACATTGATCCTTGGCTCTGGAGGGAGGGCAAAGAAGAAGAAAGGCCCCCAGGAACCAAGCTAGCAGTCAAAGCAGTATCTCTCCTTGGGCCTGTGTGACATTGATACATATCACTGTGAAGTCACACTCTCCTGCAGGGCACAGAAAAGGTGATTATTTATAAATGTGTTGGGCACTGTCCCCATGCAACACTCAGCCTTGCTGTGCCACAGCCTCAGCAATGAAGCACTGGGACACCACAGAACTGCAGCTGTCCCTGTGCACACCAAGGGGAGATGGGCAGTCTCAGCACTTAGGTGGGACCCCAGAGAAGAGCAGTGAAGCTAGAGGAGGAGAAAGCAACCACATTAATTGTCTGAAATAACTTTGAGGGGTTTTGTAAAGCTTTCTGCGTTCTTGGCTCTCATGAATCAGCTCTAGACTCAAAACCACCCAGCCCAATGCTCCATGTGTGTGCCCCTGGAGCACATGGTGCTTTTTATCTTTGACATTAACACTTAGTAGGCAAATCTCAGTCTCCCTGTTCTCCTCTACATATTGGGGATATTATAACGTGTGGCATTCATGGTTCATCCCACACTGTCAATTCTTTCAGTGTAAAGTGCATGGACTCTCCCAGGATAGGCTCTCAATCCAGGAGAAGCACTCTTCTTTGGTGTGAGGTACAATGACCAGCAGGGTGCAAGCAGCTTCCTTCTAAAACTGAACAACAGAAGATAAGGAGAGAGATCTGACTACCTTGCCTGATCCCATGGTGGCTCAGCTGCACTCACTACCCTCATCTCCAGGGATGGCTTGTCCACACTCTCTGGTTTGTGCTATGCTCCTGATGCCAACACCTCCACTAATTGTGGGAAAGTTTACTGTTTGAATGGCATGTACATAGGCCTCGTGGAAGAGGTTGAGTCCCAGGAACAAATAGGTCTTGGCAGAGATGTTTGGAGACTCTGGCTTGCAATGCCACTCTTGGTGTAGAGACAAGTGTATGGTAGGTGTTGTGGAAGAAAAAAGAGAAAAGTTGTCTTAGGTGAGGTATCAGGAGTAGAAATGGGTAAGAAAGGCGTGAACTCATAGATGTAGGCAGGACTTGAGTTCAGCAGCATGTGGATGTGAAACATTGATTGGGATCATCTTGGGATAAAGGAGAAGTCCTAGTGTAGGCAGGCAGTCATTAATCTTGGCGATGTGGTTCTTCATGAGGCACTCTGAATCTTAGCCTCAAGGTGGGGCTGCCTTTGATGGCACTGAGCACATCCACAGGCTGTGGAGCCATGCCTAAGGCGAGCAAAGGCATCTGCGTGGGAACCACCTCCTGCCTCACCCTGCATGGTGGGCACTGTGTGGTCTTCAGGGGGAAGAATGGGGCTGCTGAGAAGCTTCCAGATCACTGGGGGAGGGGTTGTAGGGGTTATAGGCCACTTCTTGCCAACATCTTACAGGTTTGTAGCCCTTGGACCTTGAGATATGGAGATTCGAGGCCTTTGTAAAATGTTCTCTGTAATGTTCGGTCTTGCCCTTCCTCTCTCCTTCTCATCCATGGTTTATGAAGCACTAGGAAAATTCAGTAGCAGATTTGAAATACGTGGTCTGGGTGTTCATGGCCCATTCCTATGCCTGACAAGAATCCTGAGAAAGAAATCCTGATCCCTGCATGCTGCCCCAGGCATTGCTGCTTTTCACCCTTTGTGTGGGCCTGACGCATCCCAGAAAAGTGAGCATGCACCACCTGAGCTCCCACAAACATGCTGCTCTGCCACTGCATCTCCTTCCTGACTTGCTCTTCCTGTCCTGGCTCTTCCCTGAGCTCAGGTTGCCAGACAGGGTGCTGCTTTTCTGGAGTATAGGCTAATCCAGTGCCATCTTTCTCTGTGACTCAGATCCAGTATCACTCATGAGAAAGACCAGAATCACAACCTTTTCTTTTCACCACTATCCTGTTTAATCCTCTTCTTCTGGTGACAGACAGTCAGTGAAGGCCTGTAAGAGCATCTGGATTTGTTCACTAGCTGGAACTCTGTCCTGCTACTTGGAATTGACAATCATGTAAATGACAAGGGAGGAAATTGTAGGCAGAGGAGAGACTGTAGGGAGCATGTTTCCTTGTGCAATACTGGATGGACTGGGGAAATGATCATCACATCCCTGAACACGACTCTTGAGGCCATGGTGTTCAAAGGGTCACTTCAGTTTGTCCTATGAGTAGTTTGAGGCACAACCACCTGCACAGAGTCCCCCTCTAAGTGCTCTGCAGGCCCACCTGAAGCCCTGTGTTCATTCTGCTGCTGCACAGCTGGTGGGGGCTTATGGCACAGTGGACTTGAAAACCCCTGTCCTCCTGAAGGTGTGCCTCCTCCACAGAGCCTCCCAGCAGTCTTATGTATTGCATGGGTGTATAAGGAGAACAGCAGGGAAAAAACTAATTCCAGGCTTTCTCTGTCAGGAGAAAGCACTGTGGTTGCCTGTCCTGAGCCCTGGAGTTTGCAAGGTGTATTAGGGCAGACCAGCTGCAGGGGATTAATTTGTCCTGTTTTAGGCACTAACAAAACTCTCAATCTGTGAACAAAAGTCATTCTGGGGATGGTGCATCTTTGGAGAAAGTGCTGGGGCTGATGTAACTGAACGGTTGCAGACCTGTAGGATTGTTTTTAAGAGAGACTGTACAGTGCACATTCAGTCCTTTACAGGTTGGTAAATTCTGTACCAAACTGGTTTGGCCATTATAACTTTTCGCGTTATGTGTATGAGGCTGACTTATCCAGATACTCTCCACTGTTCTCTTGCAGTATTCTCTCCTCTGTATAAGAATTGCAGATTCTGGTGGGCTTAATTAAACCATCTCTTAATGCCTGCTCTTTAGACAACCCTCCCTCCACCTCTCGCTCAAACTGGGGTCTGCAACCGGAACTCCGCCTGGGGAGCGTGGCCGGGCGGGACCAGGACCAAAAGGCACCGAGCTCCGGCCCCGGCTATGGGGCGCTCTGCACCCGGAGAGCCCCCGGGGCTGCGGCGGGGCCGGGGCTGCGGCGGGGCCGGGCCGGGCCTGAGGCGCCCCGGAGCTGGCGGGCAGCAGGGGGCGCGCGGGGCACGCCGGAGCCGCGGGCTCGGCTCGGCTCAGCTCGGCCCGGCTCGGCTCAGCTCGGCCCAGCTCGGCTCGCTCGGCTGTGGCGGAGGCTCTGCAGGGTCGCCGGTCCCGCGGGCTGCCCCACAAGGCCGGCACCAGCCGTCGCACTGTTTCGACAGCTCGGCGGAGCGTCAGTTTGAGCGAGTGCAGAGGCTGCTCAGCCGCGCAAGTGCTGAGTGGGGCTCAGCGTGGCACAAAACCAGACTTGGTCGCTCTGGGCTCCCCCGGCACACGCCGCCCGGCCGCCTCCCGCCGGGCCCGGCCGCCGCTCCGGCCCCCGGCTCGTTCCGCTGCATGGTGCTGCAGGAACCGGAGCTGCTGCTCCTGCCCCCATGGTTTCTACAAAGCCTGGTTATATAAAAAGTTTAATTATAATACTTGGCTTCCGCGTACCGCTTTCTATCTGCAGATCTCAAAGTGCTTTCTAAGCATTAAACAAGCCTCACAATGCCCTCTCCCGTCTTCATGTAGGAGGGTTTGCTACACCCGTTCTGTATTTATTTTAAATGCTGTCAGGAGAAACTGAGGCGCAGAGATGGGAAAAGGCTTGCCCAAAATCATCCGGCACATCAGTGGCAGAGCTGGATGCAGAACTGAGAAGTCTCCTTAATTGGTTCCCATCTTTTAATTCTCCAGGAATGCTGCCTTTCTCTGGGAACAGCTGCGCCTGGGATCAACTTTTGGGGGTTTGGGGATCGAACTGGCCTCTCTGCTGATCTGCAGTGAAATGCTCCAGTGACCTACACATAGTTCATAACAAGGCTCCTCTCCTTTTGGGAGCTATTCCTCTATCCCTGCTCAGAAAGCTCAGGCCAAAGCCTGCCCACTGCATGTGGTGACTTTACTTGACTTAATTTTATGAACTGCTGGGGAGGAAAGACGAGGATCTCAGCTCAAGGTCTTGCTATCAGCAGCTGGGGAGCTGGTTTGGCTCTAGTGCATTTGTACCTCAGAAGGGACCATTCTCTGGCATCTCCTTTCCCATCCCCCTTCAGGAAAGGTCAAGGAAATGAATGGGACAGCAAGATGTGCACGCCTGTAAATATTTAGCAAGCCACTCGCTTTTACATTGCAGATTTTGCTCTATGGCATGGCTGTTAATATCAGTGAGGCATTAGCTCCGAAAAGCACCCATCACACTGTTAACACTGAAAGTGCTCCATCAAAGCAGCTTGCCGTGAATTACAGGGCTCGAGCTTGCTTCATTAGCCTGGAGTTTGTCCAGCAGGAACGTCAATCCCAGACCCACGGTGGCAGAGAAAAACCCTGGTAACAAATTAAAAGAAGGAGCATTACCTGCAGAAGTGATACTGCTCTGACAGGAGCTGGGACAGAGAGGACCTTTATCTTACCTGGAAAGATCTTGCCTTGACAGAATGCAAAAAGTTGCCCTGATCTGTTCCATCTTTATCAGAAACCACCTTACATGAAGAGTTTTTTGGCGGGGTGGAGGGACAGGACCATTTCCTTATGCATTTTGGCTGTGTTTGCAGAGATGTTTTTGTCTCAGTGTAAGGATGCTGAATTTTCGGTGCTGGGGGGAACCCCTCTCATCCCCAACCCCCCAGTTGCAGCCAGTTGCGGTTATGTGTTGGGCTCAGGGTCAAAATTTGACTCAGATTTCGTTTCATTTGCACAAAGACTCATTGACGCCTGGGCCTAATGAACATCAATATTCTTAATGACAAGGAAAAGATCTGTTTTATGGGACCCCAGACAGGCAGCGTCTCCATGCTCCTTCTGCAGAATCACAGGAAAATAGTCCCAGTCTTGCACATGTTTGGGTTACCAGTGTTGCAAAGTTCAAGCCCCTTCCCAGATAAGAGCATCTTTCTTGGGAGCCTCTGTCCAAGTTTCACGGGATTGAGTCCTGTGCTGTCTTCTCAGCCTGGCTTCTGTGTTTCCAATAAGCAATTCAATTACACACATTCTTTCATTAGACTTGTGATGATACTGTTGATTTTCATGCCAAAAGATTCATAGAAACATGATGGGAATTTTTGTTACTTTGTGATTTTTTTGTTTTCTCCAAGCTAAAAAATCATAGAGAACTATTCTGAAAAAAAAAAAAAGAAGATTGCTTCAACTGAAACACAAGATTGAATGGGTTGCATTTGTCAGGTTTGCTTATACTTCTGTTTCGGTTTTGGGGTGTTAGGTTATGGGGTTTTTTTTCCCATATAATTTTGCATTTCTACCCTCAGCCTTTTGCATCTTTGGCTACCAGATGTGTCCCACATTGAAGAATTATTTCTCCTCCCTAGAGTGAAATAAATGCAATCAATATGAGTATTGCTCTCAGGGCCTTGAAATATTACATTAATGTTCCATGTGGTGACATTTTAGCTGGAATTTTCAAATACATTATGATGGTTCAAATTAATATTTATCAGATCAGCTTTTATATTTTGCAAAAGAGAGAGAGGAGGAGAGAGAGAGAGAGAGAGAGTAAGCATTATTAAAATACAAAATGCAGATGAATTCCAAAATCGATGGTCCATTTTACCAGCACTTTCAAGGGGCTGTGTTTTGCTTTCTGGATTTGTTTTTAAATTTATTAGTTTTACAGGCAAATCTATTTATCTTCCTTCATTTTTTTCACCCATCAGGGTTTTTCAGTTGTTTCTTTCTTTCACTCTTCTTTATTATCCCAAAATGTAAATTATGACGTTAGCTAGGTTTTTTCTTTTTTTTTCTTTTCAGTGATTAAATCTGCTACATGACATCTTTGTCCTTTCTATAAATTAAATCATCTTTGCTTTCCACCTTTAGCCACTGCCAGCAGCAATACTCTGATTGCCAGCAATAAAAGTCCTCACTTTACGGTCTTTATTTCCTACACAAAGCAAACCCCCCCCTCCTTCTTTCCCTGTGCTTATAGTGCCTTTTTAATTTTTTTTTTTTTATTTTACTAAAGGGGTAGTGGGACTAACTCCTCTTTTCAGTGTTTCCCCATAAACAAGGAATTTACAGAGAGAGATTGCTGAGGAAAAAAATCTAAACCACATTCCACTTTATTTCAGTCATTCCTAAACAGATTGTTCTATGAGGTGGAAAATCCAGGCAGATTAATGGTGTCATTTGTTTTGCTTTTTTTATATTTGTCTTCCCCCCCCACCCCCCCAACCCCATTCCCCTCCTGCCACTTTGATTTGGTGAAAATGTTTGAGAAGTACCTTTTTTAGAATAAATGCAGCTTTAAAGATTTGTGGATTATCAGCTGAATTTATTTTTCTGAAACAATGCTGCTTGAACCTTCTTTCCCCCCCCCCCCACCCCCAATCATGGAAAATTGTAGGAACTGTCTGGGATCTTAAAGCATTTCTTTAAAAGCTTTTGCAATTCATAGAGGAGAATTTTTGGAAGGGTTAATATTCTGGTTTACAACTGAACAGTACTTCCAAACTTTTCCCATTCTCAGCTTTTTTCTTCTTCTATCTCTGCAATAGTTTTACTGTAAGAACACATCAGGAGTTTGTGACATGCAGACAGCTACAGGAAAAAATATGTACGTGTATGTTTGCACATGAGTGTGAATATATATATGTGTGTAAAAAACCATTTTTATAAATGCTCACAAATGCACACTTGCGTGCTCTCCCTTTCTGTCACTGGATGTATAGATGTACATACTCCAGGCTGCCCTTCCTATTTTCCTTCAGTGCTGATCTGGGCAAAAGAACGACAGGAAACTTGAAAAAGAAAAGGAGGAGGAATCGATTGTTCGACCCGCACTTGAACTCTCCTGAAAGAGATAAAGCAGAATTTTCAATAGGTCCCCTGCCCTTTTCACTAGGAGGGAAAGAGGAGAAGAAAAACAAGAGATATTTATATGACAGGCACTGCTGAAAATAGCGTTTCAGAGCAATAAAAGAAAAAAGGTAAAAGAGATTCAATGGTAAAAACAACCCCCAAACCCACAACAACAGAAAAACTCCTTTTCTTGTGCTCCCCAACAGGCGCATGAGCAGCTCATCCTGGAAATGCATGCATGCCTCCTATAGATCTGTTTGAAATTATAGTTGTCATTGAGAGTGAATTTATGCTTCTATTGATCTGCAAAAGGAAAATATTAAATGGTTTGGTTTTGATCTTTAGCTGACCCTAGGGTCAAGGGTAGCCTAAGATTAGTATTCATAGAATTCATCACCAAATTGTAGTCTGCCTCTACTTTATGCAAACATAGGGAAAACACTGAAAGATAAATACAAAGCAAAATAACGAACAATTTCACCAGCACCCACCCCATTAAAAACACAACCTTCAGACAATAAAAGCAGGGAGATACGTACATGCACAAATCCAGGTAACTGCACACAGCATAGATGGGGAAATGGAAAGAAAATACAGGGAAGCACAGAGACAGAGACAGGGAATTACACACATGGGAAAAGACACACGACTCGAAACAAATATCAATGCACAACTATACTCAAACATGCCTGCATGAGCATCTCAACACAACTGCAAGGGAACATACAAAAAACAAAACAAATACAGAAGGAACCCTTTATATAGATATATATACACAACCCCCCCAGGAAAAAGCTCCACTTCTGGGGTGAAAAAGATTATGTTCACAAAACCAAGAACCAAAACCAAATGCAGTTAAACAGGTGCACATACTGATATGTGCTGACAAACACAAGGATACACAGTTGTAAACATGTCATGACACATACACAAATGCAGACACTTGCATTAGGCGTTGCAGATCTCCCTTGTCAGTAAGTGTGACACAAAGTTAGTGAAATAATAGAGAAAGAAATATAGCCAGGTGTGAGTAAAATATGCTTGCCAAAATCCTCCACAAGTCGTCCCCGTTCAGAAATTCAGGGGCAAATGCTGATTAGAGCAGCAAAATGATTTCACTCACTGACGGACATTCAAAGGCACAGGCAGATCTGTTTACTCACAAGGAGTGTGAAATCTCCTCACAGGCATTAACAGTCCAAGCTGTAGCAGAAACACTTCTGCATGGACATAGTAAGTGCCATTTGTGCCCAAAGGATGTGTCTGCTGAAAAATGAAAGCAAACTCAAAGAGTAGAATGTCCAGTTCCTGACCATGGAGTCATCCCAGAGCCAGGCAAAAACGTCTGTAACTGTTAGACCAAAACACCAACCCACAGCATCTCAATTGGGAGCCACAGGCTGCTACCAGTGCCCTGGGAAACATAAGCAAAAGAAACTTGGTCCTTTCCAGGCAGATAGAGCTTATACTGAGAGGAGAGCAGAGTAAAAGAAGGTTTCTGAGCTGTTTCCAATGTTTCCATGTCCCATGTAGTCTGGCAGCTGAAAGCCAACATAGCCCCTTTGGACTTAGACTCCGCTTCTGTAGACTCAGTGTGGCTGAATACACACAAAAAAGTGTAGAGAGAGCACTTTTTTGAGAGAGCACTGGTGAGGGAGAACAAAAGCATTGATACTTATTTTTATGATTGGTTTTCCCCCAATTACAGGTTTTTTGATTAAAGCAAATGTTAAAAATCTTACTTAAAAAAGTATTTCTTTTTGGTACACAAAACTGCAACCTGAGCATTCACCAAAAATATAACCATATTTAATGTTTGTTGTTTTTGTTTATTTTCCCAGCTTTAATTAAGATTCATATCTTAGTATGAAAGCTTCAACTAACTCTTAGGCCCACTATGCTTTGTACCAGATAATTGCATTGCTAGAAACAGTCCTTGTCCTGAAAAGCTTGCATTGCAGGTGGAAGAGCAGGAAAAGGGAGCAGAAGTATCTCTCATTTACCAGTGGAGCCCCAAGGAAGTGACTTGCTCAGGCTAGCCAAAGAGTCTTGGCAGAGCTAGGAATTGGAGCTGCATCTCCTGATTCACAGGCCATTGCTTCACAAATGAGATCATCCTCCTTCCTTGATTTAAATATCCCTTAGCGTGGGCTAGTAGTCAGTTAGTATTTGTATGATCCAGTCATGAGACCCAATGAAACAGTGCTAAGCATGATCAGCGTTTGAGCTAAACTTGAGTATAGGAAGGGCTGCATGAGTGTCACTGTGCCACGAGAACCTCTCAGCCCTGACACCGCTCCCCTGGCCTGGGAGCAAGTGGCCAGCGTGTACCACTTCCTTCAGAGGAAATAATGAATATCACCAGGAGCATTATCTTGTCAGCAAAACCACCTGTGTGCTTGGGCTCCAGAAGTGCAGTTAGCTGGGAAGGATCCCAGTCCCAGCACTAGCCCTAGCTAGTACTTCCAGATATCTCTCTGATGGCAAACCCCGCTTGGTGCGGGCAGGGATGGCTGCTCAGGCACCACTGCTGACAGCTGCGGGTTTGATGATGCTTGGCAGTAAGAAAGGGAGAGCATGCCAGGGAGCAGGGCTTTCTGAGGAGGATCTGGGAAAGGACAGAGCACGTAAGATGAAGAAGTGGTAAAGGGAAGGGAAGGGAACAGCACAGAGATGTCAGTGGACTTCCTCTAACAGTGTGCGATGCGTATTACTGGAAACTGGTTCTGTAAGTCACTCATCATCCATTGCCTGGATCGCCCAAAGTCAAGGAGGGCTTTGTGTGCAAACTGTAAAGCCTGGCCTATGCTCAAGGACAGATCTCCTACAGCAAAGAACCAGCACTCACATACCATGACAGTAGGATGTTCTTTATTACAGCTGCAGTACACAGCTAGCCCCTTGCATACTCTGTTTGGTGGATCCCTGTCTCCTCAGACTGGTGAGGAAACTATACATTGCAATGACAGCATTTCCTAAAATCATCCTCATGGTGGGAAAAGACTTCTGCACAGGCTAGCTGTACAAAAATGGTACATCCTTTCCCAACACTACCTCACTAGCATTAAACTTGTCAGAGACTGGTTGCTTTGATGTTGTGGATAGCGGAAGGGCAGGTAGGAGAACAGAGAAGCAGATGAACACATTTTCCCCTATTTGCTCAGTGTATCCCAGTTTTTGTGTTGTATTATAAGTGTAGTCTTGATTCATCTACTACACTTAAATAAATATGTATACTGGGCAGCTGCTTTTCCCAGCCTGTCACAGAGAACTGATTCAATCATGCTTTTATCCTTTTGGCAGACGGAGGAGGAGGAGTGTGAAAGAGGGAAGCAGCAAGGCACAAAGGTGGAGGCAGCAGAGGAAACTGCTGTTGTTGCTTCTGTTTCATTGTTTACTGTCTCTAACTTTGTACAGCTTTTAACTCCACTGTTTGGCAAGAGAGCAGCTGGCACCACTTGCCTTTGGAGTGCATGTGCTGCCCTTGAGAGAGACAGCCCGGGTTAGCTAATGTGGGAAGAGATGGGATCTTCTCTCACTGAGAACATGGGCTTGGAGCTTCAGACAGGCAGTGCTGAAAATCTTCTCAGGTCTGAAAAACCCCTCTCCCCCTTGGATCTCTCATCCATTCATTGTTCTATTTCTTTTCTGTTTATGCAGGTTTATTTCAAAACAAACTCCTGTAATTTTGTTCCCCATTAACATAGCATATAAACATCTTCCCTTTTGCCACCCATAGAAAGCCAGTACTCCTCTCTCTGCCTTAATATTGAGCCAGTTTCCATAGCTCATATGCTGTTGGCAGTGCTCATTTTTAAATGGTGTTGAAAACTAAGTCCTTGCCATTTGTCATTGTTAAACTCCCATAGCACTTTCTTCCTGCATAACAGCTCTAACCTGGGTGTATTGACTGAATCCTAAATGGCTGATGGCCAAAAATTTCTAAGTAATTTCAGTGGGACTTGATACTCTTCATATCTGGTCATAACTTGATCATATAATTTGGCTGTGTACTCTTAAAGAGCTGCTGTGGCTGGTGGAGTCATTCTTATATCCATAACAGTTTGTAAGGCACTTAAGGGTACCTTTGGATGAAAAGCACTAAATAAATGTTCAGCAAGATGAAGTTATTTATCCATGTAATCACCTGTCACTTCCACCCAATTTTTGTTCCTCCCTGTCCCATCCAATCGGCCACATTATACGCTCATGCATATGGTCATGCACTCATCAATCCACCTTTATCCATATGCAGAGACACTCAAGTATTATGAGAGCTACACAGAAAGACAGATGCATGCATCTAATCCTGCTCTCCTCATCTGTCCTCATCCAGCTCCTACAGACACATAGCAACATTTTTTAAGCACTTAAGTGACTTAGGATCCGAAGTTTCACTTTGGAGAGAGGCTTAGGAGTTTAAATGTCGCTGAAAGTCAGCAAGATGTGTTCTCCAGATTAGAATTCCTCAGGTCTGTAAGTGTCATATTTTCAAAGTGCTCTCTTTATCTAAATATTCAGATAGGCACCTTGTAGATTATCAAAACTGTTTAAGATAGGCACATAAATCCAAATGATTTTAATGTAGCTTGCCTTGAAAATTTTAAGACCCCTCTGGGCACTTATCTTTCAAAGGCATCTAAATCCTTTTGAAAAATTGGTACCAAGAGCCTCTAAGATCCTGTAAAAAACAGCTCTTAAGTTACTCATAACCAAACATCAGAAGAGTGACTGCTACCTTAGGTAAATCCATATTCTAGCCATGCAGTTTATAAAAAAAGGTTACTCTGGTATCTTTTTTAATTACCGAAATCCCATGATCTTGTAAAAAATACAGCATGAGGATCTCTTGACAACTCAGGCAGCAGGATTGGACCTGTGCAGCTCCTGCCCACGTTCCTGGAAATGGAATGCCTGTGCCATATATGAGTCTCAGCAGAAAGTTATATACAGCCTATTTGTTATAATCATTGAAAGTCTTAATCATTAAGAGGCAGAAGGGCATTCACGTGTCAGAATCCCCTGGTTGACCGTATTTCTAGCTGTGGTCAAGGAAAAACTTTATGTGGAGGGGTTGATGGCTCTGGTATTTGAATAAACTCATCACGTTCAGTAGACAGTCACCGGTGCTGGTTCTGGGATCTACCACTTTATGTAGGATTCTGCAGAAAAACACCTTAAACAAACAAGATTTCCAGGAAAGAAAATTAGGCAGAAAATCCTACCCTTCTTATAAATTATGTCCAAGTAGGCTGAGCTGGCAAGAATGCCTTCAAGTGTGAAGTTCTTTCCATTTTATGGATAGGAGTTCCCCAGAGACCATCTTCTTTCATCTTAGGGTTTTTTTCTCTTGAAGTTTTTTTTTTTTTTTTCCACCGGGGGTGGAGGGCAGATAGAGTGTGCATGATTTGGCTGGTAGAACCAAGAATCTGTCAGCAGAAAAAGGGCCGTCAGCGAGAGAAAGTGAGCTGCAAATTGTCCATTTCTAAACTGCCTGTTCATCTGACACTTGCAAGCTCAGAAGCCACCTGTTCAGCTATCAGTCACCAAGTGAAAATGAAGCTTTCCTTAAACGAAGATTCTGAAGTACAGAAAAAAATAAAAGAGAAAAAAAATAAAAAGGGGAGAAAAGGAAATTATTCTGAATTTACTCTACTGTAAAATGAGAATAGAAACTAAAGCTGAAACCCAAGGGAACATTTTTACTTCCCCTTCTCCCCAAACTGTAATATAAAAAGTGTTTTTTTCAAACAGTAGCACAAACATACAATCAAAAAAAAAAAAAAGGCAACACCTTTCATGCAACATTTTTGCAGAAATCCAAAAGTGTTTCTGAAGCTGCCATCTCTCTTCTCCCTCCCCCCCTAAATAGTGGCAGATTTTTGGGGTGTGACTGACTCCTTGCTAAAAGAACACTCTGAATGCTAACAAGTGGTGTAGCTCTTTGAAGTTGTGAAACTAAAGAGTGGATTAGCTGTGATACCAAGTGCAGAGTAGGCTTTCCCCTTTCCATGCAAGGTCAAATTAAGAGTGGACCAGCCAGCAACCCAAAAGTAGACCATACTAAGCAGCTGATTATTTTTTGCCCTCTTCAGGCACACTGCATTCGCCTGTGAAGGAGAATTCAGGGCAGCAGCCAGCAGGGTTGACTCTTACGTGCGAGGTTTTTCTGGCTGACCACAGAGCACATAGCCCATACGCCTGATCAAATAGCTTGGTAATTTCATCATTTCAGACTTTTATGGTTTTTCCAGTTGCTGCTGCTTTTATAAACAAGCATTTCGGTGACCTTCCCCTCCGGACATCAGCGCATTCAGCTCTGCAAGAATCCCAAGCTCTGAAAGTTTATAAATAAGCCTTCTATCAAGTTCCACAACAGGTGTGACCTCCCCCCCTGTCCTAAAACTGAACAGTTTCAACAAGCAAATAAAGACTGCACAGTCCTGTCTTAAAGGGGAAGCACTCTGGAGAGCACTGTATAGGCCCTGGTACTCTCAATAGAAAGATTGGCCCATTGCAAGAGGGAATTGTGTGGCCATAGTCTGGGGACAGCTGTGCCTTTTAGGTGGCCCTTTAAACAAGAGCGAGAGACACAGAGCAGAATGGTGCTCACCATGGCCTACATTAGCATGGCATTCCCAGGCTGCCCCACACACGGACTCCGGAATTGATTATGGTGGGTTCTGAGCACTGTCTGCCTGTCTAGGAGATGAGATTACTGGGAGATTTGTGCCATAAGCAGAAGATGCACTACCAGAATCTCTTCACTTTGATTTGGCTTCCTGCCTGTATGTCAATGGGACATTGGCAACACTGAGTGGAGAAGGAAGGAACAAGTTCTCCTGTAAACTCCAAAGTGGACAGTCTCATACTTGTCTGGATTTGCTTATTCTCCTAATTTCTGGCATGTAACAGTACATGCATTCAGTCTGCTCCTTTTCTGCTGTCTGCACAATGTTAGAGGGAAACCAAGGTCTTGAAGAACTGAAATCAGAGATTGCAGTTTCATTCTGTGGGTGAGCACCTCAAAAGCTGAGACTGAGACAAGAATGAGGCTTCTGACTTTGTAAGAGGCTCCTATCGATTCTCTCTCCCTCCATTTAGCTCAACCAGGAGAGGTTCAGGTTGGACATCAGGAATTATCTTCTCTGATAAGGCAGGTTAAACATTGGAACAGGCTGTCCAAGGCAGTGGGGGAGTCACCATTCCTGCAAACGTTCAAGAAACAACTGGATGTGACACTTAGTGCTACGGCTTAGTTGGCATGGTGGTATTCAAAGGTTGGCCTTAGTGATCTTGAAGAAGTCTTTTCCAACCTTAAGGATTCTGTGGTTCTATAATCTCAGCAGAAACTGTAAAACTGGGGAATTCACCAATGGGAAATACTATTTCTCTCTCTCTGTGTTCTACAAAACTATGATATTTTCTGATTATTCGTTAGATTACATTTACATTTCAAAGGAAACAAATGACTTGAAGTGTAGACCATTATACCATATAAAATAGCTGTATGGTGTTCAGGGAAAGATGCCATTTGAGATATTGAGACAGCAGAACACAGGGGTCACTTCAGTCCCAATATAAAGAGTGGTAAGTGGATCCCAGTATCATTGTGACAGAGATTGACAGGAAAATACCCAATAAGTACAGCTGAGGATGCTGCTGTGGCAAAGGAGAGAGGAAGACCCAATCTGCTCAGTGGAGTAAAAGGAATCAGTACAATCAGTGTGATGGGGAATACCTGGTACAATCAACATGTGCTATAGTGTTATGAAGCTAGTGTGATGGTGTACTGTGGGACAAACAGAATCATTGCACATCCAAGAGGTTTAATATGCTCAACAGATATGAGGAACCTAGTGTAATCAATTGGAAAAGGGACTGAATGTTTGTGAGGGCTGTGGAGGTGATGAGGGTGTTGTCAACGGGACATCAGGTCTTCTGGCTTCCAAACCTCATGTTGCCTGTTCTTGACACTGAGAATTGCTTTAAAGAATATTTGTTACTACATATGAACCACACAGTTTGCAAAGTGTGAGCATGTTGCTGTGGTGCACAGTGTCAGGTGGATCTACCACAATGAATTGGGCTTGTCCACGTGGGGCAGGCAAGTGGGTGAGGGGGGCGTGCACAAGGGCTAAAAGGAGTGAGGAGTCAGATGTAGAGAACTGGTGGTGCTGCTGCAAGTCTCATGCTGCAGTAGCATTTTCTTTTCTGTAGCATTATGGAAGGATTTGGTTCTAAGAACATCCTGAGTAACCTACAGAAAACAGTGAGAGCAGCCATTTGGCTCATGGTGAGCCTGGTCCCTTCTAATGCATTTGTGGTCCCCCTGGGCCACATCTAATTACTGCTCAAACACAACAGTTGCAACTATGCATCATGCCAAAACCATTCAGAATAAGCCTCACACAGTGAGGTTTGTTGTCAGTCTTGAGGGGTTTGGTTTTTTTTTTTTCCGTTTGTTTGGTTTTTGGTGGTTTTTTATTGGTTTATTTTATTGGTTTATCTTTTATTGGTGGTGGGGTTTCTTGTTTCTTTGTGGTGGTTTTTATGTTTTTGGGTTTTTGGGGGTTTTTTGGTTTGGTTTTTTTCACAGTGGAGGTAAGAAAACTTTTTAAACCCAATCTCTATTCAGGGATCTACAGCATCTGCATCTAACTGGCATCTGCCAAACCCTGAGAGATTCTCAAGAGAAGGTTACTTCAGAGCTCCATGAGGATCACTGAGTATTTTCTATTTTGGTGAAGAGACAGTTCCTTCCCAGGAAGTCTCTGCACACAGAAGCTTTTGGTGTGGACAGATTTTGTTCTCTACTATAAATCAAAGTCCATTCCTCCCTTTCAACTAAAGTCACCCTCTGGACTGAAGTTATCTCTAAGAGCACTTTGACAGGAAGGGACAAGCTCTCTCCTGTGACAGTGTCTTTGAAAAGGCACCTAACCAGGTGTATAAACTCCCATTTGAAAGCAAACTAATGTTTCTGTTTGCTGCTACAGGACCTGACTAACCTTTGCTCTGTCTGAATCTTTTGTCTGACACTATAAACTCTGGTTATCATCTCCCCAGTAAAGTTTTACCTTCAAAAATTATAATTTTTCAGGGATTAGTGTGTGGTCACTTAGAGCAAGCAAAGATAGTGTCATGCTTCATACAGGTGCATGGCTTCAAGATGGATGCCTGCTTGTACACGTGCATACACATGTATATGCAGGAATATATATATATATGTATATACATTATCTGGACATTTATAGGAAGGTAAATGGATATATACAAACTCAGTCTGTGGCAGTTCAAACATAAAGCATACCCTGGTTGAGGACTCACACTGCTTAAAACAGGCTTTAATAAACTGCTGGATTTCCCTAAGCACAGGGAGGTCCAGCACTGGTGGGAAGGGCAGATGGAAGAGTGCAGTGTGAAGAAAGGGAACACACAAAACAGGAGAACTAAAGCAGCTCTGTAATAGAAATGGGTAGAAAGCCATGGGTGTCCAGGATTCAGAACTCAGTACACTAAAATCTCTGGTTACTAGCAAAAGCATTTGAAAATAAATATAGATACAAGTTAAAATTATACCATTTTTGACAAAGTAGACAGTAGTTGAAATATAATGAGGCACTGTAGAAAAATGCCCCACCACCAAGTGAGCACTTGCTGGGTGGATTAACCAGCATTCCTTCTCCTCCATTGAGTGGTGTCACAAGCTAATAAATATTTCAGAATTGGCTGTATTCAATCCAGCCCTTGTCCCGGTTGACGTCTGTTCTCTCAGTTTTCAGAAGGAGACAGGTGCAGAAGGATGAAAAGGGATTTAATTACTAAACATCCCCTACTCCCAGAATCCAAACACATGCTGTACTGTACATATACACCACACCTACTGTACTCACAAGCACATATAATACTCATGCACACAGAGTCACACCTACTGCACTCTGCCATGCACCTCACTGAATCCACATTGCACACAGATTGTGTTTTGGAAGTAGAGGATTCACACTGCACGCCACCAATATGTTTTGGCCATCGCACATGGAAATGACATGTGTGTTATAACATGTATTCCTCCTCTGGAGTCATACATCTGCTTACAAAAATGCAAGAAAGACAGAAATGCCTTGTTTATGCCCTGCTTCTGGTCAGACACTAAAAGAACAAGAGCTGACTCTAGCTCCTAGCCAGCAAGTATTTTTTCTCTTCTGTTGCTGAATGTCACCATGTAGTCCCTCACCTGCAGCAAGCACATTATGTGTGGCTTATTTATTAATACATGTTACAAATTTATTAATAGTTTTTGTTACACACTATGCTCTGAAACAAGAGGTGCACAGAGACCCTAACCACAGCCTTTACAATTTCTGTTTTCACAAGGCCAGATTTTCAGATATTTTGCACCCACAACTGAGTATGTTTTCAAGAGCTCCTATGTAGACACCACACTATAAGGGGGGAGGTCGTGCTGCTCACTCTGTTGATATCTGGATCACTGCTCTGGGGATGCTATCTTCTCTTCCAAAGACTTCCCTGCTTTTTGGCAGGGAACATCTAGCAGCACTTCTCACAGTAACAGCAGACTGGAAATTGTGGGCAAATTTCAATGCAAAAACCTGTATTCAACCTCTTTAAGTTTTCCTGGCACTTCCAGCCACTCACAGGATATTCCTTGGTTTCCTATTCCAGGCTGTGCTGGTGTAAGTGCTCCTGTGAGCTGCTGAGCAGCAGTTGTGCTCTGCCACAGGAACAGCTGCGTGGCACAAAGAGCAGTGGTAGGAGCATGGCCAAGTCAGTGGTGCCTCAGTGGGGTTTGGGATATAACAGCTCTTCCTCAGATCTG
Source organism: Agelaius phoeniceus (assembly GCF_051311805.1). Lineage (NCBI taxonomy): Eukaryota > Metazoa > Chordata > Aves > Passeriformes > Icteridae > Agelaius > Agelaius phoeniceus. The sequence goes on from NC_135288.1 coordinate 6,833,283, forward strand.
TCCCTCGCTACTGGAAGGAGTCAGGCCATTTTATGCCAGTTGCCTCAGTTTCATCATCTATAAAATGAGGCCAGTAATATGAAGTTTTGGAAAGTGATTTGAGATTTACTGAGCTGGCAGATACTTGTCTGTGCAGTCTATTAGAGTGCTTTGAGATCTTTGAAGGACTCCTGAGTCTACCAGGACTCCTGAGTCTACCATTGCTGTTACTGGCTAATTTAGGCAGCCGAGATAAAAAAAAAGAACAGAGTTGAAGAAAGGGAAAGTTGGGTGTTCCTCCTGTCCTGCTCCCACTAGAATTAAATTGTTGACTCCTATCTAAGCAGGATCAAGACCAGGCAGTTCAAGCTGTAGGTAGTGACAAAGACCGAGGAAATCAAAGGTGATGGATAGTGAAAGGAGATGGTTTTGTGTTGGGGCTAGAAGGGGTTTCCAGATAATGTATCACTTAGGTCAAATGCAGAACACCACTGGCTTTAGAGTGAGGTAATTAGTGTATCAGAAAATTGGGGGAAATTATGTATGTTTTTAAGATGGGCTTTTAAAGCAAGCCATGAATTATGGAGAAGGGAAACTGCTTTCTTTGTTTTATTTAAGTTAACCTTGGAGAGCAGGGGAAGAACATGAGGATAATGTTTTCTGGGACACATGTTCTTGTACAGGAGCACATGTGGTTGCAATATTAGGTCCCCCATTGCATCTCATATACTGCAGACACATGTTTATCCACACATATGTGCGTGCATTCATGCATACACACAGAGCAGAGTCTGTAATTGTTCTTGCCACATGCACAGTAGATATAGGCATATGGGCTTCTTATCCTTTATATACAAACCTCCCTACACATTCAGGATAGAAGCAGTAAGACCTGGTATGTGTCACAAATAGTTGGAATAGTCTACTTAAATGTTGCACACAGAATGACATGTGATAAATATAGCCTGTTCCCACCATGCTTATACCACTTGAAATACTTCTGCAGACTCATTTAGATATGCACAAATACTTTATTATAGTAATCTTAGGCTTCATAGCCATCCACAAATTGTAATCAAAATTCAGGCTATTTTTACACAAATAGTTGTGTAAATTACTCATACTGAGCAAAAGTCCTGTGCAAGTTTCCATATGAAGCCGTGCTGTTACCTTCATTAACGTGCACATTCTGAGCTTACCAACTCTGCCTGTGTGTCTGCACAGACTTGGTGCACTGTGTTTGCATAGACTCTATTGATGGGCAATGTCCTCTAACAGTGAAAAATTCTGTCTTGCACGTCATTCTCCATTTCACTGGAGGGTTTTAGGGGGTTTCCAAGGAGCATTAAAGTCTACATGGGTTTTCTGGAGGAAATGGACTGCTTAGCTAAAAACAGGAGTGCTATTTGAGTTTATTCCATTGTAACTCCCACTGCTGGTTGACTCTGCTGTCTGCATGACCATTAGAGTATTAATTTGATTTGAAGTGTAAAGTGTGTTTGTTTCCCCAAACTGCTCTGTTGGTCTCTGATGCTCCACATACTCTCAGCATGTCTCAATGGATTTGCACAGCATTGCTTATTATGAAGAGACACCTCAAATTCAAGGAATCAGAGCTTAGAACTGTTCTTTTCTCTACAAGATTCCTCAGCAAAAGCACCCAAAAGAGCAGTTAATTTTAAACAGGCAGATTCTCACAATTTCTCACCATTTATAAGTGAAATAAAAATTTCTTATAAGTTGGGAAACATAAGAGGAGCTGCAGGTGTCCAAGTAGGAAGCACTCATTTGTGGCACTCATTTGTGGCATGCTGCTGATGGGGGAATTGGTGGAGAACTGGGCACCAAGCAGCCCTTGTCTTGTCTTTGGGAATGCCATCACTGCTGTAAAGCTCTGTAACATCCAAATCAAAGGGTTATATCTGCATCCTGGAGCACTGAGAGAAACAGGCCTGACTCCAGTTTTGATTTTTGCACCTATTCATCTTGATTATGACCCATTTTCTACTATGCAGCTGGCAATTGGGGCTAAATCTGTGACTAATGTGGGCATGTGGGGATCATTCCTTTGATTTCAGGGACTAGGACAGGCCTGTGCATTGCCCAAATTAATTGCATTTAAATCAGGACTCTTCAGTAAATATTTGTGCTTTTTTTTCTTTTTACCACCTATCCCAGAATAGCAGATCAAGTGATACAGTAAGCTACAGATTCTCAGAAGGGATAACATGGAAAGAATAAACACTTTGCCTTAATTTAGTTGTAAAAACACCACTTTAAAATATACCACTTTTTAAAATAGGAGTCTTCTGTGGCACAGAAGTTTTTTTGTCTGTGCAATGTTCTGTTTGGTTTTATTTTTACCCCAGAAGGGACTGAACACGTCTCCTGTTTCTGTGTGAAATAGATTAACCTTCATCAGGATAGAATTTAGAAATATTAAATTATGAAAACTTTGAGGCTTTGTGGAAATGCTCTTATGTAAAGAATGAGACCCCGGAAGTAGGAATTCAATTGCAGGAAATAATGGCCTTAAATTTCAGAAAAAAAAAAAATTAAAAAAAAAAAGTTAGCCATTAGGAAAAACTTTCTTGCAATAAGGATAGTTAAACACTGGAATATATGGCCTAGGCAGGTTGTACAATCTCCACCAAAAGAAGATTTTAAGAATAGGCTAGACAAACAAGAATGATGTGGCTGTCACTGGCCCTGTGTAGAAGTGGCTAAAGTGACCTCCAGTGCTCCCTTCTAATCCTGTGTTCCTATTGTATTAAAGGTCTAAGATTGAACATTGCTTGGGTTATAGCTAGTACAGTGATATGTGCAGTGGGATGGATAGTTGGATGTTGAGGACACATACATCCTTTCTCACATTAACACTAGTCATGGTTATGGTCCATCTAAATTCCAGTGCATTGCTTAGAAAAATGTGCCCTTTAATTTCCTAATAAAACAGCTGGGTAAATTCTTCTGCTTGCAGCTAAAGGAAAAAAAAAAAAAACCAAGAACACTTGAAATGAATTTTTAATACAGATTTGAGTGGGATTGCAGCAGGCACTTCTGATCTGATAATTGCACTGGATCAGCCACAGTCATCATCTTTTTTTCCTTTCAGAAATTTTGTGTAAGACTTTAGTACTGAGGAAGGTTCTCAGGCTGAGTGCTTATAACATCTCCAGGTATCTGGAGAATGGGGGAAGTGGGCAGCAGCATGGACAGGGTGGGCCCTTAAGGGCATGGGCAGCCAACAGCTGCCAGTTCTCATCCCTTTGCATCCAGTCAGTAGAAGCAAGGTCAAGAGAAATTCTCAGTTTAATTCATCTGTGACATTGCCAGAAAAGGTGACTCTGATGGCTGAGCCCAAAGGACCAAGCAAGAAAAGAAAAAAATATATATATTTATATATACACACAGACACATATACATCTAGATGTAGGGATATAGATATAAATAGAGATATATATGTTGTTTTGAACACAGACATTTCTTTTCCTTTGTACTTTGCTTTCCAAAGCAGGAGTATTGTAGGAGCTGCTGTTTGGGCAGCCACTGACTTTAAAGTGCAAGTGAAACTTTGAAAGGCTCTCCCCGCTCAGTGCAGCCCTTATGGGTGGTTCACAGAGCTTATTTGCTACTGAGGTTAATCTCTCTATTCCCAGTGCAAACACAGACAGAGGTTTGCCTGCCTGGATGGCAGCTCAGAGGAGAAGCCAACCTGGCCACTGATTCACAGCCTGGGTACCTCTTTGGTTTTGAAAGGTTCAGGCTAAAGTTCCCTAGCAAAAGTTAGCCCTTTGGAATACCCCATTAGAGGGTATTGGAACAATACTTGAAATGTATTTCCCTTTTTTTTCTTTTAAGGCTATACCAGATTCATTACAATATCTTAGTGTCTTTCCTAATTGACACTGAAACATGTTGGCTGGTATTGCTATCAGTACATCCAACCAGTGAGGCAGAGCTTGGATCAGCCAAAGAGTGCTTTTGTTGGCTTGGCATGGCTTAAATTAGTTTCTTGAGGGAAATCAGCTATCTTGGTAAAAGCACTTTGGTTTCTGATTCACTGCAGCTACACTACAGCTTTTTGCAGTGTAGAAATACAGTTAAAAAATCATGGCCCTAATTGACATTACCATAAATAATTTCTAGCATAGGCCTGGCTCTGAGTAAATGGGGAAGTACAGCAAGAAAAGTATCTGTGTCCTATTACCAGCTGCCCTAAGCCAAATCTTGCCTTGAGATCTTCCCAGCCCAGCTCCTGCAGTTTCGCAAACCAGACCCTGTGAGACTGGTACCATCCCAAACAGTTGGGAATAAGTGGTGACCACAGAGGGAAATTTGGGCTCGTTTTTTCCCCTCAGTGCAACAACACTCCTAATAAGACACTTGTGCTATGAGATGAAGGGCAAAGATTCTCTTTGCCTTGCTCCCTGCTTTTTCCCTTTTCTTCCTCTTTCTTTTTTTCTCTTTCTTTCTTTCTTTCTTTCTTTCTTTCTTTCTTTCTTTCTTTCTTTCTTTCTTTCTTTCTTTCTTTCTTTCTTTCTTTCTTTCTTTCTTTCTTTCTTTCTTTCTTTCTTTCTTTCTTTCTTTCTTTCTTTCTTTCTTTCTTTCTTTCTTTCTTTCTTTCTTTCTTTCTTTCTTTCTTTCTTTCTTTCTTTCTTTCTTTCTTTCTTTCTTTCTTTCTTTCTTTCTTTCTTTCTTTCTTTCTTTCTTTCTTTCTTTCTTTCTTTCTTTCTTTCTTTCTTTCTTTCTTTCTTTCTCTTTCTTTCTCCCTTTCCTTTCCTTTCCTTTCCTTTCCTTTCCTTTCCTTTCCTTTCCTTTCCTTTCCTTTCCTTTCCTTTCCTTTCCTTTCCTTTCCTTTCCTTTCCTTTCCTTTCCTTTCCTTTCCTTTCCTTTCCTTTCCTTTCCTTTCCTTTCCTTTCCTTTCCTTTCCTTTCCTTTCCTTTCCTTTCCTTTCCTTTCCTTTCCTTTCCTTTCCTTTCCTTTCCTTTCCTTTCCTTTCTTTTCCTTTCCTTTCCTTTCCTTTCCTTTCCTTTCCTTTCTCCTTCTCTCTCTCTCTCTCTCTCTCTCCCCCTTTCATTCCTTTTTTTTTCCTGTGCCATTCTGGAAAGCCATTGGCTGCTGCCTGAGATATCCAGAGAGATGCGGCAATTAATTTTCTTTTAATCAAGGTCGGATGAAGTAAATTGGTGCGGCTCTGCAGCCCCTCATTTTCTGTTTTTGCAGTGATGCAAAACAAATATGATCAAATTATGCTCCTTCTCACCTTATATGATCAAATTATGCTCCTTCTCACCTTATTGAATTAGGAAGCGTGACTGATCCAGGAGAGCTGCGATGTTATATACTGTACCAATCCTCACCATCCCCCCTCCCTGACAAAGCCATCGGGAATCTTTCTGCAGGTTTTTTATTTCAAGTTCAGAGGGAAGTGTGGGAGTGGGTGTGGGTGGTGGGGAGAGAGTCCTATTTATTTTTCTTTGTCACTGGGGTGAAGCTGTATATTTCACCTTACAATGATGTGTGAGTAATCACAATAAGCAGGTCCATCTGGGTTCAGGAATAAAATCTGACAGGAGAACAAAGATGCCAAAAGCAGGCCTGCGAGGAGAAGGGCCAACAGTGGCTCTTCCATGCAGGTTTGCCTGCTGTGGTCATAGGTATAGCCCTGGTGGGCTTTCAGGCACTGACTGGCAGTCAGTGACTCTGGAGAGTCACAAGGGCCTTTTTCCAGCTCTGCCATTCACTTCTTCTGCAGCCTCGTACACACCAACCTTCTCCCTTTGTGCCCCAACTGCTCAGGTTGTGCAATATGAAGAATGAAGTTTGCCCTGAGATTTTCAAATGAAAAGCATTGCAATGAGGGCTAAGCATCATTTCCATTTTGTCAGCACTGAAGGCCTATTTGGTGTTAATTCATTGCAGTGTGCCAGAGCAGAGAGAAACAACAAGAGATCCATGCTCACACACAGAGCTATCTCATGGACATTTTGCTTCTACTTAGGTTGTCCATATAATCTAAAATGAATGTTATTCTGAATGACAGCATCCGTTTGCTCTTTGTATATGCAGAAACATTACAAATGCTCTGATCGATACCACCAGGGACATCCAAATTGCACAATATATATGGTCCTGTAACCCAGGGCTGGGGGGTCTCAGCATCCAGCAGGCTCAGGCTGCTCTGCTGCTCTTTATTTCAGAGGGCCTCTGTGTGGAGCAGGGTGGCAGGAGAAAGGCTGCTATGGTCAAAACTTGTAATACCCTTGAGGGAATAAAACATGAAGATGGGAGCGGGGAAAAAATGCACAATGCAGGGCTGATGTGCATGCTTTTCTCTGGAAGAAACTCAAGGTGTTTGTGAGCCTAACCTAAAGGGAGTATGTAAAATACTATCCTGGACATGCTGTATGTTATTAACAAATAGAGGTTACTTAATTTTGGGTTTGGGGTTTTGTTTGTTTGTTGGTGTTGGTTTGGAGTTTTTTGGTGGGTTTTTTGTTGTTGTTTGTCTGGTTGGTTGGTTGGATTTTTGGGGGGCTTTGTTTGTTGTTTGGGTTTGGGTTTTTTTGGTGGTGGGGGGGTTGTTTATGTTTTTGTTTAGAGAGAGAGAAAGAATTGGGAGACAATGTACTGAGACTGTAGGTTTTAATTTATAGACTTCAGGGGACCCATTTCCCCCTGACCCTTTTCAACATCAGGTCAACGTTGTTTAGATCAAACTGCTTCTCCTTCTTGACCAGAGCATGAAACCAATCCCAGATCAAGTTGATAAAAAGGAAGTTTATGCCATTGTTGTCTATTCATTATATTTTCTATTTAAGTACAAACCAACATGTTTGAAATGTTATATACTGCTGCCTATCAGTGTTGAACCTTAAATAGATTGGCAATATTGGTGTGGGGTCTCATGAAGGATTGTTTCCCTGCACAAGGTAGAGACAGCTCCACATGCTGATGTGTTTGTTGCATTGGGTGAGAGCAGATCTGGGAAGAAGAGTACGATGAAGATTGTCTTACTTATGGGTGAATTGCTCGACTTCACCTCCTTTATAGGAAAAAAGGTAAATAGAAAAGATAGGAAACAAGAATTCCCATAGTAAACCCCTGCCCACCCCGCCAGAAAAGTCCTGATCCTAGCAGAACTAAAGAGAGAGCAAAGATACAGATGAGAAAGAAAACAAGACACAAACATAATACCAGGGAATATTTTATTTTCCACAATCTTCATTTTTAACCACCTCCTTCTTCTTGTTCATTAATCCTGCAGTCCTTTCCCTTCTTGGAAACACTTTGCTGAGGTGTATGGCTCCTGACTGCAGTCAGTGTTAATTGAAACTCGTCCAGCAGAAGGAGGAGCAATCTTGAAGATCCCTTTGGTCTCTTATAAAAATGCTGCTCTTTCAAAGGGCGTGGCTACAAAAGGGCTTTTGAAGCAACTCTGCGTCCCAAATTACAGGCTAGAGTAGGACCCTGGTTGTAATTAACGACAATGTTGAGGGAAGGAGATACTTCTTGTTATAGGGTACAAGTTTAGGTTACATCCAGCAAGGTATAAAGAGAAACAAGCACAGTGCTAGTAGAGACTCAAGGAGCTCATTGAGCGATTGGACAGGCTATGTGCCTTCTGAGAATATCTCCTTTATGCCTTTTCTACATGTATCACTTCACAATATCAGTTGCTAACATCCATCATTGGCCCAGATATCCACTGACCTACTGATTTAAGCCACTGTAATTTCTTTCTGCAGTGTTCAGTGTAGCTCTCTACTCCTGTTACCTCCTTATCCTCATTCAGAGTCCTGAATCATTTCCTCTCGCACACATTTTGCCCCAGTTCCCCTATTTTTTCATCTCATCCCTGTCACACGTAGATCCAATATTTTCAAGGGGCAGGAAGAAAACACAACCCATAACACGTGAACCTACCAGCTCAGCAGATTTTACTCGGTACTGTTTTGGCATCCAGTCCTACCCATATTTCTGTGAATCACATGTGCCATTCGTGATCAGAGCTCCAAATGAAACTCACCGGGAATTTTTATTGCTCAAGAACAGTGAAGTAATAGTCTGAACTACGAATCATTGGAGCTGGCAAGATAGGGCTCCCAGGGGAGTGCTGGACAGTGTTAATTGTCTTTTTTTTCCCCACTTTCCCTGACAGTAGGAAAGAAGCCACAACTTCCTTCCAGCTCTCCCATCCTATATTTTCTTTTAAGAACTTAGATCCTATAATTTCTATGTCCTGTGAAAAGCAGTCTTAAGTTCTGGAATAATGCTGTCTTTATGACTGAAAATAGACGCTGAAATGCTTATGGAGAGTCTGAGTGATACAAATCATTAATAACACCTTCCACTTAGATTAGATCTCAGAACTTTGTGTGAAGCAGGTCAGGATCATTATTTTGATTTCAAAATGGTTATTACTTTCACAGAGGCAGTAAGAGGTGGGATGTTGTGCCTAGGGCCAGAGTCAAGCATAGAGCCTTGGAAGCTACTGAAGGAGAAGCTCAGGAAAAGGTGTTCCTTTTTTGGGTGACTTTGATCATAGCAGAGAGGTGCCCACTGTTCTCACAGCCTTCTGGCTGGCAAGTTCCACAACCAGCATCTCTGGATCAGGAGATGGAGAGAGTGGTCTGATGCTGCTGTTGTGCTGTAAATCCAGCTTCCCCTCCCCAAGAAGAATGCCCTTCCCTCTGCACGCAGGATTTTCTCTCGTCCCATTGAGAGTGGGCTCTGTGCCACTTTATACTTTGGAGGATCATTAGTAGAAATCATTAGCTCTAATACAACCTCCTCCATAAATCTCCCCTGCACCTGGATCATTTGTCCATGCCTAATTTCCATCTCCCTAATTTTATGATTTGTCCCTCATTTGATGAGGGTTCCTTCCATTAATTGTGTAGTAAGTGCTTCCAGATAAAGGGCTGAGGAGTTGACCCCATCTTGGAAAGACATGGTTTGGGCTTTTTTTCTGAAGGATAGAGTCCCTCTGAAATATTCTTGCTTCCCTTTCAGAGGGCATCACTCCAAATCTTAAAGGCACCACAGCAGCTTCCCACAGGGAAAATGCTTCATTCAGACAAATCCTATTCATTGGAGGCACTGCAAGGCAGATGAAAGCAGCAAAGCTCAAGTCCAAGGTGTCCTCTGCCAGAGTAAGAAAAGTCTTGTAGGCATTATCTGTACAATTCAATTCAGACCAAGGAATAAACCTCTGCTTTTTCCCACTGGACCCCTCCTAATTATCATACTTTGAGTATGCTTTAAGTTTTGCTTTTCTCCAAAGCAATTCTGTATCCTCCAACAAAAATCTCCTCTGATGAACCTTTTCATGCTGTGTTAGGCTGCACCAAAGATCCTTAGCAATCTGTGTGATAATTGGCAGGGAGCGAATTGGTCGAGTCGCTTGAAGAAGGGACTTTGCATCAGGCCCACAGAGCTTTTTCCAGCTTTTCTGAAGATGTTCTGGGTGGTCCACAAAAAAGCAGTTCTTTCTCCATGCCTCTGTTGCCATCTGAATAAGATGGTAATACTAGCAGTAGGGTGCCATGAGAGTTTAATTAATTAATTTTCAAACGTTGTGAGATCTTCTGATGAAATTCACTGCATCAGCACAAAGTCATTTAATCTGTGTTACATACTGAGATCCCAGTAGCAGGAGCATCCCAAATGCATGGGAAAACTAAAAAAAGAGGAGCAGCCAAACTTTCTCAGCAGTTTGACAAATAGTTTATGCCTCTGGAAAACAGGAACATTTTGCAAATTGAATCATTTGTCCTTGAACATATGACTGTGCAAGAGTGCGAGGCAGCTGAAATGGCTCACACTGGGATAGGCACAACTCACTGGAGTGCTCTCAGAGCTGAGTTTGACACCCTGGCTCTGGTCTGCAGTGTTGAGTGTGTTTCCCCCAGCCTCGTCTCCCCCAGCCTTTCCTTACCTGTCCCATATTTGACATGGATGTTAGAATATTCACTGAGACACTCACAGCTTGATCCAAAACTCAATCACAGAGTCCAAAAGCTTCCTTGAAACAGCTAAGGCTATAAAGGGCACGGGCAGCAGAGCTGCTGGATTCTCAGCACCTCTCTCGCTTTTTCCTTTAACTGCTGGTTTAATTGTGAGGGTCTGTCTGTGACATTCTTGCCCTGGAGCTCTTTTCTCCCGAGTCTCTGTCCACTGTGGGGATAGTACAAATTCAGAAGAAGGGCGTAGTAGGAGAGGAGGGAGGTGCAGAGCTCGAAGCAGCTTGCACATTTTACAGTTAACATTATCTTTTATTGGCATCCTAAAAAGAATGTCAGGCACTAGAGTGGAGGATTTTTTTTTTCTCAAATTTCTGCTTCGCTGCTATTCCATTGCAAGATTTTTATCACATCTGTGATGCCAGGAGGGGCAGGCAGTGCTCAGTGACAGAACTGGCCATTCACAAGATTTCTGGAGACCTTTTGTCACATCCTCTGGAACAAATGATGAAGATCTCAATAAAATTTCTGTTCTAAAACTGGAAATACTCTGAGAATGAACAAGGCACAGGCTTTTCCAGCTGACTCTGTAGCAGGAAGGTGCTCTCTGCTAGTCAGCCAGACCTACCAAGAGAGATCTTCCTATTGGTTTACAATCTGAAACAACTTCTGCAGTAGTTTACCAAGACTGATATTTTTAGGAGTCATCCAGGCCATGGAGTGCTACTGCTCTCCCTAAAAGGCAGTAAAGACATTTCTATTGATGTCTGGGTCAGCAGGAACGTTTTCAGTGTCCAGGCACTGCTGTCTGACCAAGGTTATTTCTCAGAGTCCAGGTAACTCTTCTCACTGACACATTTCATGTGAGAGTTGACATTGCTTCTCATTTTCACAGTGGCTCAGTTCTCTCTGGCCAAAGTTTGTGGTAAGATAAGACCTTCTAGACCAGCAGCATGAACTCTTATACCAGTAGACTGGCCTTACAGTATGTCTTCTCTTTCCTTCCATCCACCTGATTTTCCTTATGCCTCTCTTGCAGTGTGCAATAAAAATACAAAAGTACAATCACTGCCTTTGCCAAACCCACTGTAGATTAGGTAAGGACAGTTGTTCTCTAAGGACAGTTGTATTGTTCCCTCAGAAAGCAAGGGTGAGAAAGTCTACCAGGTTTTGGATGGCTTGGCTTTTCTCAATTGTGAAAAACAGTAGAGAAAACACAGCATTGTGACTTCCAGAAAAAAGCACTGATGATACCACAGTCTCAGCTTTTCAGGACACCAAAGGCAGGTTAAAATCTGTTCAGCTGATGTTGAAAGTTGTAGGGAAGAATGTTTCAGCTGGTTCTGGCAAAAAAAAAAAAGGACACAATGGGTAGCCATATCCCAGCTTTGAGAATTTAGGTGACTTGTTCTGAATCTTCTCCTTGGCTTTGGGACTTTGCATGGTCACAAGCTGGGTGTGTGGTGTAGCTGATGGAGGATTGCACCCCCAGTGCATGCAAAGAGAATAAATGTGGCTGGTCACAAAGCCAGGATGAGAGAGCAGCCACACAACGTGCCCCAGTGTCAGATAATGGCTCAACTGCAGTGGCAACACCCTGCAAAGGCCTGGTCTGGATAGGAATCTGTGCACAGGTAGCCAATCTCCTCAGACAGGTATACACCCTGTTCTGGAAGCATTGTTGGGATCTGCTGCTGATCCAGACTGCCTAGAAAGCTGGATCTGGAGGGATGGGAAACTGCAAAAGTCAGGGTTTTGGTGGGGCTTTTTTTGGTTTTTTGGGGGATTTTTTTTTGTTTGTTTTTTAAATTTTGGTTTGTGGGGGGACTTTTTGTTTTGTTTTGTTTCCATTTGGTTTGGTTTGGTTTCAGGTAGTCTGATTTTAACCCTGTAAATTCATATAATTATATTCTGATGATCTAAACACTGTGGGTCTGAAACAAGTACTGGAATTCCTTTCCAAAATAAATCCCAACAGCACTGAGAGGTCAGATCTTTCTTCTGCAGCTATCACACTGTGTTTGCATTTTGTGCTTTGTGTGTGTGTGTGCACAAATGAGAGTGCCATTGCAGTGCAGAAAAATGTGTAGAAATGTGAATGGGGGCAAGTGCCTGTACATAAGAACATGGACAGGAGGTTTTGTGTGTGTGTGCAAGAGAGGACATACACATGTCTACAAACTTCTGTTTATGTGGGAGTATATACGTGTGGTAATGTGTACATGCATGTAATTTTGTGCTTGTGTGGGACAGAGAAAGGGAAAACATGGTAAAGTCATTTGAACCTGTTTGAAGGTCGGGTCTCCCCAAGGTTATCTGCTTTTTTTCCCTTGAATCTGTAAAGTAATGGTATTCACACTCACTACTTGAGAAGTGTTTCTTTTTATAGCTCTTCCAGATGACAAATAATGCCTGTTTTTGAAGTCCTTTTTAAGTCATTGTTCCCTGGATGCAGATACCATGTTTGGGTGCAGGAGGGGAACAGAGCACAGAGCTATTTCCCCTTTCTGTCTGCAGGGAGCTTTAGTGGGACTAGTGAAATTCCAGTCAAATCATCCAAGGGGCTGCGAACTCGCAGCGTGTGAGCTGACAGGACACCCTCTCCTTCAGGCCCCACGATGCAGGCAGAGGAAAGCAGACACCCACCACAGTCCACCACAAGCTGTGATGCTCTGGGCTATGGAAGCTGGAAAATCCAGCTGAAATCAGTCATAGATTTCCTGAAGGAAACCTCCCCAAGCTGACCCATTGAGAGTAAGCTGAACTGAGACTTGTGAGTGGACAGGTGTCTGGATCAGAGCTGTCCCTTACTGGGGGCTAGGGTTGAATAAATTTTGCCCATCTTGAAATATTTTGGGCACTGTTGCCCTCTGTGGGCAGCGTGGGTGTGTGGGCAGCACACGCAGCTTTCCCCACTTCCCAGAGAGGTGCCTGATTCCCACTGGGTTTCCCAGCAGACTGACAGTGCTGCAGGCACCTGATGATACTGTTCTCTCACCACTGAGTCAGCCTATGCTCTTTTTAAAACTAGCATCCTTTTCCTTGCCTTTCCTAAGTGTTTTGGTTATTGTCTCTGTGTTCACACAACACCCAACACAGCTGTCCTGTGCCTAGAAGTTGTTGGGTGTTGTATGAGCACAGGAGTTTAGCAGGAAACAGAATTTAGTGCTGCTTCACCCAGGGACAGACAAGTTGTGCATTCCACGGAGCACTCCTGCTCCTCCCTCCTTGTGGAAGAGGTTTTGTGTGCTCATCACCAATGGACAGTGAGCTGACCCCTGTCTCTGCAATCTGGCCACTGATTTCCCCTCCTCCCTGCCCATGGGACAGCTGAGCTTTTTCTGCTGGTCAGATCCCAAGGTGTGCTAGAAGCTCAGTGTGCCTAGTGGCTATGACAGGGATTTTCTGGAATGAAAACAGAATGGGTGTCTCAGGATTTGGGCCAAAGCAAATTGCAGATACCTATGAAGATGTTCAGCTTCATATTAGAAAAAGCTCAGGAGAAATGTTTTTTGGGAAAAACAGTGAGCACATTGGAAACACAGAGAACAGAAAGGGGACAGAAAGATTCAGGAAGTAATCCAGGAGAGGACAGGGAGAAAGCTTGGTTGAATGGATAAATGGGCTGTGAGCAGGAAACGATATCTGACTTAATGTCTTAGTCAGACAGAAAAATTAGATGGTGTAAACTGATCCTTCCTGCAAGGGGTGCTGAACTTTTTTGGTGACTTTAGAAGGCCATGTTTACAGTAACTCCATCTCGTGACCATGCTATAAAGCCAGGCTCTTGGGGCAGGGAGGAAGGAGCATTTAATGAACTCACACACACACACACACACACCTGCCTACACGGGCAACCTGGCCTTGTACTTACTGGGCTTTTTTTATTATAAGATTGTACTTTGCTTTTTAACATAGAAATATAAAATATGCATGCATATGGCTTATCAAAGATGATAACATTCACAGGTAAGGGAACATAAGTCCACTTTATAGCAATAAATTATCCTCCCCACCCTTCTGGACTGATTAGCAGCTGTGTCTCACCAAAGCTTTCTAGAATTTTCCTTTTAATTTTTTACCTGAATTGTTTTCTCCATTTTAGTTGCACTCATAGGGGTATTTTTATGGAAGTGCCTGCAAGGATTCCTGACTGTTGTTCCCACTGAGCCCCTAAAATTACTGAGTCCATTTTGAGTCTGTTTGATTATCAGAGAGTGTAATTTTAATAACAAGAGGCAAAGTTTGCACTAGATTTCCATTCATCTACAGGAAGTTACCCCAGTTTGCTCTTAGGGAGTCTGAAGTTTAACATTTAGGGCTCTTCAAGTAAAGTTAGGATATGAAAATCTGGCTATAAGTCTGCTGGGCACAGTTTGATATGTGCCATTATATAACCTAAACCATTGAAACCAATAAACTATTTCAATCCATGGAAAAGCAGTGTGTCTCCAAGAGCACCAAACCAAATTTATTGGTATAGGGGTATGATTCAAGTCAAACCTTAGTTTAATAGGTAACCAGTAAAGTTGCTACAGTAATTATCAGTGCAGTTCCAGAGTAAAATTTGCCTGGTTGAACCATGCTGGTATTTATGTTGGTTCAGACAAATGTATTTTACTTTGCCATTTCAAATGCTCAGAAGTATGGTCAGGTCCTGTGTCTCAGCTGGGGAGAGGGGAACAATGAGCTGTAATAATTCAACCACTTGGGATAATCTGTACATACCCTTAGTGTACTGGAAAGCTCCAAACCTTTTCTACACATTTTCATGATGTTATTATCTACTTTTTTAAGTACATGAATCAATTGTGGACACTCAGATTACTTCATAATGGTCCCAGAGAGAAACAGTGTAATCACAGAGGATAAGTACAGTTTGCATAGAACCAAAAATCCATAGTTTTCTCCTAAATACACTGAAAGGATTATCTGGGTTTGTGAATCATGATTCAGATCTTAAGAATGTGAGATACACCCCCGAAAGCAGATGGTTCAACAGTTACTCAAAACTCTTTGATACCACTTGGGACCTTTCCAGTACTTCTGGTTAAGCAAGTGCTTGAGCTACTCCTCTGCTCTGGGGCTGCCATGTGCACTAGAGCCAAGGGACACATAAAAACGTCAGACACTTCCCACTTTAAATACCCCGCTGACTTGGCCAATATAAATGGCCCAGTCTTTTTACATCCAAAGGCTATTCCCTGATTCCTTTGGTCAAGTTTTGTATGCATTTAACTTTATCACCTTCCCTGATATCTGAATTAGAGCAAGGACTTTGGGACTGGGCCTGGGACCATTCCTGAGCTGTGGATGATGGTGGCTCCAGCATGCAGAAGGAGCTGGACTGAGCTGGGGTCACTGGGGACCTGCTGTCAGCTTCCCCCAGGACTGAGTGCATCTCATGGAGGCCGCATGGAGGCAGGTCCTTGGGTGTGCTGGGTGTGTCTGGGGCTCGGAACAAGCCCTGCACTCACACACAGTGGTGCAGTGACCTTTGTATTTCCATAGGTGTCTCAGGTACAGCTTGTTTGTGACGTTGGAGCAGGAAGGAGAGCTACCTGGAACCAGACCAAAGCAGAAACAAGCAAAGTCTGCCCAGGTCTAGTATCCTGAGAGTGCACTGAGGTGGCTGCTCTCTGCATGGCATTCCCAGGTGGAGTTAGGATGTGGAGTTGGGTGGGGTTTCCCCCCAAACTCACATAGGACCTGTAGTTCCACATACCAGCCAGCCTGGGATCCAGTACTATTCCCTCTGCTTCCTTGTTTCCTGCTGCTCTCAGATGTGTCTTTCACAAGGAAATTGAACTTACAGAGCCAGATGACACTGTCAGATCTGGGTGGCAGAAATGTGTGGCAAAGTCAGAAGTCTGGATCTGGGAACTGAGAGTGGGAGGGTGGGACATGAGCTTTTATGAAGGATCATTTTATGAAGGTGAGGAGGTTCTGCTGATATTGGTAGCATACTAGAGGACAAATGTTTCTTCCCTTTGATCTAGAGCCTGCTTCACCCTGTAGGATTTTCACAAGAGGATTTATCAGCCTGTACGTTTGTTAAGTTGAAGCCAGAAAGGGAAAATAGTCCCTTCAGTCTTTGCTAGGGGAAATTGCTCTGTGTGAAAACCCAGAGCACAATGAGAAATAAATAAATTGAAACCCAGAGCTGAGAAATAAACAATCCCAGTGGGAATAGTGTGATCACAGGAAAATAAGAACAATAAATTGCCCTTCTCTGAGGTTTCAGGGCTCTTAAAAAACATCAAATAAGTCTCATAGCTCCTTCCGAATATAGCAGCAGTGATCTTCTCCCCCCTGCCCCTTCATCCAATTTTACAGATTAGGATGTTGAGGTACAGTGACAAAACAGTTGAAATGGCAGTTGCAGTGTTTAGTACACACGTACAGCTCACAGTTTTAGAGATACCTGAGTAGCTCGATATCAGAAGAGTTTGGCTGTATTAGTACAGTGATCTGTCTGGTATAATTTTCCACTGCTTGCTGAACTTACTCAGCAGTAGCTTAGGTATCTTTAACCAGCATTGTTCTGTGCAGTGTCGTCATACTCTGTAATCCTATTCATTTATTCCTAGGACCAGTGTGATTTTCTCTCTGACCTCTTTAATATCATGGACTGAAGAATTGCCCCAGCCTCTGTTCCAGTCTGAGCAAATCAATCCAGATGGGAACTGGCCATATTTTCCTCTCTTCAAGTTCTAGATTCATTTTTCTAGAGAAAATGTTCCAGGCTCATTCTCTAATCCAGCTTCAGAGTGATGCTTCTTGGCTTTGCTACGCTGTGTAACCCCAAGCATGGCCTGTTTTTCATAAGAGTTCAGAATACGAGAAAAAATCTTCTGAAGGAGAGAGAGAAGAGATGCTATCAGCTAAAGGGAGAGGGGAGGCAGGTCCTCCTGTCCCTGGGGCCTCTGGGAGCTCAGTGTGGCTGCAGAGAAATGGGCTGGGAGGTGCATGAACCAGGCAGCAGGGAGAGTACACCTCGAATGTAGCATTGCCAAAAAGCGTGTCTGGTCTGGACTTGACGTGTGCATCAAGGGCACTGGCCTTAACCAGATTATAAACAGCCCTTGTGAAGTGCAGGTTTTACTGTTGAGACAAGCGTGTGCCGTGGTTGCAGGAGGGGGCTGTGAGCTCCTCAGAGGGCAATGGTTTGTAAGCAAACTAGCCATAAATACATCAGCCAGTGGATTAGTAAGTGGCGTGGGTGGGTGTAGGACATGTGCATACATATACATACAGACATGCATACACATGCATTTCTGTCTCTGCCAAGCTTATGCTAAGTGGTATCATTGAAACAAACTGCCAGATGAGTTAGGATCTTTGGGTGAAAGTGTGTATGTTTGAAAATATGGCAATAACAACATTTCCTTTGAACAGACCACTGGGTAAAGCTACCATTGCATTGCAGACGCTCACCGAAGAGCGGCTTCGATCAATCTGTGGGCTGAATCTGGTGGAACAAGTCTACAAATGGAATTTGTTGGTGAACCCATGGTAATTACGTTGCAGCTGAAGGCAGCTTGCAGACTTGAGGCTCAACTCAAAAGTCTGAAGCAGATTTACTTATCATTACTGCTGCAAAGCCCCCCTTGCTTTGAGTTGGTTCCTCACTGCTCTGAGAAGAGGGAAGAGGTAAATTTGGAAACAGAGGGATAAAGTTTATTGCCTAAAAATCAGCATTTTAGGTTCCCTCATTACTTGCGAGCAGTGACTTTCATTTTTGAACACAGATTATAGAGAAATGCTGTTCTAATAGAAAAGAAATCACAGATTTCAAAGGGAGAGGAAGACCCTGGGTGTACTACAGAAGAGCAGCATGCAAAGATGTGATGCAGAGATACAATACTTAAAGAAAAAAGTAGTGAGCGTCTATGGGCTTGATCCAAATGCCTACTCAAACTGATTAGAGTCCTTCCCCAGACTTCAATGGGATCAGGCCCCTGATATTTCATAAACACAGATATATATTTAAAATTATTTGAGAAAGTTAAGATGATAGAGAGATTGTCAACTTCCAGCAGTGGTGGTTAGATAGTGTAACACCCTCCTCCTAGGAGATGCTACATCAAGATGATCAGGGAATTATGTGCATAAAATAAATCCTCAGGCTTCAAGATAAGAACACACTGCAGTTTCTTGCCATATGGTTCAGACTAAAATTCCTTGCTAGCCCAGCTCAGATTCTCTTCCTTCTCCTTCCTGATATGTTCCAGCTGAGCTCAGCTATTCCTGGGCTGGTTCTAAGCATATTAAGAAAAATCTATGTCAGCGCCCACTGTATTTTATTTTCTGTAACCTGAGCTACGCAGGCAACCAAACCCTGGTGCTGCTTGCTGTTACACTCTGCTGGTGTCCCGGTGTCCCCGTCAGCACCTTGGCTCTGCCCATGTGCAGCCAGGAGCAGAAGAGGGAACCTCACACTGCTCTCTGGGGGACATCAGCAAAAGCTGAGCCTCCACATACAGGCAGAGCTTTGTTGTATGGGAGGTTTAATATTGACTTCAGCAGAACGCTGGAAAAACCTCAGAGGAAATAGCTGATTAGAGAAAAGTAGTAGTTTCGGTCAAAGTGAAGAGAAATCTTCTCATCCCATTGGGATAGATGATTTTGATCAATTTTTTGCAGTATGGTGTGTCTCTATTTTACACGAATGAGGGAGAACGAGGTGAGGGCGGGGGTGCGGGAAGGGAAAGAGAAAGCAGTTAATTTGACTGACTAAAGATAAAAGAATGCAAGCACCACCGAGTTTGCTGTTTATCTGGACATTGTGTAATGTTGCAGAATCAGATGTGGCTCTCTGGCTTTTGCACAGAAATGCCCAGGGAGAAATCCAGCCTTACTCCTATGAATAATGAGTTTTTTAGAGGGGACTTCCTGATGTCTTCTCCTCCCCACAAGGTATCCACTTTGCAAGCAAATTTGTGGCACTCTGGGCTTCCTAAATATTTTCCTTTGATCTGAGGAATTAATTTTTGTTTCCACCCCACCGCAGGGGCAAAAAAAGGGCATGGAAATGCCCGGGTGCCTTAGCATAGAGCCTGTCCTTTCAGGGGAGAGTATGGGTTTTTGGCAGAGGCCAGAGCCCAAAAATTCCTCCAAAGTTAACTTAATCCTTTTTGGTTGGGATGGAGGTCTGTCGTTGAGAAACAAAGGAGGGAGGAGAAAGCTGCAGAGGTTATAAGGAAGAGCAAAACCCTGGGATTGTAGAAGGTCTGTGAGGTCCCACCAGGTCTGAATTGATTAGTATTCAGTATTTATAATATCTCCATAATGGTAAAACAAAAGAAAACAAGCCCAGAGAATGCATTTTTAATCATCAATCACTGCTCTTTGTTTGTCATGAATGAGCAGCGAGGGGAAATAGTCTCCCATAATCACCTCCCTTCACATCTCCTGCCACACAGGCCTTGCTGGGTGTGCTAAAAGGGAAATAAATAAACAAGCAGCAGATCTCAAAATAAATCCCAGAGACATGGGTGCTACGTGGGTTATCAGACCCACACACAGGGGTCTTGTTGAGGATACAAAGTGAGGGAAGGACATTTACAAAGCATAAAAACAAAGACAAAGCATACTATGGCATTAAATGCAAGGAAAAAAAGGAGAATTGGAGTTACAGAGGGGCAGCAGGTGAAGGAGGAAGCTTTTCAGAGAACGATCAGTGGTGAAACAGTGAGCAATAGCATGTCAGAATAGGGATTTCTCATGGGAAATGCAATATTAGAATGGAAAGCTTGAAAAGCATCAAATCTAAAAGAATTTCAGCCTTTTCAGTATCTAAGGATCATATAAGTTTAGGATTTTCAAATGAAAAAATTATTTTTCTCAAGAATAACATTTGTGCTAGGAAAAAAATATTGAAAAGCCCATTGTTTCCATTAGGAGCCCCCAAATCCTTGTCTTATCAGGGACAGCACTGTGCTGAACTTCTCCAATGGGATCCCTGCTTTGATCTTGCAGCAGTTCTCACAGGGCCTTTATTGTAGTCCCAAACGCCTCTCGGGAGGAAGGGAAACATTATAATTCTCCCCTAATAAGTGAGATAACAGGCTTCTGGGAGGGTATAGCCCAAATTTTCTAAAGCATGGCTGGTGACTCCACACCCACTTGGCACGTTTGGATGAGCGCTCCCAGCGTGACAGGAGACCAGAGCCATCAGATCAGCCTGTAAGGAACAGACACGCTACATCTGAATCCTATTGAAAAATAATAAAAAGGTAATGACTTTGTCATTACTGGACATGGGTTTGTCTGTTGGTGAGGGGGGAGGAAGGGGAGGTTTTCTGCATTCAGGCTATAAATAACGTTTCCCATTATCCTGTGCAGTTCTCCTGCATTCCTTACACAGCCCTTGGTTTGCCTCCATCTCGCTGGGGCAGTGAGAACTCCCACACCATCCTGCCAGGCTGGCACACGCTGCTGGGAAAGGGACAGGGCCCAGAGCCCTTGTGTCTGTGTCCCAGGGCCAGCGTGACCCACGGAGACACCGAGCAAGACAGAGATAATCAAATCACCTCCTCTTGGCCGGGCACAGGTGCAGGTGGCCAAATGGAAGGGGCTCAGTTTCAGAAAAGTCCATCAATAGATGTTCCCTGATGGAAGTGTCCTGTGGTAGCTGAGAGAGGGAGTGTGGAAGGGTCATTGTCTTGTAATCGACTCAGCTCCGAGCACCAACAGCATCACCTTAAGCAATTGAGACTCGGCAGCAAACCCTGACTTTGAAGAATTTTAAACCATTTATTTAAAGGCCAAACTAAATTGCACGAGCTCTGTCTTTAACCAAATCCAGGGCCAATATTTGCACTGTTTAGTTGGAGACACTCAAAATTGCACATCTCAGTTCAGCAGGTGAGGTTTGCTGTGAAATACTGAAGGGAGGGACCTCAAGAACTGCTGTGACTTGGGACCTATCAGGAAAATTGCAGCATTTAAACTAAAGGTGTGTTTTTAAGTCAATAGCCCAAAATGTAGATGCCTACAAGGATATTTTTAAAACTGCCTTTATATAACTAGCTTGATATAATTAAGAACTGATTTAAGCTCAAACAAAATAACTCCATCTTGCACCCAAATTGAAGTCCCCACACTGAGAATTGCATCTGCTGAACTAAATTAGTCAGAAAATCAGGGCAACTTTATGCTGTAAACAGACATAGAGCTGTGGAGGATATTCCAGTTCTGTGTCCAGCTCTGCCACTGATTCACTGTGTCCCTAGGCAAGACTCTTAAGTTTTCCATCTATAAAGTGTAATAAAATCTATGTAGGTACCAGGTGATGTAGTGCCTAATTAATTAGTAAATTAATATAATGAACTTGAAGGTCTGTATCAGCACAAATGAATTGTTAATATAAATTTTTATTATTTATTGCTATTTAGTTGATTATTTTCTAACACAGACAGACAATTACAAACATACGTCACACTTGAATTCCAGTTTTATTATTGTTGTTGATTATTTATTATTGTTTCCTCCTGTATTTATTTGTTACCTTTAGTAGTCCCTCTTAGGACTAAGCCCTAAACCAGTGAATGTTACTCAGACATGGAATAGTGAAGTCACTGGGAAATTTTGGGGCAGAACCTGGGTTAAATGCAGGATGTTTCTTGTTAAGTGCCAAGCCTTTTGCTTGAACCTTCATATATATTTGAGGCAAATAAAACAGGTAAGGACAAATTCTGAGCAGGGTAAATTCTTGTTCACACTCATTTATACCAACCAAAAGCCAGTATCAGTCTGTAGACCTTTAATTAGGTCCACAAGGTTTCAATATTTATATAACATACTTGCATGCTGATATTAATCATATGTATTTCTAAGCAAAGACGTTTCAAAATGCAGAGCCTGATCCTCTTCAATATAAATAATTCTTGCCCCAGTAGTGCCAGTGTGAAGCAATGCCTTCTCTGCACAGAGGATTTGGAGCAGGGCACAATGGGGATCTAACCAATTTCTTCTTCTGAAATGGGCACATGCAAAGAAATAGTTGCCTGTGATGAAAAGGCACTTGACAAAAATGACCACATGATACTCCTTGATTACTTGTGCAACTCCAATGATAAAATATGGAAGTGGACAATATTGCACTTGCAACTGAAAAAATGCCTCCTCCTCCTCTGCAATTAGTTTTCATTTTCCATTATGAAACTAAGTAAATACACAGGCTTTTTATAGTGCATGTCTGAGTGATTTCTTCATTCTTCCAGTGAGTTGTGAAGCAGGATCAGAGGTCCTGGACAGCACCCTGCTCTGTGCTGGTTTGGAAAATGTCACTCCTGACGCCTTATGGCTCTTGGGTAGTCCACATGGGATATGAGTGACTGAGTCAGTCCAGTTTGGTAGTTTGGTGAGTCTAGACCTCATCCAGCTCCTCATTTACTAGAGATCAAGTGCCTCTTTGAGGAATTAACGTGGCATGTAGGCCCATGGAGAGCATGTCACCTGCTCCGAGTGGGCGGAACAGGGCATCTCAGCCTGAGCATTGCCATGAGCCCCAGAGCCACAGGAACTACCTCTGCATTCCTTCCTCTTCCCTTCTACTGAAAGCAGGGTGACCTGAGGACAAAGTTAGAACACTCAGCATGTATTTCTCTGCTTAAGGCATTTTAATCCATGCCCTTCTCATGTTGTTTTAGCATCATTTTTCTTGTGTGAGTAATTTTTTAAGGGTATGTAGTTTTCTCAGGCTGCACTTGCACAGCATAGCCAGATGGAGTGTTCTGGGGTATGGTGCAGGGTGTGAATAAAATACATTAACCTCTACTCTGCAGTCAAGACACAGCCTGTATGCTTGACCCACAGCTGTCCTGCATCAGTCTACATGTTGTGCTCACTTCTGTGCTGAATGACTTGTGTTACCTCCTCATGCTCACATCTCACTGCTGCCCAGCAGCTCACAAGGGGGTTTGACAGACACCATGTCCTGCCTGCCTACACAGCTACACCCACCCCACTCCACAGTGGAAATGAGGGCTTTGAGCAAAAGCAAAGCAACTTCTAGGAAGTTAGGCTTAAGAGAAATTTCTGGGTTTAACCAAGAGTTGTGGACAGCAGACAACCTAACAATGAGTTTGGATTGCTACCATTGCTAATTGCTGAATGATAAACAGCAAAAATGTGTCCTGCAAGTTCAGTCCATCGAAATTCATTTGAAATATGTAGCTCAATAGAACCAATATCTTATGGGCACTAAGCTTGCAGTGTGCAGGATGTCCTCTCCCCAAGGACAGCAACTAATGGCATCACTACATGCTATGGCAGCTAAAGAAAGGCTGGGAATGGATGAAACCTCTTTGGAGATGGAGGAGCGTGTGGAACCTGAGCTGCCAATGATCTTGTGCAACTGAACTGTTTGTTAAATGCTCGGGCAAGCAGGAACTACTGAAGATGGGAACCATAACTGTGTAGGGCTCATAGGTTTGGTAAACGCCAGCAAAGACAACCATAAGAGGAAAGGAAATGAAAGTAATGTCCAAGATTCCTTTTGGAATTTTTTTCCCACTGTTGTGTTGTATGCTTGAAACAGAAAAGAGCAAAACTGAGAGACGTTTTCCTGAGAGGTCTTTGGTTAAGGATCTTCAATCCCATGATCTGGTTCAAGTGGAATCCTGAGCAGTGGGCAAGGAACCCCCATGGGCAAGAACAAAACTGAATCTGTACTGAAGCATTCTGGCTCGCCAGATACATCTCAGTCAGCTTCTGTTTGAGGCTTATTGTTGAATTTTACATTACTGTTAGACCATACCATGGTCTTGCTGAGAAAGTAAATCGCATTTTGGAGGAAATCGGAATGAAATTGGGTGTTCAGAATTAGCAAAAGGCTTTTGAGATCGTCCTGCTGATGGCCATATTGCTCCACTGATGGGCATGTTGCTCCTTTCTTGGTCTGTGTTTCAGACCCACTTTTCTGACAGATGCAGATGCCAGCACTTTTGGTTTGGGGGCAGTATTGACACAAGAACACAAAGGACTTGTGAGGGTGGTGCCTTATTACAACGCTAAATTAGCTGGAGAGAGATTACTGCACCACTTAAAAGGAACTCCCGCAATGGTTAAATCTATAGAACATTTTCATCCACTGTTCAACACGGAAGTAAAATTGCTTTGGGTTGATGACAGGAAGATGCTGCATAAATAGTTAAGTATGCATCATTTGCAATTTGCTAAATTATATTCTTTCTATCTAGAACAGGCTGTGTAAGGTGTCATTACCTCCTGCTCTATCTGGCTGAGGAGCTGAGCACTCTGGGGCTCGTGTAGTGAACATCAGAGGGGCTTTGAGGGAGCTGTGGTCTGGAAGGAGAGGCAAAGCTGTCAGAGGCACAGCTCACAAGGGTGTCCGAGCCTCCCACCACATCCAGGGGAGCACAGGCAGAAGAGGATCTGTGGTGATCAACAGGACCACCTCAAAAACACTTGCCCAAGTGCTCCTCCTAACTAGGACAGCTCTACAGCACTTCAAAATTAGGAAACTTCCAAACAGAGGGAAGACCATTCAGTCTGCGTTCAACACCCTAGATGAGAGAAATGCAAAAACATGAACAAGAGAAAATAGTAAGTAAATGCAATTAAAAGTAACTATGCAGGTTTAATTAAAGAGCCCTATTCTCCCAACCCTTCATTCTTCAGGGATGCCTCATAAGCAAGAATTCATAGCTTGGGACCTGCTCTCTTTTACTTTTGTAAGAAGAAGTTGGGACATTTACTTTCATAAGTACATGGGTTTTAACCTGGCAGCGTGTCTCCAGCATACCAAACTCAAGAAGCTTGCTGGTTGTATTTTCAGCAATTTATAAATACTTGCCACAGTTATTAGAACAGTTTCACACAGTCCTATTTACTTTAATAATCCCACTTTCATGTCTTTTTTCTTACTGTGAACAGGTAAAAATAAATAACTACAGAATGAGAAATCCCAAACAATATGCAAATATACAAAAACTCAGATTTTGCAAAGACACCGGCACTATAAACATTATTTCCACAAAATATGTCTTTGCACTATAAGTTTGGCCTGGTTAGTAGAAGTCTAGTCTTTACAGGGACCTAAATATTTAACTCAATTGATGCATATTCCTAAACTTGACTGCTCAAAATTCATGAGTCAGACTCCACTCCTCCCTGAGCTGCCAAATCACAGGAATTTCACAAAAGCCGTTAAAAATTTATTTCTTTGGAAGTTTCCTATTTGTTCGCTGGCTTCTGAGGCTTTTGACAGCACTAGGCCACATTTCCAAGTGTCCTTGTGTAAAGGCAAGTGCTAGAAACAAATCATTCCAGGAGCTCGGAATCAAAAGAGAACACCAAATATTGGAAGACTCACAATAAAAGCTCAAGACCTGGCAGTGGTCCCACACACGCTCATGTATGTGAGTCACTTTTACTCACATGAGTAGTCACATCAAAATCAGAGGAATTAGCCTATTATTATTAGTTATTATTATTTATGTGTGTAGCAATAGCACACAGGAGTTGTGGTTATGGAGCTGGGCCACATTGTGCAAGGCACTGACAAATCCAGAGCAAAACCATGGTTTCTGCCCCAAAGAGCTGATGGTGTAAACACCAGACAAGAGGCAACAGGTGGAGACAGACACAGACAGGGAAGCACATGGGAAGAGCAAGACGCTCCTGCAAGGGCTTCTGTGTGGGTGTGCTGATGCGGAGCTCCCTGCTGCCAATGAGCAAAATTATCCAAGAGTGTTCAGGTTTGCCTTAGCTGTGGCCTAGAGCCCAAATCCTGCAAGCCCTACAGTGGAGGCAGATCCACCCCACAGACCTACTGTCTGGGCAGGCAGGCAGCTGTACCTCCAAACCCCTGTGCCGAGTGCACGGTGCCAGTGAGCCCAGGCTCCTGTAGAGGCAACCAGGGCACCACAGAAAAGATCTCTGTGGATGCTTCTGCGGAATCACCACCAGAAAATGTGCACATGCAACTGTAATGTATACTCACTGTCTCAGTGAAATGAAAGGTGGAGCTGGGGAAAGTAGTTGAACACAGAAATGTGATGCCTGCCTGTTGGAAATTCAGGTGTGTGAGAACTCTTGTCTCTGATCCTGCAAAGACATCTCCCAAAACCAGCCTAGTCTACAACGCTGCTCATAGCTTGCACATTTGTTCCTTGGCATTTTTGCTAGGATCCAGACCCGCAAAAGTTAGTCCTGTGTGCAACTGCCAGCAAAGCCAGCACAGCCAAACTGCGAAATACTACAGTTGTAGATCTGAGACAACAGTTAGCTCTAAACTTGAGGGAAATCCAGACAAAGAACATTAGCAAAAGAAAAATACTGAAGTTTAGAAGTTTGTAAAATAGCAACTGAATATCATGCCTACAAAAACCAGCCGGAGAAGGAAGCGGTACACACAACCTAGTTATTTGTCATCTCCATGGAGTTTAGTGTCAGGGAACTAAGGTGAACGGGGTCAGCAGGCTGCAAAATAGAAAATTATATAAAATTTACAGTGGTTCTCTGGGAAGGAGGACGGATGGGTAAGAGGAACCGCTGGTGCAGGAGCAGGGTAGGGGACAGGCAGCTGCGCGCGCGGGCAGGGAAATGGGGACACTTTCTCGCCTTTTCCCTTGCCAGGGGAGGGTGATCCAGTCCGTGTTTTGCAGGTGCCTCTCCCTTGACTGCCTGCCCTGCCTGCCTGGAGACCGAGTCCGCTCCGTGCCCGCTCCCTCCCGCCGCTCCCCCCTTCCCCACCCCGGGCGGGCCGGGGCGGGCGGCGGCGGGCTCCAGGCCGGGTTTTGCGCGACGCCCGCCCTCCTGTTAGAAATAGGAAAATTCAATAATCAAAGCAAAGGGGAGCGCGAGGAGGAAAAATCCGGGATCAGGGCAAGTTTGATGGCGCATGCGCGCTGCTGCCTCCATCCCAAACACACACACATTTCCCTTGACTTGGAAAGTCAACCAAAGCAGCCCCAAGTGCAGGTAAGCCCGTCCGCTCCCGCCCGGCCCCGGCCCCGCCGCCGGCAGCCCCGGGGCCGGGGCACTGCGCGGGCGGGCGGCGCTGCCCGGCAGGTGGGCAGCGCTCCGCGCTCCGAGCCGGTTCCCGTGGGGCAGTGCCCACCTCCGCGGGCAGCGGGCAGCCTCTGCGGGCACCGGCCGACAGCGGGGGCAGCGGCGGCCGCCCGGCCCCGCCGGAGGAGGGAGGTGCCGTGGGGGGCCGGCGGCGGCGGCGGCGGGGTAGCGCCGTGCCCGCTCGGCGGCGGAGCCGCGGCCGCGGCGGCGCCCGTCAATTTCCAAGACTTTGGCAGGAGCCCGGGCAGGGGACGGGGGAACACGTGCTCCCGCTCCGCGCCGAGGGCAGGTAACCGCAGCCCCGCCGCGCCGCACCACCCGAGGGTCCCGGCGAGGCACTGAGAGGTGGGAGGGGAGAGGCGGCAGCAAAGTTGGGCGAGCGGCAGCTGGAGCGCTCCGTGGACAGGGCCGGGTGCGGCGGGGCGAGCGGTGCCGGGGAACTTTCTGCAAAGTGGCCGGGCCGGGGTCGGCAGCGCTTCTCCCGGTGCCCGCAGCGGCACGGCCGCAGCCCCCCCAAGCAGGGTCGCGGTGGGCAGGGGCCGCGGCGGCCGGGAGCGCGGGTCGGGGCAGCCGGTGCCCGGCCCCCCGGGCGAAGCAGCAGGTTATTTTTACCCGGTGGTATTTGCAGAATGTGCAGCTGATTTGCCATCCGGAGCCAGGAAGTTTCCCCCTTCCGCCTCCTTCCCCTTTCCCCCTTTCTTTCCCCCGTGCGCGGCGGGGTAGTGGCGGGCGGGGGGACGGCCGACCGGGGTGGCGGCGGGTGGGGGGCACGGGCCGGGACTCCCGGGGGAGCGGCTGCCCGCGCTGGAGGCTCTGAGGACGGGGAACAGGTGTCCGAGCCGTCACTCATAAGCCGGGCCGGTGGTGGGGGGGCACGGGGAAGGCGAGGAGCGGTGGCGTGCTGGGGCCCCGGGCGCCGCCGGCCGCGGAGCAGC
Organism: Agelaius phoeniceus; assembly: GCF_051311805.1. Classification (NCBI taxonomy): domain Eukaryota; kingdom Metazoa; phylum Chordata; class Aves; order Passeriformes; family Icteridae; genus Agelaius; species Agelaius phoeniceus. The sequence continues at coordinate 6,861,208 of NC_135288.1, forward strand.
AGTCCCGGGGAGCAGAGGAGCAGCGAGGGGCAGCCGGGGCGCAGAGCAGAGGCGGGCTCGGCGGCGGCCCGGAGCGGCCAGCGAGCTGTCAAGGAGCTCGGGCGGGCGCGGGACTGGCGCTGCCGCTCGCCTCGGGGCCGGCGCCGTGAGCGCCTGGCCGTGCGGCGGGCAACTTGTGCGGCAAACTTTGAGGGGTGGTCTGCGGCCGGAGGCCGCTCCGAATCACGGCAGGTCGGATCGATCGACTCGAGCCCTCCTGCTCTTTCGGGTCGGAAAGGTGAAACTTCTCAGGAGCTGCACGTCCACCTTCTGTGTGCCCCCTCCCGTCCGCGCTGCACTGCACAGCGGGTCCTGGCAGCTCGCTCCCTGGAAGAGTGGCTGTCTCTCCCCAAACTTCATTGATGAATTTATTTCCTCTATTGATTTGCTGACTGTCAGGCTGGTATAATTTCTTGCGAAGGTTTCGGACCTCTCATTTCAGAAGTCCTGCCTGCTTCCCATCTACCTTTTATCTGTGTGTCGCTGCCACCTTGTTAGCTACCCTAAAGGTGGCTTGGAAGAGTTTATGGGAGAATATTGTTGAACTTCAGTAATCAAGTTTCCAGATCTTATGCCTCCTGTTTAATTTATTAGACTAGTTATTTATTCTGTTGATGATAATCTGTTGCTGGTTTCTATGGAGATGTTAAACTGATCTCTTTCAGAAATCAAACTCCATATGCACTAAAACGTTTAAAGGAGCAGCGTCCCCTTTTGTTTTCAGACTTTGTACCTTTTCAGCGCTTTTACTGGGCTCCTGTATATTTTATATATTAAAGCCTGAAGTTGAAGCTTTGAGTAAGACAGAACTTATTATGGCTAACAGAAAGTCAGGGCTTTGATCCTTTTTTTTGCATCATCATTTAAAACAGATCATTTTTCCCCCCTCATCACACAAGATAGCAGAACCCTTTCAAGATCAAAGCGTCCAGCTAAAAACTATTGTTTAAAAAAAAAAAAAAAAAACAGTAAAAGAGACAGTTAAATTAGGGGGATGTTTCCTTAATCTGCTTATTTTGTTCTAAAGATTTTTTTTTTAGCTTTGTCAACACAACAACAACAGAAACTTGTGGCAACTATATTGTTATTTTTATACCTTCCAAGTCTTTTTAAAGTTAAAATAAGTTCAAAGTCAAATATCTCCAAAGATAAAGTGCTTGTTAGGGTGTTTTTATTACTTGGTTTCTAAATGTGGAAGGTCAGAATCCAGAAAGCTACTGCATTAGAGAAGGTTTTAATAGTCTTTGTCTCATCTTAATGAGAGAGCAATCTAAAAAACATTTTCCCTGCAACGTTTATAAATTATTTCAAAGAAGTCTCTCTGCATATAACTCAGTTTTCATTATTTCTTAACTTGTCCATTGCATTATTACATGTGATTCAGTGTGATATCACTTTAGAACTGAAGTAATTGAGGTGAGAATTTTTTTTTTATGCTTAAAATTTGAGAAGTCCTGGTAAGCTGGTGTGTTGGTTAGGTTGATGCAGAGTGCACACCAGTTGTGGGGTTTTGCTCATCTTTTAGAGAAAAGTTAAAAGATTTGCAGAAAATATACTGCCAACACAATGCATGTTTAACACAGTACAAGAACCCCTTGTTGTACTTTCTTTTAGTGTATCTTCAAAATGTTTCCACTCCCTAAATGAGAGCTATTTTTCTTCTTGGTGTCCTTCTATACTGATCCTAAAAATAAAAGAATAATTCTAGAGGAAATAGTGTATGTAACCCTTATAACTCACATATATTTGTGTGTGTATATACATTAAGATTTCTCATATATATATACACATACATAAATACATACATACACATATACGGAAAACATCAAGTGGTTTATGATCTGTCCATACTAGACTTAAATATTTTTTCCTTGTAAATTGTTTCCTTTTTTTTTTTTCTCTGTGTGTGTGTGTGTGTTTGTGTGTGTGATTTGATGTGTGGGAGATCATTTAAAATTTTTTGTAAGTATTCTGTTTATTTGTTTGATTTGAATTGCAAACAGAATTGACTCTGACAAGTAAAAAGAGGAGGGGGAAAAAAGGAAACACTATGGCTTTAAACTCAGGAGTTTGCATATTCTCCTTGTATCTTTCCCCTTTGCTAATTATTGTGTTGTTTTCAGAGCAAATATGTCATATCCATGGCGACCAGGCAGGTTTATTGTCTTTCAGAAGCAATAGCTCACATAAGTAATTAATGACTTCTTTTTTTTTCCTCTGGCTTAGGTTAAACAGATCATTCAAGGAAAGTCATATCTCTCTCTCTCCTTCTCTCTCTTTTTTTTTTAGCCCAGTGACATAAGAACATGAGTTAGAACAAGAAAATACTTTAACCAAGAAGTCAACAGCTTATTTTTCCTCATTTCTTTTTAAAAGATCTAAGTGTCAGCTTTCCACACACATGACATTGTCATTCTTGCAGTTTCAGAGCGAAGCCTTTTGTACAGGGAAAAGCCACTGAAATCTGGAGTTAAGTTGGTGTTGTACAGCTGAGCAAAGTGTCTCTGGGTACATGTGGCGGGATGTTATTCTTGCTTAAGGGTTTTGCTGTGTACTGGGATTAAAAACATTTCCCTCACTTTCCCCCCCCTCCCTCCAATTCTATCTGTATTAAAATCAGTGTTAAAATAAAGGTGTGTTTTTGTATCTTGCAGATTGTAATTCAAACAGTTTCCAGGAAAGAATTAGTAATTCATTTTTATATACAGCATATATACACACATGCTTGAGCTCCACCCAAAACAATCAAGCGAACTGGAAAAAAAACCTTATTTCCTTTTTCTTTTCAAGCCCAAGCAAACTTGCACAGTAACTTTCAAAAGCTTATTAAAAATAGCCCCCCATTTTTGCAAGGAGTTTGCTGCAGGTATGAATCTTGTTCTTTCCCTTTCCAACTATGTTTCTTCCTATTAAAGCTGAATTTGCTATCTGTCCAAGCCAGAGGCTGGTTATCCACTATGATTTACTGAGGTGATGGTTGCCCCCTCCCACACTCCCCCCAGCACCTTCACCCCCGTTTTGTTTTTGCTAATTTCATTTTCAGAAGGATTTATACACAGTCCAGCTATATAAATTCCTTGGGAGATAAAAGCGACACACACTTCCATAAACAAAGGCTTTTACTTGCATCCTGTCTTCCTTTTTTTCTTAAAGTAAAAAGGAAAAAACCCTAAAAACAAAACCCCAAGCCATCTGATTGAAGCAGGTATCATAAATGCATGCTGATAATGATTCTGTATTCCACAATGCTGCAACTTTAACTTTTAAAATATGTTTCCTTTCTGGTTTGTAACATTAATCAAAGAGCCGCTTCCTTCCAAATTTCCACAGACTGGGGCTAATTAGAACCACTCGAATCATATTTTGTAAATTCCATGTGGATGTTACTTTAGGTTTCAAGATTGCGAGTGCTTCAGGTTTCGTCTGGCTAGGTACTCTTAAGGTTATTTTTATTAATGTTTCTGTCTCCCAAACCAATTCAGGGTTTCTCTCCATTTATCCCAAATAGATTTGTGGGTTCACACACAGGGGTATGTCGGAAATAGACGTTACAAGTAGGAAAAAGAAAAGCCAAGAAGGAAGGAGATTTTGCAGTGTAGTTCCAAAGAGCAACAGAGAACCTCCTAAGTAACGTGAAGCTGAGGATTCAACAGACTTGATAATTGAGCCCTTAACCTTCTGATGTCTGTATCAGAAAAACAGAGTCTAGAAGAGGGAGACAAAGAATAAAAGCAAATACTGGGTAGGAGGAAGCTGAGGAGATGACTGAAATACTGAGGTATAGTTCAGGATATGTATAGATCAGTATTACGATGTTTCCTTAGGCTCAGTTTTTCCCTCTGGTGAAATGTAGCTGGTTTAAAGGTGGCTTCGGGAGAACCTGATGTTTCCAGTGCAGCCGAGAGCCTGGCATTTCTGTGGTGTGTGCAGATGTAACTTGGAGACACTTCTCTTGGAATTTGTGTTTACGTTTCCCTCTTTCCTTTTGTTTTTGAAAGACTCACTAGTGATTTTTTTATTTTAGTCTTTATGGGAAGTTAAATATCTAGAAGTTGGAAGTTTTCAGGTTGTGATTACCAGGCTGTGCTATAGGGGTTTGAATCGAACCGCTTCGAACATCCGACAGGGTGACTGTTTCCATGCTCTGGTGTAGCATTTCTCTCCCGTACATTTGTTGTACCTAAATAGGGTATCTAAGAATTAGGGGGCAGTTGGCTTGCACAGACATCTCAAAGTTAACTTGCTTTTGGTATACAAGACTGCAGCTTCAAAGAAAAGCGAGGGTGCATCATAAATTTTGCTAAAATTAATCAACCGTTTAAGAGCTCCACATTAACGAGGTCTTCCAGGCAAGCAGCTTTCTTTTCTTCTTCTTCTTCTTTTTCATTCAAAGTCTGAGAGGTTTGAGGTAGAGGAGGGGGGAACATGAGTAGGAAGAGGAAAGGAATGGAATTTGAGGAGAAATAATAAAAACAAAAAAGGCTGGATTTGTAGAATATAAATCCTCATGTGTCCTTGATCCATATTGTCAGGGGGGTTTTTTTGGTTTTTCTTTTTTTTTTTTTCTTTTTTTTTCTTTTTTTTTTTTTTTTGGTCGGATTTGTCCTGTGTGCCTTTGACGGAAAAGGCACGTAGAGAGAGAGAGAGAGAGAGAGCGCGACAGAGGGGGAGAGAGAGACGTGTCACTGCTTTGGAGCTCATTATCATTCTTAATAAGTCTTAAGGAATAAAGAGGAGCATTGAGTGTAAATGCTGGGTAATCCTAACACTCCTCAAGGTGAGAGGAGTCTCGAGGACACAGAGAAAGAGAGTGAGGAGGAGGGGGCCACTGTGGGAGCAGGAGAGGAGATGTGGATGAAGGTGGTTTTAGGGGAGGGGGCACAGGTTAGCAGGGCTCGCGCCTCTGGGACACTTTGGATTCGTTCCACAGGGCCTATGCTGGGGCAAGTTGTCTCCAAGTTTGCGTCCCAGAGATCTCTCAGGTTTGCACGCCAGCTGGCCCTTGGGGCTGGCTTGTTGGCCTGTGAAGGCGCCGTTCTCTGTCGGAGGCCAGTTTGAGAGGAGCCGGCTGCCCACGCCGCTCGGCCGCTGCTGCTGCGGCCGCCAGCCCCGGGCCGGAGCCGTGCCCGGCCCAGGCCGGGTGCTGGCTCTGCCGTGCTGCCTCTGCCGTGCCCCGCTTTGCCGCCTGCTGCCTTGGCTCGGGGTCGCTTCTCAGTCTCAGATGCACCCCTATGCTCTGCTCCTTTCCGCGTCGGTCTGGTTGGATGTCTCAACTCCTTCTCTTCGCCTGAATTTCCTGAAGCATCTCCCTGCGCGGCTCGGACACTAGGTGGCTTAAAGCACAGGCTCGGCTCCGCGCTGCTGGCAGCTGCCAGCGTTCATTCACTCTTTCTGGTGGGCTCCCTTATTCAGACTTCAGGCTGACAGCAAAACATGGAGATGTCTTTGAGTCCGTTGTGGATTCAGATATCGCCCGACCTCCTTGGCAGTGTGTTTGCAGTCGCGTTCGGGGATCTGAGCCCTTGGAGAAGGAAGAAAGAGGGCATTGATGAAATTAAGTCAGAGGCTGGGCTTCTTGCTTTGATGATAAGGAGTCAGGAACCTGCTGGTATTGCTGAGTCCTTCCCTCTCCAGGCATATTTCACCATACCCATTCTAAAGGGTGTGTGCGTGTTCCTTTTGGAAAAAACATTTCAGGGTTGGCATCGCCCTTTTTACGGTGCTGATGTGTAATGGAAGATGCTGAGCTTCCAGTGATGCCCACTGGCCCTTCTTTCTGGTCTCTTATCTCAACTCCAGTCGCAGGCAGAAGGGATTGCTGTAATTGGGAATTTGCCTAATGCATCCAAAGCCTAAAGAAGGGGAGTGGAATAGCACTTGAATATTTTTTATCCCTCCTGCAATCTGTGTTGTCTCTCTGGTTCAGCCCTTAGCTTCTGGCTGAAGTAGGAGCTTTGCCTTCTAAAAAATTATTCAAAATACCTTGGAGCAGGTGGGAAGGAGTTTTGATCTGGTGGATGCTGAGTTTTGATCAGTTGGCAGAAGCCAAATGCACCAAGGTGGAAGTCTTGCTAAGAGCTGATTTTTCTCGGTCCAGGTGCTTGGCATCAAGTTAAAGTATTACATTGGTAATATTATTAGGTTTTCAGTTATTGTAATATTATTAGGTATTAAGTTATTAGTAATGGAACTGTGGAGCTTGCCTGTACTTGACAGAGAACTGCTAAGGAACTGTATTAGAACTGAATTCATCCTGGTTTCTCCGGTAATGTCCTTCCAGCATGCCTCAGCCCTGATCTGGAAGGAGCAGGAGGAAACTTGAATGCAGTTTTTGTGCATCATCCGTCTTTTGAACTCTTTCCTGAGACAGCTCATGAATTGTAGCAAGGAGGCTCCATTTCTTGTACAGAGGTATCTGCCTGCAATCCCTCTCACTCACTCTGTTGATGAGGTGTCAGCAATTCCCTTTCACGCGTGATTGAGCTGGTCTAGAATAGGACCTGGAGATACGAGAGTCTGTGCTCACGGGGTGAGCTCTAGAGCCATCCAGCTGCCAAGGCCTCGTGCATAATAACTGCTGCAGGAAAAGGCATAGCAGAACTGTCAGTTCTCAGGGGCCTTTGGCTCCTTGCCCGCCATGGCATTTTGGGGTGGTTTTCTCTCCAGAAGGTATCCTATTTTTGTTCTGCCACCAGTGATGCTGTTTTGAAACAGCATTGGAAACAACTCCCAGATTCTAAGCCATAGGGCTTGTCATTTCAATGACAATACAACAAGTCACCTCAGAGTTGGTCTCTGAGGCTGCTCCTGATCCTTTTGTGTGTGAACTCAGCTGGCAAGGTTGGTCTCAGTGCTGGGAGGGCAGCGCATTGTCACACGTACCATCATCCATCAGACTCAGGAAGGAACGAGGTAGATGAACTCTGCAGGTTTTTCACGGAGTTTTTTGTTTTGAATGCTATCCTTTGGAGGAACAGTGGGAACTGGAAGACTTAGGAGAGACAGTCCTTTGATGGTCTGTTTGGAGCTGTGAAGAGGGGTCTGGTTTCAGCTGTCTATTAAAATGTGTTATGTAGTGACACTTGGGAGGGGCCTGAGGAACAAGTGCTAAGAGTGTGACCCAAGAGTAAGTTTGACTGCTGGGCTTGGAGAATAGTTGACTGGAAAATGCATCCTAGAAGTACAAGATAGCTTGGTTCTGATCCCTGCTTGTCTATGAAGGTGCTGGTGGCAGCTGACTTTCACTTATGAGCCAGTTCTTTTCTTTCCTGGTTTTGCTTCTGCTTCCAATAGCAAAGGTACTGGGACATTTTATTCCTAAGCAGTATGAACTGCCAGCCCTACACCTTTCGCAGTGTGGATAGGCAGAGTTTTCTAAATAAGAAGACGTGAATGTACCAGGCATAAATGCAAACTGAGCGATGTGATCACAGCCCGTGGCCTCGAGGTATCTCCCCCCTGCCCCACTCAGCCCATGCCCATGCCAGGAAGAGAGAGGGCTGCACAGAGTCACGCTTGCCTGCGTGGTGCATGATGAGGCTGGCAAGCAGCTCCCAGCCTGGCTGCCTCCCCATGGGAGCTGTGTCTGCAGAACATCCTCTCCAGAGGGCTGCTGGTGATGAGCCCCTCCCTCCAACAGTGCCTCGGGCTGGTCCAACTTTATACCAGGGGAGCAGTGTCCTTTCACACCAGTGAGCCAGCAGAATCTCTCCCAGGGGTTATTGTAACCTCTCAGCAGCGATTTGCAAACAGGCATTCGGAGATAAAGTCTTGCTGCCGAGCTCAGGGCCAGTAGGGCAGATAAGAAATGCGGCAGGTTTATGAAAGGGAAGGTGTATGAAATGCAGCCTGCATCTCCCATTTCACTGCACTATGCCAAAACACACAGTTTCTTATTTCAGTCACTGTGATCTTTCAAGGAGGTTAATTTCCATGACGAACTCTGGGCCACGTGCTTGGAGGATTTATCTAATTAGACTGACACTTTTCTTTTTTAAAAAAGAAAATTAAGCTGCACCTTGGAGGACTTAAGTATTTTAAACTGTGGGAGCAGCAGTAGGTAGTGTGATCTCTGCTCACAGAGCAGGGAGAGAGGAAATTTCCCCTTTTCCAGTCTTCTGTTTAAGACTTCACCAAAGGTCCCCATTTACCTAATTTTCTTACTTGGTGGCTGGGTCCTAAAGAGTATTTTATCCTGCCTGAGTCCCTAAAGCCTTAGCTGGCTGTTTAACTCATGTTCTGGGCTGTTACGTATTCAGGATGGAGCAGAGGGTGAAGGAGAGACCTACTTATGCTCCTTAGCCATGTCCTAGAAAAACTGCCTCCTCCCAGGACAGTGAATGGTGTGCCTGCAGCCATGTAATGACTGAGGTAGGTGTACGTCCCTCTCACCATGCTTGGGCACCTCACGCTCCTGAATGCGTGTGCTGTGGAAGCCAGCGTGACTGTCCTTGTCTTATCTGTGGTCACAAAGAATAGTGAGTCCCAGGAGAACCCCCTGTCCCTTCATCCAGCCTTGCTGCAGTCGGATCATGTTTGGACTTCCTGCTAAAAATGCCTTTCAGACAAGAACTGGGACTGGGACTGTGCTGTAATGAAAATAGAGGATCTTGGGTTAAGGCAGTTACATGCAGGCAGGTCCTGTGCTTCCCTGGGACTGGGTATCTTTCACACTTGCAGGCACAGTGGATGATGCTGGTTTTGTTCCCCTCAGAGGGCTCCTGGAGTCCCGCTCACACTCTCTGCCTGCTGCTTTCCCATTATTTGGCAGCTCCTTGTGTTCCTGCGTGTGAATCCAGGTTCAGATCACTCCAGGTCTGGTACTGCTCCAGCTGTTTATCCTAGTAAAGGAGATGGAAGGGACATTTTCTCAGGGCACCATTTTTGCTGCACTAAACTCCGACAACTCAGACCACGTTGTCTTGCAGCCCAAGCTGGAGCAGAGTAGCATCTGTGGAGAGGGAAGTGTCCATGCAAAAGGGGCAGCATAAGAGTAGCTGTGTGACCTCTGGTGATGATACACTGAGTCCTGTGGAGCTGTTCATGGTGCAAGACTCTGCACAGAGTGAGAAAAATACAGGAGCCTCATCCAAGGGGATGGTCACTGGGCATTCCGCTGTCCCCAGCTGATACACTGAGGAATCTCTAGTGGATTGAACCTGAGATTTAATTTTAATTTGTGTTTGGTGAGTAAAGGAACAAAACCAGATATTTCCTTTCCTACCCCCCTTCCCCGCCACCTAAGCAAAAGAAAAAGAGAAAGAAAAATAATAGAACCTACCAGGCAGTCAGAGGGCTAACCAATAGGAGCTCTGTTGGCTGGGGAGCAATCGTTCTGGCTTGGTCAGCCATCCCTAACAAGTTACGGGTTGTATAAACTCCCAGCTTACAGCTGTAAATTTACTCAATTTTGAATACAGCCACAAGCTGGCTCAGCAGGATCTGAAACTCTCTGCTCCAGTAGTCCTGCTATGCTCGAAATTCACATTTGGGGGGCCCCTGCTTTAGACACATGGAACTGTGGAGTGCCAGATCATGGGCTGCATCCCACAGTGCAGCTCCAGATTGAAAGGAACCTCCCCAATATAAACCATGGTGTTAATTTATCCTTCCCTGGCATTTTGCTTCCTCACCTTGGGTGAATGCTTCTTGATCTCCATAGCTGCAGGTCCACTGCCCCTGTGCCTTTTCTGTTCCTCACCTTGGTCCAAGATGGATTCTCTTGCAGAGTGTTTGCAAAACACTGCCCAGAACAGCAGTGCCATCTCTGTTGGATGCTGTAGTAGGTGGGCAGGATTTGGTCCATACACAGTCCTGGGCCCTTCCTGCAGTGTCTGCTCAGTCCTTGCTGAAGTGGAGGCAGTGGGTATTTGCTTGAGGGACTGAGAGTGAAAGGAGAGCTCTGACTTCAGGGTTTTTTGCTGCAGAAGTGGCTGATCTCTCTGAACACCTGTGGTATTGCAAAACTGGAGACTCCTAGATAGCTGAACTTTTGGCTTATATTTGAGGCACTGAATCCTGCCACAAACAGCAGCATGTTTTTTATACTGAAAGAGAATTTAGCCCAGTCACACAGTTAACTTTGGCCACCTCTTACATGTTCAGAAATTGGACAGTTTATAGCAGCGTAGAGAAAGAGGGGCATATGCACCTGAACCCACGTGTCCTCTTACTGCTGACTACATTTCCTCCTGTTTCTAATGGGGAGGCATTTTGTCTTGGAATGAGACATCAAGTATTGTCATGTTACTCTCACTGACACCTTGGTCTTCAGCAAAAGTGAGGTGATATTTTCTGTTACCTGGAATGATCTTGGAATGTAGAGATGGCTTGAGGGATGACCAAGCCCAGACCTCCTCAACATGCATCTGGCAGCCTCTGCCCTGGGGTGCTGCCTGGCTCTGAGCCAGCTCATGTCCATCTTCAATGCAGCAGAATGGTGATGGCAGAGTTTATGGGGATAGTGTGGTTCCAAACAGGGCAAGTGTTCCCTCCCGAATTTAGCTCCCTACAAATAAATGAAAAGGAGTTGTTGCAAATAAAAGATCCAGGAGAGGTTTCCTCTCCTGTCTTCCTTGTCTCCCCTGTGGAGCTGTGCTGGCTCTGCCTCTGGCTCCCGAAGGGTTAAGGTGACTCATGCCCCTCTCACCAGATATGCTGGCAGGAACATTCATCCCAGCCACTAATTGGTGGTGTTTGCTCTGCACTTTCTCGCTCTGGTTTTGATGAAAACATTTAACCAGGAGCTTAGTGTGCAGAGGCTCCCAGCTGACAGCACTGGGCTGGCTTTACCAAGTTGTCCTTGCTGTGTGTAAATTCAGCAGCCGGGTTTAGGGGACAGACACGCCGAGCATCGCAGTTCCTGGCCCCTTGGTTCCACTCTTCAGAATGCTCTTGCCTGTGGGAATCTTTGGGTTCCAGACCCATATCTACTCTCATCTGCAGGTGCCTTTCTGTACCTAGACAGCTGCTGGCGTTGGAAGCCAGTTCAGAGCCTTGGGACGAGGCTGCAGAGGTGGGAAGAGAGGTCCTGATAGGTTCCATAGGGCCTGGTCTCACCTGAGAGCAGGGGTACGACTCGGTAGAGCTTGGGAGATCTGCTCCCAAGACCATCTGGCTGCAGTCCTGGGGGATTCTTCCCCAGAAAACAGGCTCTGACAGGCCCTGTGCCACAGAGTGTGAAGCTACTGGTTCTATTGTGTGAAGATGACCTAACCATTCTTTCCTATATCACTTGGAAGCTTGTGCAGGACTTCCCCAACACGGTCTTGCGTCGGAGTTGTTTCGGGTAATAATGACAACCTGCTCATCTATAGGTTCTTCTAAGGGGTTTCATGTGAAGAAGTCTGAGATGGTTTTAATTTTTGCCATGCAAGTGATAAAGAAGTTGCCATGTCCTTATGGAGTTAGTCTTGAGAGTGGACATGTCCAAGCTCCTGAGTTTCTGCATCACAGAACCTGTAGGCAGCTGCAGAAACTGAAACATTCCCAAGGGGAGATGCCACTTTTTCTGTGCTGCTGCTGGAAAATGCATTCAAATTTCTGCCCAAACAGGAGACTGTGACATGCAAGAAATTCATCTGACCCATCAGGGCTGCCATTGCTCTGATATTTCTTTACTTTTCTCTCCTTATCTTTGGTGATCTACCCTACGAACAACAAAACAAATCCAGATGGGAAAATTTATAAACCAGAAAATCTGGATTCCCTGTTCCTGGAAAAGCATGAGCCCTTGTTCTCAGCCGCCTCCGTGTGTCATGGGGTCTGCCATGAAGAGGTGCCAGAACTGTTGCAAGAGGCCAGGCCTGTGTCTGCCTTAAGGAAACCGAGCAGCAACGTAATACCCTGCATGAGTGTGGGTTTCCAAAGGAGACGTGCTGCTCTGGGGAAGCAGGATTTGCCCTCGTGAGAGTTGTTCAACAAAGGCATTTGTTCTCTTTCTGTCCATTTCAAGACCTTGCTCACATCACGCTGAGCTGATTATGTCTATTGAGGGAAATTTTCTGCCTCTTCCCTGTCCCTGACTATTGATAGTCTGGAACTAAATACATATGTCTCATTAAACACAAAAAGAGCCATGCCAGGCCACCGCTGCACAACGTGCTGCCTGTTATCAGCCTGGAGAAAGGGAGCAAACAGGTGTAGGATAACAGTGCAACTGAGAGAGACCAAAGTGCATCATAAAATAAACAAACAGCCAGTGCTCCAGATCCCCCAAATGCACCGTGTAGTTCCAAGGGTCTGCAGTGTGCTTTAGAACATGCTCTGAGCAAGTACCCGCTTGGGGCATCGTTTAATTTGCAGCCAGAAAAAAGGGGTTGATAATTTTCTGCATTGTAGGGGTGTCTGGAAGCCCTGTGCCCCTTCTGTTGTGCTTGGGGCCACAGGAGCACTGGGAGCTCCCTGCCTCCAGAGCTTACAGTGCTGGGGAAAGAGGCCACTTACAAGATTGACCAGCTGTGGGTCTGACTTGGATCGTGAAATCAAAAAAAGTAGGCCTGGATGAAGTACTAAAGAAGGCATCTGAGCCATCCCTTACCATAAGTAAAGGCTGTAACTTTTTACCGTGACCTTCACAACCTTTACTGTTCTCAGGGAAGAGCCCAGTCTCTGTGGTGTGACAGTCTTTCCTCCTAGGATTTCTTAGGTGAGGATATTTGTACCAGGATTTTATTTACTTTCTTTGCACCTCTCCGTGCTATGTGAATCTTCTTGTTGTCCCTTGTGCTTTGGGGCTGGCAGAGCTTGCAGTGGTGCTGCTGGTATTTTTCGTTGCATTTAGTGAAGCAGTGGCTTGGCTTACTGTACCCCAGCAGCAGCCAGCGCTTTAGTGACTCAGCCCTTGGAATTATGCTTACCCAACAATACCTTTTGTCCTTTGCCCAAAACTTCTGGCCAAGAAAAAGGGAAAAAGGAGGAGGGAGAAAAGAAAGAAAAGATAAAATTCTGCATGTAGTTGTCCTTTCATCACAGGTGGTGCCAGTTGGTTTTTGCTTTATTTGTACAGGGTGGAGAAAAGAGAAAAAGAAAACAAGGTGGAACTCAGACAAGGCCCAGGAAATGTTTGAACCTGACAACAAACTTCCTTTGTTCAGGGGAGCAGGGGAAAGAGAACAGAAAAAAGGGACAGAAGACCAGTTGAAACCAACCTTAGCTCTTGGGCAGGTTTCTTTTTCCTACTCTTTATTGTTTGGGGTCTTTTGTATTGCTCGGTGTCTTGTGATAATTTTGTTTGCACAAGGGCTTTTGTGTACTGCCTTCTAGAAGGTGGACAGATGAAAGGTTTCCTGGGGACACATTTGTTATTTGGATGGGGAGGATTTGTCAGTTGTTCTATCATTTATCTATCATTATCTATCATTTATTCATGCTTTGCATGATCCTTCTCCTCCAGCCATGAAGATCAAGATGGCTAGAGGGAAAGCATGAAGGACCATACTTCTCAGGAGGAGAGACAGATGAGCAATTTAGGGGCTAGGCAGACAAATCCTGATTAAAATGCAGAAACCAGAGGGTTTTGTTGAGGAGAAAACGAAGAGAACCATGAGGGCAGCTGTAGGGATACTGCCTAGGAGACCCCTGAGTGCCACCAAGTGCTGTGTCATAGACCACCCTTTTTTTTTTCAGGTTGGCACAAAATCTCTTAATGAATCATCTTGCAATGTTATTCTTCAGAAAGAAGAATTGGGAGTTGTGAGATAGCTGCCCAAGGGGCACTGGAAATTAGAGTGATCTGCTGCTGTGTGGCACAAAATGGATTCTGGTGGGGTTGGGTTCAGCAGGGCCATCACATCCAGTTCATTGGTGGCACAGTATGGTATGATCAGGGCCATGCAGCACTCTTGGAACTTGGTTGGAGCACGTAGAGGTGTTTTTCCATGCAAACAGGTGATGACAGCTCTCTCTGTCAGGCACCTGGCAGTCCATGTGTGTTACAGCTGGCCTGGGCTGGGGTGACACTCGAGGGATCTGTTTCTCTCAGGAGATGCTGCTCTCCTCCCCAGGAGGCTGCCTGGTACCTTCCCAAATTGCCCTGTACTTCTTAGCTGTTGACTGCGTGGTGTTGTAGTGGTCTGGCAATGCTAGAATGACTGGGCATGAGGAGACTGGGGTGAAAGGCTGTTCAGTCCTTTCTTGCCGAGCTTAGAAATACGTTACACAATGCTCAGTTAATCTCTGTTATCTCATTTGGGTATCACAGAACATTCTGTCAAAATGAGTGAACAAAGTTGTGGATATCACCTGTATTGCAGATGCTGGCCATGCTCTTCAAAGAAAGATTAAATATTTTGACGTGTCTTAAAGTGCGGAGGTGTCCAACTTCCAGTACACAAAAAAGGAAGAAAGAGGAGCCAAGAGTTAAGGTCTCTCTCTGGAGCTGGACTGATGTGGGACTTTCCTGTGGTGTTCTGTGGAAGTCTTTCTATTCTTTTGATAATGGCCAAATCACTGCCATGCCTACTATGTTAAAGCATCAAGAGATGCTGTCAATTAAAACTTGCCCTGATGCTGGGGAAATGGATTTCCTGAATTGTATTAGTAGGAATATGAGCCTTTCTTTCCAGTGCAGGTTCCCTCTGACTTTGATCAGACAGCCCTGGAGCTGCTCTTTTCCTGACTTTACCTCTAAGCCTGGGCTGCAGGACACAATCCCAGTTAGCTCGAGAGCAGAATCTGAATTCAGTGGGCCCTAGGTGAAAGCTGGAATACTTCCACTACAAAACAGGCTATTTCAGTTTTACACCAAGAGCAGCTGCATTCTGACTTTGGTCCTCAGTCTTTGCCTTAGTTATCTGTACAGTGGAGATAATAAAAATTGCCTGCAACACAGCTTGTAGCTGAGAAATAAGGAACAGTTTCCAGAGCCGGATTGACAGCAGCTGTAGCACACAGGCTGTATTTTTGACGCTGGTGTATTTGTCTGGAGTTTAGAAATTAGGGCCTGAGTGAGACTCAGAAGGGCAGGTGAAGACACTTGCTGAACTCTCTCTTCAGAGATGTTCCACAGAAACTTGCTCAGGGGTCTCAAGGGAAGAGGCTGGTACTGGGGTGCTGGCAGCAGGAGTGGCCGTGGCGAGTGAGCAGCTTTTCTGCCGTCCATTCCAAGCACAGGAGGGACTGTGGGGAATGATTTCAAAGCCACCACTATGGAGATTAAGGGGATGAGAATGTAAATCTCAAGTAAAAAGGTAATTGAATGTAATAGCAAACACTGCTCGGTCTATGTTAATTTTAGCTCTTCCCCTGGATACAAGGCGCTGTATTAGTGTTTTATTACCATTTTGTTTGCACTAATAAAATAGTAAAATTTATTTCAAGGAAGTTGAAGGATGGTTTTACAATGCAAATTTGAAGAAATTGGACTTTTCATTTACACCACTGCTATTTTAAACCCTGAAGGGTGTAAATTAGCCTTCTGTGCCTGGGTGAAATCCACTGCTTCCACAAGCAGGGGGAGGATTTGGTGTGGGGGAGAAGAGAACAAAACCAAATCATCTGAATATTTCAGAGAGACAGAGATATCTGATCAGGAGAGAGAGAAAAAAATCCAACTGCCTGTGCCCATTGAGTGGAAGGGCTGGAGCAGAGTGGGGAGAGCTGATGAGGAGCTGGTTTATGCTGGTGAGCAGCTTCAGCTGCCATAAGCATCAGGAAAGGGCAGAACAGGGCATGGAGGTTGCAGTGGACATGGTGTACCCTGCCCCGTGCTGGCCAGGTGGTTCCTCTGGTGAAGGAGGTGCAGCAGCTGGAGCTCCTCTGATTGCCAGGTCCTGTCAATGCCAGATGGTTCCTAGAAGTGTGAAAGCCTAGGGCAGGTTTTGCATTCCGGCCCAGGGGACCCACACTTCCCATGCTGCCTGTGCCTCGCTCTTGCTTGGCTGTTCACCTCCCTGCCTGCCTCTGCTTCCCCACTGAGTCATGGTGCTGCAAGAGAAGGTGCCTGCAACCCAAGAGAGACTGGTTCAGTGGCCTCCTCCTTCACCCAGAGCTCCTCTGTGGCATGAAATAGAAAGGGATGGGCTGATTATCTGGTCCCTTTCACCTTTGTAAAGTTGTTTACAACGGTGCTGTTCTCATCACACTTTTGCCAGCTCTTGGCCTTGACATAAATGCATGCTATAAAGGCTGAGCCACACAAAATCAGGTCCAAAGAGCCTTGTTTGGTTCCAAAGGTCCTGCACTGAGCTGACCATATATCTCCTGGAGGGGGGTGTCTTGGGGTGTAGAAGCATCCAAACACGGCAGCTTTCTTAGACTTACACTGAGTTTCTGCAACAGGTCTGAAAATCTCATGGGGTAGCTTTGAGGCCTTCATTCTTCTTGTGCAAAGGAAGATGTGGAACAGGAGTTGTAACATCCCTGTTTTCAAATTCCAGATGTTCCATTCCCCTGCTGGGGAGGGCTTTGAGTTACTGTTTTATAGTCATGTTCACCTTGCCTGTACCTCAGTCTTCAGACAATACTAGCTTTGAAGGGAGCCATGCTGAGTTTCTCCTGCATGGGAGAACTGAGATATTTTTTCTTAATCTCGAGTGTAATTGTACATTTGTTCATTGTCCTGAGATGGTTGTAAGAAGCAAGCCTATGTATTGTATTATGTACCTCTCCAACCCACATCAGGCTTTTTACAGTGACAGAGGTACCGATTTGGGGATGAAGCCCTCTGAGAACCCTTTTCCCTCTGCTATCCAGCAGACTGATGGGCACTGCTTGTTCCAAGGCAGTTTCTGTCCAGCACTGTTAGTGATTTTGCATCCAGCCCAGTCACACTGCTGTGGGCTGCTGCTTCTGCGGGATGGAATCGCTCAGGTTTGCCCGTTTGGTGCCTGGCTGCCTGGCCCAGCTGCTGCCCTGCATTCTTGGCCAAGTGGTACTGAGTGAACTGGAGAAGAAAAACCTGCTCCGGTGATCTGATTTTGCAGAGAGGGTAGATCTCCCAGCCCTCCTTTGGACTATGAATATCGTGTGTTAATTTTATCCTCAGGAGGCCTTTCAGGAGGGAAGCCACTGTTTACCCCATGCGATGGCTGGATAGGCCTTTGGCTTGTTACTATTTATGGTCTGGATAGCAGCAAATCTACCAGGAAAGTTGAGGCCAGGCTCCAGGCCCTTTGTCTGTTCGGCTGTGCCACTTCTTCTAGTGTCTGGGCATCAAAGAAAGCTCTCAAAAGTTTAACCCTCTTGCAAGTTCAGCTTACAGCACAGTCACCAGCCATGGGTGGTATCAGGCAGCCCTCTGAAACTCCCTGCCCTGCTTCTTTGGTGGGTGTAGCAGAGGCTGAGCCAAGACTGAGGGCGTTACCAAAGAAAGCAAAGACTTATTTTTGGCATTGAAATGGTTTCCTATTCCAGGCGAGTCTGGGGAGCAGCTTGGTTGTGTACCCAAGGATTTAAACAGTGCATTAAGCAGAGGGGTTACACTCCGGGTGGATTTCAATCAAAAACTATAATTACATCAAATAGCAAACGGAAATGGAAAAAGGGGATTACTGACTCGACCCTGAGTGCTGTTGGCTGCTGAACCTGCTCCATTATTTACACCCCCTCTATTGCCTGAGGTGGGGCGTGTATGTGTGTAGGCAGTAAGGCCCCTCCTCCTTTTTACATTTCCTTCATGCATCTGATGAAGTCAGAGTCCCTGTGCTGGTATCAGTGCTTGGAGGAAGATTGGAATTTGCATGATTTAGATTTGGGACTTTGCAGGGCAGGTTTGATCTCCCTGGGCAACTCTTCCTGGCTCCAGGCAGGAAGAACTGCTCTGCTCAGGCAGTCGTGGGAACCCCCAGGCCTACAACCTTTCTCTCTTTTTCTGTTTTGCTATCAGACCAGTGTTTTGGACTCATACCTGCTCATCCTTAAGAAAACTGGAAAGCTCCAGACTGCAAACAGGAAGTTCTTTCTAACCTAGAGAGCTGTGTTTAAAACTGCCTTTGAGGTAGTAGAATCATTCTGTGCCTGCGTTCAGACTCCCAGAGACTCTGTCTTGTTTGGTATGGCCAAGCCAGTGCTACCTAGCTGGGGAATTTTCCATACACCTGCACTCACAGTTCAGGCTCCCAGGTTTGCTCTCTGGTTCGAGCTGCTTCCTGCAGTGCTTCAAAATACTTTGTGAAGTCCAGTTTGTCATCTCTGCTTCTGGCACCACTGCACCTGTCACCTGCCTTCTGGTCTTTGTCTGCCTTGTTTAATTTGTCCTGTTCTCCCAGTTCCTCCTCGTGTCTCCCTTCCTTCTTGTCATCGACAAGAAGGTTGTGTCTCTACCTGTCTGTTGGACACCTGAGTGTGGAAGGATGTGTGGTGAGTGTGCTAAGATGGCTGGAACTGTGTACCAGACAGGAAGGATAAGGAATGCAATCCCCCACTGCCTTCCCAGGTCTTCTTTCTCAGGTGGTGTTCCAGATGTCTAATCCCAGGTTTCATAGCCCAGCTCCTGTTTGATGGGATATCTTCTTCTCTGCTCATTTTAAATGAGTGAGATTTTGTGCTAAAATGAAGTCTTCATTTACACTAGAGAAGAGCCTTGCTTGGTGCTGTGCTGCCACAGCATCTGCGACACCTTTGCCAGATGTGTTGCCCCTTTTTCATCTGTGGCACGTTCAGAGCTGGAGGATGTAATGTGGTATGTAGAAGAGAAACCCCAGTACATTCATGGTTGGTTTACACATGGTTTGGGAAGTACTGGAAAAGGACAGTACTCTGTCCCTGCTCTGGATAGTGGAAAATCCACACAAAGTGAGACTTTGCCAGTGCTGGCTGCACTTCTGTGGCACTGACCTCACCTTATCATGAACACCTGGGGAGGAAAGGTGCTTTGTAAATATAAGAAAATATTCTCTTCTTATAGACAGATGTTTGATTTTGTAATACAATACAGTGACCTGAAAAAAAACCCCAACCCCTATCCAAATGTAGATTTCACTGAAAATAATGTAGATACAGTAAGGAAACTCTGTTCAAAACTGAAATCCCTTGTGGCAGGTAAGGGAAAGAGTAATGTTACTGATTAGACCAAACTCTTCTTTGTTATACAAACAGGGAAAAAAATTCTTCAAGACAAAAGTATAATCTAAGACACTTTTCCAATTCATTTTTTTTTCTCCAGCATTTTGCTGGCTTTTAATTTATTTTGCATTTTTTCTGCAGTATTTATAGTGCTGATATAGTGGTCTGGGGGGATAGTTCAAGATAGGTTAAGATAGTTCCTTAAACAAACTGATTATCTCACTGTTCAAAAGAGTTACAGTGGGAAAAATACATGATGAGAGGTAAATTCTTATGTGAAATATTCTAAAATTCATCCTGATTTTAGATTTGTTTTGTTATACACTCTAGAAGATAGAAAAATCCTATCAGGAAGAATGCTGTAAGAGACACAGGAAAGCTGGACTTGTCCTACTTTGTGCAAGCTTGAATTTACTCCTCAGTGTGCAAAGTCCTGTTTCGGCAGCTGTGAATGAGCTGGAGCCAGTGGAACTCCCTAGTTCAGGGCCTTAATGGCTTTTATGATCCAACTGTGGCACTGCTGCTGCTTCCTTTTTGCCTTTCCTAACTATATTTTGGAAATGGCAGCCCATTTCTGTACCCTTGTCCTTGTGTAAACCCCGGTTACCTTTCATCAGATTATATGATCTGAGCAGACGCTAAATAGAAGGGTTTTTTTTTTTTTTAAGGGGTATCATTTGCAGGTGTGGAAATATATTAGAGAGGGTGAGGTTGAAAGAGAGGAGCAGCACGTCGAGATTCAGGCACCCATCGTGGAGAGGGGTTTAACACTTGGAGCTCTGGCTGAAGCCTTCCCAAGCTGCAGGTACTGCGACATTTGGGAGACTGGGGTCTGTGCGCTTTACAGGGCGCTTGTGTGCGAACACTTCAAGCTGCTGTGAGGTGCTCTGTTTGTTTCTCCTGAGCTCTGCTGTTGCAGCCCCAGCGGTGCTGCTGGTTCCGGGGGCTGCCTGAGGCCAGGGGAGGTGTTGTACCCCCGGAGCCGAGCTCCTGGCAGCGGGCGCCTCACCTCGGGCAGGCGATCTTCGTGCCTTACCAGTTTTATCAGCAGCCCATCCTTTTCACAGAGAAGGAAGAGAGGAGAGAAATTCCATCTGGCTCTGCTGATTCAGTGGAGTAAAGAGGTGGAATTCATTAGGAAAAAATTGTTTACGGCACAGCTTTAGCCAGAGGATCTTCCATTTTAATGTCCTGCCTTTTTATGATAGATTGTGTGAAAGACAAAGCAAGCACTAGGGGCTGTTGGTGTTTTTGTTTTTATGTTTTCATTAAAGTTTAATTGTGTGACTTGTGTGATGTAACTTCTGGAAATGCCTGTTGCAGTTGGTGGCAAAATGATTTTTGATTTGTTGTGTTTGAATCAGGTGCAGGAGTGTTAAACCTCTAAGAGGTATTCAGACATGCATGTGGAGAGAAAATATATTTATCTATAGGATAGCTTTTGATTAATGAAAGAAAGGAACTGAAACTGCTGTGAGAGAAGAATCTTCTTTATTTGAAAGCTCTTCTGCTCCATCACTTGAACAGAGAGTAAGGGTCTTTAAAATTAGTATAACTATAATTTATATCCACCATAAGGATGCTCTTTGCCTCCTGATCAGTAATGGAGCCTTAAATATAAATGGATCCTTATCTTGCAAACACTCAAATATTTTCTTTACTCATATGAGGTGTCAAAGGAAAGATTTCTATGAGGAAAATGGGGCATTTGCATAAGTACCCACAGCATCAAACAACAGAGAATTTGTATTGCATAAACAACAACAACCACATTAAAATCATACTGCTTTAATAGTTTAGAAAAAATATAACAAAAACATTGAAACTGTAATAGATGTTGCTCTCTGTATCGGTATCGATTTCATAATTTGTGTTGCCTTAATCTTGGGTGGGTGAAGATTAAGAATCTCCACGTATAGTTATGTGTGTGCAATAAGTGAGAACATCATAAGCAGCTTTCCTTTGCCCAGAGATGATTTAGGGCAGAGTGTTTTCTCTATAAAATCTGGGGTTTAGAAAAACAAAAGAGGATCTTTATGAATAAAAATCTTGAAAGGGAAATATTCAATAAACAATGAACGGGAGGAGAAAGCACTTACTTTTAAACAAGTTTTCCTAACTTCATGTTACAGACATAAGAGCAAAGTGACCTCCACATGCACATGTGAAACATTTTTTTCACACTGTCCAACACATCAGTTCCCAAAGGAAATTTGGAGCATAGGTGGTGAAAAGGAGGAGAAGGTAGAAGTTTTGTTTGTGTTCTGTAATCTAGAGCCTTTTATCTATAAAACATTTATACCTGTTTAATTTGAGGTTTGGTAGTTAAACTGATAGTTTGCACTGAAACAGCTTTTTTGGCTCAGTTCAAATTAATTGGTGACAACCTTACTTTTACTTGGATTCTGTAGAAAATAGGTAGCTCTGTATTAAACCATTACAAGTTTGTATGAGGTGTCTTCCTATATGCCTTTTTAGAAATCTGTGGTTTTGAAATACTGTTAATGAAGGATGGAAAAAAAGAATAGAAGGAAATTCAATCTGTAGAGCATTTGTGAATGAAGGTTAACATGCTCATAAAATGATGATAAAAAAATTAGCAATGGTCACCTTCAGCTTTGGTTTGTTTGAAACAGAGCTGAGCTTCATCAAAGTAAAAAGCAGTTCACTCAGATTTGGAGAAAGGAGTCTCACCTAAAACTTTCCCAGCAAATGGTAGGGCTAAACTGCTTTTGCCTAGAAAGAAGTAGGGCTTTCTTGCTTCCCATTGGGTTTCTGCTCAATGGTGAGAACTCATTTTCCCAGAAACTGTACTCAGAACTTAGGGCTGCTTCCTGATCCAGGTAAGTACTGGTTACTAAAAAGACACACACTTTTTTTCCTCCAGTTGTCATCCCTGAAAAATTTCCCCTATATTAATTTCTTCTTAGTTGCTCTATTTTTTTTAACTGATTTTTTTTTTTCAGATTTAGTAACTGTACATACTTTGTACATTTATTTTGTCTGTAAGTAGAAGCAGTTTGTTCTGGTCTGTAAATGACTGTCCAGCCCATAAAGCAGAGCAGGCAGGTCCAGAGCTGGACTCCTTCACAGGGCATCTGAACTCATGGTCTGTGTGTTGGGCTGGTACACTCAAACTGTCCTGCTATTTCAGGAGGCAGAAAACAGTTTCTTTTCTTGCTGGTCATTCTTTCCATGAGTCTTTCTCTGAACCAAATAGTAACCAAAGCTGGTCTTGGATTGATCCCCTGCTAAGCAGCTTCCCTGTTGTGGGGTGGCATCTTTAACAAAAAATTATAAATTAACCCCCCTCACAAAACACTAGTCATTAAGTGGAAATAGCACTTTCACCTTAGACTGAGAAGTTTATTTAGCAAAGAAGGGGATAACCCAGTGGTTAGAGCACAGACAGAAATTTTGTAGCTTTGACTAAATTGCTGTTTGAGTTTGGTCTGGTTACTTTAACTCCTTGTTTTCCCACCTTCACTGTGGAGCAGAGAATTCCTAGTGGCATGCCATGCAGTAAAGCTGGAATTTTGACTGGGCAACAAATACATCTGCATATATGGGGATTTTATGTCAGAAATCTGAGGATGTCTCCGAGTTCCCATGCACTTGCTCATTTTTTTCAGTGAAACAGCTCTGGCTTTTAGAACTAGCAGAAGCAATTAGATCAGTCCAGGGACCAATAGGTAGAAACATGTAATTTTAAGAAATGGATTTGTTTGTGGGGATCTCTGGGGCTTTGTATTAGGCTGGAATATCACTGCTGCAAGCGATGTCTGTAGGCACTGGGTTTGCTCTGTGCTCTGAGGACACCAGGGCTGGCTCAGCCCTGGGCTCCTCGTGCCGTCGGTGTGACAGCAGAAAGCTCTGCTGCACATCACTGGAGCACAGGCATATGGGTGAAATGGACCTATAATGCATAATTGTAACAAGTAACTAGAATACTGCCTATGCACTTCCAAAATTGGCTGGGTTAATAAAACGGGCTGATTGCTCCCTGAGGATATCAAGGGACTGGATGATATTAGTAAGGGTCACCAGTTCAAATCTGGGGCAAGTTAGCAGTGACTGCGAGAGCCATGTTACAGCCCTGCGTGCTTTTCCGTGAGTTCCTTCAGGCAGGTATCTCTATCACTGCTGTGCTGGCAGCTGGATTGAAAAGGAGGATTGCTCTGTGTGGTGCTGACACAGGTCTTCAGAGATGGCAGGCAGTGCTTTCCCAGTTCTGCTTGGCCTTTCCAGTGTAAGTTTAAAGCATGAAGCTGCTTATCCATGTTCTCTGGATTCACAGTCCTTAAGTACCACGTCTTGCAAGTATGTCACCTCATTTATGTAGTGCAAACAGCAATTAATTTGATTATTGTGTTCCATTTTTCAAAAAAGGATGGTTGATGCCCAAGTTTCCATGAGAAATTAAAGGTGGGAATATTCAGCAGTTGCTCTTTCTACCGCTGGTTGTGGAGATTCAGTCTGTCCATCCAGGACAGAGGGCATTTCTATCTTGGGAGGTAAATTACCATCACGGTGGTGCTACATCATTTTTTAAGTAATGTCTTGAGCAATAACATTGTACAAGATTCCCACCTGCACGTCTGGGTGAGCAGAGGTTTCCTGGAACTGCAGCTTATGCCTGCAGGTTGATGTTGTGCAGGGGTCCAGTGAGGGTGTCAGTACGCTCGTGTGTGTAGGAAATTGGTGGTTTCTGGCTAGGCTCTCTGCAATATCCTGCCCCTTCAAGACACATGGGAAGCTAAACAACATGACATGCTGAGAAGGAGGGCAGCTTCTGGTCAGGCACTTGTATTTTTGCTGCCTTAGCTGCTGTTATAAATTCCTCACTCTGGCCTTTCACTTCTGATATTTTTTCCCTTGGCCAAATCAAAGACGGTTTTGTTACCTCCGGCTCCCTGCAGATGCGGCAGCTTCAGGCAGTGAAATATGCTCCAGCCTTTAAAGGGAGGACAGGGAACCTGCTGCTGGGAATCTGAGATGGAGAAGGGTTCCGGGAACACGACCAAGGCTTTTGCCTTCGTTCAGCCCTGGCTGCGTCCATGTGCATGTGCAAAACCAACAAGCCTGCCAGTTGTGTGCCGGGAGGATAGATCAAGGTGCTCTGGAGAGCTGTAGGATTTACAGTGTGGACTGAAAAACACACAGCATCGTGTGTAGGTGGCACTGAGACATGATTGCCTCTCCTTGCCACTCCCCGCTTGGGCAAACAAGGTCAGCATGGCTCCTAAATTAATGCATTCTGTAATGAAATGGATAGATTTGGGATTAGTTGTAGTATTTGTGCCCAAAAGGAAAAAAAGAGAAGTAGCTGGGTTTGTTTGCACTTCCCCTGGAACTAGATATGGAGGAGTACAGTCCTAGTGACTGAACATGGATTTTTATGGTAGATATGAGAATGTTTTAGATTCCTGTAGTGTTTCTCTTCTTGTTTTTCCTATGGTGCTCAACAAAGTTGGGATTTCAGATTCTTGTTTTCAAACCATTCAAAAGCTTGAATGTACTTGTAGGACTGAGACCCAGATGACAGTGCACAGGAGGGAGAAGAGATGAGTGTTTTGCTGGAGTGATGCTATGGAGTATGCACCTGTTCTTGCTAATGATCAGTGTCTGGAATTGGACAGTACTGAGCTTGCCATGATCCCTCATTTGCAACTGTGTGGCTGCTCATGGAACAGGTGCTTCTTTGGTCTTTACTGTCAATGAAGGGCTGCAGTGCAGCACAGCAGGCTCTTGACTCAGGCAGTTCCTGGGGGAGTCCCTCCTCTTTCCCCATTAGTGACTGCCCTCATGTCTGGGAGAAGAGGAGCATAAAGTCCCCTTTTGCCTGAGAGACAGTGCCAGGGATTATGGAATTACTGTGAAGGGTTTAAGTAATTCTGTATATCTGGCTACACAAGCATCACATCCCTGTGGACCTGGTAGAGGGTCATAGGACTTATTGAGAGCTGGGAATATGAGGGATGGTCTGGAGGCTCCCTAGGGCCACAGGGTCAGGGCCCTTTGCAATCTGTAGGAAATTCCCTTACCCCCTCATGTACATCTTCAACTGCGGATCCAGCAGCTGCTGTGTGAAGTTGGAGGAAAGGGTGGAAGTTTATCCTGGAGGGCCTGCCCCTGTCAGCAGCCTTGGGTGCATGGAGGGGGGAATCTGGCCAGGGAGCAGGTGAATGCACACAGAAATGATGCTGGAAGCCAAGGCTAGTCCTGCTGATGTGGCCCTTTCTCCTGCAGCGGATCATAAAATATGGCTCAAATTTTCATTACGGCCTCTATTGATTATCTTTTGGGACAGATGAATTATAGGGAACATTAAATTAAAAAAAAAAAAAAAAAAAGGGAAATATTTGAATGAGTTTGGGAGGTCGATGCCAGAAGGGCTGACGCACCAAGCCTTACCGACATTTTCCTGCTTTGTGGATCTGCTGGGCCCTTCCCCTTGGGGGAGCCTGCTCAGGGAGCTCCCCCTGTTCCTTTCAAGTGCCCTTGGAGAGCAGCAGGCTCTGCAGTGGCCGTGGGCTCGGCCAAGGGACAGCTCAGAGGTGCAGACAATGGCTGGAAGACTTGGGTACTCTTCCAGAGTGCTGCCCCAGGCCCCAAGTTCTGCCTTCTCTGGGAGGTCACCCCAAGGACCTTCCACTTAGACAGTAATCACAAGTGTCTGTCTGGCACCTACTTTGGGATTCTTGAACAAAAGGGGAGCATGAGGGGCTGGAAAATGGCCAGGGAATGGATGGGAAAAAGCCAGGTCATTGCATTTGGTGACACATTTGGATCTGGTGTAAATATATGTGTGGAGGCCATCAGTGAATCATAAAAGTAGTGATGGGCTTTGCAAGGTTTCCCTCCTTCCCTGCACCAAAGGAAAGGTCATTGCCCTCTTCTCTCCTGTGCTGAGGGGTCAGTACTTCTCTCTGCAGGGCTCATGGAGCACGGGAACTAATTCTTGTTGGGGTTTGTGTCAGGGACCTTTGGCTTCATGTAAGAGAAGTGTCAGGATTGAATCATCCCACTGTTAGTGTGGCACACTGAAGTCAAACCAGCCAAAGAAACTTCTGGCTTCTCACCTGGCTCTGGCCAGTTCTGATTTTGAGGATGATCCTTGAATTTTGTTCCAGGGGACTTTCTGTGCCCATTCAGTTTTTCCAGGTTGTACCATATGTCACACAATGCTCTGTCCAGGAGTTGGCTTGGTAAGGTTTTGTCCTCTGCTCACTTCCCTGCCTGTGTTCCACAAGAGTGTTTGAAATCCTATAACCTGAAATGCCATCAGCACACTTTCAGCAGCTGGCAGTGGGGAATAATGGATGTTATCCCTTTGAAAAGAACCACAGTTAAGAGCACTCTTCTGTTTCCCAGTGGTAGCAGGAGAGTTCTGGAGCAGACACACAGGAGTTGGGCGGCTGTAAAATCCCTTCTCTGTGCTTTGTTCCTGGATTGTTTTCTGTCAGTCAGGCCAGCAGCCAGTGCTCCTGAGGAATTCTCTGTTTTCTTTTCTAAGACTGAGAAGAATGCAGCCAGGGTCCCTCTCCAGCCACCCACAAGACAAACATCCCCCTCCCAAATGCTCATCTCTGTCTGGACACGGGGTCCTGTGTGGCACAGTCCTCATACTCCACTGCTGCAGGGAAATGTGGGGGGACACCCCTTGTCTCCTCACCATCCCCTGCCTGCCACCACCACCGGCTGCTTCTCCTGCAGGTCAGATCTGGCACCTAAAGCACGATCTCTGCTTTTGGCACATTTTCTTGTGCTGCAAGGGTGCTGTTTTTTCACCCATGCCCGCAGATTCCCAGTTATCTGGTCACACAGCCATTTGGGTGAGTTCTGCCAATGCACTCTCTGCCAGAGCCCCTGCCCACCTGGAGGAGCACAGGTACTCCAGGTGTGCTTGGAACACCTTGTGTGCTCGTTGGTGTGTCTGTGTGACCCGTGAGATAAACTGAGCTGTACTAAGGTGTGAGCATTCCCCCTTGCTTGTGGGAGATCGTGGTGCTGGTGAGCAGCACCACCGTTCTGAGTGCTGAATGCACAGTTGCGTGTGTGCGTTTCACTTCCTTGCAGATCCTTGCTGATTTCACAAGACATCCACCAAGCTTTGGCTTCACCTGGGCAAAATGCAAAAGGTGGTGGTTTCCATGGCTCCAGAGCCTCACTCGGGCGGCACACCCTTTCTGTGTAAGCTGGCTCCCTGGAGTCGATTGTTTTTTGGCAAACAGCTTCATAAACTCCTCCAACAATTAAACTGGAAAGAAAAAAAATAACCAAACCAAACACAACAAAACCCATGCATTACGGCATGAGACTGCAGACAGGTTGAAGCAATTCCCCCACCAGCTCTACCCCACTGTCTCTGTCCCCTCGAGCCCCCGGAGCCAGGCAGGGGAGCAGCCCCAGCTGCACTTGTTGGACTTCGTTTGGGAGGTGCCTGGGCTGCCCCAACTCACCAAGCTGCAGTGAGCTAACAAACATGAAGGAAAAGGTCATGTTATTCACTTTTATTTTTTTCAAAGCTGCAAACATCTCTCTCTCTGGGAGGGGAGGCTGCACAGATGCCAGCTCAGATTAATTTAAATATTTACCAATCCCTTTTTTTTTTTTTTTTTTTTTTAATTGTGTGTTTGTGTTCTGTTTGTGTCCCATAAAATACCTGGTGTTTTGGGCGTACCCCGTTTGCAGGGTGCATGAGATCACACTGAAAAAATGCAGTGAAAAACATTTTCATGCCACGACACATCAAATAGGATTTTGAATTAAGATTAAGATTTTTTCCCTCTCTTTTTATCTCTGAAGTTTGGGTGAAAGGGTCTTCTTTTTCTGTTTCTTTTTAAAATTCTTTCACTTAACTGGGAAGAAAAAAATGTCACGGAAATCCTTTAAAAGTTACTTTTGCTTTATCTCACCATGTCAAACATCAAAGGCAGCTGTTGGTGCTGGTCAGAGCCCCCATTGGTGTGTGTTTCTGTGCTGTTTGCTGGATGGTGGTGTGTTCCAGCAGGTAGGCCGTGAGCAGGGAAGGAATCCAGAGTCTGGAAGCCAGAGCCAGCTCTGAGCTCCTGAGTGTGCGACAGCGGCTCCGCTCCTTTCCCTGCCCGTCGCTCCTGTCGGTCAGACTTGCTTTGGGTGCTGTCTTTGCTGTTTGTGCAAGCCTGGCACAGGAGCCTCGCCTTGTTCAGAGTGCTGGGCTTCTGCTGTAATGCTCCCAGGTGAGTTTCCCACTGAGCTTTTCAGGGCACTGACCCTTTGGTGGGGGTCCCAGCACCCCTGGCACAGATGCTCGTGGGTTTGTGCGCCCCCAAGGGCTGAGCATGGCCCAGGACTCAGTCTGGGCACCTTGTCCTCTTTGGTATGGGATTTTCTATATGCTTTTTGGCCATGGAGACTGAATGCTCCCCTGGGAGGGAAGTTTCCTTTGTGGATTCAAGTAATGAAAGTGATACTGGCGTTCACCCACCTCCTCTTAATTGCTTTCCATGCCCATTGGGTCATAATCTGATCCCATCTACATCTGGGAAAGTACAGAGCTGTTCTGTGGAAAAATGGAGCATCTCCAAACAGAATAGGACTGCTGGGATGAGGATCCAGCCACCTCCTCTCTAGTGAGCCAGGCTGGGCTTGGCCCAAAGCAGGAGCTTTCTGTAGGGGCTCTTGGTTTTACTGCACCTGTAAAGGATCCCAGCTCAAGCCTGCCCACTATGAACAACAGGTCTAGAACCTCTGGCTCATGAGAGACTTGGGGCCAGGGGGCAGAGGCAGTGACACCCCTGCAAGCTCATGGACCACCGGGAAGTTGGCCCACAAGCCAGGTATCAGTGCTGGGACACTGGGCACAGCTGCTTTGTTAGAAGCCTCAAGGCTGTCACTGGGGCAGGGGAGGATATTTGTGTGTGTATTTCTGTGCAAGGGGGGATTGGCACTGCTGGAATGGGAATCTTGTATTCCTGCTCTGCTGTGCAGAAGGGAAAAAAGAAGGGGAAGAATCAGAGTGGATGTGTAGGGAGGGCAATGGTTGGCTTGCCTGAGCCATTAGCCAGAATTTGAAAATGGACCTGTTACTTTTGAGGAATGTAGGGCAGTGGAGGAGAGATGTTGTGTGAATGTCAGCTCTTGCCTCAGTGTTCTAGGAAAATGTCAGAGCACAGGATGGCAAGGAGCAGTACTTACCCCACAGCTTCAACTCCACCACTCCACTCTTTGATCACTTATTACTTTGCTATTCCTTCTGCTTCTTGCTGTAATTGTTACAAAATCTCTGTGCTTTGGGAGGGGTCCAGGACTCCAGGGCCCAATTGCATCTGCCCTGATTCAGAAAGTGGGTCATGCTGCTTGGTCTGGGAAGAAGATACTCATCTTGCTTAGCATGATATTTATTAGGAGATAGAGAAGGGAATGCAACCACGCTGTTGCCTAGAAAATTGCTCTGGGGGGATAGCAAAGGACTTGTGAGGGCAGAGCATGTAAAGTTCTTGTGCATCCAGTGCCTGCTGAAGCCTTGGCGTGTTCCCTGTGCTGATATTGCCTGATTCCCTCACGATGGGATGTGGTGAGGATGGCAGGACAACGGTGGAACTGGGGGTGAGGGAAGGGATTTGTAGCAGCTCATTCAGCAGCTGCCAGGCTCTTTACATTTCTTGGAGTAGAGACTGGTGAGAGTAGAGAGAGGGGAAGGCAGTATTCAGTTTCCTCATAAGGACAAGCTGTTTCACAGTCAACCTAAACTGGTTGGGGTTTGCTGCTAGATGAGCGACCAGCACCCTCTCCAAATACTTGGCAAGGTATGACATCCCTGTAAAGGCAAAATCTCTCCTGCAGAAAGCAAGCAGAAAGCCCTGATCAAAAGCCCAGAGTAATTTACTCTGTGCTGTATCTATCTTTAATTAAGCAACAGAGAGAGGGAAACTGAGTACACAAAGCAAATTATGATGGGTCCAGCATTGTTGCAGCAGGGTCTCACAGCAGGGCCTGCCTGACTTGGGGCAGGGAGGGTGGAGGGGTAGAGGGGAGGTAGGAAAGCACAGCTGATCCTGCCAGGCTGGCTGGGCCTGTGCTTCTGCTTGCTGTGAAATCACCCTCAGGATTATCCAAAGGAAGAATTGGCAACTCGAGTAACTTGGAGGGCCGGATCCTCAACTCATTTAAATTGGCATGACTTCACTAAAGCCACCGAAACTGTACTGATTTTATACCAGGTGAGCATCTGGTGCAGAATCTGCTGAAAGAATAAGACAAAGAGGGCACAAAGCAGAGGTTAGGTAGAGCCCACTCACAAGCCTGGGGACTCTTGGGCTGTAGTGAGCGAAGGGTGGGTCAGCACATCATTTCCAAATGTCTTGGACAGCTTGGAAGGGCTCTGAATTGTTGTGGCCATGGCAAATGCCACAAAAAGCCTGCTCCCTCGGGAGGGAGGTGGACACGCCTCTTTGCCTGCACTTTGGAGCATGTGTTGTCAGGAACTGGTGAGAGTGTCGCCCTGCCAGTGTTTCCTGCTCACTGACACCTGTTGGCCTGGCCTGTCATGGACCCTAGGCGCGTTCTCATGGCTGCTCTAAGCCTGGCACATCTTTTCCTGTACATTCCAAGCCACCTGTATCCCTTGCAGCATGCAGTGCCCCTGACAAAGGCTGACCAGCAGCTGTGGCTTCAGCCTCTCACCACTGCCACCACAAGTTCTAATTTTGCCAAGCCTGTGAGATGATGGGAGGAAAGTTCTTGCTTCAGCAAAGCGCAGGAACCAGTGTCCATGTCCCAGATCATGCTCCACTGGGCAGTGTTAAGCACATGTGTGCAGAAATTGTTGGTTCCTGGTGTGGTAGGGTAATTGTTTTCCCAGCTGTGCACCTTGTTCTTAGGTGGGGGTGTTATGGGATGTACACAAGAAGGTATGCTGTCACATGTTTTTAGAGGTTGTTTGCTGAAACGCCGGGCTCTTGGGACCTGTTGGGATGCACAGAATTCCCTCCACGCACTCACATCCGGGGTGGATCTGGAAAGAGTTTTAGCAACTCCCACTGAAGCGGCTCAGGGCCGGAAGTGAAGAAGGGATAAAATATCCAGCTGAAACTCCTGTAGGATGTAATTACCTGAGCTGGAAGCTGGCCAGGACAGCAGGCATTGTGCCTCATCTGCTGGTGGTATCAGAAGCACCCAGCATTGCAGTGAAGGTGGTCAGGACCAAGGAGTGATGCTCGTGTGAGGATAGAACTGCTCCCGGGAGGCTGCTTCTGTGGGCATTCAGCATAACAGCTTTGGAGTCACTTGGTGTTTGTTTCCATGGCTGTTCTGTGCAGGCACCATGGTGCCTGTAAAATGCTCTTGGGAAGCTACAGCCCATGGATGGATAGCCTTATCCTGACGCCCATTTAAATGCTCCTGCTTTTTGGTTGAAAAGAGGAAAGAGCCTTGAACAAAAAAATCAAAAAACAAAACCAAAAAACCCACCCCAACAACAAAACAAGCAAACAAAACAAAACAAACAAAAAATTAAAAACAAACAAAAAAAAATTGCCACCACAAAAAAAACCCCAAAAAGCCTAAAAAAACCACACACAAAAAAAAAGGAAATTGACTTCCCAAAAATTACACTAAGCTAACATTGGAGGCCTGGCACAAATCCATCACAGCCAGGAAACTCAGAATTAACCAGTGCACTCCCATGGCTGCTTGGAAGGACTGTATTCCAGCAGGACAGGCCGAAGCTTTCAGACTTGGGGACTTGGGGAGGAAAGTCCTTAATGTGTCCCTGAAGGTGTTTTTGTGCACCTCCATGCATGCCAAAGACTGTCCAGCCCCCTCCTCCTCCAACCCAGCATTAGATGCAGGGGCAGCTTTATTCTTTATCTTTTGGGGAGAGGGTTAACAGCAGGCTGCTGGTGCTCAGAAGCGACACCAGTACCTGACGAGGGCTCCTTCCCCAGGACTTTTCTCCCGTGGGCTCTGTGTCGGTGGAGCAGGGATAGAGCGGCACATCAGGGACCCGCAGGCTGCTGCTGAGGCCGCTGGAGAATTTACACCCTAGCCCAGGTTGCAAGTGAGGACAAAGTTGACTCTGCTTGCATGACGCAGCATCCCATAAATCAGGGTGACTGACAGCCTCAGCTCAGCTGAGGTGGAAGGGAAGGGAGGAGAACGGGGTCAGGGCAGGGGGCAGCTCTGGGGCTGTGTGAGCAGCTGGCCCCAAGCAGGTCGCAGGAAGAGCCTCCCAGCAGAAATTGCAGCTGGGGTGGCGAGGCAGAGGCAGCCTGAGCTGGCAGAGTGAGATGGAAGGAGACTGGCAAAATACCTGCTGCCTGCTGCTCACCTTGGGCTGATGCTATCGGTGCTGAATGTTTGCAATAGCTCTTTTCACTCGTCAGTTTTGGAAAAGCATCGAACGGGCTCCTGTACCTACAGCTGTGGGGGCTGGAAACGAGAATGTGTCAAAGGGCCAGCCAAGCCTCTGCTGTCCCCAGCTGTCCTGGGTTGCCACCCTGCCTTTGCCATGAGTTTTCACAGCTTTGGGGTACTGCAGACAGCAGACCTCATGACAGAGCATTGATAGTATCTCATTTCAGAGGCTGGGGGAGGTCGGGATGTGTTAAGGCTGAAAATATTTACAGGTTTTGAAGTTGAAACACAAACAGGAAAAGCCCTTTAAAAAGTGAGTGTAGTGGATATTCAAAACAGGAATTGCCATGGAAACGCCACAATATTTGCTTAAATTGACACAAAGGTTGCTGGTTGCAGGGTTCTGACTTCTTTGGCTCCATTTTCTTTGGCCAGACACCTATCACAAGTTGATCTCAACAGCCCTCTTTTGTTTTGCTTCTTTTATTATTGTCTGATGGAAATTTAAAAAAAAACACCAACAACAGAACCCTCCAGTCTACAAATCCCACCCCACAGAAGAGCCTGAAGCTTCTGAGCTTCTGACAAAGGTTGGAGCTAGGACATTTTATAATTTTGGAAGTAAGGTAAAAGTTCTTTTATTTTAATCTGTGCATTTGTTCATTTCCTTCAATGCAGGAGTAGAAGGGAATTGTCTTAACTGTCTAGGGAGAACAAGGAGAAGGGTGAAACCTGTTGCAAAGGTAGCAGTAAAACAGCCAAGGAGCACAGGACTTTTGCAGTCCAGCTCTTAAACCAAAATTTGAGAGATTTAGCTGCAGTTCCCAGTTCTGCCTCAGATTTACCAAGTGAGCTTTGACAAGTCCCTTAATTACTGTGGGCCTCACTAAACTGCAAATAATAATTCTCCTTTGTCTCATCTGGTTGTATGTGTAACATTTTTGGGCAGGAGATTTGATGTGGGGGTGGACAAGGAGTTCTGTGCTTCTGGATCCCCCCCAAAGGAGGGATGGCAGCGCAGGCTCACGTGGGCAGGAACGCTTCACTGGCTACAGGTGGAAGTGCTTTGCTATAAGTGGCTTAGTGCTATAGGCTGCTTCTGCCACTGACTGACCTGGTTTTTTTCCCTGGGGAAAGTTGGCGTGTGTGTCCCACCGAATAGTCCGGGTGGTTTGTACCTTGGCTTTTGAGTTGCCAGTACCACGCGTGGCAGACGAGGAGATGGAGATGCAGTGTGCTCAGGAGGGCATGGAGTGCCTTGCCTTGCTGGCCTGTTGTGTGTGACCAAGGGCTCAGGTCTGTGGGTGGCTGCAGCATTTGAGGCTGGCGTCACTGCTTGTGCTCGTGATTCACCTGAGCTTTGGTACTGCTCAGTAGGGAATATTCATTTCCTTTTGAAACTCTCCTCAGGGAAAAGAGACTTCACCAAGTGAAGGGAGGCCATCTAATTCACACTGTCTTCACCTGAGACCACCTCCAAAACAAAGAACCTGACTTCTGTCCTGGCTTTGTACACTGGAATGGACCTTGAAGCCTGTGACTTCTCAATGCAAGGTACTAGCTTTTGTTCTGTGATCAAGTTGCTCTGAAGTAGGACTGGAGTGAGTGATTTTGGCTCTCCAGAGTTTTCATTCCAGTTCCTGGGAAATCTCTAGCCTATGGAGTTTGAAAGAGCAGTGGGAAGTCAGTGGCTTAGGTGGTAAATGCATGGTGGGATGTTGGTTTGGGCTGGCTTACAAGTAGGACTGGGTTTACCCCTGCCATCACTGCCCACCTCTGTACAGACACCCAGCTGGGTGCTGGTTTGAGCAGCTCTTTCTCTTCACCTCCCTCTTCCTAATGAGCTGCTGTGCAGTATTAGCAGTTGGCTCAGTAGTACGCACGGGAGTCCCCAGGGTAAATGTTGTGTGGGACAGTTTCTGATTGACTTGTTTCACAAAAGGAGTTTGAGGATGTCTGTGGTCACGGTGGGTAACTCAGAGCAGTTGTGAGGGGGTGGGACTCTGTTTCTAAAAGTTGTTTTACTTTCTTCTCTGCTTGGCTGCCATCACAGCTTCTCTGCAAAGAAAGGTATGACACAACAGTGGGATAATGTATTTCTTCTCAATGGGCTGGGGATTTGGGAGGTGCCTGGTGGCACTGCCATGCTGCTGCAGGTAGAAGGGGCTGAGGATCCTTGCTGTGTCTGGCCTTTTTGTGACAGCACGTGTGCTCTGTAGGGCACAGAGGTATTGTCAGGGGCTATCTCCATACTTTGCTGACATCATTAAATGCTGATGATGCCTGAATGAATGAAGATCAGCAACTGAAGTGCCTGAGGGGATTCTGTATCATCATCTTCCTCTATTTTTTGCCGCCACGTCATAACCGATACCTGGGCAAAGCAGTGTGTGCAGAGCTGCTGTGTGTGAGCTGAGACCTGAGCTGGAAGGGTCTGGGTGGAGGGACTGTATTGGTTTAGCAAGAGGGGAGATGAGAATAGTCACAGGACTCAGATGTTGGTCTGGGCCTCCAGCAATCCCTCTCCATTGCTGGCTGTGTGTGGCACAGAGGAATTTACTCATGTTCTAAGCACCCTAGCCCTACCTGAAAGAGCAACAGCCATGATACTCTTAGGCTCAGTAGGTCTTAGTTCAGAGCCTACAGACCTGAGTGCTTTCAGTAAGGCTGCCAGAAAAGAGTGTGCTTCAGGATGGGATAGGGGTGAGCTGTGCCTTCCCACACCTTCCTAGTTCTGAAACACCTCCAGGGTCTGGCATGCTTTATTTGGAAAGCCTGGTTTTGAACTGTTAATGTAGCAAACTCTGGCCTTTATCCCTGTGTGAGCTGCTCTGGTGCTTGTGTCCCCTTTTAGAGCAATGCCTTCCCAGGCCTCCAGAGGCAAGAGAGCTTCCCAAATAGGAGCTCTGCCTGAGGGAATAAGGTAAAGGAGCATGAAGAGCCTTGAGGTTTTACCAAATAAGACACAAATTCTCAGGTTTGACTGCAGCAGGTGAATTTTCCACCAAACACCCTTATGTGCCTCTCCAGAGAGGTCCAACATCCAGGGGGAAAAAACTGTGCTGAGGAAGCTGCCTCATAGGTTCTAGGTAATTTTTGTCATCACCAAGGAGCTTTTCCTGTGACCCCAGTCACAGGTTTCTGCTTGTGTAGCTCCTGATGTTGAAAACCCTGTGTTGTCCATCTGATCTGGACCTGGGATGAGCAGAACCTCTGAGACAAGAAAGTAAGAGGAGGAGACTGATACGTCAGGAATTCTTTAAATGCTGAAGTGATCCTTGTGGTTCAGGCTCTTGCAAATCAGTTATCCTTTTCCACATTTGTCTCCTCCCAGTACCTCCTGGGTGCATCGCTGAGTGTCCTTCAGGGGCTGCCTCCTGAGGGATAGTAGCTCATTAGTGACAGTAGAAATATTTCCCTGGACTCCAGCTGTTTTCTGAGGTCCCCGTAGTTCTGCAAACATGACTGCAGTGAAGGAGATGCATTTAGCCTTTCAGGCATGTGGCTTTGCGATCTCTCATGCTCTGGACTAGAAATCCCTGTGTTCCAGTCTTCTGCCCTAGAGCAAGTTGTATGGCTTCTACTTTCAAAACAAGCTCAATTTACTTTGGGCTACAGAGGCTGTTTGCACGTTCTCCAGAGCCCATCCCTAGGCTGTGATTGCTTTTTCACTGTTTATAAGCACAAGCTGACTGTTTAGTCCTAGAGCTATAAGGGTTGGAGGGAGTTTTCTTGTTCAGTTAATGAAGGTAGACTTTTATGCGGGGGCGGGGGGGGAAGCTAAAAAAAGTGTAGGAAAGGGATTAGAAATATCTGCTCTGTGTTTGAATTTGCAAAATATCCCCCCAGTTTAAATCCTAAAGTAAAGCTAAATTTGTGGGTTAGCTTGGACTGATAGAGTTATTTTTGCTAGGATCTTTGGGGTTACTGCATGGGCACAGCTGCGAAGGGGATGAGATGGGAACACTGCCTTCCACAGAAGTGCAGCTGGGCCAGCCCAACCAGCCCTGATGGCTCAGATCCTGAGCTGGGGAATATGAAACAGCCTTGCAAAATCATTGTGGAAATTTACCCACCTGTGTATGAAATCGACTTGCCTACCTTTGCCAGGAGGAGTTTAACTTGCCCATTAAAATACACATCTATTTATGTATTACATGTTCTGTGAGAGAAATTTTTCCCAGGCAGTTACAAAACTCCGTCTAGACTGTAAAGTGTGGCATCTGGTGGTAACATGCCATATACATATATCTGAATACAGTATCTCCTGTATCACCCTGCCTGGGAGTTAATAGCACATATCTGGATTACAGCGAGGCCTTTCCGTTTGCAGCGCCCTATCCTTGGATCAGCGCTTGGCCTTGGTTCCTGCCAGCACTGCTCTGAATGGGGCTCTGCCCTGCTTGCCTCCATCCGGGTACAGCCAGGCAGGCATTTCCATGCTGCTTGTCCTGACCTGTGGCCCCACAGCTCAGGTAGGCTGGAGGCAGCCGTTCCCAGGCGGAGCTCCTCAGGCAGGGCCGAGGAGAGGGGAGGGAAGATGTTAAAAGCCTGTCTGGGTAAGAACAGGGTTGTCACATCCATCTGCTCAGGCCCTGACGAGCAGCTGATCCATATTGTTAACATATTGCCTGCCATATGGGCTAGCTCAGCTCTTCAGGAACGCTTGGGAGACCTGACCTCTAGTGTGACAAGATGTGAGCATGAAGGACGGGTTGACAACAGCCCTTGGGTCTTCGAGTGTGAAACCATGTTTCAGCCACTTCCGCTGCCTTCCCCTGCACTTGCTGCCTCTGCCTGCCTCACTCCGTCTCTTCTGTCTCTCTGAGGATTTTTTTTCCCTCCCTCCCCTGTTTTCTGCAGCCCTGGTCTGTGCTAGATCAATGACCTTCACTCATAACCAGACTGGACAGTTCTGGCTCCCTCCCCCGGGCCTTCGATCAGATGTTTAGTTGGAAAGCTGAATGGGGGGGAAGTCAAAGGAGGGGAAAGAGGATCGTGTGCTTGGCAGGCCTCATAGCTGTCCTTACCATATCTGGTCTGGGAGTGGGACTGAAGACTGATGCACTGAGGTCCTTAGCACCTCCTGCTCACTTGGATAGCAGCGGGTGCTCGTGTAACCTTTTGATGGAGGGTGAAGTCCACCAGCGGGGTCTAAGCAGGTTGAAAGGTCTCAGATGTTCAGGAAAGGGCCTTGATGCCAGAGTTCAAGGAGAGAACACTTAAAAGGCTCTTGAGAGACATGACAGAATGAGTCAGCTTAAAAATAAAGGTAAGGGCAGCCCAAAGCCCTTGCAGAAGCCCTGCAGTGCCCAGCAGCTGGTGATTTTGCTCATGAGAGGGAGCAGTCGTTCGAGGAACAAAAGCTGGAGAGGGGTTCTGGCAGTGAGGAAGTTGGCTGAACAGGATCCCTCC
The DNA here is from genome assembly GCF_051311805.1 of Agelaius phoeniceus. Taxonomy (NCBI): domain Eukaryota; kingdom Metazoa; phylum Chordata; class Aves; order Passeriformes; family Icteridae; genus Agelaius; species Agelaius phoeniceus. The sequence continues at coordinate 6,899,002 of NC_135288.1, forward strand.
CGGTGCTGAACGAGGCCTGACCACAGAGCCTGTGGTGCAGTTGGGTGCAAGCACACGTGTGTGGGTATGTGGAGCAGCCTAGCTCTCTCTAAAGAAGCCCAGGGCTTCAGTGGAGGCTGGCAGTTGCCTGGGTGACTGTCACACTGGAGACCAGCCTGCCCCAAAAACTCAGATGGATAAAGGGGTGTTCAGTACTGGAGGAGACAGGACTGAGACAGGCCCCTGTGGGTTCAGACCTCGCTTTCCCCATCACCTTCAGTCGTTTTTTAGAATTCGTGATGTCCTCGTGATGGAACTGCTGCTTATGAAGTTGGCTATCCCCTTCCTAAGGCTTCTGTCTTCACAGTTGAAATTTATGGAGGTTAAATCCTGGTCTAGGGAAGCAAGCTAGTAACTAGTTTTACTGTAAACTTCAGTGGCATTGGGATTTCAGCCTTGGCCCCTCAGGAGGGGATTAGGATGTTTCCCAACATTTTTTACCCATCAGCTCTGTCAGACCTGCAGGCATGACTCATTCATATTTTAGTGCCCCCACATAAGGGTTGCCTTGATTTTACATGTCTGTCCTGTGAAAATCGTTGTCCTCCAAAAAGCTGAGATTTTGCCCTGCTCTTCATAAAGGTTTTAGAGCAGTTTAGATGCTTTCATTTCTCTCCTTTCCATATACCTGCAATTGCACTGATCTTTAATAGTGTTTATTTGTAGAAAGGAGCCCACTGAAATATTGCAAAATAAAACACAGTGATGAGTCGTGGTTTATTTACTCAAGCTTAACTGATGTAACAAACCTGATTTTATGTTAATAATGACTCAGAAGCACAGTTGGGAGGAGAAGCCAGATCTTCTGAGTTCTTTAACCATCCAACAGTATTTCTTCCTGTCCTTAGATCCAACAGCAGTTCTCTGACCTGGGATGCAGGCAGTAGTTCTGTGGCACTGTGATGAAAAAGCTGGCTGAAAAAAATAATAATTGTGCTTTGTGAGTTTGCAGGGTTCCATTAACACTCAGGAGCACATTCAGCTCTGGTAGGCACTGCATATACTCTGTCTGTCTGTCTGTCAGGCAGCTCTCCAGCAAGCAGGGACCATGACCTGTGGAGTTCCTCAAGGAACACCAGCTGGAAAGCACTTGGAGCAGTCAGTGCTAGGTATGCATGTGAGTGTTCGAGGGAAATGCATGTTCAAAATGCAGATCATAGGAATCTGTTGATAAAACTAAAAAATTTTAAAAATGAGCAAATAGTGTAAAGTGAATGGTAGCAGTTCTCTCATGTCTTTGGCTGGGAGCTCATTCCAGAGCTGGTGCTCAGCCCATGGGCAGTGCTGGAGGTGAGGCTTATCTCACTACTTGAGCTGAATATGGAAAGGCTGTTTTAGCATATTGCCTCTGACAAATTATGTGGTAGTGCTGAGGCTCTTTTTTGCTATTACTGCAGTTATATATTAACTATTAAGAGCTACAGGTAAGCCATCTGCTGATGTACCAGAGCTGCATTTCTCGTCAGCAGAACTATCCTGATTTTTGCCAGGGCAGTTTACAATCTGTCCCAGTGTCTTTCTTGTGATTCTTGCTGAGTTTGTCTAAGCTGTACGTTGATAGAACATGCAAGAGAAAAGGGGAGAGGACAAACTAAGGTGAGTTTGAAAGTAAAATGAGCAAACAATATTGCTAGCTTTGTCCTTTCAGAAGTCAAAAGCTACTCTCCTCCTCCCTGCAATTATAAGACTTAATAATACCAAGGTTTCTATGGTTCAGCATGCACACAGATCACATTTCAGGTTGCTGTGCCCTGAAAGTGGGAGAACAGAGGGAGCAAAGGGAGGGATAGCACTGTACACACATTTGTGTACAAAACAAAAATCTTGTGTAACTTGCAAGATCTCAGACTTTAAGAAAATCATGAAGATTTACAAGGTTGACAAGAGTTGTCACATAGGAGCAATTTCTCCTTGATTACCACGTCCCTGAAGTATGCTGACCTAGAGAACAGCCTACTCAGGAACCTGGTTACCATCTTCCCTTGCCAGGGCTAGTTACAACAGGAGCTGAAGCCAGTTGCCCCAAAAGCCAGGAATGATTTTCTTGGTAGACTTGTTTTACCTGGGGCTATCTGGCAGTGGAATAGTGCAGATCCTACCTGAGCTGCTCACACATGGTATTTGTCCTCTCTCTACATCCATATTTGAGAAACTAGGAATTGGATGTCCTTGACCCCTGATAGAGGAATAAAGTGAGGAGAGCTGCCTGGCATCATCATCTGTAGCAGCACAGCCTAGGGCTCTGGCTTTCCCCCCAAGAGGCTCCTTCTTTTGCCCATGAGACTTTTGCATCCCTGGCTTTCCCAGCCCAGAGGGAGCTGCTGGACCATGAGGGGTGCTTCCCCCACCTATCCCTGCCTTCCTAGCACTCCTAACCTGTGGGAGAGTGGCCAGGGGGAAAGAACAGTTATCCTCCCCTAGAACCGGATATCCAGGCAGAGCCTGAACAAGGAACAGGGAGCAGCATTTCACATGCATTTGGAGAGCACTGAGCTCTCAGGCTTTTGGTCCAAATTTTGAGAACCCACACAATGTTCCTCCAGCAGAGTTGCCTCTCCTTTCTCAGCTGCAGAGAAAGGTGAAAGTGCTTCCCAGGACCCCACCAAGTCAGTCACCTACCAACTTCTGTCCTTGCTCTTTGAACCCCGCCGCACTGGCTGTCCTCCCATTATCCTCTTCTGCCTGCTTCTTCCTCATTCCCCTGTGCCACTTTTTATGGGTTCACCAGAAAGGAGGGGAGATTTTTCTTCCCCTTGTTTGCTTCACACCATTACTCCCATCTGTTCATCCAGGCTCTCAGTTCCTTTGTTTTTCAGAGTCATGTGGATTTGGGTGCAATTTACACTCTCTGGGATGCTCTTCTGGACAGTGCTGGTGTGGGGAGGAGGTCTGGGCTCACAGGCCAGCACCGGGGGTGGGGGAAATGTGCATCTTCAAATTAATCCAAAATTTCTCCTCCAGAAATGCTAATGGGGGGAAAGCAATTAAAGCAGCCTGGTTTTTATTAAGTAATCTGTGTTAAGAGCTTGTAATGAAGTTTAGTGCCGTTGTGACTTGATATTTCAGCTTCATCGGTTTGAGTCAAAACAATCCAAAGTGGGAAGGGAGCAGAGATGAGCTGCTCCCCAGCATCTGTAGTGCTGATTCTTGTTCCTGCTCATTCTTGCAGATTTCCAGTGTAGTGCATAGGAGACCACTCACTCTTTATCCTGTCCAGGATGAGAAACTAAGCTTTAGAATCTGCCATACAAACTGGATGGCTTCTTGTTTAAAATACCTGTTCTCAATGTGAGAATGGCCCTGGTGCCTTGGAACAGACTTTGCCTCATTTTTTGGGGTAGTGCAAACACTAAGTTTTCAATAGGAAGCAATGAGAGGACAAGGGACAGCAGAAGCAAGGTGACACTGAGGAGCAGCGAGACCCCTCAGATCAGTGCTGCATGCCTCTGAACAGGTTCATAAACCTCTCCTAACAGGGGAAAAATTTTAGCTGCCACGGGGTGAGGATGGGGATGATACCTGCCATTCCTGTCCTCTGCACCTCCAGGCCTGTGCTCACTCCACTCTGAGCAGTACGGCCCTGTTACCAGGGTGACAAACTGCTGGGGGCTGTGAGCAGCTGTGGAAGCAGCCCATCTCCTTCTCCTCTCCTTTCCCCCACTCCCAGAGAAGGCTAAAGAAAAAAAGGGACAAAGTCCCTTTAAAGAACTATATGCCAAGCCTCTGCCGTCCTGTTTTATCTGAAGTCCAACCGCATGTTGTTCCAGGGCCGATCCGCTTTAGCTAATTAATAATCTGACAGGAGCCACCCAAGGGATTAGCTGCTGAGACGAGCTAGACCAAACCCCCAGCAAATGAGCCCCATGCTCCCTGGGGACTGAGAGGTGACTTTGGGGGGCAGGCGGTTGCACCACATGTAGAAGGGTGTCAGAGCCCTGAAGGGGATTTATGGCATCTGGGAGGGTGAAGGAGGAGGTGAGGGGTTACAATTTATGAGATATAAACTAATAAATCAGTTAGTTGAAGAGGGGAAAGAGGGAAGCACCAAATTAAAAGATAACGTCTTAAAGGAACAGTGTAAATTGATTGTGCTCCTTGTGGCAGGGGCACCAGGAGGGTTCCCAGTGCAGACCAGTTGTAGCTCCCTCTGCACTGGCTACCTGGGAGAGAGGAAGAGAGAGACTGCCAAGCAGAAGAAAAAGGGGAGTTGATGGGGATTGAGAGGAAGAGAGATGCATCTTTTTGCAGTTTATGCAAACAGTTGATGGTTTGGCTTTTGTGGGAGAGGGCACCTCTTTTGAACTCAGAACACAGGGGCTGTGGTGCCCCTGGCCTGGGAGAGGTAAATGGGTAAGGGGGGCTTGGTTTAGGGTTAGTCATCCCAATTCAATTCCCCATTTTTGTGGGGGAACACTTCTTAAGTGGGATTAGTGGAGAGGGTCAACTTGGAGCAAGGCAAAATTACTATCAGGAAAGCTGTCTCAAGACAGTGTGATACATTTTTTTCTCCAAATTTGCCTCTTCACTAAGTCTTCAGGTGATTGTGAGGTTTGAAGTTTGCTCCTGGTTTTGTTCTGGAGCCTCATGGATGTCTGGAACTTCCTGGTGGTGAATGTCCGATTCTCTTCTGATTTCAGGAGCTGTTGTTCCTGCTGGGCAGGGCAGTGGCCTTGGGCACAGGTTTTCCCCTGCCTCTTCCACTGCCCAGTCCCAAAGCTAGTTTGCCTTTCCATACCAGTTTCTTCGGGTGCCTTGAAACCTCTCCTGGCCCACAATTCTTTCTGAGAGTGTGCCCGGGCCTCAGCTCTCTCTAGGGGCTGCTGTAATGCAAATGGTAATGCAAGATGGGATTTCCAAAAGCCGCCTTAGGGGGATTTGTAATCCCTGCCCCATGACGATGCTAGACACAAGCTAATGGAGAGGGGCCTGTGTGAGCCCTCTCTGCAGAGCCAGAGCAAACCTCTGAGTCCTTGCCAAAGGCCAAGCTTTTGGCATTGTTCCTTGCAAGGGCAGGAGAGTGTTTCCTCCATGCCCGCCCAGCCTGCAGCAGACGCGGGGCAGTGGCTGTGGAGCAGCTGCTGTCCAGGAGCCAGGTGAGCTCCTCCTGCCCCACCCCATGGCCTGCAGCCAGCCCAGGGCCCCGCATCCGGTCCCACATGAGCCACAAGCAGCCCTGAGGTGGTCGCTGCGAGCACCCCTTGGCTGAAGAGGTGTTGGGATCGTGTGGGTGTTGCCCTGGGGGAGCACAGCACGGAGCCTGCGGATTGCTCTTCCAGTGGGGCAACTGCATTAAGCCAACAAAACTCATCTGACTGCTTTGACATATTTCCATCCTGAGAGCTGCCTCGCAGCTTGCAGGGTACCCCACGCAGACATGTTGAGCTCAGGTGGCTTCTTCTTGTGATCTCAAAAGGCAGAGAGAGTGGAGAAGGAGTAGTCCTGTGCCGTGCTGGAGCTGAACTGTGACCGTGAGACACCTTCCTGGGGGGGAGAATTGCTTGGGCCTGGGCTGCCAGAGTGGTCTGGAGATCTGCTGCCAGCACTGCACCATCCCATCCCGTTCCTCATCTGCTGAGCTTGGGCAGTCTCATGGTGGGAGCGTGCGGGAAGCGCTCCTGGAGGCTGGGCTGGCAGTCACAGCATTGCAGCCTCTCGTGTACACAGCCGTGGTTTGGCCTCCCTCCTGCAAAGCTGCCAGTAGCCCACACTGCTCCTGACCAACATCATTAGTGCGGGTATTTATATTTCATTAACAACATTAAACCAAAATGGCATTAAAAGCAACACCAGTGATAAATAGCTTATTAATAAACAGGGAATGGGCTGTACCACGCACAAATTCAATCCCTTCCTAAATATGTCTCTACCACTAAAACCAGCCTTTTAACTCCTGCTAATCTGGAGAAATTTGATGGATGGTTTGGGGGTGGATGGTACTCAGATGAAGGCAGGCAGTGGGGGCACACAGTGTCCTATAATTTGGTTTTTCCTAAGGCAGCTGACTAGGGTGGGAAGATGAAGATGTCTCAAAGTGCTGTTGCATTTCCATTGTTGTGTGGGACTTGCTCAGTTGTGTTTCTAATGTAATTTTGATTGTGTTAAAACAGCAGTAGTATAGAAAGCATGAAACAAAAGAAAAGAAGAGACACTGAAGTTTCAAGTGAGTGTCTGCCTTTGATTTTAGTGCCCTCTCCTCTGTTTCTCCTACACTCTTTCACACACCTCTGCTGGTTGGACAGGACCATCCACAACAGCCACCAGCACAAAATCTCTTGCTTGCACCAGACCCAATCTCTTCCGGTGACGTCTGAGGACAGCTAGCACTGTCCTTATTCCTCCCTATGTGTTTATTCTGGGGATTAAGAATGTTAAAAATGTGGCTTTTCTTGTAAGCTTGTCAATCAGCTTATTATTTTTATTTTCTGGTTTTGTTTGCCCCCAACTCCCTATTCTGTGAAATTGCTTCCTATGCTTCTGTCCTACCCTAAGTACAAAGGCTCTTTTCTTGCTCTTCCTGCTCCCTCTTTCCACAGTAAATTAATTAACTCAGAAACTTGGATGGATCTGGAGTTGAAAGCCCCCCTCAAACCACCTCCAGGTTTCTCAGCGAGGTTCCCCTCTCCATGCACCTCCTGGGCACTTTTCCAGTGGGGAGGACAAAGTGTAAGGGCTTTGCCTTGCTTCACCATTCTCCTACCATGCAGCACAAGCTGCTGCCTCCTTTGCATCCTGGGTCCAGTTCTGGGCCCTTCGTTTAGGAAGGACATTGAGGTTCTTGAGCATGTCCAGAGGAGGACAACAAGGCTGGTGAAGGGCCTGCAACACAAGCCCTGTGAGGAACAATTGAGTGAGCTAGGGGGTGTTTAGCCTGGAGAAAAGGAGACTCAGAGGTGACCTTATCACACTCTACAGCTTCTGAAAGGTGGCTGTAGTCCAGTGGGGGTTGGTCTCTTTTTCCAGGCAGCAACTGACAGAACAAGAGGACAGTCTTAAGGGTTTCCCTTAACCCGTGCCAAGGGAAATTTTGGTTGGGTGTTAGGAAAAAGTTTTTTACTGAAAGAGCGATAAAGTACTGGAATCATCTGCCCGGGGAGATGGTGGAGTCACCATCCCTGGATGTGGCAACTTGGTGCCATGGTTTAGTTGAGGTGTTGGGGCATGGGTTGGACTTGATGATCTTAAAGGTCTCTCCCAACCCAGTGATTCTGTGATCCAGACATACTCCCCTGGTCCCAGGACATTTGGAGCCCCCCACTCTCCGTGATGCAGTGTGCTCAGCAGCATGTGCACCCTCCATCCCAGGCATGTTATCTCCAGAGGCAGCAGGGCAGCACCAGGTGCTGGGCATGCTCCTGTACCGTGCTGCCTGCCCAGGCATGCTGTGATGCAGCTTCCAAAGACTGGGCAGCTCTTGACTTAGTCATGCCCATCTGCGATACTCTCTCTGCCTGAATGGACCTCAGTGGCTTAGGCTGCAGTGTTTGCAGGTTTTAGACAGTAACTTTGTGATCTCCCTGCTTTGGACTGATATACTGACCTCTCTCTCAGCTTGCATCCTGCAAGGGCTTTTCATGGAGAACGAGCCCTTTTCCCCAGCCTGATCATGTCCAAGTTGACATCAAATATAATTTTCTGCACTTCTATTCTAAGGACAGTGGTAGTCCCGGATGTAGGATTTGAGGTGCAGCTGGCATCTTTCTGCTTCCTCCTCTCCTCATCCTTAGGTCGTTCTGACACAGGCCAGGCACAGGTTGGATGGGGAGCACAAAAAGATTGCAGAGCTGGCTGGAGTCACCTCCCTGACCTGTGTCTTCCATATGATGGAGAGCAACCAGAACACGAGACAGGGTGTCTTATCATTTGTTTGCCTGCCAGCATGGGCAGTATCATGGGTCACATGTCTCCTGGTTAGCTGAACTGTGAAGTGTGTGCCTTGGAAGAGGCATGTAAGAGAGGAAGCTCATCAGAACCTGCCTGTTCCCACTCAGCTGATTGTTGCAGGGTCTGTCCCTTAACTGACATGAGCACTAAGATAATCGGATATTCAGAGCAGGGAGGGGAGGGGAAGAGAAGGGAAAAAAAAAAACAGGCATCAAGATAATCATGATTTCCCCAGAGCCATGAAGGGAACTCAAAGGCTGATATCCAGCAGCATCTCTTCATCTCGCTCTTACCACAGCATCGAGGATAAATAAAAAGCAGCTGATGCTGCTTACCTTCTGTGGTCCCAGCCCCAATCCTGGAGCATCCCTTCCTGCAGAGAATTTGGCAGAGTAGGATCAGGCTCAGGAGGGAGAATTGGTTGTACTCAAACCCTTTTTTCTAGGGGCTTGGAAGGACTCGGAGATTGGGAGATGTGGCAGGGGAGTTGGCTGTAGCGCTGGATGAGCATCTTGACTGTGGATGGACAGAGAACACAGAGAGAACACAGGAACCTGGGATCTGCTTAACTGTAGGCAGTAGAGATTCCTACAGCCAGCAGAAACAGGAGTGGATCAGACAGAAATGCCCTGCACAATTAGTAACCATGAGTTGGCAAGGGGAAGGTCTCTGAGCTTTTGAGCTTTTCACCCTGAAGCCATTCCTGGAAATGCCCCTGAGGAAACACTATTAAACTGTCCTGTCCACTAGGAACACCACCCCTGCCCAGTGACAGCGCCAGTAAGGGTGGTGTCAAGGCTGCTTAGGACTGAAAGTGACAAAAGTGGCCTCTCCCTTAGTCCTTCTCTGTTACTGTGCTTCCTCTTCATTCTTTTGGAAGGATCTCTGTTACACATGAATTACTGTCACCTGCCAGATCTTGGGCCTTCTCTCCCCTGAATAACCAAACAAGGATGTGATGTCTTGAGCCCTGCTTTTCACTATGGAGAATAGTCCCTGTGTAAGGGACTCTTGGGTGGAAGGAAGCATAAAATTCCCCCGTCTGCTGAGGCATATGTTTCATAGGAAATTGTGACATGCTCCTGGGAGGACACTCTCTGCCACTTTGGAAGGTTATTGTGGGAGCTGTCTCACATCAGGTCTGTGTCTGAGGGCTAAGGGAGCCATGTCCTATTTCCTACACTGACAGTATGAGAACAAGCAGACCTGAACTGGTGCTCAGTGTCCAAAGGATGGCATCCCACAGGGCATGGAGCCATGCTGAGGGGGAAGATGATCTGTACCCAGCTCCCAAACTACTGCTATTAGTACCCACCCCAGCAATTCTGCAAACTCCACAAGCTGCCTGTTCCATTGCAGCTCTCTCTATGGAGTGTCTTCCCTTGGAAGGAATTTTAATCAAACTTGACTGAGGAGTGCTGAAAAACATGAGGAAGTAATTACAAATATGAATTTACAGCCTCCTGGAGTACCTCCCTCCTTCTCTCTCTTTGCATAACGCCTGTGTTTACCCTGTTTCCTACCGTTGCCAGTCTCATTCCTCAAGCCCTCCTCCACTTCATTACCTCTGTCCAAACCCCGTGTGTCAGATTTGTGACCCTCAGTGCTGCCTCAGAGAGAAGAGCAAAGGTAGAGCCAGTTCTGGGAAAGATTGTGGCCCTCACTTTTTTCTGTGAGGCAATAATAAGCCAGCAGGAGGACAGTCCCAGGAGGAAGTTGCAGGTTCCCTGAAGGAAATTGGCTGGAACAGCCTCCCTGATTGTCTGCGATTTCCCAGCTAGATAGGCCCCAGGAGAGGGGGTAGGCTGGAGCAGGGTGGAATCAGCCTGGAAATCAGGATGGGCTGGATGCTTCCTCCATAAGGTGTTATTTTCTCATGTGTGCTGTTCTTGAGAGTCCTTTCTTTTCTTTCTGTTTATTTTCATGCATGCAGTCATTACTCTGGGAAGGCTCCTAGCTTGGCTGACTGCAGGATCCATTACCAGCGCCTCGGGGTGGTCACAGGTTCCAGTGCCATTCATGGGTTATGTACTGGCCTTGTTGGCTCCTGCTCCCTGATTCCACGTTGTCCTTCCTTCGCTGCACGTGGGCCTGGAGCGAGTCTGTGTGCTGCCTGTATGGAATGGAGAGCTTCCACACCAGAGACTGTGGACCTTTTGCAGAAGGGAGAGTGAGGAGAATTGTGTGGGTGAGACACCAAGCCCAGTCCAGTTGCCTTAGGCAGGAATTAGGGGGCAAGGTGTGAACTGTGTGTGGGGGTAGCAGAAGAGCGAAGCCACTCAGTCATTTCTTCTCTCATCTTCACTTTGCTTTCCTCTGAAAGCAGTAGGAGAAATGGCTGGCAAGTTACTGGGCACTTGGAATTCCATGTGACTGTTCAGACAGTTGCCAGCCTGTGTAGGGATTAGGAAGAAATGTGATTTTTTTTTTTTTTTTGTGGAATTTAGAAGAAATGGGTAAAGTTCTATGGAGGACCCTTTACTTCCAACCTGTAGCTTGCCTTTTTTTTTTTTTTTTTGAGGGTTATGCCCTGGGGGTAATTTATTTTACTTGGCCCTAAGGGGGCCAGAGAACCAGCTGTCCCAATGCAAATAGGGGAGGGAATTCCCTGCCTTTTTGGCAGGCTCTGGTGCAGGGTTGAACAGAAGGCTCTGGAACCCCTGGGCTTACTTAGATGCGTGATTCAAATCTGAATTTGACTGGCTGGGACTCTCATCTTCTGGATAGTCAAAAGAAACCAACCCCAAATGCTTTTCCCAAATCTGCTATCAAAGAGGCTGCTACCATGGCCCTACATTGGGCTGTTTGGTGATGAAGGAGAGAAGGGGGAGTAGCATAAGTACTCCCTTGGGATCCCCTCTTACACTCTCATTTTCCTGTAACCACTTTCATTTTTTTTGGCTAATTAAAGACTCTGAGCAGTTTTCAGCCTGTGGGGTTTCTTTTATTTGGTTCCTCAGCAATTAACTTTTTTACTGAACAAAGTTTTGATTGAGCTGGGGCCCATGTCTTGGTTTAAAATTTCTCCACAGCCCTGTGAATCCATGCCCTTTCCTATCCCATCCACGGCTCAGTGCCACCTTCTCTTCCATCACTGGTAATTCTTCCCAATGCTGTCCCCTGCCTCTGTGCTTTCTTCTCCACCTTCACTCTCACCAAGCCCCTTGTTCTGCAGAGAAAAGGAGGACCCAAGAGCCTTTTTGCTCCATCTTCAGAGGGCCAGGAACCCTGCTTGTTCCAAGCTGCAGAGGCTTCTCTCTGTTCAGAGGTTTTCCCATGACATAGTCCCAATGGGCTGGGAAGAACCTGAACTGCAAGACCAGCCTGTCTGCAAGCAGCTGTGCCTGTTCTGCTCTGGTGTCTCAGGGCTTTTGTGGGCTCAGTTCCCTCCTTGCCTGGCGCCTCAGCCCTTTATCCAGCCTATCTGTCCCTTTCCTCACATCAAGAAGGGCCATGGCTCCTAGGTTCCCTTCATGGTCTGTCCAGGTGGGAGGCTGCCCACATGCCAGAATCACCTGGCTCAGAACTCACCTGCAGTGGGACCTTGCAGTGCCCCTGTGTTATCTGAGAGCCCATGCTCTGCTCTTAGAGCCGGTGCCTGTCCTCACCTGCCAGGGATTCCACTGTGGATGACCATGGTCATAAACCTGCACACTCAACTGGAGGCGCTGGCCTCCTGTCCTGAAGGGCTGATCTTTCTTAGCTCGAGCTCTTTGCCAGCTGTTCTGGCACAGCTGAAAGCGCATTGTGTCCCTCACTCTGCACCAGCTCCTCCATCACCCCTCGCCATGCAGTGAAAAGGTGGCCCCACTCAGCTTGGAAACTCTTTGCCCAGCTGTTCTTGGAGCCTGTAGCCCCCTTAGCCCCTGTCAGGATACCAAGTGTTGGACATATTTGTTGTTTTGAGGATTAATGGTTTCGGGTTGTTGTTGCCTTCCCCGAGAGCCGTTTCCTTTGCTGTTGTGCGGTGGTGTAGGCAGCTGTCCCTTTCAAGAAGGAGTGTCAGCACCAAAGTGCCGCCCCCTCCTCGGGCTGGTTTCACCCTCCCTCGCCCCCCCAGCCCATCCCCTGTGGTGGTGAGTGTGCCCACGCCAGGCAGGCACGCACGAGCTTTGGCTTGCTGGGGGAGCGCACCTGCAGCACCTGCACACACACGCCGGCGCTGGCGGCTGTGCCGGCGCTGCCGTGCACACTCCCCTTGGCACCAGCCAGGCTGTGGGGGTGTGTGCCACTGCTTCCCATCTGTCCATCCCCTGCCATGCAAGCTCCTCCTGGCATCAGCCGGTCATGGGTGTGTGCCCCTGTGCTTCCCGTCCATCCGTCCGTCCGTCCATCCATCCATCCATCCATCCATCCATCCATCCATCCATCCATCCATCCATCCATCCATCCATCCATCCATCCTCTCCCACTCATCCTGTCTGTGCCTGCGTGCTGCACCAGGCACTTCCACCCTGCACATCCAGCAGCAGGCAGGGATCTGTATAAACTTTGTTTTAAAAGGGAAAATGTTTGTCTCAAAAAAAAAAGAAAAGAAAAAAGCAAATGAAACACAAGCCTTCAACCTAACCTGTGTGCATACAGCGAACTTTCTATCATCTGTAGAAAATGCCCAACCTCAGGCCCAAATGCTGGAGGTCTGAGACAGTTGGAGTGCAGCAGGGAGAGAAACAGTGGTTTCCAAGGACTGATTAGATGGCATGCCAAGTGTATTAAATTTTGCAGACATTTTAACAGCAATATGCTAGATAGTTGGGTGTCCCCTGAGGCTGCTGGATTTTTTATATCCTTCACAGAAGGTCAAAGCCCTCTTCTGCCTGCCCCCCTCCCTCTCTCTGCTGTCTCTCTTTCATTCCTTGTCCCTTTCTCTCTGTGTCACCATCCCTCACTCTCTCTCTCTCCCTCTCTCTCTCTCTCTCTCTCTTCCCCCACCCCATCTTACTTTTTTGGTGCACTTTCTCCTTCTATGTTGCTCTGTGAATATAAAATAAAAGATCAGTTATTTGTGAGTTCCCCCATGAGTGGAAATTTGCACTCCCTGTGGTCTCCTCACACAGAGATGGGTATGCTGGGGCTTTCCCCTCTCTTTTCTGTACTTTGTTTTGGGGAAAATATGTTTTCCTCCCATCACTCCCCAAACATCAGTGCTCTCCCCCCACCCCTCCTATTTTTTTTTTATTTTTGTAGCAAAAGGAAAAAAAAAGGGCAGGAAAAGAATCCATCTGGCATATGAATAATTGAAATGGCTCAACTCTGTTCCTGTTGCTGTTTTTGCTCTCAGTTCTTCCTCCCCCGCCCCAACCATAGCATCCCCCTGGGATATGGGAGTTGGAGGTAAGGATGTATTGATTCCCTTGAGGGAGGTGGTAAGGGGGGTCAGTGTGGAGCTCATACCATTCTTCCAGAGCCCCGTCCTGAGGACAGTGTGTGGTTTGAGTGGCACAGGGGATGGGAGGGTTGCTTTTCCCTGTGTCCGTGTGAGGCCTCCCCTGGCTGGCCCAGGAGTCCTTCCCAAGGCAATTCCCAACAACAGCCCACAGTGCCATCAGCCTTTCTGCCAGACTCCAGTTGCCACAGCATGCCCCTCCGAAGTGGTGACAGATTTTGGTCTCCCCACAGCATCTCCCTCTCTGCCTGCTTGCTCCAGTGCCTCAGAGGCTTCCTGTCTGATCCCTGCTCCATGGCAGAGCTGAGCAGGATGGGGACCCGCTGTGCCAGCCCTCCCTGCAGCTCTCTGCAGCTGCTCTGCACAGCCAGTGCCTTCCCGTGGGCCAGAGCAGGGATCCCAGGGCTGATCCCTCTCCCACAGCTCCAGGACACAGCTGCTGGCAGTGGTGTAGGTCTACACTTCCACTTCCCTCTCATCCTGCTCTCTGTTGAGCACTCTGAGTGAGGTTATGGGTTAAACTTCTTAGAAGTTGTTGTAGGAGTCTTAAAAATAACATCCCTCCTTCCAGTTTAGGTTCTCCAGCGTGTGCTCAGGTTCTCCAGCTTAGCCCCAAAATGCTGGACCTGCTGCCTTTTTTGTTCCCAAGTGCTTGAGCCAGCTGGGGTACCCCTGTGCCTGGCAGCCAGGGTGCAGCTTTTGCTGTCTCTTTAAAACCATTTCGAGTAAAACCAAAGAACTTTAGGGCATTAATTCTGGATGAAGATGAGTCTCCAGATGACAGCCTGATCCATATCCTTCCCCACAAAGCAGCTTCCATTTTCCTCCTCCCTATTGCCTTCTGCCCACTCTCTCCTTCCCCTCTGTCTGTCTGTCTGTCTCATTTTCCCTGCTCCATAGAAAGGAGAAGCTGACATAAGGTGTTGAGCCTTTAAATATACGCATTGAGCTCCTTTTTTCTGTAGTTAGTGGGCTGCCTCTGATGAGTTGTATGTTTTGAAGCAGGTATTTGCTGTGTGTATTTGTGTATACTTGGCAGGTGTTGGGTGTGCGTGGTGTGTTTTTGGGGGATGTTTGTGTATTGTTGGGGAGGAGTTTATATTTAGGCTCTGTTTTTTGTGGTTTGGGTAGGTAATGTATGTATGAACGAGATGTGTGTGTTTATCAAGCTGTTTGTGTGTGCTTTTATTCTGGCTTAGTGTTTGTTGTGTGGGCACATACCTCTATAGTGTGTAGATTGTATGTATGTAGATCTGTGTATGTTTTTCCTTGTGTGAGGCCAGTGGAGGAGTTTGGGCTTGACTCATAAGGATTTTGTGTGTTTTAGGATACACACTCTTTGTATTACAATGAGTTTTGTATGTAGTGTTTGTGATGTTTGCTAATTTCATTAATTCTGGTCTTTGGAGGGATGGGCTTTGGTGAGTCTTGTGTGTGTTTGGAATGTGTTTTTCATGACTGTGCATTTACAAAATTACAAGAACAACACTGAAAAGATGTTAGAAAAGCGATCAAGGAAAATAGCCTGCTGGAATATTCAGAGGTGCAAATGTCTCATTAGGAACATTACTGGAGTGGGAGGTGTTCAGGGCCAGGAAAATTCCTACTAACTGAGAGAGATTTTAAAAAAAAAAAAAATCTTTGTTTAAAAAAAAAAACAAACCAAAACCAGGAAAAATCAGAAAAAGAAAAAAAAATTCAGATGGCATTCAAATCAGGTTCATCATATATATGCAGATACGTAGATCTTTTTCTAAAATGACTCCTACACATGATCTGAAAGTTGCATGTAAAATAATTGGTAACCCAACTCTTGGTACAAATAATTAGATATTTAGATCTAATAAAACTGGTTTGATGGGGAAATCACTTTCTCCTGTGCAGATTTCCATTTGAAGGCAAGTTTCGGTCCTTGTGTTTGTTTTTTCTGACAGTAAAACCTAGGGTTTGGCACCAACAAAAGATATTCCCTGTAAATATCTAAATATCTGTTCTCTGCCATAAACATTCAGAGATGTGCCCAATCATGTCAGAGGAGCCTATTTATGCACTTTGTGCTTTCATGTTACCTGCAGTGCACTCTGCGGGGAGGAGAAACGCAGCAAACTCTAAGCCAAGAGGGCGATTGCTGTCCCTGGGCAAAGCAGCCACATCCGTCACCAAGGCTGTGCCACAGGGGCTGGGTGAGGGCTCTGGGGCAGACCCCAGGCTAGAAGCCCCTTGCCAAGGGCAGCTGGAGCAAACGCCCAAGGTGGGCAGGGGGCTGGAGATGCTCCGAGGCTCTGACCCCCAGCACAAGGTGGGTCTGGCGTCGCTGCCTCCGGCCCGTGCAAAGGACATTGTTGGCTGCTCTGAGGCACGCTGTCAGCTGGGACACTGTCAGCTGCTTCACTCCAGCTCCTGGAGCCAGTGTGTCCCTGGGAGCTGCCGTGCTTGTTAGATAAGGAAATCCCCTCTACCTGTGCCACCAGGTGAGTGGCCCCCTTGGCATGGGAGCGGGGCCAGCAGCAGGCTCCCTGTTGGTAGCACAGGCGTTCAGCTGCCACAGGGACTGCTGAGGTGGACAGAATGATCTTCCCAGGTCTCATCCAGGAAGAAGTGTTGGCATGCAGCAAGTTGCCAGTTCTGCCTATTGATCGCTGTTAGAGTTTCCACCTGGAAGTGCCGTGCTCTAAGCATTTTGAAGGGCATTCAGCAAGGAGATGTAGGGTAGGCGCTCTCCACAGGGATGGGATTCTCATCCATGCCCAAGCTGTGTAAATCCCTAAGTAACAGTACCATTTTCCCGAGGCTTTCAACTTGATTTACTCGAGTGTTGCTGCGAAAGGAGTCTGGCCCTTTGCCTTGTAGAGGAGTAAAATTACCACAGATAAACCCCAGTCAGCAGAGTGGAGTCTGTCTGCTTTTGTTCTCTGCCTAGGCCTTGTGGCACTGGGTGTGCAGTGCTGGGGCAAGGGGCCGTGCAGCAGGTACGGCTGGGTGAGGAGTAATTTCCTGCTTCTCAATTAAAATGTATGTATAAATGTGTGTAAATTTGCTTTGAGTTAAACGGAGGCAACCATTCTGATTTTACACAATTTTGAGTGTTAGATTTTAAAATAAAATGAAATGACAGTGGTAGTGACAAGGTGGTAAAAGCAGAAAGTTTTCATTTAGGCAACAACCAAATTAAATACTCAAAAGAAAATGGTGTTTCCTTCTGTACATTGAACATTCTGTACAATACAGAATTACTTTGGATTTGTGAAAAGTTTGGCTGTTCCTTCATTTACATTTTTCATCACAAAAAGTTTTGGTAAAAACTGTGATTTTGCTTGAGTGGAAAGATTTGTATTTAAAATACTTTAAAAAATATGAGTCATAGTTTATTTTCCTGTTGACTTTCACAGCATTGCTAACGTAACCTAGCATTGCATCTGCTGGCTTTTAGATGGTTTTGTTCACTGAACTAAGCTAAGCAGATTTTGAATAGGCTGGGAAGGCTGATGTTGGGATGGAGACTTCTCTGGGAATGGGAGGCTAGGAGATCCTGTGGCAGTTGTGTCAGTTTTTAGTGCTATCCCAGCCCCTCTAGGAGCCAGGCTTTAGTTGCAGCTCACGGTCAGGATGCGTGTGCATTGCTCCCAGGATGATGTGTGTTGCTTTTCCGCATCTGCCCCTCCAAAAAGTGAGTGTAACCTAACACACAGTGTAACATCTTTATGGCTGTGATGGGCTTCCTTCAACACTGGGCTTATGCTGAGGTGTGGGGGAGACTCAGAGTGAGAACAGCATAGCTGAACCATCAGTTTTAATAGCTTCCTTTAAAAAATAGAAGAAATTAATTCACAGTCTTCCCAGAAGAACAAGATCGTAGTAATTGGCACCTGGAAATGTCAGTCAGATTTCCCCTCCTTGTCTCCAGCACTTTGATGGTGTATTTGCTGCTGGATGTGACTTAAACAAAAAGTTAAAAAATTAAAAAATAAATAAAATAAATTTTAAAAAGCCTTTCCTTCATGCATATGGAGTTTTTGGGGAAAAAAAAAAAAGGTATTTTAATGCTTTCTATTAAATTGGGACTAAAAGTGGTGTCTTAATTTGCATTCATTAGCATATTTGCATATAGATCACTGAAATGGTGGAAGAGGAGAAGAGCCTATAAATGAAAATTCTTTTAAAGGCACAGGCATCCTTTTATTTATTTTCAGTCTCTCTCCCCTTTGCAAACGTCCTCTTGACCAGTAGCTGAATGGAGTTTGCTGCATGGAGTGGGATACGGCCAGGAAGGGCAGCTGCTGGGACACAAGCAAGGGGTTTGTGGTGGACAAGTTGAGGTTTGGGTGTCTGTGGCCATCTCCAAGTGCCAAGGACAGGCTGTGGTGGGGCAGCTGTGGACAGGACAGGGTCTGCTGCCAAACCCTCCACTTGTACCTTGACATAGGCAGTGACCTCCTGCGTGAGGAAAGCAGTGTGGCAGGCTGCTGTTTGGGAGAGGGAAGGTTTGGGCCATGCACATCCAGTGGCTTGTTAAAGAATTGTGTGGCTCCTTAGTCAGACAGGAAAGATGCACTTGTGATTCAGGCCTGTTCCCTGGAAATCTGTCTCTTGGGCTTTAATTTTTTGCTGTGCTTTCACACACCTTCCCATACATTCTTTCCTGTGAAAAGATTTTTTTTCCCAGCCTAAATCAGGCAGAAAGCTTTTATAAACTTCCTCAGGCTTTGCACTGATTTGCTTGTAGTCAGTTATAATAATAATAGAACAATTACTCTTTTAAAATAAATTTCCCAGTTGTGTTTCCTTGTGATACAAGGCACTTCCACACTACAGTTTTTGTCTTACATGATGTGCAGCCTAGCTGCTACAAAAAGTAGTTTGAGTGGCTCCCAAGTGTTTTGTTCCAGACTGCAAATGTTTGTAAGCTATGCTATAGATGGACCAGCCAATTTGAGATAAAGGCTGTAATGAAGACAGATAAATCAATAATGAGAAACACTCCTTCCTATGGAGTTGAAAACTGGGATGGAAAGGAGGACTAGAAACATTCCATGAGTGATGGGCCCGAGGTGTGTGACAGGACAGAAATCGAGTGTAGAAGAGCTTTTCTTCTACAAAAAAATACAAAAAAACCCCCAAAGATAAAATGGGGACAGATTGGATGTTCACATCAAATTCCCAGCCTTTGAGGAGAAATTAAGGCAGTCAACCAAGATAAAACTGGGCCACAGTTTACACTGACCAGGCTGTTCTTAGCAGCTGTGGTTTGATCCTGGCTACACTGAACAAGCTTCTAGGCCATGTGGCAGCAGTGAGCCAGGGCGCCCTGTTTGGCTCAGAGGGCTCTGGGGGCAGAGCTCTCCTCCTTGGAAAGTTTCCCTCCAGGGAATTGTCGGGATGTTCTCTCCCTCTCTTGCCCCCACGAACACACACATCCCACATGCAGCACGGTGAGGACGAGGGCTGACGAGACGGGATGATGAGTGAGGAAAACAGATGGCCAAAGGATCAAGGGTGTTTGGTGACCAGTGCTGACATTCAGGCCTCGCCTTTGGCTTGGGGAGCAAGAAGTCAGTTTGAAAGTACTCAGGAGGGTCTGTGGCCCAGGTGAGGCTGTCCCCACTGCTGCTCCCATCTCTGCTGAGACAATCCCACTCAACAGCTGGAAAGACGGGGGTGGCTGCGAGCACTCTGAGGTGTCCCTTAGGCCCGAGGCCACCCCAGCATCCCAGCACCTGAGGCTCGGGAGTAAGGGGAGGGTGAGCAGGAGAGGCTCTCCACGACAGGGCAGGCGCCTGCTGGCCGTGGGTGCCGTTCCCTGGCCCGCGTGGGTGTGAATGGGATTGGCACAGGGAGGGCTGGGGGCCGGGGGAGCTGGCGCTCCACCGCTAATGAAAATCGGAAACCGATTGAACAGCACAAGGTGCCCAGGCAGCAGGTTGTGGAAATGAGGAAGGGAAAGAGCGGGGAGGGGGGTGGTGTGTGCCTAATGGAAGCTTCTGCGAAGCGGATGTCGTATTGATTGCTGTGTGTCTATATTTATATATTATCAAGTATATAAACTTCAGCAGATGTATGGCGCATAGATAAATAAAATGCATGCTGAAAAATTAATGAAATGTACATGCAAATCCACCACCATCGATCACGCCGGCTGCCAGAACCAGAGGGGCTTTTCACTTTTAGGCTTTTTCCTTCCTTTCTTTCATATGCTCTCCCTCCTTCCCCTCTAGGAAAAAAAAAACCCAAGCCCCAAATTCCCCTACATGAGAAATTCCTCACACAGGACTGGATGAAATGTGGCAGAATTTTGTGAGGATCTCAGTATTTTGTCTGAGTGCTGCCTGCGAGCTGTTCTGGGCAGAAGGCAAGGCAGTGAGGCAGTGCAGGTGAGGAGCTGGAAACTGAGAGGGTACTTCAGAGCTGGCAGAGTGGTGTTACACCATGACAGATGGCCTGTGTAAGGGCAAAGAAGTCAGGGCAGATGCAGGCTAAGTGATAAACATTTTTAAAGTGGAAGGCAACTGTTATTTTAGGGAAGTCACCCAAGAGCCTTCTACATCCAGTCACTGCTCTGGTGGTGGCTCCAGGCAAAGTTAGCAGGACTGGGATGGGCAACCAAACCTGCAGCATGAGCTTTTGGGCTGAGAGTAGCCTGTGGGAAATTTGTCACTGAACTCTGCAAGAGTGGCACAGTGAGAAAGGCTCCTGGATGCATTTTCTTCGGGGATAGTAGATGTCTGAGGAGCTAAACATGGCAACCTCCCTTTGTGTTAGGGACTGCAGCAAGTCCTGCAGGGCTGTGGGAGGCCTTGCTGGCTCATGGAGCTGGGGGAGCAGCTCACCTGGCTCCTCCTGCTGTTAATCCTCACCTGCCTGTGCCGCAGGTATATTTTGTTTGCCTTCTGCAAACTTTCTTTCAAGCTTTTCCTCACTCCGCTCACAGAAGCAGAAAGCACAGGACTATGCTTGGAGGGTTTGACTCCCTTGTGTCCTTTCCTGACAATATGTCCCGTCTTTCCTAAGTGGAGACTTACCACATCCCCTCTCCTCCGCAGTGCTGTGCCACAGCTGCCAGGGGCTGCCTGGGCACAGCACTGGGGCCCTGTACAAGGGTGCCCCGTGCCCCTCATCGCCCAGCCTGAAAGCAGAAGCCAGGGCCCAAGAGTAGTGCCAAGCTCTTGAACATCATCCCCGGCTTGGGGCAGGGCTGTTGGCAGCCAGGCCGCAGGATTGTTGCACACCCCCTGCCATGGACTGTGACTATGGGCTGTGAGCCCCTGGAAGCCGAGAGGGGACCATCTGTGGGAGGAGAGGCTGGAGCTCCTGCAGGCACCCGGCTCCCAGGGCTGCCGGGCCTCGGCCTCGCGGGGCATGGGCGGAGCGGGTATTTTTAGCCGCTCTTTCTGTAGTTGCTGTTTGTTGTTAGCTGTGTCCCACTGTGAGTGGCAATGCTCCGCACTCGCCAAGGGTCACCAAGAGTTTAATAGAGCAGCCACACAGCTCCTCGGTGGTGCAGCTGGTGACTGACTCCCAGCTTGCTCGCAGTCTCTGCCCCAGAGCAGAGCTGTTCCCGCCAGAGTCCCGTGCTGGCAGGGCATGGGACCCATGTCTGGGCACGAGGGGGCTTTGCTCTGCTGTTTAGGGATGTCTGAACTGCAGCTGGGCACTAGAGCTCTCCTTTACCTGCTACTATTTCTTAGCAGTATCACGTGCTTTCTCCTACTCCCTTTAGCCCCTGATTTCAGCACTTGGTTTTCGGTATGTGCACCAAACAGAAACTGCAGCTGAGAATGCATCAGAGGTTGCCTTCTTCTGCCTGTCCAGTGTCAGGTCAGGCTGTGCCACTCCTCAAGGCAGAAACTCTGCCAGGAATGGATTTCCTCAGTTTGGCCGACCGCATTTCATGTTGCTGCTGTGAACCAGGCAAGAAATTAGAGGTTAGGGTTGTGTTAAGAGCCCAGGCAGCTGCAGTGCGACTCCAGAGGTGTAAGATGGCATGTGGTGACCTGCACCAAAGGGGCTGGGCTGGCCTCAAGGCTTCTTTGCTGGGCACAAAGATCCCAAGCAGTGCTGGTGAGAGCCAGCCCCTCATTTGTCCCGTGGAGAGGGCAGGGAGGTGTTGAGGGCAGGCAGCAGGCAGCCCACGCACAGCTCAGTTTTCCCCAGCTCCAAGCCGCAGTGCCGGGGTGGGCTGGGAGCTGCAGCTCCTCGCAGTGCATGGGCCTGGCTTCTCTCCCCACTTCCTCCAGAAGCCATGAGGGGAAACTAAGGGAGAGTTCAGATGACAATTAAAAAGCCAAAGAAAACCCCACAGAAGATGAGCATCAAGGCAGTGCGGTTTTTTTTCTTTGACACTTTCTTATTCCCCCCCTGCTCTGTCTTCCTCACGGTGTTTCCAGGAGACTCTCTCGTCGGCTCAGAAAGCTGCGTAGGCCCATGGCGGCTCAACCTTTCCCTCTCCCTGAGCCCCGGTCTAATCAACCCCTATAATTTATGCAGAAAATATGATTTATATTTAATTTCACCACACTTGCATTGTTAATTTGAGATGTAATTAACCCGTCGCTATGACAACTAATTTCGTGATGCCGTAAATTACCGCCGTCTTTTCATCAAAATTCAGTTACTTTGGCTCCTGTGTGCAATGTACTGATGCAATTAGGTTGCTAAGGGCAACCCAAAAGTGTTCAATTTCTTTTGTGTATCTGCAGTGGGGTAGAAGCTCTCGTGTGTTATCCCAAAGTCCTGTTTTCTTTGGTAAAGAGCAGGGCAGACAAGACCATGGAGGAATGTGCGTGAGGGAGATGGAGCGGAAGAGTGTCCTGTGCTGGGGTTTCCCTGTGTGAGCCTCTCCACCTCTCCATGTGTTTATTTTTCTAATTGTTTTAAAAGAGCCAGGCTCCTGGTCACGCATGACCCTGTTTGTCTTAAGCCAGCGCTTTCTGTCTTCTCCCTTCCCCTCTCCCAGGCTTTCCTCCTTGATGGTTTGGGGAGAAACTAGGCATTGAGGGAACACTTTCACTGCTGCTTTCATCCTAAACACCAGCAACACACCTCAGTCCTTCCCTAAGTTTGTGTCCCTCTGAATTTGTGTGTGTGTGTGTGCAGAGAGAACTTGTTTATATAGATCTCCCCCCCCTTCTTTATTTAAAACAAAAACCCTCTGTGTTGCTTTTGTCACGTTAATTCCCATTTTGCCAACACCAGGGGCCCAGGCAGACGAGTTACCAAGGAACACAAAATTTTAATTAGTGTATTTTAATCATTCAGGCTTTCCGAGCTAATCCACATACCCTAGAGAATTCCCGAGATGCAGCACTGCTCTGCTTTACCATTTATTGTTGAGTCTATTATAATTACTGTTAGCAGGTGGGGACTGGGAGATGTTTATTATGAGTTTTTCATCTTTAGTATAATTACCGAAAAAAACAAAATAAAAAGATGTTGGTGCATTTTGTTTTCCTAGAGGATTTTTTTTTTTTTGAGGGGGATATTTTTCCCATCCCTTGCAGGCAGGTGCTCACCAATTACTGCCTTTTTCTCTGTTTTAATTTATTTTGTTGATCACTGACTCACCTTTACTTTTGGGTGGAAGCAGAAGCCAGTGGCTCCTGGATGGAGTGAGTGTACCTAATTTAGGGCAAGAGATTAAGCTGGGAGAGAACTAGACACTCTCAGGATTCCAGGCACTATGGGTGAGTAGAGTGTGCTAAGGAGGAACATCTCCACTTGAGAGTTTGTGTTTTGCTGCTTTGGTGCCATTTCTTAAGTTGTAGAGTTTCATCAGCATGACTGATAGGAGTCATGCAGGTAGGAAAAGGTGCCTGTGTGCAGTCGTAAGTGCCCAGGTGCCACTGCTGTATGTGCACAAGTGTAGGTGGGCACCTTTGAATGTGTTTCTGAAGGACTCAGTGACAGGCACAGGGATATACACGACCCTTCTATGAGCAGAGCATGGTGAGGTGCTAAACCTTTGGCGCACAAGGAGTTTCTAGTGTGAAGAAGGAAGGAGGGTGATTCCCTGAGCTCTGAAGTAAAATGCTTTCATCAGGTGAGCTTTTTATTCATCCGGGCCACTGCAGAAAAAACTAACGCTGCCTTATGAAGCCAAACTTTTCTTGTAACAAGATTCTGGCCTCTTGTTTTGCAGCTGTAGCTTATACCAGGGTGAGGAGTGTCTCTGCCTGTCCTCCAAGACCAACTTCTTGGCAGGCAGGTGCCTTCTCAAGTACAAATGCCTGGGAAAGGAGTGAGAGGGTATGCACAGGCTGCAGGCAGTACTGTTCCCTCCTCCCTGTTGTGGCCTGATGAGGGTTGGGAAAGGTGAGTCAGTCTGATAGCATTAGTTCCCCATTATATGCCATGACATTAGGTAACATTTTTTATTTTATAATCTATGGAGTTCTCCAGGGATTCAGACTCTCATATCCCTACGCAAACCCCTCTAGAGAGGTTGCATTTTGGCTGCTTCCATTTCTGCCTGGTAACTTCTGCCTTGTTTGATGTCTGCTCCCATGTCATTTGAGAAATCAGCTTCTTTCAGACTACCCAAAAGCTAACGGGGCCCCCCTTGCCTCTGTTCCGCTGGCTCCAAGGGTTGAAGTCTGGACTGAGAAAGTTTAATTGAGAGCTCAGAGGGATTTAAAAGCTAGGTGTGTTTTTAAGCCTCTCTTTATCCATATTGAAGTCTGCAGTTAGGAATGCCCAACCAAATTTTCATGTTCAGGGTGTTCTCTGCGAGAATGGCATGCTGACTCCGGACAGCTCTCGTCAGGGACGCCCCAGATCTGTACTGTGTGTTCACTGCCTCTTCCCACCTTACAGCTGAATCAGAGAAATAAGCCCTTTCTCCATCTTACACTTAAAGCTCTAATTGTAAACATTGTCTTCTCCTTTATGACGATTTTCAAGTTTTCCTGGAAAATTCCACATCTCTGCATGAGGCCAAGGCTCTGGCTGGGGTGAAACCAAGAAGGATTAATTTATAAAGCTCAGTAGCTTACACAGGAACTCTGTAATATAATTATAGCTTCTGTAAGAAAAGGCCCTGGAGTCGAAGAGGTCTGTGAAAATTGCATGGGAGTGGGAAGAGTATTCTTTGAGCCCCCATGCCCCTGGCTTGTCCTTCCCCTTACTTTTAAATTCAGGACTTTCCTTGCCCCCACGTGCCCTTTGCTTCTGAACATGTCTTTGGTCTTTGCTGCTGCTCTTCATGCTACCAGCTTGCCCCCTGAAACTGCTCCTAGGCTCTTGCAGTTGAGAGGGGCATCTGCTCTTGAGTTCAGGCCTGCTGGCTTTGGAGGTCCGTATATCTTCTGGATTCAGTACAGCCCCTGTCAGAGTCTGGCTGTCAGCAGGGACAGCTCCTGGGGGGTGTGGGAATATGCAGCTCTTCCTTCTCCTCCATTTTTTCCCTTCCAGCTCTTTGAGTTGTATTCCTCCTGCTGCAAAGAGGAGAACTCTCGGTGTCTCCTCCCACACCTTCCTGCATCTTCCCCAGACGCTGCCATCCTGCTCTGCTGGGCAGCAACAGCTCTGGGTGAGACAAGTGCTCGGAGTGAGCTCCATTGAAACATCCAGGCCAGCTGGGGACAGATCCATCCCCAGGGAGACAGTGCTGCGAGCCCAGAGCTGCAGGAGGAGGCTTTTCTTCTGATTTCTCCAAACTTTCCCACCCTGGCTGCGGCTCTACAAAGAGGCCCTGGCCCCGTGCACGGGGCCTTCCGCATGAAGGGGTCTCGCCAGCTCCTCTTTATTGAGTCTTCAAGCGCTGGCAGGACACTCCATTAAAAAGCCATTTGCTTTTGTATCCCCAGGCCCCCAGCCGGCTCCCACTCATGTGACACTGGCCACAGTTGTAAAACAACAACACAAATAGTTGGCAACTACTGAGGGTTTTTTCAAACCAGGGTCGTCATAGCAACTTCCCCCAGTCAATCACTGGTGAGGCAGCCTGCCAAGGGGTGCTCTGAGTGGCAGGGCAGCCCCGCTCCAGAGGAGCCCTGAGCAGGGAGCTCTCAGGGATCCCTGTCACCAGGACTCATCAGCCTGCTTCCTACGTTAGCGAAATGCAGACGCCTTTGCTGTGCAGAGCTGGCACAGGAACAGAAGATATCCAGTCCTCCATCCCAGAACTTCCCTGAGCTTGGACCCAGGCTACAGGGTCCCTGCTCCTGCTGGCAGAGTGCCATAGGGAGAATCCCTCAGCACCTGGCACCGTGCCAGAGGGGGCATCCAAAGCTGCCCTCAGTTCGGCACAGTGCCAGGGGGCATCTGAATGCCCCCCATGCAAGGCATGTTGTCACGGGGCATCTGAGTCCCTCTGCCCATGGCGCTGTGCCAGGTGGATCAGAACATGGCACACAGTCCTTGCAAGTGGCTCCATGCCAGGTCTGATCAGCAGTATCGACCACTGCTGTGTCTTGCAGGATGTAGGACCGGGAAGTGACTTGGCACTTCTTTAAACTCCTGGTCTTGCAGGAGGATGCGCGAATCCCACAGGTTCTTGCATGAATGGAGGAGGTGGCACAGCTGGAAAGAGACAGCAGTGCTTAGCAAGAGAGCTGTGAGTCACACCTTTGTGGTGGCATATGGTTAGGGAAGCAGGATGGACCCCCCCCAGTGGTGCAGGGTCCAGCTGCCGCTGGGAGCAAGCAAAGGGAGGATCTCCTCTGCTCCTCCCATCCCATCTCTTCTTGCCTTTGGAGAACCTCAGTGCTCTTGGACTGTTACAACTCTGCTTTTATGATTCTGTTGGCTTTTCTTGTATGTCCTGAACATTTCATGAGTCTTGTGAGCCACTGTCCTAGACTTAGCCCGGAGCCCATAACTGGGCAGCCAGTTTTGTCTGGACTGCTCCCACCTGTGCAGATAGCGATGGCCTGTGCTCCAGAGGATTGTACTGGCTGTCACTGCTGTCCCATGGCAGGGTTTCTAGGAGAGCAGACCTCGGGCTGCCATTGTTGTCGTCACATCTCTCTACTTGAGGATCCCTGGCTGCCTTGAGTGACTCCTGGAGGAGAGGAATGTTAAAAATCCACTCTTGTAGTAAGTTGGCACCATATCCAGCCACCGTCTGCTCTGTGCCAGGGCTTAGTAAAATGTTGGCGAGGACTGCAGCTCTGTACTCAGGCTCCCCCCTTCCCCTTTTGTCTCAGTTGGTTTGGCAATTGCATGGTGGTAACACAGCTCGGGGTGGCACAGGAGCTTTGCTGCCCATATGCAGCTGGAAAGTGAAAAGGGATTTCCAGGCAGAGCAAATGATAAAGGGAAATGGAATGTGAGGGTCTGTGGCAGCAGGCCAGGGGCACGCCAGGCGTTTTGCTAGCCCTGGCACATTCACTGTGGCTGGGGAGATGCTGAGGATGGATGTGCCCCATCCCACGGCTGGAGGTGCCAGGATGTGCTGCTCCACAGGTGGCTGCATCCCTTGGCTGCTGCTGAAGCTGGGGTCTGAGGGGGCTCACGAAGGCAAGCGAGGAGCTGCTCGGCTCTGTGCAAATCCTGTTTGTTGGCACTCCAGTTACAAGCATGGAAACTGTTGGCTGGGGCAGGGAGGAGGGATGCTGGCTCCTTCACTTTGTTACTTTGCATCTTCGTCACTCTGTCTCAGTTCTCTCACTCATTTGTTCTTAATTATTTGTTAATTTCCTTCCCTTCTTCCTCAATTTGTTCTCTCAGTCATCTGCTCTCTCATTTGCTTTTTCTTTCCTTTGTTGCTGTTGTTTGCCACCTAATTTCCTTCTTTCATTCCTGTCACTCTTAGTTGTCCTCTCTCATTCCTTCCACTTTTTTCTCCTCTTCCCTCCCTCCTCCCCTGGGCATTTTCAGTATCTGTGACTTTTTTCTGATTTTATTTCTAATCCCAAGTGAGTTGATTTCCTTCAGAGACGCCTCACTGTTGTTCCATGCAGAGGTCCTCAAGCCTGCTGCCCCTTTGTGCTGCACTTGGCAGGTGTCCCTTACCTTTGGACTTTAAACTTTGAAGGTGGCCCCAGTGAACGAACATCTCACGGGGCTGACATTGAGAAGGGAAGGAGAGAGCCACACTCACACCCTGCCCTGAGCAGAGGTTCAAGGCTAGGGAATGGCGGTAGCTGGCCCTTCTCCTTGCCCTTTTGGGTGCTGTGCTGCATGTGGCCCTGGCAGAGGAGGGATGAGGAGGTGGCAGAGTCAGGTCTGTGACCTTCACCTGGGCGATGTGTACGTATGCAGGGGTGTGGGAGGCCCTGGCTGCCGGGGTGGGCCTTGGCTCTGTGGGCACACCTGCACGTGCTGCTGCGCTCATCTGTGCCGGTGCTGAGGTGCCAGCACCTGCCTCCGAGCCGCCTCCGCTCCCGCTTCCCTTCGCCCGCCTCGCTCTGAGCAGATCCTGGCGGCTGCGAGCGCAGAGCCGCAGGTTGGGCTCCCCACGCACCTGCCTGCGCGTGCTGACGCCCGTGCGGAGGTGTGTGCCCGCGGCCTGCCCGTGGGCCCGGGTGCTGCCTGTCCTCCAGCAGCTCCCACACGCTCCTACCGGCCTTGGCACACATTTTGGGAAGGCACATGCCTGTGCACATCTGCACTCACATGTCACCGGCACACACACCGCTCTGACATGCGCCCGGGCTGCCTCCCCTGCGCGCAGGCTGCCATGTGCTTTCCCATGCACTCCGCTCGCATGCTGCCATGCAGTAAATTATCTCCCCCTCCCCAAAAGCCAGGCCAGCTAAAGTGCTGTAACATAGTAGCTGCCTGAACTTCGATTCAAAGGTTAATATCAAAATCTGGAGCGGATTACCTAAAAATTACTTACAACACCATTAAAATTCTGAACTCTTTTTGTTGTGGCTGTAAATTAATTTAAAATGTCAGTTTTTTTGAGAAATCCAATAAGAAATTGAGCCAACGGAGCAATCTGTAAACTGTCTGGCACAGAGGAAAGTGTGTCTTTTCAATCGACAAGAAAAAATATGGGGCTTAACTGGAACCATATGGCAGCGCACTTGAGAGAAATCTGCTGAAGAGGAGGGAGGGGAGGGGGAACCCAGGCAGGCAGGAGCAGCGGGAGAGCTGGCGGCTCGTGTGAGAGAGGAGCCGGGGCCGTGCCCGGTGCAGGGGCCGGAGAGACAGGTGCATGGAGAGGACAGGCCCTCGGGAGCAGGGACAGCCCTCGGCTCTGCAGAGACCCGCGTGCCAAGGCATCCCAGGCGGGAGGCAGTGGAGCTGTTCCCAAGGTCCCCGCAGGCATGAGCTGGTGTGAAGGGGCATTGTGTTTGGCAGTGGGGCTCTGTGAGCTGCACAGGGGACACAGAAGGGCTGAGCAGTGAGGGCAGGTGGGAAATGAGGTTTAAGTGGGTTCTCTGTGGTGTCTGTGCCCCTTGCTGGCCCACAAGCATCCTGCCACCCGGTTCCTTCAGCAGCCTCCCAGCACAGCCTCTCTGCTGGTTGTCCCCCTTGCCAGGAATTGTGGATGGCATGGAGGAGGGGTGGCTCCTTAGCTCTGACCCAAAAGTAAGGTGGGAACTGAGAGGCTGGTGGGGAAGGGCTGCCACTCCACATCCCCTGCCCCAGCCCCCTCTCCTTTGGCTCAGATCCTCACAGCATTCCTTGAGCTGGTGAGAAACCCAGCTTCCCCTCTGTGTCTCCTGCCTGCCGACATGTGTTACCCATTAGGCCTTAATTTCAGAAGATTTACAACACATTAAGTAATTTGTAGGTTATTTCAACTTTAATCTGCTGAAGTCGAGAAAATCAAAATTAAATTCAAAACACACGGATCTTCAAAGTACTGGGATTGGGGATGGGAGGGGGTTGTTTACCAGCCCTTGCTTGTCTCTTCTCCAGTGTCACTGCCACAGTGTCGCTTGCCCCCACTGCAATGCTGCCCTTCCCACCACCTTTGCTGGTAGCAGGGCTGATGAGGGCCATAGAGGTGAGCTTCAGCAATCTGCTAGTTCTGAATGAGGGGTGCCAATGACCACAGAATGATGCCTTTTGGAAGTCCTCAGGCTGACTGACCACTTCCATGGTACAAGAGGGAACACCCTGGTTCTGACAGTTTCTTTTCTGTCTGTGATCGTGTCTGTCATGAGCTTGAGTGGCAGATGCACAAACGCTCCCTGGGCTCTGGAGCCAAGGACATTACCTCTCTGTCCCTCACTTTCCTGTGCTGGGAAGAGCACCATGCCTTGTGAGAGTGGGTTTGCTGAAGTTGTCAGGCATTTAGATGCTATAGAGAGGAAGGCTGCCAGCCCAGAGGAGCTAAAGCAGGGGTGGGGACCTGGGGACAACTGCTGTGACAGGCTTTCCTGCTCCTCTTCTACATTCACTGGCCAAGGGCATTTGTGCCTCTCTGTCCCTCTTCCTGTATTCCTCTTTGATTCAACAAGTATTCCTCTTCCTGAAAAGGGATTTGGTCCCCTTCACCTGTTCTTCTTCTTCTGTCTGCAAGTAAGATCACAGGAACCCTGTCCATGTTGTGGATCTGTGGCCGGAGAGTCCCTGTGGGATTCATCCAACATTTCCATAGCGTCCTACCCATAACAGGATCAGATCATTGACAGCTTTCAGAACAGGTCTGAAACCAGTCTAATCATTCCTTTAAGTGATTAGAGAAGCCGAAGCTGAGATCTTCCTTAAACTCTTGGGGTGGGATAATGAACTAGTTGAATCACAGAACTGGGAGTCTTTTCTGATGAACAGAGACTGTTAAGGCGTTATCTTGGGGCTCAGGAGATCTAAGATTTGTCTCAGCTCTCTACGATGCCAAGTTTTGTGTTGATCTAAAACAAATCTCTTACCCAATTTGTGCCTCAGTTCTCTGCCTGTGTCGTTGAAATAACACTGTTGGAGTAAAGTTGATAGGAAGGATTTGTTGGGTGTCAAACTCTGCCGTACTGAGGAGCTGGGCCTGGTGTGGCTCCTGGACTGGAGTCCCCAAGTGGTCTCAGTGCCTCAGTTCCCCCATGTGTGCAGGGGAAAAAAAGACTTTTTTTCTTTCCCTGGACTTTGATGAATGGAAAGTGTATGTGTCACAGCTCTGCTATTTCGCACTGATCTCTCCACCCACATCCCAGACAGTTTCCGGGTTCCCAGCCCACCAAATCCCTCAGGCATCTCTTCAGGGGCCCTTTCCTCTTCCAGTTGAGTGCTGCCTTATCCCAGAGCTGGGTGGCAGGGTGCAGCAGACATCCCATTTGGGAGCAATCCAGAACTGCTGAAAGGCTGAGCGTGCTGACGAGTTGGTTTTTGTGCGTCCCTGCATTGCAAGGGTGCACAGCCCAGAGCTGACTTTGTTGTCTTGACTGTCTGTGAGCCAGATCCCCTGGAAGTTGGCTTTATCAGGAAATGTGTCATTGAATTGCACTTAGGGAAACAAGCACTTTTGAGGGTGATGTCCCCAGTTCTGCTCCAACAAGGAATCTGGACATGCAGGAAGCGTGTTACACTTCATCTGCATCTGTAGGTTTTCCTGCTTCAGGCCTGAATACCTGGCTCTGTCCATTTCATATTCTTGCCTATGCTGGGAAATTTTTATCAGTACCATCACAGATTTGTATTTTCTCTGAGATTATACTTCACACGCCTTACACAGCTGCTCTGACCTGTTTAAAGGGGGTAGATGTGGATACAGATGTGGTGTGTGACTCTGTGTTTTGTACAGACCACTGGGCAGCCATCAGAGTAGTAGCTTACAGTGCCTTTTGATCTGGGTTGGTTTTAAACCAGATGTCAAGGCTTGTATGCTGTAAAACAGAAATTGTTTCTCTAGTCTCTGCAGAGTTCATCTCCTGGGTCTTCTCCTTGCAAGGAGGAAAGAAAAAAGGATTTGTGTAGAGCAGTTTTCTGTTAACCCTTATGAAAAGTCTTGTGTAAAAAAGGTTGAAATTTATTTTTATATGTATTAGCTGGTCAAGCTAAACCCTGGAGAGCTTCTCAGATTCACATTAAAGGTACAACCTGCATTATCCACACAAAGCATGTCTCTGTTGAACTAGATGCCAGAACTGGTGACTTCATTAAGACACAGATTTCACTTCAGTTTTAATGGCGTCAGGAATCTGCTGTCTTTGTTAGTGCTGACTTATCCTAACACCCTGAAAGTTAAATAAAAATGTTTCTACCCACTGCTCACTCAGCTACAGGTGGTGGTGAGAATTTTTGCTTCTGTTTTCTAGGGAGTAGTGGACCTGGAAGCATGCAGGGAGATCTTCCCCTTGAACAGGAATGCCATTTGGCAGTTAGTCTGGATGATGGGGCTGAGATGTGCTTCTGTTACTACTCAGCCCTTTCAGCTTTCTCCCACCCCCTGCTCATGACTGTGTAGGCCGATGTGCTGAGTTGGTGAAGGTTTAGAGAAAATTTAAAGATCCTGTGTTGGAAAGTGTTATAGTGGAACAAGAGCACACACCCTGACAGCCATGATGCCATTTAATTCAGGTCTAGTGCCCTTAATCCTCTTGTAATGATCAGCAAAAGTTCAGACTTTATGCAAAGTGAAGGAGAATTAATTGCCCTTTTCAAGCAAAGGGGAAATCAAGTCACAGGAAAAGGTACATGAATAATTTTCAGGTGTTCATGAGCCTTTGGCAGAGCAGGGAGTGGTGCTTGAGCACCCACCTCTCAATCCTGTGCTCTAACTTCTAGATCAAACGTTCCCAGACTTTTTTCAGTGGATGGGAGGCAGCTGAATAGAGAGTTGGCCTGATTGATGCCCTTTCTGTACATAATCACAG
The DNA here is from genome assembly GCF_051311805.1 of Agelaius phoeniceus. Lineage (NCBI taxonomy): Eukaryota > Metazoa > Chordata > Aves > Passeriformes > Icteridae > Agelaius > Agelaius phoeniceus. The sequence goes on from NC_135288.1 coordinate 6,931,006, forward strand.
AATCTCCCTGTGGCAATTCCAGCAATTGCTTACGTGGGAGGTAATGGCAGGAAAATACTCTTGGTAGGATTTGTATGTGCTTTGTGTTTGCTAAACCTGATCTCCTTGAAGTCCTAGAAGTTTGACTCAACACTTGAGTGCCAGCAGAATTGACCCTAGTGCTGGGCAGTTTCGCACATTTGTGTCTTCTCAGCTGCTTTGAAAGCAGGTGGGGAGCTGAGGGGCCATCCACAGAAGTCACCTTTCCATCAGGTGATATTCCGGGGCAAGTATCAAAACACCAGCAGCTGGGAACCTCTGCCTTTAACCCTTCTGCCTTTGGGATACGTCTTCTCTTGTGTCCTTAAGCATCTTTGACTCTAAAATATGTTAATCTTTGGGTCTTCTGCTCATCAAAGGGCGCAGGGCAGAGGGAGGTGCATGCTTTCCCCCAGGGACAGCACAGCCTGCACAGTGTCAGGTGAGCGGCACAGCTTGGCAGCCTCCTGCCTCTGCCCTGGGCTTTGAGCAAGTCTAAGGTCTCACAGCTCACACGGGTGTGCTCAGCAGTGCCTTTAAACCAGCTGGCCACAGTGTGAATGACACAGACTCTGGTACAGGCTGATTGCCCAGGGCTCCATTCAGCTTTTCTGAAAGGTTTTGGTGCCAGAGCTGCTCAGACTGAGGTACTCAAGAGAACTGCAGTGTAGATACAGCCTTGGTGACTTGCTGTGCCCTTTTCCACCCTCTTCCTCTCCCTGTCCTCTGTGCCTTGTGCTCAGGTGGACAAAAAGATGGTGCACTCTGTAAACAGTCATTCACTTCCTTTGGCTGAGACTGAGATAGGTAATTTGTCCAGTTCAATATCCAGGGGCACATGGGAAAGTTTGGGTATGCTCTTTCTTTTCAGTATCTTTGGACCAAAACCACTTCCTGGCTGAACTGCTAAGTATGAATGAGTTGTGGAAGTGGAGAATGTGAGCCAGGAATGCCAGGCTGGGCGGTGACGATGAGATTCCAGTTCAGTACATCTTATATGGCCACTTCTTGAAACTTCAAGGTAGCGTGATGCTTCCTAAGCACCGCTGGTAATTGCGCAAAGAGAACGAGAGAAGACTGGCATTGGTAACTCCCGAGGCTTTTGAAGGATAACAGAATATCTTGCCCAGAAAGCACAAAAGGGGTCACGAAAAACTGCTTCCGATACCTCTGCTGGTTGGGCTGGGGAGGGAAGCAAGCTGGAGGGGCTTGACGTACAGCAGGAAGGAGGCCTCGGCTCATCCGAGCGTGCCAGGCAGGTAGCTGGTTGCCCTGTTTCTCCTTGGTGTCTGCTAGTCTCCGAGTCCTGGTTCACAGCTCCCTGCAAGCCAGGGATGGAGGAGATCCTATGAAAATGATGATATGTGACAATCAGTCACAGCAATTAGTGTTTTGGTTAACAGGCCTTTTTTGTTTTCTCTCACCCAGACAGAATGTCACAAATAAATCCTCGCCTGCATTTGCATATTAATTGGATCGGAGACGTCAAGCATCTTTCATTAAAGAAAATGATCTGCATATTTGGAGACATAAAATAGTTATTTTGATGGGTTTTTTTCATAAGATCAGGGGGTGGGGGAGGAAGGTGATGGGAGCAGTGGAAATTGAGGTAGAGTGAAGGCAGAGAAAGCAGCTTTTGTGGTTAACCCCTTGTGGCCCAGAACTAGCTGGTGCCCAAAGCAAAAATAATAATAATATAAATAAATAAATAAATGCTGGGTCTCAGAGCAGCTTGTAGAGAACTGCACCATTTCTCCATAGCTTTGTTCTTGAGGCCACAGAGTTGCTAGGTAGCCACAAACACACTTCTGAAACATCTTCCCTTGTCTACTCTGTCCAGCCACAGAGCTGGGTTGTTACAGGGCCCTCCTTGTCATCTCCCCTTCCCGATGGCACCTTGGCCATGCTGATGGCTGCTTCCTCTCAGGCTGTGCCAGTATCATGCCTTTCAGATGGCAGGGCTGCAGGATCTGTGTGCAGTGGGTGGCCTGTGTGCCTGTGTGCCTGAAGCAAGCAGTAGTGATGGGAGGGCGACCATGTGCCTGGGGGAACACCCTGGTCACAAGGCAGGGAGATTCTTATGCTCAGGTCCTGCTTCCATTACCCCCAGCTTAGGTGAGGGAGGTGCCAGAGGGCTGGGATGTGTTGGTTCCACAGCTCTGATCTTCTTCTCTCTTTCTGTGGTCTCTTCTGATTCGAGGCAGGGGTAAAAATTTCCCCAGCTCAAGTCAGTGGTGGTGTACGTGGTCAATAGGAGAGTCCCCTCTTTAACTCCTGGATTTCTACCCCTATGCTAGCCTTTGGTACTTTTGGCAGCAGCCCAGAGCAGGATGTAAGGAACTTGACCCTCTACTTTGGAAACTGACTGGGGAATTTCTGTAGGCAGCATGCAGTGGCTTGAGATGGATTTTGGCTAGGACACTGAGGTTAACACTGCAATGGTTCCAAGGGTACATTCACATGAATGTAAATGATCATGTTATGGCAGATCAGCAAGTTGCTGCTTGTTAGCTGTGCTGCTGTGGGACTCTGAGAACACTACTTGCCTGTTGCAAATTCCAGGTAAAACGTATTTGCCTGAAACTGATGCAGACATGAATTGAGGGACTGGCTTCTCCTTTACAAGTTTCCACAGCGTTGCCGAGTGCCCTTGTCCACCTGCTCCCTCCCTTCAGCCCAGTCCTATCCTTTCCAGCCAGTCTAATGCTGTGGACCAAGATCTCACCAAGCTCATTTCACTGAGGTGTCCCTAAAGACAAGTTGCTCCAAACCAGCAGGTGTGGCAGCAGCTTTGGTTCTACAGGTTCCCAATCCCTTTATCTTCAGAGCTGCCCTCAGGAGTCTCAGCTGAGCATTGCAGAGAAACACAGTCCTGGGATTCCCTGCCCAGTGCTGAGGATGACAGGAGCTGGCAGCCTCATCAAGGCACGGCAGAAAGTGTCCTCTGGCCCCAGCACTCTTGGAGAGGAGCCCGTGGAGGGCTCCCTGCCATTCCTGAACAGTGGCACAGCTCTAGCTCCCAACAGAAATGCTTCCTGGGACGGAGTCAGGGAGAAGGTGGAGAGAGCTGGGCGCGTTTGCAATCATGGCACATCACCTATGTCATGCTTTGCTTTATTCTACTTTTAAGAGCTCATCCAAGTCAGAAAGACCCCTGAGGACATCTGCTGGGGTCAGTTTTCAGGATTTTCCAATTTTGTGCATTAGAAAACAGAGAATTTGGTTCAGAAAGCCCATCTGCCTTTTGGGCAGAGCATGGTGCTCACTGTGGTACAGCCTGGCATGAGCAGATCCCTCTGAGGCCGTGTTTCCCTGGGGGAGTTTCCCCATGTGCTGAAAACATGGAAACATGGAGAACTTGGTCTTGAAGCTGAGAGTAAGGACAAAGCAGAGGCTCTGGTTAGACAAGTACGCCGGAGCTGTCAGTAATGGAGTGTGGGGGCTGCTGGGGTAGGTTTAAGGAAATCAGCTGGGAATAGATGAGAGATAATTTGCCTTATCAAAGTGCAAGGAGCAGGTCTCTCTGGGCTTCTGAAATCACTGCCAGAAGGTGGGGAATGCAGCGCAACCCAGAGCGTGTGAGTGCTGGTTTGGGACCCAGCTTCTTTTCTTGGCTTTGCCATGACCCATTTAACCTTAAACAAGTCATCAAGAGATGAAATCACCTCTCTCAGCCTTGATTTCCCTTTGCCTTCCTCTGATATTTTAGCCCGACCGCCTCGGGCTGTCTCATCCTCAAAAATCACCCGGTGCACAAGGGGTCAGGCGTAATGGAGCAGCCATAAAGAGGGGTGCAAGGTTGCCTTTCCTCTGTGCTTAGAATCTCTGCAGGAAAGGCTTTGGCACATGATAAAATCTTCAGGGCACTCTTTAGTAGGAAGATTCAGCTCCTGGCTCCAGAGAGCTCTGTCCTCTGATGATGAAGGGACCGTGTTTCACACCCCTGTACTGCCTCATTTTGCAGAAAGGCCTGTAATTAGCCATGATTCCTCTCTTTACCCCACACATCAAGGCATGCTGCTGGGGTTTTTTTCAGAATCCTGATCCTAGGAAGCCATCAGTATCCAGGAAACTTTATCACACACACTCGAAATAACCCAGAAAGCTGCCAGCCCCATATTAGGGAATGAATCCCTGTCAGAAACTGAAGTGGATGCAAAATTTATTGACAGGCTACTGTGACTGCAGGCAATTTGTGACCCAGCCCCTTCCTTTACCTCCACCCCTCCCCACGAACAACAACCCAAAACCCCTCTTCAGTCCTTCAGCCTTTATATTTAGCATGTCTGAGTCCCTTGTTCAGCTCCCAACAGTCGCAGCATGCTCGGGAGCCTTCCCAGAGGAACAAACTACAACTGCAGGCAAGGAGGTCAGCACAGTGTGCCCCCAGTCTGCCCCACATCCAGTCCTCTCCATTATCTCCTGTAGCTCAATACAAACAGGGAGAAAAACAACAAAATCCCAACACCATCCAGCCTAAAAGTTCTTTTCCTGAGCTCACATGGGGGCAGAGGGTTGCTGTCCTCATTGCTCCAGTGCAAGGCAGGATGAGTTGGTGGTTGGAGCAGGAGGTGGATGAAAATGAGCTCCTCGTTGGCTCTGCTGGAGACAGGACATGTTAATCTTTAATGACTAAGTTTCCCCATTTGTAGATCACTACCATCACTGCAGCCTCCAAAAGCCTTTCATGTCTGCTGGTGAATTCCTGGAGAGGTTCATTGAGCTTCTGTAGTTTCTGTTGGGAACTTGTGGCAGGGATTTGGGATACTTGCTTGTGACTTTTAACAAAAGGATTTGTTTATGAATTTTTCTCTGCTCTTCCTTATGAGGAAGGGTAGGCACTCAGGAATATCATCGGTGAGGTAGCATGGGCTTAGGCGTGAGTTGCTGTAGAGATGTGAAATGTCACTGTACTATATATGTATTAGGATCTAGAGAAAAGAAGGGAAGTGTAGGATGTGCGTTAGCAGTTGAATTGCACACGGAAATTTTTCCCTTGCAGTTCTCATGGGAGGCAGGTATCTCTCAGGCTCGTGCTGTACCAAAGCACAGAAAGGTTCAGTGTCAGACCATGGCCACCAAGAGGCTCAGAGGCTCATCTCCGAGGACAGGATTGCTTTGGGAATAACTGCATCTCTCCAAGCAGTAGTTTGTAGTAGAAGAGGGTTTGGTGGTTTGTGGCACATTCAGCTCAGCAGACGGGAACTACAGATTGTCTCTTCGGCACCTGCTGTCCTTTAGCAGTCGGACGGCACCATCAGTCATATCCAGACACCATCAGGAAATGATTCCCAATCAATTATAATTGCTCTTCACCTACTTCCTGTATAAATCACTGATGTTTCACTGCAGATGCCAGTGAAACCGAGGAGCTTGAGTCTCTTCCCTCGACTTTCTGCCTGTGTTTCAGGCCCACCCACTGAGTTTCTAGGGATGGCCCTGTCATTCTGAGAAGCAGCCAGTGATTGGGATTTAAAAGCACTGGCATGTTTTATTGCCTCTGGAACCTAGGGACAGATGAGAGGAGGATAGTGTGTGCTCCTCATGTCTCTGTGATCCACGGGAAGGTGGGGAGAGGGGCTGCGAGACAGCGCCCACACCTCCAGCGTTCAGCTGATGGCAGAGGTTTCATGCAGAGGCAATGGAAGCAGAGATCTCATTAATGCTGGATTAGGTCCTAAAACAGCCTTTCCCAATGGGATCCTGGGTGGAGTTTACCAGACAGGTGTTCTCACTTTCTTATTCATTCTTTTTCTCCTTCCTCTCCTTGTTTCCTCTTCTTCATTTCTTCCAGGCTTGTTTGTGTGCTTAGCAAGGAGAGGGACTGGTGCTCAAAAGTGGATTTGAAGCCGAGTAAAAGACCTGCTAAGGCAGGCAGCACCTAATGCTGTTTGATTTTCATGGTACCAAAACATTCTGAGCTCTTCTTTTGAAATCTCAGCCGTGTGTTGCTGTCGGTGCCGGGAGCTGGTCGGAATAATCCGGCACCGCCTGCCCCCAGAAAGCTGCCCAAGCTGGGGTGCAGCTACGGGGTACGGCAGTGTGTAAGATGGAATGGAACAGCTTTGGGGAAGGGAAGGTCAGAGACTGAAAAATCCTTTTGGAGAAGGGCAGAAAGCCAGGCTGGCAAGGCGAGGGGCGTGGAGACTGTGGCGGGGGAAGAGGAGTGAGTGGGGTGAGGGTGGTGAGGAGGGATGCCAGGAGGCCAAGGCTGGGCACAGAGCGGGGCGGCGTGCGGCGGCGGAGCCGTGCCAGCGCAGATCCTGTTTGGCCGGAGCGGCGAGGGGATGCGTGGCCATGGGTGGTGGTGGTGGTGGTGGTGGTGGGGAGCCCGGTCAGGCGGGAGCGCGCTGGGGCAGGCGCGGGCGGGCGGCTGCAGCGACTTCCAGGCGGATGATTATTTTATGGAGTCCTCAGAAGTCCAAAGTTATGTGTGTTTGTTAAGCGCCGTAACGCTGAGTTTATTTAATGTGGTTTTAACTGCTGCGTGCTTTTATAAATCAAAATAATTAAAAATAATAAATTTGAAGGTTAAACAACAGCCTGCGCCGTGGCAAAGGAGAGAGAATGTCTCTGGGCTGTGTTTGCGGGGAGGGAAACAGGGGTTCCCAACAGCTGCCTGCACCACTGTCACATCCCTTGAGGGCTGGGGGCAGGTTTCAGGCTGGTGTAGCAGGGAAAAGGCAGTGCCAAAGTCCAGCCTGTCAAGGCCATAATGAGGAAGGGCACATCCAAGTGGCAATGGCAGCCCCAGTTGTGTCCTCATGACAGCCAAAGATCGCTGGTTCTCTTCCTCTTTTTCTAGTTTTAAAGCACCTACAGACACTTGGATTTGCTGTACTCCTCATAGGATTTTCCGGCTATCAATATTCTTGTTGTTGCAGGGCATTTCTATTGATGCCACATCTCAGCCTGCATTATTTACACAGAGCTATTGAATCTGTCCCAGTATTCAGGACAGCCTGACAGAACCCAGCCTCCCTCTTTAAAGGTTAAACAGGCCAGGTCCCCTCACAACATGGGCTCAGGGCTTGGAAAACAGAGGGCTCCAAACACCTACCTCCCTCTACACACACTCCCTTTCATTTTAGCTCAGAAAGGTTACCCTGAGGTGCCGGGGACTGGGAAGTGGAGGGTGCTGGAGAGTGTGTGTGTCTCTTTAAATGCTCTTTCTGTCAGTGTGATAAGGAATTTGATGGCTTTATCAGAAATACCAAAGCTTTATTTAGCAGGGTGAGGCGAGCGCCACTCAGCCCCTCACAATCTGCTGATAAATTGGAAAGAAAAGAAAGAGAGAAAGGAAAAGAAAAAGAAAAAGAGGCAGTGGGAAGAGGAAAGTCTAAACTTTCCTTATTGCATTTGGGCATGGTGCAGTTTTCAGGGACCATGCAGCTGCACACAGTCCATACCTGACCACAGCCGCTCTGGATGGTGAGGCCAGGTCCATGTCAGTGTCCTTGCTCGAGACCAGAGCTCTTGTGAAGCACAGAAGCAGCTTGGGTTTATCCCGTTTTCTCTTCTGGTGTCCCCACTGTTCACCTGGTTGTATCTCTTGCATTATCCCTTTTCTTCTTTTGTCCCCAGTTTGCTGGATGGATTATCTTCCCTTTTACCTCCACCCATGGTACTCAAGCATTTTTCAGGCAACATCTGGGCTATAGTACAAGCTTTTGGATATAAAGGTCTCTCTATTATTTCTCCATCCCTCAGACTATGGATTTCAACAAGAGGTTTGAATTTGGCTGTTTCCTGAATCTCGTCTGCCTTACCTGGAGTTTCCCTGCCAGGTTATGTGAGTGGGAGGCACAGCAGTAAAATGAGAAAGGAGAGGTGTCTAATGGGGTCATTAGGCACGGTATGGAGGTGAATTCTGCAAAGTATTCCTTCTGCAGCATGGAACGATCACAGCTGGAATGGGGAACAGCCCCCAGATCAGGTTGTGTCCCAGCCCACATTGGTAGTCCAGCTGCAAGAGGACAGGCTGACATTTGAGGGGCATATCCACCCTTGGATTTTGCAGTCCTTCCAGTGTCCCACTGGGCTGTGAGAGGATGTTTGTCAGTGCTCACTCTGGTTCCCCTACTGATGGGCATCCCTCAGAGGGAGAGTAGACGTGCTTGAGGAGCTGGTTTGTGTGAGATGCTGCTCTCCCAGAGCAGAGATACATGATCTGATTTATCTATTGCAGACCCCTGTATTGTGGGGACCCTCCTACAGTGTGGGCAAAGCCGAGTCACAGAAATCTTGCCTCAGTGCACTGTTGATGGGCTTGGGGAAGGCAGTGCTGAGTGAGGAGTCTGGGATCACAACCCCATCCTGCCTGCACTGTGTAATGCTACCACTGCTTTCCTTCTGAACAGGCTAAATGTCGATTTTGTAGTTAAATCACAGAACTGGGAGTCAAGTGCCCTGGTCCCTAGCCACAGCTCTTCCAACTCCCCCCCATGGAAATCTACTGCCTTCTCTTTGCCTCTGTGGGAGCACTCTATGCACATGAGCAGAGCAGCACCTGGGTTTGCAGCAGAGCAAGGAGTGTGCAGGGTTTTCCAGAGGATGCCCATTGCCAGGGCTCCATCAAGGCTGAAGGAGTTGCGCTGCCTCACTGAAACAAACCTGGCCCCATGGTTGTGCAGCTGTCTGAGATCTGGGTTGGGAGGTGCTCAAGACAGACCCAGTATTTCTCCTGATCTGCCTTTATCATGAACACATGACATCTATTATATATCATTGCCATGTTTTGTTGTTCATCGCGTGCCTGCACACAGGCCACACACATTGTGACAGCTTTGGTCCCTTCTTGATGTCGTGCCTCCACACCTTTTCTTTCCATCTTTGTGTTCATTCTTACTCCTCCTCTTTCCTTTCTCTCTTTCGTTTGATTTTTCCTCTCCCCTCGGCTTGCACGCATGCACACAGACAAACACATACGCATACAAAGCCCTTTCACAGTTGGATCATCTGTTCTTGGCTCTCACCCACATCTCTTTTTGATGTGGTTTCTGGAGGGTTTGGGCCAAGTCCCCCATTTCTCTCTCTGACATCAGGAAGCCTGCTGCAGCCTCTGATTCCAGCCGGATCTGGTTAACTCTCTTAGGAAACCTTGCCACCTACCAGAGTACAGCTAGTGCTCTAAGCCTGGCCGGAAAGGGGAAAGAGGGCTTGATCTGTGCTGAGTTACAGCCTGATGTTCTGGAGTTATTCATGATTTACACTGATTTGCATGAGCACAGAACAAGGTTCTGAGCTGATGGAGTGTCTGGAGGCACTGACTATGGAGCTGCTCCTTTAGAGGATATTTCCCTTGTTGGGGTTGTGTGGTTGCTTTCCCTCTGCAAAGCTGGCCACACAGGAGCAGTCCCCTGAGCTCCAGGCAGGGCTCTGCCTCTCAGCTCCCATTCTGGGGCTTCTTGTAAGGATTTAAAAGCACATTTTCTCTTGGCCTCAGCCTGGGACATCTCTCGGCTTTTTTGAAGCCCTGTCTGGTGCAATGCTGTCCCTCTAGCCGGGAGGACAACCTGTTCACTTGAGCACTGTGTCAGAGAGAACCGTGCATGGTCCCCAGGAAACACAGCTGTCAGTCCCACAGGCAATTCCTCCTCCGGCAGGCAACGCAAAGATGGTGCGATTGTGAGAGGGTGAGTAGAGAAGTTTAAAAAGGCTTAACAGCAACTGGGTCTGTTGACCCCTCTTCTCTGGAAGGTTTTAAAGACCCACGGTCAGTTTTGGCAAGAGAGGCTTTCCTGCGTGCTCGCTGTGTGATGTCTCTGTGCGGCCGCGGAGTGGCTGCATCGCAGCTGGCTGAGCTCCGGAGTGCTGCGGAGTCCCCTGGGGGCTGCTGGGGAGAGCTGTGCTTTCAGCACGGAGCTGGATGGGACAAAGGGACAGAGGCAGGGGCACAGCCCCGCTCCTCGCAACAGCCTTCTCGCGAACTGCTGCCCAAGCTGCCCTCGTGGCTTGGCTCAAATCCTGTTAAGTCAGCAGCGAAACTTTCACCAGCCTCGGTAAATAGCGAACATTTTCAGTCAGGTCAGTTCCAGGGCTGGGGTTAGGAGGGAAATACCTGAGCGACAGTTTGCTTTAATAGAATGGGGAAGGAGGTGAGAGTAGATTGCTTTGGGCATGGGTAATGGGGCATGGAGACCTCACTGACTCAGCCAGCACTGTGAACTTCTGTCCTGGCCACTCAAGCTGTGGCTGCCTGTCCTCTTGTCTGAAATGAGCCCATCATCTCAGCCTGCAACCTAGCAGGCTCATGTCCCCTGCCACAGTGCATCTTTCCATGTGGCACTAACTGGCCACACCAACCAGGAGCTGGGACTGCGGGGGCCGTGGAGCCCGGGCCCCGTTGGCTTCTCTTGCAGCTCAGTGAGGAGATGGGGACAAGTTTGCCCCATGGCTGCCCACACAGCCCACACGCAAACTTTGCATTTGCTGATGATCCTGGGCAAAATTTGTTCCTTTCTAAAAGGAAAATTTGTGTAGAATGGGCTAAAAGGCCTCAGGCTCCCCCAGTGTGGGCCTGGGGTGCTGGGATAGCACAGCTCCTCCCTGAAGCTGGCTAATAGAAATCAGTCCTGATTAGGATTAGTCCAGCCAGCACTGAGCTGGCAGGCTGATAATCTAATAAAAATTCCCAGGATTGGTTTACTCTGGGGAGGATTTGTGCTGGACGCGGGAGGAGCAGGATTAGCCCAGCTGTGTTAGGGAAGGGAGGGCAGCCCAGGGTGGGCCGGGAGGCTGCCGAGAGGGTGGGGGGAGCAAGATGGACAGCAAGAGTAAGTGGAAGTGACAGGGTCAGACCAGGCCTTTGTCCTACAGCCTGATTAGAGAGTCTGCCCCCAGTTTCTTACACTTTGGGATGTTGTCGGACAAACTGGAGCTTAAATCTGTCAGAGCGTAGTAGAGATTGGAGTTGACATCCCAGGAACATATTCCTTGCTGTGCAGAAATCCAGCCCTGCTGGGGAAATGTGAAATGCCCACCCCAGCCCCCTCTGAGTTGGAGGAGATGAGCTCAACTTCTTCCTTTAGCTGTGCTGGGTGGTTGAGGCTCAGAGCAGAGAGGCTTGTCCAGAAGCCAGGATCTGCCATGAGTGATCTGTGTTGAGTTCCATACTGGTCTCTCCAGCTTCAGCCCCTGATGGAGAGGAAGTCCTGAAAGCCAGGTTGCTCTCCAGCTGAAATCACCAGGCTTTGTTGCACGTGGTGGCAAAGGCACCCACCACATGTCAGTGAGAACTGGGCAGGAGATCTTTGTTCCTCCACGGAATCTTAGGGTGGGCCCTAAAGCTCCTTAGCATGCAGGGAGGAGGTCTGAAGCTGCAGGCAGTGACTCTTCAGACTGGGGCTGCCAAGGATTTCTTGGGTTGCTGTTGTTGAGGAAGACCCTTAATAGGGGAGGAAGAGCAGGAAGGTAATTTTCAGGCAGTAGTAGCCAGGCCCCAGCTGTGCAGGCAGTGAGAACCAAGCTTTGCAGTGCTGTTGGTTTTTGGCAACCCAAGCCTCACGCTGTGCTGCCTGGGGAGCTGCTGGTGTGTCTGGTGCAGCAGACAGGTGTGGGGAGCTCACTCAGCCCCTCATCTGGCTGCTCTGGTGGCGAGCAGACGGCACCCAGGCAGCCTTTTTGCTGCAGGAATTCTCGGCCTGTAGTGCCTGGGATGACTGTGAAAAACAGAAGTAACCCTGAGATGTGTGTGTACCCACGTCCCTCATTTTAAATCAAGAGTATATGAGTCAGAACTTCACAGAGAAATGCCCTTGGACCTACAGAGGGTGCAGATTTTGTGAGGGGGTTTTTGTCCTTTCAAAAATCTGCTGCTCCTGTGGATGGGCTGGAGCATTTCCCAGCTGAATGGATCTGTCCGTGGACCAGCATCCTAAAAGCTCTGGGATCTTGTGGTTGTTTGGGACACCCTCCTCTTTAACTACCAACCTCTGTCCCCCCAAAATGTAAAAAAAAAGAAGCAAAAGCCTCTAAGATGAAACCAGGATAACTAAGTAACAGGAGCTGTGTCCTCTCCAGGCTCGGGTAGCTGCATATATGATTGTCATCTTGATGAAATCCCCCCGGATGTAATGAGCTGATTTTCTGCTGTTAATATTGCATCTGCTGATGAAGGATTCGTTAGGATAATGGAACGAAGCTAAAATATAAATGACTCGCTGTCAAGAAGCAGCTTTTGCTAGTGTTCTCCTGACAGTTCCTTGGCCATGGCTAGGGAGTTTTGTGTGCTCTGCACATGTTTGCAAGGTGTGTGTGATGATTGGGTCCTGCATGTACAGGGACACACGGCTGGCAGGGTGTGCTCCCGCTGCCCGGGTGCCTGGAACCCTCTGGCACACCATGGGCACTGGCAGGGCTCTCTGTGCCAGAGGGGACCAGGTGGAGCTGCCTCAGAGAGCAGCAGCCAGGCAAAGTTGCTCCTTTGCTGAGCCGAGGCTGCCAGAAGAGGGGAGGGAATGTGTGCTGCTGGAAAAGCATCTGTGCCTTCACTCCAGGTCATTTTCGGATCTGGCATGTTCCTTTCCTCCTCCAGTTTAATTGCAAAAGTTGCTCTGTTTTCTTTCTGAACAAGAGAAATCAGTTTAAGCACATTATAAAGTAAAACAGATATTTGCTCACAAAGCTTTTGTGAATGCAGAGTATTATTTTCATAGGAAAATGGAAAAAAGATTTTGATAAAAGGGCTTGTCATACTGCTGAACAGCAATCCAACATCTGGGCAGAAAATCTCAAAGTTCCACTGTTGGTTTGGAAAGATGGGGTTGGTTTTTCCTTGCAAAAAGTAGAAAAGAACCAGGTCTGTCAGTAAGGGGATTTTACCTTTAATGCAGTTTTGCACACTGTGATCCCAGCACTCGTTTCTCACCCCATCTCAGGGCTGTGCACACATCTGAGCAGGTGTCAAATCATCAGATGTGGAGGGGGCAAACTTCTACAAAATACCTTTAAAGAATACCTTTTCAACTATCTTTGGTATCTTTGACTTTCTGTAAATGTTGTAAAAACATTAACCAAAATATAAAATTGCCAACTCTTCCTTTTACCCGGTGCCTGAGTGCATTTGGTGTTTTCCCTTCAAATCCATAGACACAGGTCCAGTTCCTGCACCCATGAGAATCTCAGCTTTCATTGTTTGTTTGGGAGGACTTTTTTTAGTTTTTAATCACATTTCTCTCTCTTCTGATTACCAAGGGAAAAAAAAAAAAGAGAGAGAATGCAAACATGAACCATAATGGCTCAAAAATGAAATTAAAAGACCTTGCTTTCCATTATTATTTTTCAAATCCCATTTTTCAGCCAGTAATGTCAGGGATCAGAGCAGTGATTTTAGGGTTTTTTCCATAGCAGTTTTTCTGGAAGTGTGAGGTGGTGGTGGCCAGCCCCTCCTAACCTGCACATCTTTGGTGAATATTTGAACAAAGCCTGGCCTGGCACTACTTTTGGGTAGTTCCTCTCACTGTTCAGACTCCTCTAGTGAGGAACATCGGTGGTTTAATTGAATCATTCTTTACAAAAGACCGTGAATATCAATGATGGAGGAGGGTGGAGACACATGAATATGATGTTGGAAATTTTGCATTGAAATGTATTTGATGGAAAACAGCCTTCTGACCAAGTGAAATGCACAGAGCGTGGGGGTAAGCATACATGTAGTACTTTGTCAGCCCTTTTGTGAAAACATTTCTTTGCATTTCTTCATGATAAAGACTACATGGAAGAAAATTCTCAACTAACAGCTTATTTTCCTCAAGATATTTGTCAGGAAAAAAGAACAACCTTTTCTGTCCAGAATTCTATCAGAATTTTACTTGGGCAAATCTAAGGAAATGAGTGAGATGTAGTGGCCTCCCTGGAGGCCAAATGCAAGGGGCAAGGAAGCCCATGCATATCCCTGTCCCACTGAATTCCCAGAGACAACTCTGCCAGGGCTCGGATATGCCAGAAGAGGCAGAACAAGGACATTTTCTAGGGGATGAGAGTTACTCCCAATGGGAAAGTGGTACAGAAAAAGTGGAAAACCTTTTGTGCTTCTGCACTTTATATTGTGCAAGCTTTAGAGTCCCAAACTCACAGAGGAAGAGGTGAACAATTTGCAGTTTCTTTGCTACCCCTTGGCAAGAGTAACACAGCCAGTCCCAGGAAATTGCAAGTTGTGAGCTGGGCTCCAAAAATGTGAGATCATCCTGGAGGTTAGGAGATGCAGTAGGGAAATGCCGAAGGGTATGACATTCTTGGACTTGCATTCTGAGTCCTTCAGCCTTTCTGGGCTTTCTGCAGAATTAGCCTCGGCAAGGGGGAGGAGGTGGGCAGGGAGGTCTGACCAGAATCCGCCCCTCTTGGCATCTCTGAGGCTTTTTATACCAGTTGCTTAAGGGCAAAGAGCCAGATCCTGAGCCAGCATTGGTGTCAGCAGGGCCTCTGTGATTCACACACACTCGGGCTCTCCTCCCAGTGTCAGGGAAACTCTTTTGAGGAATTTGGTTGCAAATTCAAGCATGGCTTGGCTGGGACAGAGTGTCTATGTTATGGGAGGGACCTCTTGGCTCTGGGGCTTGTTGTCGTTTGGCAGGCTCAACCTATAGCAACCAGCCTGGGGGGATAGCACAGACTTCTCAAATCCTCCACTTGGGCTTTTCCTCCATTTCCACTCTTCTCCAGGTACCTCCAGAGCCTAGCAAGCCCTGGAGGTGAGGGAATCAGGTACTATTCCCACATATACCGGGTCTCTTGGCCATCACTTGGAGCATTGCTGTGTGCATGTTTCTGTGTGTCACACTTATTTTTTTTGCTAGGGTCCCCTGCTTCATCATTATCTTAATCAGTGTTGTGTTAAGTTTCATGCTTCCTTTGACCTTTATTTTTGGCCTGGTTATGCTGTTTATATGCCTCTGACACTTGTCCCCTGGTGCTATTGCCAGGGAAACTCAGCACTGAGGCCTTTCCCTTTTCCCCCACCCCCTTGTCCCTTTCTGTTTAATTTTTTTTCTTTTTTTTTTTCTTTTTTTTTCTTTTTTTTTTTTTTTTTTCTTTTAACATGGTTTTCCTAAAAAGTTTTTTAATCAATCAAATTTGAGGCAGAAAATAGGCTTGGTCACGCCTGGTCCTTGGGTCGTGTGACACTCACTCAGGGTCCTGACAGCTCCTCAAAGGGGGCACCCGGGATGGGGAGGGGGGCAGCAGCGCGTTTCCCCAGGAAAGAGCCCGTTTCCATGGCACTGCCCCCACCTCTCCGCCATCCGCCAGCCCGACGTGGGCCTGAGGCTCCTCAAAAGGGGCGTTGGGAAGCGGGCGTGTGTGCGGGGCCGGGAACAAACGGAGGCGCGGGGGCGGCGGCGGCGGGGGCCGCGCCGACAGCTGCCGGCTTCTCTGCTCCGGAGCTCGTGGGGAGCCAGCGGGAGCGGCGGCCTCGGAGCCAGGGCCCCAGCCCAATCTGCATAATCAGGGGCTTTTCATAAATGCCCCATTTTTCATCGCCATCGAAGACATTTGCTCAGGGAGAGCCGGTAACCCTGGCATGGAGGGACAGCGCCCAGCGCTTCCCAGTCCCGCTGCGCGCCCCTGGCTGCGCCTCCTCACTTGCTCCGCTCCCCTACACCCTCGTCCTCCTGTGCCCTGTCTCTGCAGGCAGGCAGGTGCCCGAGCCCCTGTCAGATGCAGCTCATGCTGCTCTGGCCGTGGCGGGGCCCTGCTGGGGCCGGCATGGAGGAGTGTGGAGCCACCCTCGTGGCTGTGTCACTGCCAGCTCCCACCTTGGCCCAGCATGTGCCACGGCGTCCTGGGCACTCTCGCTTTTTCCTTGGGTCCTTCCTGATTCCCTCAGCTTTGCCTCTCCCCACCCTGCCCTCGGAAACCACTTGCCCTTCTGCTCATTCGTCCAAGGCTGTGCACCGGGATTTTAAAACCCTTTCTTTGCCCCCAGCCCCTTTCTCGAGCTTTCTTCTCTCATTCTTCTCGCTCCTGTCCTTCTTTTCCCCACGCCCTTTCCAGTTCTTCATTTGTGCAGGGTCTTTTGCTTTCTCTCTTTTTTATAATTAATGATTAGCTTTAATTGGTTTGCTTAGGCAGCCTGACAGCAAATTAGCAGGAGCCAGCCCAGGGCTGCCGAATGCCAAGTTTGGGGACTGCTGTGCTTTACAGATGCTGTGGCAGGAGATGAACTGCTTGGGATCCCCCCTTGGCACTGCCCTCCTGCTCTGCTGGGCTGTGCTGTAGCTGTGCTGCGAGCTGGGGCTCCGGGGCCTTCCCTGGTCCTTGGTGCCATCTGTGCTGGGAAGCTGGGACTGGCAGTGGATGCTGTTCCTGGTCCTCTGTCCCTTGCCTGGCTCCAGCACTCCCAAAGTGTCCAGTGGGCACTGAGCTGCAGGGTTACCTCTGCAATGGTCTGTGTCCCTTGCCTCCTGCCCAGTGCTGGTTTTCCTCCTTTTTGCATCACCACCTTTATGGAGCTGGGCTCTGCTCAGCAGGTTTGAGCAGAGGGCAGGGGGTAGGAGGCAGGGCAGGATCTCCCGGGGAGCACTGTCCAAGGGGACTCTCCAGCCCAGCAAAGCAGGTTACTCTACCCAGTGCTAAAGGCAGGTAATGGGGACAGGGTGTGGAGAGAGGGGGGCTTTGCTCTTTTCCTCCTTTGCAGTGATTTCCCTTTGCTTTGCTTTTCTTTTCTTTGCCTTTTTTATAGCTCCCATTTTTCTTTTTTATGAGAGAGAAACTGCAGGGTTCTCCCAGGGCTGGGAAGAGCGCTTGGTCCCAGGCTGCTCCCAGCCAGATGGAGGGGAAAAGAAGGGGGGCAGTGGGCCCATAATCCTGGGAGGAGAGTTTTCCTAGTTAAAGAGGATTGGGGATAGAGTCTAGGACATTTCAGCATGCTGTTTTATGAAGAAGGGGCAGACCATGACCTATTTGGGATGCTTGTGAATTTTCAACACAAAACTTTGCTGGGAGCACTGGCAGCTGTTTAGCCCTACAACTGGGGATGGAGCTGGTTTGTGCTGCACTGCTGGTGTTGCCTTGTAATAGCAGCCAAAAAAGGGAGAAATGGGAAACAACGTGAGCTTCCCTCTCCTTCAGCCCAGGCCTTTTCAGCCGAGCAGTCCAAGATTGGCAGGAGACAATAGCTGGGTGAGGCTGCTCAACTGGATCTATAGAGCACCCAGAATATTCCAACCCTCTGCAAAACCAGGAAGGTTTGTTGGGCTGGTGACAGCAGGGTACGTTCCTTGTCCCCAGGAATCCTGGACTCTCTCAGTTGTCCTTGCTTCAGGTGTTAAATGGGTGATTTGCCCTTACTGGACACCACTCCAACCCTCCAACTGAGTGTTAATATCTACAAATGCCTTTTTATGGGATCCAGAGCACATACATAAGTGAAATCAGAGGGATGTGCTGTCTTCCTGGGATTTCTGTCATGGAGGAACAGCCTTTTTGTCAGTCACAGAGGTCCCTGCTGCATTCCAGATTCATGAAAGATGGAAGCCAGCGCAAACACGTCTGCTCTCGGATCTGCGTGTTGTTCAGCTGTGAGTGTACTGGCAAACACCATGCTGTGCTACCTTGCTGCAGCCTGGCCTCCTTCCCAAAGATTGGTATGATTATAGCTCGCTCAGGTGACAACACTGATAACGCATGTAGAGACTGGAGCTGGCAGGTCTCCTGTGGGGCTCAGAGGTTTCAGTTGCAGGGCTCCCTCCTCTGCCCCTGCCCTGCCCAGGACATATGGCTGATGGCACTCCCCCACAGCTCTCGTGTCCCTTCCCAGTCCTCATGACACTCTCAGAGTCCCTCACATTGCTTTGCCAGTGTTTTGGACCTTAGCTGAGCTTTGGGTTTCCGCACAGCAAGTCTAGGGGATGAGTTTTCCTATCCTGAGGGAGGAGGGGGAGGGATGAGGAGAAGTGTGGGAAAAGTATTTGCTAGAAAAGTCATTGAGACCTTGCTGCCCATTTCACTTTTAGGTGGTCTTGGTTTATTCCCACAGCAGACGTCTCTGCAATAGCAGAAGATATATTTGATTTGTGGCAAAACTTCCATGTTCTGTGCACTTGGATAGTTTCCTTTTTCATACCCCACCCCCTCTGAGGTGGTGTTTTAAGACCCTTTTCACTTTCCTGTTTGCATCTCACTGCCCTTCAGTGAACCACCTCCTCTGCTTGCTTTGCAGTCTATCAGATTTATTGCTGTTGCTATACTGATCGAGACCTTTTCAAAACTTGGTAGTGCCACTGGAGTGTCAGGCACTGCACAAGGTTGAAGGGAGGCACAGCTTCCTCTCCAGGAGGGTGGCCATCCCTCTCCCTACTGTCAGAGCTGTCTCTTTCCATCTGATTTTAGCAATGTGGGTGCCAGGATTCACCCTCTCCCTTGGCAGCTTAGGGGCTCCATGATAATTGTGTAGTTCTTGACAGTTGAAGAGCAGCTGAGGGTCACCAGCTGTTTCACTGTAGAGCTGCAGGCAGGAAACTGAGGCATGGATTTGAAGGTGTCTGAAGATGTCCTCAAAGCTCATGAAGTGACCCGCTGAGGGGTTATCCCACCTGTGCTCCAAGGTTCTCATCACAACCCATCCCACAGGCTGCCAACGCAACCCATCATTGCAAAGGAAACAAGGGGAGCACGTGATGCTTCCTGTCCTGCCCTGCTGTGCCTTTGGCTTGTCTTGCTGCCCTTCCTTTCCTCTCCTTCCTCTGGCACTCGCTGCTCCCAGCACATGCCCTGACTCCTGCCTGGACAGCCTGAGCTGGCTCCTTTAAGGCAGGCACGCCAGGGGACTGCACGCGGTGCCAGCCTTCGCTGTGAGTGCCTCTCGCGCTTCCCCCTTGGAAAGTTTCCTGCCCAATTGTTATGTGCGATCCGATCTGAAAGTTGCTCTCTAAGCTTCTTGTCACATTTTGACTTAATGAAGTGCAACTGGAGTGGGAATTGGGGTTCATCACGCCAGTCTCACTGCGCTCCCTTGTTGTCAGAAAACAGGGGCGGTTGGGGACCGTAATGCAACGCTGCAAGTCGTTATCATTCCGGTCAGTCTGTTTAACACAAAATTAAACAAAGAACTAATTAGTGCCTCATGAATTAATAAATGCGCAGTTGCTGGGTAGGAAGGGGAGGAAGGAAAAAAGGTTGTTGAAGGAAAGATACTGAAAAAGTCGAATTAGGATGTTGTGTCAAGGGGAAAAAAAAAACTGAGTCCACTTTGGCGAAGAGTTTGGATCCATTGGTTTCCTTGAAATAAGCTCCCCTCCTCCTCCTCCTGCATCCTGCATGTCTGCTCTGGAGAGTGATGAACGACAGGCACAGGGAAGAAGCAGCCTTTCAGTGTTTCTTCAGGGAGGCTTGCAAGAAAGATAGGGACAAACTTTTTAGCATGGCCTATAGTGATTGGACAAGTGGTGATGATTTTAAACTAAAAGAGGCACAATTTAGCTGAGATATAAGGAAGAAAATTGTTATGGTGAGGGTAGTGAGACCCTGGCACAGGTTGCTCAGTGAAGCATGTTTCTGCACCATCCCTGGAAGTGTTCAAGGCCAGGTTGGATGGAGCTTGGAGCAGACCAGTCTAGTGCAAAGTGTCCCTGCCTGTGGCAGGGGAGTTGGACTATATGACCTTTAAAGGTCCCTTCCAACCCAAACCGTTATAGGACTTTATGATATTCCAATGATGTTCCCTAGATGCTGCATCTAGGGTCCAGTACCCAAATACTTAGCCAAAGCAGATGTGGGAACCAAGAGGTACGGGGTAGAAGCCCATCATTGGAAAGGAGGGAGACTTCAAAGATGCTCATGGTGAGCAAGTCTCCTCTCTTTGTCTGAAGGCTTTTTCCTGCGGAAGCCACAGTTGGCACAGTAACAGTGTGTAATCTCAGATTAGCCATGTCCCAGCAGCCCTGCCCCTGGTCCTTGTCCTCTCGGGCCCCTTCCCACATGGAGGGAGGGAGCAGAGCTGGCCGGGGCATGGCAGGGCTGGCCGTGGGGCTGTGCCGGTGCCTGCCCGGCCGTCCCCACAGGTGCTGTGCCCTGCCACGCTGCCAGGGAGCGGGCTGGGCTCTGGCACATTGTCAGGCAGGGAAGCAGAGCTGGGGGAGGGAAGAGTCCATCCTTAAGAGGACATGTCAAGTACAATTAGCGTTATCTGTCTAAATATGTACTGGGAACACAGAATACAAGAGGAGGCCTGGCTGGCTTTAATGGAGACATATGCAAGGTCATATTGCCTCATACAATCCCCCAATCTGATTTGGGGATTACACATTCTAAGTAAATTGGCGTTATTCCTCTTGCATCATTGATAAGCTGCAGCCAAAAGAAGAGGAGTAAAAAAAAAAAAAACAATTAAAAACCCAATCCCAAGAATTGATCGTGCACAGGGGTTAGGGAGTGAAGGCAGGAAGGCAGAGAGTTACAGGCAGAGAGCTTGGGAAGGAGGGAGAGAACAAAAGAGAGGGAAGGAAAAAACAGTGTGACAGTGGCAGAGAAAGCAGTGGAAAGAGCAAGGAAAAAAGCGAGAACAAAGGGAAGGAAAGGGTGAAAGAAGGGATGCCAGAAGGACCGAGGGTGCCAGGGTGGGAAAAGCACCTCAAATCAGGGAGCTGTCACTCCAGCCATGCCCTCAGCCTTTTTAGCATCAGGATTTGAGTGGGAAAGGAAGGAGCCAGGCTCCTTCCTTTAGGTGGAGATTATGCACCTTCCTCACCCGAGGGGCTCTGTCCTCCTGTCCATGCATCCATCTGGGATATTTCACCAGCTCCTTCCTGCTCTGGGTCCCAGCCAACATATGGCATCTATCTTTGGCAGTGGCAGAGTATAAGTGACAGGAGGAGGCTGTCCACATGCACAGAGTGCCAGGGCCCTGGAACACAGGGGTGAGCCACGGCAGCAGCACGGAGTGCCCTGAGTCCCTCTCACTTTTGTCCTACAAGGGGCTCGAGAGGGTCTCAGCTGAGTCTCTGCTGCACCTGGAGAGGGGAACGTGAGGGGAGCCAGTGTGTGGCACGGACAGCTGGGGGTCCTGCACTCAGCCATAGGCACACTGGGCAGGACCTTGGGGCAGTTTGTCCTGCTGCTGCCACCCTGTGCAGCTGTGAGAGCTGCTTTGGCAGGGCTGCAAAACAGAGGCTGCAGGAATGGGCCAGGCCCCCTTGCCACTGTGCATGAAGCCACCCTGTGCTCCTGGCCACCTCCCAGCTCTGGGAGAGGGAAGACCCTGTCGGGCTGCAGAGCAGCCTTCCCCCAGCCGTGAGCTCTCCTCCCACCCTGCCTGTGCAGAATAACCCCCTCCAGAAGTCTCATGGCACGGCTTTTATGCTCTGTCACATTTTTGGAACATATGGTTTTAAATAATTCAATTTACTTTTCGTGTATTTTGCTGTGACTTTTTTTTCCCCTGTCCCTTTTCTCCTTCGTCCTCACTCTCTGCATTCTCCTGGGTGGAAAATACACAGATGAGTGGGTGAGGGGGTTCAGTGGCACGGGACCCAGTCCTGCACCCCGTCATCTTGTGCCCCACAAGGTGTGCGAGGGAGGCCTCACCATTAGCACACAGGGGAACCTCTGGGAAAGACGGGTCAGCAGAGGAAATGTGAAGATTGGGAAGGGAAAATCTGACATGGAGCAGAAAGCAACCTTAGATGTGTGGGCAAAGTACGGAGCAGACCAGCACAAGGTGTGTCTCCGGTACCTGGGGAGCAGGATTCAGGCCAGTAATGGCTGCTCTCTATGTGAAATTATTCCCGACCCTCATTAGGAACCTCTTTCGTAGAGAAGTGTGTGGGGTACAGCCAGGAGCAGGAAAGCATTTTGTTCCCTTGTGGAGTCTGAATGTCCCATGCTAGACCATGTTCTTATGCAGCTTTTGTGAGTCTTGGCTTTTACTCAGGTGTGCCCTTTGTGTTAACTGGACCCTTTCTTTTCTCACTCCAGAATGAAGTGAATTTAGAGCTAAAAACGAGGCAAGAAACGAGGCCTTGAAATCTCCGAAAGGTAGGAGAGACTTCAGACTGCAATGGGTATGTCACTATGCCCTCCTGGGTTCTCTTTTCCTCTGTGTGTCTCTCACACTTACAGCCTGCTCACCGTGGCCATGTCTGCACTAGACCTTCTGGGGTTGGACTGTTGTTACTCATGAAGAGAGATGGAAACAGAAGAAGGTCAAGTGCAGACATGGCATATGTGTGTCCTAATCCTGTCTTTGTCTTTGTACAGCAGTTGTTGCGGGCACCTGGTTTTGTCACTGAAGGTTTTCCTCAATATCTTCTCTACTGCCTCTATCTTTACAGCTAGAAAAGTGTAAGGATTTTGGTGAAAGGGAACTGCTTTATCTTCATGCATGTGTGATGGATGAGATGGATATAAGGTCCTTTCACTGAACAGGATGCAGTCTCCATCTACTGTGAAGTTTTGCTGAGCTCAGTTCACATAATTCAGATGGTGATGTGCATGTTCTCCTCCTCTTCTGGCACATTTTTATCTATTCAGACTGCAGAACCATGGTGGTAGTGTGGAAGCATTTCCACGTGTCCAGCAGAATCAGGGCTTTCCTGGGTTTTCCCTTTACCTAGACCCTCATGGTCTGTCTTAGAAAAAAAAAAGAAAACAGCTTCACAGTCTTCTAGAGCTTGGAAGGTGACCTGGTCTGTCCCTGGTAAGAGTTAGAAGTCTAGAGCCCAGGGAAATGGAAGATAATATTGTCTCTTAAAAGCCTTATCTCCGTGTGCTGGGTAAGACACTCGCTATGCCACCTGAGATGATGGTTCCTGAGAAGTCCCTGCTATGCTGCCCCTGGCTCCTCTTCCTTCCCCTCCATCACCAGGCTCCAAGACAGGTGTGAGGGCAGGAGAGGCCGTGGGGAGGGTGGGAGGTGCTCTGCCCTGTGAGACATCACTGCGAGGTGCCCGGAGCGCTCCCTGCGGTGTGCGCGCTTGGAGCATCCCTGCAGCAGTGGGGACCCCCAATGCCCAGTTTTGGGGAGCACATGGACTGAGTCCGAGCAGCATCTGAGGGGCCCAGGCTGGCTGGGGTGGGAGGGGGCCCCAGGCTGGGCCGGGCAGTGTCAGAGGTGACCGGTGGAAGGCCAGTGTTATGTAAATACTGCTGCTGTAACATGGCAGGCCTGAATGGCCCTATGCATCCATCCATCATTGCTGGGGAACAGAAGCCTCCCTTGGAGCACGGGGGGCCAGCAGTGTGGGGCATGCAGACACAGGCAGCATGTGCCCTACTCATAAACTGTTTGTTTTCTTTTTGTCTCTCTCGTTTCGGGGCACCCCACCGAGAGCAACTCTCTGTTCTGTCCTTGCAACCTCTCCCCCAACCTTCCCCCCACCACTTCAGGCCTTCCTTTTCCTCCCTTCTTTCCCCGGCCCTTAAAAAAAATGGAGAGGAAAAAAAGGGGGGAAAAAAAAGTCCCCAGTTCACATTGCGGCTTCTTTCTCTGACTTCAAAGGCTCCTCATCATTGTTTGGGATCGGCAGGCAGTGGCCCTGAAAACGTGATCACAGCCAGGCACAGTGTAGGTCACCACTGAGCGCCATGCTCCAAGTGCTGAAAGGAACAGGCAGATTCTTCCCTTTTCATGCTTCACAACCCTGGTTACAGCGCTCTGCCTCGCCCGTGTGCTCCTCGCTGCATGGCTATTCTTGCTCTTTTCTCCTCCTTTTCCTCCCGCCCTCCCTCTCTCTGTTTCTCTCAGGTCCCTCGTTTCTCCACTCGTTTGCTTTCATCCTGCCCCTCTCTGTGCCCACCATCACACACTTCTCACACTTTCTTCTCTTCTTTCCATTACTTTTCTTTCTCACTGTCTCCTGCCTGGCACTGCTGCCACTTCTTTCTGTTATATGAATCACTGTTTTATTTCTCCCTTTTCCCTCTTCTAAAGGTCAGGTTGGAGGTTGATTTCCTCATGCTCCCTGTTCCTGTTTAGTAGTAGCCTTCCTCTGACATTTGCCCGCATTGCTGTCTTTCCCTGTGATATCTCACTCACTGTGCCCAAAACTATGGCAGTTCTGTAATTTCTGGATTAGTCCTAGACAGCTGGCAGCCCTCCCTGCAAAGGTGTGAGCCCACTGCTTTCATGTACATGGGTTTATCCCCCAAAATTTAGCCTGGCCTTACCTGGGGAGGTAGCACACAGTGCCTACCATCAGTGTCAGCTTGCAGACTTGCTCTTTGGCTTGGCTGGTTAACCTGAAGGAGTGAGCGTGTGGGGTTAGTGTTGTAGATGGATTTGGAAAGCCAGGCAATGACTTCATATATATCACAGGGAAACATTTAAATCTTGTAGGTCTGACATGGAACATGACACTGATGGTAGTGCTGAGGGCAGAGTTAGGCAGGGATAAGGCAGAGAAAAACAGGCCCAGCAGTTTAATGGGCATCCCAGAGCACTTCCTCAGTGGATTTCAATGAGGGAACAACACTTGGTTGTGCTGAAGCTTGGGCATGTTTGGCAGCACAGTGAGCCACAGCCAGATGGAAACTCCCTGCCTGCAGAACATCCCCCAGCAATATCTGAAGCTTCATTTTGCTGCAGGGGAAGAGCCCAGGACTCTGCGCCCCTCCAGCACCCATCCAAGGAACAGCCGCCCTCTCTTCACCCCCAGAAGCGGAGATCATGGTGCTTGTGCCTCTGGTGATTTGTGAGGTTGTTTTAATGCCGAGGAGCCCACCAGGACTTGTCTCTTGCTAAATAGGCATATTAAGGGACATTGCAGCAGGGGTTATAGAGTAATAATTTGTTCTAATGAGCTGGTGTCACGTTCTCCCTGGCTGAGCTGTGCCCGAGCAGGAGCCGTGGTAGGAAGGGGCTGTGCTCGCTGACCTGTCAGCCCAGGTTAATGAAGTACTGCTCTGCTCGGGGGTCAGAGAGCAGGAGTGCAGCCAGTCAACAGCGGCTGGGGGGCTGCAGGGGAAGGGTGGGGCTCTTCCCTGAGCTGAATGCCCTGGGGAAGGCCTGTGCCATGCTGGACAGAGCAGCAGGATGTAAGTTATGGCACTGGGATCTCCATGCTGTGCTCCTGGCTTGAGTGCCACAACACCCTCGTCAAACTGTC
Source organism: Agelaius phoeniceus (assembly GCF_051311805.1). Lineage (NCBI taxonomy): Eukaryota > Metazoa > Chordata > Aves > Passeriformes > Icteridae > Agelaius > Agelaius phoeniceus. The sequence goes on from NC_135288.1 coordinate 6,956,061, forward strand.
TGCAGGCAGGGGTGAAACTGCTACAGCTGGGCACTGGCTGGGGCTTGTCCTCTGGCCTTGCAGGAGAGCCCAGGTTGACACACTGGGAAAGAGGCTGGAAAAGTAGGAGAGCATCTAAGTTATGCTTACAGACTTGAGGGGATAGGTGCAAGGAAGTGGCCAGTGATGACCAGTTTCTAACTAGGAAGTCTACAGAGAGATGATGCTCATCCTTACCTTTGTGTGCAGAGTGTATGAACAGCCAGAAGTTCTCTTTGTCCTTCCTGTTCCCTCTTTCTCCTCCCTTGATGCTCCCCCATGGCTTGCTGAGATCCTTTGCCTTGCAAACCTAATCAGTTTCTTTCATGCCTGCTGGGTACCTGGGCAGGAAAGATGCAGGAACTTTTGCCAGTCCCCCAGCGATCACCCTTAGGGAGCAGGCTGATGGCAGGCCAACCTGGGCAGCTGCAGTTTGAGCAGGGCTCCACATTCTTCAGGAGATGGCAGGAAAAGCCACAAACAGGGAGTCCTGGCCCAACTGGTGCCTTGGGGACCCATGGCCTGCCTTGCTTCTGTGAATGACACCACCCCATCCATGCTGGGGCAGGAGGGTGCCCTTGGCCACACCAGCACCCTGAGGTCCACAGCACAAGTCCTGTATACCATCTTCCTCCTTCTTGTCCTCCCACTCTTTGCTCCCCCCCTGCTTCTCTTGGCTTTTCCCTGTCTCCATCTCTCTCTCCCTTTCATCTACTCAGAAGGCTTTACTTCCTTGTCACCCTAATTGATTGCATTAACCTTTCAGCGTATTGGATTTCCCCAGCACCGTGCAGAGAGCACTGTGCAATATGCTTATAATCCGGGCTGTAATGGACAGGGAGCAGTCAACGAGCCCCTGCTCCAACAGGTTCTGCTGACAACTTCTCTGGGAGGGGGAGAAGCCTGGACCAGGGGGACCTGGGGCATGGCTGTCCTGCAGCCTGTGCAGACCTGGCCTCAGTGCTCCCCCCTGAGCAGGCTTGTGTTAGCTTGTGAGAGTGGAGTCCTTGAAAAAGGATCCGGCTCGGGAAGCAGGGAGGAGATGTTATATTTGACCTATTACTGTGATTTTTTGCTAGTGTTTGAGCACCATTCTTCTGTGTCTGCTTGGTCTACAGTTTTCTTCCATCTGTTCAATACTAAATTAATGTGCACTTTACATTTAGGTACTTGTTGCTAGTGGCAGGATGAGAGGACAGTATCATGGAACCCTCCTGTTTTCACATCATGCTTGCCTCTGCCTTTTCCTTTAGGATGAGGATACAAGGGAGATGGACACTTTTCCTCAGATTTCAGAGAAAAGCATAGGAATATTGTGTTGATGAGAAAGACAGCACCAAGCTGCAGAGAGATCAGGAGACAGAAGCCCTGAATTATATCTCAAGCTTGGCCTTGGATAAATCCTTTCACTCTCTGGTACCTCATTTTCACCCAGGATGTTGGAGGTGTTGTTTGGGTGGGTTGGGGAAGGAGGAGGGCAGGAGGGTTGTGGAAGATGGAGGGCAGTTATTGCTGTTGACTGGGCAAGGGATGAGAAAGTGGCTGCAGACAGGCAGTGAAGCCACACAGCCAAGTGTGACTGCTCCCACTGCCTGTGAGGCAGGAAATAAACCCACAGGATAAGAAGCAGGAGCATGTGAGCATGTGAAAGGCCTGGCAGGATGCTGGTGGTCAGGGCAGAGCCAAGAGATGTTTTGGCATCCTTTATTTTAAAGGATTGCAGTGATGGATCTGCCATAGTCTCCTGGCCATGGTGCCCGCTTTAAAGTTTCCTCTCCATAGGCTCAGTGCTTTGAGCACTAGGTTGAGTTTTGCTTAAGCCAAGATCATTTAAGCAAATATTTAGGAGTTCCGTACCATAGCATGAGACCTAGACTCTTATGAGGCCCTTTTATAGTTCTCCTTTTCAGATAGCATTTAGCACAAGATGGTTCTTCATTTATGGTTACAGCTCACAGTGTAAAACACAGCAATAGTGGAAGGATTGCTGATCACTTCATAGATCTTTAGTTCAAGTTACTTCATCTTGTTAGAAGCAGTTACTCCGAAGGTACCCACTCTCCCAAGGGGATGTTGAGAGCTGGCCTTGAGAAACCTGGCAAGTTCTTGAGCACACCAGGAGGAGGGGACAGGGCCTGTACCGTGCAAGGTAAAGGTAAATCCCCAGTTTTTCCAGGGAAGAATGCGAAATAACAGGAGTCAGAGGGGGGGAAAACTTTATTCCAGGCAATCATTCCAAAAAGTGTGAGGCTCCTTATAAGGCAGTTAGGGTAGGGACTTCTTTTTTACATTAAATAAAGAAGAACTAGGAGCAGGAAGCAAAGGATCAGAAATCTGAAACTAGCTGGAGAGAAAGCGTGAGGGAGAGCAGCACCTCCTAAATGGAAGGGTAAACAGGCACTCCGAGGCATTAACTTAATTGATTGTTCTGCAACAGGCTGAACGCTGTGTTACTCTGTCACCGTGGCAACAACCCAAAAAAATTGTCAGCCTGTTTGGATGAAGTGAAGCGAAACATTCTCTAATTTGCGGTGATCCGGGTGTTTGTTTTCCTTCCGAAGAGGCGGGGGCTCTATTGATCTATTATTTGCACAGAGCTTTTTTTTTCCGTGGTGAGATGGGGAAAGCAGGAGCCCTGGGGTGTGCTCCTGGGGCAGGTGAGGCAGCAGGGGTGTTTCTGCTGTCTTTCCACAGATCTGCCTTTGCAGGATGGCCATGCAAAGCCAGCAGAGGCTCCAGTGGTAGGAACCATCCCGAAGAAGCTGGAGGACAGGGAAAAGTGTTTGGGTGTGAAGAATTTGTGCCAAAAGCATTTGGTTGTGATAAACTTGTGCCAGGGCTACTGCATTGGTCCATCCTGTTCTCGTCCCTTTGGGCTCTTGCAGTTCACAGTATCACAGAACCCCAGAGTGATGGAGTATCCTGAGCTAGAAGGGATCCACATGGGATCCTCAAATCCAGCTCTTGGCTTTGCCCCGGACAACCCCAAAAGTGACACCAATTCTGTCTTTATTGCAGTCTCTGGTGTTAGGTGGAGTCAGCAACAGCTGCCTCAGGGACAAGAGCAGCCCTGTGCCCCTACCAGCTCCCTTTCCAGGTCCATGCTGCTCCGTGTTATGTGTGCAGATCTGTGTCTATGTGGGAATGTATCGTTGCACACTTGGGGAATGACAGGAATCGTGTTTATCCTTACCCCACGGCTGTGGGAACATAACAAAGTCCCCACCTTGAGCTCTTTGTTAGAACGAGATGAAATCCCTGGGCCAAAGAAGGAGGGATTTTGTCTCCTGGGATATGGGGTCTGCTCCAAGGGGCTGTGTGGGACAGGAGATGGGGATGGCCACAGTGGGATGGGTGACTTGCTGCAGGCACATCTTGGGGCAGGGCCAGGGGAGCCACACAGATGGGAAGAGGTGCCACAAGCTGTGCAGCAACTTGTGCCCCTTGTCAGCAGTGTCTGGCCCTGCACAGCCCTGGGGGCCAAGCAAGAACTCTTGGGGCTGCCACTCGCTGTCAGCGCTTGCTTGGTTTCAGAGTGAAATGTCACTGCAGCACTTGCTTCAGCTGGGAATTGTTCAGTCAGAATGGCAAGGTGCAGGGGACCAGGGAGCAAGCCCACATGGCCAGGGGTGAGCAGCAAGGCCTTGTGCCAAAGGCATGGTGCCAAGAGACCGGGGCTGTGGCAGGGGACAGGTGCCTTACAGGTCTGCAGTAGGGGGAATAGGCGACAGTGGCTCAGAGCCAGTGGGAGGGTGAGTGGCAGAGGTGGTTCTGGGCCAGCAAAGGAGGGTGGAGTTCCCTCGTGACAGAGGAGGAGGGACAGACTTCACCTTCCTTGTGCTTGGCCCTGCAGAGAGGTTTCATCCTCCTGTTTGGGGGTTTCTGCACTCTGGGCACCCTGGGGGCAGCCCCATGTTTCCCACACAGGCTGATCATCCTCATTACTCCTCAGCAGTGCCCCAGCCCATGCACAGCTAGTCCAGCTGCTGTAGAAGGGCTGTCTAGTTGATCCCTAAGATTTCAGGGAGAGCTGTGGAATATGTTGGTGTCAACTGCTGGAGAGTGTTGCTTTGTGGGGTATGCAGGAGAAAAACCCCACCGTGTATTCCTGTGCTCTTCCTGCCTCCATCCCGCATCCTTTCTCTGTTGTCCTAGGGGGTTTTCCTCCTCTGTTTGTACTGGTTTTGTTTCATCACCCTTTTCCCCTTCTGTCTCTCTCTTCCCTTCTCTATTTCATTCTTTCCATCCAGTTTTTAACTCTTCTGCTCTGTTCCTCTTTTTCACAGTGTAGATATGTGCTGGGGATAAGCGGCTGTGGCTGGTGGATGAGCTCTGAGGCACTGTGTCCCACTAGGGCATCTGCCCCCGTGCTCCTGGTGGGTGTGCGTGGGTGGGGGCACCATGGGAGAGAGGAGTGCTGCATGTCTCTTTGGAGAGAGCTGAGCTGCCAGTGAAAGTTTGGTGGTAATCAGTGTCAGGAGAAGCTAAATAACCCTGTAACTGGTATGAAGGTGAATTCACGGTCTAGTGAGCACTGAAAATATGAAAGGGCTCTGAGACAGGCAGAGTGTGGAGAGGGGAATACAGCTCGCCCATGGCTCAGGGAGTGCTGTGTTGCTGGAGCAGTGCAAGGGCATGTGCTGATGCCATCCAGATCATCAGCCATGGCAAGCCACCTTTTGTGAGGCTGGACAGAACAGGGAGGGTGCTCAGTACTACAAGTTCGGGGACAAATGAGACATGCACACGTTAACATGGCAAGAACACCCTTAGAGAATGTCTGTGGGCAGCCAGATCTGACTGCACAGCCCTGTACACATGTGGCCAAGTGCCCACACAGTGCCACAAGGCCATGCACATGCATGTGCACAGATGAGCAGGCAGCCATACCCACGCAGGCAGGTACACCTCTCTGTGTCTCGTCCTGTGTGGAGATGCTTCCACAGCTCCATAAGCACGGGGTCACAGGCACACCCAAGCTGCCAGGGCCGTGCTCTGCCACCTGTGTCAGCTCACAGTCGTGCCAAATTCCTTTTTGGTGTAACTACACGCCAGTCAGGCAGCACAGATGGATTTATCCCAGCATATCTTGGATGTCTGTGTGGTTACCTGCTCTGAGCAGGAGGAGACTTGTGGGAAATCTATTGTCCTTCCAGCTGGGAGAGGCTGATGCTTTGGAGAACCAGAAGATGTGCAGAGAGGAAACCCCCTTCAGCTCTTCACCTGGAGCTGGTAATCTCCTTGCACCAAATCCCTGGAACAGGGGAATTGCATTTGAAGCTCAGCCAGTGGTGATTTAGTGTTAGACATTTGCAAAAGAGACTTTGATTAATTCGTAGTAAAATCAAGTAGCACTTGGGTGCCAGCAGCACATTCCAGGGTGAGACAGCGACCAAGGTGCGCGCTGGGCAGGCTGCCAGGTGCCTGAGCAATCCCCGCGGAGGTGGCAGCGCCATTCAACCCACAGCCTCTCCCTGCTTGGGCTTCTTAATTATTAATTTATTTTTCTCCCTTCCTTGGCAAAAAAATACTATTTGGTAACGACCTCAAATTGCAAAATGCTGATGATTTGGAGAATGTGTCACAGAAGCTCCAGGGTGATAAAGGGGAGACGAATCCCAGCCAACAATCCGGCTCAGCCAGTTTGCCTATTTATTAAAGAAAAAGCCCAGATCATTAACTTTTTTGTTGTTGTTCTGTTTGCGGGCAACTCCCTGCTGGCAACTTTCGGGTGCCCAGTAAATTAAACCAAGTATCGGCCTGGTTCAGGGCAACCTGAGCTTCTATTTAGAGCTATGAGAACAAACTGGCTTCGTTTATGTTAGCACGTGAATAAACCCTTTAGGGTACCATGCAAAAGTGCTCTCTGGCATAAAAGCAGTGTCAGAAAATCCTTACTCTTGCTGCCTCGTGGAGGGTCAGGTATTGTAACTGGAGAGCTGAGCTTCCCTTCTCCTCCCACTGCTTGTTCACACAGTTAATTGCCCCTCGACACCTCACTGTGCCATGCTGGTCCCCAGAGAAGCAGGGCTGGAAGAGAGCATCTGTAGGCACAGGCTTTGCTGGTTTCCCTGTTTGCCTGCTTGGTTTAGTTGTTGAATAAAGAACAGTTTAGGGATGGGCTTGCCTGCCTGGTGCCTCTGTGAACTCCGAGAGTTCCCTGTGCTATCAGGGAAGGGTGATTATATCCCCCTCCTCTGGAACATCCCACGTGTTCGCTGAAGTAGTGCTTCAAGCTAAATCAGTTTGCTGAGGGCTCCAGCTTCCCTTAATTCAGTGTCAGGACCAGGCTTGCATGGCCATTATTCAAGAAGTTTTATCAGAAGCACAAAGCTAGCATCTGCCCTCCTGCTTCCCTCTGGGCATCACCAGCTCTCCTGCCCTGGCTTTGGCACATGGAGGCTCGAGGGACGGCCTCCCCGAGCCCATTTGCAGGCAAAGCTCGTTCCAGCTCCTAGAGAGTCTCGGCTGTTTCACTGGCTGCGGGAGCACGGTGGCTTGTCACTGGTGCCTGGCACAGCAGCTCAGAAAACCTGCCAGAACCGAGGAGCTCGTGTGGGAAAAGGGAGCAAAGGCACTGCTCACATTGCTAGCCTCTCCCCTTCCCTCTTCCAACCCAGCTCAGTTGAACTAGGGCTGGATTTCAGGTTTTAATCTCAGGCTGATATCCACACACTTTCTCCCAGAAGTAGCCACCTTCTTTCCTAGGCCTGGCTCATGTCCCTCTACACTCATTTCTCTGGTGGAGCCTGCCCAGACCCGTGTTCACGTGGATGTTGATGGGAGGAGAAGGGTATTTTTCAAGGTTTCTGCTGGGTTTTTTTCTTCTGAAATATAAGGATGTGCAATTTTTTTAGTTTCAATTTAGCATTGGAGAATTTTATAATTTAGTAATTAAAATCTCTGATAGGCTTTAGAAATTGCAGCTAATTGAATTTAATGGGAAGATGATTTTCAATTTTATTTGATTACCCGGACCCCTGGCATTGGTATTTATGGGAAAAAAATGGGAAATGTGCTGTGTGGGCTAAGATGGCATAATTGAATTAGGGCTAATCGGATTTCTTCGTCATGAATTTCACTATAATTTTCCTATAATTTTCCATTAGATATCTAGTTTACAAATATTCACAAAGAAATGAAGCTCTTTCGGAATGGAGATTGCTGGCTAACAGGATTACAGGGACGATAGCTCGGCATTGCCAGCCCGGGCTCCTTCAGTAATGCAATCGCTGCGTCTGCCTCACACTTAGCGCCCGCCGCTGCTCCCGCAGCCCCGGCCCCGTGCCAGGGCTCCCGGGGGGCCGCGGCCGCGCTTCCGCCGGGCTCTGCGGCCCCTGCCCGGCGGGTCCCCGTGCCCTCGGGGGCACACGGGCACAGCCAGCCCTGTACAGCCAGCCCTGCACAGCCAGCCCTGTACAGCCAGCCCCTGCCCGGCGGGTCCCTGAGCCCTCGAGGGCACATAGGTACAGGTACAGTTACAGGCAAACTGCCGTGTGCCCCGCACACAGGCACAGCCAGCCCTGTACAGCCAGCCCTGCACAGCCAGCCCCTGCCCGGCGGTGTCCCCATCCCTCGGGGGCACTCGGGTCCTGTGCCGGGCACTCGGCGGTGTCCCCGTCCCTCGGGGGCACTCGGGTCCCCGCCGGGGCTGCGCGCCCCCGCGGCGTTGGCGCGTCCCCGGCTCGCTCGGAGCCCTGGCAGGCAGGCTGGCACATCGCCTGTGTCAGCAGCGTTGAAGCTCAGGCGGCCCCGTTGCACAAGCAGGGCCAGCCCACGCGGGTACACGCGTCCTGCGTCGCGGGCAGCTCTCGGAATGCGCCCACCACCAGCTTGCTTGCGTACGAGGGGACGCTTTGCCTTCCCTCGCTGTGCTCTGGTGGGGATGCTGCTGTCACATCCCAGAGGAGGAAGAGCTGTCAGTCCCCACTGTGTGCAGTCCTGGGTCTGATGCCCATTTCTCACCTCCTCCATCATCTCCCCTCTTTGTCACTTCTATTGAATGAGTGACTGCTTCTTTGGGGACAGTCCCTGGCAGTGCCCTGTTCCTGCCTCAGTGCCCTGCATGGGAGCAGGGCTGACACAGGCTCTGCCTGTGGTGGGGCAGGTAGAGCAGAGCAGACAATGTGCCAGATTCCCTCTGCCTTCCCTCCTTTCTCCTCTTGCCCGTGCCCAAGGCACATTAAATCCAGAGTGAATTTATGGAGACCAGCCCTACTCCACAGTGTCAGAGTCCTGTAAAATCCAGCCTGTCTGTTGACCTGCCCCATCTCTGTTACTTGGGAGCCTTTATAGATCTGCCCAGCTCATGTCAGGGTAGAGCTGCTGGGGGAGCAAGTCATTGCCCTGTAGAGTAAGTAGGGTGGCAACTCCTCTCTACCCAGTGCCCTTTGACACCTGCATGCCATTAGGCCTTCCACATATGTCCATAGCAGGACAATCTCTCTAAAACATCCATGACAATCCAGCCCTGTCCTGGCTGCTGCAGGACCATGCACAGGTCTTCCTGTGTCGTTGCATTTACATGACTCCGTGTGTATGCACATGGCATGTGCTCATGCTTTCATTTGCGTGTCTCTGCAGGAACACAAGCTGGCTTGCAGATCCTCTGGACAGAAATCAGAAATCACCATTTCTGTTTGCGCTTGCCCCATGCGCTGCAGAAATAGGTCTTGCGCAGTCTGGGGCCCATCCTTGGGCAGCAGTTTCCCATCCCAGCTGTGTGCTTTGCCAAGCCTGGGCTCCGGGGCTTTGTGGGGTTCAGGATGGTTCAGGGTGGTGTTTGCTGGTTTTGCAGGCAGAGCACCTGCTTCTGAGTGCCAGGTACCTTCCCTATTGGACCTGCTGCCTGGGTACGACTATGCCCTTACCTCCTCACCCTGAAATCCCCAGGCTGCACTTTTAATTGCTGCAGTAAATTGTAACTAATTGTTAGTGCATTCAAACCCCTGCCACTCCTTCCCCCCAAGTCTTCCTGGGCCCCTGTGGAGCACATGCCGTGTACGTTCAGTGCCGTGTGGCCCGTTCCCAGTACAGTCATTCCCTCTGGGCAGTGGTCAAGAGATGAGCAGCATTGGCTTCCAGCAGATGCTGGAAGCTGTGGGGTGCCTGGAAAAGCAGTAGCTACATGGTGGGGACCTGGTGTCAAACTGTTTGAGGCCGAAGGAACAGTAAATGGCAGAATTGCTCCCAGCAGAGCCTTCCCCAGCACGCTGAGACTTAGCACAGCTGCTTTGGCAAGGGGTTCTGGGAGCCATGTGCCAATAATGTGATTGAAACTGAATTGAGAAGGAAGGAGGGAAAGAGAAGGAAAGGGAAAGAAAGCATGGATTGTCTGCTCCTGCCGCCCAGGCCCCGAGGCCTCTGGGCACCTCCCTTGACGAAACAGAAATCAAACAAAATTACAGAAATAGGGCAGGAGCATTTGCCTAATAGACTCCCCAAGCAGGAGCAGGAGGAGGGGCACAGCACTGCCAGATCTCCAACCTGCAATCTGAGAGCCAGCGCCCTGATCCCACATGAATCCAGAGCACAGTCCCAGGCCCCCAGGCCAGCTCCAGCTAAGGAGGGAGAAACTGCCAAGAAAATGGGCTAAGCATAAAAAACAAAGGTAGAAGAGACACAAAAAGGGGGATGTCCCACATCTCAGTGTGACTCACCCCCTGCTCAGCCCTGGCACACTGTCTGCGGGGAAAGCATTAAACTGTAATAATAATAAATTAATCATCCTTCCCCCTCCCATTGCACTTTTCATCTGAGGATCTCTGAGCACCTGGCAAACATTAATTACCAAGAGCTCCTCATGCCCCTGGGAGGGTGGAAGGGGACACAGAGAGATCTCTTCACCTGCCACGGAAGGGCAGATGTGGCTGGAGCGGATGGGGCGGCTCTCGCCATGGCACGGAAACAAAGTTCAGAGCAGGGTGAGGGGTGCTGCCTTCCCTCGAGTGCTCCTGGAGAGCAGGGGGTCCGGGAGCCTCTTCATGCCAGGGCACGGTCAGAGGCAGCTTTTCCTCAGAGTGGATCCACACCCTGAAGGGATAAGGGAAGGAGGGGAGGTGCCACCCCCACGGGGGGCACAGGAGCAGAAAGCTTCAGAGCCCTTGAGAGAGGAAAGAACCAACGTTCCTTGGGTAAGAGGCAAAGGAGGGAGTATGGGGAAATAAAACCTGATCCTGTGACAGGAGATTGCTGAGATAGGAAATCAGGCCTTGCCATTGCATCAGCTGCAGGGCGTGGATTTCACCTGAAAAAACACCTTGGCAAGTTGTTCCTGCAAGGAGGAGTGGGAGGGACAGTGGGAAGTCTGTGGAGGGGATCCTCCAGGTGTGTTTAGGTTGTGTGTGTGGGTTCATGTGTGTCATGGTGAATGGATATGTGTGTATTTGAATGTCAGTGAACACAGAGTATCATTTTCTTTGTGGAGGGCATATGCATGTTGCGTGTGCATGCTGGGATGGGAGGGGTGGGGAACATTTGTATACTGATGTGTGAACGTGCTCAGCTTGGTGCACGTAGAAGAACAGGTATGTTCAGAGGGTCTGTGGGGCTGTGTGTGCCTAGTGACATACCCATGTTAGAAAGTGCGTTCCTCTTTGTGAGGAATTGGAGATCCAGCGGGAGCCCCCTTTCTCAGGGAACAGTGGTGGTGAGCAGAACTCCCACTCGTTAAATCTTAAGTTCACAGAAGAAGCAAAAATGAAGATATCTGACATAAAGTGCAGTGAACTTATGGGACCTGTCAGCAAACTCAAACATGCAAGTGTTGAATCCAAACTGATCTGTTACAGAGCCTGCACAAACAGTTGTGGTTCTGTCCATTACTTCGCAGGGTGGGATATTCCTCAGCAGGTGCTGTAGTGCCTGACTCAGGTGTAGGGACCAGGGCAGGCTCTGCTGAGGACTGTGGGTGATGTCGGCTGGGTGCTGGGGCTGAGTGAAGTGCAGACAGGCAGGATTGTAAAGGCAGCATGGGGTGACAGCTGATCGGAGCTGATGGTGTGGTTAGAAACCAGTGAGTGGGGAAGTCGGGGCAATGCCGATCAAGCAGGAGCTTGGCTGCACCGAGTGGGAAGGTGAGTCCTGTACAGGGCTCTGTTCAGGAGTGCTGCTTGGCTGGGCAGCCCCCAGGCAGGGCACACTTGCCTCCTGCCTGACTCTGTTGTCCCCACGTGCTTCCCGGCTTGGAAGGTCCCTGGGTGGCTCCATTTCACTAGACTTTGTTTAGATTTTTCTCTGAGAGGAGCCAGAATATTTGTGGTTTCCACAAATGACTCCCCTCTCCTCTTCCCTCTCCCTGCCCTCTGGCCTGCATTGCTGCCTGTGCGTTTTTGTCCATGCAAATGCAGCACTGCTGAGGTGATGAGCTACGGTTTGTGTTGCGTCTGTGGGCTCAGGACACTATCAGGGTGCAGCACATCCTGGTGCATGGAGCCAAACACACCTGGGCTCCTTCCAGCCCTGTGACTAACCTGTCCAGCCACTTCTGGCGAGTCACTTCCCTCACTAGTGCCTCAGTTTCCCCATCCCTAGTGGGGTAATGATGCTGGCCTCCTTTGGGAAGCACATTAAGTTCTGCTTATAAAAAGGATTTAAGAGCTGGTAAGTCCATGGGCAGCTCTGTGTGAGCCCCGGTGAGGAGCCCAGCTCTGCCAAAATCCTGGAGCCAAACGTGGTGTGTTCACAAAAACAGCCTACAACCTGCTCAAAATACCTATTTAATCAGGTAAATAATCTGCTCGTTTGTTTTAAAGAAAGAGGCTTATATCTGTGTTTACCCAACACGCCTCTCAGAACCTCCCTCGCATTCTTTGCTACTTAGAAAAATAAAGCCAAAAAAAATGAGGAAATTCACTGCAAAAGGGCCCCCTTCCCCCCGCCTCCCGTGGGCCCGGCGTTCAGGGGTAGAGCGCCGTGATCTTCCTGAGGGCAAGATGCGTCCGGGGTTGTGACACCCGCAGGTGGCGGCCACCAGTGCCCCGAGGGCTCCAGTCCTGCTCGGTGCGCGCTGCGCACCGCACGGCCGAGCCCGGACCCGCGTGGGACGGCGCTGCCGGGGCAAACCCGCCCGCGGCTCCTGCCGTGCCCGGTACCCAGGGCACCGCTGCCGCTCCTCTCCTCCGGCCCCGTACGCCCCCTCCCTCCATCCCCTCGTGGTTTGCGGTCTGCTCCGCGCCGGCGGCTCCGTCCCCGCCGCCCCGGGGCTTCCGGAGGAGCCAGCGCCGCGGCCGCGGGGCGGGTGGCGGCGGCGGCCGGCAGCGATGGCTGCGGGGCACCGCGGCCAGGCTGGTCCCGGCGGGCGGCCCTGCGTGCGGGGCAGCCCCGCGCTCCTTGCCCGCCGTGCCGGGACCGCCGCGGGGTGCGCGAGGGCCGCGCTCCGGCTCCGCCCGAGGTAACCCCGCCGCCGCTGCCCCCCAGCCCGGCCCGACCCGACCCGACCCGATCCAAGCCGTCCCGGCCCCGCACCTGCCCCCGGCGCCGGGCCCGGCGAGGGGGCGGCTCCGCCGGCCGCCAGTCACCGCCCCCCGCGCGGCGCGCCCGCCCCCGGCCCCGCTGCCAAAGTGACTCGGGGAGGACCGGCACGGCAATGACATCAGTGCTTTAAACAACTTGTTATTCGGGAGCAATCAGCTGCAATTAGGTATTAATTAAGTATTATGAAAGTTGATTATTTAAGTGAATTCGGCTTTCGTCTCTCCGACTATGGTAAGTACAGCACAATTGTCCTTTTCCTGCCCCCAGCCCCCCGCCCGCCTCTCGGCGGAGCCCCCGGTCGGTGCGGCCGCCGGTGCCGGTGCCCCCGCGCCGGGCGGTGCGGAGCGCAGCGCTGTCCGCCGCGGCCGCCCCTCCGCAGCTGTGCCGCTCCGAGCCGCGGGGCCGGCGCTGCGGGCAGCGCAGTCTCTCCGGACGCGGGGCCGCCGCCGCACCGAAACTTTTGTTGGCCGGGTGCGCGGTGCAGGGCTGCGGGCCGGGCGGAGCGGGGCGCGGGGGCCGCGCCAGGTGCGGCGCGGTGCGGTGCGGCGGGGGGCTCGCCGCCTCTTTCACTTTGCTTCTTTCACTTGTTTTACGGAAGTTGCTCCCGCGCCCGCCGCCGCTTCGGCCCCGCTCTCCCGGCCCCGCCGAGGTGAGCCGGGGGCTCTGGTCCCTCCGTCGGTCCTTCCCGGCAGCGCGGCCCCCGCGGGCCGGGGCAGCGGGGAGAGGAGCGGGCCGGCCGTGAGAGGATGCGGAGGGGAAGTTTATGGGGGTTTTGAAATGATTCTGCCTTTGTATTTGTTGTAAGTTGTGTGGGTTGTTTTCTCTTTCATATTTTCCCCCCTCCTGAGCTCTGGCGTGTCGGTGGTAAAGGTTGCTTGTCAGGTTCCTGTACTGCCTAAATGAAAAGGAATTTAATTTATTTGGGACAAGGCAGTGTCAGATGAAGAGGCTGCTTATTACATTTAATGAGTTGTTTTTTGGTTTTATTCAGCCTGGGCATATCTGGGATGGGTTTGTTTTTGTCCTTCCATGTGAGGTGTATGAGACCTCCCCCACCCCTTCACATCATGAAGGGAGGAGGAAAGGTGGCCAGGCTGGGGCAATGTTTTGGTTTTAGATTACAGGCCCTAGTACTGGGGTTGGGCGTGTTTTTGATTGTAGCTTTCTGTGGCTTGTCCACTGGTTTTTGATCAGGTATCAGGATGGGGAGTAGGTTCCGGCCTGGTGCTGGGCTGGGCTGGACTGGGCTGGGGGCCCTGCTGGGTGTGATGATGGACAGGTCTCCATCAGGCTGGAGTGTGATTGCAGCCAGGAGCTTCGGGGCTCAAAGTGTTGGTGGGTTTTCCAATCCTTGGACCATCTGGATCACAGTCTCATTTAGATTTGACAAAATGTGCAAATTCAGAGTTTGGTAGGAATCTGTCCCTTAGGTGATGTTACCTTTCTCTTTGGGACCAGGTCCCACCACCATGGCCCCGTACTGGCTAACACAACTACACCTGCTCCTCCAAAATGGTGTAAACCATTCTTTGCCATTTAAAAACCAAATGGCAGCAATGAGCCAAACAGGCCTGTGCTGGCAATGTGCCATGGTCCAGGTAATTACTGTTAGAGAGTGTGTGTGCTGTTTTTTTTTAATAAGGAGTAAGATGGTAATAAACTGGTTGATGATTGACTGGGCCTGAACTATGTACTCTGATATTGTGAGTGAGAGGATAATTTTGCCATCGTTTATTCCATTTATTTACTTATTTCTACCATTGATATCAGGAACCGAGTGGCTCGGGAGCCACTTCCACCTGTGAGCGAGACATGCCAGCTCTGCTTGGGTCCAGCCGTGGGCGTGCGGCTGCCACCCTTCTAGATCAAGAAGCTGGGATGCTGCGTGGGCAGCTCAGGAGTTAAGGATGTGGTGAAACTGCAGGAGGGCCGATGCTTCAAAGAGCAATGAGCAGTGATTTACCCCGCTCTCCATCCCGAGGAGCCGTGGCACTGCCCGCCGGGCCGGGCCAGGCCGGGCCGGGGCGGGCCAGGCCGGGCAGGGCCGTGCCCCGGCGGGCAGGCCCGTGCCCCGGCGCTGCAGCGCCCTCTGCCGGCGGAGCGCGGCCCCGGGGGCTCCCCCTCCCCAAAACAGGGACCCTCCCTCGCCTCACGAGCGCTGTGGGTGCTCGGCCTCGCCACGGCTGCGCCCAGGGAACGCGTGGGGCTTTGGTCTCCGGTGTGGGAACCCGGGGCTGCAGTAAGCCATGGAAATGAGGATCGGGGAGATCTCTTCAAGTCAGCATTATGATCTGTGTGTGGGTGAACCCGTCTTGTCATGATCTTGGGGCAAAGACCTGCCCCATAATCACCACCTCTAACCCTTATCTACTTGGGCCAGCTTATCTCCCTCAGTCGCTGCCTCTTGAATTCTCTCCAAGCCCTGAGGCAGTGGCTCTCCAGAGGCAGTGCCCGAGGGCTGCTGGTACGGAGCTGCCAGCTGGCAGAGGCAAGTCCAGAGGGGTTTCTTTCCCAGAGGGACTCAGTATGTGGGGTCTGACAGTCTGCTCTTGCTGAGGGCTTTCTCAGCCCAGTCAGTCCATGCATGGACCTTCTAGGATCAGAAGTGTTAATAATGGTTAAGGGCTGAAAAGAATTTGTGGACTGAGTCCATCTGCGCAGGAATGTGGCAAGATGTTCCCTACATGTGACTTTCTGTGAGTCTGGTTTTAAATACCTTGACTGACTGGGTACTTGTCACTTCCTTTGGGACAGTGTTCCCCAGCCTAGTTATCCTAGTTATGAGATTACAGGAACTGACCTCAGAATGAGGACCAAAACACCTATGGTAAATGGGCGGGGGAATAGCCAATTTCCCACTCAAAGGGTCATTTGGTGTCTTTGTCAAATCACTGCTGTTGTTTGAAACACCCCGTGGATAGAAACACCTTATTTGGGCTGGTGGCAACTTGTTTGGGGTTTTTTTTACCAGATTTTTTGGGAGACATTGGCTCAGTCAAGGTTGGTGTCATTCGTGAGCTCATGCTCTGCAAAAGGTTCCCAGGCAATTGGTTTGGGTGTTCATGTCCCTTTTCAGTAGTTCTGTGAGATACTTGTTGGGTGGAAAGCATTCAAGGGCTTAAGCCTACCAAGTGAAGATTGTTCCTTGGGAGAAGGGTTTAGCAGGGCAGAGATTAACCTTCCCCAAATGGAACAAGCAGCACCCAGCTATAACTTGGAGAACATGCTTCAGAGCTGCTTGAAGTCCATAGGAGTGTTTCTACTGCTTTGGCACTACAGAGAGATAACTCACAAAAAGGCCAGAAGGTTGGTCTCTGAGATGAACTCCTGTTTCCTCACCTGTGCTCTGTCTGCTGTATCTCATGAGTCCTTCCAAGCCAGGTCTGCCAGTGACAGAGTGGGGTCCACTCTGATGTGTGCAGGTACTACACCATTCATGAGACACAGAGTCCCGGGGGGAGAGGCAACTTGTACTGAAACTGGCTCGAATGGTACAGATACCTCGACTGGAGGGGATCCCATAATTGATGTGTAGTTTCCAAATCATCAGTTTCTCTTTCTGTTTTGCTAAATTGTTTATGCTTCTACCCGGAGTCCTCTTTCCTGCGATTGGATCTCAGGGCTTTGCCTACACAGCCTTTTCTGTCCCACTTTTTGCACTTGGCTGTCCTCCCAGCGAGAGCCTTTGTGGCCACTTTGACTCTCCCTCTGACATCAAATCATACCCCTGGGCTGCTGTGCAGCCTACAGTTTAGGCGCCCTCTGAAAAGTTGGTTGAAAGTGTCTGGAAAGTAATGAAAAGTCCTGTAGTAGGTGAAGATAACTATTGCCTGTGCTGCATGTCCCACCTCCACCTGGGCTCCTTCCCTCCCTCCCTCCCTGCCAGGGTTTGAAGATGCAGCCCTTCCCAAGGTTTGGAGAGCTCAGGTGCCACCCAGGGCTCAGCTCCCAGAAGTGCTGACATTGCAGAGGCCGTGCTCGCCGATCCAGCTGAGGTTTGGGAGAACCAATGTCCTCGTCCTCAGCTGCACTTTGCAAAGCAAAGAGGGGGCAGAGGAGGCTTGGCTGGAAGCAGGGGAGGGGCAGAAGCTCCAGCCAAAAGTCCCACGCGGCACCGTCTCCTCCCCTCCGGTTCAGTGCGGACTGGATCAATTTGGACGTCTTCAGCAATAAAAAATGCCGATGTCGTCCTAATTCACTAGGCCCCGAGATGACAGCAAATTTACATTTTTTAATTAAACTAGCAGCCAGTTTTTATGAGAGGGGGCTGGGTTATGCAAATCAAATGGTTGTGTACGAAAGATTAGGAGAGTTTGGGAATAAATTCCACAAATGCTAATAAAAAAAAAGAGAGAAAATGAGAGGGGGGAGAGAGAGGGACATTGTTCCATTAGCCCCTTTTAGGCTGATTTCCCTAGGGAGAAAGCTATGGGGGGTGAGAGATGGAGGCAGCTTTCAGAGACAGGTAAAATCCATTTCGAGGATGGAGAGCCCCTTGCACCAGGACCTTGTTGCTCCCTGTTTTGTCTCCGAGGGCTCGCAGGGGAGAAGGAGGAAGAAATTGGTAACAAAAGAAACACTTGCTGGTTTCTAATCCCCATTCCTGCTTGACCAGTGATCCACAGGCTGGAACAGCAGCGGGGACTGGCTTGAGGATGTAGAAGGTGCACAGTGCTCAGGTGCTGGAGGGGCACAGGTGGGTGAAGGGCTGGGCCAGGTCATCGTGGTGCTGCAGGAGGTGGATGTGGCAGGGCGACAGGGCAGTCCCTGGATGGGCAAAGCCCAGGGGCTACGCAAAGCTTCTCTGGACAGGGCCCATCTTTGGGCTGACAGATGGTCACAGGGCAGGGCTGCAGCTGGGATTGGTACCCTGGGGCTTCATCTCCTTTGTGCAGCTCTTGTGGGTGGGCTGCTGGTCCCTGGCAGGAGCTGCTGGTTGGAACAGGCAGGAGTGCTGATCACAGGTGAGGGTCTAGGCTGCTGTTCCATGTAAGCACAGGCTTTATCTGCAGAGCAGAGTGTGTTTTGGAGTGGGATGGTGATGCTTTTCCCTCACCCACGCTGTGGAGCCCCTTGTTGCCCATCCATAGAGATCTCAGAGGCTGACTCCAGCTGTCAACACCTCTTTCCATGTGTTAACCTGGCACCAGTCTTCATCTCTCCCTCGAGGGACTTTCCATCTTTCTTCATGTGGTGATTCCAGAAAATAAAAGTTTGTCAAGTCCCTTCAGGAAGAAATAGTTATAGCGAACAAAAAACATGCGTTTCACTCACGTAAAATATGTTCCTGTAGAAGTTTCCCAAAGAATTCCAAGTTCTCGTTGCATTTAGGAGTTAGGTGTGGTGGCTAGGTACCAAAGCAATTGTTTGCTCTGCTGTGGAGAAACAAAACCAGAAAATTTCTGGAGGCTGGGAAACTGCTTAAAGCTTCCAGTCCTAAGGCAGTTTCATGCTTGGAATAAAAGCTGAACAACCCATGCAGGTTGGCAAGAGAAAGCAAAGGGTGGAGAACAGGAGATACAAGGGAAAAGGATGGGAAGACTAAGGTCACTGGGTGCATTTTATGACAATCCCCTGAGGATTTGGTGCCTCACTAGAGAGCTTTGCCACCCATTCCTGGTTTTGGGGTGTGAAGAGATGATTCACCAACATGCTCATGTTTTGCTTTGGAGAGGTGACATTTTAGCAGAGCCTCTCTTGTGAAATCAGTAAAAACACCAAGCTCTGGTGGCGCATTTCTGGAGGTGTTCCCCACACCCAACACCTACATCCCTGTCACTCTGTCCTGAACATGCAGGTCTGCCCCAGACACTCACCCACCTCCACGCTCCCGGACACTCACGTGTCGGTGCTGTGCTGAACCTCATGTTCCCCAGGCTGCTCTCTCAAGGCATTGCCATGATGAACGCTCTGGTTCTGTGCACTTGCATCATCGTTGCCATGAATGAATCCTTCTTGGCAGCAAGAGAAGGTGAGGGTGGTGTCTGCCCTGTGTGTTGGGTGTCTCTGTGCTCCCCCCAGTCTGCTGCTGGTGGCCTTGGCATCAGCTTGGTCCACAGCTTCAGGCAGACAGCTGTACAGGGGCTTTTTGTAACACGAGTTTCTGAGCTGAACTAGGGCCAAGTTCAGCCTAAAACTAACAAAAAGCTCCAGAACAGGTCTGTGAGACATGGCAGAGTCTGAGGATTTGGTGTAGGATGAATAACTCCTAATCTATAAAGTGGGCATAATCATGGTGCAGCCCAGAGCCAGGGCTGGGCGCTCGGGGATGGAGATAAGTGCTGAGGGCTGGCTGCAGTCCATGGAGGGTGCGGGGTCGGGCACGAGTGCTCCTCCCTGCAGCTGGGGTGGGGTGCCTGGGCTGGGGGAGAGCTGAGCCCGCTCCCGGAGCTGCCTGGGAGCTCCTGAGCCTCCTGCCCCACTGGGTCCGGGCTGGTTTGTGATGGGGACCTCCCCAGGACCCGGGCTGGGAGCTGAAGAGCTCCAGCTGGGCTGCTGTCTTGGAGTGGTGCAGTGGTGTCAGCCCTGCTCCCAAAACTGGATGGGCCAGGGCAGAGCAGAGGAAGAATTAGGAGCTTTCAGCTTCCATACATGGGAAACTGTCAAAAGCCAGGTAGCAACACCAGCTTTTGTCTGGTATTTCCAGAAAAACCCGGCAGGACCTGGCATCCCAGGGCATAATTTATTATGGAAAAATAAAATAATAAAGTACCAATCCCTTTGAGGCCTGAGTCATAGAAGCATCTTCTCATTAAAGCAGCTCCACCTCTCTGCCTGGTGTTTGCCAGCTCCATGCCTGTATGAATCCACTCCCTGAGCTGCCTCGCCCAGGGCAGCCTTCCTCCTACTCCTCCTCCTCTTCCTGCTGCCTGTGCTTCCCCAGCACACCTCTCCTCCAGCACCCCTTCCCCTGTCTGGAGGAGCACGAGCAGTTCCACCTCTCAAGCCAGCTTCTCCCCAGGCTCCCCACCTTTGGACCAGGTGGATGTTTTATTGGTGTGTGTTGTAGACAAACATCTTCATCTTTTCACCCACCCACCTCCCACCCCTGTGCTATCAAGTTCTCTGGGCGTGCCCTGGCTCCCACATGCCCTTCTCCTGGCCATGTGTTGTGAAGGTGTGTGTGGTATCTTTCCATGGCTCCAAGCTCTCTTCCAAGTGGCCCTCTGCAAGCAGGGGAAGGAGAGGAAGCTGCTCCTGGAGTAATTACCATCTGCATGTCCCGAAGGCAGGCAGCAGATGTTAGCAGAGGAGGACTGGATTGGAAGAGGGTGAGGGAGCAGAGGCTGGGGAAAGGGATTTTGCTTTTGCTGATTTTGCTCCTTGATTGCGTATGAATATTTTTAACTGAAACTCAGTAGGACAAGAATCCCAGTTCTGCAAAGTTGATCCATGCACTTGGAAACTTTAGGGGAAAGCTCCTTTGCTCGCTCTTGCTGTGTTTTCTGTCACTCACTCTGCTTTTCTCAGCCTTTTTTATGCTGCACTATTTAACTTTTCTTACTAAATAGCTTTCCTTTATGTCCTTCTTCCTTTCCATATTCCCACAGACCTGTCACTCTTTGTCACTCTCCTGGACTTCCATTCTGTCTTTGATTCTGTCTTGCTTTCCCTTTCCTTCCCCCCCCTTCCATTGTCTTACTCTATTTTTCATTTTCCCATTTTTCTGTGGGCTGATATTCAGATGAGCAAACTTCTTCCAGTTAAAGGAGGTCATGAATATTAGGATTTTTCTATCAAACAATGAAATATGGCTCAAATTACTCTAAAGAATAGGGCCCTTTTCATAAACCACCTGCTGGTTTTTTTTGAAAGAAAGCACAACCACTCGCCTGTATGCTCCAAGCAGTTGTCTCACATCTCTACCTCGCCAAGCTTTGCCGTTCCAATTTCTTCTGCTGAATTTGTTGCTCTTGGTGGAGTAAGTCTGCTCTTCCCAGACTGCCAGCACCCAATGAGTCTGGGTTTGGACAGGTTGGGACAGGATGGGGATTCTGGCAGGATCCTCACTACTTTAAATGTTGGTTTGTGATTGTGCTTTTTTGATTGCCGTGTGTGTGTGTTTTGGGGTTTTATTTTTGTTTTCGACAAATAACATTCTGGTCTGAAACTCATTTGGTCTGAACCTCTCAGCTTGACTGAGAGATCTCCTTCAGATGTTAGCACCCATGGAAACACGAGGACCCCCTCCCCTCATCCTTGTGCTGCTGGTGTGGAGCAGCCATCGCTCCCTGGCATGAGGAGGCTGTGGTGCAGGGCATCTGCTCAGGCCTGGCCACCGACCCAGCCGTGCTCGTTTCCTCCTGCCTCTCATGGTCCTGTCCCTCTCCTCCCAGCTTCAGAAAAGGACCTCTGAGCACAGTGGCCACAGCTGGCTCTGGGAAAGCCAGGTTTGTGCTGCAGGAGATGCTCCATTCCTTGTGGTCCTGGCCGTGCTTGACTGGATAGCGCCGTGCCTTTGCCAGGGCAGCACCAGAGCAGCTTGGCGGCTCAGCAGGGACAGGAGGGTGCTGGAGCTGTGCCCCAGGGACCTGGAGAGCAGCCTCTGTGCTCCCTTGGGAGCTGCCATGAGGCAGTCATGGGTAATGCCAGAGACAGAGACAACAGAGGACACCAGCTTGTCTCAGACTTACGTTTTGTTTTCGGTCCAGCCTATTTATACTCTTCTTAGTGGCTATTTTTTCCCCAGTTACACGAATGTGTCTTGTCCTCGCTGTCTCCCATCTTCCCTCAGCAAACCTTTCCATTTTCTGCGTGTCTTTGCTGGGAAGCTCACAGCCCCACTCCTCGCACTTCTCTGAGGAGGCACCTCTCACTGATGTGCTCGTTCCAGGAGCCTGCTCCAGCCCTTCCACCCTCTCCCACCTGCATTTCCCTGGACAGAAACTGCACACACAGCCTGGGCTGTGTGAGCACAGAGTTTGTTTTGCCAGGGTGACCTGTTTAATCATCTCATTTTCTGGTGGCCGTTTATTCCTCGTTTCCACGGTTACAGCCCCATTAAGAGGAGAAGCAATAAGGCAGCGAGTCAAACAGGTAATAAAAACATTAAAGCCATGTGCGCGCTGGGAGGGAGGAGGGCGAGCAGCACTCAGTGAGACGAGACGGGCCGTGCCAGGGAGACAGAAGGGTCACAGGAGCCCGTGCACAGTGCAGTGACACCAGCTCAGTGCCCAGCCTCTCCTACAGCATCCCACAGCATTCTGCCCTGCTCCGCTGGAGTGTGCTGACACTCGGGACAATGTCACTGCCACCCGTGCGCTGCTCTCCCCGCTGCTGCGCCGTAAGGCAGAGCTGCAAGTGGACAAAACCACTCGAAATAAGAGTGTACTTCTTCTGTGTTTTCTTTCAGGGCTCTGACTGTCTGAAAATTTGTAACTTTCTGTTTCTGTTTAGTTTAGGGCCCAAATACTTGTTCCTATAACAGGAACATGGCCCTTGCTGAGGTACCTGGTGTGGGCTGTGGTGCTCCCCTGCAGAGCCATGGCTCTGCACAGTTCCTAAAGCAGGACTGACAATCCCAAGGTATTCACAGCCAGCTACCTGAGCCAGCACAACCTAGAGTACTGTGACTCTGGTTTGAGGCTTCCTAGGTGGAAATACCTGTTTGTGGAAGGCCATATTTCTGCAGCCTCCAGGAGAAGGTCAGATGCCATGGAAACAGGATAGCCAGGTCCCCAGCAGGCACTGCCAGCAGTGACTGTGGGCTGGGGAGTGGGTGGGAGCTCTCACCTGGGACAGTGGGGGATGCCTTTAGGCCATTGGTAGAAATCAGGGGAGAGCTGTGGGCAGCACGGCTGGGAATTGGGTCTCTCCTGCTAGGAGGAATCCCCAGATTTCTGGCTTTTAATTGTGGGCTCCTAAAAAGCAAGTAGCAAAATAAAGAAACCTAAAGCAGCAGCTCTGGAGTGAGGAGAAGGCAGAGCCTTCAAGAGAAGGAAGAGAACTGTTTTCAGCTCACTTCCCACCAGGCAGTGGCCCTCAGGGAACCCCTCAGGGCTCTTGGAAGGTGGGAGCCTTTTGTTACCATGTGCTTGTTATCCCAAAACTGATTTGGCCAGCAAGGAGATGGTGGCCTCTCTTCCTTTGGGAAATTTTGGGCCAGATGAACTCTTGGGTATAAAAACATGACCTGAGTGGCAAAAAACCAGCAAAGTTACTTTTCCCTATAATTTCTCAGCGGCCATGGAGGCCAAACAGCACTGGAGCTTAGATGAGGAGATGTTGGGTTTGAGGTGGTCGATCGCTGCCATGAGGGAGCAGGTGCCCACGGGCTGAGAGGATTCTGACCTGTTAATAAGGGTGAGTTTATTTGTGGATGAAAAGAGGTTAAAAATAACAGTCCCACTCATATAGGTGGCACAGCACTGACAGCAAAACAGAAATATTCAGAAAAGCAAAGTATAAAGGAGAGCAAGAAAACAGTCACAGAACTGCAGTGCCACTGCTTTACCTGCTAGCTCTCTCTGTTGAGTCTGCCCTGTCACAGCCCCGTTTTGCCCTGGTGGGATTTTTTTTTTTATTATTTATTTCTGACATTGTTTTGGGTTTTACAGTTTCTTTTCTGCAGACTTTATCAGAAAGCATATTTGTGGTGAGAGCCTGTGAAAGGACCTGGCTTGCTGAGTAAATGTTCAACGTGGAAATGAGCTGCATGACCTTGAGGAGGGGAGAGGGAGGAAAGCTGACAGAAATTCATAAAAAGCTGAAAAAGAAAAGAACAAGGAGAAGGGAGGGGAGAGGAAAAAAGATAAAAGGCCTGGCCAGACTGGAAGAAGTCACACAAGAGAGGAATAATGGCCTTTCTTGTTACAGCAGTGACTGGACCTGTCGTATTAGGCATCTTAAAGAGCCCGATTCTAAGTTGTGCTCAGCACTGACACTTTGAAAATAGGCCCATTTAAGGTGACTCAAGTTGGGCAACAAAAGTCAGTAGTCACTTTAGATCATCTTGGCCTGTGTTCAGAAGGGTGAATTTTATCCTTGGCGAAAGGCCAGTGGGAGGCCCTTGTGTGTTCTGTTCCTGTTCCCAGAATAGGACTTGGGGTGGCTCCTGGGGCTTGTGCCAGCCCTTTGGGGCAGGGGCAGAGCCCACTCTGCTCTGTTTTGGGCTGAGCCCCCCCTGTGCAGAAGGCAGTGGCTGCTGGCTGGGCTCATGTGTCAATCCAGTTGTCTGTGGGCACAGAAACTGGGCTTGAATTTATTTGTGGAATTTTTGGGGAGCTGTGGGTGTCTGGAGAAGGGTCTGGATGGAGCAACCTCTCTGTCCTCAGTGCAGGACCCGACAGTAGCAGCAGTGCAGGAGCTTCCCAGCCATCCTTGGAGCTCCTCAAGAATGTGAGATTGAGATGGAGGCGCTTGCTTTAGGAAACTAATGAGGATGTCAATCAGAAAAGACCAACAAAACACTGTTGCAAGGAAGAAACTTTGAGTGGAAACACCCTGCTGTCGCTACCAGAGACCAAGGTGTGAGGTGCCAGCATGCTCTGGAGCTTGGCTTTCCAGAGCTGCCTGGTTTGGGCTTGATGGTTTTACTTCAGTCCCACATCTAGTCCTGGAGGACCTAATGTGGATTTTAAAGTTGTGTTGTAGGGATTGGAGAGAGATTGAGCTCCAAGTTTCTGCAGTCTATCACGTCCTCATTACCTGGATGACACCAGCTGCAGGAAGCCCCTCGGTGCTGCAGTCCTTGGCTCTGGTGCCATTTCCATGGAGGGTCTGGGCACACAAGGACCTGGCACCCAGCAGTCAGGGGGGCTGGAGCAGAAAGCCTTGTGCTCTTCAGGGAACCCATGGCTTCTCTTACCTTTTCTGTTGTCTGAATGCATGAAAAGAGTGTAAATGCACTTAGGCTCCCCTTACCGCTCTTTCCGTTGTCATTTCTTTGACTCCCCAAATTCTCTTCATTTTCAAGGGGGGAAGTCTGACTTCAGTGGCATCAGCACTTCCAAACCACTGCACACTGACATTAGCAGTTCAGAGTGTGGGGCAAGGACTGTGCTGAAGCAGAGTCCTCATTTGTGTTGAAACAGGGCTGATCACCATTCTTTGGTTACACCTGAATATCTGCACCAACGGTCCTCACACACACATCTTTAAATTTTGGTTCATTTAGGTGGGGGGTCGATTTCTTTTCATAAGCCTGAAAATTGTAGAATAAGATTTTCATCTTCACTGCTGGTATGGGAGAGCTCTGCCTTATGGAGGGGAGCATTTTTGATTTTTTTCCAGTTGGAAAGGAAAGAAATCAAACTTTTTCCAGTAGGGAAAAGTCTTGTCGAGTGATGACCTCAAAATATTTTCTCTAGCAGTGCAGTGTGATGTCAGACAGACAGTATGTGGCTGGGTGGGAAGCACAGACAGCATGGGCACAAGTGCCTGACACAGGGGAAAACCATCAGTCCACAGCTTTGGGAGGAACTGGAGCAAAGTCACCAGCGCAGATGCCAGAGCAAGGAACTGTAACTGCACATTTAATGGCTTTGGATGTTTGCTTTTATGTGACAGTTGCTGCTTAAGCAATCAGATTGGAGAATTCTAGACTTGCACGGATTTCAGGGATTTTATTTGTATGTGTTCAGCACAGGACATGACTGGGATGGGAGCATAGGGGCTTTTCCAACAGGAGAAGGGCCCTGTACCCTGCTGCTCTGTGCCCCTGTGCACCTTGATTGTATGAGCTGAGCCTTCCCCTCTCACTCCTGTCTCTCACTCTTCCCTGAAGTCACTGTACCTCCAAACCCACCTCACTCACCTGCTCCCTCTGGTCCCAGCATCCTCCCACACTCCCCGGAGCATCCTCTCTCCTATTCTGCTCCCTGATGTGTTAAGCTGCCCCTGCAGAAGCCCTGCCCTGTGCCAAAAGCCCCATCTGGAAGTCAAACAGCCATGCCCCGAGTGCTGGCCCTGCCCAGCCTCCCCTGCCCAGCCTGGGCTGCAGCTGAAAGTGTCCCGTGAGAATGCAAGGCAGAGGCATGTTTTCACAGTTTATTCTCCAAAAGGAGAGCCTGCAAGGGGTGAGGGGCAGACTCCTTGCAGTGAAGGTGTTAACAAATAGCAGGTGATTAAACATGACAAGCAGTGACATTTCTGTGTGGGGTTCTCAGTACCAGCAATGCCAAGAATGAAGCTATAAACCCTGACATTTTGTGTTATGCACTGAGGTTTTTAATAGACATCTTTCTCTCCCTCACCCCTGTTTGTTTCTTTTATTCCTCTATTCTCTTCTGTCCTCTTCTCCCTTTCCTCTCTCTTCCTGATCCTCACCCTGGCTCTGTCCCATCCCAAGTGCCCCCATCTCCATTTCCCATCCCTCCCTCCCCGCTCTTATCTTTGCTCTCTTGCTTCACCAGACTCATTTGTTCGATGTCCTTCACTTTAGCTTTTGTTTCTCTCTTCCTCCCTATTTTCTTGTTACACTTTTCCAAGATTTTTTTGCTTTTCATGGCATCATTCACCCTTCCTTACTCTTCTCTTCCTCCTGCTAGCTGCGGTCTGTGCCATCTGCACACGCTCGCAGTCTCTCACACAGATGCACTCCCACACTTTATTGCACACACACACTGGCACTTCCCGCACACTTCCCTGCTCCCCCCACGCTCCCGCTCTCTCCTGCTCCGTCTCTCACATACGCTCGCACTTGCTCTTTTCTTTCTGTGCTTCCCCTCTCCTGCTCTTCTTTGTCTTTGTTACTCCCTTCTGCTGTCATCCTCCCTCTGTCTGTTCTTTTCCACTCTCTCCCCTTCTCCCTCCCTTTCCTTTCTCTTTTTGGGGTCTGATGTAATACTCTAACCATGGGCAGCCAGGCCAGTTGCTTGTCAGGGAGCAGGTGTCCCACCCCTGAGTGATGTTTTTGTTAATAACATTTTTGCCCTGACTCAGAAGCCGTCATTTTGGAGATTGGTTGGTGGGTTTTTTTTAAGGACAGGAGCCTGAGGAGGCTGAGCTTTTGGGAACAGTTGCTGGGTTTGTACTAAAAGGACTGCAACAGTTGTTCTGCTGAGCAAGAAACGTTGGAACAACTGCAGATTCTCTTCCCACCCCCCCCACCCCCCCCATCTATCCAAAGGGCATTTGGAGGTGACACCCAATGCACAGTCCCCATTGCAGCCAGCTCTAATTGGAGCTGACGAGCTGCCACTCGTTCTTGGCTTTGGAAATGGGGCACTTCTGCCACTGGAGGTGGCCCTACCCAGCCCTCTCTATTACAAAAAACATTTCCTCCTCTTCTGCCTTCTCCTGGTGGTGCTATGGGCGTAAAGTTAGCGGAATGCCAGTGTGACCAGAGCAGTCAAGCACAGGGCTGTCCTCCAGCAGGTCACCTGGTCTCCGGAGCTCAGCAGGTATGGCCCAGCTACGTGACCTGGACATAAGAAAGGGGTCCCCAGGCACAGAAGGATAAAAGGGTCAGCGGCGGTCAGCGGCTCCCTGGTCCATGACCTGCCTGGCTCACTGTGTCTTACCAGGCTGTGATCCCTTTCCTGCAGAGGCTGAGGCAGGGCATGGTGCTTCCCTGGGTGGAAATGGTGTGGGCAGGCCCGCCGGAGCCCGGGGACTCGAGGCACCTCCAGAGGCTCTTTGAGCAGCACGGCTATTCCTTCTCACACGGCTGCAGAATGTCTGCCTCTCCCCAGGTCCCTGGGGAAGATCCGTAGGGAGCTCCTGGAGAATTACCAGGCACAGGGTCTGTGCTGTGCATTAGGAATGTACTGGCCCATCTCTAGAGCTGGCACCTCTGCGCTGAGAGCACCAGGGTGGGCGAGAGGCTCCCCTGGGTGGACAGAGAGGACAGAGGCAGGGGCAGCTCCTATGGCAGGAGGTCCCCAGGTCCCCAGTGTAAGTGGCTTAGCAGGTATTTGAAATGAGTTCAAACGAAACTGCAGTTTCAGTCCCAGTATTTCCTCTTCCTTGACTCTGCACTCCTTCTAAAAATCAAAATACTTCCCCATAAGGAACCGCCTTCCCATAAAAGGGCCTCTCCCTCCCTGTCTGCCCAGGTCTTATTGATCAAGCACCACAGACGGTGGCTGCAGCTTCAGTTGCCAAGTAGGGCAGATCAATAGAGACTCGATAGGATGGGATTTTTGGCAGCTGGAGCATATATTTGTTCCTCCTTCCGTCCCACCATCCCTCTGGGAAATGGCCGGTGTGACAGTGGAAGCAGGTGGAGCAAAGCTCCATCCTCCCGCTTGCTGCTCACCTTGTCATCTGTCCTCTGTGCTGCTGCCTGGGACCAGGCTCTGCAGGAGCATCTGGGGGGCTGCAGAGAATGGGGGGCACGTGTGGAGACAGAGTAGTCCCACCCTGTGCTGGCTCCCCCGGCCCCTCTCTGCTGCTTACCTTTTACAATGGCCAAGTTCACTCTTTTGTGTACTGGGGCAATCCTGCGGGTCAGTCCAGGCTCCCCAAAAGCAGTACTTGGCCTTTATTGTTTTCCCAGTCTCTATTCAACTAGTGTTTCTTCCTGCCTGGATCCAAAGTAATTTCCCTGTGCCCCTCCCTGCTGTTGTCATCTTCAGTGCTGTTGTCATCTTCAGTGCTGTTGTCATCTTCCCAGAGATGGGGAGAGCAAGGCACGGTGATGGGAAGTGACTTCCTGAAGGCCAGAGGGACTTGGTGCTGGAGCTGGGGTTGGGGGCCCTGTTTCTGGCTGTCCTTCAGCAGCACTGAGCCCCATGGCCATGGGCCTGGGACAGCGCTTCCCCACCCAGAGCCTTCCCAGGCTGCCCTGGCCGTGTGGGACCAAGAGCCGTGGGCTGGTCTCCAGCATCAGCTGGGGGAATGAGACACAGAGGGGAGCAGTGGGCAGGAGAGGGATGCTGTGTGCAGACTTGTCTTTCTCCATCCTCTCTGAAGAGCAGTTAGCTCTGCCATAAGATGTCCTTAACCCTTGCCAGCCCTCCTGGCTGCCCAGCCTCTGGCAGGTGCTGAGCGCCGCGCACAGAGAAGTTAATGAAATGAGTATTTTGGGGAGGGGGGGAGGCAGGCTCTGTACTGCACCCTGGGGCCCTGGGTTTATTAATGGTGACCTGCCATTAAAGACTAAAGTGCTAACCTGGTCATATTTAGCAGCTTTCAGCGGTATCCCAGTGGTCTCTGCCTGCAATATCAACTCCTGCTTTCCCCCGCAGCCCCGGCTCAGCAGGAGCTGACTCCAGAGTTTCTCTGCTACAATGAGTCTGGTGGGCAGCACTAAGAAGTCTCTGTGCTGCTGCTGCCAGACAGATTTCCACCTCCTCCTGCTGCTTCACACAGCTTCCCCCTCTTACTGCCAGGTCTCGCCAGGCAGCGCTTGGAAAAGAGGACCAAGTCCTGGCATCTTCATGATTTCCTTTACACAGACAGAGCCTGGGGGTCACTAGGAGAGGGAGATGTGCCAGCATGAAGCTCAGAGGGTTTGGCCACGAAGAAGAGGCACACTCCGGCTCTGCAAAGCATTTCCACAGAGCTCTCTGAGAAGGCACTGGCAAATCATCCCTCTGAGGTGGCAGGCTGGGAAGCGAGGCAGCAGCTCTGCCAGACCTGATTAAAACAGGACTCAAGGCTAACAGCTCCAGGTCAGAGCAGGAGGGCTGCTCCCACTGCTGCTGTCCCTCTTGCTCCAATCTAAGAGGGATGTGGAAAACCCAAGCTTGGGGGGATGTCCCCTAGGGGATATCAGCAGTTGGATATTGCAGTGACAGGCACTTTAGAAAGATGCTGGGAGCTGCTGCTGCTGCTGCTGGTCCAGGCAGGGATCAGTGTTAGCAGAAGAAAAAAAAAGCCCCAGAGTTTCCTTGAAGCTAATTCTGCTCTTGATGCTTCCCCAGAAGCAAGATCCTGCTGTGCTCTGTGTGCCAACTGAGATTATTGCTTTCCCTGATCACTTCTTCCTGGATTAAAACCTCAGCACAGAGTATTTTGCAGTGTGTTATTCCAGGATACCCCCTAGAAGCTCAACATGGTGCAGACTCTGGCAGAGATGCCAGGGAATCGTGAGGCATCTCCAGCTCAGGCTGCTCAGATCAGGAGGTGGGGGTGCCCCTGCCCCTGGCGCTGCTGTTTGGCCCGAGGTGAGGGCACAAAGTGCGAGGCTGTGGGGATTTTCCTCTGCGCAGAGAGCCCCGCGAGCCGCAGATCCCGTGCCCTCGCAGCCCTGCCCTTCCTGTGGGCATGTTTGTCAGTGTGGGCTGCAGAGCCAGCGAGGGCAGGGGCCCTGTTCCAGCCGAGCCTCCCAGCAGGACGAGTGCCGCTTTGGCAGCCAGGCTGGGGGCAACCCTGGCTCTCTCCTCTGGCTCCGTGCCCCAGCTGATCTGCAGCCAGGTTTCGCTGTAATCCCTACATCCTGTTGCAGGTCCTTAATCAGCTGGAGGCAGCCTGGGAAAAAAACCCCAAAACCCAAACCCCAAACTGTTGTGGTGAAAGCTCCCCACTGCCAGGTGGTGGGGAAGGGTGGGCAGCAGCCTTCCCAGGCACCAGGTGGGGGACGGGGAGGGTTGGCAGAGATTACAGTTTCCTTGGTAGGGATGGAAGCAGAGAATAGGGTGTTTGTTCCTGCTGGGGGTCTCTGCAGGACCCACTCATGCCGTTCCCCTGCAGAGTGGATGGGTCTGGGTTTGAGGCATGGGCTGCTCCTGTTCTCCCACTGCCAGCTCAGCTCTGGACACTGCCCCTTCAGTCCTCACTGGGCAGGCTTGGAAACTCTCTGGGTTGTTGTTGAGTTGGTTTTTTTCCCGTTTAATGCATAGAATAACACTGATGGGTCTGAACAGCTCCAGCCAGGCGACGAGGGGAAAGAATAACAAGCTCCTGAATGTCAGGCAAAATTATGGGCCATTGCTATTTAGGGTGAGTCTGGTGGATTTAGGGCCTCTCTGTTCTATTGTCCTGGCTGCTCTGAGCATTGGAGCAGGCGAGACACAAGTCGGGAATTTTATTGCAGAGCATGTTCGGGGGAAGGCTGGTTCTGAGCGCTTCCGGAGTGAGCAGCAGCAGTGGGGGAGAGAGGACCATTTCTGCTGGAAAGTTGGTGAGATGTGATACCAGAGGCTGGAAGTCCTGGAGACGTGGTTATCCAGCAGAGAATAGAGCCCCTTTGCATGCTGGTTTCTGTCAGGATTCAGCTCCAGATGTTCATCACACTCCCCAGGTCTGTGTAGGGTTGGTCTCCATCCATCAGACCTGGGCTGGCTGTCCAGCTGCTGTGTCCCTTGGACACAGCTGGTCCCCACTGCACCTCAGGGGCACATGGCTCCTTGTCTTCTCTTGTGAAGCATTCAGGAATGTAGTTCATATGAGAAGCAGTGCCTATGTGTGCGTGTTCAGTGGGGATTAGGGGTTTTGGTGTCATCTCTTGGATTGCTTATTGCTGGCACTGGTGATGTAAGCAGGGCTGGCACTGCACTTGCATTGCCAGGTGTTGGGGGAAGGCCCCAACTGAACAGCATAAGCATAGAATGACACAGAAAGGCTGAAGAAAGGTGTTACAGAGTGTGATAGAAGTGGGTTGTCCATGGGAAAGTGATGTCTTTACAAGTGCTGAACAGGGTGTACCCTAAGCTTCCAGATTTTGGCAAATACATTCTGTCCCATGCCAGGATGGGGAGGAGTGGCAGAGAGCAAGAAAGCCATTCAAGCCTGGCTGTCTGCATAGGTGTGAGACTCAGCAGGGTGAATTCTTTGCTTCTTTGGGGCTCTTTTTATTTGACCGGATTAAAAAGCCTATTTGAGTTTCTTAAACCATTTAATCTAAAATCCCCAGGTAGATGCGCCATTGGATTCAGTTTTAAGCTTATAAACAAAATAGGTCTGTGTTTGTCTCTTCTTCATTTTGTTTTAAAGAAGAAGGGTTTGACCTGTCCTCCCTGGAGCTGGGTGGGAGTTGAGCTTCTGGTGCCTGTGAATCCCTGTGAGCTTTCTGAAGGGTGGGAGAGTGCAGAGGCTGGGGTGCTGGTGTGACCTCCCTGCAGCTCCAGGGACAGGGACATGTGGCCTGGGCAGGTGCTGGCAGGAGGGAGCAGGTTGGGCTCCACTGGCTGCTCCCCAGGGCTCAGTACCTGCACAGACGACTGAGGGCAGGTAAAATTCCAGTAGAACCATTGCTCTGCAGATAGTTTGGGTGTGTGGAAAAGGAGAGGATCATAGGAGATGGGAGAAAGTGTGAGGAAAGCATGGAATGGTCTGGATAATTCCAGTTCCTTTTGAGAGGAAGCTGGTTCTTCTCTGCTCCCAGAGTGTCCAGCTCCCTCCAGGGCTTCCTCCTGCATCCATCCTCTCCACACAGTCTCCTCTTGTCTCCTCTACAGTGCCATGTGGCTTATTGCTGCCACTCCCTGTGCTTCAGAGGAGGTTCCATTGTCCCCAAAATAGGACAGTTCAGGATTTGTTCTCAGGAGAGAGGTGCTGCTGATGCCTGTGGCAGCTGCAGGAATGTCACAGGTCTGTGGCCCACAGTGCCAGATATTCCGAAGGAAGGTACCAAACCCACAGCAGCTGGGTGTAAGATGATCTGCCCCTGTGTCCCCTCAAAGTGCTTTCCATGTGTCCACAGAGTCACTGATGCCTGCACATATGTGGGGTGACAGTGGCACTGCTCAAACCAACTGTAGGGTCCCTTCCAGATCCTGTCTGGGATGTGCTGGGAGCACAGCAGAAGCCCTGGGCCATCCAGCTCCCTCGTGCAGCCATGGAAAAGCTCGTTCCAGCACGGCCACAGAAGGGCCAGGCGGGCAGGCTGTCCTCACTTCTTGTGCTCTTTGCTGTGAGAGAGGCCTCCTGTGAGCAGGGCTCTCAAGGAGATGCTCTCTGTAAGGGAAAGGTGGGAGCAAGACTGTATCCTTCCCGCCTTCCTTCTCCCAAGGAGCTGGAGACAGACAGAGGGACAGGCATCTGTCCGATGGCAGCCAGAATAGGAGGGAGCCCTGTTGGCTTTGCCCAGGGAGCCTCTTTCTATATGGAAATGAAGAATTTAGGCTAATGGAGCTCAACCATCTCTAATTTTGCGATGGCAGGAGGATTTTGATTGAAAGTAATTAAGCAAGCTAGCTGTAAAATTAATTAAAGCAAAAGGGGGGGATTTTTTTATTGGATTGGATAGCGATATAGCGGCTGTCAAATGGGGGACGGATGGGGGTGACCTGAATTCTCTGCCCTCCCTCCTCCCACTCGGGACGTTTATGTCACTTTAATCTCCTTACAGCGGCTGGTGTGCATTTGTTTGA